>NC_140769.1:15135961-16492276 GCF_044657685.1 Stegodyphus dumicola
TTGGTGAAAGGGGAGAGGTGTGGGGGATCCTCGGACCTCCGTGGTGCTTTCCTTCAAAACTGGGGGGTGGGTGGAACTGAGCAAAATCACACTGTCCCTGAATGGTGATCAAGCCAACGGTGCTGTTGCCAACGGCAGACATATTCTAGCGCTCCTTGCCACGAGGTATTTCATGGGCTTGAGCTGACTACGTCAGACAAATGAGCGTAAGCAACAAAAACAACAACTTCTTAACTTGAAGCAGCAAAACCTTTCATTAGTTGCTTACTATTTTTGAAATACGATAATTTCCTCTTTAAATATACTTCAGATTTATCATTTAAATTGTCATGCAAGATGTAAACCAAAAGAGTCATACTCCTGTTTTAAAGATGCAAATTTTTAAAGATTTCTTTTCAATAATTTTCAACTGACATTTTTTAAGATATAGACCAAAAGAGTCACACTCCTGTTTTAAAGATATACGCTTTTAAAGATTTCTTTTCAATAGTTTCTAACTGAGATTTTTCAAGATGTAAACCAAAAGAATCGCGCTCCTGTTTTAAAGATACAGGGTTTTAAAGATTTCTTTTCAATAACTTGTAACTGAGATTTCTTTTGAGATAAAAGATGTAAACCAAAAGAGTTCTCCTGTTTTAAAGATATACACTTTTAAAGATTTCTTTTCAATAGTTTCTAACTGAGATTTTTCAAGATGTAAACCAAAAGAATCACGCTCCTGTTTTAAAGATGTACTGTTTTAAAGATGATTTAAAGATTTCTTTTCAATAGTTTTTAACTGAGACTTTTCAGTGTTTACTAATTATCATTTTTGGTTTATATGAAAAATATTACCCGTAAGCATTTCCTTTCAAAAGTAAATCTTTAGCGGCAATGAAAAGTTTCAGAGACCAGAGTTCGAAGGAACATTTTCAGAGATCTGAATTTGAAGGTTCACGGATACTCTAGCACAGGGATTCTTAAACGTTTTTCAGTTTCAAACCCTTTTTGTCTCTGAGAAGTTTTTCGCGACACCAGGACCCCATAATATTTACGAAAATTTTGTGGGACCTCATAAGTATTGCGCAAATCCGACACACGCGTGAGTGAAACTTGTACTGTAATACACTATTGCAGTTTTAGATCACTAACTTTAATTTCTAATTTTAAGACATAGAAAAATGTGAAAATTTTAAATAAGTAACCAACGAAATGACAGCGTCACGTGCAAAGCAAGTAACATGAGCGTTTATATTGTAAAAAGAATGCATCGAAACGTTTTCGTTTTTCTTTGTCTGTATTGTCTTAGCTTTATCTATTTTGATATCTATACATTGTGTACAAATATTTGGTAATTTTAAAATTATTTTAATATAATAAGTTAAAGAAGTATGAAAACTTTTAATGACTCCCTGCTACAGGTTCCGCGACCGACCCAAAGTTTAAGAAATTCTGCCCTAGCATATATGTGGACGGACTCAAAACGTCTAAAAATACATTTATTGATATAACTGTACTGAAAACTGAGTTAGTTACAATTTTATGCTATAAAATATGTATTTTTTATCTACGTGAAGTATTGAAAACTTCATAGATTAATCTAAACAATAGCAAATGTAAAGAATCTCAAAAACAATTTAACGAAAACTAATAAAATAGGTGTTAGAGCGACTTAAATTGTTTTTCTCAAAACGGTTTTTATGTACGTTTTTATAAAATTTTGTCGGAAAAAATGAAAAATTTAAAGTTCTAAGATCTAAATATTTAGTGAATCTATTTAAATTTATCTTTGAGAACAGCTGAATTATTGAACCGCTGATTTGGTTTAATTACTTCGACATTACTCAAGAGACAGACTCGTCGATTTGAAAAGCGTCTTCAGGCGTCAGTAACGACCCCCCACTCTTCGGGATTAAATTAGGTTTTGATCGTTATCCCCGAGAGATACTCGCCGCTTCGTGTTTTTCCTCTCCTTTCCCAGAATGCTGAGAAATGAAAAGATGTCAATGATAGCTTAACTTGTCATGTTTTCTCCACAGCATGTTTGTATTATGACCACAGAAAAGAATTTTCTTTTAATAAGACGGGAAATAGAAATGCACTACCGGCCTCCTTTCAGCTGACATTACAGTGGAATTATTGCTGATTTGAAAGCTTACCTTTAGAAACGTCTTTGTTAATTTTCAAGTAAGAGACTAAAGAATACAAAATGTTTTTTTCTGCTGGGTTTGGAGTCATTCAATGTTCTTGAATGTTAATTAGTGTATATTTGCAGTTAAATAGGTCTTGGCAGGTGATGAGGGGGGAAAAGAAACATTTCTGGAACCAGTTTCAGACTCAAAAAAAAATTATCTTCGGAGGGAAAGAAAAGAAGCAAATATCTGAGTTTTGTAGGACGGTGAATTGGTTAAAAATATGCTGCATGTTTTCAAGTTCTCCAAAGAAAAATTTTTTGAAACTTTACGCTGTATGGAAAAAAAATAATATAGAATAAAAATGGAATAATGAAAAGTAGGTTCACTTAAATTGCTGAATATATTTGTACATATGAATGTATAAATTCAAGCATTTTTTGAAGTATACAATTTTTTACGTTTATCTATGTTTCATAATGTATCCTAACTTAACTCTTTCAAACCGCTTTTAATTTTTTTCCGAAAATATATTATTGTGAACAAAGATTAAATTTTTATTTTAATACAATAATAATAATGCGTTGTTGATGAGAATAAAATGTTTTAATTAAGCAATAAGTTTTAAATGGGAAATAATCAAGTTATTTAAAATGAATTTCCTACGTTTTTGCGGTCGAAGCCGTCTTATTCCTTTAAACCAGAATTTTGTTTTCCGGAAAGAACCTGGAAGAATTCTTGTTGACTGAAAACTTTGATAAATTACAGAGGTAAAGCACAATTAGTTTCATTACATTACTTAACCAATTTAATAAACAAATATATGAACAAAATGTCGAATTTGAAAGGAAAAAAAAAAAAATGAGTTTCTTTCTGTCGCGAAAGAATTTCGCGTATTTTTTCACAGCGGAAGAGAAGCTTGTTATCCTTGTTTTTAACTTAACCTTGTAACATTTAACTTAAATTTTACTAATAATTACCTTTTTATTATTTTCTCTCCTAAACGCCTTGTTTCTTAGTATACTCAGTCCACAGCTTGTAAATGTTACGGAAAGCTACGTAGATTAAAATTAAGATCGAAGAATAACGGGTATTTCTGAATAGACTTTTGGCACTCTGCTTATTTAGAAAGCTTCCAGGCAGAGTAGGAGCTTGCCTGGTAAGCACAGAAAGTTAGTCATGTTTTCACATCCGATCCAGACAGTGTTGTTAGAATATAAATAACAGAAAATATGAATTCATTGTTTTATATATTAGTTGCAAATACTACGAATCGTGAGGATTTGGTTTGGTTTGTTTAATTATGGCAAAGCACTCAGTGGCTATCTGCCTAAGGGGAGGGATGTCTTCGTGGAGGACTTTCTAAGGGATGCACGTTACACATGAGGAAAACTACGAAAACGTCCAAGCAGCTAGCCTTCTCGCTGGGATTCGGAACGCGGACCAAACTACCTGTATTCCAGGACTTTACCGCTGGGCCACCGGTGTGCTCTACGAATCGTGAGGAATAAATTTTAACGTTAACCTTTACACTTTTAATTGCATCTTATGTCCTAAGCTTCTGTGTGTGTTGCAACAAGTAGTTTAGATAGGACAAAAATCTCACATTCAGACTGTATGCTGGCCAAATGCCGATCTAAAAGTAGTTGACAGACCGAAGCTTTCTTTCTCTTCTTTTTTTCTTTACACATGTATAATACACTTAAATACACATGTATTTCTATGTTAATAATTAGAAACTTCTTTATTTCGCTTACAGATTTCAGCTGCAACACTTCATTTCGTTTCGATTTTTGATAAAGTTTGTAACTTTGGAGTTGCAGTCTGGTTCAGTCTGTCTGTCTGGTTCTTTTTTGAGACTTGCAAACAAAGAGATTATTCTTATAGCAAATCTTCTTAACTGGGGGTATTTATCTCTTGACAACTGCGAAAAAAGGTTAATAAAATCTGCATCTTTAAATCTTTAAATAAGATTTTCTACATCGGAGTGTAAATCAATTAGTTCGATCTGTCATTTTATGTAGCGTTTTTCACGTTTGCTTTTAATGGAAGTGAAAATAAACCGTAAACTTTCTTCAATTTCTTGCCATGACAATTTGTAGTGATATTAGTATTTTTTGAAGGTAGGAGAGATAAAAAATGATCAATGCTCTAGCCTGGATTCGAACTTGGGACCTCTCGAATACGCTCCGAGTGTGCTGGCCATTACACCACGAAAGCATGCTAAGAAGGCGGGAGAAATAAATTAAAGGCCTCATTCAAATGAAACATTTAGTGATCGTTAGTCGTCGTACGTCATCACTTGCTGTTGATTTTGCTGTTTTGGTATTCAATTGAAACACAACGATCATTCTGAGCTTGCGATCCATCTTTCTAGTAGCGATCATTCCGAACCCATCATTCCCCAGCGCAAAACGATCGAATCAATATCCTTACGAGTAAAATTTAAGCAAAATTTTATTTGTGAAAACGTTTGTTTTGTAGACGTACATGAAACGTTGCAGAAATATACTATGCAGGTTTTTGCCTCGTACTGCAGAGATTATTCTACCATCCATCACAGGTCTTCCAGTGCTAGTATTATCTGTTAAACAATATACCAATAAAGCAGGGACAGAATGCTGTAATACCTTATATCGCTTCCCACCTTAAAAGTTGATTAGGGAGAGGTATGGTGCTCAGTTTGGCAAATATATATTGTCAAGAGTACTGTCTACTACATTTTAGTTTGGTGAACAAGGGAAAATACAGACCAGTTGGTCGGAATCGTGAAAACACACATGACAAAAGCCCACAAGACAAGCACGTAAACTATGGCCTTTTATCTATATTAATATTGTTACGAAATGTCCAGCTGCAGTAAGATAGCTTCCCCGCAAGACGGGTTTAGGATTGTCAAAAATGGCAAAGGGAGGCAGGGTTGCCATATTTGGTGTGAAATCGCCCATTTGGAGACATCTGGTGATGGAATTGGCGGTATGTCATGGATAGAGAACCTTCTAGAACAAATTTCTTTCCAGGACGGTTATTCTACGCTACGAGAGTCGACAGCAAGTTGTGGGCCGCCAGATGTCGCTGCTAGTAAAAAACAGTTCTGCCCGACATCCTACATTCTCTGAGTACGGAAGTTGTCGAAAGCGCGTGAAAAAGTGTTGCCGCGTCGTCAATCAGGGTTGTGCAGTTGACGTATTAAGTAGACAGTGGCTTTGTATGTGTTTTCGCTGCTGATTTTTTTCATATTTAAACGAAGAATACGGTGGTAGATCTCTGACTCGGTGGCGAATTTATAGAAAATATATTGATGCTTTTGCTCTGCCAAAAGATGTTTTCATTGCGTATTTCAGATTGCCAAAATTTATAGTTATTTTAATTTGCGATGAACTGAGAGAGTATTTGGAGCCACATTCAGAAAACAAGAACGCAATTTCTACTGAAAGAAAGGTTATACTATTCCTGATATTATAGATATAAATTGTAATTGTATGCTTTAAAAATGTAGAAGATAACAAGTTTATCAAGCACATAAACCTTCTTCATTTAATACAAATATAGACATCCGATAAGCTTCTACTCGATTTATGTACAGCAAGAATTACATTTACTTTAAAATCTGACAGTTGAATACCTTACGAATAATACTGTGAACACAAAACGGAATGCCGTTCATTATTACGCGAAATTCACACTGCTGTAAAATAAAAATTAAAAAAAAAATTATAAAACTATAAAATACTACGTTTGATGAGTACAGTCCATAATAACTCGATGATTGATATTGGAACACGGAAAAGAACTGTAAAAAAAAACAATAATTGTAAAAGATTACAACAACAAAATGGGAGGAGTGGACCGCCTGGATCAGTTGTCATCAAATTATCCTGCTGTTAGAAATAAGCAGAGATATATTTCCATTATGCTTTATTTCCTTATAATTTTACTTAATATTCATTGACATTCGTCCACTACGAAAGTCATGTATGGAAAGTTATGATGTACAGAGAAAACAACATTACACGCTACGAAAAACAGACGGCCGCTGAAAGGGGGGGGGGAGCTTTTCGCGGACAGGAGAGGACGGCGAAAGGGCTAGAAGATATTAGGTTTTTCGAAGCGGAAAAAGGGTAAAAAAAAAATCAATAACGCTTTCGTCAATATTCGGTCCCAAAGTTCTCCAGCGCTAGTTCTATGTACTAACCACTACACAATGCCAATAATACTCAGGGTACTAACAAAGAATGCTGTATAATTCCCCACAACATCACCTACAGAAATTCAAAGAACAATTAAAATTGTCTGATACATACTGAGTATTTTTTTAGTGCTCTTTAATTAGGATGTTTATTACTATCGTGGTAATAAATGCAGATTTTATAGAATTTTCATAGAACTAGTTGAATTTTATATTGGTGAATTAGTTTTTCATTTCAAAGATATATTTTGCTAGTGTAGTAATTTCTTTTCATAATGTTTATTATTTTCGTGCTCAGGAGACTCGTTGTCTTTAAGTACATTTTATTCGTTATAATTATCGCTGGGAATGGTTCGTAGTGCAACATCTTTGGGGAGAGACTATGTGAATGTGTTATTTACAAGATCCCTACTTTCAGCACAAATAAGTTATAGCAAATTGTCATGAGCCTTCATACAGATGCGTGAGGCCCGATGACGCAGTGGCTAGCGAGTCACGCAGCAGCACCACAGAGGTCCACAGAGAGACAGGTCCGGGGTTCGATCCCCCGGGCTGGGCAAGGTTGTCTCAGTCTTTTGTCCCTTGAGTTGGTTGATAAAATGAGTACCAAGTTCACTTGGGCACTAAACACCGGGGTACCTGCGACAAGCTGACATCTTGTCCACGGTATATGCTCATGCACCCCGAGGCCCAAGGTCAAGAAAGCAAATATCGGAGCACTACAGGCCATGGCTAAGTGTTGCGATATTTATTTTACTTTTCTTCTAAACAGATGGTAGCCTGAAGCGTAAAGGGATACAGGCTCATCAGGAGTGTTATATTAAAAGTTTCGACCCATGGGTTAAATAGCTTTACTTCAGGGTACCAATGTTATATAGATTACCGTGAGAATTCAATCCAAAAAAAAATTTCTTATCTGGTAAAGACATCTTGACCAATGTTATATCTTAAATTCCTATAACGTTAAATGTTAAATATGAAACTACTTGCCGTTAAAGGTAGTGACCGTATAGTGAAACGCGTACAGCATTTTTGCGTTGTGAAAAAAATGCATTCCGGGACCGCGCCGTGAGAGGATCGAAAACATAAAACATATACAAGATATAAAGGAAAAGTTCATATTAAATATATAAAGAAAACATACTGTAAGAGGTTCCAGATTACATATCAGTTTATTCAATTACAACACAATAAGAAAATCTTAACCTCATCTGAGAGTCTGTTCATTTAAATTCATAAAAAACTTAAGGTTTGTCTGGTGATTTAAAAGAAAGGAAAGGGAACAATTTATGGCCTGAGAGTTAAATTTTAGATTCGACGTTGTTTTTTTTTTTTTTTTTTTTTTTTTTTTTGCTAAGGACGTTTTTGAAAAAACTTGCCTAAAGTTCCAACACACCAAAAAAATAATACTTATCTTGAGTGGACATCTTGAAGTGGAGGAGAGCTCATATCTTAGCTCTATCCTTACGTCACTTGGCAAATCCGCAAGCCAGAAACTCGAACGGCACGACAATAAATTACATCAGCTATACCGTCAAATCTTACGCCTGCTACTGGTTTCCATAGAAGAAAATTATTCCCACTGGAAGCAAGAGAACAGCTTACACCGCACGGCTGTCTGCCTAGACTCTCAGCTCCACCAAGGAAAACGTAGACAATTAAGCTAGGCATTTTAGAGAACGGCTAACGCAGGCTTCCAGTTGTCTAAGGTGACATAATTCCTTCTGTTTTCAAGTCGGAGTTCAGAGGACATCGTCCTGACTTTTGCCGATACAGATAGAGACCCAAGTCTCTGTTAATTTTTTTGTTATTCGCTCAACAGTTTTTTTTCTTCGCATTTTTGAGAAAACCCGCGGCCGGGGAGCATAATTGCCGCTCCCCGCCGGAAGCACTGCTCGATGCCGACTAAATCTTTTCCTTTCTCCTTCGCAACACCCACAAGTTTTTTCTCAGTCTCCGTCAACAAGTCCGTCAAGCCCGAAAGTCAGCGAATCCAAGCAGTGAGTGCCTAAGCGAGTCAAGAGTAAGTGTGTAAGAGAGTCTCGCCTCTTAACCAAAACGCAGCCGGGGAGCATATTTGCCGCTCCCCGCCGGAAAACACCTCTCGGAGTCACTTACATTTTGTCCAAAAATCAGCGAGTCAGTCCGAGAGTCAGCCAAAAGTAAGTGTGTCCAACTCAAATTTTCTTCTTGTCCTTCACCAAACGGGCTCCCACTATGGCTTCACTTATCGCCCCCTTAATTATGGCAAAATCTTCGTTTTCAACTCCAGAATGCGGAAATAAGGGTGATCGCGCATGCGCGCCCTTCTTCACTTAGCCAACAACCGGACCCTCAATCGCCAAAACCTGAATGACTTACATTGAAAGACAAGTAGTAACCTTTGACCTTTCCGTCACGTACTTTCCTCTCTTAAGGTCAACTAACAATGAAAATTCTTTCTCGAACATTCTAAAGCGCGCGAAATCATGACTTGGCGAAAATTGCCTCCCTTTCCCTGCTTCTTTCACAATGAATAAAAGTTTGTACAAGATTTACAAATAGAGGAAAATAAATAATACTCTTTTAAACTAAATAATATTCCCAGAAGCATCTGTCTTTCCCCAAAAATTAAAGCCTTAAATTAAATAATTCAGAATCAAAATAAAATTTAAATTTCCATAAATCATAAAATCATTCACCTAATTTTTTTATAACGCTATCAGATAATTTCTCTACATAACAGGAGCAAATTGTCATGACTCTTGAGACAAATGATACAGAGAAACATAAAGTGGAACAAAGTCGCCAACATAACTACATCAAATTCCAGAAAGTGTGTAAACAATAAATTGTGGCGTTTTGTCACGATTTTCGAGACAAGTACTACGATGGAACACAAAATGGCAGGAATTCGCCAGCATAAGTACATCATGGTCATGGCTTATGAGACAAATAATGGTATGGAATATAAAGTGGGACGAACTGTACAGCAAATATCAGAAGCCACGTAAGATAGTGAACTGTGAAAAATTATCACTACTCTTGAGACAGGAGGTACTAACGTGGCAAGAATTCGTCAACATCACTTTATAAAATTCTTGAAAGTAAGTAATACGGAACAGGTTGACGACCGAATGTCTAAAACCTCACAAATGCATTGCGGCGCGGTGGAGACGACACAAATCGCAAGAAAGGAAGGACACGAATAGGGTTTATTATGCTTAGTACAGCAGAAACTGAGAAATAAAAACAAAATAGACAACGATCGTCATTAAAGTTGTTTGCAATTACAACGCCGGGCGGTGATGTAGGCCTCACACCTCCGGAGCATGGAAGATCTGCATCACGCATGGAAGATGCATGAAGCATGGTTCCTTCATAACGGCCGGTGGTTGCAATTTCGAACACATTCTTTAATGACGATCGTTGTTTGTTTTTTTCTTATTATTCTTGATTTCTGCTGTAGTAAGCATAATAAATATGCTTTCTTATACTGTTCGTGTCCTTTCTTTCTTGTGATTCGTGTCGTCACTACAGCGCCTGGAAAGCGCTTCCGATCATGCATTGCTATATGATTTTCCATCGTCTAGGTGTCCTCTATAACTCCTGAAAGTTTGTAACCGATTTGCTGAAACATCCTATATACGGCTTGCTTTGGATACTCTGCATTTGTTGTTTTGTTCATATACTTTGATCATCCATAAGAGTTTCTTGTCGATTGTAGCCAGGTAACAAAACAGCTTCCCTTGCCAATCCATATTTTTTGCATTCTTGATATGTTTGACATTGTTCACAAGTGCTTTTGATATTTCTAAGTGTTGCGATTCGTCTCTGTGATGCGTTTATCGGCGGTAAAACCCGAATCGATGCACCAAAATATTTCCTGAAAAGAAAGACGTTCTCGTAAAAATACGGTGAAGTGAAATTAAAATCCACGTTATTAAAGGATTCAACGTGCGATCAGATAGATGCAACCGAAAACTCGCGAATGTATTGTTACGAAATGTACAGGCGCGGTGAGATAGCTTCCCCGTAAAGAAGGTTTAGGGTTGCCATAAAAAGGCAAGGGAAGGCAAAGTTGTCACATTTGGTGAGAAATCGCCTATTTCGCGACAAAATTGGCGATATACTATGGACGGATGAAGAACGTTCTGGAACGAATTCACCGGTTTAGCCCAGAATATTCTCGAACACAAGCCGAAAGCTATATAAACCCTGCTGGTCCGCAGTCAGTGTGTGTGCCTCGTCTAGCGAGTTGATATTCATTGGGCGAGTGTCTCGAAGTCTAGCCTCAAGGGCCATCTGCCTAAGGGGACGGATGCCTTCGTGGAGGACTTTGTAAGGGAAACTGGCTCGTATACACGTACACATCGGGAAAACCACGAAAACGCCCATGCAGCCAGCCCGTTCGCGGGATTCGAACCTCGGACCGAACTACCAGTGTTCAGCGACTTTACCGCTCGGCCGCTGGTGGGCCAAGTGACTTTGGAGCTGTCCTGATTAATATTGGCCAATCAAAGTGTGTTTCGATACTGCATCAATATTGTCGTCGTTTTTCACTCCAAATCCACACGAACCCGTACGAACGTGAAGGAAGAAAATAACATAACAACTGGTGTCAGAAAAAAAAACATAACAGTAATTAAGAGGAATAAGTTGTTTTCTCTATTCTATGGCAAAATTTCTTCCTCAAAAATTTCGCTTATCTTTTGCATGAAATTTTACTTCGTATCACGCGCGTGTACTCGGGACGATTACGTCATGAGAGAAAGATGGTTTGAGGGTATGAAGTTGATAGCGGAGCTATTTACGAATACGCTCATAATAAAAAAGGAAGTTATGAAGACGACCGCAGATATTTTAAAGGACAGAATAAAACCGATTAAAATAAAAGTTCAGCAATGGCGAGATTGCACCCTTCCATTATCTACCAACCTTTCTCTTCTCTTCGTTGCTGGGGGCAACTGCAGAATATACTCTTCTGAATCTGTTGAAGATCCCTCAAAAATAATGAATAAATAATAAAACTTATAAGCTTCTAATTTGAAAATTTCAGAATAAATTCAAAATCTGCCAAAAAAATTGCAAATTAGAAGTTAATATTTTGGAAGTAAATTAATTAAATTTTACAAGCTCTTTGAAGATGGTTTTTCAGATTTAAATGCAAAATTCTAAGCATTGATTACTGAAAATTCTTTTTTTTTTTTTTTTAAGCTAGTATTTACAATGAATCACAAAATAAAGAAATCTAAAATATTGAATTAAAAGTAAATATCAGAGGCATGGTGATATTCAGCAATAACCAAAAGATCAACTGCATTTAATAAGTATATTGAAATGATAAACGACTATGTTAATAATAATAATAATAAAATCTAAAAGTATAATACGCCCAAAGGGACTTCCCCCCCCCTTTACACACCCATATACTTTGCTAGAGCATTTGGGCTAAAAATATTTGAAAACGGCATATCTTTACAATTTCCTATAGACATTCTCGCGCGCTGAAAATAAAAATATTTTATTCCGCACAATGTTGCCACTGCTCGTTTTGAAATCGCTGAGCTTTTTAATAAAAAACTCGTTAAAGTTTTACAAATTATGAACTAGATAATGAAACAAATTCGAAATTCAAAATTCGGGCTTCCAAGTGCTCACATTCGAGTGGAGGATTACGTAATTCAAAATTCGATGGCTCTGTTTACCGTGGTTTTTCCACAATGCGAGAAACGCGCATACATTCACGCAGATTCGTCATTATTTAATTTCTTTAAATATAATACAGGACGATAATATTTGGTGGCAACATTCTGAAAAGTGATTCAACGCAAAATGCCGTTTCGAGACTCGTTAGCCCTTTAAACTCGAGTAAAAAAAGAAATTTACCGTCAAAACATTTTTAAACATTTAAAAAACATAAAGTATTATGCAAATATTTCAGAACGTTTCCTTAAATGAAAATAACACCTATCTCTTTTAATTGATCAAATTAAATCTTTACTTTTCAACAATTTAAAATTCAAATGAAAAAATTTCAAGCTTCATGTGTAAATTAAAAAAATGAGTTATTTTCCAGAGACAAAGATTCTGTACGTTAAAGAATTTATCAAAAAAGCAAGCATTATGTAAAATTTATGCCGTTCAAAATTTCATACATTTCAGTGAAAAAAACAGGATTTTTTTTTTCCTTCGAACATTTCGAATATGCAATGTAAAAATACAATCCATTCTGCCATCCCTTTATTATGACAAATATCTTATTTACACTGGTTATCATAAATTAAGGAAAAATCACAAAAATAGCGATAACTCCGTCAAAAATAAGCCAAACCGTGTAAAATTTGAATGTGTTGCCAAGTAAGAGTAGCTGAGTAAAACTCCAATATGCAAATTAGTGGCGCTGCACTCGGAATACGTCATCCGCGAGGAGCATTAAAGGTCCATGTTTGAGAGCAAGCCCACATATTTCACTGTGACAGTGACATCAGAAATCTGAGATAGCCAATTCGTAACAAAGATCTCCAGGCATCATTTGTTGCAGAACTACAACAGTGAGCCATTGGGAGACTAGAGACAGGACAAAGTCAAACAGAAGTGCCCAGATGGCTAAATGAGAATCCTTCTGTGGTTCATAGACTTTGGAGATTCAAACCACAGATAACTCCTTCAAAAATAAGCCAAACCGTCTAAAATTTGAATATGTTGCCAAGTAAGAGTAGGTGAGTAAAACTCCAATATGCAAATCAGTGACGCTGCACTCGGAATACGTCATCCGCGAGGAGCATAAAAGGTCCATGTTTGAGAGCAAGCCCACATATTTCACTGTGACAGTGACATCAGAAATCTGAGATAGCCAATTCGTAACAATGATCTCCAGGCATCATTTGTTGCAGAACTACAACAGTGAGCCATTGGGAGACTAGAAGCAGGACAAAGTCAAACAGAAGTGCCCAGATGGCTAAATGAGAATCCTTCTGTGGTTCATAGACTTTGGAGATTCAAACCACAGATTCGGCACCTAGGAGGTTCAGCCAATTACGGTCAACTGCTACGACGAGCGCTGATGGCCGATATTTGACATTATGTGCACTCAGGAATAGAACCGCTACCCCGACTCTTTTTAGATCCTCCCTTGCTGCAGCCACCGGAAGGTTGGTTTCAACGTCAACTTTGCGTAGAAGGCTTCACGAAGTTGGTCTGTATGCGAGGCGAACAACCATTTGCGTGCCGCTCAAGTCACGCCATAGGAGGGACCATTTGCAGTGAGCACGACAACATGTCCACTGGACGCCTGAGCAATGGAGGGCTATTCTCTTTACGGATGAGACCAGGTTTAGTCTAGAACGCGATAGTAAGCATTATTTGATATGTTAGTGAAATATGTGGGCTTGCTCTCAAACATGGACCTTTAATGCTCCTCGCGGATGACGTATTCCGAGTGCAGCGCCACTAATTTGCATATTGGAGTTTTACTCAGCTACTCTTACTTGGCAACACATTCAAATTTTACACGGTTTGGCTTATTTTTGACGGAGTTATCGCTATTTTTGTGATTTTTCCTTAATTTATGATACCTGGAACCCGTTATCATCCTTCAAACACCCGTGAAAGAGATGCATACGGAAGAGGCAGTGTCTGTGTTTGGGGTGGCATCTGTATGGGTGGACGCACATACCTTCATGTTTTTCCAAGGGGAACCGTGAATGCTCATGTTTATAGAGATGACATCCTTGATGCTTACGTGCGCCCATATGCCGGGGCAATAGGTAATGCTTTCCTGTTACAGGACGACATTGCAACACCACACAGGGCTCGCATCGTATATGATTATCTTCAACAGGAAACAATTATGCGCAAGAAGTGGCCAGATCGAACCCCATACTTGAATCCTATCGAGCACGTTTGGTATGCTTTAGGGAGACGTCTAGCTGCTCTGAATTCGCCCCCTTAGACCCTTTCCGCGCTTGCAACTGCTTTGCAAGAGCAATGACTCTCTCTTCCTACGGAACCGATAGACCGCATAATTGAAAGCATCACACATCGCTGAATGTGCAGTATTGTTTCTAGAGGCGGTTATATTCCATATTGAAGGTACTTTTACTATAGCAAACTGACATCTTCGATTTGTTCATTTTATACATGTGCTAATTTCTATACTACCATAATAGTTTAGTAATTTTTTTATGTTAATTGATACCTTACTATGTGTTGTATATTGTGGGTAAGTTTCATAAAATTCTACATGTAACTTTTCCAGTAATCGAGATTTTTGTGGTTTTTCCTTAATTTATGATAACCAGTGTAGTATTCTTTTATCTTATTCCTGTTAAACTTATTCCTGCTATCACAATACTCGATTACATTTGTCGCAAAACTTACAGGGGATCCTAACAAGTGCAAAAGCATGGCAAATAATAATCGCATGTGATCTCCAGAATAGGGCGCATAAAGTGGCACGCGCACCCGCAATATTTTCAGCCTTGCATTGTCAAAGTAGTGAGCCCGCAAAATTTGAGGCCTTCTCTTTTGATTTTGAGGTATTCCCTTTTGAGTTTGAGGCAAGCTGGAACTGGATATACCTATGTCAGCGAATTCGTGCCACTCCTTATGGCACTGTATCGTGTTTCTCAAGAACCCTCCCGATTTTTACTCTTATATGTTCGTAAACTGCCACATTTTTTGCTCTGAAAGTGATTGAATTATGTGGCTTTTAACTTCCGGTTAAGATTTTTATGCCTTTAGTTAATCTGCATGCAGTAGCTGTAGAATTATCGACAATTCAAAAGTTGAAGGGGCGAGTTAAGCCTAACGAAACGCTATTTGTTTACATTTGAAACTCAGCAGAATAATGAATTAAGTTAGTTTCTGGTCCTTCAGTGTCTTGTCGCCGAATGGGACAAAAGTTAAACTTTCAGCTTTGTGAATTGAAAAATCTACCTTTTTGCCCTCTGGCCGAATTGCTTGTTTTTGCATAGAAATTCTAATTCTTATTGTAAAAATTGTGTTTTAATTGTATGCGTTATTTTATGTTTTTCTGTATTTTACAATTTTTAATGAAGATGTTTTGAGTTTTTATTTATTTTTGCTTTTCGCCATGTGAGGACTGAATTAATTGAAAGAGAAATATATCTGTAATGAAATTCGAATGAAATGCAGAAAAAAATGTGTATAACGTATAGAGAATACAAGGAAATCATGTGGTGTCCACATCACATTTTTATTTTATTGTAAAGTAATGACATAATTTTTTTACTTGCTCAGGAAGAGATTATTGACTGAAATTTATTCTTTTACCTGCATCAAACAACTACAACAAGTGTAGATAAACCGGCTTTCACAAATGATTTCACAAATGTTTAACAATAAAAATATTATATTCACATTTTTTTCTAATTCAGTAAAAATTCGAGAATACGGCAAATTCAGGTCTTCGACATTGCCGAATGAATTATAAAATATGCCGAAATATCGAACTTATCAAAATAATTCAACAAAAAAATTATCAACAAAAATTTTTTAAACTTAGTTTTATATAAGCATAGTAAGAATGCAAAATTTTATAAGAAATCTTATTTTTTTTAATAACAGGGTAGTTTCTTCTTGTCCACTTCTATAAATATTTAAATTTCATCAGTGACGCTTATAACTTTAATGGCGAATGGACGCTTAGGATGCTAAAAAATATCATGTCATCAAATGTTTCCTTTTTGGAAGATAACGTAAATCTCTGATAACGCGTATAACGCATATAATTTATTCACTTTTACAGTGTATAGCTGGATTTTATAACGCACATACGTTTTTTAAAACGCTTTTAACGCTTAGAACATATCAGCACCTATAACACTGAATATCACTTTTCACTTATTATTTTAGATGTTTATAACGTTAATTAGCCCAAAAGGAGTCAGCTATTGAGCTGGAAATGGGATTTAGCGTCGTCCACTATAAACGGCGATAAATTATTCGCCAAATACTATCACACTCTGTTATCTTGAAAGAAACTAAATAATGAAGAATCTGGATGCATGTATGAATGTTCCTCTCACAGTGGAAAAACGACGGTACCTCCAGCCATTGAATTCTGAATAAAGTTATCCTCCACCCGAACATGTGCACCTGGAAGGCCGCATTTTGAATTTCAAGTTTTATATTTCATAGTTTGTAAAGCTTTAATGAAATTCTGATTAACAAGCTAAACGATTTAAAAACGAGCAGTGGCAAAGCTGTACAGAATAAAATATTTTTATCTCCAGCGAGCGAGGGTGTCCGCCAGAAATTGTAAAGATATGCTGTTTTTAAAAATTTTATGATTTTGCAATTTGAATGTGGCGAATGGAATTTTATGTGGCGTAAGGGCGAAGAACGTGATATTTAATAAATAACATCAACACAAGAAATGTTAATAATAAAAAGACAAAAAAAGTTTTGTAAGCCATCTTACTATGAAAAGTGAACATTGATATGATGAACTGAGAAAAGACAGAAAAATATATAAAAACGTATGGCGACACTTAATGCAGCATCGGGATCTAAACATATATACTATTATGCTGCTTTTAAAAATTTTGTAAATTTGCTGTTGAATCGTATATGGCGTAAGTACGAAATAAATCGTACGAAATAAATGGTGCTGAATAATAAAACTAGCAACAGTGAGTACTAATAGACTGGTAGATCAGAGAGAGAGTAGAAAGTAAGAAACCTTAACAAATCCTTTTGAGCAATCGTTAAAATCTGAACTCTTTCAGTTTTTTTTTTTATTATTTTTAATGCTTATAACGCTCAGAATTATGCTGTTGAAAGTTCGCTTTTCGGATGATAACGTATATCGCTTATAACGTTTATATATAACATGTGTATGATATATATGTATGTAAGATGTAACAAAATACAATAACTGCTTTAAAAAAAATAATTCGCGATCTCAAAATTAACATTCTAAATTTGGTTATCTCCTCCTGGGTTCATCTCTTCTCCCAGTTTTTTTCTATATTACGTAACGTTTTAATGCAGATACCTCTTGTCCAATCAAATTAATTGTAAACCAAAACTCGGAACTGAAACTTTTCCGACTCACACCCTTCTTCCTCTCAAGTAGTGCGACACTCTTCCCTTTTTCGCTTATGTTTTCGTGCTGGCAAGACGCTACTTTTCCCCGCTGCTGCTCATTTGTTTAAGTTGACGTCTACTTCAAAATGGAACTTATTGTATTCAAATATAATTAAGAAAAATCTTGTCTGAAAGAGGATGATTTGATAAAAAATACAGATTGTGATTCTTCGGGTTCAGTTGTGCTAAATGCGTCGTCATCATGTTTTCCCATTCGGTCCCACCTTTAAGCCACTACGGTCTTCTCAACTATCTAATGCAATGTCATAAGCTGTTAAAAGTTCCAGTGTTTCCATCGACGCATTTTAAAATTATTACATATATATAAGACACATTTACTCATTTATTAGTCTAAAGGGGCTTCGTTCCTAAAGGACTATTGTTTTCGTTTTGCGATTTTGCGTTGAATCACTATAAATGTCCGTTTCACTTTTCAAACTGTTGCCACCCAATGTTAGAGTCCTGCATTATATTTGAAGAAATTAAATAATAAAAAATATGCATAAATCTATGTATATTTCTCGCAGTGTGATAAAACAACGGTCCATAGAGCCATCGAATTTTGAATGACGTAATCCTCTGACGAATATGGACATGTGGAAGACCAAGTTTGAAATTTGGAATTTGTTTTATTATCGATTGCATATTTTGTAAAGCTTTAACGAATTTTTGATTAACAAATTCAAGGATTTCAAAGCGAGTAATGGCAACACTCTATAGGGGAAACAAAAAACCTTTTTATCTCCAGCGCGCGAACTGTGTATCGGAAATTCCAAAGATAGGTTCATTTTGAAATTATTTTGCGACATTGCTCTTGAACTGAATTTTATGGTTTAAGTGCAAAGAATGTAATATTTAATAAATAAAGGTAACACGCGAAACGTTAAAAAAACGCTCCTTTGGACGTAATTTAAAATCTGAAACCTTTCAGATTTTTTTTTATATATACATACATTTATATTATGTAAACATTATTATATATAAAAGAAACCTACATTTATTCATACATATATCCATACATATATAAAAATGAATAAAAGCCGTTTTTTAATTCAGATCTGAATCTTTTCAGATTAAAAAAAATATTTTATTAAATTTTTGTAAGGATCGCCAAGTTAGTTGACATCTGAAAACGTTCAACATACCAAGCTAGAAGTCATTCGAGATTGCGACAACCTATTTTACACAGCCGTCAAAATAATACGATAAAAACTGGTTTTGTTAACTGGCCTGTTCTACCAAAAATTCTTAATTGCAACTAAATTTATGAGTTCATTGCTGGTAGCCCTTCAATTCCTCTAACTGTAACTGGTTTCTTGAAAAGAAGCTTCCTCAGTTCTTCCAGATTTTGCACATGGAATTCTAATTTTAAGCTACGTGTACTTCAAGTTGCAGCAAAGTTTACAGAGGAAGATGCGAGGCATTTTAAAGGAACTAGGTCTCGGTGGATTTTTTTAGCAGCTTTTTTTTGGGTCGCTGTTATTTTAAAGAGGCGCGAGGTTATTTCACAGATTATGCGTATCTATTTGGATGCACACACATCGCCACTTATCCTCAATATTATCGGTATCTGTCCCATCTTCTTACACAAGGATAAATTAGTAAAAATATTTAAAAAACTAACTCGCAGTCTGAAAACTCCATATTGCAATTTAATAACTTAGAGTGTATTTTATGGTTAAGGAAGACAAACTTATCACCTGCTTTTGCCAACGGATACAACTAAATATTTAACATGGAATAAAATTAAAACTCTAAATCTAAAGTCTTAAAGTTTTATTATTTGTTTTTGTATTTGCCACACACTGAATAAAACTTTAATTTGTTTATTTACTTATTATTTATTAGTTTTATTTAATTTTAATTTAATTTTAGCCCAAAGGTTAGCCCAGGAGGGCTATTAATTTCGTTTTGACATTGTGCGACGATTCATTATAAACGGCGAATCACTTTTCAAATTGTTGCCACCAAATATTATCTCCTTCTATAATAATATTTCAAGAAATTAAATAATGAAGAATCTACATGACTGTATGCCTGTTTCTTTCATTGTGAAAAAAGCAATGGTACCTAGAGCCATCAAATTTTGCATAACGTAGTCCTCCACTTGAACATGGAAATCTGGAAGCCGAAATTTGGAGATTGTTTCTTATCTATTTCATATTTCGTAAAACCTTCAACGAATTTTTTATTAAGAAACTCAACGGTTTCAAATTTCCCAATGGCAACACTGAACCAAAAAAAAAAAAAAAAAAAAAAATTTCCGGTGTGCGAGACTGTGTTTTTCTAAAGATATGCTCTTTTTAAATATTTTGCTATATTTCTGTTGAATTCAATTTTATGGTTCAAGAGAGAAGAAAATGATATTTAATAAATAATGGTAACACACAAAACGTTAAGCGTGAATGTTGCGTCACTCTGAATGTCCGCTTCACGTTTCAAACTGTTGGCACCAAATATTATCGACCTGTATTATAATTGAAGAAATTAAATAATGAAGAATCTGCATAAATGTATGTATGTTTCTCGCATTGTGACAAAACAACGGTACCTAGAGCCATCCAATTTTAATGACGTAATCCTACTGCGAATATGGACATCTGGAAACATCAAATTACAAATTTGAAATTTGGAATTTGTTTTATTATCGATTTCATAGTTTGTAAAATTTTAAAGAATTTGTGATTAACAAACTCTACGATTACGAAGCGAGCCATGGCAACGTTGTACAGAAAAAACATTTTTATCTCCAGCGCGTGAGACTGCGTATTGGAATATTCTAAAGATATGCTCAATTTAAAATTATTTGGAATATTGCTTTTGAACTGAATTTTATAAATTAAGTGCGAAGGCTATGATATTTAATAAATAAAGGTAACACATAAAATGTTAAATAAACGCCCCTTTGGACATAATTTAAAATCTGAAAACTTTCAGATTTTTTTAATGTTTTTCATTTATTTATTTATTTATTGTTTGATTTCTTATTTCTGTAAGAAATTCGGTACGAATTGGGAATATTTTGACTTAAGGTATATTTCTGTTTTTGTTCAATATCTGGTGCTAAATATTCCATTTTTCATAGCAGTTTTGAGCGATTCTTGCAAGAATCGAAGCAAGACATGTTTTCACGTTACAAGGCAACATACACCAAATACATTTCTATGTTATAAATGGATTTAGGTGTATTTGTTTATCTGAATATTATTAAGCATACAACGTGAGGAATGGATTATCGTGCATCTAATCAGAAATATAGTTTCGTTATTAGCTCATTAAGACGCCGGTAAAAATGTTTCTAAACATAAGATATATGTTTCTTACTAGGTTAGTTACTTCAATAAATAAATAACGAAATGAAGTGATACACTTTGAAAAATCTAGCAGTAGATACCGACCTTTATTTTTCAAACACATTGAACCGAGAGATGAAGATTAGTGCTTTGCTCAAGATCCTTAGATTTAAAATGCAGTCGTTTGTTTGGGTTGTAGAAAGTTTAACGTATCCACAGAATCTTCGGTTTAAGGAACTACGAGTAAAGATCGTATTGGTGAGCCTGTTTTGATTGGGAAACGGTAATGTACAAGGAATTTTTCAAGTAAATGGTTTCGATGGTCAAATGAATGGTGTAACGGCGCATTAATGCGCCATTACACCATTCCACCCTCATCAAGCATTTTGTAATAAAGAAAATTGCCACAATTCTCAACCAGTATTCTTAGTCATGAGATTTGGCATCCGTAGACTACTTTCTCTTCCTAAATTGAAATTTTACTTCAATGCTCGTTACTTTAACAGCACTGAAAAGATTTATTCCGTGACCGTATTCGTATTCTGGAAAACGTGACCAGAAACTTAAACTGCGTTCCAAAATATATATTCTACAAAGGAATCAAGTTAGCTAAACGAACGTGCCAAGCATTGTATACACTTACAAGGATTGCATTTTGAAGGTCAAAAAAATATTGCACGATTTTATACGAATTTAGCTCTGAGACCTTATTGGTCCTAAAAATTAGATTAGGTTCGCAGAATATGACAAAGCCCAGGAGGGTTATCTGCTTAATTAGAGGGATGCCTTCTTGGAGGACATTCTGACGGAACTTTGTTATATATTTGTAGGCGCTTGTACCGGGTACATTACGCTTTACACGACTACTCTTAATTTAATTCGAACATAGGCCATGAAATTCGAACAAACTGATTCCGTTTTAAATTTGAAACAACCAAGACGACATGCTCTCGGCGAAGCGACGAAAATGAGAAAAATGTTAGGCATTCGTAAGGAACGACCTAGATTTTGTGTTCCAGATTTGCAAGATCTTAAAATTTACGATAAAAGAACTTGAATGCAGTACAATGGTGTCACATGCCGTTGAATTGGTCACACACATAAAATTGGATTCTCGTGGAGATGAAACTCCATTGCTTCCTAGGTTTTTTTGAACTCCTCCCCCCGTCATTTTTATAGGGATACCTTAAAAGTTGTGTATACAAAATTAAACCTATAACCATAAACCCTCTGAAACAAAGTATTTGTGACGATATAACTGCAGTTCCGGGGGCCATATTTCAACATGTTTTTGAAACCTACAAGCTCGGTTGCAAGATGGATAGCCCGATGGTTAAAGTAAATTCCCGGATGTATTTCCAGAAGCTCGGTAAGATAAGACAACCACCCTCTTTTATTTGATTTCCAAATGCTGCAACTTCGTGGAACGGCACGCAGATGGCATCATACGCGTCAGTAAGGTTCGAAAAGGTAACGATTATTTTCAAGGTAGTGCGCCCAGGTGGGTTTGGGAAGCCTACTGCGGTACCAAAAGGCCCGGATTCGATTCCAGGCCAAGGCACGGTTGTAACTGTCTGTCCCTTTAAAGGAGAGCAGCAGTGGCCTACTTAATAAAATAGGAGTTTAGTTATTAATCCGCCCTTAGTGCATCTACAATAAAATGGCCACCACTTCTGGCCTTAGGAATGGACAGTGCTGAACAGGCAAGTGCCCGGCATTAAATTAAAGAAAAACATAGTTAAAGTAGTTTTAGTTTTTCCTGAAAATGGATTTTTGAAGCCGTAAAATGACAAACAGAAAATTTAGGAACACCACTGAATTTAGAAAATCTGCAAGATGATGGATGTACACTCCCGGCACGGAGAAGAACTCAGGGCAAAGAATTTACTACGGGATTTAAGTTTTTACAGTACTTCCTATGCAGATAATATACTAGTGGACGGTTTATACATAGTTTCATAGAATCTGTGTAGCAGAAAAGATATATCCACTGATCTGACTTGACATATGGACATACGAATTGACGTTTCAACGTCTTTGATATACATTTTCTACACTTGTTCCTTACTAATTTAGCTGCTTACGCATAATCAAAAATCGAATTTTTTAATTCACTCACAAAGCCATATATTAACTGCATATAACATATATATAATATAGACGTAATGCATTGTGTGAATTGTATTGTATTTTATCGCCTATTTACATTATTGTATCCTGTTGTATGTTACTGTATTCTTTTGTGTATTAATCTACAATAACTTACACTTACTGAGCATTTCTCGTTCCGCCTCAAATAGGGCACTAGGAGTCCGCATCCCCGCCCTTGTTCTGGACCCTTGAAGGGATTGGCACCAACGCACCTGCGTGTCATAGACACCCAGAGCGTCACTTGTCGTCGATTTGCTACCCAAGAGTCACACGGGCTGCCCGTCGTCCAAGGCCATTACCCAGAATACCCTAGACAGAACCCGGGACGCCACAGCGGGCTATTACAGCCTTGAGTTCTAGGACTTGCCAGACCCACGTACCGATCAATAAGTGATCTTTTCGGGGCCCTTAGAACCACTAGTTCATAATTTGTATACTCCCTGACCGTGACTGCCTAGGTACAGATCCTAGCCAGTAGTTTCGCAGAGTATGTAACCTACAGTGTTATAACTGCCCTACTGTCAAATGAACATAGGGCATACATTTGCAGATATACAGTGTCTTTGCCCGACTGCTGCGAAACGCCTGCCTTCCTACCGGGCGCTCTCCCGCTCGACAGTGGCGAACATAGAGCAAAGTCGACTAACCTATGATAAAGAGACGGTGTCCCTGTCCTCCGTCAACAACAACATTATTTAAACCACCCGCAAAGGGTAACATTTGTCACAGTATCCAACATTATCCAATGTAAGTTTCTAACTGCATATTACTGTAATCACTTTGGGAAGAATATTTGTCTAAGTCTAGGGAGGAAACTCATTTTCAGTGAAAAGCATAGTCGAATACTACAAAACATGCGACAATGACCTCATTATTGGCAGAGTGATACTTAATTACCTTATAAAGATATACAGTTGTTGCTCAAAAGTCATCCCAGTCTCATCGAATGATAGCTGATAAACTTGTTGAGTAATTTTTCTATTAGAAAATAAAAAACACAACCGAATAACTGATATATGTTGTACGACAATGAACATGGACAATTTCATTCCAAAAAAACAAAATGTCATTGTTCTCAACCAACTCCAGTACTTATCAAATATGGCACTTGTAAACTACTGTTCCTTCCTTAAGTGAAGCATCTAATGAAAGTCTATTTTAATAGCATTGAGGAGATTTAAAAAATCTTAACGACAAGACTTAAACATAAGTTTCACGAAAGAATAAAGCGGCAGTATGAACATGCCAAATGATGTACAGATTTAACGAGGATTGTATATCGAAAGGTACAAAGCAAGAATATTTTTCCAAAAACTTCGATTTTGTTCGAACTTAATCCCAAAGCCACATTGTGTATGTTACTACTAAACTGAGTCATTTCGAAAGTGTTTGGGAAAAAAGTATTTAGTAAAATCCCATTTAAACAAGCAACAGGTAAATCACGCTTTTTTTTTTCTTTTCTTTAATGAGGAATTCGAAACAACTATTATTCAAGTGGAAGAACTTCTAAATCAAATCTCATACTTTGTTGTCGAATGATAATGAGGACTTCAAGAATTTACCCCTGGTCCTTTTGGATTGATCTGTCCAAAAGATTAAGATTGTTGATTAACCTATCCTGTCTATTAAGACTGTTGTTGAGATTTTAAATACTGCTCTTTTTTTCCCTGGCTTATCTATCAACGCTTTTGCTGTGAATTTAACTCCTTGTCCTTTATTGATTGATCGGTTTATCAATGCTGCTGCTGAGATTCTAGGTCCTAATCCTTTTTCCTTTTTATGACTGATCGGTCTGTCAAATACTATTGCTGGTCTTTTTCTTCGATTGATCATTTTATCTAGTAGATATTGCTAAGACACAACTTAGGATAGGATGGAGAATTGATTTTAGAGGAATACTCTTCACTAAAACTCGAAATGGATGTTCAAGATGGGAAAGATTAAGATTGGTCGTCGGGTTTCGACTGTATCATTTAGATCAAGGTCAGTATAGACAGGCAAGGTTAAACTCTTCCATGGTCAAACATCTCTCTTTTTGACGCATGAGACAGTGACGTATCTTATCTATGTGCTCAGACTTACGAGGCAAGGACGTCGACGTCATTACGCCGTTTGACCTTAATCAAGAAAGCGAAACCCCCAAAGTATAATAACCTTGATTTTGACTATGCCAATACACAAGTCGGCTATCTGATTTAAGGTACGGACGCCTTTCTGACATTCCTTTCCTCAAGCAGATAATCTTTTCCTTTTAGACACTTTCTAAAGGAAAGAGGCTCATATCCACGTTGCAGATAGGATAGTTTGGTTTTATTAGATTACGGCAAAGCACTCGAGGGCTATCTGCCTTAAGGAAGGGAAGCCTTCGTGGAGGACTTTCTAAGGGAAACTGGCTCGTATACACGTTACACATGGGGAAAACCACGAAAACGCCCATGCAGCCAGCCCGTTCGCGGGATTCGATCCTCCGTTGCAGATAGGAAGCGGCCTAGCAAAGACAAGTCGCACACAGCCAGCCAGTTCAATTGAGTGGATTTTAACTTAAATCGAACTACCAGTATATAGTGATTTTACTGCTCAGCCGCTGGTAGGCTTAAGGTTGAGTCAATGATTTTGATGAAACAGGACGATCTACTTTCTACTGTAAATGATTATATATGCGTTATTGAAATGTATCCGGGTTCGGACAACAAAGTTCGTAATATTTTAAAGTCTGAACACAAACGGTAGAGATTATAAGACTAATCAGCAATGTAGTGTTCTCCCCATTTCAAAAAGCGTATAATACGTATTAATAATGTAAATTTCATATTTGTGTGTTATGAGAATAGTTATAAATGTCAGATGCTATGCGTAAAGTATCATTTTCTTATATAATTACATAAGTACATTTAACTTTATGGGGTTATTGAAAGTTTGTCTGGATCATTGGTAATTAGGTTAATTTTATGTAGTGAGTGTCAATAACCTACTGCATAAAATACCTTGGCATAGTTTTATTTATCTAGCGTGTTCTAATTTGATGTCTCGTATCCTTTTTAGGGTATTTGAATTGATTAAACACTAATAAAAAAACCATTTTTATACCACCAATACGCGAGATGGCTTGGCGATGTACCCAAAGGGAGCGATGCCTTCGTGGAGGAGTTTCTAAGGTAAAATTGGTTCGTATATAAGTTACACATGGGCAAAACCACGAAGACGCCCATGCAGCCAGTCCGTTCTGCAGGGAACAAACACCGGACCGAACTATCAATGTTCAGCGACTTTTCCGCTCGGCCGCTGGTGGACCATGTTTGCCTGGAGTCGAACCAAGATCGAAATACCAGTGTTCAACGAGATTTACCGTTCGGTTGCTGGTCTATAAAAGCGGCTGCACTGGAGTCAAGTGTCACGTCAGTTCAGTTCTTCACTTCAGATAGCAATGCAATTGTATTGAGGTCATCGATAGTTTCCGTCTTTGTTCCATGAGAGAGTTTGCTAATCTCCGTCAATGGTCTTCAACTGACAGTCCGCAGCTCCTAAAACATTTCAGTTGTGTATTTGTTGCAAAGATTTCAATATTTTAGTTACTTCTAGCTCGAGTTTATGTATCTTCGTTACCATTAAAAAAGGGATTTGAATAACAGCAAATCAATCTCCAAATGACAATTTACAGCTGGAAATTTGTATGAAAAGAACCCGACTGACCGATGATTATCTACAATCCGTTACGATAACAGGCCCACCAGCGGCCGAGCGGTAAAGTCGTTGAATACTGGTAGTTCGGTCCGAGGTTTGAATCCCGCGAACGGGCTGGCTGCATGGTTGTTTTCGTGGTTTTCCCCATGTGTAACGTGTATACGAGCCAGTTTCCCTTAGAAAGTCCTCCACGAAGGCATCCCTCCCCTTAGGCAGATAGCCCTAGTGTGCTTTGCCATAATTAAATATACATACATACTTTCCGTTACGATAACAATTTTTAGTTAACTTTTCAGAGAGGCTGCAAACTTTATCTGAATCGAAACATGATCAAGTGTCAGATTGTAGTAAGAAATAATGAAGTTTATAATTATTTATATAAAAATATATTTTGGTACTTACGTATTCACGTAACCACCATTGGGCGATTTTCTACAGACAAAAAGTAAAAGTTGCTAATCGGGTTGAACTTGGTGGCTTTCGCGCCATTCTTTAGATAGATTCCAAAACTATCAATAGTTATTAAGCAGCTAAATATTATCAAAACATGAAAAGGAAACATACTTTAGCAATTTAAAATACAAATTTAAATTATGAAATAAGGATTACGTGATACATTAAAAAAGTAAAGCACTTACATTCGTAAAATCTTTTTGTGAAGTTTTCGCGATATTTTTAACCCGAAGTACATAGCGATCCGTTTTCACTCAAAAAAACATCAGAGAATTGCGAAGACTCGGCTACGTGCAAACTTCGGCAACAGCGAATATCTCGAAAATGCATTTCCTCGTTCTTTAGAAAATTTTAAGCAAAGTTCTGTATTCCTGCAGAAATATTACCGCAGTTTATTCCATTGCTGACAAATTCCGCAAGCTCATATTTTAAAACTAACTTTAAGGCAAAAAATACCACGAATTGTTATGAAAAACCGGTGGAACATGTAATACAACAAAAAAGAACGCACATGAAAATGGCGGCGTTGTTTGACTGAAATACTGTTACGAGGATGGCAGCCGGAAGAATGGTTATACGCATGGTTACCAGAGTTTTGCATATTCTGAAAAATTGGCGGTTTCTACTAAGGTTGTTGCGTTAATACGTAAATACATAATTTTAATTTATGTGTCAGAGAAAGATTTAGAGACCAGGTTGTCTAATTTTTTTTTTACAAATTAATTATTTTTAACTGTTTTGTCTCATTTTGTCTTACATGAAAAATTCTCTCGGAAAAGTTTCATAAATTGTTTATTTTTAGTTTAAATTAAAAGTTATTTAATGAGTAATTTGAAAGAAATGCCAGTCAAATTTAATATTTAGCAGTTAGTATGCTTGAGTTACAAAGTGTAGCCAACAAATATATCTTGAAAGTATCAAATTTCCGTTTCTTCCTGCCGAACTGGCGTATCCATTACGCGAAGCTTAAAGAACGCGTTGGTATGATTTGGTTGGTTATGGCAAAACACACTGGGACTATCTACCTAATGGGATGGATGCCTTCGTGGACGACTTTCAAAGGGAAACTGGCTCATATACACTTAATGAACGCGTATCAATAACTTTAAGAATGCGTAAATGTACTTAAAGATAAAAACAGAAAACAATAAACAAAATAAAATAATAAAATTATTTAAAATAAAGATGTCTTTATTTGGAACGGAAAAAAATGTCATACGTACATACTTACATAAAGTAAAATCAAATTACAATACGCTGCACACTTCAAAAGTCAATGAAAACTAAACAACAAATAAAAAGCAATCCAAAATACGACTGCACGATCACAGCTGATGAAAAATGTACAAAATGAAAGCAGTCTTTAAAAAATGGCTGTACAAAAAGGAAAAAAAAACTATATCTAAGGAACTTATCCATTAATAAAATGACTTATGTCTTCTGTAAATACTGTCATTTGATATAATATGCAGCGAAAATTTTCAACAATAACAATATAAATAGATTCTGGTTTATATTTACATATCAAGAATTCACCATAGTTTAATTACAACACAACTGTCATTAAATAATACACATACGCATTCACTTACAAAATAATAATTAATGCTCAAAACATGTAGCATTTTACCCATGCAACCAACACTGATTTTATATAAACACTACTACTTTGACTTTTCAATGATAATGTTTATTGGATATCGTTTCAATTTAAATAAATACTTCTACTTTGACTTTTCATTGATATTCTATTTCTGTTATAGATATTATTCACCAAGTACTTATTCATAAATTACGATTATTTGTGAGCTTAAATTTATGAAAAATGTTAGAGAAAATTGTACAATTTTGTATTATTTCGTTCCACAGTTAGTGTACGAAATGGTGGTTTCGATATAATGAATTTTTCCGTTTTTTATTTTTCTGAGGCACATAAGATAAAACAATCTAATAATAATAATGGAACACACACACATATATATATAAAAGGACCATTTCTATATATTTATAGAATTTTTTTAATCAAAACATCAGTTACTCAAAGATTTCATTGAGCACATTCTTTAGAAACAGGGAATTTCAGAAGCGCAGACGATTATTGTTTATTTAATTCTCTTCAGAGAATTTGAGGAATTGCGACTGTGAAAAATAACAGCAACTTTCGAAATGATTTTTATACGCATGTTTTCCAGTATTTACTTAAATATTTTGTCGCATGTACTATTCAAATTACATCATTATTTAAATCCTAAACAAGTCCAAAGAAGCCAAGAATTTTATAAAAATAAAACAATCGTTACTATCTGCTAATAGTTATACTAACAAAAACTTGTAAAAAAACTATTATTTAACAAAATTATGAGCAGATCGTATCGAATTATCTCTATGCTACAAAATATAATCTCGGCGTTTTTCGTTTGATGCACTAAAAGTTACAAATAATAATTTACATGAGTACACATTATGATTAATAATTTATATACAATCACAAATATGATTACATACACAATAATTATAACTACAAATAATAACTTACGTGTGTATATATTTAAACTTAAGATACCACTATTAAAGCATATGATTTATTATACATCTGCATGTTTTTCTGTGCCTTTTACATAAGATGGCAATATGAATTCTATAATTACATAGATCTATAAATTTTATAATATTTATCTGATACTTTAAGAAACAAAATATAAAAACATATAATATTGCAACAAAATAGTATTGCTAGTTTTATTATATTATTAAGAAAAGTCTGATAATTTTTTAGATATTTTGAAAAATAAAAAAAAATTAAAATATTTTTACTTCTGAAATAACTAGTATATTTAAACGAAAAATTACCATGATGGTGGTGAACGTTGATATGTTAATAATTTTTTTTGTTCTGAAGTTTTAATTATTAATTTTAGAATACATTCACAACTCCCAATTAACTACGACCTGTCCTAAATTAGGTTTGCTTATAGCGGAAAGATGGAAAATTACGATCCCATACCGTCAGCGTAAAATATAACTGTCTATGATATGATAATAGCAGCGTAATTAGAGCATGTCATAATATCTGGGAATTGTTTTTATATGTAACAGCGCATAACTGTACATAATCGGCAACATATAAATGTTGTACAATAAAAAAATTAGGTGATATTTTTACATGACTGAGATCAATGATATTCACATTCTCTTGATAATTTAATGGCATTACGAAATAGCATTTATATCGTTCTTTAACCCTTTTTACTTGTTAAATTGCGCGCATGCTAATAAAAAAATTCTAAGCGACATTTTTACACAATGAGATGAATGACGTTTAAGTTCTCGTGATAATTAAACGGAATTAAAGTACAGTGTTTGTCGTTCTTAAATGCCATTTATAAGTTAGTTTTATTTAATACGTACATACTTCCGTTATTTACAATATGCTTTTGTTTTTAATGTGGATGTAATTTAGGTAACCAACGAAACTCCAAATTCAAGAATTTGGAAATACAGATAAAGTGTCAATGATACTTTTACGATTATAATATGGGTTATTACACTCCTTCCTGCGCAGTTCTAACTGTAACCAAAACAGCCTTGGATGTCATCTTCAATATTAGTTTGGTAGTTAGAAACTGACTATACAAGCAAGAAACTGTCCATTTATGCAACTAACTTAAGAAAAATAATCACTAGATTCTAATTGGGGTACAAACATAACCAGAGAAAAAATAAAATACTAATTTAAAGAAATGTTAGAACTTGTTTACATGTCTTTCACGTACTTCTCAATACTTCATAACTGTCTTTTCAAAAAAAAAAAAAAAAAAAAAAAAAAAAATATTTATTATAAACATTTATACTTCATTTAAAATGAATTCTAGTGGAAACTGCGATTAGAGAAATCATTAAATTTAGACTTAAATATTAGAAGCAGTTTGGTGGAAACCAGCTAAGGTCGTTGGGTTAAAATATAAAGAAAATATCACTATTATTTTTTTTAAAAAAAAGAAGTTAATTACTTTGCTATTCATTTCTGTAATCTCAATCATTAATCGAAAAAAAAAGCAAGTTCTCAAATTCGTAAACACTAAAGACAAGAAAATTTAACGTTTTAACTGAAACTTATATTAATTATAATAACTAACATAACTTACTATTCACTTGCCTTGTCGATAATTAAATTTAAAATAGCAAGAAAAGCGAACAGAAGAATGGTAAGAACATAATTAACGTATGTTTCTATTAAAAGGCCTACAAACATTCTTTACGTTAGTGTTTATGTCTCCCCCCCAAAAAATTACATATTGATTAATCCCCTTTAATTTGGAAATAATATAATTACAATGGTTTTTAAATACAATATTTAGTTATTAATTTATTAGAAGCTACAAATAAGCTGAAATATGCACTTACTAACTGCAATCCGTACTGGCACAATTTACTTATAATTTTATTAACTACTTAAATGTACTGACTTTCAAATTGGAAGAGCAACTCAATAATGTAAATTTTAAATTAAAACAAAAATAAAAACCTTAAGTTTGGGACATATTTTGAACAAAATTTTATCCATTTCGAGAGCAAAAAAACGAGAACGATGGACGAAGGGAAAAAAAGCTAAATTTGTTTATTAAAAAATTTAATTTTAAATGAATTTTTTGCAATTTAAAAAATTTAATTGCAACTGCTTAATTTTTTTATTAAAAAAATTCAGTTTTTTCCCGCTCCTGAAGAAGTGGGACCTGTGTCTGATCGCCATCGAAATGGATAGAGTTTTATTCAAAAATCTAGGCTAAACTAAATACGTTCTTTTCGGGGAGGGGGGAAGTAGTATTCACTTTATTTCTCATTAGCACAAAAAATAAAAATTAGCCTGAATCATATGAGCTTCGCATATTGTATGAACTTACACACAAGCTAAATAAAAAGGAACTTAGCTAGTTTTAGTCTAGCACTAGGTTTTATTAACTTTTGGTTAAATTTATCCAGAATTATTTACTTCATTTTGCCTAAGGACAAAGAACATTAAATAGAGTTTCAAACATAAAAATTCACGCTATTTACCACCGCAAACATGAGTTTAAAACTACGATATTTCGGGGACAAAATAGTCTACTCTCACACACTTCTAAGCCTGTTACAAAACCGCGCGAACCAGCACCCTTACGTACGTGTGTGTGTGTGTGTGTGTATTTAATTATGGCAAAGCACACTAGGGCTATCTGCCTAAGAGGAGGGATGCCTTTCGTGGAGGACTTTCTAAGGGAAACTGGCTCGTATACACGTTACACATGGGGAAAACCACGAAAACACCCATGCAGCCGGCTCGTTCGCGGGATTCGAACCTCGGACCGAACTACCAGTGTTCAGCGACTTTACCGCTCGGCCGCTGGTGGGCCCCCTTACGTACGATACAAAAACAATATTAGGGCGAACTCCAAAAAAATATATTGGCCTTAATATAAGCTGATGGTATAATTCTTCCCAATTCAAATAGTCTAAAAAAACCATACCTGTCTTCTGCGTGCAAATCTTGAATCCATATAAAAAATAAGCAGAATCAATATGATTCATATATTATTCTTATTATCTTTATTCAAGGTATGACATTTAGATTACTTTTTCTTGAAAAAGACCTTTAACATATCAAATTCCTACACGTGAGGTGATAGTAAACGCAAACACCTTTTTTATCTTTTCCATGTAAATTTTACAAAAATTTACAATTGTATTATATTTAGACCAATACATATTACTAGTGTAAAACATTCGTACACCGCACCTAACTGTTCGTATTTTATCAAATAACAATTATAAACTTGATTTCTTCTATAGACTTCAAAGTCTTATTGACGATTTCACGACGAAATGCTTCCATAATATTATCACTACTCAATTCATTCAAACTTAAAGAATACAAAACTAGATTAAACATAGCCAAAGGAACACACAAATAAAGTTAAAGCTGAAATAAATAACTTCAGAATTCACTCATGAATACGAAATCTGTATAATAATAATTATAATTGCAACAATTAATTCTGAACTGTATCCTTTACATTAGCACATCTTAAAACTCTATATTTTACTTTATTTTAGGCAAAATAGTAAGAATAGCGAGAAACCTATTAACAGTGTAAAATAGAATAATCATTTTTAAAAAGACACACGACTAGTTACAATCTTAAATGTCAGATCTATTATAAAAGTACTAAACCCGTATTCAGTAGTGAAAGACATCAAAATTATAATAAAAACATCTTCACTTGCACTCGCATGAGGTTTGGTTTAATATAAATTCAAAAAAATTATTGTTCCCTCACAGGGCAAGCATCATCTAAAAAAATTTGGTAAAACAAAAGATCGGTTATATTGCCCAATGCTATGGAAAGTCCCTTTAATCGTAACGTTTAGCACTCACCAGTGGCGAGCTTAAAAAATAATAGACACTAATAGTTCGTCTCGGGTTCGAACCCAGACAAACGAGCTGGCTGCATGCTTGGCTCCGTACTTTACCGATGTGTAATGTGAATGCGAACTAGTTTCCCTTCGAAAGTACTCTATCAAAGTATTCGTCCCATAAAGCAGATATCCATATAAACTAACCTACTCTTAATATTTACTTCTACACATGTGCCAAAGGAACGGGACTGAAGTAAATTACTTCATGTGGCAGAGTAACAGAAGCGGAGCCTATTTAATGCCTAGGCCCCAAATTAATCTATAATTCCGCTTATCTCGTACTGAACTGGAAAGTGGACGTTGAGAGCCTCCGAAAGAATGCTGAACACAGCATTCCAAACGTTTTATTTTGATCTGGCCTTGCACACATGACGTAAGCATTCAAGCACAACTTCCTGAATAAAAACAACTACAATATTGTACGTAAATAGAAGACTTGCACACAGTCCTCTGGGCAGATTCTCAACATAACTCAGTCGGCCAATTCATAATGATGCCAGCTTCTTCATGCAGATCGGCTAGTGCTCGGCAAGGCAAAATCCTTTATAATATTGCCCCGCCATAAAGGTGACGACCACATCTTTATGAAAGTAGTTTTTTGTTACCTGGACGACAACTTTATAAAGCTGCGGACACCTTCATGAATAGTTTATGCGAGAGTTGCCACTGTGAAAGATTCTCCCTTGCCAAACGCTGGGAGACTTGCATCAAGAAGCCGATCCTTAAGGCATGGCGCATTTATGAAAGAATTCCCTCTGTATTGCCTTCCCACAGAGTCTTGTCAAAAAGGTGCATAAATACACAAAGCCATCATAAGGGAATACACATGGACTTCTTGGGTAAGTTCATTATATTACATTAAATTATAAAGCTTTACCAACTAGAGGAAGTACAGCGACTTCTACAGCATATGATATTCCTATAAGCTAGTTTCATCGGTAACTCATCGTAAATTTCCTGCAGTACGAGTTCAAGAGGTTGGTGTTTGTGGAAGAATGGCCTCTTGGATTCATTGCCTGAAGTTTTTTTCCATCAAACCGGGGACGGAACTGGACAGATTAGTTATAACGAAATATGACAAATTACACGATGGCAAACTGCCTCATGAGAAGGATGATTTTAAAATGGAAACCGGCTCGTATTCACGTTAGCCATGGGAAAACTACAAAAATCAACTTTGCAACCAGCTCAAAAGAACCACCACTATTCAGGAATCTTTTATTGCTCGGATCAAGGAGTTTGGTTTACGGAATACCTTTGCAAGTTAACTGCAATTACCACCACATCATAATTAAGAAGAACGAATTAAATAAGCTTAGCTAAATAGTAAAGAAAGAGAATTGTTAGGGGTTTAACATAGTAGCTGAATAAGAGGTAGCTTAGCTCGTATAATAAAGAGAAACAACAGCATGCTTCACCGCTCGGCCACAGGCAAAATAAGCACTGTCACCTACACGGGTACCCAAGACCCTTAGGCAAGGACAAAAGCTTTCTTCCTCTCAACCATGATAAGATCTTGTACACGGGTTTGGATTATATTCAAATTGGAAGGATTAAAGGATTTCTGAGAGCAAGAACAAAAACCAAACCTGACACCAACAGATTTTTCACTTGTGGAATTACATCAAGTGAATTTTACAGTGAGGTAGCTGACAAAATTTCAGGATCTTTGGTTTATGCCAACAGGTTTACCAGTCTTTAATGTCTTTAAAGGATATGTCATAATTGTTATCAGACAACCGTCATCAATTAAGTTGCAATTAAGCAGCAAAGGTTATTTTAAACAAATCCTATAAAACTAGAAAAAAGATACGTTATATTTATTGTAAAGTCTATAGTTCATTCAAAATATGCTACTGAAGTGCCAGCACCAGCTGAATTTGTATTTTTAAATCAAGAGAAATATTTCAAAAAGAGATTAACCCTCTGACTGCGAGTACAAAATTCACATGTCATGAATGAATTTTATACAACAGTCAAATAAAATTCTGTCTGATTTGGGGACACTTAATAGCAGTAGTAGTTTATGAATGTAAGGATCCTTTCCAGGTAATGAACATTTTGCTAACTTTCATGGTATCTGTATTATTTTTTATAAAAAATGAAATTTTTATAAAAAATCAAATTTTAGTTTAAAAATCCTTTGAAGATTTAAACTTTAGAATCATACCTTTTTGAATCTCTCTTTAGTTATGAAAGGAAAATTCATTTGTAATTACATAAATATGTCATTAAAATGATGAAGTATAAACAAAAAACATTTAATAGCTATATTTGTACCCCAACATATTACAATAAATTAGTTGTAAAAATAATACTTAACAGCTTTTTTAGATAATGCATTTTGGTTGTCATTTTTACAAATTATATTCCAATAAAAAGATTCTATTTACAAACAGCTTTTAACTTGAAAAGCTTAATAAATGCAATTATGTAAATATTTTTATTCTATATTTCTTAAGAAATACTTCATACACCTATGTTTCTTATTATAAATAAAATTCCAATAAAATACTTTATAATACCGAAGGAAGACTTTTCGAAAAAACAAATACATTACATAAATGACTCGTTACGGATATATTTTGAGCAAAACTATTTTTAAACATAAATTAGAACATAAATAAGTACGTCTTTCGATAATTATATTCACAATTATCTTATTATAAAACATATGTTATGTACACGTAATATTTAAATGACTTTCAATAAATATAAAACTACGCAAAAACAAACTTCGGAATTTCAGAAACTTAAGATTTTAAACTGCAACGTTAATATGATATTAATTTCTAAGGTATGAAATTTGTACAAAAATTAAACAAGCAACAGATTTCAAGTACTTGGTATGAATAATATCCATATCAGAAACACTCAAATGTTTAAGATAAATCCATAACTCCAACAAACCCTGAAATTTTACAAGGCTTATTTACACTCAAGATATGTGCAAATTGATACATTTTTAACACCAGAAAAATAAAGTAAATTCTGATTAAAAACATAGTAAAAACAAAAAACGAGCAAAATATATTTAACACATATAAATAAAAAGCCCATTTATAAACAAATGTAGTTTCTAAAAGTTACACAGTAACTATGCTTGCTAACCATACTTTTATAAGTCAGACGAATATTACAAAATAGATGGAAATTTACATTTTAAGCTTCCACAAATATGGCTGGCTGGGCAACTCACGAGCTTTAAAAATTCACGAAGTAAAATGAATGACTAAATCAGACGAAAGAAAATATACTACATAATATCACTTCAGAAGCTCCGAAGAAGAACACCAAGCAGTTTTCAAGTGTTCGGGGAAGAAGTTTTTGCAGTTCGATTTTGGCAACAACAACACGCAGATAACGAGGGGATAATAAAACTTCAAGGCAAGGAGGCAAGGACATAATATTACGTGTACCAGCACTTCCGAAGTCCTTTTGCGACATTTATTATTACATTTTTTATAAAATTAGCACCTTTTCGTAAGCAATTCATTTTCACATAAGATGGCAGACAGCTTCAATTCTGAAGTTCAGATGTCACGTTAACCTCCGTTTTCACACACGGCAGAGGTTGAGCAAACTCGAGTCATTTTTAGATTGACGGCCAAAACTTCGGTATCATATCTAGAGAAATATAAATGAAAAATTATTTAAAAACAATATCTTTTAACTACAGGATAAATTTTCTTCTACGGCGTAAAAATTTAAAGAACTTTAAGTATGTATTCATATTAATTTTCATGAATATATTGAAGATAATATACAACTTTAATAAAAAAAAACCATTTCAATAAACTTAAGAAAACACAAAAAGAAGGCATCACATAAAAATTATTTCTCAAACGTAAATTATACTGAACCAAAACACGAAATATCTGACATTAGAAACATGGTTCATTAATTATAATAATGATACAAATGGTCATTAAAATGATCTGTACCATACATTATATATTAAATGTATTACAGGTTATATAAAATATATTAAAAAATCAAATCGGTACCGAAAGGCCCGGTTTCGAATCCCGGAGATAGCATGGCTGTTTGTAAATGTATAGTGTCTTTGCGGCATGGAGGCACTTTAAATATACAGTGGGTACAAAAAGTATATGCACACATACATTTTTGTTCACAATTTATAAGAAAATGAATTAAGAAATACAAAAATTGGCATTTAAAACATAGAATAAGCTTATTCATTTAAATTAATTACAAAAATATAATAATATTAATAAAAAAGTATTTTTGCAACAATATTAAAATATCTTATGTCAAAAAGTATTTGCACACTCAACTCAACTTTAGCAAATTTGAGTTTTTATGCTATTATTTGACAGTCCTCCCGCAGTAAATAACATACGTAAGACGACTATAAAAGGAGGTGTTGTAGAAACGTTATCAGCTGATTGTCGATTTCAAACTGTAATGGCACCTAAGAAAACTGAATTGCCGATTTCGTTGCGAGAAAAAATTGTTTCTCTACGTGAAAATGGCCTAAGTTATCGAAAAACAGGTAAAAAAAGTACATGTTTGCTTCTCTACTGTTCGGTATGTTATAAAACGTCATAAAGAAAGAGGATCTACATCAAATAACTTGCGCTCTGGACACTCAAAGAAACTTTCACTGCGAATGAAGTGAAAACTCATAAGAGAAGCATCGAAAAATCCATTTATTAGTGCAATTACTTTTTAGCCAATGATGTCGCTTCAACATCTGGAGTTCAAATCTGTGCCCAAAGTGTTCGAAATGTCCTGCACGATGCACACATTTATGGGAGATCTCCAAGGAAAAAACCTCTCATAACTGAACGAAATAGATTGAAGAGACTTGAATTCGCTAAGGAATATATCAATAAGCCGATTGATTTCTGGAAAAATGTCATATTCTCCGACGAGAGTAAGTTCAATATCTTTAAATCAGATGGCAGGAAATTAGTTTGGAGAAAACCTTGTACTGCTTTTCATACCAAAAATATGTTACCTACAGTTAAACATGGAGGAGGTTCTGTTATGATTTGGGGGTGCATGGCTAGCAAAGGAGTTGGTAATTTGTGTTTCATTGATGGGAATATGACAGCTCGAACCTATATTGATGTGTTGCGAGATAACTTGCCACAAAGTACAATAAAATTGGGTATCAGTAATTCGTACTATTTTCAGCTAGACAATGATCCCAAGCACACTGCCGGTATAACACGTCATGTGGTTGCTTTATAATGTTTCCAGAAAACATGCCACTCCACCACAATCACCAGACTTAAAGGAAGATTTCAAGCAAATCTACCCTTATTGAAGAGTGATAGAATACTGATCCTACTGTTACAGAAAATTTAATTAAATCAATGTCAGCAAGATTACAAGCAGTAATAGATGCTAAAGGAATGCATACTAAATATTAGTTATTTGAAATTTGCTTATATATTTTATTTCTTTTGTATTCATGCAGTTGTGCAAATACTTTTTTGATACGAGATATTTTAATTTTTGTTACAAAAAAGCATTGCTATTTATATTATTGTAATTTTTCTGTTTGTTTTGGATGATTAAACTTATTCTGATTTGGCAATACCAATTTTTTTATTTTTTAATGCTTCTTTTTATGAATTGCAAACAAAAATGTAGGTGTGCAAATACTTTTTCTAGCCACTGTATGGCGACCCGAAAGTGTACTCGTGTGGATTGGTGCTCTCCCTCAAAACTGGGGTGGAATTAGAAGTCCAACTTCCTTGAGGCTCTGGCAACCATTCTTCCTCGAAATTCATAGACAAAACAACAACAATAAAATCAAGATATAAATTATATAGATAACTATATTAGCAGAGCTTAAGGGGAAGGGACACACAAAAAAAATTACTATGACCTCATTACGAATAGACTCTTCCAGTTGCTACCTATACGCGCTAACCACTACACTATAAAAGTGCGCACGCAAGGAATATTAATTCCTCACACATTTATTTCCTTTTCCCAGTTCATAGGCTTTTTAAACATCAGAGTGAGCTCAAATCCCCCCGCCCCTTAACTGCATTTAATACAGCAAAATATTAAAATTTTTACATAAAGATTTGTGGGTACCTTTCGAAACTGGGCAACATTTGCCAATTCACATGGATGATACATGAAATTACGGTGTAATAACTTAGACATCGTGCCATTATGTAATGGGCAACACGCTTCGAAGAATAAAATGAAAATTAGGTAATCATGTTTTTACCATCAAAACTAAAATATTAAAAGAAGCACGTTATTGTTTTTAAAACTCTCAGTCTGAAACAGTATTTAATAGTTTGAAAGGCATATCTTCCAAGTCGAACAGCAACATTGTAAAAGTTCGCTATTTGTTCGACAGCGTGGAAGATCTTCCGTCTCACACAACGGTGTAACACTTGAGGGCAATACAACGCCATGTTAATGTCCGATAGCCAAAAAAAAAAAAAAAAAAAAAGGAATTTAGTTACTCTGCAGGCAGAGGTTACACACGACGGCCTAGAAACTGGTTTCGATCTTATACAGCTACTTAAAAATAATAATTTGATAAAATTATTTTCCTCTTCATTCATTCGTTCATCTGTTGTTCATTATAATCATTGGCTACAACATTATGTAATGTCTATTGAATTCCAGCGTAGACTGTACGCCATGTCGACACTATGTTGATATTGTTCCTACGCGAAGTTGGACTTACGATTATGTCTATCTTATGCAGGTGTCAAATCAAACACATGATTGGTCTCACACCGTGTCGATTGTACGTTTGTGATAACTCTTTGAAGATGACAAATGCACCTTAATTCCCTTACTAACTTTGATATTATGCCGTGTCGCTTTACCTATAAGTATCGGTGGTATATCTCTGACACCTTTGAAGGTGACAAATATACAATTAGACGTTAAGAACCAAGCCCGTTTTATGTTCTTCCCATTTAGACAGCGATATCCGATTTCACCGTTATGGTAACGGTTAGAGATCTGTACAGGATTTGATGATGAACATAATTTTTTAAACCGAATATCGTCAGTCACACATAATCACATGTTATTTCACTATTGGTATCATTTCATTCTTAACTTCAATATGCATTTTGTGTAACCCTGAAGTATATCGAGAATTGAATTGTGCATTTATATTGTCTACGATAGTGTGCGTTTATGTTGCAAATTGCACGGCACATAACTCTGCCTCCACTGTATGTGTTGTATTACTCTGTTTATTAGTAGAACAACGCCTTAATAGTGTCTGTTCGCTGCAAAATAGTACCTTCTTCAAGAGCCTTGTTTGCTCATGTTATTATAAGTTTTTTAGAATCATAATGATGCTGTCTATACTGTCATTCCAGCCGTTGGCTGGGGTTGTACATTAATTCTGTTAGTCACTATATTTCATTACCAAGTTTCCTTTTTTTATCATGTCGATCGAATACTGCTAATTAGCATCGATTATATAGTGTCGAATCAATGTAGTGTCCATCCTACGGACATTTAGTCGCCAGTACATAAAATACACGTACAAAATAAAATCAAATTTAGCGATTTATTATTTTCAATCACTACAATACCCACCCCATACAGGAGATTATTATGTGAAACTTCTTTGGAAAAACAAACGCTTTTTGAAATTATTAACAACGGCATTAACGGATACCAATATTTTTTAAAAATATAAGTATCAGAGGGGAAATAAAAGTTATCTCAACCTTGAGGATGAGATGTTTGTACACGATAGCAAGAGAGCCGCTGAGTCTGAAACATTTGGAGCATGTGACTGATAAATTCGGAAGGAGAGGCAAGCAATGCGACGAAAACTGATTAAAACAAGGAGTTATGAGAATAGCCGTCCTATATTTGACCTTCTTCTTCATTACGATTCCCAAAGTGTCTTAGTTTCTTTATTTTTATTTTGCTACTTGCAACGCGCAGAGTTTGTTAACCTCTTCCTTTGTAATACACTAAGCTTGATATCTCGTCTTGTGCTTGGAGCTCGACGTCATTTTATGTAGTTCTGGTGTTAGAAATGTTACCACGAAGTCATCCCAAATTATTTGGGCTATTACATTACGCTAAGTTACGTTACCACCTACGTGGCTTGGAAAAAGGACGTACTACAATCAGACCAGATGTAAGACATTTATCTTCTCCAAGACCTGACGGACAATCCGCATGTAAATCGTCGCTAATCGATTAAAATATTTTAATTTATATTTCAAGTTTATCTCTACACGGTTTAATTAACTACATGATCTATAGATGTGTATAAAATAATGAATAAATGGACCGATATATTTGCCAGCTAGTCGCCTTATCACGCGTAATTGATAGTGTTTCATTTTAGAAGGTATCCCAAATGTTAATAAAAAAAGAATACGTTAAAATTATTTTTAAAATTTGGTACAGATTTCCTAAGTGTATTAATTAATGATAAAATTACACGGTGTTTCAGAAAAAGCTCGGACGAACTTTCAAGAGGTAGTAAAACACAAGCGATTTTTTGTCATATAAATGCATGGTTGAAGTGAATAGTTAAAGTCATTAGAAAAAGCATGCTTGCCAACGTGCAACAGTTCCGTAAGGCAGCTTCTGGGATGCACTTATCGGGGATCCTTTCTAGTTTCCAGTGCCTCCCAGAGACACTTGTGCTACACATTCCTTTCTGGATCATAAAATGAGACCTAGATGCTGGGTTTCTTCTGAAGAGCTTTCGCCATGAAGCCTTTACTTTACCCTCATCCACTTGCTTTCCCTTTTTACAAGGACACAGAAAAATTACGAGTTTGACATGTGTGTCTTTCTTAAACAAGTAATTCAACTAGTTACCTAGTAAGCGTCAGCAGTGGTAAATCTACGCACCTCGATCGATATCAAAGGTTCTAAGAGAAAGAATCAATCAGTTTACGACTGCCTAAAACGCCAACATGCTTTTACAGACTTGATGGGGAAGTACCATATTTTGCTGTTGGAAGCTTTGTTAGAATCGTTGGAGAATAATTCAGCAGCTACCCTGCGCGGTATGTATTCCAGAACGATGGAAAACTGGCCCATTTTCGACAAGACGTACAAATCTACCTGGCTGCCAAATCTCCTGATTGCAAGACTAGACAAAGTAATCCCATACCTAAGTTCTTACGATTTCCTCAGCTGCTTTGTTTTCATTTCTTTTCGTCTAGACCATGGATTCTGGAATTTCATTGTTTATAGTTTCAGGATGGGGGTAAATGCCACCAGCGTGACACCCTCTAGTTTCCTGCTGTGGACTTAAATCTAAATACATATTTTTCGAGTTTTGGAAAGGGGGGATGATCTTTTAGCAGCAATGAAAGGGCTCAAGAACCTCGTCTGTGTGACTACGTTTGGATCTGATAGAACGCATAGCCAGAATTTTGTCGTTGCTGCAACTATGCGGCCACGTTTTTCAAGAAAATACGCCAAATCTCCATGCAAGTGCTTTCATTCTTGAGTCAGGAAGTGCATATCGGTTTTCTTGCCAGTCGTATACTGAATCCATTGCTTCATAAATTAAAGCTGAAGCGCATTTATGTTGTGAAATTTAGCATGACGGCTTTCATAAGCCTTCTAGCAGCTTTACGTTTCATTTTCGATAATGCATTCTATGACATAAAAATGATAATGGTATTGTCTTCGACCACCCCTTGAATGCTGTCCATCTTTTTCTTAATGGGTTATATTAACGTTTGAATTTCATATAATTCAAGTCTACAACATACTATATACTTTTTTTTTTTAATTATGGTACAAAAAGTTAATGTAGAAATAAATTACTTACCTGTCACACTAATCTCTACAAAAACGTCAAGTCCTTCATCATCGTTGTCCGTGTGATTTACACAATTAAGCACTTCAATCTTGTGTCTGACAATGTTCTCGGATGACCTGATGATTGTAGTTAGATGCACGAAAAATAATTTTACATAATGTATCCTCTTCATTGCTCAAAAACATAACAAATCTTCATAAAAATAGTGTTTTTTTAATTTCTCTTTAACAGAGAACATTCCTTATAAATGCATATACATCGCTTATTTAATTCCTTCTTTCAAAATTATAATCCATCTGATTATGCGCAGAAAGTCAGTAGCACACTTTGATGGCTACCCATTGCCCAGTCAGTTCATACAGAAAATTTAAGTATAATAAAATGTATTATCCTTCTTCAAACAGAGACTTCACCAGTACGGTCCTTCGGTTATCAAATGACTCCAGCTGGCAAACTCGGACCAAGAATCCAAATTGACTTGCAAAGCATCATTGACCTGTTTACCGTATATTGAAGGACTTTGCGATTTCCGGCTAACAGCTGCAAGTTTGTAATTGCTGCCTCCGTTATTGTCCCAGTATTCCTTACCAGAACATCTGTAGCACACGCAGAATTCTATGGACTCAAACTTAACGGCAGACTGTGGTATGGACAAAATGAAGGAAAAAGTGTCATATTGGGAGCTGCCAGCTTCAACGCCACTAGGTACAAATGATGCTGGTATATCGGTGCTGGTGGTCCACTTGTCGAACGTCACTCTTAGAAATACCTCCTTGTCGAAAGCGAGGTTCTTCACCTTGATGGTACCGGTTATATTATCCTCGCCTTCTCGAATGATAACGTTCTCCAAGGACACGCAGTTTCTCTGGAGTTTGTCACGGAACTGAAGATAATCGGAAGCAGGTTGGGCGAACTGTGGTACCCATTCAATGTCCGAAGTGGGGTTGGGTTTGACCCCTTTGGTTACCTGTGCCAAAAACTCATCTGTCCATCGGGGCGGACAGTTGGAAGGCTCGGACATTATCTTCACGTGCGTCAAAGCAAGTCCCTTGTCATCGGCGAACCAAACGCGTTTCTTGTTGTTCTCTTTAGAGTCTTCATCGGATTTGGCCATCAAGCAGGATCGGACGTCTTTGTTGGAGGGATAGCCGTTGAATGCGGAGTTTAGCTTGTTGCGATGATTCCGGGCGTTGTGGAAGGGACTATAACCAAAATCCATGAAAGAATGTGTGCTGAAGAGGGGAGGACTGGCCGACAGGATCATCTCCAAGTCGATCGGCATAACTGCTGTCGATTATTTCGTATGAATAAAAACTTTTGCTTTCACTTTTGTTCGAAACACAAATCTGGAAGACCGGATCTAGAAATAAGAGAAAACAATATTTAACTCATGAGGACCAAAACTATCACTGATATTTAAGAAATACATGAAACTCCAATTCAACAAAAAATAATCTAGGCATAATAAATTCTTCAAAAATCAGCAAGATAATAAATTTTTGAAGAATTTATTATAATAAATAAATAAATATTTCGAAGCAGTGGATGGTATAGTGGTTAGGGGAGCCTAACTGCGATACCGAAGGGCCTGGGTTCGAATCGCGGAGAAGGCATGGTTGTAATCCGTTCCTCCATAGGTGGCAATGGTGGCCCACCTTATACACTGTTGGCCACCGTAAATGCAACACCCTGAAGGAAGCATGCAAATAACATGAAATTTACAACATGCATTCGTGGAGTAAGATATGCAAATGATTAGAATTTCAGGGCAGACGGATATCACGCGCGCCTGTGGCGCCACTTCAAAACGCTATTTAAGTTTTCTAAGCTTGAAGTTTTCTACGATTTCGAGTTCGGCAATTGTGTTTTTCCTGTCGGTTTTTTTTTAAAAAAAAAAGATAAATTATGCCTCGTAGTAAACAGCGATCATCGTTTGATCGAGTATCCGAGTTCGACAGAGGAAGGATAGTGGCCTACCGAGAGCGTGGATTATCTTTCAGGGAAATCGGTAGTCGTGCTGGACGAAACCAAACAACTGTAATGCGGATATATGACCGTTGGATGCAGGAGGGTACGACGGACCGACGTATTCGATCGCATCCACCTCAGTGCACCACTTCACGTGATGACAGGAACATTGTGCGCATGGCAGTGACGGATCGCTCAGTCACATCACGAACCATAGCACAGCACATTCAGTCTGTAACGCATCATCCAGTGTATGCGCGTACCACATTCGAAGCCGTTTACAGCAGAGTGGTCTGTCCGCAAGACGTCCATTGCTTCGTCCACCCTTGACGCAGAACCATACACGTCTCCGCCGCCAATGGTGGGATGAAAGAAGGATGTGGACGGCAGAATGGAATGAAATTGTCTTTACTGACGAGTCACGCTTTTGACTGCAACACCACGATGGTCGGATTCGAGTCTGGAGACACCGTGGAGAGAGGATGCTGAACAGCTGCATTATGCACCGCCACCCTAGTCCTGCACCGGGTATTATGGTACGGGGGTATTGAATATCACTCTTGCACTCCTCTAATACGCATTGCCGGTACTTTAAACAACCAGCGCTACATCTCCGAGGTGTTGGAGCCAGTTATCCTTCCTTATCTTCAGGGCTTGCCCACAGCCATATTTCAAAGGGATAACACGCGACCACACGTGGCAAGCATTGTCCAAGGGTTCTTCGTCAATCGCCAGATTGAATAGCTTCCCTGGCCGGCTCGCTCTCCGGATCTTTCGCCGATAGAAAACATGTGGTCCATGGTTGCTGAACGATTGACCCAGATTACATCCCAAGCTGCCACACCAGATCAACTTTGGCAACGTGTGGAAGCTGCTTGGTCTGCTGTACCCCAAAAACCCATCCAAAGTCTCTTTGAATGAATGCCGAGGCGTGTGGCAGCGGTGATCTCCAACAATGGGGGCGGCTACTCTGGCTATTGATTCTGGAAGGAACCACACTTCACAGAAGTCTATAAATTTAATCATTTGATACTTGGTCAACATGTTATCTACTAAATAAATGTTGTTGTGATATCTCTTGTCTTTCTCGGTGTTGCAATTTGGGTGGCTAGCAGTGTAATTTCCTCCATAATAAAGAGACCACCACATCTGGCCTTAGTATAGATTAATGGACTCTGTTACAAAAAACTGTAACTGTTCAGAATCTGGCATTTGGGGGAAAAAAATAAATTTTCGATATCCTGTACCTAAGAAGTTCTTGGAATATAACTTAAGTCGGAGTTTCGATGCTGAATTTTGTTTTTAGATTTCATATGAAATATATATTAGTTAGAATTATATTTTGATTAGTTCGAAATTCCAAGAAATGACATATTATTGTAATATTTACGAGACAATTAATAGGTGTTTTTTTCTGTTCGATTGACAAAATTGGGGGCCCAAGGCAAAACTTCTAATAAAGGGCTTTCTCCTCTTCATCTCTTCAGCGCAGCAGATACTGACATCATAAAGTGTTTTGTGAAAATATGTAATAATTTGGCATTTTCTATTTAAAATTATTTAAACAAAAAGTACATTTTACTTGTCTATTTTCTTTATTTCCATGGTTTCATTTATAATCTACAAAGGATAAGCTGTACGTTTTAAATAAGGATCTTGCTAACTGGGATAAAAAGAAAAAAAAAAAAAAAAAACCTCAAGAATACTGATTTTACTACAATTTTAACTAATTTTATTCCAGAGATAAGACCGAAATCATGCAGTAAAGTCTTTAGCGCTTTGAATGCCCAGTTACTCAATTATGGTCGACGCATAAATTTTCTTGAAGGCTATCAACCATTCAAGGGTCATGGTTTCGTTGACTCAAGCGAAACCAATTCTTAAAGAATTACAGAAAGGTTACGGAAGTATATATATGAAGATAACCAAAGCACCTGAATTTTTTTTTAACTAAAATAAACCCAAAATCTATAAAATAATCTTTCAGCTTCTAAAAGAGGCTTTCTTTTTTTTATTTGAGTTATAAAGAGATCATATTATAGGGCTGCCACGTTTTAGAATAGGTAATCCAGACCATTTTACGAAAAATTAATTTCAGAGTGAAAAAAGCTATCAAAACTTACCACCTAAAGAGTCCGCAAGAATATAAATGCAGCATTTACCGCATGTTGTTAAGTTACTACAAATCGGCAAAGTGGATGAAAGCAATCTGTCTAAAAGAAGAAATACCTTCGTGGATAACTTTATAAGCGAAACCGGCTCGTACGCATGTACACACTAGGAAAAGCATGAAAACCAATCAATCAACCAGCCCGTTTGTATGGTGTCGAACCCCCAGTATCCAGTGGTGTTAACTTCTCGGATACTGGTGGGACACTTACACCACCAGGGCTTGAGAAAAAGTTGTATTAGTGTATTGATACGGTACTCTATTCTATAACTGTAACCCCTGTCAAATGAAATAATTGAGTAAAAATATTTGATGTAATTTTTTTCCTCCAATTTTTGTCCCCCCTTCTCCACTTCTAAAACACTTTCTGTCGAAGCCTGCGTTGAATAACAAGCGTTAATAGTATAAATAAATCAAAACGCACCGTCAAAAATATCGCAAGGCTACACTGTTCGCATTTTGGAGCACGTGAAGCCGTCGGAGCTACTGTGAAGACGTCGATGTTCAGAAAACATGTTATCAAATCCCGAATATCCTCACCAATATCCCGAAAATTATATGACGTTTTGCCTTAAAATGGCTGCATTCCATTAAAGCTATTATTAAGATCTCATAGAATTTTTGCAGCCCATTCTTCTACAAATTAACAATTTCTTTTTGAACTCTTATAACTAACTATTTGAAAGCCACGGACACAGCTCCAAACATAATTATGAATCCGGGCCCGTCTCGGCCAATCCAGAACGTCTGGTAGTCCAGCTCCGGATATAATTATGAATCCAGGTCTGTCTCGCAAATCCGGAACGTCTGGTAGTCCAGCTCCGGACATAATTTTGAATTCAGGCCTGTTTCGGCCAATTCAGAACGTCCGCTAGTCCAGCTCCGGACATAATTATGAATCCAGGTCTGTCTCAGCCAATCCGGAACTTCTTGTTAAGTCCAGCTTCTGACATAATTATGAATCCAGGCCTATCTCGGCGAATCCGGAACGTCTGGTAGTCCAGCTTCAGACATAATTATGAATCCAGGCCTATCTTGGTCAATCCGACATATGGTTAATCCTATATACGAGCGGCGAAGTCCTACCTAGAAGCTCACGAGCGACGAGAATGACAAATGACAAGCCGGCATAGTATGAAATACATCTCCGTATTATATACAAGGCTTAGGGAAAGTATATAATAGTTCGGCACTATAATTGTAATTGGCAGCTGTAATGAATGTAACGGAGGATAGTTTCTACCAGCTTTGAACTTCTGAAAGAATTTTAAAACCACTATAGACGATAATGCAGTTCATTTTATGATCTGTGAACCTGCTTAGAGTTGAAGATATTCCTGATCACGAAATTTCTCTCTGGTCAGTTGCAATTGCTCAGTCTAATAGAAATGGCCAAGGATTCGTCAGTGTATGGATAAAGAAATATGTAATGTCTTTGTGTGAAAAGACTAATGAAGTAAATTCAAAATGCCATTCAAGCCTACCATGTTGCAACAAATAGGTTAATTTTTTTTCTCAAAATAACATTTGTATTTTTAACGAATGGACGTCTTTTAAATAACAGCCTTATGACCTTTTTTCATAATCTGCCTAAAGTATATAATAGGCTTTCTTGCTGTCTTTTGAAAAGGACTGTCTGGTTTGATGTGTGTCTTTGCATCCCGGCCAGATGGTCATTTTGTCCCAGCTATTTGGTAAAATTTTGGAAGTACCGCATATATACTATTAATATCATCAATGCAATCCTTTAAGAGTTTGCAGCACTTTATGACAGATGTATTTCTTACTGAAGCTTCAGATGAAAAAAATTAACGAAACAAACGCAAATAATCTAATAAATAAAAATTAACTTTTTGATGATAAAATGATTGTAAAAGCTTTTTGGTCAGCTAATTCTAAAATGTGAAAAAGTAAAAGTTGTGAAGAAAAATGGGTCCGATTTTTCAGTCATTTAAAAAAAAACATTTCATTGCCCAGTCTTCTTCAAATAATAAAATACATTTTCAAATGTCAGCATATCGACACTAGTCGAAGGAGTAACGGATATTATGTGATCTGAAGGAAGAAGCAAAATCACTGAATTAACAGTGAAAGTTTTATGAATTACTAAATTAAACTGCAGAGAATTTTTTAATGCCATTAAAAATAAACAATTTTCAAAGAAATTTCACATTAACGATAAATATTAATAACTTAAAAAAAAACTGAAAGCTTTAAGATTTTACGTTATGCCCAAAGGGGCGTATTTTTAATGTTGTGTGTTAAATACCATGTTCTTCGAACTTAAACCATAAAATTGAATTCAACGGCAATATCGCAAAATAATTTTAAAATGAGCAAATCTTTAGATTTTCTGATACACAGTCTCGGCCCTACAAGGCTTGGCAAATCCGGAACCAAGCAATAGACTTCTTTTGGATATAGAAAACATTTATAACAAAATAAGAGAGAAAAATGCTATATATTTTCATTGAGTTAAGGCACATATTGGTGTTATCGGGAATGAAAGGGCGGATATGCTAGCTAAAGAGGCTGCCCTGGGAGAGGGTGATATTTATGAGGCTATTAATGATTCCAGAAGAATTACCTTGAGAAAAATGAAAGCAAGTATAATTGAGAAATGGGCTCGGGAATGGAACGGTTCAAATAAAAATAGGGGTTACTTGAGGATTTTGATCATAAAAAGAAAAATGGATCTATTTAATAATATAGATACTATTCAAGTTATCACGGATCATGGTAGATTCCCGGCCTATTTAAAACGATTTAATCTCCAGGGCAATGATCAATGCTTGGCTTGTGGGAAGTACGGAAATGCAGCTCTTTTTATGGAAGAATGTAAACTGACCGAGAGTGTGAGGACGAGATTTGGAAAAATAAATGAACAAAATGTAATTGAAAAAAGAAAATTCTTGAATAGCTATGCAACAGAAATTATGAGGATTGTGAATGAAAATAAGACTATCATAGGAATAGGACTTTAAATACTTTTATTTATTTATTTATTTTATTATTATTATTATTATTTTGCTGTTGTTTTTCTGCGTCGGGTGTGCTACGTTAACCATGAGGCCGATTACTGTCGGCCAGGAGGGTTGCAGCATACTCGTAAACTAAACTAAACACAGTCTCGCGCGCTGGAGATAAAATGTTTTTTCCCTCGTACAATGTTACCACTGCTCGCTTTGATATCGCAGTGTTTGTTAATAAAAAATTCTTTAAAGTTTTACAAATATGAAATCGATAACAAAACAAATTCCAAATTAGGGCTTCCAGATGCCCATATTCGGTGAAGGATTACGTTATTAAAAACTGGAGGTACTGTTGTTTAATCACAGTGCGAGAGACATACATGCATTTATGCAGATTCTTCATTACTTAATTTCTTTAAATATAACACAGGGCTCTAATATTTGGTGGCAACAGTTTGAAAAGTGAACCGGCATTTCAAGTTTTCAGGGCGAAATGCCGAAACGAAATTCATAGCCCTTTTGGCTAACGCTTTTTGGGCTAAGTACGTTAATATGAGATATCAAAAAAAAAATTTTTTTTAGCAGTGCGTTGTTTTTGTTATTAAAAACAGCCTTTTCAATCATAGGTACTTACTTATCTTAGTATGTTTTATTTTCTGAAAACTGCCCAGGTTTGAGCAAAAAATATTAATGGTAAGCCTATTTCTAACCTTGTTTCTTCTTTTCTTATAAAATTTATTCTTCTGTTATTTGCAATGTCTTTTTTTTGCTTAATTTATGTAATACCATGAAATAATTCTCGAAATTAAACTGCTTGAAAATAAAGATTCATTATTAATAGCATTTTTCTGGTAATTCCATTCTCTTGTGTTATTATAACTGCCATCAGTAGTTACCCTTGCTTTTAAGTTAACCGCGGACGTCATTTCCGGCTAACTGGTTAATATCGACGTATAATTTCTGAAGCTCGTTAGACAGTTAAAATAAGATTTGACAAAAAAATGAGACGAAGGGAAACGCTTTTTTCCTCTCCTTAGAAAACATCTCTCTTTATTTTTCTCCTGAGCAAACAAGCTAAAACGGTGGAAACCTAGAACAGCCAGCACGTGTCACACCAAGTTCCATGACTTCTTTTAAGCTTATTCCTGGCACCGGTACTAGCACCGGAAATATGCTGACAGCAAGGAAACACTTTTCTTTTTGCCATTGGTTCGGAAGTTGTAACCCCATAAAATTCTATTTATCTTGCACATATGCTCTAGTTTGACAGCACTAAAATAAAAGCATACGATAACCTCAAATGTAAAATTAAAATGTTATTTATAAAAGATAGATACAAAGGTTAAAAAATTAAGAAACAGAAAAGGAATATACAAATATAGTAATCGAAACTGTGTCACTTTGAAATATTCACAAACGTTACACTTAACAAAATCTTTAAAGATACACCAGAGACTATAAAATATTAGTAAGAATTCCCGTTTTAATTTACGAAAATGAGAATGACTTAAAAAAAAAGTGGTCTCAAACGGTCACCTGCGAACACATTCAAAGTATGTATTTGTTGCAAGAATTTTAATTACTTCAAGTTCGAGTTTTACATTATTTTCATTTCTATTAAAAACGAACACGAATAATGTACCTGAAAATCTATAAGCGGAGCTAATTAATTTACAATAATATAAATATTATTCAAAGATTTGAAGATACAAGTTAACTTTTACTTGTCAAAAAATTAATAAGCTCAATTACGAATTTTTTCACTTTGTTTAGAAACACATCTATATGTAACGTATCTATATATAAACAGGCTTTTTTTTTAACAGTTCAAAGTTAATAAGAAAAGAATCCGACTGTCCGATAGTGATGAAGATAATCTGTAGTAATTTCTTTCCAAGGCTACAAACTTTATTACAGTTGAATTGCTATTGTAACATGAAATAAAGAAGTTTGTAACATCATTAAAAATTGTAAAACATAGGAAAACATAAAACACCAAATGCAGTTAAAACAGTTATTTGTTTTACAATTAAAATTGCAGTTCTTACGCAAAAAGCAAGAAATTTGAAAATGAAGTGCGTCGCATACTGACTGTTTATTAAATTTCTACATGAACGTTAGGCAAAACTTTGGCGAGATCTCTGCCCTTTTCCTAATTCCATAGTAGCCATCTTTCACGGTCGACAGGATACGCTAATATTCTTCAGATTGAGTTAATATTATAACACACCATTCCCGAATTATTTACGTACAGATGGATATTTTCGGGGGGACTTTCTAAGGAAAACTGACTTGCATTCATATTACACGCGTAAAACATCTGGTAAAGCCAAGCAGTTAGCTCCTTTAATAGCGCAAAATGAAAAAACTCTCATATGTGCACCACATGACTTCCTTGTATGGAATATTAAATTATACCCATTTTTTTCTTGCATTTCATTTAAACTTATTGGCTTGAATTAAATCTACTTCGTCGATAGCGCATAAACCACAATATAATAAATGCACTCTTTAAAATTCACTATATTGGTTTATCACAGCGACACTCTAACCGTAGGTTTACTTAAAAGCATAACATTTCACTCATTTTTAACTCAGAATGCACAAAATAAGTAAGAATTATCAAATCGTTGCCACATGTTTTATTCAAATACTATAATAAATCTAAACTGATGTATAAAAGAAATTAAGCAAACAATAAACACAACAACACACAAAAAAAGTTCACAGACGATTCAATATTTCTCATTCAACTAATACAGTTCTCACTTCGCGACAAGGCAAAAATACATTAAAACTCAAGATGTCTGTATTGAAAATTATGAAGTAAATCTTAAACACTTATTGCCTCGAATAAATTCCAAAATGGATTAAGCATGATTTAATTCGCAATAATAAAAGGCGGCGTTATCTTTGTTATTGCGAAGCTTACTTTCCCTAGATTGGCAACAAATCTACTATTCCGCTATTTCAAATGTAAACAAGCAATGGCAGCCATGGAAAAAATTATTAGGCTTACCGGCACTTAAACAACTTTTAAATTGTTGATAATTCTAAACATATTGCATACAGATTTACTATAGGCATAAAAGCCTTAACCGGAAGATAAGAACAACATAATTCAATCATTTTTAAAAATGCAGAATTTGCAAACATATGAGAATAAAGAAACTGAGATCACTGAGCCGAGTAACAGAGTGGATATATATATACATATATTTATAATATACTTTTGGTGCTGCCGATTGCAACCAAAATACGAAGTGCACATCTACATGTTATAGCAGTCCTATACATTAAAATTTTAACGTTCTGAGGCTACTCGTTTTTGAGTTATGCGAGATACATACGTACGTACGCACGACACGAAAAATTCTCTTCAGAATTCATTTTAAATTAGTTTTACAATTTTTTGGAGGGAAAAGAGTCCTTTATCCTGTCCTTACGTACAGATGTCACGTAAAAACCTGGTTAAATTGCATTCGATAGCCGTCAAAATGGATATTTTCTTTGAAATATGCTGCCTGAAACTTTTCGAGATTACGATACTTCCTTTTTACTTCGTACAAGGAAGTAAAAAGAAAAAAGGGAGAATTCGCATTCATGTATTAAGTAACATGTGCTACAAGAGTCGTAAAGCAACACTCTTTTTACTCTTCTGAAATCAAGAAGCAGAAAAAGAAAATTCTGAAAACCTTACCCCCCCCGGTTGCAATTACCTCTATATCCTGTGACAAATCGTGAGATGTTTTCAGTTGTCCTTACTACCGCGACCCCATTAACGAATTTTAAAACAATTAATAATTCCAATAATTTATGGTTGACAAGTTAAAAATAATCATGGTCAGTTACAGATATCTGACTAGAGTGCGCATACTTAAAAAGTGGAGCATGAAATAATTTGTTTATATGTAGGAAAAGTCTGACACTAAGCAGCCAAACTGGAACTTACCAGTAGACCTTAATTGGAAATTCTACTATTATAATGGATATACTTGTTATTTGCATACATTTACATTTAGAAGTCTCCGAGAAATAAATTTTCACTTCGTCTTCAATAAATAAAACTATAATTCGGTTTTGAGCGAGAGGAAAGATCTGTTGTTCATAAATTTTCATTACCTACCTAAAATGAAAATTTATGGAATTATCAGGATAGTTTCCGATGTTCCAGTTTCACTCACAAATTCAGATCACAGACAGATACATTAAATATAATTCAGTAAAGGGAAATACAACTGAAAAAAATACATGTTAAGAAATGAGAAAGTGATCTTTCTCGTTATACGATAAGACGCGCCAGGCAATTTTCTACAGAAAGATATGTGCGTCAGCTTTGTTCACTGACTATCGCTAAATTCTCATCTCTATCAAAATACGTTCTCATCTCTTGCAGGTGTTTATATTTTCAGAATACAGCCTTCGTTCTATATTCTATTCTTTGTTTACACAAAGAAAATCTAATGAAGATGTTCCCTACATTTACAAATATTTTGCAACAGATACAGGTAGCAATGGGCATGATACCTGAATATTACCACTGTTAATACAGGCATACTTCCACCGCATTAACTGAACACTTTCATCCGAATTTTGATGAACAACTCCTCGGGGGACGATTTGAGAGTCGCTTACCCCTTTTCTTCTAGCACCAAAACACTCGAGAGGACTTTCGGCTTGTTAGTATTTTAATTACCCCCATGCCACTATTAAACCTATCAGGTTAACTGCAGAGGCCAACTATTATTTACTCTGATTAAAGTAGATAAAGACCCCTTAAACTAGTTATTCCTATTAACAGTGCCTTCCTGGTGCCCACGATGCCGTTGTAGTGCAGGGGTGCAACAGTTTCTGCTACAACCGACATGGCAAGTTCTGCCATCGTTTCCGGTGTCATTAATTGTCCAGTCTAATTGTTCGGACCTACGGTATTATTGAAATATTTATAGCACAGCATTTACATTTAATGGTCACTTAGCTGTTACATTATTCGGATTACACCATTGCAAAGTTGATCAGATTGTCTACAGTTGTGTACAGGTCACTGGGTATTTTACGATTTTGAACATGGATTAGATACAGGTGTTTCATCGAATCGGTTAGAAACTTTCAGGAGGGATAAGAGTACACTTAGACGATGGAAAAAAGTGAAACAACGCATGATCGAAAAGGCTCTCGTGGCGCAGTAATGACAACATAAAACACAAGAGAGGAAGGACATTAAAAAGGTGAGGAAGCATAGTTATGCTTAATAAAGCAGAAATCAAGAAATAAGAACAAAAATAGACAACGATCGTCATCAAAGACGGTATTCGAAATTATGAACCCGGACCCTGATGCAGGCCTCACATCTCCGGAACATGGAAGAACTGATGTTCTGGAAAATACCGTGATCTGATGTTTTGGGAAATACCTTACAATACCTTACATATTCTGGAAAAATACCGTACTGGCGTGTAACAAGTTTCTCAGTAGTTCTAACAGTGGTTTCGTACCTCAATGTCTTAACGTACTCCCTGATGAAGTAATCAATGCGAGTGAGGTTTGGCGATCTTGCTGGCCAATGCACCGGACTACCTCTGCCGACAGCATGTTGAGGATACGTTTCGAATGTAATTTCGAACACCTTCTTTGATAAACGATCGTCTGTTTTTGCACTTATTTCTTGGTTTCCGCTGCATTAAGCATAATAAAGATATTCTCACCCAGTTTGGTGTCCTTCCTTTCTTGCATTTTGTGTCCTCACTACCGCGGCAGGAAAGCGTTTTCGACCATGCATTGCTATGTGTTTTTCCATCGTCTAGGTATAGGCCCACCAGCGGCCGAGCGGTAAAATCGCTGAACACTGGTAGTTCAGTCCGAGGCTCGAATCCCGCGAACGGGCTGGCTGCATGGGCGTTTTCGTGGTTTTCCCCATGTGTAACTGTATACGAGCCAGTTTTCCTTAGAAAGTCCTCCACGAAGGCATCCCTCCCCTTAGGCAGATAGCCCTAGTGTGCTTTGCCGTTATTCACAATACACACACATACACACGTCTAGGTATACTCTCCTGAAAGTTTGTAACCAATTTGCTGCAACAACCAGGAGATAATAATTCATACAACATGTGAACAACATGAACATCATACATATAATTGTTACAATATGAACATCATATGTATTTAATGGATTAACCGAATATTACTGATCACTGTCAAAATGAACTACTGGCGAAAATATGCTTTCTCACTGAAAGTGTCGAGTTAATACGAATATATATTTCTCGGACGGAGCAATCTCTGGCGCACGTTGTTCTGTATCGGAGTAGATCCGAGAAAATGACAGTGAAACTCACCGCCCCCCAAAAAAAATGTTATTTATAAAATAATAATAATTTTCTTAAATCTGAAGTTTTCAGATTTTATATGACGCCCAAAGGGACTTTTTTTAACGTTTTGTGAGTTACCTTTATTTATAAAATATCATGTTCTTTGCACTTAAACCATAGAATTCAATTCAACAGCAGTATCGCAAAATAATTTTAAATTGAGCATATTTTTAGAATTCCCGATACACAGTCTCACGAGACGGAGAATAAAAATGTTTTTTCCGTACAACGTTGCCATTGCTCACTTTGAAATCCTTGAGTTTGTTAATCAAAAATCACTCTTCATTATTCCATTCCTTTAAAATAACACAGAGCTTTAATATTTGGTGGCAACAATTTGAGAACTGAACCGACATTTATAGTGAACCACCGCAAAATGCCAAAACGAAATTAATAGCCCTTCTGAGCTAACACCCTTTGGGCTAATAAATAAATAGAAATAAGAGGTAATTAAAATTGACATTCCAAATAAAAGTGTGAAATGTTCGCAATAAGCAATTCCTCCTCCGCCGAAGACCGATTGAAATACTCAATCTCTTCTAGGCTGATTTCTAGTTTTTTAATTGTTTGCGGAAAGCATATACAGGACCACTTGTTTAAGGCTAGAGATGTTTCCATGGAATGCCTTCATAAGACCCGGTTAGAATACAAGATTATCCCGGCATAAGCTAGCCCGCCGTATCAGCAAGATCAATTTTTATCTTGGAAAGAAAGAAACCTTTTTTTTTTTTTTTTATAAAAGGAACAGCTGAAGGCTGGGGCATCCTTACGCACACTGAGTTTTGGACGTTACTTAGAAGAATAATAACACAAACAAAAATCTTACCTTGCGCAATGATACCGACACTTCCTCTATCTTATCTCAAGCTAAAAACGAGTCATCATAAACGTGCTGGGATCTTTATATGTGAAAGCAGGTATGAGAAATGTTCTGAGATGGTGAATACTAGCTTACATGCCAACAATATTTTGGTGTATTTTTTTTTAATTCCTTATCGCAATTCTGAAGTGCTAAGATGCTCTTGCAAGACAGGTACGGGTTTCAAACCAGTAAGAAAGGCTGTTTTTTTCAGTTTGGTTTATTTAATTATGGCAAAGTACTCGAGTGTCTACCTGCCTAAGGGGAAGGATGCCTTAGGCAGGTAGACTTGGAAGACTTTCTAAGGGAAACTGGCTCGTATACACGTTACACAAAGGGAAACAAACCACTTAAACGTCCATGCAGCCGGACCGTTCGACGAGATGTTGGTTTTTTGGAGCTAGAAACGTGAAAAAAACAGGCACCGAGTGTTAGCCAGATGGACACCAATTACGCCATGAAAGGGCATTCCTATCAAATGCGGAAAAATATTAATTTTTACCTTGAGCCATATTTTGTTCTTTCAGGCTCCGCCTACCACAATTTAAGACTTGGTTTGGTTTAGCTGATTATAGCATAACACACTAGGCCACCGGCTCTCAAACCGTGTACCAAACATATACCACTGATGGTACATTACAGTATTTTTAGTGGGACAATTTTTACAGAAAAAAAATTAAACCTTTTAACATTTTTTATTAATCTTTATTATTCAGAAACAAATATATTTTTCAAGTTTTTGACATTTACGACTCTAATTTTAATGTTGAAATGACGACTTTTCCAAAAGCTTCGAACAATTTCCAAGAATCGTAGCAGCACTTTTGTAATGTAAAAGTTTCATTTACGAAAATAATTAAATAAGATAAATTTAAAGGGTTTTATTCTTTGATTATATACATTCCATTTAGGATGCATTGATTTTTAATGGCGAAATGCTTTTATGGTGGTACATATATTTTTCTTTCATATTTATGTGGTACAAAATTTGAAAAGTTTGAGAACCCTTGCACTAGGGCTATCTGCCTAAGGGAAGGAATTCTTTCTTGGGGAACTTTCCAAGGGAAACGGGGTCCTATACACGTTACAAATGGAATGAACCACGAAAACGCCCATGCAGCCAGCCCTTTCGCCGGGAAATCGAACTCGGTTCGGAAACAGCTGGTGGACCATTACAATTTAAGAATTCCTGTACTGGAATATTTCAAACGAGTGGCTTTTTTCCTTAAAGTTATTCTGAGTTTCTAAATAGAAATTGTACAACTGGCTAAGAGATATTTTATGAAAGTATTTCTTACGAACTCGATATCCCTCAATCTTCGAAGAAAATAAATCCACTGTGATTTTCATACTACCTAACATGTACTATCTACTAACATCAAGATGTTATTTCTCAAGAGTTCTAGTCAAGAAATTTCGTGTCGTTTAAGCCACAGCACTGGAATGAAATGTTTACTCAAGAACAGGTAAGTGGTGTATTCCCAGATGTCTCAAGCGCTCAGCTGATTCACCCATGCGTCAGGATCAGTGACAGCTGAGAGAACGAAACACAGCTGACTTCGCGGTTTCTATATCTGAACGTTCTCAGCGTAAACTGCTTCAAAATCTGACATCCCTCCTCCTCTCTTCAAAGCAAGCTTTGTAAGATGAAATCCTCATTTTTAAATGAAAGAAATTTTTTTTTAATCCAATGGTCTATGTACATGAATGGATTGTTTCATTTAAGCCATACTTCCTCGACGTAGTAATGAACAGGAAACGGGGCGGGGGGGGGTGAAGCGCAAGATTTCATTCCAAATAATTTTAAACGCTAATCAATCCTTTAACTCTTCTTTGTTTTAATTAATGAAATGAAATGTAAATGCGAAATCTCTCCATAAAAATATCTGATGATATATGATGACCATATGACTTTCCTGTAGTGCCTGTTAAATTATACACATGTTTTGATACACTCCATTAGATATGTATTTCTCATTCAATAAATTCTGTTCTCATTTCCCGGCAAGGCAAAAATACATAAAATCTCAAAACATCTTCATTAAAATTTGTAAAATACAGAAAAACCTAGAACACAAAATACAGTTAAAAAAATTTAATACACTTAAAATTAACGTTTCTAAGCAAAAACAAGCAATTCGGCCAACGGGCACAAAAAGAATAAATTTTTCGGTGCACTGAAGTGAAAGTTAACTTTTGGTTCCACTGAGCAGACTAGTCACTGTAGTTGGTGCACAACTGACTTAATTCACTATTCTACTTAAGAGTTTTTAAAGTAAACAAACGGCGGCTCGCTAAACCTAGCGTCACCTAAACGTTTAAATAATTGATAATTCTACAACTATTGCATGCAAATTAACGAAAGGCATGAAAACTTTAACCGAAACGTACGAACAATATAATTCAATCACTTTTGAAGCAAAAAATACACAATTTACTAACACATAAGATTAAAAGAACGGAGCTCACTAAGGCGAGTAAGAGGGTTTATAATCACCCTCCACATTCAAACGACTTGGCATCAAGAGATTTTCATTCCCAAACATCGAGCTTTACACGTTTACGTCTTTCTCTGGTTTCTGGTCTCTCTCGGAACCTTTCTGGACGAAAGGTGTAATCATCTTAATTGAAATGTATTTAGAACTTGAAACAAATAATACAACTAAAGAATTATTTTAAAAAAAAATTTAAAAAAAAACTCGTTTATAGAAAATTACAAGGGCATACACATTGGACAAGCATTTTGCGCCACGTTTGAAATCGGCACTTTTCCCTAAAATGCCGTGCTCCGGAAAGAGTCAAACAGAAAATTCACTCCTATGGTATTAAATCGGTCACTCGAAGCGAAAGGTGGTAAATTTTCAAACTTTTAGGAGTACAAAGCGGTTCCCCTCCCTTACTCTAAGAGGGGCGATAAAGGCGATCACTTTCCAAAGAGGTGAAATTCTTCTTACTCGAAAGATTTAAAATGTGTACGGTGAATGTTTTACTGTGTGCCTATGCAATGGGCGGGTTTACTGCTAAAGGACGTCCACTAGTTTGTTAACTTAGTTGCTATACTAGCATAAGATCGATACGATAGAAGAAAGTTGTTGTGTAACACTTGTTGTGTTATGAGAAATAAAGAGATTAAGTTATTTCTGCTACTTGAATACAGTCGTCAAAGAATTCACCCAAATTTCTGAACTATTCTGTCGATCGCTGTGGATCCTAGGTGGGGACAGAAGTATCGATCATGAACATTGTCGATCTTATGTTGCATTCCCTACAACATTGGTTCCCATAAAACAGCGTTTCGCAATCATTGGTCAGCGGGGACCGCAAGCGGTTCTCGAGGCCTGACCCTGCGTTCCTCCAAGATTTGCAAAAAGGTAAATTTCAAATTAACTGCGTGAACCATACACTATAGTTGAATATCTCAGAATCTGGAAATTATACATGGAAGTAGCTAACACTTTTCTTTCTAAGACTGACATTTTGTGAAATTTATTACATTTACACTATGGTTTCCTACTACAGTCTTACCAGCAAAAGAAGGGAGGTTGGTTACTAGCACAGCCCACACCCTTGGGGCGAATGATTTTGGTTATGGCGCGTATCAATGTGTACATGGACAAAATCAAGGAAGTGTGCAATGCCAAGTTTGTGCAATTCTATGATGTTTTTTTAAGGGAAAATAGGTCGATGTGTACATGGATACCGAGTTCGTGCAATTCTTTGACTTGTTATTTTGAAGTCGGCAACTTTGAGAAACGCGCGAAGCAGTACGCGTTTTATAAGTTTGTCGCCAAGGGTGTGGGCTCTCCTAGGATTTTACCAAAGAGGGATTTAAAGCACTGTAACTGTGGTTCTTTCTTGCCACCATACATCCAAACGCAGAACAGCTATGTAAGAATTGACAAACTCGGCCATCTCATTAATATTAATAACATCTTTTTTTTTAATTTTTAGTTAAGAAGATAAGTATTATCCAATCATTAAGATCCTTGAATTATTAAAAATAAACATAAATTATCTTCTATTAACTTAATTGCTTAATACCAATACAAAATTTAACTAACGTTAATTAATTTTACTTTAAAGATATAAGTATATTTATAATAATATTTCCGTAAACTGCTTTCGACGGGGGCAAGTGCAAGGTTCGCACAGCAAAAATGGTCCTCGCCTGATAAAAGTTTGAGAAATGCTGCAGTAAAATAAATTATCTGTTTGTTCTATTTGGCTCTATAAAAAGTGTGAGCATAGCTGAATCAGCTACATATTTGAAACGTTTGCGTAAACTTGGCAAGACCCGAAACTTCCGTTTACCAGACAAGTCGCAGGGAAAAACAAAAATTAACAAGAATTCGATGCAAAACTAAACTATTTTGTTACTGAAATATTAACGATTCAAACAGGAAACAATTTACATGAGAAAACAATCAACTGAGAAAAGCAAAATCACTCAATATGAGGTTTAAAAACATAAACAAAAGTGTCGAAAGAAGCTACGCCAGCACTAGTTTTGAACGATTTCGAAAAGATACTGCTATTATTACCATCAGACAAAATTCCTAGACACGTTAAACAATATCTGTCTCGTCAGTGTAGAAAACACTTTCTGATAATATGAATTAAAAGCAAATATCCTATGAAATTCTACGGTTTAAATGTGGCGAATGAATTCTCGATTTCAGATACCATATATTATTCACAAGCATTAACCCAAAATATTTGACAAATTGTCCACTTTGAGTCCAGTCCAGTGAGCCTTAAATAGGAGTTCAAAATGATTTGCGATTAATTCAATTACAAAAATAATACTTATAAATTAACTAACTTAGAAACTATTATTTTAATTACACATGGTAATGTTTACATTGACACATTTATCCTAAAATCCATGCATTAATCAAATTTCTTAAAATCTGTAAATTTGTCGGTACTTACATATTACCGCAACCACCTTAGTAAAAATCGCCGAAGTTTCAGAATACATCAAACTCTGGTAACAACGAGCATAATAATTATTTAGGCAGCTATGTACATGATAAATGTTCAGTTTCCAACGTCGCCATTTTCGTATGCGTTCTTTTTGTTATATTCCAAGTTCCAACGGCTTTTAAAGAAAAATAATGATTATTTTTTGTTTCCAATTCGAGTTTATAACTAGGTTTACAGATAGTGTTTTAAATAAATACATAGTTGAAATGTAGAATATTTATGTAATAATAAACGTATATGTAATATATAATTTCTTACAATAACTGTTCGTTTTCTTTCATAAAGTTCGCCAAACTACGCCATGGTGGTTGCGATAATAGCGTACGTACCAATTTTTTTAGAAGTTCTCCAAGAGCTTTTTCTGTTAAATACAGGTTCACATAAATGTCATAACTATCTAAATCGTTACCCCCCCCCGCAGTTATCATCACCTTCAGTTCCGACCGCAACATTACTCAGCAAACGTGATGACTTAGTTAAAAACTAGCAGAATATACATGTAGAAACTGCATTTCTGTAAAAAAAAAATTGTATGGCGCGTAAGATCTTATAATGCAGAAGATCAGGAAAAAAATTTTAAAACATTAAAAACCTGTTTTCCAGAAAAATCTGTTTTTAGGTGTCAGATTTTGAATTACGTCCAAAGGGGCTTTTTTTAACGTTTTGTGTGTCACCTTTATTTATTAAATATCATGTTCTTTGCACTTAAACCATAAAATTAAGTTCAGTAGCAATGTCGCAAAATAATTTTAAAATGAGCACATCTTTAGAATTTCCGATACACAGTTTCGTGCCCGCTGGAGATAAAAATGTTTTTTTCCCCCCGCCGTAAAGTGCTGCCATTGCTCGCTTTTAAATCGTTGAGTTTGTTACTCAAAAATTCGTTAAAATTTTACAAAATATGAAATCGATAACAAAACAAATTTGCAGGACTCTAACATTTGGTGGCAACAGTTTGAAAAGTGAAACGGACATTTATAGTGATTCAACGCAAAATGAAAACAATAGTCCTTCAGGGACAAAGTCCCTTTGGACTAAATATTAAAAACCTTCAAGCTGATCTATGCATTCAGATTCCAGTTAGCATCCGGAACAACTGTAAATGAAACAGCTATAGTCATCTACAAACATTTTATTACTTTGAGAATGATCAAATAAAAATATATGCTATAACACAAAATTGTACATTTAAAAGTGTTAAAATTAGTAAGCCAAACGTTAAGCGGGGGAAAAAGTTCATAAGATGCTGTTTTATCATTACTTATGCCCGCGGAGGGTTTTGTATTTTTTTAATAAAGAAAAGACTTGATTATTCGACCAATAAGCTCCGCATTTCGTTTTCACTGAATTACTTGCGCACGAGGCTTACAACTACTACTGCTGGCAAATGAAGAGACAACAATTTGTATTTAGCCAAAACACAAAATTAACGTAATAACCAGCAATCGCGTTTTATAGATTCCATTTTGACATAGCGAAAGTTGACACTAACTAATAATTTTTCAGTGCAAAAAGTGCAGACAAAAAAATTAATATTTATTCGTACATACCTATAATAGATAAATCAATAAACACATGAAATCTGCAGAGGTTAGGTTAGCAACTTCAGGATTATCTGCCTAAAGGAATGGAGGACAATTTAATGGAAACTGATTGGTTATACATGGCGAAAAACACTTATCGTACAGAGTTCGGCAACATTTTCTTTTATTCATAAATGAAAGATCCGTTTTTAAATATTAATAAACTGGATTACGTAATTAATATAAAAATATATATTCGGTCCCGTAAATCAGTGTTCCGCAACCGGTGTGCCATGAGTAGGATATAGGTGTGCCCCAATCAAATACATGTATTTGACATTTTGCAATTTTTTATCATGTATTTAATACACAATGACAATTTTTTTCCTTAATAATGTGTATTTTAAATGTTTTTATATATTTCACTGTTGTGTGGTTGTGTGTGTGATTGTAAGTGTGTCAGCATTTGAATTTTTTCGCCACTTCCTTGATAACTCGGAACTCAAAAATATACAACTTTTTTTAAGCGCAGGTATCACATTGATAATTATGATTGCATATAAATAAATATGTTATGGTTTTATAATTGTATATTTTTCAAATTAAAAACAAAAATTTATTGTAAATTTTGTGTATAAATCAATACATATATACATTAGCTTTTGGTGTGCCACGAAATTCCAGAAAGATTTTTTGTGCGTCGCAGGTGAGAAAAGGTTGCGGAGCACTGCCGTAAATTACGAATTTTTCGAATTCAAAGATTCGTCAACTGATATTTCATTTATTACCATTTATATATATATAGTTACAGAAAATTTTAAAATATATCAACTCGTAAAAATGTCATTCACTTAAACCCGTTGTTAATTACAAAACTGTAAGCGCTTTAAGTGACTAAAGCCAAATTTATTTAGTTATTACGTTAGCCGATCTCTATATTACTATAAAACCGCTTAGCTGGGACCATTTTCATGAATTCTAAGTTACCAAAAATTATTCTGGAAAAATTTCGGTTATGTTTATATGAGTATTTTCATACAGTTATAAAGAGAGAGAGAGAGAAATGGGAAGAGATTAAAAAAAACGGGAGGAGATGAAAACTTTTAAGGTAAAAATAGCCACACATGTGATAGAACAACAGCTCAAGCTCATTTTTTAAGACAGATTTTTACCTCTGGAATTTAAACTTTAGACACAAAAATAAAAAATAACAATAAAAAAAATACATAAACCAGTTGGCGAGGTATCCAATTCTGCTATGTCAAAAGCACCGATAATATTGCAGGAAAGAAAGAATGTTTGTTTCCACACATAACAGCACACTCTTGACCTTCTTCAAGGTCACCAGACTAGAAGTGTGTGCTTTACATCTGAGAACTCCAAACACTCAAACAATGTACGAGCATTCCCTTTCTATTTTGGCTGCAGCGAAAATTCCAGGTGTGGTTGCAAACTTTTTTGCCCAAAATATTATTCCAATTTAAAATTTGATTTATTCACCATTTTTTTTTTTTTTTTTTTTTTTTTTTTCGGGGCGGTGGAGTGATCGCAAGAGCGCTAGAAAGCAGAGGCAAAAGAATATTAACAAATCTTACATAAATGGTTTTATTTCGAATGCCCAAAATTATGCATCATAACTAGAGATGCATCAAAAGCCAATTGCAAAAATTTGTTTCTTTATTCGAATGCGAAAAGGTAAACAGGGGCCAAGGTCTTCGAGGAACCCCACCAGTGGGCCGAACGAATGACACTGCTAAACACTGATGGCTAAAAGCTCTGTCTCAATTTCCGCCAGCGGGTTGGCTGCATGGACAGTTTCAAAGTTTTTCCCAAAATGAAATCTGTAAATGAAACATTTTTTCTTAAAACGTCCACTATGAAGACCTCTCTCCTATTAGGAAGATAACCCTTACACGTTGATGGTTTGCGATAATAATTTTCCCATCATTCCACAATAAATAAACTTAATTTTTTTGAACAGAAGTTCCGGTTAATCTGCAATCTTATTGATTCCCCCTTGTTTGATCGAGAATTGACTGACTGTAGACAAAGAATATGTATTGTTCAGAAGGAGAGTTTCGCAGCAGCAGGAGTGGCTCCCTTCGAACGACTACGTTATTCAAAATTGGATGTTTCTAGGTGCGGTTGTTTCTTCACAGTGCGAAAAACATACATACAATTCATGCAGGTTTTTTATTATTTAATTTCTTTAAATTTAATGCAGAGCTCTAATATTTGGTGGCAACAATTTGAAAAGTGGAACGCCGTTTTTTATAAAGGACGATGCAAAACTCCAGAACGAAATCAATACCTCTTCCGGCCAAATTGCCCCTTTGGGACTTTGCCAATTTCTAATGAAAAAACTACTGCTTAGCCACTACAGACCGACGATGAAAATTATATTTTTGTAAACTCAAATTACAGCAAAGTGTTACTCTTATACAAACGCCGGTTCTCAGTTTCAACCAAAGGATTTGTTAAGGTTTCTTGCGCTCTCGATCAGCATCGTTACCAATCTGCTCTTAGATTTACTATTATATTATCATATTTAAACATAGCATATGTCGCCCAGACGGTATAGTGGTTAGGGGAGTAAACCGCTGAATTGGCTCCTGACCTAGGTACAGATATATCCATGCAGAATTGGTTACCAACTCGGCGGGAGTCAACCACTAGGTGCCAGGCCGCAGCCCTGAGCAGCCCCGGCAGAGCAGACGACATTTATATTTTGCAAAAAAAAGAAATATACACATGTGCATACAAGGTACTTGAAGAAGAGTACAACAATGTGCAAAGAAATATACATGTTAGAGGAGCCTACTAAGGTGGTTAGAGGAGTAAACCGCTGAGTTGGCTTCCGACCCAGTTATAGATATATATATATCCATGCCTACTACGAAGGGCCCGCGTTCGAATCCCGGAGTAGGCATTGGTGTTTGTAAATGTATAGTGTCGGTGCGGCATCGGGGCACTCTAAATATGCAGCGAGCCGAAAGTCCTCTCGTGTGAATTGGTGGAAGTGGAGACCCCGGGATCCTTCCCACGGAGTGCTCTCTCTTAAAATTGAGAGAGGAAAATATAAGTCCAACCTCTCTTCGACTCTGGGAACCATTGTTCCATGCAATATGGATCCGACAACAACAATTATAGCATCTCTCTGCAACTCTCGATATAGTGTTTGGGTTTGCCAGACATGTTTTTAATTAATATTCGCTATATTAGACATGTCATGATTTGAACGCATATTAATTTAAAACAAACTGAAAAGTAAAATTATTTCTTCTAAATACTACGTTTATTTTTTTTAATCACATGGTTTGCCACTCAGTGACACAAAGATTAAATTTTAAAGTTAAATATCTTACGCTTTTACAGAATGGCATCACGCTGGTGCGTGGAGGTAATACGTATTCTACTTGACGCAGTGGCAACACACTGTTTTCAAATAGCCAAATTTGTGAATTAAAAATGAAAGAAATATGTTGCATATCACCGAACGGCAACAGTTCGGCCCGATGCAAGATTAAAGCGTTTTATTTCGAAAAGTTTTGCCACTTCTTGCTTTCAAATCGCTAAGCTTTTACACATTTTATATTACGCCCAAAAGGGCTTTCTTTAACGTTTTGTGTGTTACCTTTATTGAATAAATACTATCATATTATTGGCACTTAAAACACATAAAATTCACTTTAACAGCAATATCACTAAGAATTTAAAAGCAGCATCTTAATTTAGAAATCAAACAACAAAAATCAGCGTTATATTTGCATTAGCCCAAAGTGCGTTAGCCCAGAAGGGCTATTAATTTCGTTTGGGCATTACTTTTCAGATTGTTGTCACCAAATATTACAGTCCTGTATTATATTTAAAAAAATTAAATAATGAATCCACATAAATGTATGTATGTTTCTCGCATTGTGATAAAACAACGGTACCATCAAATTTTCAATAACGTAATCCTCCAGCGAATATGGGCATCTGGAAGCCCTAATCTGGAATTTGTTTTATTATTTATTTCATATTTAGTCAGACATCAAAGAATTTCTGATTAAGAAACTCAACAATTTCAAAGCGAGGAATGGCAACACTGTAGGAAAAATACCAACGCGAGACACTGTGTATCGGAAATTCTAAAAATATGCTCATTTAAAAATTATTTTGCGTCATTGCTGTTGAATTGAATTTTATGGTTTAAGTGCTAAGAAAATGATATTTAATAAACAAAAGTAACACACAAAACGTTAAGAAAACGACGGTCAGATCTGAATAAGATTATTTTTTTATTGTTGTTAGACTTCTAAATTAATATTTGTTTGGCGTGTTATTTTACCTTAAAACAGCATATCTTTAGATTTCCCGATACAAAGTTCTCTTGTGCGCTAGAGATAATTCCCCCGCCCCCGGTACAGTGTTGCCACTACTCGCTTTGAAATCGTTGAGTTTGTTAATCCAAAATTAGTTGAAGTTTGACAAAATTTTAAACAGATAATAAAATTAATTTGAAATCTAAAATTCGGGCTTCCAAGTGACCATGTTTGGTTGGAGGACTATGTTATTCAAAATTTCATGGCTCTAGGTACCGTTGATTTTGGTGGCAACAGTTTCAAAAGTGAATCCATGTTCGTGAAGAACTACAAGTATTACAATTTCAGTGGATCTAGGTTCCATCGTTTTCACATGTGCGAGGAACATACATACAGATTCTTTATTATTTAATATTTTATAAAATAATACGTCACAATAAAATTTGGTGGCAACAATTTGAAAAACTATTCGGATACAAAAGTGATAAAGTGAGTTTTGAGGAAGCATTTCAGATGTTAAGGTATAACACTGGGGTAAAATATAAAGAAATTTTCTAAAAGAATTACAAATAGTTCGCTTTTATTAATCGTTGCGAAAAGTTACTGAAGAGCCGCGCTTGTACGTTTTGGGGCATGTTATCTGAACATTATCTACAAACAGCTATATCACAATAGAATTGTTCTACCACAATCAAATAAATACCTGTCAATCTTACAAAAATACTTCAACTACAAGAGTGAATGTCAAACAAATACGTAAAGGTTCTTTTCCCAAAATGCGAGAAATATGACGTACTTTTATATCTTTATCAAAGCTATTTAAAGGCTTTGAAGAGTAATCCAAAAGAAAAAGTGCTCGATTCTCACACTCCGCAATAAAACATTTTTTTTAGATTGTGCTTGATTACTCCAAACAAAGATAAAAAAATATGTTATTTCGATTACGGCAAAAGTCTTGAAGGATCTCTGCCTAAGGGAAGAGATGCCTTCGCATACGACTTTCTGAGGCAAAGTGTTGGTTGGTGTTGGTGTATTTAATTACGGCAAAGCACACTAGGGCTATCTGCCTAAGGGGAAGGATGCCTTCGTGGAGGACTTTCTAAGGGAAACTGGTTCGTATACACGTTACACATGGGGAAAACCACGAAAACACCCATGCAGCCAGCCCGTTCGCGGGATTCGAACCTCGGACCGAACTACCAGTGTTCAGCGACTTTACCGCTCGGCCGCTGGTGGGGACCTGAGGCAAAGTGATCTGCATTCGTATTTACACATACGAAGGCGAATCATCGAAAACATCTACGTAGCCAGTCCGTTTGCTGGGCAGCGGCCGAGCGGTAAAGTCGTCCGCCACTAGTAGTTCGACCTGAGTTCAATTCCAGGTGAACAGGTTGGCTGCATGTTTTTTTTTTTTTTTTTTTTTTTTCGTGTAACGTGGATAAGACAGTTTCCCTTAAAACGTCCTACACAAAGGTGTCATGGTCCTTAGGCACAGCTCTCAATACTTTATCATAATGAAATAAATCAAACGTTTGCCAACACCTGCTAGAAAATTACTTTTCGATTCCCTTCTAGTAGATTCTTCGACAGGAGGTTGGCTTTGCAACTGGCTCGAACTACCAGTGGTTACGATTTTACCGCTCGGCTGGAGAACTCCTCCGCGCCCTGCTAACTCAAAATTGATTATAATTATGGCACAACATGAAATTTTCAGTAATTGATATTCTTTTTGACAAAATGGCATATAAATGTTTTAGATAAACCGTGGATCAAACATTTTCATCAATTTTGTTGATTGCCACAAAAATATTTATGACTTCGTACTAAGATTGGTGTTGGATGAATTTAAGTTTCCAGAGAGATAACGATTCTATTTTTTTTTTTTTTTTTTTCTTCTTAACACTCTAGCTTGGATGGAAAGCATTCTCTTAAAAATCAATTTGTTGCGATGAAACAGAAAACAGGAAAAGCCACGTTCTGTTGGCCTTATAAACAAGTAAACAATTCTAATGATTACAAATTACGTTTTGGAAATTTCCACTGTTATATTTCCACATGACCGAAGTTTTCAACCTATCAGCGACGGGCGGAAAAATTACTGCCGAAAGTCAGCAAGGAGAATAAAAAGAAAAATGTAGAAAAGACAAAGAAAAATGTGTGGAATAACAGCAGTCGTGAAAACTATATAATAATAGCATTTCGTAGCTTTTTTTTTTTTTTTTTTTTTTTTTTTTTTGAAGTTTTAACAGAAGGTAATTTAGTTACACGCAATTTAGAATATGTATGTAAGCAGTGCAAAATTAAAATAAAAAAAAATCTGAAAGGTTTCAGATTTTAAATTACGTCCAAAGAGGCTTTTTTTTTTTCCCATTTTGTATGTTACCTTTATTTACTAAATATCATGTTCTTCGCACTTAAACCATAAAATTCAGTTCAAGAGCAATATCGCAAAATAATTTTAAATTGAGCATACTTTTAGAATTTCCGATACAGACACTCACGCGTTGGAGATAAAAATGTTTTTCCTGTACAACGTTTCCATTACTCGCTTGAAAATCCTTGAGTTTGTTAATCAGAAATTCGTTAAAGTTTTACAAAATATAAAATCGATATTCAAACAAATTCCAAATTTCGGCTTTCAGATGTCCACATTCGCAGTAGGATTAGGTCATTCAAAATTGGATTGCTCTAGTTACCGTTGTTTTATCACAATGCGAGAAACATACAAACATTTATGCAGATTCTTCATTACGTAATTTCTTTAAATATAATACAGGGCGGTAACATTTGGTGACCCCCCCCCAACAATTTTAAAAGGGATGCGGCGTTTAAAGTGATACAACGCAAAACGTCGTTTCGATACTAATCTCCCATTCGGGACTATCGTCCTTTTGGAGTTAAAAAGATATAGACAGAGATTTTAAGGGAATGCGCTAGCTCGTCAGCCTTCAGTACCGCAACCCTATGGCCTCGACAGCTACTTTGCCACGGGTTTTGGGATAATGTATCTTCAACAGAAACAAATCGCAATTATAAAAGGTAATTTTTATTTCATACTCTCTCCTTTGTATAAAGTGAAACATTACACCCGTCATTCCAAAGTGGAATATTATACAATTTAAAAATGACTAGCGATATACAACTTTACAAGTAGTCTGTCTGTTTCACTGGTGCAGTGATTTTTTTTTAGATGAAAACTTTTTGCATCAAATTTAAGTTGTACGACCTCTATCAGACTAAAAAAATATTTATTATAACGTGAACATTTTGATTTATCCTCTTGATTCCCTTTCATAAGTTTATCGGAGCACATTATGATTACTGTACACATTAGTCTTCCTATTCAAAGGGGCCCACCAGCGGTCAAGCGGTAAAGTCGCTGAACACTGGTAGTTCGGTCCGAGGTTCGAATCGCGCGAACGGGCTGGCTGCATGGGTGTTTTCGTGGTTTTCCCCATGTGTAACGTGTATACGAGCCAGCTTCCCTTAGAAAGTCCTCCACGAAGGAAGGCATCCCTCCCCTTAGGCAGATAGCCTTAGTGTGCTTTGCCATAATTACGAATTCGTAAATACACCACATCCTATTTAAAATAAAATAAACCCCGTTATAATGACCACTTCCGACATTGACCAGTATTCTTGAGGTTAGGTTATTCGAATATGTTTTGCCACATCAAAGGATAATCTGTCTATCAATGTAAGGGTGCCTTCGTGGAAGACTTTCTTACGGACACTAGCGCGTGGTTACGATACACATTTGAAAAACCAAACATTCAACCAGATCGTATGAAACCGTAAACTCACGTCGAACTCTCTCTGTAAAACAACTACCACTGAACATGGGGCCGTCTTAGAGAGGATTTGAATTGTTCTTCATATCTAGAACTTTTGGGGAAAACCACAACATGTCACTAGTTCTAACCGACACCTTTACGCAATTTTGAATTGAACGACATTTTTCAAGTTCTCTCGCAAACAATGTTTAAACGTTTAAACTCACGTTCTTCATTTCGAATGATATTTTTTCTTCCATTTGTCAGCGCCTTCTTTTTGTTTTCGGCACTGATTTAACCCGACATAAACAAATGAACATTTTGCCCAGATGAAACAGCTAGAAGATATATTACATAAATATCTTGGATAATCACATACAAATTAGTGATAATACTTTTGATTTTAGTAAGGATTACCTTGTTATCTAAGATATCTAAGATTATCTAAGATATTGTTCCCTATGCATTTTAACCGTCATCGGATTTACAGTGTTTAGAAGTTAACCCTGGATCTCGTTCCCGATTATTATTTATTGAGAGTTCTGCGCAGTCAAGAGACAAAAAAGTGCTAAATATTTTCACTGAAAATGACAGGAAACACGCGCTGCTCTACCGAAAAGAGATTTTATTAAGTTTTCAATTCAGACTCAGACAACAGCATTGGTTCTGTAAAGTTTGCTTTTTGCAAAACACTTCGTCTACAACGACTGACAAGAGAGCTTATTTCGAGAACTGCGTATATTGCGACCTTGAACCCGAGCCCGACTCTTCCGCCATCTCCATAGCTTCCGCCGACGGAAAGGAGTTTACCTTCATCCCTGCGTTACTGGGGTTTAAACACGTGTAATAAGAAAACACTTCTTCCACGCAAAACATCTTTTTCGTACAGTAAACGATAAATGCATTGTTCATTTTTAAAATTTTAGAGATGTTTTCTAATATTTATTCTAATATTAATATGATATTCTAATATTCAGAAAATTCTAAGTGCTGCATTTTCCAATATCTTTGTGAGAAGGGAGGGGAGCTACATTAAACTAAAATATTTTAGTAACTGGAAATTTCTGCATTAAACGCGGGGTTTCTGTTGGGGTAATTTTAGGGGAATTTTCACACTTGGGGGGGGGGTTGATTACAGATAAGCACACTAAGGCTGCGAAAAGCCACCTTCCTAGAGGGCTTTTCAAGGAAAATTTATTTGGTTTTAAATAACAGGCACAGAAAACTGTCAAAAATCGCAAGCAACCAGCTTGCTCGTCGGATTTCAAACCAGACTGAATTAAACAGCAGTCTAATCCTCTCGCCCACTTGTGGACAGTATACGCTGAAAAAGAAAACAATTAAAAAGATACCGGCTCTTAGTGGTCTCATATCCGTGACTTGAGATTTATAATAAAATCATTAAGAATTCTTTAGTTCTTTATATGAATATTTTCTAGTTAAAACAGTAACACTTTAATTTAAAATGTATAAACTTATATTTTAAGATACACATAATAAACTCAAAACATGAAATCAACACTTTCAGGGAAGTAATATGCTTTTTTTGTTTGGGCCTAAAATTCCAAATAGAAGGCTTTCTTTCGTACCAAATGAAAAGTTCTGCTTACTCCTGCTGGTTTTGATTTTGTTGGATGTATATTGCATGAGAGAAGGTACAAAGGAAGAGGGGTATTTTCCAATTATAACCAAGAAAATAACATTTTGGGGAGCTTGTGGATTTCAGGGCCAAACAATCTTAAATGAAATAGTAATAATAACAATAATAATAATAATTTAAAAAAACAAAGCTTTCAGATTTTACACTACCACTACGCCCAAGCGGGCTTTTTTAACGTATTCTGTATTACCTTAATTTATTAAATATTATGTTCTTTGAACCTATGCCATAAAATTCAATTCAACAGCAATATCGCAAAATAATTTTAAAATGAGCATATCTTTAGAAGTTCCGATGCACAGTCTCGTGGCGCTGGATATAAAAATGTTTATTTTTACCGTACAGTGTTGCCATTCCTCGCTTTGATCGTCGAGTGTCTTAATCAAAAATTCCTTAATATCTGATAAAATATGAAATAGATAACAAAACTAATTCCAAATTAGGGCTTCCAGATTCCCATATTCGCTGGAGGATTACGTTATTCAAAATTTGATGGCTCTACATACCGTTGTTTTATCATAATGCCAGAAATATACATACATTTATACAGATTTTTCATTATTTAATTTCTTCAAATATAGTGCTGGACTCTAACATTGGGTGGCAACAGTTTGAAAAGTGAAACGGACATTTATAGTGAACCAACGCAAAATCGCAAAACGAAAATAATAGTCCTTCAGAAGCAAAGCCCTTTTGGACTAATAATAAGAAGGCAAAAAAAGTTTTTTTCAGGCCACTAAGCAAACTGAACATTGGTACGATGAACTGAGAAAAACAGAAAAATATATGTCAACATTTAACAGATAAGCACACTAAGGCTGCGAAACACTGCATCGTTAATCCATCGAAAATCCCTTCGGAACCGCTTTAATTCTGGACAACATAAGAGAAAATCAGTTTAAAACACGCTGTGATCTATCTAGTTAATCGGATTTTTTTATTCGTGCACATTAACACTGCATCGTGAATTCTAAACATTCTCTATTACGCTGCTTTTAAAATTTTTGTAATTTTGCTCTTAAATTGTATATGGCGTAAATGCGAGGAAAATGACGCTTAATAATAAAGCTAAAAAGACAATGAGAAATGGGTTAGCAGGAGTGTGTGCAATAGCAGACTGGTAGACTGCGAACTCAGCGAGAGAGTTGAAGACCTTAACAAATAAAATCCTTTTGGGAGTTCGTCAAAAACCTGAACCCTTTCATATTTTTCCTTTTTTAATCAAGCTTGAGGATAGTCTCTATATATACATGAGGCAATATAAGATTTCTTCAATATAAGATTAAAATTATAAATATATAGTAATACAGTAACGTTACTAACTAACAACTAAATTAGACGGGTATATTTGCTCCCTAAAAAGTGACTTAGTATGTAATAGACATTTTTCTTTGATATGGATAGAGTTTTGATACGGAACTTAAGTTCAGTCTAAGTTTTGCCTAAATTTACAATTTGAAGTGTCCTGTTTCAATTTTGCTTGCTGCACCAAGTTCACTGAATTTCCAATTACTACAGGTGACGAGACGCTTTGGTATTTCGCTTCGAGTTCCAGTTTCGAGAACTCTGTAGTAAACTACTTGAACCCGGAACTTAAAATATTGTACTTTGTTTTGATCTAAGGAAATATTACTTTTTCCCGGAATATGCAATGTTTGAATGTCGGAGGAAGAAAGTTAAAGTAGAATTTAAGCGGAAAAAGATTAGGATTCTCAAACAGGAACTCGGAAAACAAGGTGCGATAGTTTCATTCTTTAAACGCGCTTTTGTAATATGGACAGCACTGAAAGTATCTATAGACTGACGCTGACGACATAGTCGTTCGCGGCAACATGCTTAAAATTCATTTTGCTGGATACTGCTTATTTCGGTACTTAGGGAAAATCTCGTCGACCATTTTTGTCTATTAAAAAAAAGACGACAAAGTACGTCTTTACGCGAAAAATGGAAAAATCTTCTTCAAACACGTTGGGTTTGGAGTTCTACGGCCAAGGTAATTTCGCGAAAATTACCTTGGCCGTAATTTTCGCGAAAATAAAGATATCGGTGATTTCGCGAGCTGAAAATTTCGCGAAATTTGGTAAGTGAAAAATTTCTGATTTTTTATTATTATTTGAGGCGGAAAAAAAAGTACTTCGCGAGACTTATATTTTCTCGCGAAAATTAAAACCTAGCGGAAATAATTACTTTTACAGAATATCTCCTTAATAAAAAAATAATGGAAATTTTAATAAAAATTTAATATAAATAAACGATAATATAATGAATTTGAAAGAAAAATAAAAATAAGAATAGTTTTTCCTTGTATTTAGTAATTTGGGGGGGGGGGCTTTGGCGCGATTGGTCGACGGAATTTTCCGTAAGTACCCCTATTTCACATAACGTGAGATATCGTATATTCCGATGTGTCACACGCACTTTTGATACACAATGTAAGATCGAAATTTACAGGTGCACGTTATATGTCGGATATAAAAATGATTATTTAAAAATAACGAAAAGGTGAGCATACAAAAATTAGACTTCTACATTTATCTTAATGCTGATTGTTTAAAAAAAATGACATTCCTTATGAACTTTAAAAAATTCCTTATCTGATACGATGAAACATTCGTCAAACTCGTATTTCGTTACATCTCCGGGCACATCATCAAATTCTGGTTCATCTTCAATATCCCTGTTATTCTGATCCATAAATAAATAAGCATCTGCCGTTCCATCTACATAGTTAAAATATACAACACTTTTTCATGACTTCTGAATTATATCGGGTTTAATTTACTTCCGTGCTTTTATTGTCCACCTGCACACTATTTCTAGACTGATACGCAGTCGCTTGAACCTCCGACCTAAGGTTCTACACCAATCAGAGTTACATGTCCACTATTTCTAGACTAGCATGATGCATTTTACCTCCTTTTCCTTACTTGCCTTCGATGCTCACTTCATAATCACGGCTTCAAATGACTACGGGCCCACCAGCGGCCGAGCTGTAAAGACGCTGAACACTGGTAGTTTGATCCGAGGTTCGAATCTCGCGAACGGGCTGGCTGTATGGGCATTTTCGTGGTTTTCCCCATGTGTAACGTGTATACAAGCCAGTTTCCCTTAGAAAGTCAACCACGAAGGCATCCCTCCCTTTAGGCAGATAGCCCTCGTGCGCTTTGCCACAACTGAATAATCCAATACAATACAATACAATCAAATGACTACGGAATAAGAAAACATCTAACTCATAATTCTGCGAATTCATTCGCAGTGTCGAAAGTGCATTCTTAGTCCACATAAGTCCCCGTTTTTCTCGAAACCCTAGAATAACATTCTTGAGCTCAGCTGCATTGAATACAACGCACTCTCTTTGCAGAAATATTTATTTCCTCAAGCATGTCGGTCGCACACATATTATTCCTCTTATCGCTTGTCAATTCAGTATACCATTTTTCTAACACGTAGAAAAAAACTTCGAATGAATTATTTCAAAAGATATGAGCATTGCACATGTATCTTTCAGGTTTCTCCTTAAAGAAAAGAGTGTGCATTATACGGCGAAAGTACCCCAAAAAGTAAGAAATGTAGTTTAAAACAACAGTGCGCGCTATACGGCCGGAATATACGGTGCATTCGAAAATCCCTTCGGCACCGCTTTAATTCAGGACAACATAAGAGAACTAAATCAGTTTAAAACACGCTGTGATCTATCTAGTTAATCGGATATTTTTAAGGAGAGTGTGAGAATTTTCTCTTAAACAGCGTTGAACCGTATTGTAAGTCAAGACTTTGCAGATTTCTTTCTCATGCGCAGTTTTTCGGTTAAAATTAGACCTTATTTTTGGAAAGGAGGCGGGAGGTTGATGATTCAGGTATCAGTCTGTCACCTAATAATGCTTTCCAGTGGTCGAGCGGTTCAGGTGTGGTGTATTTAATTATGGCAAAGCTCACTAGGGCTATCTGCCTAAGGGGAGGGATGCCTTTCGTGGAGGACTTTCTAAAGGAAACTGGCTCGTATACACGTTACACATGGGGAAAACCACGAAAACGCCCAGATCGAGCGGCTCAAACCGTTGAACAGTGGTAGTTCGATGCCGATTCGAATACCGGCTTAAGCGGTTAACTGCATAGGTATTTTCCCATAATTATATGAGCTAATTCCCTATAGACTCTCCACCACGAGAACAACCTTTTCCTTAGGCAGGGGGGCTTACCAGCAGCCGAATCGTAAAGTCACTGGACACTGGTCATTCGAACCTAGGCTCGATTCCAGGCGAAGGGGCCGGCTGTATGGGCGTTTTCGTGGTTTTTCCAATGTGTAATGTGCACACGATTCAGTTTCCCTTAGAAAGTCATCCACGAAGGCATCCCTTCTCTAGACAGACAGATGCTTTGCCATAATTAAACCTTCGGCAGACAGCTGTACTGTGCTTTTGCCTTAATATAATCCAAGCCACAGTGTTGTGAACATACAATTTTTTGTTCATCTTTTAAAATTATTACCTATACAATAACAAACTGATCTATTTAAAAATAATAAACGCTAACGCACTACTTAATAATTTATTTAAATGTTTTACAATTTTTAATAATTTATAAAAGTAAGACAATTTAAATTCAACTGACAATTAAGAAGATCTGCAACATTACTGTTCATTCAAGGATACTTCGAACGCCAAATATTACATAAGTCAGTACCAAATCATTTTGCTTACAGTTGGCAATGTTTGAAGTACATTCAGTACAATTCATAGGGACAACTAACATTTAAGTAATGACTGGCTTTGGTTATGAACATAAAATTAATGGGATGCAATTTAAAGACAAAAACACATAATTACTTTCATGATCATCAAGTTCCTATTTAAATTATTTTATTAAATCCTTTGTTCCGCCTCATAATTTATTCATTCTCCCCAGCTAAGAATGACAAGAGGTCTGCTCTTGATATTTACCGATTCTGATTTTCAAAACCTGGATGAAAGATAGTTCCATTCTTTGCATACATGTTCACACTAAATCATGAATTTATTAGCTGATAAATAGTAGTCATCATTGTTATTTTGAAAGGTCACGAGTTTCATTAAAAGCCGGAAGTGTAATATAGAATTACTGCATTTCCATTGCTCCAGAACTTTCTTTTCGTTTCTCAAGTCAGCTTCACTATTATGCACGCGACTGGAAGATGTCGGAAACACGAAATTTTAATTTTTCTGCAAGCGAGGGGATGAGAATAGAAATAGTATTTCGAAGAAGAGAATTTTGTTTAAAAGGAAAAGAATGATGATTTATAATTGCAAAAAATTATTTACTACATAATAATTTTACATTTTATTAAGTATTTATTAGATATTTATCCCGAAAATCAATCAATAAACTCATTTCGTTTTAATGTTCTCCCGTTGGAAATTTCATAGTTATCGTTTTAAGAATAGATTTAAAAAAATCTGAAAGTTTTTCAGATTTTATATTACGTCCTAAATGGGCGTTTTTTATGCGTTTTGTGTATCACCTTTATTTATTAAATATCATGAAAAAAATTTTCATTAATTCAACACATCTAATTTCTTGCTCGGTCTGCCCAGCCGGGTTAGTGACACTAGCTGCCGTACCGATAGGCCCGGGTTCGAATTCCGAAAAAGACACAGTCGTAATTATCTGTCTCCTTCATAGATGGGCAAAACGAAATGATTACCACTTCCCGCCCTTGTTAGTAGTGCAAGGTTGGTTTATGGGATTAAGGCAAAGCCTCGCGGGCATCTGCCTAAGGGAACGGATGTCTTCGTGGAGGACCTTTTCTAAGGGAAACTGGCTCGCATATACGTTACACATGAGGAAAAACACGAAAACGGCCATGCAGCCAGCCCATTCGCGGGATTCGAACCTTGGACCAAACTACCAGTGTTCTTTTCCGCTCGGCCGCTGGTGGGCCGTAGCGGCGCAAAGCTACTGGCTATTAAATAAAGTGCCCGGCTATTAAATAAATTATTGTTCGGAAAATTGCCCTTAATAAAGGTTAATAACTGAAAACTGGGAAATTCAGTGGTGTACCAGAAGCCCGGGAAATGTGTAGAAAAAACCGAAAGAGCCGCCCGCCTCGCATATATCCTTCTGCACCGGAACTATTTGGCGTATGCCGTAAATTAGTGACAATGACTGTCGTACCGAAGGCCGGGTTCGAATTCCGCTAAGGCATGGATGTGACCTGTCTGTCCCTTCTAGAAGCCAACAGTGGCCCACCTATTAGGTGCCTCAATAAAAGTGACCACTGTTTCCAGCCTTAGTAACTGGCAACGCCTACAACGACTTTTTGATTTCAAACAGTGTGGGATAATGGCAAAGCAGGTTAGCCATGCTGAACCTGTGTGAAAGATTTTTGTTTTCGATTTAAGTTGAAATTCCAGTTCATTGTAAGTCAATCTCAATCCATGCGAATTTTTATTTTACAATTGTTGGATAATTCCACGTTTCTAAGAGTGTAACAAAATTAACGTGCATCTTTTATTTTAAATTTTAATTAATTTTAAACATGATCAAATTCATATGAATTGTATTTCACTGTCTAGGAGGTAACGGTAGCTGCCTCCACAATAAAATGGGCACTGTTTCTGGCCTTAAAAGTTGGCCAACGCTGAAAAAAGGATAAGTACCCGCCATTCGATAATGAAAGATCGATGCTCTTGTTGTTCGATTGCTCTGTCGTAGAAAGAAGTGCTGTTCATGAATACGCCAAAGTTTAGCAAGTTATCGCCAGATGTGAACCAAACTACGGAAATCGAGAATTCGGAGACCTTAAGTGGGGCTTCTTTAAAATCCTAGCGTGGGAGGGAGGAGAATTTTCGGCTAAAAATCCAGTATTTTCCTTTTCGGCTGAACTTCCACGACTGACAGTGGCCATCACCCTGACCATTGGGGGGGGGAGGGAAGTATTTGGCTTGCGCTGTCTTTTTAGGGAAAAGCTCCAAGAAACCTAAAGAAAACGAACTCCTTTACGAAGGATTGCGATTGCAGGGAAGTAAGGCCCTTATCAATCTATTGTTAGTTTTGTCTAAATTTAAACCTGGAGGAATCCACTTAACAAAATCACAATGTTAAACAAAGGCACTGAGTAAATTTAACTGAAATGATTCATTTCGTGAGATTATATTCATCTCCGCATTTCACAATATATCTTTTTTTTCTGTAAGGGCTGCCATACGCTTCATTTTTGCTTTTCCGGAAATCATGCGTTAAATGGAAGAAATTCGCCTGACTACATTACGGACACCGATAAGACCTCGTAGTGGAAAAAGCCAATGAGTAAACCATTCAAATTTGATTATTCACGAAATCAATAGAACAAACTAGATGATAGCGCACAATTTACGTCCCGCAGGCGAAAGATAATCACGTGGACAGCAGACTCCTTACACACGCGCCGGAAAGCAAGCTTGTGAATGATTCAGAGCGATTTTCTCAGGAAGAAAACACTTTTGAACTATTAATTTCCATTTTAAAATAAATATTGCTATTAATTATTTCTAACCATTTGTTTACTTGTTTATGTAAATATCCTCAACGGTTCTACAGTGCATATTGGAAAAAGGTACTGTTCCGTTATCAGCACCGACATACATATGTGCTTACACTTCTGAATCCGGTCCTGATAACAGAAGAGTACCTGGAAAAATACTAAGGAGTACCGAACTACAGTCCACTCCCAATTAACCGGGTTTAAAAACGTTGTTCCATCACAAAATTTAGCGTAAAACAAAATTGACTACCGAAAATACAAAAAAGGGAAAGAAAAATTTACGGGGAAAATGCAGTGACAGCCGATGATATCTGTCAAATAAACTCGGCGCCAAACAAAAAGCCGTAATCCACATTTATTCATGCCAAATTGAAGTCAAAATCGTTGTGCACGTTGTTTTAAAAATTATTTTTCTTCAATACCATTTATAACATATTTTTTTTTTTCATTTCTAATGATGTTAATTCTTCAGTCATTTATAGTGTGTTCTTAGGGAGCGCTATTTATAGAATCGTTTCCAACACTTATTTAACATAAACGAATGAACTTGCTCTTCAAATTCAAGCTCCTTGAAAATATAAAAATACCGTTATCAGTACTTTTCTGTTTTATAAGACATGCTATACATCATTTCTGAGTTTTTAACACGATTTTGCAATGACCTTAGATGTTTTCCTCGCTTAGTACTTTTGGTCCGATAATGTAACTGTATATATAAAGAATTTTATATTTAATGACATTTAACATGCTAGAATTAGGTGCTTGTCTCAGTATGGCCATGTACACAAGAACTATTTGTCTACGAAAATGGGCACCTTCGTGGAGAACTTCAAAGGGAAACTGGTACGTACGTATTCATGTTATACATAGGGTTAAAATGATTTTAAGGTAATCTTCTGTTATCGGGACCGAATTCAGAAATGTATTGTAAACTGGCTAATATTCACATTATAGGCGGAGACAGGCCATTCGCGTGAATCCAAACCCAGATCGAACTACCAGGCTTCAACAGTCTTAAACGCTTGGCCACTGGCTGGATAACTTCCTATGGCGGCTACTATTCAAAGTCATTATCACGACAAATGTCAGCTGTCTATAAACTGGGGGGGGCGGTTTATTTGATATGGCAAAGCCTGTCTAAGGGCAGGTATGCCTTCGTGGATAACTTTCTAAGGGAAATTGGCTCGTATACACGTTACACATGGGAGTAGCGACGGCTGATTACTAATCCAGGTATTTAAGGACACGTGTTCGAATCTAACGGTGAGGTTTGGCTGTTTGTCTGCATGTCGTTCTCTCCTTCTCGTGAATGCAATACCGGTCGCTCCTTCCGGTGCACCTCACGGAACGCTCTCTGCAATAAGACGATTAAATAATCGATTGATTCGACCATTTCCGACAGATGCTTGAAAGCACATCACTGGCGATTCAGGGAAAGGGAGAAATTATTTTTTTCCCGAACAGCTGGTGAATATTGCATCATTTTAAAATCCCAATCCTGAAAGGGTCGAGCGTTAAGACTGCTAAACACTGGTAACTCGTTCCAAGTTTCAATTTGAACAATTTAAGCTGTTTGCATGAGCACTTTCTCGATCTTCTCAATGTCCGGCATGAAACGAGCCAGTTTTCCTTAGAAAATACTACGCGAAGGATCTCTTCGCTTAGGCAGATATCCGCCTTGTGTTACTAAAAATCCAATCCAATCCCAGCTTGGAAAGTGTCCGAGGACACAAATCGAAGATTTATCTAGGAAACCTGGCTTCCATTTTCAACATATGAGGAAAATCATAAAAAATCTCATGCAATTACAGCCATGATTCGAGGTTGGGTCGAATCGCAAGTATTCAACAGTCGCATACGCTCCACTACTGATCTACCATTTATTTACTGAAATTGCTCAAAATAAACGAACGGGCAGTGGAAGAGCCTTAGCAAAAACATAGGTCGCTTAATAAAAATCTTGGTTAATACGTGGATTTGTCAACCAGAAAATTACCGGAAATATTTACATTTACTGTCAATGATTAATGCGAAGATATGTTAAAAATATTTTAACGCGTCATTTATTATATACAGTTCTAACACTGAATTAATGATATTTATCCCTTAACGATTCGAAAACGTACAGAGTTAAAGCACTAAAAAACACAGTATAAATGTTAGTGAATATTCATTATAAAATAACAACAGATCCGCATTCGTTGAAATGTTTTAAAATACATAAGAAAACGATAAAAATTCGACTTTATGAAAACGACTATTCACTTTGCACGAAACAAGAGCAAAAAATGATGATCATCCTACACGGGAAAAAAAAAAAAGCTACAAGTACCCTATGGAATGCTTACAGTAAATATGAGCTTCTTCTTATACCAAGATAATAAATTACAGTATGATTTAAAATTTCATTCTTTAACAGTTCCTGAATAATGTTCATAACGTCCGCTGAAATGCATTCAATTATTATTTTTAGAACTAAAATTAAAGCTTAAGACTGAATTTAAGCATTGATAAATGTGCATTTTACGGTGCCACTGACAACAGGACTTTATTGAGAAAATTTTTAATGTAGCAACAAAATGTATTTTATAAATTTTCTATCCAAATTTTACGTCAAATTAAAATCAAAACAGTCAAATGTCGAAAACTAGATGACTGAAATAAATGAAAATAAACTTCTATATACGTTTAATGTAAACATAACATGACAAAAATTAGATCAGCTGGAAAAAATTAAGCTCAAAACTAAGTCGGTGATAAATAAATAAATAAAATATGCTACAGCACAAAATACGAAAATAATTTACATGATAGCACAATTTTATATTACTTTAACATAAACATTACATAGCACAAACTGAAATCAAGATTGTTTGCGTTTGAAAGCTAAACCGCTTTAAGAAATAAAAAAAAGAATCTACTAATACAAAACACAAAAATAAACAATTTAGAGCCAGCTGGAAAGAGGTATCGCTACTGTCGGTTATTGCGACAAAGATATATTATTGCGACTAAAAAATCTACTAAAAGGAAATTTATAAATTATCTACTTTCTTCTCCTAAACGAAAATAACATTAGATTCTTTAAAACATTTGATTAAATTACACATCATAATCATCTTTTAAAACTGTACTTACGTAAACTTTATGCCAGCAAAGGTGTATTAAAGTGAGTAAATGGCATTAAATAGGAAATATTTCAAATACATCACAATGAATTAAAATTTAAGAAACTTTCAAATTATGAAGCACATCTTTTTAACAAATGAAACTGCGATGTTTCACAAATTAAAATTTACGCACATTTGCGGCTTCAGATATCAAAAGTTATATTATAACCGTAGAAAGTTTCAACTGCTTTCGAAGCCAGGTGAATCAGCATAAGGTGCAAGGTGGTTTTTCCCGCCAAGTGCAGTGCAAATATAATTCCTTAGGATGTCCTCCTCGAAGGTATCAATTTCCTTAAGCAGATAGCCCTCGTGTGCTTTGCCATACTCAAATAACCATTAACTTAAAACGGGAAGGGAGGTCATTTAGTTTATGCTTTTATGTGCTAGAAACATAGAAACAATCAAAAATACCACTATTATTCGTCTATTTTTTTCCCTCTCCTTTCATTACCATTCTTTTTTAAAATTTGCAGCTCAACGCGCAATTTTTTACCAACTAGGTCTCGAAAAATCTTTTCTAGTTTACTACTTGCTACTTTTAAAGTTATTATACAGCAAAGATATATCTGACAAAAGTTTGAACCACTGTTCTATTTGCCCAAAATTCTGATAGTTTTCTTGAATACAGCTAAGCACGTGAAGGGTATCTGCCTAAGAAAAAGGGTGCCTTTATGGAGGACTTCTAATGATCCGTCAGTAAAAATTCAACAATAATTTCTGTATTTACTTGACATAACTATAACATGACTAAAATTAAATTCGTCGGCGGTACATAGCTGAATGACTGTAACAAATTAAAAATAATCCTATAGCTCAATATCCAAAAATAAAGTATTCTTGATAGCAATTAAAATTCATTTAATATAAACATAACACTGCACAAACTGAAGTCGAAATCATCTCTTGTCAAAAGCTAAACCAGAATAACAGATAAACATATACCAACACTAAAAACAATACTGTTTACAGTGCATTATTTTACAATCGTCTGTAAGCAAGCGAGTACTATTTGCGTAAGAGAATGGGTGCTTTCGTAGAGGAATTTCTAAATGAATTTTTCATATTAACTCTCTTTAATTCCGATCCCTCCCACCTCATTCATCCACGAATAGCGCGAATACGGGCAGGTTTCTCTTAGAAAGTCCTCTGTGAATGCATTCTATCCAAAGTAGATGCAGCTCGAGAGCTCTAGCATAATAAAAAACGCTAACCCAAGGTAACTGAAGTGCATAAAGAAGGGCTACGTATGTAAAATCTAAAAATTCGTGCTTCAGAAAATCTAATTTAGTAATACCTTAGTCACTAATAGTCGCTCGCTAATTTACTCCTTTTCATAAATAAATCACTAAATCATTTGAAAAATGTCGTATTTGTCAATCATATCACTGCGATTCATTTAATGTCACAAATGCAATTATAAACATTTGAATTTCACCCAAAAAACAAAACCATTACTAAACTATTAAGAATAATAATTTCACACTCACTACAACTGTCATTAACAGTCATTAAACGGCGACAAATATATCCATGCATATTGATGATTTCACACAAATAAGTCACTTCAACACTGCAGAATTTTTTAACGCAATATAGCAGTACTCCATGCAACTCAACAAAAACTTAGCTAGAGTAATAATCTTTTACCTGCTTAGCAGCGAAGAGCTTTAAATTTTCCCATTATTTATTCTGTACTCCGTTTCTGTAATTGAAAAGTTCTTTTCTGTCTACGTCAAGCTGTTCGAATAAAATTTAAGGAGCACAGAGAATACGAAAGCGCATGTGCTGCACGCGCGAAGAGCAGAACCAAGTTTATCTCCGTCTGAATTGCTCGCCTTACGTTTCCATCCTGATAGTGACAGACGTTCAAGATGCTCCGAACATCGTGGTCACATCACATCGTGTTCACGTGCTTTTGCCGGCACGACCAATGGGCGAGCTGCGGCGCGGAGTGCGGCCGTGGTGATAGCGCAAGAATGGCTGATCGAGGTAAGGTTGCCACTTTTGGCAGGTTATCGCGCAAAATGGTGGTTGTGGATTTGACTGAGATTCTATAGTTGTTTTGATTGGTAACCCCTCAAAAACGTTAACTTTATTTTATTTTAAAAAAAAGAAAATCAGAGTGTTTTTTTAATTCGATCGTTGTCGGTGCCGTTTCAACTTCACGAGTATTTATTTAGTAAACTGTAAGGGGGAAAAGAAAAATTATGCTAAGCAGTTTTTTCTCTCACAAAAACATCAGTATACACATTACAGTTTGAAGCGCTTGAGGTTTTTCTAAATATAGCGATCTCTCTGTTCTTTCATAACGCTGTTTCAAAAGGTAGAGCAGATTAGCTAAGTCATACGTGTTACTTCTTCCTTGTGAAATTTGCTCTTATTATATATCAGTTTTCGTAAGTGATGAAAAATGGATGAGGGTGACGTTTTTTCAAAGATTGTTTCTACCAATTTTTATTATGTTTCCAATAAGCCTTCACAGTGACAGAAATCGAAGTAAATAATTTTAGAAGTCAAAAAACGTTGTACTGGACTTTTTTAAAAATATTTCTACGTTTTGTAACTAGCCGTCCAGTCGGTACAGTGGTTAGGGAAGCTCGACTACCGAAAGACCCGGGTTCGAACCCCGAGGAAAGCATGGATGCAAAAATTGTCTGTCCCTTCATAGGAGGTAACTGTGGCCGCCTTATTACGTGCCTCCACAATAAATGGTCGCCATTTTTGGCCTTAGGAGTGGCCAATGCCGTTATAGGTAAGTGCCCGCCATTAGAACCCCCACCCGGCAATTTTTTTTTTTTTTTTTTTCAACGATAGCAAGGCATTTATAATCCAAGTGACTTCGTAAGTGTTATCATTCTAACACGTTAATATCGTTAATTTAACATCTAAGGGAAAAAAAACCCGTTTGGAACTCGGATTATTGCCGTTCGACATGACATAAGATCTTTAATTCTTGTTTTCAAATTATAGCAGTACATTATTGCTTATATGTAATGCTGGATGACTTAAAAGCACTTCTTAATAATCTGTTGACTTTTTTAAATTCTATTGATTTTAGAAATTGAAGACTAACCGTAATTTTTTATCTGTTACGGTACCGATCTGATCGGAACAGTGGTTAACTCTGCTGGCTGCCGTATCGTTGAGTTTGGATTCGAATCCATGCGAAGGCCTGAATATTTGTAACTGTACATTGTGTGTGCGGCATGAGATCATTTAAAATACAAGCGAGCCGAAAATCCTCTTGAGAGGTTTGGTGGTAGGAAAGGAGGGGTGTTAAGCATTCTGATCCATCCTCATGGGGTGTTTCCCATCAAAATCGAGATGGAACATCCCTGTTCTTGTGGAAGTAAAATTACCATCTCCTCCTGTGTCAAATAACTGGTAACGTTCTCAGTGATGAAATTACTAGCGATACGTTAAACATCCACGCATTTATCCTCCACGCGACTTGGCAAGTGTTGCCATTGAAACATAAGCTCATTAAATCACCTTCCACGTCGTCACACCTAGATGTTCAGTATGTTTTGCAGCCAGAAATATATTAATCATGTTTATAATGAAATGTCAGAGTGAAATACGTGGTTTTTTTTTTTTTTTTTTTTTTTTTTTTTTAAATAATTGTTTGTTGCTTATGAGAGCAGTTTAGCTCGTATTCTCAAAAATCAGCATGTCTATGTTACCTAAATGCCGCCCAGACGGTATAGTGGTTAGGGAAACCGACTGCGATGCAAAAGGGCCCGGGCTCGAATCCCAGAGAAGGCCCCTGTTCGAATTTGTTCGTCCCCTCAATGGAGGCAAAGGTGGCCCACCTAATAGGTGCTTCCATAATAAAGTGACCACCGCTTCTGGCCTTAGTATTCGCCAACGTCTGTGGGCTGTTTGGGTCCGCCATTGGGAAAAAAAAATGTTACTTACATTGGGCCAATCTAGGTTCGCAATGTACGCGTTCGGCAAAGCGTCGTTTAATGCATTATACTCAGGAAACGTTTCTCCGACAGTTCTACTAAACACTTACGTTACGTTATATTACACTACCACGCGCTTATCCCACACGTGACTTAAGAGGTTATCACATCTAGCGACGGCCCTGCTAGACGGGACTTTTATGAGAAACGAGATTTTGGTAGCACTGGTTTAAACGGGAGAATTCCTAGAAAAAAAGTCCCATTGGAAGCGAAGCCCCGCCTAGCTACAGAAACGATGTACCGGCTACGTGGGATTTTTTGACACCTCGCCGAAAATGTTTCGGTTAGAGCTCTGTCCCGCGTAGAGATCAACCAATCAGACGAAAATTGTGCTTCTGAAGGATCACGTGATCACAATCTGAGCGATGATCGATTACTGTTTGGCGTTTAAGTCTTTGCAGTAAGTGAAAATGGTAACCTAGCTACGTGGGTGTTCTAGAAATGTGCGGGTTCTGAGAATTGTCCCTTTCGACGTCCAGTCCCTCGTAGCAGAAACATAATGTGATTGGGATTTTACAAAGCATTGCCATTGTCCTAAACATAAAATTTTTAACTGGCACTGATAAACACTGCTACGAAGTGGTGGCACAATTATGAATCGTCAGTATTTCGTTCTTTCCTCTTTTAATTTGAAATAACACTTTCAAAATATACGAAAAAAATCTACAAGATAAGCAGTTGAGCAAAGAAAGAGAAATCTCCGGAAAATCACAGTGGTTCGCTCGGAATCGCACTCGGGAGTTTCGAAAGGTTCTCATTACTGATTTTTACTTCATAAGATTACATCGGGTGAAAGCTTTTACATATAAATGAAAAAAAAGTGGCCAAAATCTACCATAATGTCATCATACATACGCATCCGGATTTAATATTTTAATATTTCGTGAAAAATGAAAAAAAAAAATCGGAATTTTTCTACAGGAAATGCATTTTTTCGCATTCAGGTTATTTATTACTAGATTTTCTTATAATTAGGGGTATAGTTTTATCACCGAGCAAATTCTCGCAATGACGTTTCCGAATTTCAGAGGATTCGCGAGTATTAATTTTTTTTTCCGGGAGTAGCAAATAAATATATAAATTTAAATACTTTCCTATCATTTAAAAAAAATTATTTTGTAAATATTAAATGAATTTTCATATTAAAATAATTTTAAATCTGCCTTTATTCGAATTTAGACGATAAATATATTGTTAAATAATTCTACTCGAAAATTTAAGTAAAAAGATATTCGCCTTCAACTATCTGCGGTCTTTCATGACTTACCCAAAGCAGCTCGGGCAATAAATTTCCTTAGGCATAGGGGCCAGGGGCGCCACCTTATCATCTGATGTCTGTGGTTTAAAAAAATAAAACATCAATCATAACTGCAGAATCCATGCAGGAAAAAATTATAAACTCATAAGAAGAAAAGGATTTAATAGCAGTTAAAAACCGAAAGATATTCTAATGATAGCTCTATTAAGCTGCTATCACACGTCGCTTTGTTTCGGAAGAACAACTGTTTGGAACAATTTTTCTGCTTTGTCACAACAGCCAGTCACCATAGATCGCTTTGGGGTTAACACAGGGGAAAATGGTTCCTCATTAGAAACAAGATGATAGCATTCGAAGCTGATAGCTGATTGGTTGAAAACGAACAACTTGCAATTTTTTTTTTTTTTTGAAAGGAAGGAAAACGTCGCAAGTCTTTCTTTCAATAGTAAAACAGGCATAAAAATTGTCCGAAACAGTTATTCGTGTGAAACAAACGCCGCGTGATATGGGCCTTAAACTAAAGCCTTAACTTTATTGACGTTTGCTCATCACAAATTCATAATCGTTGTATTTCATTCGTTATTTCCATCGCATAAAAAACGGGAATTTTCATGTCGCGCCATCAAGGTGATTTTGTAAAATGCCGTAAAGATGACGGCACCTTTCATTATTCGCTAAGCCAACGATTTTCTCCTGAGCGTCCCGATAGCATAATGTGCAAAGTCCACATTGGTATCGCAGCTGAGGAAGATCCCCCCCCCAGGGTGCTCTGCGGCAAAATTGGGGTGGAAAATAGAAGTTCAACCTTTCTTCGGAGTAGGCTCTGACAGCCATTCTCCCATGTAATATGGCTACAACAACAACTGCGGGAGGAACTTCTAGAACGAACCAGTGGGCTCCTAGTTGTACTTTCTGTTGTATCACGTGACCTTCGCCGCGCTTTTGAACTTTACCGCACGTAAAGTAAGACAGTTGAAAATGTTTTGCTACCTAATTTTCCCTATAAAGTAATTAAAAAATCGTGAATTCCTTGTGAAATTTTTCATTGAGAAATTAAATCAAATATGAATTATGTTATTGTGACTTATGCCCCTCTTCTGACAGTAACATCAGAACAAGCCCACGGAATTAATCGTGGCAAGGACAGCAAGATTGCTCCTGTCGTTGGCAAGAGCCTTGAGCACCATACAGGTGACAGTACGACTTCGCTCAGTTTCGCCCCCAATTTTGATGAAGAACATCCTGGAAGGGGGGACAGGTCTGAGGGTCTCCCAGCCCTCTTTCCCTATCACCAACCTCTAGAGTGGACTTTCGGCTCGCCATATACGAGTATTTAGACTCCTCCATACCGCAAAGACACTATATATTTACAAAGATCCCTGCCTTCTTTGGGATTCGAACTCGGGCTTTTGGATACCACAGTAGGACCCCTTTGGTTCCAGAATCTACAAAGTTGCAGAGTTGCCCAGCGGAAACTGAAAACAATAATTGACTACTGTACTAGCAATTATCTTCTGACGCTGGAAGATAGTAGTCATATAAGTCTATATAAGCTAGTTCAGTATTTCAGCAACAGAGTATGTGATATGTATGTTCAATATATAATTTTGTATTTATGCTATGCCAGGTTCTCATACATAAAGTTCGTACTCTATCTGAATGCTTTATTGTATCTGTTTATGTTTATATCTTTTATTTATGGTACCTAATTTATACTAAGGATCACGCGTACCGCAATGGCATGCTTCTTGTAAACGTTAACTATCATGATAACGTATACGTATAGATGTATATATCAATATGAGTGAGAGTATGTATACTTTTATTTGTTTCGGAATATATATGTATGCAAGTGTGTGTATATCTGTATATGAGTTGGTATTTATATGTATATACATATACTTTGATTGTACTCTTCTTCAAGTGCCTTGTATGCAAATGTATATATTTCTTTGTACATTGTTGTACTCTTCTTCAAGTGCCTTGTATGCACATGTATATATTTCTTTGTACATTGTTGTACTCTTCTTCAAGTGCCTTGTATGCACATGTATATCTCTTTTTTGCATTTTATAAATGTCGTCTGCTCAGCCGAGGCTGCTCAGGGCTGCGGCCTGGTAGCTAGTGGTTGACTCCCGCTGAGTTGGTAACCAATTCTACATGGATATATCTACACCTAGGTCGGAAGCCAACTCAGCGGTTTACCCTCCTAACCGCTATACCATCAAGGAGCGTATAACGAATTATTGTGTAGATTTCAATAACTGGTTGAAAGAAATGCAAATGCATGCTGAATATTGCGAAATAAAATGTAAACAACAGCTTTCAAAGATTCATCGTCACAAGAGCAGCATAAGCCTACTGGTATGTACTTGAAGCCCCTCCCTCGGTTGCGATGACGATGCGTATTTAAGAGTTATGCGTCCGGGTAGCTTAATGAAGGTTGTTTTCTTCATGATATAAACTGAATTTCATTGAGGATGCAAACATCTTTGCGCCCGTATGCAAGGTCATGTTTGTGGTTTGGCAAACAATAATCAACCTTCTTTTTGAAAGTCTGCCGCACCTGGCAGAAGAATTCTATTCGCCCCTTGTTGTGTTTGTAGCTTTGTCAGCGAGAAGAAGCTCACAGTAATGATAGTGCTATATACTGTCGTCATAGAAAGAATTGTATAATACGTGCAGATCGTCAGTAGTAGCTACCGTGTATAGGTCAGTCATAGTCAGGTGTCTAAAATCGGTCATACGGTAGCGTCGATACGCTAAGCCAAAGCCACTCAGTATCGATCTTGTGCAAAACAGATTTTGCGAAATTCGATGGTTGATCTCGCGAGTTTTGCCTTTTTCTTGTGAGACTTATCGCGCGGGGAGAAGCCGAAGAAAATGATTCTCTACAAATTGCTCATTGTTTCTATCTAAGTTGGGACGAATCTTAAATTATCATAACTATTACAGGCAGATTAGGCATTTGCTTTATTCATCAAATTAGCAAATAAAAATTCCACTTTGATAGCCATGCTCTTATATAAAAGTTGTTCGTACTTTTACGAAGTTGGTTTTTTACTGATTAGACACGGATCTCCATAAAAGTGCGAGCGCTTTTATGCAAATCTGTTTGTGTGCTTAAGTTTAACAAATAGTTCAAACTCATTTTTGAGTCTTTACTTTATGCCTCGTTTCGTAGCGCACTCGCTCAGTCCAGAGGTTTATTCAGATTTAACATCAAATGGCGTAGTTTATACTGAAAGGAAGATTCATAGCCAGCATGACTTGTAGTAGAGACTGGCTATTGCTGCTGCCACTGTCTTGCCTAGCTAGCGGGTGCCGCTGAAAGATTAAAAGTTACTGCCGAGCAATCGGCTCGGTTTTGGTAAGAGCAAAAAGTTGAGTAAAGTAGGTTGTCCGGATCAGTGTTATTTGTAGGTTCGAGTAGGAGCACCGGTGCATACTATGTACACAAATGTTGTACTTTCTACCCAGTTGCTGTAAGTCAAGGACACTAGGGCTCCATTCAGACGAGGGCTTTTCGGTCAAAAGAAGCAGAAGTCGACTTGCGTTGCCCGGCAGCCACAAGTTGCTACATCACAAGATCTGGCTTGAGGATTTTGCCAAGTATTCTTACTTTCGACGTTATGCCAACCTGGTATCAACGTTCGGATCGATGGTTTCGCTGAATCACCTACACATTTATGTAAGCGCAACTTTACCTACCCTGATTGGCTATGACTTAAACACTGTTACACAGATGTGAACGGACTTTATGACTTTAAGCCACAAAGCTTTATGAACGTAACGCCTTCGTCTAAACGAAATCTTAGATTTTATGTTTGTATTACTTCAAGTTAACTGAAAAGGGCACAGAAAGTAAAGTTAATAATTTTACATTTTTTTTATGTGAGGCAGTGATAAGTCTTTGAGAGCGGTGCAGTCATCAGAGTTCCTCGTGCAAGGACCTACCTCCACTGAGAAACTGGTTTCTTGCGAACGTATCACGACTGAGTATCTCAAGTGACACGAAGGTATTAGATAAAACAGTCCTAAAGTATACAAATAAACATGTTCGTGTAAAAATTTCTCTCCCTAAAGTAAAATATCTGATATGTATACATATACAGGGTGAATCTGAATAAGAAAGCAAAACATTAGAAGATGATAGAGGGCAGCTATACGAGCAATATTCGTTTTAGAATGTATGGTCGGAACGCAACCGCGCGTCGCTAGGTGCATTGTAAATAAATGATACAAAAAAGGTCGGTCGTCACACTCAACGGCAACCGAGAAAGCCGTGATTGCCCCAAACCTAAGGAAACGGAGCTAGAATGTTGTAACTGCTTAGGAAAGCAATAAAAGGGGTTGTTCCTAAGCAAAACCCTGCAGCAGACCCTATCCCTAAAACACAGAACCGATTTGTCTTCAACAAATCATACGCCCAAGAGGTGAAATCGGACATTTTTACCTATAAAATTTTCAAAGTCGTTACCGAGTCTCAGAGGGTTATGAGAAACCTACAGGACCTCATTTCACGCCTACATAATTCTCAACACATGGTCGCAGACCCAAAATTAGTGAGGCCCCTAAACAATGAAGCTTATGAACCTCAGGCCGCAACAGAAAATTAATCCGGTGACAGTTTTAATATGGAATGCTCAAAACGTCACTAACAAAATGGGTGAATTACAAGACTTTATGCACACAAATAACATCGACATTGCCCTCGTGAAAGAAACACACGCTACACTGGCACACTCACTTCATATACCAAATTATCGCAACTACAGATACGATAGAATAAGGCACATAGGAGGAGGAGCACTCATTTATGTAAAAAGCAGTTTCAACTCAAACTTCCATCTCGCTGACAATAGCAAAGGATTTGAAAAGGTGATCGGCTTCCAAGATCACAGAATCTCTCATGTTTGGACGTTTTCCTATGGGGCCATATCAAAAGCTCATCTGCGAGTGTCCCGTTGAAACCAATATGGATCTAATCACCAGGATCGCTGTTGTTGCCGCTGATATCCTGGTGAAATGCCTGGTGTCTTCCCAAATGTGCGTCAGTCCCTATCCCGCAGATGTGAAGACTGCATTACAACTTGCGGAAGGTCTTTTGAACAATATCTATGAGCATGTTCTGTTGATAAAATGTTTTCTGAAGTATCTCCTCTCATTTTTGTGTTCATTCTTTAAATGTGACGGTGGAAAACTAGCTTTTAACTTATCACCACCTGCGTTCCGACTGTACATTCTATGACGAACAGTGGTCGTATAGCTGCCCTCTATCACCCTCTAAAGTTTTGCCCTCTTGTTCAGATTCACTCTATATATATGTAAAGAGAAAGGAGAAAGCTGCAATGGATTGGTGATGTTCTCTGCATTATAATTTGGAGTTAGAAAAATGACATTCGATTTCTCTACAGTTCTCTGCATTATAATTTGGAGTTAGAAAAATGACATTCGAAGGACAGACTTGCTGAAAGACGTGGCCGAATAGAAGTTAATTTTTACTGCTGGATACGAACAAATATTAGAAATATAGCATTCATCACACAATATCATGGGCATAATACGCACCCCATCATTTTATATAATGGGTATCAGATTCTACATAACAGCGTAGTTAGCAGAACGACAAAGGGAGCGAATTAGAACCTTGGGTGTAAGAGAGAGCAGGAGAGTACTCCTGCTCCTTAAAAGTACGCAATTATCCATTAAGTCCAATAAGAACTGAAAGTTTTCAGTTCTAGAAATTTTGAGTTCATATACCGAATTAGCTGCGTCATCAGCATGACTGACCCATGGCGACTTGAAAAATCGACCTTGTAGTGGACCACAAAACTAAATGTATAAGATATTTCTCCCGCCTTCTTAGCATGCCTTCGTGGTGTAATGATCACCACATTCGGAGCGTATTCGAGAGGTTGATAGGTTAGAGTGCCGGCGAGGCCATTGCTCATTTTTCATCTCTCCTACTTTCAAAAATACCTAATGTCTCTACAGTGTTGGCTGAACTAAGAAAGGTGGTGGATGATAATTCTCCACCACCAGGATGTGGCGACTGGGTACCCTGATTCCCAGCCGCCCTTTAAAAGGGGGAGTATATAAGGTATTTCTCCCGCTTTCTTAGATGCCTTGGTGGTTTAATGGTATGCTCGGCGCGTATTCGAGAGGTCCGAGGTTCGATTCCTGGCGAGGGCATTGTTTAATTTTCCTCTCTCCTGCTTTCAATGTTTCTACAAACTTAATAATCGTTTCTTCAAAACTGGACTTAGCTGTGATACTGCAAACTTTTCAGAAGCTCTTGGTTACCAAATCATTCCAGAAGGTAATTTGATCAGACCATTTGCTACTTGCGTGCTTAAGATCACAACTTCGTAACCTACCTTTGATTGTCAACGTTCACTTGCTTTCTTGCATAGGGCACTTGCGTCGCGTTGTTAGAATTCTGCTAAACGTAATTATCTCAGCTTTGCATATTGTCGAAGCCAATACTTTAAGCTTACGCGCCAATAAATTATTTAAACCAGCTTGTAGCTGCGTAGTCCTAGACTACAGACCAACGTTTAAATTTGTTTCATTTTTATTATTTAATTTACATCGCCACAATGAATGGTTCTGTACAGCACACGCAGTGAACTTTATGTTAAATTTCAGTTTAATAAAAAGAATTGTTTAAACCTTTGCAAGTGTATCTCATTCTATTTTCAGATTTAGTTATAGCTCGCTACCTATCTAGTGAGGTTCTAGGAGTAAAGTTCAAGTACCAAATATAACCTTATAACTTGTTTTTAACATCAAAAATAAGGATTTGTCACTATTCTTAAACGCTTTACGGTGAACTGTATGACATTTTACAATGCATTATGAAAGTTGCACTCCTCCATTACAGCAAAGCCATCGTTAAGATCCATAATGTGCATATGCTTTTTCTAGCAAACTTTCGATTACCTAACGTACGTAGCTGGATAATATATAGAAGAAAAAAAAATCGATACTTCGAAAGAGAGAAAAGAAAGATATCGATATCTAGAGCTATTTATAGAAAATGAAAAAGATTCTGTGGCTGTTTATCTAAGGCTTCATTGGTTACTCAGTAAAATTTGGTAATGTTTTTTCATCTCATAATCGCATAAACACAAGGATTCTTTCAGACATAGCAGTTCGCATTTCAGGTAATCAGTTGTTTGCGAATCTTTTTTAAAAATAAAATTTTATACTTTGGTACAGGACTATTCAAAGTTCCGTGAAACTTTTAAAATATTCATTACAAATTAATTACGCATTTCATGCTAAATTTTATTACATTGAAATACTGGCAAACATGTTGAAATCATTAAGCATTTCTGGAGCAGGTGATATGAAAAATTAACAAAGTTCCTGCCTGGATTACAACCAGGGAACTTTCACTTCACTAAAGGAAAGTTATAACCAGTTTCACCACGTATGTATTTATGCGATAATCGATGTTTGAACAGTATTTTAGCCTTTTATTCTAAATATGAGTTGAGTGAGTGAGTGACAGGGGACGTGGGCAGCATTCCTCTACAATTCTTGTTAATTGGCTTAGCGCCACGTCCACCATTCTTTAAATCTGTACATAATACTTGCTAATACTTGACATAATACAGTACTTTATGCATACTTGACATAATACAATACTTAATAATACATGCTTGACATGATATAATACTTGACATAATACAAGACTTAAGAGGCCCGGTGGCGCAGTTGCTAGCGCATCGCGCAGCAGCACCACACGTCCGGGGTTCGATTCCCGGGCTGGGCAAGGTCGACTCAGCCTTTCATCTCTTGATTTCCATCACTTGGGTCGATAAAATGAGTTCCAAGTTCGCTTGGGGTTCTAAACACTGGGGTTCTGCGACAAGCTGACCATTTGTTCAGGACATATGCCTACGCACCCCGGGGCCCACGGTCAAGAAAGCAGATTTCGGGCATTGCAGGCCTTGGCCCATTAGGACTGTTACACAACTGAGTTTAGTTTTTTTAATTACAATACTTAATACATATTCTTGACATAAACACTGGCTTCTAAGAAGGTTCTGAGATATTAGTGTACTAGACATATGTTTCTGCCTATATCTGATAGTTTGTTCATTACGTTTGTAACTTGCCTGACTAAATAAGTGTCTTTGTATTCTAGATATGATGATCAAATATTTTACTGTGCGGTACGGTGAACAGTGAAAACTCGAATATCCGTTGCCAGGGTCGCCCTTACTGTATTCAGAGCCCTGGGCAAAAGTTTTTTTTCGGCACTCTGCTTTAGAAAGCAAAAATAGAGAGATCATGTGCTTCGAAAAAGTGCTTTTTGGTGTTCTAAAAAAAAAATCTTGATTTTTCGGCGCCCTTGGCGACAGGCCTCACCGTCTCCTCAAAGTCGATATTGTTCGCCGCTGTGTTAACCGCCACTTTCCATTATGCTTCAGGTTTTTAGACTAAATACTAAAAATTTAATTAATTTTTTATTAGCCGCATTGCACAATAAATTATCGTTGACCTTTTTTTTCCTACTAGAATTTATAATAAAGAGGTAAAATGCTCTTTGAAAGAATACAGTGTGGCGAATGAAGCAGACAAAAATTTTATTTAAAATTATAAGGTATTCTCCTGCCTTCTTAGCATGCCTTCGTAGTGTAGTGGTCAGTACGTTAGGTGCGAATTCCAGAGGTCCATGGACCGATCCCGGAAAGGCGTTGCTTATTTTTCAAACTACCTAATGTCTCTAGAAAATCACTCAGCAAAATCAATTACAGCGGAGAAACATTTTCTTTGTGAATCAGTTCACCACCTAGAACTGTACCTGGTAGAATTCAATATTAAATTTTTCAATTATTTGTCACATTTTGGTTACATTAACACATAAAAAACGCAGGACCTACATTTTATTTTAAGTTAAAACCTAAAACACCGTAATGAAATAAAACAAAATAAAATCTCAAAGCTTTTAGATTTTATATTACGCACGAACGGGCATTCTTTTCATTTACAGGCACATGCACGTTTCGAGAGCATTTGGGCTAGCGCCACTTTGGGATAAAAATATTTAAAAACAGCATATCTTTAGAATTTCCGGTAGATAGTCTCGCACGCTGGAGATAAAATATTTTTATTCCTACAGTGTTGCCAATGCTCGCTTTGAAACTGCTGAGCTCTCTAATAAAAAATTCCTTAAAGGTTTACAAAATATGAAATACCCATTAATAAAACAAATTCCAAATTCGGGCATCCAGGTACTCATGTTCAGGTGGAACACTACGTTATTCAAAATTTGATGACTCTAGGTGCCGTTGTTTTTTTACATTGCGAGAAACATATACATACGTTCACGCAGATTTTTCATTATTTAGTTTATTTAAACATAATACATGAGGATAATATTTGGTGGCAGCAATTTGAAAAGCGATACATTGCATTTAAGTGATTCAACACAGAATGCCGTTTAGAGACTAATAGCCCTAACTGGGCTAACGCACTTTTGGGTTAAAAACTGCAAACTATTTGTCGTCTGTAGCTGGATACTCTTTAGTCTTGTTTTAAATATTATATTTTTACAGTATATTGTAAAAAGTAAGCGAAGTATTAATTGTGTGTCACGAATTTTCAATCCCAATCTCGGCTTTCATCTTGACTAGAGAATGCATCAATACTAAAAATGAATCTTTATCGACTTTGCTATATCAACCGCCCGCGCGATAAAATCACTGAACTTTGCTAGTCCATCTCCAGCGAACTGGCTGATTGCGTAATGGCTAAAACACGAGCTAAATCTGCTTAAATCATTCTCCACGAAAGCATTCCTCTCCTTAGAAAAGATACCCCAAGTATACTGTACCGTAATCCAATTCATTTTCATCAGTGGTCCATATTTGGTAGCGGTGTTGGGATTCTATTAGTTATATATTCTCTTAGCCAGGATGATGGATAATGGAAATTTCACAGTACTTTAAGTTAATTATTTATTTTATATACTAAAGTTTATTTTTTATTAAGTTCTATAAGTGACAGATAATTGAAATTCCAAAGTGATTACATTATGTTATACAGTTATTTTTATTAGTCCAAAGGGATATGAATCCCGAAGGACTATTAGTTTCGTTTTGGCATTTTGCGTCGGACTCATAAATGTCGGTTCACTTTTCAAACTGTTGCCACAAAATGTTAGAGTCCTGCATTATATTTGAAGAAATTAAATAATGAAAAATCTGCGTAAATGTATGTATATTTCTCGTATTGTGATAAAACAACGGTACATAGAGTCATCGAATTTTGAATAACGTAATCCTCCAACGAATATGAGCATGTGGAAGACCAAATTTGAAATTTGAAATTTGTTTTATGATCGATTTCCTATTTTTTAAAACTTTGACGAATTTTTGATTAACAAACTCAAGGATTTCAAAGCGAGCAATGGCAACGTTGTGCAGAAAAAACATTTTTATCTCCGGCGCGTGAGTCTCTGTATCGGAAATTCTAAAGATATGCTCGTTTTAAAACTATTTTGCGATATTGCTGTTGCACTGGATCTTATCGTTTAAGTGCGAGGAACATGATATTTAATAAAGAAAGGTAACACACAAAATGTTAAAAAACGCCCCTTTGGACGTAATTTAAAATCTGAAATATTTCAGATTTTTTTTTTTTTTTCTTTGTTTTTATATGGAGTCATCCGTCACGAAGATGGTTCCATGAATGACAGAGTATCAAAATTTCACAGTGCATTATGCTTTATAATTATTTTTATTCTTTGTTTTTACATAGATTCATTCATCACGAAGATGAATTCCATGAGTGCCGGATAATCTAAATTCAATAGTGAGTACATTATTGGCACAGAGCGCGTTAGCCGAGAAGGCCTATTAATTTCGTTTTGGCATTTTGCGTTGGTTCATTATACATGTTGGTTCACTTTTCAAATTGTTGCCACCAAATATTATCGCCCTTTGTTACATTTAAAGAAATTAAATAATGAAGAATCTGCATAAATGTATGTATGTTTCTCGCATTGTGGTAAAACAACGGTAACTAGAGCCATCCAATTTTGAATAATGTAATCTTCCACTGAATATGGGCATCTAGAAGCTCGAATTTGGAATTTGAAATTTGTTTTATTATCGATTTCATATTTTGTAATACTTTAAAGAATTTTTGATTAACAAACTCAAACATTTCAAAGTGAGCAAAGGGAATACTGTACGGAGGGGAAAAAAACATTTTTATCTCCAGCGCAGGAGACAGTGTATCGGAAATTTTAAAGTTATGCACCATGCGATATTGCTTTTAAATTAAATTTGATGGTTTAAATGCGAAGAATATGACATTTAATAAATAAAGGTAGGTAGCACACAAAACGTTAAAAAAACTCTCCTTTAGGTGAAAAATCTGAAAGCTTTCAGTTTTGTTTTATTTTTTTTTTAAATTTATTATTATTATTTTTTTTTTATACGGATTTATCTATCACGCAGATGGCTTGCTAACTCACGAATTAACGAAATTCCACGGTATTTTACGTTCTGCTATTTATTTATTTATTTATTTTTTGGTTATATGTTTTTGTACATTACGAAGATTGTCTCACGACTAATGGATAATGGAAATTCCACAGTATTTTACACTATGCGATTTTATTTTATTTATACTTTTTATACTTTTTTTGGTGTGTGTGTGTGTGGATTTCTTATATCTTTGGAACTGTCTGTCTCACTGATTGAGTGGTAATGGAAACTGAGGGTTAAAAGTATGATAAATAAGGAACTTTCCATGTACATGGTGCATTTCATAATTTTACTCAAGTGGCAATATACTTCTTAAATTAATTCCTTTTTTTTTATATCGTTTTCTAAAATCAAACGTAATCTGAAATCGATTTTGAAATTGCTCAAGCTTTTTCTAATCAATTACCACAAACTAAAGAAAAATATAATCTTTTAAATAAATTTCACTCAGAAGATTGTTAAGTTCTATCTCTGCTTGATGTGTGCCTAAACAGAAGTCTAACTAATCTGCAGTAACACAGTCAACTGCCTGCATTATTGCATAAACTAATTAAAAGTCTAATTAAAAATCAGTAGTACAGACAAGAGATAAAATTTAACTAAAATGTTTATTAAAACATATAGAAAATAATAATTAATGCCCACCTCTACTGGTTTCAGGAATTGAAATGTTTAAATAAATACCCTACACAGATTACGTTTCTATTAATAAATAATTCGATTTCAGCTAATGAGGATTCTAATCTTTCGATCTGTTATATAGAAATTCATTCCTCAAATCAATGGGTTGGCTAGACCAAGAAGCTATTCTAGGCAATTGACACAACTCTCTTTAGGGTATGAATTCTCTCGCTATTTAAATTTAATAATTTATTTTCTGGTGAAGGTCGATGGAAGAAATAAAAAGTACAGAAAAGAATTAACCAAAACAATAGCGAATAGGGTAAAACAAACCTAATAATTTTACGTTCCAAAAAGAAATGCAGAAAGAAAAGGCGGAGTTTACAAACCTGAATTCCTTTTTGTGTCAAATTTTAATGTTATTAAAAAATAACAATGAAAAGTGAAGAGAAAAACGACAAAGTAAAACATCAAATAAGCAAAGAAACAATCTTGTTTTTAGAGTAGATTTAATCAATCATTTCGAGGGTAAACAGGTACAGGTCCCTCTTCATCAGGATGAAAAAAATCTGCAAGACTGGAAAAGTAGATTTCTCTGCTCCTGATGAAGAGGGACTTGTACCTGTTTGCCCTCGAAATCAATTCAGTTACTGACTAAATCTACGCCAAACACAAGGTAGTTGCTTTGATAATTTTATGTTAGTTTAATGAGTTGATAATAGGTGATATTATTTTTATTCAAGAAGAGAAATGAAAATATTTATACATGTGATATTTGTGTTTTAAAAAATTGTTTTATACATTTAAGTTTAAGAAACATTATTAAAAGTAGATTCTTCTTCAAGGCGTTAGACAAAATCTGAAGTTCTTCGACTGTGAATTTTTAATTTTAAATCTCATGACATTTTATCTGCTTCAGCTTTGTCGGTATGTAATTCCTTGGCGACACATTTACCAATCTCCTCGCCAAATAGCGAGGTGCTGCAACCCAGTAATGTCAACACAATTTGCCTTCGCCCTTCCCGGAAAAATGATGAACTTTGACCCCTAAACCCCAGTCACTAGGGCAAAACCATACCCATGCGCGGAACACCTATGAAGCCGGAATATTTTTCGAGCGTTTGAATGTCTGAGCTGCAACGGAACATTCGAGAACGATCTGTCATACGACGACATGGAGGGACCACCCCCTTGCTCTTATCCCGCTTTTAGGGGGATGCAGGAATAAGGCAATATAGTGCACGTTGCCCTTTCCTCTACAACTTTGGCAGAACTTAAAGCTATACCAGGAGGGTGAAAGAGAGTTTTTATCGAAGTAAATAACATATACCGTTAGAAATACTATAATTTAATAGTAACAATGATATTGCAAACATCCCCTAGAAAACAATTTTTTTAGCATATGTTACCATCAGTATACTTATATTTTAAAGTACCATTAATTAAAAATAATTTAATTTTATGTTAGTATTAATAAATAAATAGAAAAAGAAGTAGTATTTTTTTCCACTTCCTGTGTGCATAATTCACAAGGGCAGTATCGCCACTGATGGAGGGTTTTCAAAAATGGATGAACTTTTGTTAATCTTGTGACGCTGAATCTTTGAAATCGTGCGTATAAGCGGATGTTGTTGTTTACGTTTTATTTTGTATTTGTTTCGCAGTTATGAATGTATGGTGTTATAATTGCTGCTATAAATTTATTAGAAAATCTCGTAATACTTTCAATTTTACAAGTTTATTTAATCGTCAACATTTCACTCGCGTGAAAAAAGATTAAATTAGCAACGTAAATTTCCCTTCTCGATTCTAAAAATAGTAACATTTATCTGTCTCTGCACTGCATCGTTTCTAGATTAATCCATGTCATGTGACTCTTGCATAATTTTGGTGATGTAAATGGATTTAAAACCCAAGCAGCCAATAGCAATTTTACAGCAATATCCAATCAAAATGCATTGAGAACCAAAACTAACTCAGTCTGAATTAAGATTTCATCCTGACACATAACGCATTTGCTTTCTACGCTTTGGCTTAGCTGGACTGCAGTCTGTTTGCTCCTTCTACTCGTATCTTACTGCAAATTTATCTCAAATGTCAACTTTTTGGAATAGGCGCATTTAATGTGCCAGCTCTTTTTGTGGCCGCAAAATGTTTGCTGAAATAAAAAGTGAAGATTTAACCTGCCTTCGCTTCCATTTCCTATTCTTTATGGATCAACAACACTTCTACGCTATCAAAATTCCTGCTGGTCATTTATTTCTAACTTTGTTTTTATTGCATATCAAAATATATATACATGTTGAATGATCTTATGGGTTCCCTCTTTATATATACATATATTAAATAATATTGATTATATTATCTCCTAAGATTAATTATAGTAGAATTTAAACTTACTTACTATGGATTCACTCTTTTTAGATAATTCTACTAAAATTAGTCTTAGGAGATAATATAATCAATATTTCTTTAGTAAATAAATTATATATATATATATATATATATATATATATATATATATATTGAACTGAGAATAACTGAGAGTATTACAAAGAATTTAGAAATTATTATCTCAATGCTTGCATTCCCTTGATTTTGAAAATGTAAGTTTCAAAGTATATATTGTAAATGATCTGCTTATACCTACTGCTAACATAAAAAATTATGCACAAATAAATTAAATATAAATTCAATATTCGTTGTGAATAAGATAAATTCATTCTGTTTGAAGAGAATTTTTTGTGCACACAATACATTTAAGAGTGAACAGTTATTAATGTGAAATTTAACACACTAAATGTGTACACTTTAAATAAAACTGTGCATTGGCTATTATTATAGAACATCTCTTTCATACAGCGTGCCATAAAAAGTGACTTCTACTATTTACGCACATAATTTGCTTGTATTTGATCTGAATTCGCACTGAGAATATTTACAAGAAATGCACAATGCTTTAATTAATTTGTAGAGGGAATAGCACAGCAAAACATTTTCAATCATCTCGCTTAAAGCACTGAAATGATAGAAATATTGCTGGAAGCCTAATTGGTCCGTTCTAGAAGCCACTCCCTCGGTGGCAATACAGATGTGCACTTCGAAATATGCGCCTGGTCACTTAACTGTTTTCTTTTATTCCGTGACAGTTTGTTATTTTCAAAACCACAGTAAAAAGAATTAATAACCTATGAAAATTCGTTATGTGGGATGGCATCCATTATAATCGGATGACGCGACAAGCTGTGAGAATAAATCTTTTACTTTTTCGATGATAAAAGCCAGACGATTCCGCCATTAAGACGATGATGCGACTAAAAGATGTTTGCATGTAAAAGACGGTCGATTCTGTTCATCTGTAAGTATAATCTATTTCCTTCTACACGTGTAATCATTTTGTAGTTTGGTAGCAACTATTCATGTTTCCATTAAATATTCAAGTTATTTGTAAATTGGACTAGTTTATTAGCCCCTAGACAGCCACAAAAGAAGTAAGTTTACAGACATCATATTCCTAGACAGTAAGTACCGATTCTACAGATTTGGGCGCTTAAGGCCGCTTTGAGCCTAGGAAGAATTATGACGAATATTACAAATGAAATGAAGTAAGTTTTTTTCGATTATTTCCGTATTGTTACTTCTAAGAATAGTGTTCTACGATACTGTGAATTAAGATGACTACCTTAAATTCTATTTCTAGAATTTCAAATTCTTCAAAGACTGGGCCTACTAAGTCAATTAAACTCTTACATCAAATTGTGTTTGGAACTTCAGGTAATCGAAAAAATATAGCGAGATTGCGTAACTTTTATGGTTTTCCATCTGATTTTAATATTGAAGAAACAAAACAAAATTTACTTAAAACTCTTACTGCAAATGATTTTATTTCTGTGTGTAATTTGTTGCATCTTAATTATGATTCAAATCCTGATAAAAACTGTAATTTAATATTAAATGGTCTTTGTGATTTTAAGCTTCTAAAATCCGAAAGTGATGACGATGATGAGTTATCTGAAAACGAAACTGTTTATGATTTTGATAAAAATGATGATGTTAATTCAGTTCGAGCAGAATCACCTCCCATAAATAACTCAGTGGATGAAAACATTACAATGCCTAGCAATATTTCCCTACATTTTCGTGATATCTTAGAAACTGTTTCTGAATTTAATGGCACTGATACATATCCAGTTGAATCCTTCATTGGTGATTTAGAAGACTCTTTTAAATTATTTAAGTTATCGGAATTACAGAAAATTGTGTTTGCTAAAAAATTGCTTACTGGTTCTGCTAAAGTATTTATTAGGTCTTTGAAAGGTATAATATCATGGGAAAGATTAAAAGAAAATCTTTTATCTGAATTTGGTTCTAAAATAAATAGCGCACAACTTCATAATTTATTACAGAAACTACACTTAAAACCTGGTGAATCACTTTCCGAATATTTAATTGCCATGCGTGAAATAGCCAGTCGCGGTTCTGTTGATGATTCATCAATTCTTGATTACGTAATCAATGGGATACCAGATCAGAGTAGCAACAAAATTATTTTGTATGGGTGTAAAACTATTTCTCAATTCAAAGAGAAATTAAAAATCTATGAGAAAATTCGCGTTTCAGATACGAAAAATAAGGGTTATTCAAGTACTAACACACAAAATAAAACACACGCTATACCTAGTAAGATAAAAGAGCCAAGGTGTTATAATTGTGGAAGTTTAGGTCATAAATCTAATTCGTGTAACAATAAGAGTAATGTATTTAAGTGTTTTAAATGCGATTTATTTGGACACAAAGCCACAGATTGTTCCAAAACGTCTCCTAAAAATATCCAAGATGCCAAAACTCTCAACTCCAATTACTCAGACTTGTCAGAAAGAAATGCATAAAACTGTTAATTTAGGTAATTTGCAAATTGATGCTTTAATAGATAATGGCACTCAAGTAACGCTAATCCGAGAATATATACATAAGAAGATACGTTTTTCTGAACTTAAGTCGGCAGATCTACAGTTAACGGGGTTTGGTAATGGGAAAATTAAGCCTATAGGAAGATTTGAAGGTGAATTCGAAATTGATGGTTCTTCATTTACACTGGTGTGCAAAACTTAAGCAACAGGTGTTCTTTTTGGCATAACTCCATAAGAAATCATCTGAGAGACATGAAATTCAGAAATGAGAGACAGCATTTTGTATTTAAACGCTGACGAAAGCATAATTCAGCAAAAATGAATTCAATGCATACAGTATGGAATCAAGCAAAAACAGGCTTTATTGAACTCATAGTATTGTCACGTATGATTGTCTGTACAAGAGGAAGAACAACAAGCAGACGTTCCTTAGTATGGGATATGCCCTCCCCTTACTGCAATAGTTTCTTCGCACCGTCTGTCCATACTCAGCACCAGATTGTCCAACAGATCTTGAGGTAAGAGTGCCCATTCCTCAAACAGCATCTGTTTCAGTTATTGTGTTTCCCGGACGATGTAATCGTACCACAAGGCATCTTCCCAAAGCATCCCACACATGTTCTATGTGATTTAAATCGTGTGTACGGTGCCCAATCCATTCGAGTGATATCTTCACTTTTCAGTAGCTTCTGAACAGCAGGAGACCAGTGTGGCCGTACATTGTCATCCACAAAAACGAAGCCTGCTGAAATGGCACCTCGGAACAGACGCACATGGGAAAGGATCACCTCCTGGTAATAGCGAACTCCAGGACACTGTAATGGTCTCTTTCCGTGATGTTACTGAGATTAAACCGTGTCCCGACCTCTCTCCAAATCAACTGCTGTTGAGAATCACTTGTGGCACTAAAATGACTTTCATCTGTAAGTCTAGATCAAATATTTGTATTATCGCAGAAACAAGAAATCTCAGAATGATTCTGAAGAGCAAAAAAATGCTTATTGCAATGGAAATGGTTCTGAAGAAGGATTTGAAAAAGTTGTAAATTATGGTTTTTTACTTCCAAAACCAGAAACTGATCCTGTTAGTATAGTTCCTGTTACAGTACAGAATGTGATCAAACTGGACACTTCATCTACAATCAAAGCAAGTGGCATTGATTCCCTGATTGTGAATTCTGATGATGTCGCGAGTGATGCAGATTCTGCTGTAAATGAAAATGATGATATTAAAGATGAATTAGTAGTGCAAAAAGGAAACTCAAGCACAATCAATACAAATAGCTTTGAAGCCAACGAGAAACGCCACTGCAAAAGGAGATTTTTGAAGAAAGGCATTTTTCCGAAGAAGTTAGTTGCTAAAGATGATGAATCAAATGCGAATTCCACTAAACGATTTCAGTAAAATACCTTGCAATAGAGAAGCAAAAGAAGCTGGAAACAAGGAAACTACAGAGACCACCGGAGAAGAAGGAAAGACTGGAAAGCAAGAGTTAATCAGAAAATCTGATCACAACGACGCTGATACAGAAAACAAAGACGGAACAAAAGAAATTAAAGAAGGTGAGAAAAAAGAAGCGGAAATGCAGATTCAGAAGACCCAGGAAGAAAATCGAAAATCTTTGATAATGAAATAACGATTTTGATGATTCCTGATTTTTCCGACTAGACAAATTTCTCCCGATTTGACTAATGGGCTATTGTTTTAAAGACGTGAACTAATTTAAGAAGACAGAAGATAATGTCTAAGGATGAAATGTGTGAAGGAAGACTTAAAGAAGACGATTTTAAGACGACGCATTCGAATGACGGATCTTGAAGGTATCTAAGACGCATTCAGAAGACGTATTCAGACGATGTTTAAGAAGACGTATGTGCGAAGACGAATCCAGACGGATTTTACCAGACAACATCAAAGAGGACGTGTTTGTGAGATACATGTGTTCCGATAGACTGTTCAAGATGAACTAACACTGAACGAACGTTGAAGAAGAGCTAAAGCCGTTATTTTTTAAGATGTTAAGATGATGTGGGAAGATGGCTGAAATAAACCATTTAAGACTACTTTTCCCTCAATAATATCTTTTTTTTTTTTTTAATTTTATTTTTCAAATCTCTAGATGTGGATGGTGGTTCTACGATAATGCGAGGCCGCATTCCATCAGGATGGACGAGCAGTTGTGGGATGGCATCGTTCATTATAAACGGATGACGCGACAAGCTGTGAGAATAAATCTTTTACTTTTCCGATGATAAAAGCCAGACGATTCCGCCATTAAGACGATGATGCGACTGAAAGATGTTTGCATGTAAAAGTCGGTCGATTCTGTTCATCTGTAAATATGATCCATTTCCTTCTACGCATTCATTACATACGTAATCATTTTGTAGTTTGGTAGCAACTATTCATGTTTCCATTAAATATTCAAGTTATTTGTAAATTGGACTAGTTTATTAGCCCCTAGACAGCCACAAAAGAAGTAAGTTTACAGACACCATATTCCTAGACAGTAAGTACCAATTCTACAGATTTATTTACCTTTTTAAAAAATAAGTTTCAAACTGTGATCTTAGAGTTGCGGAATGCATCGTGTGCATTGCATAGCATATTATGCAAAATGTGTCACAGAATAATTCTCCTCCAATAAAGATAAACCTTTCTACTGAAAAAGATTCTAAGATTGCAAATGACGAAATATTTCACTGTTTTACACAACTAACTCCCAAATCAAGCTTCCTCTCAGACCCCTTAAATTTCTCAGGTGCATTGAGAACAGTCAAAGAATTATCTTATTAACAGGTATCTAGTTCACTTACTTCTGAGAACACATCCAAAATACATGCCAGTGCCCTTAGTTGTACACTGCGAAAAAAAAAAAGTTCTATATTTCCCGTTCTACGGGGTCGATTGACGAAATTCAAATTGCGTTTTTCATGTCTCGAAAGCTCAATTTAGGATATGTATTAGATTTATATATAGCATTGTTCTAATATAAGTCATATAAATTTAAGTAAAATAATAAAAAGAATTGGTATGTCATTTCGGAAAAGTCTGACACAAAATCAGACTTTTCCGAAATGACATACCAATTTTTTTTTTCCATATTTCGATTCTACAACTCAAATTATGCCTAAATTACATATTAAAAATTTTGTAAAATTTGGTGCGAAATTTATGGAGAAATTTAAAATTTATCTTGTTGGATTTTTTTCACTTTGCGCCAAAAATAATTCTCTTAACGAACTTCTTAATTTATAGCAATTTATTTTCCTTTCCTTTTTTCATTGTAAACGAACGGAAAAAAGTCATCGTTCATTCTTTCAAATAATATTAACAAAGTGCGTAAACCACATTTGGCATTATTATCGCTTATAAACAAATATGCCTATTTCAGGACGCCAATATGTAACTTCACGTATATCTTCGGAAAGTTTGAACAATAAACTGTAATTTTTTGCACGTATGCTTAGAAATATATCTACTTTAAGATGATGGTAAAAATTTTATAATTCAAAATTCTTTTGAAAAATTTTTAATATTTTTTAAATGCAAATTTTAAAAATAAATCATAAAAAATGGGCGAATTTTATTTGGAATGAACCTAAATGTCGAAATATGAAAGAATGAATCAAGTTTAATAAAAAAAAAGATATACTAATAAATATATATCAAATTCGGTTAACACTGAGGAGCTAAAATGTTGAGAGCTAATTTTTTAAAAACTCCTCGTGCGATTTTTACAAAACTCGGCAGTTTGGCATAATTTGAGTCTTACATTTGAAATATGGAAAACAAAATTGGCACGGCATTTCAGAAAAAGTCTGATTTTGTGTCAAAATACCTATATTAGAACAATGCTGTCAAAATACCTATATTAGAACAATGCTATATATAAATCTAATACATATCCTAAGTCGCGCTTTCGAGAGATGAAAAACGCAACATATATTTCGTCAATCGGCCTAGTAGAACGAGAGATATAGAACTGTCCCATTTTTTTTTTCGCAGTGTACGTCATCAACAAGACATTTTTGGAAATCTAGACGGATCTCAACGGCAGAGTTCGAAGACCAATTTAGGAAAGGCTACTTTATGTAATGGCCCTGTTATTGCAAGAAAAAGTGTTATTTACTATGTAGAAACATTAGGTTAATTGGAAACAGGCAAGATGAAAAATCAGCAACGCCTTCGCTGGGAATCGAACCATGGACGTCTGGAAAACCGACCCAGCGTGGAGAACAGTACATCACGAAGGCACGGTAGAAAAGCAGGAGAAATACCTTATATCCAACCCCTTTTAAAGGGCGACTGGGATACTGGGGGGGGGACCCAATCGCCAAATCGTGGATGTGGAGAGTCATCATAAACAACTCTTTTAGTTCGGGCTCCACTGTAGAGACATTAGGATTTTTTTTTTTTTTTTTTTTTTTTTTTTGGAAGCCGGAGAGATGAAAAATTAGCAAATGCCTTTGCCGAGAATCGAACCACGGACCTCTGGACACCGGCCCAGTGTGCAGAACCACTACACCACGAAGGCACGCTAGGAAAGCGGGAGAATAACCTTATATACTCCCCTTTTTAAAGAGCGATTAGGGTTTTAGGGGACCTAGTCTCTAAATCCTGGGTATGGAGAATCCTCATCCAACACTCTTTTAGTTCGCGCCACAGTAGAGACATTAGGTATTTTTTGGAAGCAGGCAAGATGGAAAATTAGCAACCGCCTTCGCCGGAATTCGAACCACGGACCTCTGGAATACCGACCCAGTGTGCAGAACCACTACACCACGAAGGCACACTAGAAAAGCGGGAGAAATACCTTATAAATAAATGTAAATTAAGCATTATTAATAAATGTAAATTAAGCATATTAAATGTATTAAATTTCAGTATAAGGTATGTTCTCCTTGCTTTTCGCGGGCCATCGTGGTGTAATTGGAAGCATACTCGACGCTAGAGAATTTCGAGAGGTCCAGGATTCGAGACCCGGCAAGTGCAATGCATTATTTCACGTCTCCTGCTTAAAAAAAAAAAAAAAAAAAAAAAAGTATTACTCTGCATTAGCATTAAGTGGACTTTTATTATTCGATTCTCTATCAGAATTGTATGACTTCTTGTCACAGTGCACAACATTTTAAAATAAGTATGCGATTAAAGCTTTACGTACGAATTAAAATTTTAATCGTAAGTATACGATTAAAACTTTGCTTACGAATAAAAATTTTAATCGTAAGTATACGATTAAAACTTTGCGTTGTTTGATTGAGTGTCAGTGTTTGTTTCTGCATTACATGATTATCTCAATCTAAGGGCGTAATTTCCCATCTTGCATTGTTACTTACATGTAACTCTCTTTAGGAAAAGTTTCCAAGGTTCCATATGGTTTCGAGCGTCTGTAGAGGGGGGTCTTAATCCATGATCGAGATTATCGATTTGAATAAAAATAGCTTTATATTGCTTCAAGCTCTTGGCGTTAAGTAGTAACAACATTTAAGTAGAAGTGAGATGTGTGAGTTTATTAATAAAATTACGCTTTAATTATTAGAAAAACAAACCTTTCACAAAAAAATTATTTTGTAGTTAGCATTTTAAAATAATAAAATTGAAAATTTTTTAATATACAGAAAAACAGATCATGTAGGCAAGGGGGCAGAGTAAAGCCCTAGATTATAAATTTTTCGTTAAAACTTCTAAAACATATAGTGATTATCCCATGAAAACACTTGATTTTTCCTTTTCACTAAATGCTTCCGGTTCCGAAACAAACTAAACTTCACAAAGCTAATCAATATTCTTCACACAGCATAAACTATCATATTACAGGCTCGGTTCGGGTGTCATTTTTTTTTTTTTTTTTTTTTTTTCCGATTATAGCAAAGCTTGCGAGAGCTATCTGCCTGAGGGAGGCTACCTTCGGGGAAAAACTTTTAAAGGGATAACTGGGTAGTGTCCGCGTTGCGCAAGGGGAAAATCATGAAAATGTCCAAGCAGCCAGTTCATTCGCCTGAAATGGAGGCTAGATAAAGCTAACAGTGTTCAATGACTTTAACGCTTGGCCGCTGTAAGCTTAACAAACACACACTAATGCTTTAACTTAAAAATTCAAAGCCCCCCAGCGGCCAAGCGGTAAATACTAGTCATAAATAGTCATTAAACACTGATAGTTCGACTTTTTTTTTTTTTTTTTTTTTAAGGCGAACGGGCTTGTTGAAATGGAAGTATTCGCGGCTTTCTTCATGTGTAAAGTGTATACAAACCAGTTTCTCTTAATACGTCCTCTACGAAGACATCCTTTCCTTTAGGCAGATAGCCCATGAGTGTTTTGCCTTAATTAAATAAACCGAATAAATCAAGCTAAAATTTTAGAAATCAAGTTAAGTAAGCATCTTTCAAGGAGGGAGGAGGCACTTTATAAATTAAAATATTCTGCAGATCATATTATTCTTGTCCCATTCAAATGCAGTTTTTAGGGTATGTTGCTACCAGTAGACTGATATTTTTAAAATGTAATTAATTAAAAGTTATAAGGTTATTATTTCAATTAACCAGTTATTTATAATTTAGGCCTTTACTACAAATTCTCCTTTCTGTTTCCTCAAGAGAATGCAAATTAGTTAGAGAGTATTTAAGCTGAGATTTTGGGGTTACAAGAAAGGGTGTGTTTCCGAATTTCGCGCACACTTGACATTAGCTCTTACCAGTCTGACGAGATTGTAATTATTCGGCTTTGTATTATCGCTGCCGAAATTTGAATATGATACGCCGGTTAGAGTTTCGGAGCCAGATTAGATTAAAATTTTGGTATGTAGTCCTTGACTACTAGTTTCAATACTAGTCCACGTTTTTAATTTGAATTGACTTTCGGAAAGTGCAATTGTTCCCTGTATTTTTGCCAAAGGACTGTTTCTGGTAGTTCACAAACTTTATAATGCAATTTTGATCAGCGCAACTTTTAAAGATTTTACACCTTCCTCCTTAAAATGGGAATTTGAACAAACATTTTAACTTTTAGACGCCCAAATTTTCAAGGACAAACTCTTCTTTGTTTTATTTAAAAAACATTCGGGATAGTTTCACATTCTTTTTCCCCCCTAAAAAAACACCACTTTTTTACCTATAAATGCAAACATTTCAAGAATTTCTTTATCTCAGTCGGTCTTCAACCCGCATAAATACACTAAATTGTCAACTCAGAAATAAGCACGATCACAGACTTATTGTTTCACACGACACAACTTAGAAATAGCACGATCGGCTACAATAATATCAAGAATACAAATGGACTGTTTTGAGAGATTTCTTAGCATTGATATATTATGCCATAAGCCTGGTGTAGTCAGGAAATGAAAAATTTAGTATAAACAATATAGAATGGTGTGAAGAATCATTTAAGGAATGTTGAATCACAACCACAAATTAACCGCATAATGATAAATTACATACAATTAAGCAGAAATTTAATAAAATTAATGGTTCAAAAATGCAGTAACTGCTACGAAAAAAACTTTGTATTAGTATACAAATTCTTCTAAATAATAATTGCATGAAAATGCTTTGTAAAGTTTGCGCGGAGCTTTTATAGGATGCTTCACTGGATCAGTAGCCCATTAGTATTTGTATTTGTATTACCATAAAGTCCTGGTGCCTTATGTGCTTACTCCTGTCCTGTCCTGCATCACTGTAGGCCTCACTTAGCACTCTCATGAAGTTTCAAGGTAGTCAAGAATGCGCTTTGCTACGGCAGGAACTCTTGGACAGCAGTCCCAAATTAGATTATGGTCAGTGGTGACCGCCATAGAGGAGATATACACTTTCACAGCAACCATCTTTACTCGGTTTACATTCATGGCGGTCACCCCTGTCTACACTAGAGTTTTGGACAGGGGTGACCGCCATGGAGGAGATATATATATCTTCATAGCAATCATCTTTACTTTAGATCGTGGTTTATGGTAACCATAATATTTTTTTTTTTTTTTTTCTTTTTTGCGTATCACTAAAAAGTTGTAACACCATTTTTCTTTTTACATCCCATTTTATATCACATTTTTCTTTGCTGTTATTTAGTTTTATTTTTATTTTTTTTTTAGAAATAAGTAGTTCTGCAATATGAAGATATGTCAAACATGACAAAATAAAAACCTCGTGCAAGTTCCATTTACTTAACTGCAAAATCATTCAAGTTATATGAGTTTTTATTGTGTAATTTCACATTAACTGGGCTTAAATACCTACACAACTATAAAAAAAAAAAAAACAAAGGTGTGTTACAGTAGGTTTGTATGTTAAAACATATGATGTGTAACGATGTAAAAAAAGTAGCATAAACGTTTCTAAACGGAAATATTGGAAAAAAATTAAAATTAAAATGTGTTGTTTGTATGATATCTTATGAATTAAATATACGAACTTTTCCTGGCATAAAAACGTGACCGGCATCTTCAATTGGCTATCCTATTCCCAGTTGTATGTCGCGGGTTAATTTGGCAAGATTTAGGTTGGCGAAAAAATCTCACGGCAACCATGTAAGCTGTCGCCATCCTGACGGAGTCTATTTTTTACACTCGCGCGTGAAATGCAAGCATAATGATCGACGGATGATCGACGATTTAGACCGGACATCCGGATGATCGACGATTTAGACCTACTACTGCAGTTTACACGTATTAGCGCTAAAGTTAAAATGAGATTATTTTATTTTTTAGAAGACCTACTCCCTAGAAATAATAATATGAGTTTTTATTAATTAAAAAATTTAAAATATTAAGAAAAATAATAAAGCTGATAATTTATTAAACCAACTGGTACGTTTTATGGAACTGTTCATTGCTGCAGTTGAGCTATAAATATTTTTTTTTTAATTTAGGAAAAATCCAATTATCCGGATTAAGCACAGCCTATCCGGATGATCGAAAGAAACGCCATAATTAATTCCTTTTAACCGTGTAGGCTAAATAAATATTTACATTAATGCAAATAATTAATGTAATGCAAGCACAGATGCAAAATATCACAATTATCTCATTGATTCGAAGCCCGGACCGAACTACCAGTGTTCAGGGACTTGAATACTGGGTCGCTGATGGTACTGAGCTAGGAATATGGGAATTTAAGTCCTAACCGTATTATTCTCATTACTGGCCATGGCATTCTTTATGAAGTCCATTCCCATAAACTCCCGGCCTACAGTAAGGCCTTTGTTCGATAACTATTTTTTCGGGGGACGGGGATTAGAGGATTTATTTTCAAACATGTTGAAGTTGAAAAATTGATTTACAATGATCTTATATTAGAAAGGGCGAATGTTCGTGCCGTGGACGCAGTCAGCTTATGAAAGGTCAAAGGGATTTCGTTCTCCTTTTCTCTTCATTCCTCCGGCAACATGAAAGCATTTCCTATATGCGTGAAAATGTAAGTGTCAGTTGCTCAGCATTGATTGTGTCGCAATTTATTATTACGTTTTAGTTAAAGGAAAGGCGAGTTTTCTGCTCCGAAGTTTACATTTAGTTTAAAGTACTGTATATCTGTATTATACGTAAGTTAATGTTCAACAAGATTTAACAATGTTTTTAACCAAAACATTGTGTACAGTGAAGTTTTTGATTAATTTCATGATTTGATTTGTTTTATTAACTTTACTGCTCATTTTCGCGCGAAGTTTGTTCGAGTTATACTTTAATTTATCCACCTTCTACCTTCGTTAAATTTTTATTTAATATTATTTATTTATGATTTAACTTCGTTTAAAGTTGAATTTATTCTCTATATTTCAATTCTCCCACTCTCGTTTCCGTATATTTCATTGCCGTAGCGAATTTCACTCCTTCGCTTATTCGATTCATTAGAGAATCGGGGACTTACTGGTTTAAAGGAAAACCGATATTCTTCCAGTATGTGACACTCATAACCGTAGTTTTACGAGTTGTCAATTTTAACAGCACGCACTGTTCAGCTGTAGTACTTCTTCTTTCACAATGCGGGTTAAAAACAAGCGTAAAGAGAAAGCCGAGAACTTATAATTAGTGGGACAAGGTTAATAAGGCCATCAGGGCCTTGGCGACATTTTGGCGAGAAGCTGTAATAAAATGCAAAGCGGTCATGGACGTCAAAACATATCGATGGCTCGCTAATGGAAAAAAAAAAAAAGAGTTCATCGTACTCCACTTTGACTCTCTCTTACTTGAGATCTACAGGAAGACCTTTCAAAAATTGAAAACTGATTAATTATGCTTTAAGGTTTCTGGAATAACATTTCAAAAATTCATTATTTTGGAAGATTTATTTCGTTTCAAGGAGTTAATTGCAGTTGGGAAAAACAATTTGTTAACCCGTTACAAGTGACATAGATACTACTACTGTAGTTTCACTGACGCCGTTGAGACGGGGTTAGGAACGAATGCCATCAATACGTGGGATAGAATCCGGAAAGAAACTGAAAATCTTTATAAAGTTCTTAACCTCTGTACCAGCCTAATAACGGAAAATAGAAAAAGGGCTCTAAAAGATTTTCAGGACCCACGCATGTCATTCAAAGGTGAGGGTATATCAAAGATGAGGTGACACATACGCAATGGCACTTCCGCACAAATGGTATTTCCGTACATAACCTCTGCGGGGGGTAGCCACCCAACCGGTATAGTGGTTAGCGTTGTCGACTGCCGTGCCGAAGGCCCGGTTTCGAATCCTGGAGAAGGCATGGATGTTTGTAAATGTATAGTGTCCGTGCAGCATGGGGGCACTCAAAATATGTGGAGAGCCGAAAGTCCTCTCGAGAGGCTAATGGTAGGGGACCCCTTTTTCCCCGGGATGCTCTCTATCGAAATTGGGAGCGGAAATGAGCTAAATCGCACTGTCACGTCTAGGGTGCTCAAGGCTGTTGCCAACGACAGGTGTAAACTTGCGCTCTTTGTCACGAGGAATTTCGTGGACTTGGGCTGACTGTAGGTCAGACAAGTGAGCATTAGCGACAACAACCTCTGGTGAGAAAATTAAACTGTCTTAACAATCGTAACCATTCATGGAAAACAAGAGACCCTACCGCACAGTCTGTCAAAAACAATCAATCAGCCTGCGGTTATTGTTACGATTTTTTTTCCCTCCTGAGCTTTGAAATGTACTATATTTTTCGCATATTTTTGATATTTTAAAGTAGCCTGATTTGAATGTGAGTTAAAACAACATGCCGAATAATGTTTATTTGAAAAGTTAAAGCAACAAGGCACAGCGCCAATTTGCACTCCTGCAGCTGAAGAAGAGAGTTTTACATTTAAACCTTCGAAACTAGGCCTACAAATTTATTGTTATTACTCTGATTTTTGTTGCTTAAGCTCTTCCAATAACCTGATTCCTTAACCTGACTTCTGATGTCTTCTTTAAATGTTAACACATGCATAATATAAACATTTTGTTAAACACTATATTTGTGGAGGCCAGTGGCTGGAAATTTTGTAAAGCAAATTAATAACTAAAGTCCCCATTCCAAGTTATCGAAAGATAATCACGGAGATTTGTTTTTGTTTGGAAGCGAAATTAAATTACACAAACCGCTGTTACCCATCCAGTAATGAATATGTTTTTTTGCTATAATGTACTGCTTTTCATTTTATGCGGAAATGCCTCTAAACCCACCAAAATAGCCACAATTATTTAACCTTTACGCTTAGATATTTTAGTGTTCTTCAAAGTGTTCTACTCCAACATCGATATAGTTTACCCAATGTCTGCCCGCTTTTGCAAGCATGGAACAACACGTAAACAATTTTGAACACTTGATACGGAATATTATTAAAGACACGCAATATATTATCTTCCACCTCATTTATTTCACTGAATTGCTTTTTAAGAGCTTTCTAAATCCGTGGAAATAGGAAAACAAATATCTCACTGAGAAAGACTCGGTAAGTAGCGTGAATGAAACACAAGCATCATGTTGTTCATCGCCAAGAATTCTCGGACAAAAAGAACGTTCCTTTAAATATGTGGTCATTGGTCTTTCGATGGTCTTCATTAATAACTGTCGAAGTTTTTCTGTATTTTCCTCATTTTTGCTCGACAATGGATGTTTAAGTTGTAGCAGTTTTCATTTCACATGCCGCTTTCTTTTAATATGAAAAATCACCTGTACACTTGAGATTCACTCAAAGCAGCATTTTCTTTAAAGCATAACAACGGTCTCGGCTTTAGTTTTTCTCAACGAAAACAAAACTTTTTCTGTAGTGCGTAGAGTCATTAGGATTTTTTTCATGCTGGAGACGTGAAAAATTAGCAATGCTTTCGCCGGGACTCGAACCTGGACCTCTCGAATACGCGCCGAGTGTGCTACCTTTAACCACGAAGGTCTGCAGAAAGGAGGGGAAAATATCTTATAAATGTTTGTTTTTTGTAACTGCACGTCGCAAAATCGCGGGATACTGCGAGCAGCAATACACACAAATCACCACCTAGTAGAACACATTTATTCATTTGGGCGAGTTTAGCCAGCTCCATCACAGTTTTGATGGAGAACGCCGAAGGAAGAGGGTGCAATGGCCTCTTATCTTCTCGCCTGCTCCCGACCTCTCGAGAAAACTTTTGGCTTGAAGGTTTGTTAGGAGCTTACATACCGCAAAATACTACATATATTTACAAACTTCCACTTTTTTGTTGGGCTTCGAACTAAACTAGTGTTTAGCATTCCCCCCTCCCGCTTTCCCACTAATGAGTTTGAATTTTTTAGATAAAGTATGCTATCGAGGTTTAACAGCATCCGTGAAAATAAGACCGCTGAAAATTAGTAATTCCAGACTGGCTCAAATCATGACAAATGGGCTGGCTGTACGAGTGTTTATGCGGTTTTCCCTTTGTGTAATATTGAATAGGAGACAATTTCCCATAGTCCTTTGGGAATGAGTCCCCCATCAGTCGCCCAGTGATTAAGGCTGCTGAATACTGGTAGTTCGTCCTTCTTTGAATTCGAACCCAGACAAAAAGGCTGGCTGCATGGTTGGCTTTTTGTAGTTTTTCCTAATATGCAACGTGAATACGATCCAGTTTACCTCAGAAAGTCCTCCACGAAGTCATCCCTCTTTTTTGGCAGATAACTCTCGTGGCTTTACCATTTTCAAATAACCTAACGCTTTCCACAAAAGAATTCCTCCCCTTAAGTAAATATTGCCATAATATAATAATGTAATAAATGATCATATTCTAACGATGTTTCGAACGTCCCCCCCACCAAAAAAAAAAAAATCAAACATCAAAAAGGAAAATCTTAAATTACGCCCAAAGGGCCATTTTTTCAACATTTTGTGCGTTACCTTTATTTATTAAATATCACGTTCTTCGCATTTAAAACATAAAATTCAGTTCAAAAGCAATATCGCAAAATAATTTTAAACTAAGCATATCTTTAGAATTTCCGATACACATTCTCACGCGCTGGAGATAAAAAGGTTTTTTCTGCACAACGTTGCCACAGCTCGCTTTGAAATCCTTTAGTTTGTTAATCAAAAATTTTTACAAAATATGAAAACGATAATAAAACAAATTCCAAATTTCAAATTTGGGCTTCCAGATGCCCATATTCGCAGTAGGATTAGTACGTCATACAAAATTGGATGGCTCTAAGTACCGTTATTTTATCACAATGCTAGAAACATACATACATTTATGCAGATTCTTCATTATTTAATTTCTTCAAATATAATACAGGGCGATAATATTTTGTGGCAACAATTTGAAAAGTGAAACGCACATTCAGGGTGATTCGATGCAAAATCGCTAAAAGGAAAGAATAGTCCCTCAAAGTAAAAAAATATATATAGACATAAATTACTATCATATACTACATAGGTAAATATAGCGAAATTACTGCAGTAAATTAATTACCTATTGGCAATGCTGAAAAGCTGTAAAATAAACCCACAGAAACAATAATAGCGAAATTAGTAAATCAGCAAAAAAAATTTAGTAAATTAAAGTGCATTATAAAATTACAGATATGAAATTTAACACAAAAATTACTTGGAGGCCCATTTATATTTGATTAATAGTCAATAATTATGGTACACAATATTACTGCTTGCGAAACACTAGACTTCTGGTAAGTCAGAATTCAGAAAACCATTTACTATCAACTCCCGATTTTGCGGGGTGGGGGATAGTTACTGATTTGACAGTAACTGTAATATCCATAAGTAGTTACTAATTTGGAGGGGGCGATAATTTTCTTATGCTGCCTTTATTTTCTCGAACACTGTTGTAGACATAAATTTCCAATTACAAAAAAAGTTTCGATCAGGGATTTTTCAAACATTTTCTTGCATCGACCCCCTTTAAATGAACAGTTTTCTTGATCGATCCCTTTACAATTATCTCTAGGATATCACATATCGTAATACAGATAAATGTACATAAATAACGTAAAGATAACAATTAGACTAAGTATACGAGCAAACGTTTTGAAAAAGTGGTTTATGACGATTTATGTTTTGTCATTTTTAATTACTGTTGTTATCTTGTCCACATCACATGAAACGATGGTTGCCAAAGCCTACTCCGAAGAGAGGTTGGACTTCTATTTTCCACCCCAAATTTTTAGGGAAAGAACCCCGAGGGGGGATCTCCCACCAATCCACACGAGAGGACTTTCGGTTCGCCGCATATTTAAGAGTGTCGCCATGCCGCACTGACACTATACATTTACAAACATCCATGTTTTCTCTGGGATACGAACCCGGGCCCTTCGGTACTGCAGTAGGCTCCTCTAACCACTATACCGTCTGGGCGAAGGGAAAAGTCAATAATGTTGATTTGGTAGCAACTTTTGTATTTCTCGGATGAGTTTTGAATTCCATAACCCATGTGTTTTGAATAAAACTTGACTTCGTATGATTTAGCTCTATATGAATGGACAATTAATTAGCAATTTTCTTTATAACTTTTTTGTCATCAATGGAATTTTGACTATGCCGATCAGTTGCAGGTGCATATTTGGCTATCGGTCCCTTAATCAGCATTGATCCCCTTTAACATTTCATCGACCTCCAGAGGGGTCAATACCGACCCCGTTAGGAATCCCTGGTATAGATCAATGTGGTTTCTTTACAATAGTCGCTTCTTTCATTCTTTGAATGTTTTACCTATGTATTTTCAATGACATACTGTTGCTGAAATCGTATGTAAATTCTAAAAGGCAGTACACTTAATTATTACTTATTTACTTTTTTCAATGCTGCAAGTTCGGTAAAGATAGCAAACGTGAATGCCTGCTAATCACATGACCTCTTCATGCACACTGCACGTGATATAATACAGAATGCGCACATGGACACTTGCTATAGCGAGATAAAGTAAACAGATCCAAGAGTGTTTTTTTCGAAAGCTGCCAGCGAAACACATTTTTTTCAATAAGTGCAAACAACAACATCCTTCTGGAGACAATTAAGTTTAAAAAGTTTTCGTCTACGTATTTCTTTTAGATAAGGTGAATATAGGAAAGCTAACTTTCGGTTTACCAAAGGAAGATTAACTGGATTTTGGATTTAATGTCTCCAGTGGGGGGGGGGGGGACTTTCCTTATAGTAGAACGAAGACAAAATTACTATCACAGACCATCAGAATAAAGCAAACACAGTCGTGGAAATTCCAAAAAGGAAGAGAAATAAAAATGAGAGAGAGATAACAACAATGGCAGTATCATATTTGAGAGTTTTAATTAGTGCATAATTCGAAATACGGTATTTTCCCTTCTAGCATTTTAGTGCTAAGTTTTGAAAACTTTCTCCTTCCTCTGCTGTACACATTTTTTTCCGCTGAGGGCTAGTTTATTGGTAAATTGTATTCCCTTGATTACTTTTATTTTTATTTAGCGTATTCAATTTGTATCTGCATATTTGTATTATCATTTTTTATCCATTTCATTCCCCCTTGCATTTATTTTTTGAAATGTATTTTGTGAAAATTCTTCGTTAGTCTAACCTGGAAGGAACAGATGTTATCTCACTCAATAAATTTCCTAAACATGTAATTTCACTTTATTTCTGTTATTTACGTTACAGCTCATTGTAGCCTTATCTGCTGCTGGTGTATTCTATGCATTTGAGCAACTGTTAGCGGGAAGTTGTTTCCCAAAGATTTTGACGGAATCCGTTAGTTTTAATCCCTTCTGAGCCTGATCCCACATTGTTAAGGCCCACCAGCGGCAATCACTGAACAATGGTAGTTCGGTCCGAATCCCGCGAACGGGCTGGTTACGTGGGCGTTTTCGTAGTTTTCCCCATGTGTAACGTGTATACGAGCCAGTTTCTCTAAGAAAGTCCTTCGGGAAGGCATCCCTCCCCTTACACAGACGGCCCTCGAGTGCTTTGCCCCAATTAAACCAAACCAAACCGAAATTATTAAATACAATTAAAAAACTTAATATTAAAAGCACCTCCAATACTGGAGATTCTGGAATTTACTAATTTATTAGATATAGAATATTTACATGAATATGAGCAAGTTTCCCGAAGATTAAAGGCATTTCTACCCTTAGGCAAATAATCTTAGCATATTTTGCTATAATTAGATAAACTAAAACAAACCAAAACTACTATGAACAAAGAGTAGCACTAAGCTGTTCAGTTTGGAAGAAGGCAAAGAAGAGGTTAGTCTCATACAATAACTCGGAGGAATCATACAAAATTCAGTGTTCCACATAAATGGAAAACTCGAGAGTATCATTTAATAGGCATTTTGAATTTAATATATGTTCTGTATCGGTTTGGCATGCTCCCCACAAAGCCCTTAAAAGCGCTGCTGTGGTATTTTTCCATTTTTCTTGCAAAGCAGTTTACACAGTTGCTGCACATTTTGGAATGCGATTTCCTCTGTGTTGCACGCCTACCGAATGTGTTCGAGACATGTTGAATGAATCTGAGGTCCTTCCCCGGCAGTCGTTCATTTAACTGGTTAGGATGTATACTCGGGCGATCTCGGCACCAGGGGATAAAAACACGAGCTTAGCAATTTCGCAACCCCACTGAACCTTCGTGAATGCGATTGGTCCAACTGGACTGGACACGCAACTGGGTGTGGTCGGCTTAAGGTCCATTCCTTCGAGAAAGAAGTCGACGTAGTACAGGTAGGTAGAAAATTTTGACGACCAATATGATCTTCAGGCATATACCCCCATCCCATCGTTGGTCTCTGGTCAGCGGGAGTAATGTTCCAGACTGATCAGCATTTTGTGTTTGAGGTTGGAGAATCCTTTGACCTGGAATGGAAATCCAGGATCTCCGCAATGGCATTTGCATCATCTCCAAGGTGGCTTTGACTGAATTGACCACCTCGTGCCTGGTTCAAATGAAGCCTTGTCCGTGTATTGCCAATCATTAAACGAAACACGTAATAAAATTTGAATCTGAGGTCAAGAGAATATGAAGGTCATGTTGCATAAGAATATTTTTAATCCTTACTAGGGATATTTCCAACCCTTAACTTAGTTTATGCCATCCATTCTGTATGAGCAGGCACCTGTATGCCATCCATCCTGTATGAGCAGGCCCCTGTTTGTCAATACTCCTCTCTGTATGTCCAATGCCCGTGCATTACAAGTAAGCATGTCTGGATTCACTGCTTTACAGAAAAGGTGAATATGATCCAGAAATATATCTATACAGCATCTTTCTCTCAAGACGCATCCTGACGCTATATCCTAAGTTAATTAATGCAGTTACACCGATATAAGGATCAACTTTGAGGACGTTTTGTTTGTGGTACCATGCACTCCCTTCCCGCCATACCATCTGATGTTCATATTACTGTTAATTTGAAACTGGAGATATCTCTGTCCATTCAGAAAATGTCACTCAACTGATCACTCTCGATGGCCCGAGATGCTTAACGATATTCCCGTCATATACGTCGTCACTGTAGTATGCAGTAGTAACTTGCCTTGATAATAGGGTAATGATTGCGGAAAGCATCGAATGGCTACCATCGATAGAATACAGTTCCACATAATTCGACAAAATTCAACCGACGGAAATGGTTCGGATGGTACTTTCTAAGGAATTTCCATCATAATCACTTGGCTTCGAGGTGTAATAGCACATCCGGCTAGTGACCTGAAAGTCCGGATTTCCAAGCGATGAGGTCTTTGTTAAATTTTTCGTATAACCTGCGGCGAAAAGGCTAACAGATTTTTAACTTAATCTATGTAGCACTTTCAAGGTCTGAGGCATGCATGATCTTGCAAGGTCATTCCTTAGCCACGCATTCAATAGCCTTGCAAGGTCTGTAATAATGATGTGCTGTTTTGTTTCGCTAAAACGATAACATACCGATCATATTGGCGGTTGTTTTTCTTCCATGAGAACATAAAGGTCCATGTGCAAAATGGTTTCTTCAGGGTTTGTAATCTGTTTTCAGTCATGCTATTATGAGGAAATATCGTATTCCTTTGTGTGTTCTCTCTTAGTATATGTAGTTAGCACGTCCATTTAGTATCCCGTGCGTGCTGTTGTGGCATAACTGCTTAAAAAAGCTCAGCTGACATTTGGAAGACCCGCAGTTCGAATCTATGTAAGGAAACAGTAGATTTTTCCTTTCTGTATGTCTGTACGTTTCTTAGTTTAAAATATATGATATTTCTACAAAACATTTGAATTTTTATCTTTCTGTCTGTAACAGTAGTGAGGAGTAAGGAATAATAAGGCTACGTAAAACTTATTGATTTATATCACGCAGAATAATTCTGTAAAGTACTAAAATGGTCAACTATTTTTTTATTGTACTACCTCATTATTTTGGTCATAAACTTCAAGACAGGTCAGCCGCCCTGTTGGTAAACACTGCTTGAACACATCAAAGAAATCATTAATTGGTTTTGAATTTATGAACGGTTCATGCTTTGCCTATCAGAAACTTACAACTTATATTTTTTTCACACAGGAATAATGCAGACAGAAATTAAACAAAACAAAACATACTGGTTAACCCTCTTCGAAAAGTTTAACATCTAGGCGGATAGGCAGAAAATGAGTATTAAAAAAAAAAATGATAACAGCTTTTAAAACACAATGCCTTGTTTCGTTACGGTTACGATCAAGCTACAGTTCACACAAAGCTATTACTGGGGCTGGGAAGAAGAAAAACTAACATTTTTCATTTCTCTGCAAATAAGGTTCGGCGTCTGGTTGTTTATTTTAGCAATTATGATCAGTCATTGACTTCTCAATGGTCTGACTTTAAAAAATCATATCAGAAGATCTGACGCGATTATTCCTCGCCTTCTTTATTTTATTCGTTGGACTTGAAGCTTTTCCACCTATGCCGATATGAATGCGATGTTCCTCTGAAAGCTCATTGTTTGAATTATCTCTCTGAGACTAAATTAGCAGTTCAAGGATACTGATAACTAAAATTATGTTGGTGGCTTGTTTTATACATTGGTCTATAATTTCTAAACAAGCAACTATTTGTTTAAAGTTATGCATGCATTTATTCTTTTAGAACGTACACTAAGGTCAGGTATAAAAATAGAAGAATACAGATCTAAGGAAAGTAAATAAATAAAGAAATAAACATATTGAAAAAATAAACTTTTTAAGTTATAGGCTTTCATTAATATAAAAAAAAATTTCTTTCAGCTATTACAACATTGTTTATAATATGTGGTTCAGAAAACCGTAGGGGAGATAACAATAAAGAATTTTAAATCGAAATTATCAAGCAGAAAATTCAGTCGGAACTGAATTATTGTTATATCATTTCTGTGCTATCACACTTCTATTTAACATTCTGTTTTTCGCCTTTTTTATTTTCTTTCTTTTTCTCTTCATTTGGTTATGAGTGATCTATTCCCTTTATTTTTACTCACGTATGGCCAAGATTTTATAATAGGCAAAACGTATTTTTTTTCTTAAATTTTTGTGCGCTTAATTAAACTGCGTAGTATATATACACATAAACACACACACACATACAGTGGATGGACAAAAATATGGAAACACCTTGTGAAATGCATGTTTGAAAAGAAAGATTGATTTTAATGAAATATGTAGGTGGCGCTGGCGTTTTTGACTACTGACGCCACCTACACAACTTCATAAATGTGCTAAACAGTTCAGTTGTTGTCGGAGTACTGTTATGTGAGGTTGTCATTGCATTATGTCAGAGTTAACAGACTTCGAACGTGGGCACATTGTTGGAGCACGTATGTAGGTGCTTCCGTAAGCAAGGTAGCTGAGGTGTTTAGTGTTTCAAGAGGTACTGTATCGAAGATTTATTCCGCATATTTGAAAAGCGGAAAAACATCATCTGCTAAATCACAGCGCGGACGAAAGTGTGTCCTGAGTGATCTTGACAGACGATCATTAAGGGCAATTGTGACGAAAAATAAGAAGACCACAGCTGCAAAAGTTACTGCTGAAATGAATGTTGTGTTACCGAACCCTGTGAGTACCAAAACAATTAGAAGGGAGCTTCATAAACAGGGAATTGCTGACCGTGCTGCAATTGAGAAGCCACTCATCAGTGATGCTAATGCCCGTAACAGGAAAAGGTGGTGTTTAAGTCATAAAGGCCTGGACTATAGAGCAGTGGAAGCGAGTAATATGGTCTGACGAGTCTTCTTTCACATTGTTTCCCACTTCTGGCCGAGTTTACGTCTGGAGAACGCCATCTCAAGCCTATAATACAGACTGCTTGTTGCCAAGAGTGAAACATGGCGAGGGTTCTGTTATGGTTTCGGCAGCCATATCGTGGTTCTCTGCTAGCCCCATGATAACTGTGTCAGGGCACATGACTGCCAAGACTCATGTGAACATTTTGGCAGATCAAGTTCATCCCATGGTACAAACTTTGTTCCCCGATGGTGATGGTGTCTTCCAAGACGACAAAGCCCCTGTTCACACAGCTCACATTGTCCAGGACTGGTTTTCTGAGCACGAGGATGAGTTGTCCCATCTCCCCTGGCCACCACAGTCACCAGACCTGAATATTATCGAACCTTTGTGGTCTACATTGGAACGGAAAGTGCGTTCTCGTTATCCACCGCCAACATCGTTATCTGAACTTGCCACCGTTTTGCAGGAAGAATGGTATAATATTCCTTTGGCAAACATTCAGGAACTGTATTTATCCATTCCGAGAAGACTGCAAGCTGTTTTGGATGACAACGGGTTTCCTACACCATATTAAGCAAAGAAACATGTTTTTTTTAAAGGTGTTTCCATATTTTTGTCCAACCCCTGTATATATGTATACGGACATACATACATTTAAGTTTAAGAAGAACAAAAAATAAGATTATCCTATCTAAGAAAAAAAAAGTATAGTGGAATATTTAAGAAATCTAACTTGTCTGTTGTACGGGATACAAATACGGAAAAAACACTTTGGCGGAAACCTCAAAATTAAAGAAGCCATAAAATATTAATACATGAAAAAGTAAATAACAGATTAAAAAATTAATCACCGATATTTAACGTTTCAAACAGAACTTGTCATGGGGTAAGTGTTTAAAACATTAAACTGGGTTGATTAATGAAAAATGATTAACATATTTTGTTTCTCTCAACATTGTATGACATCAAACCGTTTCAAATTAATTTGCTTTTTGAAAAATTATTTCTCACAATGCTGAAGAGCTTCCCGACATGTTATCGGAACTGTTCGAATTAAAATTAAAGTAAGAATAAAAGCATATATATTGTTGCGTTCTATGGGTTCTTGGATTTGGAGTGATTGATCACAACACTTAATAAAGAATGAAAACATAATTTACTAGCCAGTATTACTCCGGACAGCTCCAAAAACACGTTTACAGTCGTCGAAAAAAACACGCTGAAACAATCAGCAACACAGCTTTCAGGCTATCAGATTATAACGGTGAAGACAGCTTCATAACAAAACACTAAACTTCAGCTCCCGACTCGGTCGATCGCTCTCGGAGCTCAACACGAGATAAAACTCGACGATACACTTCTTCGATGCACTAACTCGCGATACGCTGCTACTCCGCGTACAGGCAGGGTTTATATAGCTTTTGGCCTGCCTTCGAGAACATTCCGGGCTAAACCGGAAAGAATTCGTTCCAGAACGTCTATGGCATATCACCAATTTTTAGCCAAATGGGCGATTTCCCACCAAATCTGACAACCCTGCATTTTTTTGCCATTTTCTGGCAACCCTAAACCTACTCTGCGGAAAAGCTATCCTACCGCAGCTGGAGATTTTGTAACAATATACCGTATATTCCGGTGTGTAACTCGCACCTATAAATTAAAACTACATTTATTAATTTCTATGTTTTATTCGCTGTATAACGCACAACATTTTCTTTATGAAGAAACCGGAAAGATACATTTGCGATGCTCTTATCTTTTGAAATCATTCATTCGAAGTTTTTTCCCACGTGTTCGAAAAATGATATACTGAATTGACAAGCGATAAGGGGAATAATATGTGCGGGGAGTAAATAACTCTGCAAAACGGTGGGTTGTATTTAATGTAGGTGTGCACAAGAATGTTAGTCCAGATTTTAAGAAAAGGGGGACAGAATATTGGAAAAGAATGCCCTTCCTGCCCAAATAAATTCGCGGAATTAAGAATCAGATAGTTTCTCTTTCTGTAGTTATACGAAGCCATGATTTTGAAGTGAACATCGAAGGCTTAGTAAATTGCATTTGCTTTAGTTGAAATACAGTTGATCTAGTGTTTCTTTTACTAATAAATATGGCTCTTGACGAACAAAAAAACGCAGTGCTAGTTTCAGATGCAAAGTCTTTCTAATTTGCGAAAGAAAACGAAAATCGTGCTGCAGCAAGCATGTTTGGCGTTGATGAAAGATGAAACGGTTGATAATTATTTATTTATGGTTCAGAGTAACAATGATAATGAAGATGAAGAGGCATTCGATGATGTGCCTGAAGTTATAGTGGAAAACGAACATGAGGAGTTATTATTGACTTTTCGTGTTATAATATAATGAAATTTTTAAGTTCGTAAGGCATGTCATTTTTTTTAAATTAACAGCATTTAGGTACATGTAAAAATCTAACTTTTGTATGCTGAGCTTTTCCTTATTTTAAATCTCTCATTTTTATATCCGGCATATAACGCGCATCTATAAATTTGTATCTTACTTTTTATGTTAAAAGTACGCTCTATACGCTGAAATATACGGTATATATAAATAAATACGAAATGTACAGGTGCGGTGAGATGGCCTTTCCAGCAAAGCAGTTTTAGGGTTGCCAAATGGCCGATTTCTCGCTAAATGTGGCAACCCGGCCTTCCCTTGCCATTTTATGGCAACCCTAAAACTGCAAGGGAAGGCCGGGTTGCCACATTTAGCGAGAAATCGGCCATTTGGCAACAAATATGGCGATATACCATGGACGGATGGAGAACCATCTGAAACAAATTCTTACCGGTTTAGCCCAGAATGTTCTCGAACACCAGTCAAAAGTTATATAAACTCTGCTGGTACGCGAAGAGTTAATTAGTATCGAGTTGGTGTCTCGTCTAGCAAGTCAATCCCTGCGGTGTCGATCGAGTTGACAGCCGGGCAGCGAGTGCCGAGTGGGTCATCGAGTGCACCGAAAGAGTGTCGTAGTGTATCGCGGTTAGAGCATCGTTGAGAGAGCGTGTTGAGCTCCGGGAACAACCGAACTGAAGAGCCGAGAGCCGTGCTCTGTGTGTCGTCGAGTGCATCACGAGTTGTAGCGTGGAGAGTCTCGAGAGTAAGTGGAGTTCCGAGAACGACCGAGCAGAGTCGGGAGCTGTACTCTGTGCTTTGCAGTGAAGCAGTCTCCACTGTTATAGCCTGATAACCTGAAAGCTGTGTTGCTGATCGTGTCAGCGTGTTTATAGTAGTTCTTCGACAACTGTAACGTGATTTTGGAGCGGCCCTGATTAGTACTAGCTAAGTAAAGTGTGTTTTGATACTTCATCAAGTGTCGTCGTTATTCACTCCAAATCCTTACGAACTTCGTACGAACGTGAAGGAAGAAAATAACGTAACAACTGGTGTCAGAAAAGAAAAACGCAACAAAATGTTAGTGTGTGTGCGTGATGATTTGGGAATGTCGACTGAGAGTATAATAACCACTGAAGCACACATAGGAGATCCATAAGAAAGTATCGCGTATAATACATGTTGAAGCACAAAACAGTAGAAACTTGCAGTCATGGCAGATTACAAATATTCATACTTATCTGAATTAAAGATTTGCGGCCACAAATAACTTGGGACACAAATAGAACAGAACATTTACATTTTTGAGATTGTGGGGAGGCGCAGAAGAGAAGTGAATTTGTGTTCAGGACCAAATCTTTATTCAGGGTGAGTTAATTTCGGTTTCAATACCATTTGATTGGATAATTAATAAAGCTCTAAATTGGCAATTTGTATGTTTCAGTTCCATTTACGTCATAAGAGTTATATAAAAGTTATTCTATATGCATTAATATAGAAATGACGGAGTCCAGAGAAATTTATTATAAGTAATTCCTATTTTTAGAATAGAAAGGAGAAATACCTAAACTAAATTTGAAGAATTAGAATAGAAAAAGAAAAGATATAATTTTGATTTACATATTTTTATCTTACATACTTTTTAAATATGTAGTATCAATCTAAAGTGGTGAATTTTCTAACAGGAAGGCAGATATTAAAACAATAACATCAAAAACTTCAAAAACAAAATTGAATATAAAGTAATACAAAAATTAATAAATATTTTAATTCCCATTGTAACCAATCCTTTAATATAACCTCTGCTGCTAATATAAACTGATAGACTAACTGTCGCAACAAGAGTGCCCTCTGATGAGTAGCCAGAGAAAGTATTTCAGTAAAAGTCAACCTGATAGGTTGTATTAGATTCTTGCTCTGTAATTTCAAATTATGGGGTAATAATTTTGGATGGGGTCATAAAAGATATCCTTTATAGTGTAACAATATTTTATTAACATGTTTAAGTTAAACACGGACATTACATTTAACTTTAAGAAAATGACAGAGCAAGAGTCTGATACAACCTATCAGGTTAATCACTTGGCTTTTACTGAAGTACATCTCTGGCTACTCACCAGAGGGCACTCTCGTTGCTACAGTTAGTCCAACAGTTTATATTAGCAGCAGACTTTATATTAAGGGTTTGGTTACACCATAATATTAGTATAATACTTGATAATTTTGTGATTCTAATAGTCATATAATAGTTGATAATTATGTGATATTCGTCAAGGAACAGCCCAAAAAATTATCAACAGAGCCACGTTTTATAATTATGCCTGGATGAATTCCGAAAGTGATAAAGTAATTCCTAAAATATGAATGAAGTAAATAAATGAGAATACATTAATATAAAATTAAAATTAATTAAAAAAGTTTTAAGAAGCTAACAATTTTTTTTAATTAATATAATGATAAAACTTTTTATTATCTGAAGTCAATCGTCACGATATGTCCTACTCCAGACGAAACTCAATAAAAATTGAGTTGCGGTCAAAATCTTTTTATTTATAAAAAGAAAATTTATTAATTTAAAATTTTAAAAACTAGTACTTTGGAAAACTAAAACGGCAGAATGCACAAGCTATCAGAAAAATGAAGAAAAAAAAATAGAAGAAACAAAATTGTCCAAAGTTTTCAAATGAGGAACTTGTAAAACATAAAATTACAAAATAAATTTTAATGCAAATTGATGATAAAAATAGCTAAAAAGTAAAACCAAGACAGGGAAACAAAACATGGTTCAAAGCACCAGCAAAAGGATGGTAGCAGTAGATGTTTACAGAGAACATCCTTGTAAAACAAAGTAAATGGCTAAAAAGCTAATTATTTTCGTACAACGGTCGACTCCGGGTATCTCGAATCTCTAGGCAGGTTAGGAAAACATTATTCACTGAATATTCAGGATTTAAACAAGACATTTTCCTTTAGCGATTCCAAAGCATTAGCTGTAAAACTCTTGCTACCTCGAATTTCCGATTCCTAAGTCAGAGTGTCCACCAAGAGGTAAGCAGATGAGATCACTGTACATGACACTTCGATACGAGCTCAAATCCCGGTGATGAGTTACCTGAATTAGGGGCTTTCGTGGCTTTCCCACGCGCAATAGAAACACGAATTAATTTCTCTCAAATCGTCCACCATAAAGACATCCCTTTGCTTAGATAGCTTTCATGTACGTTACCTTTATCAGTTAACCTAACTATCTAGTAGGAAAGTAATGAATTAGTAGGGCAGGACAGGAAAAAGTGCAGGGGGGCACCACGACATCGTCATAGACAAAAATGGTATTGCCCCACTGCACTAACCTTTTCTGGCATTTATTTAGACAAAAGATTACATTTCAAGTCATTACATTACGCAGTTGATATAATAAATTACATTAAAGTAACAAGTTATTTACATAGGAAGAACAATTATACAGATAAACTGGGATACAGGTAATTGAGGTACAGATATATTGGTATGCAGGAATCAATATGGAGATAACATATTACAATTAATTAGGTGTTGCAGTTTGACATTTGTTGGTGTGCTTGGAGGAATGCCTTAGCATTTGGGAAGATGGATTGAATAATTATAAGTTATAATGCTATGTTATTTTTGTGTTGGTGGTATCGTTGTGTGATTGTGCACAGATTTTCCAGAGTTTACTCTGCACAGAGTTCATTGTGCATAGAGTTCAATGTGCACAGAATTGTGCGCAGCAGCATGGAGAGCACTTTGTATAATGAGCATCAGATAATAGTGTAAAGTTCAAAGTACTGCACTTTGGAAGTTTGAAGGCACTGGTAGTTGATAATCATCACTCACATAAATAATGATGACTTATGATAGGAGCACTCCCTGTTGAATATCATATTTGAATCATATGAGTACCTTAGATTGTTTCCATGGAAAGTTAAATGGTGAAACTGCAGATTAGGTGTCGTTCTTCAGTGTAGGTGAGCAAAAACAGTCACGATTCTTTGGACAGCTGTGTGGTGGCACTTCGATAGCTAGGTATTCATCATTACGTCCGTTTTGTTATTTATGAGTGGCACAGTTCTCTACCTTGTTGTTGTAGCTTGTCTATGATTAGTTTAATGTTTTTGTAGGTGTGTTGATGGTTGATTAGGAATCTTTTAAATTCCTAATGAATTAGTAGTTGAATCGTTAGCTTCCCTGAAACTCTGACTAGTCCACAGTAGCCTGAAGACTCGCCTATTCGTAACTGCTACATATGACTTCGGCAGGGAAAATTTGTTTGTTCAATTTGTTTTTTGTGTGATCTAAAGGGAAAGACATAGAGCCGGCATCAAAGCCACTGAAACTGATGCGGTCACGAAGAATGGCTAAATTTAGGGAGTCATCCGGAAGGCGAAAAGTCTAGCACCAGCCCTGGCAAGCATTGAAAGCCCGTAACGTTTGTGAGAACCTCAACAAGGAATGGTTTTTTTGAAGACAGTGCTTTGCTACGACTCAGTGAATGGTCCTTTTAAAAGCATGCATACAAACTATGCTTCCAGTCTGCTTGCCATATAAGGTGTAACGATCCTATATCCAGAAATGCAAGTGATAGGCTTCTGACCAAGTGACCATAAAAGCCGCATATACAGAATTTTAATGCCTGTAAACCTGAAGTACCTAAAAAGATTAGGTAACAACATACGGCCTAGTTCGGACTTGACAGTATCATTATGGTCCCCGCCATAGCTCAATCGACCAGCGTAGGAACGATGGTTCTAGTTCTGTGAAGGCGGCTTGTCTTACCAGACACTAACCACTCCAAAGCCTAAGAGCGATAAAGAGGAAGGATCGTGCAAATAGAAGGTCCCCCAGAGGAAGGCAGAGGCATACATACATTTCTAATTGTTATGCCAACAAATCTCAGGCTCAAACTCCAGTGGATAACCATGCTGGAATAACATGTATAATGAGATATCTGATGCCACTGTTGAAAGCACAACCACCGAGTTTGTAGATACCAGCCTATATATAGCTACCGAGTATATACAGTCCACCGAATCACACATAAAAGCTGAGTTGAAAAATGAACTTCTGAAAACATGCCAGCTTTATTGGAAATCTGAAAACGGCACACAAAATCTTTCCCAAAGTAGCTACGCCGCATAATTTATTACACAGTACCTGATGGATATGGCTTTTATCAGAATATGGGTACTTGATGAATATGAGTTATTTCCTCTGCAATGATTTGCGACAAAATGCTGTGTGGATGGTGATCCCGATCCTTATTTCTTGGACTGTCAAGAGAAAGCAGATTTCCATCTTCTCAAGCCTCCTCAGCTGTCTCTAATGTGTGACAAATATTACCTGCAGAAATCAACATGTGCTTAAGCATATAATGGGGCGCACATATCTAGAAATGAGAATTTCTAATAGCTTAGATTAATTTCTCCTACGCTGTAATTTTTACTACACCTCCGGTTTGTATTTGTATATACGTTCTTTGTGCGTAATCATGTTCTCCTTTGCTTTCATTCTCATATTATAAATAATTCGTATCGCCACTTATTGTTGACATTTAGAAACAGATATATATGCCAGCAGTTTTAAATGGCTGGTAAGTGAATCGTGATGACGAGGCGATGTACTTTACGTAAAGAAGGTTCCGTGATCTGTAGCCTGGAAAACAACAATGGAATGGATATTTCAAATTTCCCATTCGAGACTTAACAGATTTCGAAATTATGAGACATGTAATTCTGTTTGGTATGCGATGCGCCCAAACAGCTGGACTGCTGGATCATTCCAAAATGCTTTACTTCCTTTCAAGACATATCTATGCCGCTTAAGCAGTACAGTGATTAGAGAAACTTACTGCGGTCCTCTCATGTGGTTAGTGGTAGGGGAAAGAGGTGGGAGACCGTTGGATCACCCCTTCCCCGGTCTCAAAACTGGGGTGGAAAGCCAACCTCCTTGAAGCTCTGGCAGGCTTTCTTCCGTGGAATTCATGGACAAATACGATAACAAGACATGACTATTCGGGCAGAAGTGGAAGCTCAGAAAAGTAAAGAAGAAGCGACAGATGTTGCCTATAGCTTCAACTTCACAAGTATATTATGAAGAAAATAATGTATTGAAAGTAAAAAATAAAGTTAAAGGAAAAAAAAAAAAAAAACGGAAATATACCATACGAAAAAAGAGAACAAAACAGAGAACCAGAAACGTTTCATCCCAGTTTTCCCTTCTCTCATTGGAAGTTTCTATTTTCTGAAGAATGAGACGATTCGAATCATTTGGGCATGAAACTGATGAGACACAGAAATTTATTCTAGAAAACCTCGCAGTGTGTAGAAAGCAGGAATTTTACTAATGCTTAGAAGGATACTTAAAAGGAAAAGGAATGCACAAAATTATAATTTGTGTTTCAAGAAATAAAAACAATGTAATATATGATGAAGGATTAAAATCAACAAATACTGTAACTATAAATTCATTACCACTGAAAATGATTTTCTTGTATAATACTTCTAGAAACTGGTGTAGTGATTCTGTAACTACAGTTCAGAATAAAAGATCGCCAGCTGAATGTAGACTTCGCAAAAAATGTAGATGTAAAAGAAAATTAAATAAAAAATATTAAAAATTATTAATAAATTAAGATTCTTCTTTAAAATCAATTCTGAAAATTTTTTATGAAGTGTTTTGGTCTATAACAAATTTAGTCTTCTATTATTTTGAATGCGGTCTATGATTTTGCATATGATCTGTATTGCAGCGTGTTTAAAGACTATTTTCAATGAATTTTTAAACCACAGAATGTATAAAAAATGCTCCATTTTTCAGATCCCATATAAAGTTTTTAATTTCGTACATTTTTACAGATATTCATGGCTAAAACTTTTCTATTCTGCAAGTTTAATTTAATTGGAACAACGAGTCTATGACCAATTCTAAAAGAAATATTCAGTTTTGAAAGATTTCTGAAACATTGTGTGTAGCAAATGATGTTGCAAAATGAAAAGGTGTTAAAGAACAAGATCTCCGTTTCCTTCAAAATAAAGCAATTTACAGGAACAATCATCGAATGCCTCGACAATTATTGACTCACGATTTTTATGATTGTTTTATTTATTTGCTTATGCTCTTATTTATTTTATTTGTTTAATATTAGATTAAAAAAACAATAGAAAAACCTAATTCGTTATCAGAACTACTTGAATCGATTTGATAAATTTCTGTACTCAGTGCACAGCATATTTGTTTTTTCCTTTAAAGAATTTCTTAAAAAATGCAAATAAAGATAATTAATTTTTTTTCTTTTACCTTTAGAATTTAATACATAACTGGAAAAAAAAAAAAAAAAAAAAAAAAAAAAAAAAAAAAAGATCTGCAGAAGATTAACTTTTGTTTACAATATTCAGCAGATTTTTTGTATTTATAGCTTCAGCGTTCCAAAGGCGTAAGATCAAGGACTGTTCGTTCTTTTTTGTTCGATTATTAGTACATATTTTTTTCCTTTGCATTTTTTATCATATCACTTAAATATTCTATTTTGCATTTTTATCGTATCAGTTCATAACATACGTTTCTGTATATTTTTAAACTTCAAGGTTGGCAACAGAAAGCTGAGAAGCCGTTTTTCATCTCATCTGTCCTCTCGAAATTTCCATTTTAGGTTGCACTAATTTCCAGCTATAGTATAAAATTCAACAATTAAATTATTATAAATTTTGATTTAATTATTCATTGCATTACTAATTAACTTATTAAGATTTTTCAAAAGTATTTAACGGAAGATGTGATGAACACATAGGTGCAAATGTGTACGTGGGTTCAAAAAATTTTATTACAAGTTATATTATTATTATATTTATAACATATATAATAAAACAATATAATATATAACAATAAATTATAATATTGTTATAATTTATTGTTGTAATTATAATTCGTTGTTATTATATAAGTATATAATTATTATGTTATTATATAAATTAATTATATTATGTTATTATATAAATATATAATAACGACAAATTTTCCCTAGATAAATCCGGCTCAAACCTCGAGTTGGGCTAATTTACAATTTGTTGCAATTTTTGTACATATTTACTGTGTATTTGAAATGAATTTAAATTTTACAAGCGTCCTTTTAAAATATTTTGTGCGTTAAAATTTCTTAATTTTTTTCACCCTTTTTGATTTTGAAATCATCTCGATTTGTAATTTTTACATTTATTTTACAAGATAGCTTTTACTACTTTAATATTGTTTGTTGTTGTTACATGATTTTACATTTTTGCTAAGGAACTATAGTGTCAAATGCATTTTTTAGCATTAGCTTTTAAACATTCCACTTACTAAAAAAATTTTTAAAAATTTTGCAGCTCAATACGCAAAATTCTTGACCACTAAAGTCTCTCTAATTCATGTTGTCTTACTACTTTCATATATAACAACAATATATACATATATATATATTTAATATAACTACTTCGTGATTGTAATAAGATTGCGGCATTACTGCAATAAGATGACTTAATAGAAGATAAGTTGCAAGGAATTGGCGGTGGTTCTCGGCATTGTAAATGCGTAGTTAGCAAGATGACACTCGAAGAACACATACAACGATAAATTCCGCATATAATTTTATTTCTTGATAATGCACATCATCAACTGTGGGTGCGTAATGCAACCCCCAATTTTGTATAGCTTGCATTTCTTAAACAATGGAAGGAAATTGGAAAAGTAAACTCTGAGTGGCTAAATTCAAGCTTCTAAAAGCAGAAGCGAAGAGAGAAGAAGGAGGAGTTGCGACGCAATTAATCTTTTATATACCATTTCAGATCACATGACAGATTAATGTCCAGAATGTCGAGATGCCAGGTTCAGATTTCATCGATAAGTGCGTAGTACAGTTGACGGAATTTTTTCATTTAGTTAGAAAAAATATTGCTCCGCTATTTTTAGAATGACGACAGGAGTTAAAGGTCTATTATTAATTTATTATTTGAAAGATTTTGAAAGATAGATATTTTATATATATGTGTAAGATGTATTTTACATATATGTAAGATATAACAAAATACGATGGCTGCGCTAAGAAACGATTGGCGACTTCAAATGAACTATTCTAAATTTGATGTTCTTCCCCCTAAATTCATTTGTTTTCCCAAATTCGAGATCTTTCCATGTTACATAACTATCTAAAATTAGCCAATAGCAGTTTAGCTATACTTTATGCACCTATCTAGTATAAATAGCTACTAACTGCGTAGTCTCCATTTCTTTCGCCTCTGCCTGATGACAGCGTGTCGCTCAACCTCTGCTAGTTATTCGCCATTATTTAAAATATTGCATATCTAAATTTATGGGGCGCGTTTGGCACCCCTAATCTTCTACCAGTTATAAAGATATGTGCTAAGAAATTCGGCATCCAAAAATAAATGATGTTTAACTATCAAGCTGGTCGTGCTTCTAAAATTCGATCAGATCATTCCACTATGACGCAATTTCCAATCATCTACGCAGTAGTAGTTTCGACCATGACTAGAACGCGAATTCTTTTTATCTCCCGCGAAAAGTAAAATATTTCACATATATATATATAATTATATATATGTAAGATATAAAAAAATACGATGGCTTTGCTCTTTGCGAACCAGCAACCTTTAATTAATTTTCTGCAATTCAGGATCTTCCCCTAAACCAGTACCTTCTAGAACATTCGCACCTATTACATAACCTCCTCATATAAATGCTGCGTCATAAGTTTTTCTACATTTTTCTAGAAGCTACTCTGTTACATAACCTTTCATATAAATGCTGCGTCATAAGTTCTCCTACACAGATGTCTTCTCGCCTTCGTTCTGCTAACGCTTCCGCAATGCTCCTCTTACTTTGTTAGAACGTTATGATATATTAAAGTTTAAAGTCAGTCGTATGTAATAGTTCAATTACTGAATAAGCTATTTGATTAACTCCATCTGGAAAAAGTCATCTGCTCTAAATTAAAATAAATATATGCTTGCTGTTAAAAGTGAAAAGTCCTGAGGCGTCATTTTTCTTCGTGCTTCAATCATTATAGCTTCGTCAACCATCTGCCAGAACGTGTAATGGAATAGCCTCACCATTCGCCCACGATGTGTTGGAATAACTGAAAACATTACATATATATATATATATATATATAATTAAGAATTTATACATTCGCAGTACGTTAACAGAGTTTTAGGGTTGAGTTCAAGAAAAATCAAAAGTCGAGGAAAACAACTAACCTTCAATACACAATCCTTCTACGTAGGAAGATTCAAAAGTTCCCAAGCTCACATATAAAAATATCTGATCTGGACATCATATGACTTCCTTGCATGGCCTATTAAATTATACACAGTTTTTGCTGCATTTCATTTAAAATTATTTTCTTGAATTTCATTAGAGATATCTTTTTCATTCAACTAAGTCAGTTCTCACAACGCCGAAAGGCAAAAATACATAAAAACTCCGTACATAAACATACTACGAGCATCTTCATTAAGAACTGTAAAATACAGAAAAACATAAAATACCAAATACAGTTAAAAACAACTAAAAAACAATTTTTACAACTAGCGTTTCTATGCAGAAACGAGCAATTCGTGCAGCGCAAAGGAAGACAGATTTTTTTTTTCTGTTCACAAAATTGAAAGTTTACTTTTGGTCCCACTCGGTAAAAAGACACTGAAGTTCGTGCAGAAACTGACTTAATTCACTATTCTACTAAGAATTTCAAATGTAAGCAAATGGCAGATTCGTTAGGCTTAGCACCATTTAAACTTTTAAACTGTTGATATTGCAGGCAGATTAACTAAAGGCATAAAAACCTTAACCAGAACATAAAAACAACATAATTCAATCAATTTTTAAAGCACACTATGCACAGTTTACCAACATATGAGAATAAAAAAAAAATTGATTTCACGGAGCCTGTTATATATACCCACTCAGTTAATATATACATACATCTATATACGTTCATATCGTTTTACATACATCTATATACGTTTATATATATATATTATATATATATATAAACGTATATACATCTTATACGTTTATATTATATACGTTTATATCTTTAAATAAGTTTGATACAGCCTATTGCAAACAGAAAAAGAAGTGCACAACTACATGTTATAGAAGTCTGATATACAAAATTTCTACGCTCTAAAACTACTCGTTTTTGCATTATACTACTAGATACATACATAAGCACGTACGAGATTTTTTTTTTCGTACGCGTACAGACGTCACGCAAAAAAAAAAAAAAAAAAAAAAAAAAAAAAAAAAAAAAATCACATCCTTCAAATGGATTCGAAAGCGGTCAAAATGGACAGTTTCGTTAAAATATGATACACGAATTTTTTCGTGATTACAATACTTCCTTGACTTCGTATAAGGAACTAAAGGTATTTAAAGGCAAATTGCTCTTGCAGACATTGACAAAATTTGAAAGTTTAGTTAGAGAAATCGTATGAGTTTCTTTCTGACTGCTTACTAAATGATGAGTTAAGTTTGCTCCGAAATGTTTAAAACTAAACATCATTCTGTGATTAAATTTTTGTTTAAATATAGTATTTAAACCCGAGGGATTGCTGCGCTAATGGAACTAACTTCACTGTAGTTACTGGTAGTTGACTGGTTTGTGTTTAGGTTAGGTTGCGAGTAAACTGCATATTAAACTAAAATGCATTTATTATACATCTACCAGAACCTTTATTAAAAATATAATAACGACAATTGACAATTAATACTGAACACATAGAACTGAATTATTTAGAAGGTAAGTTATTGTCCGCATTTATGTGAGGATCTTCTTAGTGGCAGGAGTCTCTCTAATCAAGAGACTTAGAGCGTTATATAAAACATTTTGCAGATTGAATTAGTCACGCCCTTTTAACTTTTCGGTTGTATTTTATGTCCTGATTCGTTATAATTGGAGAGCGATATTAGAGGAGGTGTAGGATCATTGGAGAATGTCAGCTCTCCGAATTGGAGAGGTCTTGGTGACAGAAACGATGCAGATCGCTAAAATCCCCTGAATTTGAAAATGAAGTTATGGCACATGTGATGTCAAGTATAGGCATTAATGATCCCGTTATTGCTTCTGCAATGTTACAGCATATCATTAGCACCTCTTAAGAGCTCAAAGAGTGCGACTTGTGGCGGAACCGCGCATATGAATTTATCTTTTTCCCGCCGCATACATAAAGAAATAAGACAAAGTTTGAATCATGTGTATGTAGTGATTCGTCCTCTTCTTTTCCCATACTGAAAATAATAGGTAAAACTGTATTTCTTTTCTCCTTACCGCGCGCCTTCGCCGTGTAATTGGAAGCAAATGCGGCTAGCTGTCGTGAGGTGCGGAGTTTGAATTCCGACAAGGGCATGGCTCTTTCTTTTCTTTTCTTTTTTTTTCTTTTTTTCTTTTTTTTTTTTATGTGTCTGGCTTTTAAATTAATGGCATCCGAACAGAAAATGCGGTGGATGATAATTCGTTACCCTTGCGATTTGGAGAATGGATCCCCTCCTTCTCAGTAGGCCTTCAATTGAATGATTAGATAATTGTTGAAATACAGCAAAGGCTATTTGGCTGATGGGAGAGATGCCTTGAGGTCTTTGTAAGGGAATGTGGCTGGTTTCTTTTCGTTTCTTGCTTCGACAAACTTAATGATTTTACAAAAGCATTTCTCATGGGCAGAAAGTCCGTAGAAGATGATTCTTGTAAAGATCAACCACTGGAGACACTGACATCAGTAAATATTACTCGTGTTCAGGACAAAACATTGAGCGTTAAGAGATTAAAAGTTAAAAAAAAAAAAAAAAAAAAAAATAGGAGCAAGATCAAGTCTATCTAAAGCAGTTGTGTGCACTCTACATGAGGAGCTTCACATGAAGAATGTCTCTGAAACATGGGTAGCCCGCAGCAATTTAAAAGCAGCAGTGTGGGTTTAAGGAGCTTGGCTACATCACTTACAGCTCAGATTTAGCTCCAACCGATTATTATCGTTTCTCCAAAGTGAAATCTGGTCTTCGTTGAAAAAAAATTATTGATGATACTTTAAGGATCTTAAGTTTTACTAACGTTTATTTTATTTTAAATCTTTACTATCACTTCTTATTTTCTACTTCCGGCCAGAATTATAAGCGTGAAGGTTTTTATGCAAAGTTTGTCTGGCGAACGCCAAGTATTTAAGTGTGGCCTTTTTGCCAAGCGAGAGAGAGGAAGCAGTGAGTTCGAAGCAGGCCGCTTACCTTAGAAGTTACGCAGTTGCTGTTTGCCTTCCAGGCCAGAGGTTTTAATCCTCTTGATAAATTAAACGTATTGTAGTGTTCACAGTCTCTGTGCTACATACGCTTCCTGTTATTACAAGGCCAATCTTCCACGTGTATTATTCTAAAGTTAAATTAGAGTTTAGTTTTATTTTTATACTTTTACGTTAGACCCCGAGTGGCGGGTCATTGTATTCCGAAGTACGGAAGTTATTGTATATAGAGAAAAATAAAGGGTTTTGTATACCCTTCGTCTGTATCCTGTCTACTTACCACAATTAGTGAACATAGCTTTAGTAAGCTCTCTGTTCCGAGTCAGGTCCTTGTATGTTCCCGAAGAAGGTTAGAAGGAACATTGAACCTGATAGTGGCGCCCAACGAAGAAGAATAACCATGGCCGAGTTTCAAGAAGAACCTGTGCTGCCTGCAGAAACGGCTCAGAATCCAGAAATGCCAGCTGCCGCCCTGGAAGGATTCGGTTACATCGTCCAGACCATGCGCGCTTCGATGAAACCAGAAGCAACGTTTAACGGAAACTCACCGGTAACCAGTTTTTTGGAAAAATTGGATGACCACTTCATGCTCTACCCCGTGCACGAGTTTCAAAAAGTTACCTTAGCTACCAGCGCTTTGAGGGGCCAAGCGCTTAACTGGTTCAAATGTATCGGCAGAAGTCTCTTGGGTCAAGCAGGAAGTCCCACCTATACTTACGAAAATTTCAAGACTGCCCTACTAAAAGCCTTCCCTGTTGTAAGGGATCGTGCGAAATTAGAAACGGAACTTTTTAGTATATATCAACAAAGAATCGAAAATCTCTCGAGCTTTATTTTAAGAAAAATTCACGTTTTCAAGCTCTTGTATGGAAACCGTCCGGATCCTGAAATAATTCAAGTGATTTTGCCGAGGTTACTGCCCCAAGTGCAAGACTTTATTGAATTAAGAAATCCGACTACACTGGAAAAGTTATTTGAGCTAGCAATCCAGTTTGAAAGTAGAAGAACGGCGGACGTCGAAAGAAGACGCCAATATCAACAGCGAAACCAATTTGGTACGCCAAGACTACAGCAAACTCAAGCATACGGCTACGGAGAAAAAGCGAATCAGTGGGCAAGGAAACCCGAGCATTCAAAAACAGCCGGCGAACGTCGACAGTTCAACAGCAACCCAGGAAAAAAGTCTCAAGGCCAGGGGAAAAAGAAGGAAAGCACGGAAAGGAAAATAATTTAAACTAAAACGGATTTCTGCTCACGAGAGGGTGCGGAAATCCGAAGGCCACGAAAACCCCTCTTCCTACAAGTTAAATACAGTAATGGTGAAAAATTTGACTCTTCCGAAGATTGAAGTCTTGGTGAATAATATCCCGGCCACCGCACTCCTGGATACCGGCGCGCAGTGTTCCTGTGTGGCAGAGGAGTTTTTTAGAAAGTATTTTCGCAAATACCGCATATATAATGCGGATAATACGACAGTATTAGCGGCGCAAGGAGAAAAATGTAAGTGCGTAGGTAAAGTACCTTTGTATATCCGTATCAAGGACGAACAAGTAAAGGTGATGTTTTTTATAGTAAAGAATCTGCAAGCACATTTAATCTTAGGAATAGACTTTCTTTCAGACGCACAAGCTACACTGGATTTTAATGAAGCGTCCCTTAAGCTGACAATGAAACCAGTGCGTGTAGAAAAGGTTGAACCGCCAAGGTTAAATCTTGACCACCTGCCTAATGACGAGCAAGATAGAATCCGACAAGTGGTAAGTGAATTTGCTTCGTTATTTAGTGATATTCCAGGATTTACTCAGGTTACTAACCATAGTATTGACACCGGAGATGCATTGCCAGTTCGTCAAAAACCATACCGGTATGATAAGAATAAGGAAAAAATTATAGAATGGCATATTACCGATATGCTACGTAAAAAGATCATAACGCCCATCTCAAGTAGTTATGCTAGCCCGGTGGTTTTATGTAAGAAAAATAATGATTATCCTTTGGAGCATCCAAAAAGGTGGAGATTCGCTATTGATTACCGTAAATTAAATTCCATAACGAAATATCCGGTATATCCGTTACCGATCATAGAAGAAATTTTAAGGAACATAAAATCAACCAAATTTATGACGACTTTAGACTTAACGACTGGTTATTTTCAAATAGGGGTGAGGCCTGAGGACGTGCCTAAGACTGCTTTTATAACCAAGTCTGGCACTTATGCATTTTTGCGTATGCCGTTTGGCCTTTCAGGGGCCCCGGCAACATTTCAGCGATGCATGGACATTGTGTTAAGACCTGTTCTTGGAAAGTCCACATTTATCTATTTAGACGATATCATTATTACTAGTGATAATCTCGACCAACATATACAGGATTTAAGACAGGTGTTTTCTTTATTAAATGAGGCCGGTCTAAAAGTTAATGTCGAAAAGTGCAAATTTGCAGCCCCTGAATTAAAATATTTAGGTTACAAAATATCGCAAAAAGGGATCGAGACAGATGAATCAAAAATAATCGCTGTACAAAAGTATCCGACTACAAACACGGCAAAAAAGCTCTCTTCTTTTCTAGGACTTTGTTCATATTATAGGTCCTTTATAAAAGATTTTGCGGCTATCGCTGAGCCATTGTTAAAATTAAAAAGGAAAAAGGCAAGATTCTCGTGGACAGCCGAAGCCAATAGTGCTTTCGAAAAATTAAAACAAGCATTAACGCAAGCCCCTGTGTTAAAATTTCCTGAAAAGGATGAAAATTTAGAAATTTCAGCGGATGCTTCGGATTATGCGGTAGGAGCGGTACTTTCGCAAAATCAGCAGCCCGTGGCATTTTTTAGCCGTACTTTAAATCAAACACAAAGAAACTATTCCGCGACCGAGAGAGAGGCACTTGCAGTTCTGTTAGCAGTGCAAAAGTTCCGAGTCTATTTTGGAAAGGCGCCGATAACAGTATACTCTGATCATGCGGCGGTAACTAGATTGTACTCAGGGAAAAATTTATCCCCAAGGTTAATAAGATGGGCTCTCAAGCTGCAAGAATATAATCTAGTAATCAAGCATACCCCCGGAAAGGAAAATATCGTAGCAGATGTCCTATCACGAATTAAATTAGACGAACAGGGTAATACCGTAAAAGTTGCAATGCTTACAGCGTGTACAATAAATTCCCGAGAAACTGTAATAACAGAACTGGGTAAGGATCCTGAGTTTGGAAGTATTTATGAGTATTTGAAGGATCCTGAAAATTTTAGCCACCAAGATATTGTGGCGATAAGAAATAGGGCGGCCCATTACGAACTAATAGATGGTCTATTATTCTACACAAAAACTACGAATTCCAACAACGAATTTCGACCTGTTATCCCAGCTAGTCTTAGATTAAATATCCTGCAGGAGCTCCATGACAGCCCTTTAGCTTCTCATGCTGGTATTCGAAAAACTATCCAACGCGTACGTGAGGCAGTCTACTTTCCTGAACTGCAAAAGTTAACAAGGGCGTATGTCCAGTCCTGCCCAACATGTCAAGCAGTTAATTATATTAATTTCCGCCCGGCCGGGTTTCTAAATAGTATTAAATCCGAATTTCCAAATGAAATAATTGGCATCGATTTATTGGGCCCTTTCCCAAAAAGTCAGTTAAATAAAAGTCGCTATCTCCTTGTTATGGTTGATCATTTTAGTAAATGGACCGAAATTGTTCCCTTAAAACGAGCCTCCGCGAAATTAGTTACTGATTCTATTTTAAATAAATATATTTTAAAATACGGGGCGCCCCTAAAAGTTATATCGGATAATGGTCCTCAATTTGTAAGTAATATATTTGAAGACATGTGCCAAAAACTGGGCATACGTCATTTAAAAATGGTCCCGTATCGGCCGCAATCAAATATAGCGGAACGGGTCAACAGAAATATAGTGAAAATTATCCGTAGTTATGTTAAAAATTTTCATAAAAGCTGGGATAACTATGTCAATGAATTTGCTTTCGCCCTTAGGACCGCAAAACATAATACAACGGGCAAAACTCCTGCTGAGTTATTTCTAGGCAGAAAGATTATAACACCGTTAGATAAATTATTTTATGTGCAACAAAGAGCCCCAGAATTTAAAATGGGTGATATAGAAAAACTAATAAAAGAAGTAAAAAAGAATACGGAAGTAGCACAAAGAAAACAGAAGTTATATTATGATTTGAAACGACGGGGAGTAACTTATAAAGTAGGGGATAAAGTTTTAAAAATTAAGCATTCACTTTCTTCAGCACCAGAAGATAAAACTGCCAAATTTTTTCCACGATTTGAAGGACCATATGTTATAGAAAAAATAACTCACGCTGTTGTAGTGTTAAAAGCCAGAAATGGTGAAACCTGTTCCGCAAACATTGATCAAATCAAGCCCTACTTCGATCGTAATAAAATGCAAATCTTTTCAGATCTTTTGCAGGATCCGGCACGGCAGACACCGCAGGTACAAGTTCCAGAGGTGGAAAAACGACAAGTACAAGGGCAAGCCAATGAGAGACAGAAACAAGTGAAAAGAAAATTGCCCCGCGGAAAAATTGAATGTAACAAGAAAAAGAAGCCGTTCCACCGTCCAGAAAACAGAGTTCACGAACACCCCCAGAATGAAGAAGGGAGAAGGACGACGTATGTGAAGAGGACCAGGAGAAATGACGGCAACTATAACCCGGCTTTAAAACGGAAGATCTACTCATCCGACAGAACTCTCCGCAGCAAAAGTCGCCGAACTGCGGAAGGGCCATCAGCGGCGGAGGAAAAAGTACAAGAAAAATTTGAACGGCCAACAACGAGGTCCAAGCAGGATCACGACAGACGTTTCCCGGTTCCGCCAAGACCAGCTGCCATCAAACGGCAAAGACCACAAGCAGAGGAGAAAAGGAAAGTATTCAAGGGTGGCCGTACTGGTGAAAAAAGGAAGCTTCCAGAGGAAAGCACTGAAGGGCGAGCCCGTACAAGAAGGAGGATAAACCAAACTACTATCTGCAGTACCTTTAAAGACTGGGCCCAGAAAAGGATGTCCGAATATTACAAAGATAAGTAAAATTTTATGTTACTTTGCAAACTTAAGTTAATCTTTCATTCTTACTGCAAGTGGCAGATTTCAAGAAGTTTTACCTCATGCGAGGTCTACCTTTATCGCCAAAAGGGCGAGAAATGAGTTGTGACCGATTTTCGTATTATGTTTTTAAATTACTCGTGCGTAAAACTAAAGTTGATGTATAATAGCGTTGTGTAAAGACTTAAATATTGTAAAAAGTTATTGTATAAATTTTATTTAAAACATTCTAGCAAGAAAGAAGTTTTAGTCTGAAAGACTTTTTGAAATGTAGTATTATTTCAATGTAGAAAGAATTGGCACTTGCTTTGAAAAGAATAGAAGTTAACAATGTACTACTAATGTATGTTTTCAAATGTGTAAAATTAACGGCATGTTGATATGTTCTTATATACAATGTGAACTGTTATTTTAAATGTTAAGAAATACCGTGATATGTTAAAAGTGAATGTTAAAATTTTTTTATTCGTGTGACTGTAAAAAGACTAAAGCATGGCGAATATGTGTTAAAGGTTGAATGATGTAGTTAGGCTCTCTGACGCTACACTTCAGAGTTAGACACTTTCAGAATAGTACCTCAGGGTTTAGAATTGAAATTAGGGTGTGTTAAGAGGTCTTGTTATGTTGAATTTTAACACGTTAGTGTTTTGATTGTAGGAGGAAGTGTGGAACACGTAGACAGAAACACATTCGTGTTTGGTGTTCTTTTACAACACATGTCAGAGAGCACGGGGAGAGATAATTAAAATAATCATGAATGAAATAAGAATGTTAAGAGCAGTATAATTCTATATGTTACTTGCCATGTCATTGTGTAACATTTCATTAAACTAGTTTTCCTTCCAGATCTCTGGAAGGAACCAGAATTGAATAAAAGCTCCTGGTTAGATGCAGTACAGATGAAAAAAAGATTGTTGTATATCCTGGGAGCTGCTATTGTAACAAATTTCTTTCTTTTAAATTTCTAGTTTCTAGCTAAGTTATGTTTGTAAAAGGTTGGCCTCGCGTTAGATTCTAGAGCTAAAAGTTTTCAACAAGGTCGTTTAGACCTCAGTTTCAAACTAATTAACTTTGGCGGGAAGTATGTAAGGATCTTAAGTTTTACTAACGTTTATTTTATTTTAAATCTTTACTATCACTTCTTATTTTCTACTTCCGGCCAGAATTATAAGCGTGAAGGTTTTTATGCAAAGTTTGTCTGGCGAACGCCAAGTATTTAAGTGTGGCTTTTTTGCCAAGCGAGAGAGAGGAAGCAGTGAGTTCGAAGCAGGCCGCTTACCTTAGAAGTTACGCAGTTGCTGTTTGCCTTCCAGGCCAGAGGTTTTAATCCTCTTGATAAATTAAACGTATTGTAGTGTTCACAGTCTCTGCTACATACGCTTCCTGTTATTACAAGGCCAATCTTCCACGTGTATTATTCTAAAGTTAAATTAGAGTTTAGTTTTATTTTTATACTTTTACGTTAGACCCCGAGTGGCGGGTCATTGTATTCCGAAGTACGGAAGTTATTGTATATAGAGAAAAATAAAGGGTTTTGTATACCCTTCGTCTGTATCCTGTCTACTTACCACAATTAGTGAACATAGCTTTAGTAAGCTCTCTGTTCCGAGTCAGGTCCTTGTATGTTCCCGAAGAAGGTTAGAAGGAACATTGAACCTGATAATACGAGGGCGTGAAAAGAGCAGTTATGGAACATTTTGAGAAAATATTCGGACTACTTTTTCAGTGGCGCGGAGTTGTTCATTAAACGATGCGAAAAGTGTATCAAAGTACAAAGAGATGATATTAAAATAAAATATTAAAATTGCTTGCATTTCGTTTGGAAAAATATCATATTGGAATCATTTGAATTTATCTCCCTAAGTATATGCCGTGCGCAGTTCTTTCATGCAACTGCTTGATTCTTTCGAAGAACTTTTTCGGATAGTGTTTAAATATTTGTTTTATGGTTTTTCGTATCACTTCAGTGTTGCTATTATAATATAATGAATGACCTTTGAGCTGAGACTTTAGGTAAAAGAATGTAGTTTGCAAGTTAGATTAAGTTATTTAAATACTTCAAAGCACACAAGAGCTATCTCAAAAAGGGCAGGGATGCCTTGGTAGAGGACTTTCTAAAGGAAATCGGCTTGCATTCACAGTACAAATGACGAGAAGCACGGAAACCAACAATGCAGCCAGCTCGTTCCCCAAGCCCAACTAGCAGTATTCAGCTCTTTTAATCACTCTGCTACTGGTGAAGCCTGTTGTCTGCAGGAGCCAAATGCAGTGCGTGAATGAAGGGGTGGCTGAGAAATGTGACACTTTTCTTTGCTAGAAACTCTGCTCGAGGAGAATGGAATTATGCAGTAAAAGATAATTTCTCATTGAGCAGAGGATTTTAAAAGATTTGAAAATGAAGTTACGTCATTTGATAAGCTTGGCTACAATCCAGGATTCAAGGAAACAGGTAAAGGAGATATTCAGAACCTGTGTGTTTCAGTTATATGGTAAGGAGTTAGATGATAGAAAAAAACCTAATTAATCTCGACAGAGAGAACGTGTTTACGATGTCCAAATCAATGACGATAACGAGGAATAAAATCCATACTATGACGTATTACTGTAGGAATTTTCCCTCAAAGTAACGGAGGAAATGTTTAAAAACTGCAGAAATTTTTTAAGAATAATTCTTGGAAGGCAGTCATTAAACGTTCGTCAGGAAATTGGAAATTTCTTCCGTTGCTGACGAGTTTATAATAAAAAAACGAAAGAAAAAATTCCATTAGCCAACTCTACATCAATTTTTATTCAAGGAAGAAAAATAGTATGTGTACGTTCTTTATTTATAAATAAAAATGAAAGAATAATCTTGACCTTCTAAATGAGCAATAATTCATTCAACAATAGAATAATAGTTTTTACATAACAAATTAAAAATAATTTTTTAACTTCCTACGTAAAAATTACATTAATAGATTTAAAACATCCTTGGCAGTGATCACTCATTTTACACACATTATTTATCGCTAATTCGATTGCACACTAGTTATCGCTAATTCGATTACAGTAGTATTTATCGGGGCAATAATAGTAGCGATAAATGCCTAAAATTACACGGTAATTTATGCACATGCTAATTATTTGAATTTCCAGCACCATTACTGACAACTAACCACATGATTTCACAAATCACTAAAATCAAGCGAGTTTTAATACTTTTTAAAATAAGTTTTTTTTTTTTTTTTTTTTTTAACTTATACAAAGTGTTTGTCGCTATGCTCAGAAGACTGTCATCGATTTTTAAACTACTTTCTAATATGATACCGAGTTAAAATTTTGCAGACATGTTGTTTGTAGATAACAGTACAACGTGGTGAAGTAATGTTTTTCAAAATTCGGTTTGGATTTTTTTAAACTTAACGTTGAAATGATTTTAGTACTTTTCTTCATGAAACGAACAACTAAAAATCGCGTAATTTGTCTATATACAGTATCTGATAGAGGGGGGAAAATCTTTTAAAAGAAATTTGTATTAAATTCTTAACGTTATTCCTGATTTGTTGAAGAACTTTCGAAAATCGTTTAAAAATGTGTGTGCTATAAAATTTTGAAATTTTTACGTTATAAAACAAATTTTTTTCCCTTCTTTTAAAACAAGAATGATAAAAATATATTAGATGGGTGATTTTCTGCAGCTTTTTACAAACATGCTGCAGACATTTAAACAGAAGGGGAATGTGGTGAATTGGTACTTTATTTTTCCACATTTATTCTGCATGTATTAATTTAACTGTTTTATTAGAGTTTATTTGTGATTTTAAGATAATAGCACCATACAACATCCTAAATAAAGCAAAGCGAAATCAAATAAAAATTTAGTACTGTTTTCTTTTGGAATTTGCAGAATTTTCTCAAATTCTTTCTCCCAAATTTAGTATTTTGTATCCACACTGCTGGTCATTAAAATTGCTACCCCATGAAGACGACATGCAACAAACGTCCAGTTTGCATGAAAAGCACTACATGTTGGAATATGTAAATCATTAGAATTCGAGCTCACGCACACAAAGAAGTCATGAGTAACGCCATTTACACTGAGTATAAGTGGGAAATTTACAAGTGAGTCTCTCACCTGGAAATGGCATTTGAACGTTGGGCATTCCCGTAAAAGTCGTGTTATGCAATGTGTAAGAAGAAGAAACTCCTACCAATAGATGTCGAAATTCGACCGCAGCAGAACCTGGCCTATCGGGACAGCGGTTATCATTCCACAATATTGCTGCTCATGTTGGTCGAGATGCCATGGCTGTCGAAGAATATGGAATCGGTGAGTCCAGAAGAATCATACTAAACGCCATGCAATAACAAGAGAGATGATAGAAATGCTGTCCTCTCGGTCTTGCAGGATCGTACAGCCACGACACGTACCCTGAGTCAGAAACTTGGCTCTTGTGCAGGATGACCAACGTCCGCACGGGCAATGCGATGGCATTTTGCAGCACCATGGATTCTCAGCATGCCGCCATTTGTTACGGCTTCCATTGATATGCCCAAGTGTGTCTATAGTAGTAGTACGACGAACGAAAGTACTGGACACAGAGTGGCACCACATAGTCTTTTCAAACAAATCCCGGTTCTACATACAACTTCATTATGGAAGTATCTGTGTATGGGGGCACTGAAGAGAACGGATGTTGCTAAGCTTGTATTCGTCAACGTCTAAACGGGTCCAAGAGCATGCGTGTTGGTATGGACTGTCATTAGGTACACATTCCGGATAGCCGGTAATGTGGATAGTCACGTTATATTTTTGACGTGTTAAGGCCATGGCAGCCTCCTATCATTGATGCTTACATTCAACAAAATAATGCGTGACCGTATGTTGCCTCCGATACAGAGGGTGATCGACCGTTGTCCTAGCCAGCACTTTTCCAAACAAAAACCCCATTAAGAACATCTGGTCATGGGTTGTCAAGAGACTGGCATGTCACCTCTCACCAGCCACTACGATTGATGAACTCTGGCATAGCAAGTTGCAGGTAATAAAGTACCTCTAGCTATCATCCAAGCTCAGTTCGACTCGATAGTACAGCCGAATTACAGCTGTTGTAGCTGCCAGAGGTGGAAGCTCTGTGTATTGAATTCTGCACGAAGAGTACTCTATACCATCATGCAAACTTCATCATCATACCGTATACCATCATGTCTTCATCGCATTATAATATGCTATTAGCTTTCCTTTCTGGCGTAGAAATTTTAACGGCCAACAGTGTAATAATTTAGATTACATTTTTCTTGCTTTAAGTTAATATGCGAGTATGCTGATCAGGATGACAACCCAAACAAATATTTTTATTGGACAGTCACCAAAACGCTTTCAGACACTCTAAGGAATAAGCAGAATCGGAAATGAATTCTTCTGTGCTTTAGAGACTTAGCTGGAGATTATTTGCTACTTCAAGATTTTTTTTTTCGCTTTTATGATAGCTTACCGTAATAGATAGATATCTAAAGAAACGTAAACAACTTTGAATACCTGCGTCTTAACCAGGATTCGAATGCGGCATTTTCCTAAATGAAAGCTCTTATCTACATCCTTATCGGTACTCAAAAATGATATAGATTGATAAGAAAAGTTTTTTTTTTTTTATGAATGCAGTCACAATATATATATAAGTATACAAACATACAAGGTCTAGTCAAAACAATTATTAAGTTGAAATCAAAAAATAAAACTTTTGCTTTTTAATTTCAACAAAATCTTATGAAATTTATCATTGAAATAAAAATTTAATAATAATAGTGTTATTTTACATAAATCCGTTCGAATTGGCCACAGCACCGAGTTTAACACAATCTCTGTACCATTGATTACTAGCTATTCTCGCCCCATTCCCGAGAAAGTATTTGAAAGAAAAAAGGTTTCCTAGCAACAACTCTCCTTTACAAACATATTTCGGATTCTTTAAATTTTCTTCTTTTATTTAACTATCTCTTACATATATATTTCAGGTATTGCATTCATTAGCAGTTGCGATTCTCAAGGTCAAGGGAATAAGCAAATACAGCTGGATATTTCCGGTTCTGATAACATGAAGAATATGAAAACTTGGCTTTAGGGTTGATAATAGAAAAAAAAGGCACTTGAACGCTATTTAAGTTAAAACTAACCGAGGGTTTTTACGCTTGTGGATACAGTGCCTCAAATTTAATTTCTGCACTGGAAAATTACTGTTCTCACTCGCATGTTTTTCAAGCTTCGCATATCGCCTTGCCTTAGCATTTTTAGTAAATAGTAAAGAAATTTTGTTTTACTCGCTAAATTTTGACATTAAAAATATCGTTAGTGAATTCTTTTTAAATTTTTTGGAGCGTTACGTTATGTTACGCTATCATGCATGTTGCACCTTCTGTAGTGTAGACACTGCATGTAACACTACTCCGCCTCACATCGGTGACAATCAATCACAGATCATCGAATGATTGCGGGCAAAAAAGTTGACCACTGAAAAACTGCTTAAACTGTTTATCAATAAGGAGATGATAAGAGATAATCATAGATAAAATGATAAGAGATTATACATAAGATGATAAGAGAAGATAAGAGATAAGATTTTCATTGGCAAGTAGAGGTTATTTTAGAGATAAACTAAATAAATAAATCAGTACTTTTTGTTCAATAGACAATTATGGCTGGGATTACCTAACAAAGTTCTGCAATGAGCATAAACGCCCCATCTAAATTTCTACGTACGTGGTTCAGCGGTATTTCTATCTAAATCAAAATTCAATCTGGTTTAAAAAGGAATATATTAGAATACTAACCAAATTAATCTAATCTTGAATCTATTTAACGTACCACCCGTTTTAACTTATCATTTGGGTTTATTCCTTCATTTAAGTGGAGGAGAGTATAAGGAATTTTCTCCTCGCCTTGGAGGTGTAACTGGAAGCACGTCTGATTAACAATCGGGATTGCTGAATCCTTGCGAGGACACTGTTGATTTTTCGAATTCTCAGCCCCTTAACAAACCTAATGTCTCTACCGACAATCTTGGGTTCGAAACTCGAGGAAGACATTAATTTTCGTAAGTATATAGTATCTGTGCGACATAGGAGCACTTATAATGCGGGCAAGGCAGCGTCCCTCAAGCTTCCTCCATCAAATTTCTGTCAGAACTAGTCAGTTAGCGTGATGGGGCAAAACCTGTGCAACCAATGATGTAATTCTGGAGTTCGGCCTACTTGTACAGGTAGCAGCCGAATTAACATGTCGTAGCCGATAATTCGGCACCCCCAGGATTTGACGACTGTATCTACTCCTCCCCACTCATCCTTTAAGCCGGGAAAACTGTAAATAATTTTTACCTTCTCACCGCGTGGATTCGTGGTGTAATTGAAAGTACGTCTGGCTAGTAGTAGGGAGATCCTGAGTTCAAATCCCAGTCAGGGCATCGCTGATAAGTAGTTCTTGCTTTGAAAAATATATTAATGTACACTTAAATTTGCATTGCACTTCTTGTAACAGTAGAGGTTATCTGAAATCCTATTTTATACTAAAATACAAGACTGTGTCACAAAATCTCGGATAGCTAGTTACTCTATTTTAAGGCATAATAAAATTCATAAATTGATTCTCTTTAATGCACGATCACTGCCCATTGAGAGGAAGCTTAAGACAAGGTCTTGGTGTGAAAGTTTCCCATGAAGGACAGAGATGGATCAAAAACTCAGACCACCATTGCGTGATATGTCATAATCACTTACCAGCCAATCAAAGGCAGGTGAGACAGCTTGAGTTATACATCTCAATTTATTCTTCTCGGGGAAATGGGACATAAGGACACGAAAGATCGAAAATCAGGCAGGTGTATGTACGCGGAGGAGGGAGTTGTAGACGGGAAGGAGTCTGATGTAAAGCTGTTGAATTCTGAATTGATAATGAATGAATTCAAGAAAGCTCCTCTGATGTAAAAAATTAAAACAAGCGAAAGTTTTAAAGAAAAAATTTGATGTGGCCACCACATGACTTCCTTGTATGGCCTATTAAAATATGAACATTACTTGCTGCATTTCATTCAAATTTATTTCTCCGAATTTCATTACAGATATATTTCTCATTCAGTTAATTCAGTTCTCACTTTGTGGGAAGGAAAAAATACATAAAAACTCAAAATACCTTCATTAAAAATTGTAAAATACAGAAAAACATAAAATACCACATAGAGTTAAAACACAATTTTTAGAATTAAAATTAATTAAAACTAAAAGACAGATTTTTCTGTGCACAAAACTTTTGGCTCCACTTTGCAAAAAGACACTGAAGCTGGTGCAGAAACTGACTTAATTCACTATGCTACTAAATTTCAAATGTAAACAAATGACGGCGTCGTTAGGCTTAGTGAAATTTAAACAACTTTTAAATTTTTGATAATTCTTCAACTATTGCATGCACATTAACTAAAGGCAGAAAAACCTTAACCGGAAGATAAAAACAATATAATTCAATCGCCTTTAAAGCCAAAAATGCATACGTATATATGTAAAATATAAAAAATACGGTGGCTTTGCTCTACGCCAGGGATGGGCAAACTTTTTCGGTCGCGGGCCAAAAATCGAAAGAAAAAAAAAAAAAAACGTTCTGCGGGCCAAGATAAATGTTTCTAAAATTTTAAAAACAGTATTCAAGTATTATAATATAACTATGTTAATGAGATAAATGAAACTGCGATTTCATTTTTAAAAGTTACTTGAGGTTCGAAATGAGATGTACTGATTCTATGGAACGAAGCTAAATGCTCATCTGTCAGTCTACATCTGAAATAATTCTTTCTAAGGTCCATAGTTGAAAACACTTGTTCACATATATAAGATGAAGCAAATACAGCACTAATTTTCTGGACGTGAGACATTAAATTTGGGAAACTTACTTTCGATAATGATTAGTAAAACTCTAACTTTGGCATATTTAGAAACAACTGCTTGAGATGATTGTTAGATTGCAACTCAATTAATTCAAGTTGCAGATCCGACCTCGCTGCTTCACAATTTACGTTGAAAGGCCTGGTAAAAATCTCCAATTCTGTTTGAATGGCACTGAAATCTTGAAATCTGGCGTTCGAACTCAAAATGCAGTGTTTTTAAAGCCATCTTCATAATTCTTAAGCTTCTCTTCATTTACTGACGATACGGGTGTGGGGTATTTAATTATCGCAAAGCACACTAGGGCTATCTGCCTAAGGGAAGGGATGCCTTCGTGGAGGACTTTCTAAGGGAAGCTGGCTCGTATACACGTTACACATGGGGAAAACCACGAAAACACCCATGCAGCCAGCCCGTTCGCGGGATTCGAACCTCGGACCGAACTACCAGTGTTCAGCGACTTTACCGCTCGGCCGCTGGTGGGCCTCTGAGGATACGGGAAATGAGAAAATATGAAAATGGCCCTATATGCGTGAATAAGTGTGCGTGAATTGTTTCAGTTTTCATACACAAATCTCGTCTGAACGTCTGATCCACCCCAAATAGGGGTGCATTACTATTATTTAGTTATGCATCCCAAATAATCCAAATCCCAAGTAATGGAATTGTAAAATACTGTAGTCAATATTAATCATTTGTAGCATAACAGGGCAACATGTAATAATTAAATGTAAAACTTGAACTCTATACATATAATCTTTTGAAAATTCTTTAATAACATTGCCTGCTGGCTATAATATTTTACAACGTTATTTAATGTATCTCCTAATAATCTTTATGCGGTGACACGAGGCAATACCACCTAACCTCTCGTTAGAATGATGGTGTCTCGGTCTTCCATAAACTGCCTTGGATGGTACGTATCCCGCTTCGACCAATAATCCTTAGGTCGGGCGCCATCTCAATGGAGTTCAGTATCTGTGAAAAATAATTTGCTTAAAAGTTGAAGGTTTTGCTGAAACTGAAGGTTGAAGGCTGTGCAAAGTGGGAAAAATTTGCCAATATTGGCCCCATGCACTCATAATTTATTTAACTAGATTAATGAGATGTTCTGTGTGATTGTTAATAAGAAATATTTTCAGCTTTCGCAAAACGGAATAAAGTTGAAATTTTTATTAAATGATGGGATAGGCTAGAAATGCGAAGAAAATAATATGTACAGTTAACCTTGTTTTACAAGATAACAATCACGAACAATTAACCTACGGGTCATTAGTATGGGTCGATGCAGTAAATATAGATTTTCAAAACATAATCAAATAAGAGAACACCTGTGTGACAGTTGGTCAAGTCGACTTCAAGACTGTCGGTTGTCAATGATCTACAGACAAATGCTTGGCCTCTACAGGTCGTTAAAATGAAATTAAACCGAAAGGGCAGCTGAACAGCAAAGCTATTGGTTCCCAACGACCATCAAAGTTACCATTGACCTACGGACTGATGGTCTCTGATTTGGAGCAAATTCGATCAACAGGAACAGTTACCAAAGCGAGTGGTTTGGTTTATGTGATTACGGCCTGTCTAAGGGAGGAATGCTTTTGGGGAGGACTTTTTAAGGAAACGTGGCTGGTATGCACGCTACACATGATGAAACCATGAAAACGCCCATGCAGCTATCCCGTTCGCGGGATTTGAACCTCAGACCGAACTACTAGTGTTCAGCGACTTTACCGCTCGGCCGCTGGTGGACCATCCAAAGCGAGTGGATAATCAACGCACGATGACGCAACGTAACGTTACGCTCAAAAAATTTAAAAAGACTTTGTGAAAAACATTTTTAAAGCAAAAAACAAACACAAAATTTCCGGCTCGTACAGGAGTTCGCATACTGGCAAGGCGAACATCTTGAGTGTACCATAAATACAATATCATTCTGAAAAATTAATGCCTGCATTAGCGAAGCGCCAATCGAAACTGAGGAGGGTAAACAAGGGAAATCAGAAATTTTCGGTAGCAGAAGAAGTAAATTGTCTTAATGGAACTATGCAAAAAGATCAATATTTTTTTTAAAGGGCTGATTCGAAAAAAAAGAAAGATGCTAAATATTTCTGAGGCCTGCAAAACGTAAATGTGGAAAACGTTTTCGATAGTTTTAAGAAAGATAAGAACAGTCTATAGGAAACAAGGGGAAAAATAAAAAATATGAAGAAATAAATGAATTATTATGGAAAGCTTGTCCAAAAGAGACACTGTAAGTTTAATAATTCGTAAACTTCCATCTTTACTGCCATTCGGTTTAAATACACTGGCTCTAAAAAATAAAGCACGTAATGCAAATTAGCAATTTTCGAAAGCGTATTTGAATTTGAGTGGCCGAAAATCCCTGCGGATGCAATTGCGTGCCCTAATCAGGCACTCGTTGAAGACGCCAGCATTCTGAAGGGCTTGAGGAGGTTCATTTAAATACTGATGTCAAGTTTTTGCAACTTTCGTAGGAGAATTTTTGATTTGGATTTGTTTAAAATTTATTTTATGACTTTATGGATTTAGGGTTTGTTTCTATGGCTGAAAGAAAACGAATGGCAGATAGTGTACATTAGTGTGCTCACTATGTACCAAATAATGTGTAAAATTACAAACAAACAAACAAAAAAAAAAAAAAAAGAGAGAGACGAGTATAATGAAGTAAATGGATATATTTGCATAAATTTATAATGGTATATCTGTAATAAGTCTTATGCAGAATAGTTTATTCTCGAATATATTATGCTGCGTAAATAACTCTGTATCGAAAAATTTATTGAATGTTTTCACACGGGGTTCCAAAAGTGAAGCACGCGACGGTAAGATCAATAAAAATGGAAAAACTGAAGCTTTGACATAACAAGATTTCACATAAAGGTAGAAAATGTGTTTGTACATGAAAGCACAAAAGTATGAGGAACGAAGGTGGAAACAATATTTAATTTTCATAAATTATACGATGGCATCCCATTTGGGTCGTTTAATTCTTTGAAAGGCGGCGTTTACCTACAGTAACCCCCTTTTCTATTGAACGCCTTACTCACTCGTGCAAGTGGTTTTCAAGACTGACCGTTTCTGAAGTTCTCTTGCAGCTCACTCGATGGCAATCAAGAAACATAAGCCAGTAGTTGCTGCAGGAATTCGTCTTCAAGAAAATAAGCATCAGCCATCGAAGAGAACATCACGACGATGTGCACTCTGCAGCACCAAGAAAAAGTCTGTAAGAACAGTGTGGGAATGCAGCACATGCAAAGTTGCACTCTGCTTGAAAAAGAAAAATTGTTTCCACGAGTACCATAGAGACTGATTTTTAGGGATGTGTTCTGTGGGCGATGGTCACTGACACTAACCACCAGAAGTGATCATTTTTTTCACGCGTCTTGGACAAAATAAGTATAATTGTCGCAAATAATTTCATTGTAACGCCTGATGTAGTAAATAAAACAAGATTTTGCTGAAAACGTTAATTGCCATTTCCTGCCCCTCAAAGAGTTAAGGATTTTTAAAGGTAAAAAGAAACAACCAAATTTTACATTAAAAAGATATATCACCACATGGGACCTTCACACAAATTGTGCAGTGATTGCTTTTGCTTTTAATGAGATGTCCAACCCTCGCAAAAGCTAGTAATGGCCGTTCTTCCATTAGGACATTTCTAGCTGCTTAAGATTGCTTGGAGGAGGTAAACGTGCACAGGCAGCATGCCCGAGGTATTCTGAAATTTTTAAATGGGATTAAACTTTGGAGGAATAACAGCGGCCGGTACATGCTGCCACTCTCCAGAGATACTCATTAACGATGTTGGCTCGATGAGAACGAGCATTATTATCTCTAAGGAGGAAATGAGGACAAATTTCTGCAGCGCGTAGGGTCTTACAATCAATATAAGAGCCGTCACAAAATATTCTTTAAAATTGTGCAACTAGCTGCGATATCCCATAAAAGTTCCAACCTACACCATGACGCTTCAACCTCTGAATGTCTCACATTCGATGACGTTCTCGATCTCATCCATGTAGCTCGTTCTCTTGAAACTCTTACACGCTTATCATCGAATCCCAGAGCAAATTTGAACTTGTCCATAAAAATATGTTGCTCCAATCTGAGACAGTTCAATTGAGACTTTTACGATACCACATTAATCTAGACCTGCTGGATTGGGCGGTTAGTGGAACACAAACTTGTGGTATGCGGGAGAACGGTCCTTTCATGCGAAGCCTTCGGAGCACATAAATGGCAAATATTATTGGCCTACCAAGCGATGATGCAACTCTGAATATAAGAGCTGTGGAAGTCGCTCGTTGATTCCTCCTGGATGCTATAGCAATATATGGATCTTAAAATGGAGTCGTAATCTTTGATCGATCGAGCATAGGTTTCCGAACAACTGTTTGATTTGTATCGAACTGTTACCACTTTCGAGAAATTACTGTATGATCGACAATAAAGAACAGAGTGCAGCTATCAGTGCTCACTCTCTGCATTTTGTCTATATACTATCTATCATTTTGTCTGTATACTATCTGCCATTTTATCTATATATCACTAATATAATGTATTTATATTACGAATCCTATAATGTATTCCAGTTTGATTTTTAAGCTTTTTCGTAGTGCTATGTTTTATTATTATTTATTTACTTAGAAAATTTTATTTAAAGATTTTATTGAGCAGTTTTATTTAATAAAATTTGTGGTTTATTTGTTGTGTTTTTAAGTGTTTACTTCGTGATTTATGTTGTAGAATCTTTTAATTCTATATCGATCGATGTTTGAATTTTGAAGCTAGCTCAATTAGTACCCCAGCCATGGGCCAAAAACCTCGCGACAGGTCTTGGCGATATTTGGCAATTTCTTGCCAACTTGATAACATTCGGAAAATACATTTACGAATGTTTTGAAGTTGAGCATTTCAAGATTGTAACTGACCTTACGGAGTCAAACGGATGTCTGCTGCCTAGAAACATACATGATACCCTAATGGCAAGACTGCGCTTAGGCATTCGCGGCCAGTATTTGGATCCGTTTCCTGCGGCGAGCGCTTGCTACTCATCTAGGTCGCCACAAAGCGAATGCACAAATATTTGTCAGGCCGTTTGAAATAAGGATACAGTTGTTTCATGTAGTGGCAACCCTTATCAAATCACGTGCATGATGAATGGCACGATACCTTCTTGTAATGCAACATAATGATGAAACAATTTAGAGATATGCAATACGTTTACATATAGTGTCTTTACGAAATAGGGGCATTTACTATACTAAGGCGAAAGTTATCTCGAAACGTTGTAGGTTGGGATACAGAGAGGAAGGAATTCCCGAATCTGTCAACCGAGGGTTCTCCATCAAAACTTGAACGAAGCAAATAACGATTGGTTTCAATAGTCGACAGGCTAAAACCCCACCTGATAGGTCGCCCAGTCGTCAGTACAAATACTGGGTATAAGTGGATTTATTGTATGAATGCCAGGATATTTTTGTTGTAATTTTTATAACGTTTTTGTTTCTAAAGAATTTTAGCAGCTGAAAGGCTATTTTCTTCTGCAGACAATAGTTAATACAAATGTACTCTCTGGTACAAAAAGAAAATTCTAAAAATTTTAAATCATTGTATCGGAAAGCAAAGATTATAATCCACATAAAATTACATAAATCATACATAAATACATTAAAATTATATAAATTCTGAAAGCGAATGAAAAATAACTAGAAACATATAATTTGTAATTGAAATAAAAGCAAGTTGATAACTTTTATGATCTTTTTGAAGAAGCAGCCAACAGAATTATCAATGAACTCCAAATAAAGATTCAAGTGAAAAAAATACAATTTTTTAAAATAATTTAACGATTTGAATTTTAAAAAATCAATCAAACATTAAACAAAACAATAATCGAGACACAAAATTGTTTAGAAATAATCAAGACGTAAAACAAGCAATCATTCAGACATAAAAGAGATGCAAAATGTTATTTTAAAAATGATTTGAAATTTAAATAAAGAAATTACCATAATCATCGACCCCTTATATTTTTCTCTAAAATATACAGCATGCAACATCGTCATAATACAAATAACTGTATTATTGCGTTCTACGGGTTCGTTGGTTTGGAGTGATCGATGACAACACTTGATGAAAAATCAAAACACAAATTTATTCGCCAGTGTTATTCAAAACAGTTCCAGAGACACGTTTATTGCCGCCGAAAAACTACGATAAACACACTGAAACAATCAGCAACACAGCCTTCAGGCTACATCGGTAAAGAAAGCTTTACATCAAAGCACTAAAGTACAGCTCCCGACTCGATTCGGTCGCTCTCAAGCTAGCCTCTGAACTCAAAACACTACTGCTAAACTCGAGATGCTCTCCTACTCCGCGTGCAGGTAGCGTATATATGGCTGCCCTAGAGATTATTCTCGAGAAAAGCGCTAAGAATACGTTCTAGAATGTTCTCACTCCGTCTAGGGCATATCATCGATTTTGACGCCAAATGGGCAATTTCGCGCCAAATATGGCAACTCCGTCTTTTCCTGTCACTTGCTGGCAACTCGAGCCCCGATCTGCGGGGAAGCTATCTTACCGCAGCTGGCCATTTTGTAACAGTATATAAATGACTTGAAGATAACAATTAGATTAAGCATATGAAGAAAAGTTTTCAAAAAACGGTTTTTAGATTCTTGTTTTTTTTTTTTTTTTTTTTTTTTTTTTTTTTGTGTGTGTGTGTTATTATTTTTTTTTTATTTTACAAATTTAAACAGTTTTTAGAAACAAAGCCAAGATTCTAATTGCCCAAAAGTTCAATTTTAATTAATGTGATGTCTACATTGATACACTGATGCAAATCTTTTTAATATTTGGCATAAAATTGCTTAATTTAATTCTTAAATTCCCTCTTTCTTGTTTTTCGTTCTAGTTTTACGTATTATTATTATTATTATTATTTTTGTTGCGTGTTTTCATATATTTTACTTTTTTATATTGCGCTTATAGCACAAACTTTATGTATTTAAAAAAATTTACTAATTTTTAAAACATAATAAATAACTTTAGAGTATTTTTTCATCGAAACTATTTTACGTGATCTCTTCTTCACTACATAGTATAAGTTCTATATCAATAAACGATTAACTATGAAACATGAAGTGAACTATGAAACTCAGAAGTGATAACAGAATTAATTCTTTGACAAAACTTTTCGCGATAATTTACACTCCGATTTTCGTAGATTTTTTTTTAACTCAGAGTAAATAATATATCAATTACTTCCGGGGATCACTGATTTGATTTACATCGATATGGTGGTAAAAAATGGTGTCACAGAAGTTAAAACCTGATTTTTGACCTCTGACCCCGATGGTTCTACCCTGGCTGGACATTTATTTATTCGGGCAAAATGGTATTAAGACTGGATGAACAGCCCCTGTAAAGTAACCTTCGTGTATATTTTTCCCTCCTCCTTCAGTACAACGGAGCTACTTCTGCTTCGGCGAAGCTTTCTTTCTTAATCCTCGAAGTTCTTTCATTACTGCTCGTATGACCAAGACAACTAATTGAAGCAGCTGGAAATCTTGTGAAAATGTCTAACTAGACAGGCTTAAAATCCCGTAAGAATTCTCGACAGAAAAGTGGATAATCCTCTGCTCCTAGGAATAACATCGAAGAGCCACGTATTCGATGTTTCTGACCTGTCTTGTGAAAGCCTTGAGGATGCTGTACTTTTCGGCTGTTTCTGGGGTGTCCTGGAGTGTCTACGTTCGATTATGTCTAGGGCAGTGATATTAAGGAAAGGGTTGTAAATGATGACTGTGTTATTATTTTTCTGTAGAAAGTTTTGTTTTATGCTAATCTGTGATAGCAGTTTTTTAACTTTTTGCACAATAAACTAACTTTTTCAGGCACAACACAGTTAATCTGCAATCCGTTTAATCCACTGCCAGTTAGTTGGGAAATGAATGAATTTCTTTATAAAATTATTACTTAAATAGAAAAATACTAGCAGCCATTGCACTCGAATCGAGTTAGAAAGCCGAGAGAACACACGTAATGCGTATAACAGCGCTCTGGTTGGAACTCAAAGATATTCAACTGTAAGTGAAGATCTGTATATTGATCTTGTAATATTTATTGTTGAAAACAATGATACCTGACATTTGTAAATTTTTAACAAATAACAGGGTCAAAATGACAAATTGGCCTGGACATTAGGAACCATTCCCCTGAAATGGAACAATACCCAGCAAACCGTAACGTGTAATTAGCCCATTTAAAATCATAAACATATAGATATAAACAAACATTTAAAAAAATACCCTTATAATCACTATAATTAATTACAAACTGTAAACAAATTTTACACAATATATTATTGAAACCTTATATTGTAGAGTCATTACGGCGTTTTTGGAAACAGAAGATGTGAAAAAAATGAGCAATGCCCTCGCCGAGACACGAACTCTGGATCTCTCGAATACGCGCCGAGTGTGCTGACCGATACACCACGAAGGCATGCCGAAAGGAGGGAGAAAATATCTTATATACTTCCCCTTTTAATGGGCGACTGGGGATTAGGGGGCCTAATCGCCAAATCCTTGTGATGGAGGATCATCACACACCACCTTTTTTTAATTCGGGCGTCACTGTAGAGAAATTAGGATTTTTGTACGCGGGATATGTGAAAAATGAGCAGTGCCCTCGCCAGGACACGAACCTGGGATTCGCAGACGTGCTGACAGCAGTGGTCATGGAAAGATACTTTCTCAAGAAGGCTGGAGTCCGGTTGCACATGTCACAACACTCAAAGGAAAAACCGCTGCATCAGTGTGCACATCGCATTGCAAATGTAGAATACATTCCAGCTTTTCTTGGCACCACAGTGACAAGCCAACTTCAAAAACTGATTATTTGAGAGACAACTCCAAGCCAGATGCACTATAGTGGCCAAACCACTAACCCTGGATCACCACCAACTGAGACTTCTCTGGTGTCAACCTAGAGCTCATAGGAGGCCAGAAAGAAGATCTTTTTGTGCTCTCAGATCCGTTTCTGTCTTAGTGCCAGTTATGGCCATATATTGGTTAGAATGAAGCCAGGTGAGCGCTTAGAACCAAGCTGTCTACGGCGTAGACACATTGGGATTTACGCCAATGGTACTCTTACGCACAATGGTCTGAAGTTGAGTTTTCTACGACAGGAGAAGCATTCTCGCTGTTATCCCACATACCTTAACAGCAAACTGGTGATTGCACCGGTAGTGCTGCCATTCTTGAGTAATATTTCACGGCACATTTTCCAACAAGATAAAGCTTGTACCCATATTGTTGCTATCACCCAATGTGCTTTACAGAGTGTCAAAATGTTGCGTTAACCAGCGAGATCAACCGATCTTTCCCCATCGAGCACGAACAGGCCATGATCGGATGGAAAATTCAGCATCATCCACAACCAGCAAGAATCTTCGTTGATTTGATTGACAAAGAGCAATAGGCATGGAACTCCATTCCGCAAAATGACATAGGGCACTTGTGCGACACAATGCTTGGGCGTCTGCATATGCTTGCTTTCAACATCGTGGCGACTATAGAGGTTATTAATATAGCACTACTTCAGACTTGAAATTATTGTTCTCAGGCATACTTTAACATGTGACCTTGAAATATTAATCAAATAAAAATGTTATCTAGACAAATGATTTGCCTACATTTCATGCCTAAACTGTTTTCTTCTTAGTGTTAAGTTTTCATTTTCAGTCAGTGTTTTCATTAAAAAGTTCTATTATGAAGAATTAACTATTTAGTTACATAAAAAATCATTAAAATAATGAAAATTAACATACACAAAACCTTCACTTTTCAGTTACTGCATTTTCTTTTAATTTCAACATCACAACATATTTTTAACGATTTTTTTCTTTCTGCTACTGTTAATAATACGCAGATTTCACAAATTTTGAAAGAATGCAAATAACAAATAAAAACTTATTGCTTGGAAATATCCATTAATCCATTAATCAAAAACTATAATCTTAAAATATTTTTATTGAGTCCATAGGTGTAAACGTATTGACAAACAAATTAACTAATATTATCACTATTTTAAATAATACATTCATAAACAATAGTATTAATTAAAAATTCGGTAATGATTCATAAAATTTATTTCATAATTCTAATATTACCATTCATTTAAATAAAAATTTTTGACATTAAAATTTGGCGGATGTCTAATATTTCCTTATAGCTACAACTATTGTGAAATATGCATTTTTATAGCAATACTAATAATATAAAAATTTTTGAACTCTGACATAAAACAATTTTAGGTAGAGAAAATATTTCTTAGAATAAATGAAAAACAAACTTCCAGTTGTAATAATCAATATTCACGCTGCTTATAATGAATGTACGTAAAAATAACTAAGCAAAAGATTTAAACTAAATTTCTAAGCTTAAATCATGACACATTGTATAAAATGAAAGAAAAAATGATAAAAATTAAGTTGAAATCGATCAGTACACCATTAAACTTTTTCTGTTTGTTTAACTCACATTAATTACATTTTCACCAGTAAATACTTTTTATCCATTCTGTTAGCATATTTTGACATATTTTCTTAAACATTAATCCTCTAGCGATACAAGTATCAACATTACAATTTTAAGTATTTATAATAGTTTCTTTCCTCTTTTGTTGTATATAATAGCCACATTATGTGTTATAATTTATCTTAATATACGTACATTATAATGTACAAATATAAAATTCGCAGAAAAATATTACTGAGCTAACTAAATGGTTTCCAAATAATAATAATAATTGAAAAAAAACTTGATCAATAGTTATAAGAAACAAGATATAGTTCTGATATGTTGAATGAATATTCTGTTAGTAAATTGTAGAAATTTCAGCGAACGTTAGTCAATAAATTATGGACGTAAGATTAAACGATATGTTTGGATGATGAGAAATAAATTTTATAAACGTGAATATTAAAACCATCTGTCGCCATAAATACAAAAAGATACGTGCAATTTTATAATAGAACAACACTCTAAAAATAACAACTCGCCCCTCATCATTTGCATGAAGATTCAGTTCATCCAAGGATGAACCTTAAAGAAATTATTTCAGGTGTCATTTCCTTACCTTCGAATGCAAGGGGAGGAAGACGAAGGGCGGTTAAAAATAAATTCGGCGGCATCAATATCGGATGGTGTTTATTCTTAACTAAGGAGATACTCGCCGGTTTGACGACGGCTAGACGACTTCTACGGATTTTCTTACACGTAGCGCCATCTACAAAACAGTCGATAAACTAAGTTGCCGTAATAGCTGTCAAAAACAATCGATTAATTTTTCTCCGATCACGTTGCTTCAAGCGAATTTTTATGAGTTATTGAATCACGCTTCTCCTTATGCATTGAACTAAACAAGATATACAGTAACGTCGCTTAAAAAAAGGGTGTTTCAATTCCTCCCTCAAATTTTGAAGGTCAGTCTCTCTATTCAGAAAAAATGGTATCAAAATCAGCAATTAAACAAAAATATTAATACGGTTTGTGCAGTGCACATACTAGTAACTATGTAGTAACTTTACACATACTCAAACTAAAAACTTTAAATAGCTTCTACGGTTAATTTACTACTAGTAACTATACACAGTTACTAACTAATAACAATACACAGTCTGTACGATTAATTTGCATTAATTAATAACCTTATACACTTTGCATGGATCGTCACTGCATTAAATACTATTCTTAAAGCCATAAAGATGGACAAGTAAAGTGGGAGGGACATCAGAATTTCACCATTTGCTCGATGAAACCAAACCACTCAAGAAGACTCAAGAAGACACTCAATAAGACGAACGGTCAGGTGTTTGAAATGACTCTATGCCACACAGATACTATGCACTTGTCACACCTTCTCCAGAATTGATAAATTGATTGAAGGATTGAAGTTTGAAGACAGACAAATCAACTCCTAATAAATTCGGAGTGAGTAACACAAACTGAGATGTAATTTTAAATTAAACATTTTCATTGACTAAACAGCCTGACAGTTATAGAAACTTTAATATATAGATATAACAGAACACAGCTTCCGCAGCTTATCGTAAATTCTCAATAAATTCTTGAACCAGTTAAAATAATTAATATTTACAAAGTAAAACACGCGAATGAAGTTTTTTGCTCGGCCCTCTAGATCTCACTAAGTAAAACCGGTTAAACATTTCAATATATGGGCGCAGTCGGGAAGGGGAGTGCAGGGGGAGGGTTCATCTTCAACCTCCTAAACCAAAGATTTTTTTTTTCTTTTCCTATTAACTAATAGATATTACCGAAGAATTTGCTCTATTCTGCATTGCTCATATACTAAGAAATCTGCTTTCACTTAAAAGAAATCGGAGAATTGCAAAAACTCGCGCATAAGCAACTTTATTGATTCGCGTTGTAAAAAAAATTGTTTCTAGAAAAATTGAGCTTACTAGAGGCGAACCAAGATCCTAGCCTAATTTATTTCTCAGCCCTGCACTTCTTGCATCTCCAAAAACTACCATTCGATGACTTTTTCTGACTAACTAACCAGCATGGTATCTTACATTTTTCACAATCTTTCAATAATCGACAATCCATCAAAAATCCTCTAAAAAGTTCATACTCTCTTGTTAATTCATACATAAAATATCTGTTTCCAAAATTTTACGCTTGTTTGAAAACTCCCACCTTAAATTTTCCTTTATAATCTCCTGATACTTAATTACAACATCACTAACAGTAGTTTTAGAGCAAGCAATAACTAAACGCAAAAATATCACCACCAAAGTAGCCAAAAAAATATATACAAAACAGTATTCACGGTATCTGAGCGTTAAACAATTGCCAATAACAGTGTTACGAATTGTGTATTTAGATATTAATTTTAGTAGAATTCTAATTTAAAGTGTTGTATCCCCCCCCTGCAACGCAGCGTCAGACAAATTTTAAGAGAAATCTATACCGGAAAAATAAGAATACAGGGCACTTTGAGTAAACGGATATCTTGGTAATTTGTATTGAAATTGAACAAATGTAACTGACTACTATATTAGCTGTAACCGTAATTCCATCCTTTTGTTTACATTGCATTTGGTGAATAGCACTGGCTACCAGATCATATCATTTATCGCCGCTCTTGGCGATATTTTTTTGTTTCAAATTCCGGGTGGGCTATACTGAAGCTGTGCCAAAAATGTAAACATTTCTCAGAAAATAGTCGGTATGAACGAAACTAAAATTGCTGAAAGTGGAGAACTAATTCATGTTGATGCAAATGGTGGAAGAAGAAATCTTTTAATAAAAAGTACAGAGACACTTGAAGGGCGATATAGTGAACACCAAACTTTGAATGAAAAAAAATCTGGTATACAATGTTTGATTCCATTTGCGTATTACGAGACAACCATGAACAGCGTCGTCAGTAGAAACATGAACTACCAAGATGACATTAATTTAATAGATCTGTGGAAAGAATGTGATGAAACTGACTCCTCTGCAAACAGTAAAATTCTTCCAAAAGCTAGAAAGGGGACTTCGGGAGTAACAAGGTTTAAAGAAGGTATCAGACATGAGTTTTCTAATCAAGTACTGGATTTTGACTAAAATGCTACCAATGTTGAAGAATTGGAGGATGCGCTGGATCTGGCTAGACTGATTCAGAATAATTATCTGAGAAAACAGTGAAGCATCTGATAAGCAATGCACAAGAAATGAAACCTCCTCTAAAGCTGAATTTGATATCGAATATAAGAACTCATTTAACGAAAGTGAGAAGAGCATCAACAGAACTAGAGTAAATTTGCACAAACAGGATGAATGTAACTTAGCCTACCCATTGACAGAACGTTTTGAAATGGATTCCTCTGACACCAGTCAGTTTGTACCAGACAGTGGAAATAACTTGACTGAAAGCCATACAGTAACATTGAAAGAAAGCATCGCTTATAGAATTTCAATGTCGGATTCCTTAGAAAATGTCATTAACGATGACGAACATGCGAATAATCAAGTGATGAAACTGGCATCGCCGAAACTCACTACGAACTGAGGGATGCAAAACAAGAAGAGCTTTTCTATATGGTTTTAAATATCTACAAAGAAAAATGATTATGCAAAAGGAAAGACGAAACCGTCACTCTTATTGAAACGAATTTGGAAGAACTCAAGTCACCTGTTCTTGACCCCAAAGACGATCCTCTTGATGTACTCCTTATCAACGCGTTAGTGAATGAATACACTGAAAGGAAATTAAAAGAGGATGAAGAGCAAAATAACACGGATATTTCTGCTGAGAAATTTGCACAACACCCTGATACTGAACTGCCAATAACAGAATATAACGAAAATGATTATTCTGCTTATCCTATTAACTCTCTTATTCGGAAAAATAGTGTCACTCGTAAACCAAAAGACGGACATCCATGTCTTCTTTTTCTATTTATCACTGGCATGTGTGTTGGATTCTGCATTGGAGCTTCGTTGAAGAAATGAAATTAATCTTTTTATTGCCTTTGTTAGTTCGGTAAAGCAATGTATAATATTAGACTGGAAAAAGAGAAAAAGAAGCCTAAGATCGAAAACATATAGTATTCTTTGCATAAAATGCGCATTGGTGTACAGGTTTAATGTTTAAAAGTAGTTTCCTCAAATGTAAATATAGCTGGATAGCAGCTACTATCTTAATTGCTGTGCTGTAAATCAGTTAAATATATATAGCAAAAGAAATACAAATATAAAAGTTTATAAATATATATGTTGTCCGTTGTAATGTCATTACTGCTTAATATTGTTATACATTTTATTTCGCCAGCGATGAATGTACAAAATCTTCGAATCATAATTTAGAAGAATACGTTTTCAAAAATTTGAAAGAGATCAGAATAAAAGCGTATTTTAATTTGCTTGGAGAGTGGTTTCACTATTTGTGTGCTTTATTCTGTAGAAAATAAGTTATCTTTTTCGTTTAGATTGTACTTTAGAAGCCTGACTTGGCATGGACAGCGGAAAGACAGTTGATGTGTGAGGATTATGTTAATTTTATTAACAGTTAAATTTTAAGTTAAAGTTCCTTTTCTGTCGATTCTTAATTTCAACTTACTACTATCGGCCAGAACGTAGTTTTAGAATCCCGTCTGAATACATAATGAGGAGAAGCGGTATTTAAACCGCGAAGTTTTTCGGTCTTAGCGAGAGAGTTAACAGGTATCCTGTCTGCACGCGTCCGCCTTTTTAGGCTTCTCTTTCGTAAGCTATTATTACACTCGGCCGTACTTAGGCCCTTGATAGCTTCGCAGTCAATTAGCTATAAGGGGCCAACTCGGTTAGAATCTTGATAGCTTCGGCTCTATCTCTTTAGTTTGAATTAGCTTTAGTTTACTTCTTAGCCTCTTAAGTTTAAGCCCAAGTGTCGGCTTTTATTGTAAACTCCAAGACGGAGTTCTGTTAAATCTTATCTGAATAATAAAGGGTTATTTACCCTTCCATCTTGTTGTTTCTTGTTGCACGAACTCAGGCGATTATTCGCTTATCAGTTCTTAAGATTCTTCACGTTCAACTGTAACTTTGCATTTACCAAAGTGAGGAACTCTACAACTGGTGCCCGAACTAAAAAGGTGTCGGATAAGGATTCTCCACACCCAGGATTTGGCGACTAGGTCCCCTAAAACCCTAGTCGCCTTTAAAAAGGGGGTTCTCCCGCTTTCCTAGCGTGCCTTCGTGATGTAGTGGTTCTGAACGCTGTGCCGGTATTCCAGAGGTCCATGGTTCGATTCCCGGCGAATTAAGGTTCAGTTTTTGCGTATCTTTGCAATTATAACTCGTTTCAGTTATTATATATTTACAGTTCTGAATAAATTTAATAATAAATGTCCCTTATCATATTCAGAATTCCCGACAGCAAAAACTTTTCTTTTTAATTCTTTTCAAAATCTCATTATCACCTTCCCTCTTTTTACACATCTACTGACATCGTAGGTCAACAAACTTAAAGTACATAAACAGAATTATCTTCTTTTGTCATTCGGTTCTTATCGATAGAAGTTAAAGGCGGATAATTTATTTTTTTCCTCTTTTTTTTCCCCCCCTCCCAATTCGGTTTTTCGGTGGCTGGATCCATTTATACATCATCTTCCTGCGCAGTTAAAAGACAATATCTGACCTTTGATGTTTTAAAGATTATCGCTTTTATCTGCGTCTACGGACTGAAGCTCCTTATATGTATAGTATTTTTATGTGCTCGTAGATGTAGCATCCAAAGAGAAAAATGTCGGTCTTTGCCCCAACGATACCGCAAAAATGGACTGATATTAAAAGAGATGTACAATAATATCGTACTTCAGATTCAACACTGGCCGTTATCTCTTGTGTAATTTTGAGCTTAAAGTATTTCGCATCATGGGCTACATCGTTTAACATTACCGCATCGTATTGCATTGAGTCAGAAATCTGCTGACCTACATTTCTGCGTTTATATTACACTTTTATTACAAAGAAAGATGCGTTCGGATTCGAATGGATTATTTGAGTAACGAAGAAACACGTGAGGGCTATCTGCCTAAAGAAATGTCTTCGTGGCGAGTTTTTTAAGGAAAAATGGCTCGTATTCGCATAACACGCCAAAAAGTCACGAAGACATCCATGCAGCTATCCTATTTTTCGGGATCTGAACCAGCGTCGTACTATTAGTCTCCAGCCGATCCCCCAGATTTACAGTTAGTGTAGACTTATAGTAATCTTATAGTTAGTGAAGCTGTATCTATGTAACCGGGTTGAGATCCTGGAGAAGGCATGGATGTATGTAGATCTAAAGTATCTGTGCAGCAAAAGGGTACTCAAAATACTCGGCAAAACGAAAATCCCATCGAGAGGTTTGTGGTAGGGAAAGGGGGATAGACTCTCGGACCGCCCCAGAGGAATTCTTCAAAATCAAGGCGGAGCTGCATAATTATCGCGGTGGGACTATACCTGTACGACCTGTGATGAAATTCTGGTGTCCCCCCCTTTGTACCTGTACCTGTGCTAGTCTTCAGCGATTTTAGTACTCGTCCGCTAGTGTGCACATAGGTAAAAAAGAATTGATTTGAGGTATTTTGAAGTTAGAAACGATTGTAGCTTACTCTTTCCCGTGCTCCAGGGCATTTACAACGCAACAAGACAAGTATTCTTATGATACCTTAGACCTAACCTTTGCCAGTTCTCAGACGTTTTGGCATTCAAAGTGGTATAAGATCTTTAATTTATCTTTCATATTCAAAGAGCACATTGCTTAAATGATTGATCGATTTTAAAAGTAATAATCTTATATCTTAATAATTTATATTTTGATTTTTAAGTGGATGTTCTAACGGATATTTTGAGGCTAACTCTGAGCCACTTATGATTTCACTCTATCTGATAATGATTGCAACGCCTGAGATATAAGGCATCGGACTATTTTCAAGAGTGCTGCCATTAGATCTGAAATTTTTAATTTATCTTTAAATATCTTTTTAATAAGTGCTTAACAAGCTGAAATATTCCAAAGCAATACATGCACTTTTTAATAGTTTAAAACTTTTATCGTTTTTCCAATATAATTATCTAATTTTCATAAATTAAAATATATTTAGTTTTCAATATATTCACCCAGCATGGCGTTTTCGTAGGTTTTCCTCCCTAAAATGCTCGCAACATAAATACGAGCCAGTTTTTCCTAGAAAATACTGACCTTAAAAAGACAAACCTCTAAGCACTTTGGCACAGTCCACTCTATCTAATCCAGGGTTTCTCAAACTGGTTTTATCGTACCCTGGTTGTTTTTTAAATTGTGGCTCAAAAAATGTTTATAGCTTATTAGTAAAATTAACAAATTTTAAGCCCCCCCCCCAAAAAAATTGAAACTTTTCAGATTTTAACTTACATTTAAAGGGGCATTTTGTGTGTTACCTTTATTTATTAAATATCATGTTCTTCGCACTTAAACCATACAATTCAGTTCAACAGCAATATCGCAAAATAATTTTAAATTGAGCATATTTTTAGAATTTCCGATACACAGTCTCACGAGACGGAGATAAAAATGTTTTTTCCGTACAACGTTGCCATTGCTCGCTTTGAAATCCTTGAGTTTGTTAATCAAAAATTCGTTAAAGTTTTACAAAATATGAAATCGATAATAAAACAAATTCCAAATTTTAAATTTGGGGCTTCCCAGATGCCCATATTCGCAGTAGGATTACGTCATTCAAAATTGGATGTCTCTAGGTACCGTCATTTCATCACAATGCGAGAAACATACACACATGTATCCAGATTCTTCATTATTTAATTTCTTCAAATATAATACAGGGCGATAATATTTGGTGGCATCAGTTTGAAAAGTAAAGAAGACATTCAGAGTGATTCGACGCAAAATCGCAAAACGAAAACAATAGTCCATCAGGGACAAAGCCCCTTTGGACTGCTAATTTTGTCTTTATTGTAAAAGTAACAAAAATGCATACAAAAATATAAAGCAGTAAGAAAGTTTTAATGGAAACTGTGATATTGTTTCTTGTTGAATAGAGAACTTTCAGGTCTACAGAAAAAGATGACAACTTTGTTTTTAAATCTAGTTCGACATCTAATCGGTTTCTGTACTTATTTTTTAGAAAAACATTTATGGAGAAGAATGTTTCGCATCAGTAAATTGTAACAAAGGCCTTGGAAACTAACAAACGGTGTTTAAACATTTCCACTACTTTCACAGCCCATAAATCGTGCTTGGTTTGCACTTGGAAAGAGCTTTATGTATATATAATATATATATGTATATGTCATAATAAGAGCAAAGGGAAAAAGACGGAGCAGTGTAGATGCATGATTAGATCCATATTGAAGAAGAATTTTGATTGCGTAGTATTTAAAGAACTTGGCAGTCGAGGCAGTTTTAATTCCATTTTTATTTCCAATTGATATTTGTGGCCACAATCACTTGGCACTCTAGTCGTGCCTTTCCACAGAAGATTTACATTTTTGATATTGTTGGGATAGAAAGCAAGCCAGCGAAATTACATCTTAGCACAGTAGAGAGCAAAAGCTGAAGTGCGTCGTTATGAAAGATGGAAGCACGCGAAGAGAAAAGTTTTGGTTTACAATTCGGTGATTGGTCGTCAAGAGGCATCTGGTATTAACGGTTACGTAAGATCGCATGATTAATTTGAATGACGCAATGCAGATAAGTTATTACGATTTTAGAATAGAGAGGAAGAATTAATGTTTATAGTTATATTATAATTCTGATTCATACATTTTTATCTTACATATTTCTCCCCTTCAAAAAGAAAAAGGCGTAGCGACAGAGAAGCCTTTTTAAAGAGAAAGAGTTAAAACACTAGCAAATTTAAAATAAATAAATAAATAAATAAATAAAATAAAATAAAAAATAAATAAACCATAAAATTTTTGTCCTGTAAAGTATAATTTAAAAATATCAATTTTTTAAAATAAATTTTTAATTTTTAGAGTCCTATTGCATTTTTCAGCATTTCAGTCCAAAAGTCTTTTTGTTTGAGAGTTCACATAATCATAATTCTTCAGGGAAGGTTCTTGTTATTACAGAATATCACAAAATAAACTTTTACACAATCATTGCTTATAATAAAATGTAATGCACATAAATATTTATGATACTTATTTCCATACTGATAAATTATAATTTAACATCATAAATAATAGGATTAAGGGTAAAATCCTAGTATACGGTGCAGCCTTGGCGCGATTTTGAAAATTATCGCCAACACCAAAAATTACCCAAAGAACGTCTATGTATATACTATACACTATCACTACATAGTACATACTATATAACTATGTACATTCTTTGAATGACCCGTTTACTACTTATCGTATATGTTTCGTTTTTACTGCTAATCCAAAAGTAGCCAAATCCCGTATGCACTGGATACTAGGATTAAGCCGGAGGAAGATTTTCAGAATTTATGGTTTCACCGTTATCATCTTTCATTTACAATTCCTGATTTTACCAAACTGGAAGCCTCGCAATACTTCTAAACAAACATATCCATCAATAGCGCTGTCCTCTTGAGCTAACCAGTGTGTTCTCTGCACTAGTGACCCAGGGTGCCTAGGCAGTTACTTGAAAAGGCCTCCGTTCCTTGCATTAAGGTAACTGGCCTTCGAGAACTGCACTAATACATTCCATAATAAAAAAATATAATAATAATAATAATATAAAAAAATTACAAACACTCATAAAATGAGAGCCTCCAACATTATCTTACTTGAAGAGGGTAAAAGGAACAACTGTACAGAGGTAATCACAGGCCTCTGTTGAAGGAACCAATACTCCCTCGATATACACTATACTTAACATACAATCACCCATAAATTTAACATGCATTTACCATAATTTCATATTAAGTATCTGTAATAATTTCACTTATTTTTTACATCAACTTCATTTTTAGAATAATTATAAAATTCGTATTGAAAATTCTCAACAAAATTTCAAAAACATAAAAACTTATCTTAATATCCTTCCCTATGAATAATTTAAATAGCTTAAAATTCGTTACTTAATTTGCTTACACATAATTATGAAAAATTAGAAAAATTAATGAACAAGAATTTCAGATTTTCTCACCAAAGTTGAAATGAAAACTATAGAATCCGCAGCACATTAAATAATTTAGTTCCTGAGCTAGATTCACACGAATGGAATAATTTTTGAGCTGTTGAAAAAGCGGAAGTGCAAATAATTATCTGTCACACATAATTGCAAACACTAACTCAGATCGACCTTGAACCTGCTGTAATGCTTCATTCCTAAACGGTAATTCACTGATGATTACCTTTTCACTAGGTTTTCGAACTTCTCAATTTATCGAGAGATTACTTTCAATCTGTAAACACTATGCGTGAATATTTTTTGAAGCACTTGCAAAATACCACAGCAGAAGAATGATCTGTTATTTTTTAAACACTGAAAAAACAAACTTGATGATTCACTTCTTTCACATTATCTTGGATGTATCACAAAACATGATTTGAAGAGCTGAACTAAATCTTCCATTGAGGTTTCAGGCTGCAGGAAATTATCCTGCTGACTTAATTGTCATAATAAAAGCAAAGGAAAAGGAAAAGACAGAACACTGTAGATGCGTAGTTATCCTATATTGAAGAGGAAGTAATCTGATTGCGTCGTAAGCTAATGTGTTGACTTCGTAAATAAAACTTGGCAGTAGAAGCGAGTTTTAATTCCATTTTTATTTGCAATTGATATTTGTGGCCACAATCACTTGGCACTCTAGTCGTGCCTTTCCACAGAAGATTTACATTTTTGATATTGTTGGGATAGAAAGCAAGCCAGCGAAATTACATCTTAGCACAGTAGAGAGCAAAAGCTGAAGTGCGTCGTTATGAAAGATGGAAGCACGCGAAGAGAAAAGTTTTGGTTTACAATTCGGTGATTGGTCGTCAAGAGGCATCTGGTATTAACGGTTATGTAAGATCGCATGATTAATTTGAATGACGCAATGGAGATAAGTTATTACGATTTTAGAATAGAGAGGAAGAATTAATGTTTATAGTTATATTATAATTCTGATTCATACATTTTTATCTTACATATATATACCAGTCGAGTAAAAGACTGGGGCTGCTAAATACTTTTAATCATATATGTTGTTAAATTATGCATCTTTTTGCTTTAAAAATGATTGAATTATGTTGTTCTTATCTTCTGGTTAAGGTTTTTATGCATTTAGTTAATCTGCATGCATTAGTTGTAGAATTACCAACAATTTAAAAGTTGTTTAAGTGCAGTAAAGTCTATGTTTTTAATCATAGCATCCATATTTGTTTGCATTTGAAACTTAGCAGAATAAGTCAGTATCTGCACCTTCAGCGTTTTTTTGCAGAGTGGGACGAAAAGGAAACTTTGAGTTTTGTGCACCGAAAAATCTGTCTTTTTGCCTGCTGGTTCAATTTGTCGTAAAAATTGTTTTATACTTTTTTATAGTTTTAAATTTTTAATAAAGATATTGAGGTTTTACGTATTTTTGCCTTGTTGCGAAGTGAGAACTGAATGAAAAATCTATCTCTAATGAAAGTCGATGTATTAACTTTAAATGAAATGCAGTAAAAAAAATGGGTATAATTTAATATTCCGTACAAAGAAGTCATGCGGTGTCCGCATTAGATTTTTTTCCTCTTAATTTTCGGTAATAAATAGACTCCTTTTTTTTTTCATTCATTTAAGTAAAGTCATGTTTCATAAAGGGTTTTCATACAGTTTCTACAAATTGCGCTGCAGTTGCCTGGCAAAGCTGATGAACATTGAACACGATTCCCTTCCTTTTTTTTTTTTTTAAGTTCTAAAACTTGATTTATTCCTTTATTTATTGATGCTACATATATATATATAAAGACTTTGCAATTGATTTCTGTGTCAGTGGATTTTTTGATTATTACAAAAGATTAACCTTTAAAAACATTAGAAACAGTAATGTACGCTTTTTCGTGTATATTTGGAGTCTTCTTTACATGCAGAAGTAATGATTGACGGTTTTTTCCTTTTCGATTAATAATGCTGCTTATTTCGCGCTTAGGAATTTTAACACTATGGGTTTTTCAATGTTCTCGAATTATGGAATAGGAATATTTTTCTTTGCGAAGCGCAAATAAAGCGTGTCCTTCAATCCCCAGGGTGCTCACATGTGACATTTTGAAAGAAGAATAAATTTAAAAGTAGCAGACGATATTTCTCCTTTCAAATACCAAGCTATTGCCAGAAATATTTATTCCGAAACATCTGCTTTTTTTAAAAAAAATTTCAATGAAATCACTCTAAAAATGTGTAAATATCCTTTGTATTTAACGCTTTTTTAGGCAAGGTACGGATAATTCACCCCATCCCGGATAATCGGAAGTTAACTGCTGTCATATTATTTTAAGGTACCTTAAATAAATTGACTCAGAATGGGTAGTTTAACGAAGTGAAATTTTGAGAACAACTGTCTAAATTAAAAATAAGCAAATGTCATATAAAGTAGTGTTATATCAAAGACCAGTTCCAATTCGATACAGTTACTCCACAAAAGAGCCATGAGCTGAGACATATCAGAAACTCCTGCTTTTTAAAGAAAAAGTTATCCAGATATCACTTCAGCGATTTTTGGATGTAAAATTATTCAGCTATTATGCACCGATATCGGTCAAACATGTGACTACCAATTAAGTATTAAAATGAGCTCCAAATAAACATCCGTTTATTTTCCACCATGTTGAAGTGTTATCCATATCGGGTGATCTTGATGACCCAGAGGTGTGGAATGACTATTTATTATTATCTATGCCCCATTCTCTTGACCTTTCAACATTAGAATTTCACGTTCGGTTGAAAGAGTTTAATCTATGGCTACTCAGACTGACCACACGCATATACAAACATAAACAAAAAAAGGGTTATAGCTGCAGTAGTTTCAGATTCACGTCACACTGAAAAGACAAACACACCGTTTAAAAAAAGAACTTAAATTTGAAATTTTCTTCTAATTGCGTTCAAGTATACATTTCAATGCCAAAAATCTAAAACTTCTCCAAATTTCAGATTTGGAAATGTTTCGAATGACTGAAACTTCCTACATTTATTCTAAATGATAAAAATCTGATGTGAATAACCACGATTTCCTTGTACAGCCGATTAAATTACACACATCTTTTGCTGCGCTTCATTTAAATTCATTTCTTCGAATTGTTCTAACTTAATTAACCGATTCCCGAGGAAAGCTGAAAATGACGTCACAAATTGCAAATCTTGAAATTAAATATACCTATCAATCTTCGTCGTACGAGTGTCAAACTTCTTGTACTTTTATTTTTTTCTTAACGATATAAAACTTTCCTATGTAAAGGAGCCTGGAGACCCTATTAAAAGTTAGATTGGCCAAAATTATTTTTTTTAATTTAATATTGCCATAACATGAATATTTTTGTCACATAAAACACTTCTGAAATTGGAAGTATATGACTACGGCCAGTAACTGCGAAGATTTCGAGTCGAGGAAGGATTTTAAACCGGTTAAAACGGGTACTCGCATACACGTTGGGTACAGCTGATTACAATAATAAAGGAGAGGTGCACAACTAGATGTTATAGAAGACCCATATACAAAATTTCAGCGTTCTACGGCAAATCGTTTTTCAGTTATGTGAAATACATATGTACGTCCGTAAGTTGAAACATCACGAAGAAAAATCTATTTTACAATCCGTTTTGGAATAAAGAGTCCTTTATTTTGTCCACATGTACAGACGTCATGAGAAAAAAAAAAAAAAAAAGTGGTCAAATAGATTAGGGAACGGTCAAAGAAAAACTGCGAGAAAATCAAATCAATGGGGAAAATTAATATTTTTCTTGAATCTATAACCGAAACACAATTCAATTATAATACTTCCTTCACTTTGAACAAGGAAATAAAAACAGTCAAATTCGAGGGAATTCAATGAATTTGAAATCTGTCATCATGATTAACATGTTTAAAGGCAACGTATTTGCCTAACAGTCAATAATATTGTACTGACTTCAGAATAAAATGCATCTGGACATAGTGAAAACTATCGGAACAAAACATTTGGAAACTTCAAGTGAAAGAATATATGATCATAGCACATACTAACGACGATCAGAAGCAAACCTATGGACAAATCTTTTGCAAAAGTAGGTGTTGTTACTTATTCTCCTGATCTGAAGGGATTCCGATGTAGTCTATCAACTCATGATGACCAAGAAGGAAAAATTGCCTATAACGTTAACCAAGGCCTCAGGTAACTTACAGATGACAGTACAACTTTAAGCATTTCATCCGAATTGTGATGGAGAACCTTTTTAGGGCTGGATCCAGGAACTTCAAACTCCCTTTCCCTACTTCAACTTCTAGACGAGATTTTCAGTTCGACTGTATTTTAAGTGCCGCCATGTCGTAGAAATACTACAGCACAAACTTCCATATTTTTTCCAGGATTCAAGCCTGGAAAAAATATGGAAAATAAAAAAAATCCATATTTTTTCCAGGTTCAACGATATGGCATCAACCACAATATTAGTTAGGGTCTTCGGAACTTGAATGATATTAAGATCCACGCTGCAATACTTCTGTGGAATTATCTGGGAGGAATTTAGAGTTGGCTCAACTGCAAAAATTATCCGTCTTTTTCGGATGTGAGAGACAAAAATCAATGAATAAGAATTTATTTTCCTAATTTCCATCAAGTATTCTTCAGTATTTCCTAAATATATAAGAATATACTGTGTTTTGAAGTTCCGAGATCGTCGCTGTAGATAGCGAGATTTAGGTGTAACAGTTATCAATGAGATGCCCATGAAGAGCATTAAAATTTTTAATTAAGTGAACAGGTAAGAATGCTTTGAAATAATACCGGTTGTTACAAAAGAAGAGTAGAGAATGAGTGTGCAAGCTTTTCTTGTTATTTGTCAATAAAAACATGAAAAAAAATTTCTTTTGAAAGAAGCTTTTATTTAAAATTGATAAAATAATTCATGAACTCAAAGGAGAAAAATAACTTATTGTACAGTTTAATGCAGCGGTCACAAACTTGCGGCCCGTGTGCCACATGCGGCACTCGAAGCCATTTTAGATGGCCTGCGAATACATTTCTCGTAAATATTATTATACTATTATTTCTTAAGGCAAGAATTTGAAGAAAGGTTTAAGATTTTAATGATTTTGAGTTCAGTTTTACATTATTTCTTATTTTCATTAGAATGACCGTGAGTAACGCCCCAGAATATCCACAAATTGAAATAATTCATTTACACTCTGATATGTTATTTCAAAATCTTATTTCAAGATTTGAACACACAAATTTGCCTATTCGAAATTATCAAAATAATTAATATGCACAATTACGAATTTTTACGATAAGAATAATCGCTTTATTGGGAATACATTTATATGTGAACAGTTTTTTTTTCTTTTAATTGAAAATTAATAATTCTAAGAAAAGAACCAGACTGATCAATAAGCATATGCAGTTCGTGATGAAGATTTCTAGTCATTTTCCTCCAATGTTACAAACTTTATTAAAACTGAAACGCCATTATGTGTTGTAGATGAAAACTGCAGTAAGAGAAAAAAAGAAATTCACAGTTATTTATGTGTAAATAATATATGTATTTTTAATGCGTCCCGGAAAAAAAATTAATAAGTAAAAGAAAAATATGTTGCCTTTATTTATTTTCTAGCTTTGCCGCACTTGGGAAGCTTTTGTAAATTGTTTTAGTTTTAGTAAAATTTATTTAGTGGTTAATACAGTATATTAAAATTATTTGAATAAATGCCAGACTGAAAAGAACTGCAAAAAGTTTTTAATATTCAGCTATCAGTGCGTTTGAATTGCAAACTGTAACCATCAGAAATTTCTTGCAAATATCAAGCTTTAGCTTTCAGAGAGAAAATAAGTATAAATTTGGATTTTGCATAATTATTACTGTTCATATGTTTTGATAAATATTTAGTAAACAGAATTTGAAATTTAGTTAAAAAAGAAACTTAATTTTGTTAAAAGAAATTGCATCGTTCCTTTTAGATCGTGCATTCGGCCTGCGAGCAATTTGAATTTGAGAGCAGTGGTGTAGGAATAACAGGAGTTAGGAGAGGTGGCGGTGCTCCGTCCTTGACGGAACACATTTAGACGCAAATATTCTTTTATAGCAAATTAGTTAGTTATATTGTCAAGGCAGGTGAAGAATGATTCGATTCCAAATTGCCATACAAAATTAAACTGAAAAGAAAACAGTGTGTTGTATTTTATATGTGTTGGGTACGTGCTCAGTGATGATTACAAGATGTACACAAACATCGTTTATTCTACATTACTCATCTACTATACTATATTACAGTTATGATTAAAGATAATAATAGATACAGTTACATATATAACATCTCCCTTTTTTATAAAAAAATAATAATAGTAGTAAAATTAAACATATTCTTTTAAATAATAACGTTTCTTAACAGTCCTACCAGATCGAGTGACGTAGTTATGTCCATTTAAAAAATTTGATGATACTATACCTCTTTCACTATTTGGTGACACAACACTTCTGTTAGATTTTGAAGGACTTACAGGCACATCTAAATTTGTAGTGCTCCTACTATTTTCATGTATCTCGGGTTCATCTATAACTTCATTCTCATAGTTGTTTTGTATTGCAAACTCTTCCTGATTAGTTCCTTTAAGGTCTCTTCTGTTCCTTTCTACAATTCTTCCATCTGTTCTTATAATCCTATATGAACGTGGTCTTTCTGCTTCTTCTATAATTTTCCCTCTTTCATTTAGTTTTTTCCCTTTCTCTTTTATGTAAACATGATCTCCTGTTTTCAGTGGTTTTAATGGTCTTGCATTTCTATCATAATAACTTTTTTGTAAGGTTTGTCTCTTCAGTAAATGTTGTTTATGGTCTTCATATCGTTTAGCTTGGACAAAATTCTCTTTTATAGGCATCAATCCATTTACTTTTCTTCCAAACATCAATTCTGAAGGTGACTTAATTTCATCTGAAATAGGAGAGTTACGATATTCCAGTAAAACTAAATATGGATCCTTGTTGTCAACTACAGCTTTTTCTAACATTCGCTTGACAGTTTGAATATGTCTTTCAACCATTCTATTAGATTGTGGGTAATTTGGACTTGAAGTTCTGGTTTCAAAATTCCATCCTCTTGCAAAATCTTTAAATTTTCTGCAATTATATTGTGGAACATTACCCGAATATACTATTTTCGGAATACCATGTCTTGCAAAAATTGATTTCAAATGCTTTATCACTGCTACACTTGACAAATCTTCCAAATGTCCAATTTCAACATATTTGCTAAAATAATCTATAACTATTAGATAATCCCTTCCTTGAAAGTAAAAGAGATCTGTTCCCAATACTTCCCATGGACCATTAGGTATTTCTTTAGATATCATTGGTTCTTTAGTATTAGCTTTTTGTAAACTTAAACATGTTTGACAATTCAGTACCAAATCTTCAATTTCTTTCGACATTCCTGGCCAATATATTATTTCTCTTGCTTTGATCTTGCATTTTACTACTCCTAAATAACCATAATGAATTCTGTTTAACATATCTTTTCGTAAACTTCTTGGTACAACAACACAGGAATTTTTAAATATTAATCCATTTGCTTCTGATAGTTCTTCTCTAAAGTTAAAATATGGTTTTGCTAATTCTGGAACCATACATTTTTCATCTGGCCATCCATTTTTAATTAATTTTTTTAAAACTTGTAGTTCTTCATCTTTTCCTGTTTCCAGTTGAAAAACTTCCATTTTACCATTAGACATTGGTATACATTCTACAACCAGTCCCACATGAGCTTCTATATCTCCTTCAAAGAAATCAGATCCTTCATTAGTGAATGATCTTGATAATGCATCCGCTATAAAAAGTTCTTTTCCTGGTTTATATTTTATCTCAAACTGATATGGCTGTAATTTTATACGCATTCTTTGTAGTCTTACAGGGCATTTATTTAATGGCTTTTTGAAAATTGATTCCAGTGGTTTATGATCACTTTCCACAGTAATATTTTTTCCAAATATATACTGGTGAAATTTCTCACACGCAAATACAATAGCTAAAATTTCCTTTTCAATTTGAGCATAATTCTTCTGTGTATCAGTTAATGCCTTAGATGCATATGCTACTGGTAAATTATTCTGCAGTAAGACTGCTCCTAGTCCTTCTTGAGATGCATCTACAGATAAAACTACTGGCATGTTTATATCATAATACTGTAAAACTGGTTTATTTACTAAGACATCTTTTAGTCTTCTAAATGCTTTTTCATGTGTTGCATTCCAGTTCCAGATAACTTGTTTTTTCAACAAATCTCTTAAACATGATGTCAATTCTGATACATTAGGTATAAATCTAGAAACATATGTAATCATTCCTAGGAAAGTTTCTAATTCTTTTACATTTTTTGGTGGTTTTATATCTAAAATAGCCTTAATTTTGTCTTCATCTGCTTTTAAACCATCTTTAGAAAATATATTTCACTTCATTCAGCCCAAATTTACATTTATTTAAATTAAATTTAACATTCTTTTCTCTGGCTCTGTCCAACAACTTCTTTAATCTTGAATCATGTTCTTTTTTTATCTTTACCCCAAACTAATAAGTCATCTATATATATTTGAACTCCTTCTAAATAACTAAAAATTTCAGAAAAACTGTGGAAAACTTCTGGTGATGAACTCAGTCCATATGGCAACCTCAAAAAACAATATCTACCAAACGGAGTGTTAAATGTAGTAAATTCACAACTTGAATCTGACAGTTTAATTTGCCAAAATGCTTTGTTTGCATCTAAAATACTAAAGACCTTTGCATTTGTCATTTGAGATGAAATTTCTTCAAAGGTTTATAACGTTGCGCGCCTCCAACTTGCACGCAACCAAGAGGTGACTGTGAAAACTTGTATAAAAGATAGAAGCTTGTGAAGGGTTTAAGTCCCTTTTTATTCAACGTAATAAATTACAATTGCGTTCTCTTGACGCTTACAGACGGTGCCAACTTGGCAGTCAAATAAAAATAATAACCTGAAAAGAAAATAAAGACAAGATTCTAACTACGAGGCTCTCTAAAATAACTAACTCACCGCGTTTTACAATACCGCTGCTAATTCAGCAGACTTGAAGCTCACTGGAACGATGACCACTACTTCCCGCCAAGCACATAGGCCGCAACGCGGGGTTCTTCAATTCTCGCTAACTACCTCCGCGCTCGCTAAGTAAGAGAATCTCTCACACCGAACTTGTTTCCTTCTATTTAAATCAGAATACTTCCGCTGATAATTTGAATCCTTGCGCGTTCTACTCAAATTTACATATTCTGGCATTGGCAGTTTCAGGGGAAAGTAAGGCTTGACAGGAAAGATAGTTTAAACTTAAAATAAATGTTAGTTAAAATAAATATAAACCCTACAGGTTGGTATGTGATAATGCTCTCTCTATATTTTAAGGTGCTGAGGATCTAAACACACTCTTAAATTTCCATCCTTTTTCCTTACTACCACTAATGAATTCACGAATTCTGTTGGTTGGTTAACTTTCTTTATAATATCATCTTTTTCCATTCTTGCTAATTCCTTTTTCAATGGATTTAATAAGCTAAGTGGAATTTTCCTACAGGGCTCTATTTTACCAACAGCTCCTGGTTTTAATTTAATATGATATGTATATCCAGTTAAATTCCCAGTTCCTTTAAACAAATCTTGATATCCTTTTAAAGATTCTGGTAACTTTTCATTGGAATCAGGATTTATTGTACAAATCCTTTGTATTAGGTTTAATTTTTGCAATGCAGGTAAACCTAAAATAGCTGGAACAGTTTTATCACATGCTACGACTTGAAATTCTATTTCATCCTTGTCCCCTTTCGATGTTTCACATAATAATTTACATTTTCCAACTACATCAATTGTAGTACCATTGTAATTGTTTAAAATGACTAAATGGTTGATTTAGTCAAACATTTCTCTCTTAAATTTAATTGTTTAAATTTAGGTAATGGTAACACATTACACTGAGCTCCAGTATCCAACTTAACAAATAAATATTTAGATATGTTTACTTTTAGTTTTTCAAATCATTCTGTTTTATTTTTAGAAAATGGATTTGTATCTTCTACTGACCCTAAAATATATTCATTGCCATTATTATGTAACTCATGCTCTAAATTATTCTGTACAACATTAACATTTTTATAAGTGCACATTTTGGAAAAGTGATTTTTCTTTTTACAGTACAAGCAAATCTTATTATAAGCAGGACAGTTGTATAACTTATGAAAAGTTCCACATTTTCTACATGGTTTTGGATTATTGTACTTATTTCCTTGATAGTTTGAAGAAGATTTAGTACTTTGTTGCTTTTGTTTTACATGATAGTCTTTCTTACAAGGCTGACGTTTTTCCTCTGAAGGTCGAAATTTATTACGTGTGATAGCTTCTATTTTATTTTCTTCAGTTAAAGTTTTCAGCTGAAGTTCTGCTAATTCAGAAACTTTACACATTTTAATACATTTCTCCAATGTTAACTGATCTTCCCTTAATAATCTATCTTTGAGATTTTTATTTAGAATTCCACTTACTATTCTATCTCTTATTAAACTATCTTTTAATTCTCCAAATCCACAGTTGCTACTTAATTTCTTTAAATCGGTTAAAAAATCATCAAACGATTCACCTACATGTTGTGTCTACACCTACAGAAATATATATGTCTATCAACACTTTCGTTTGCTTTCGGTATGCAAAAATTTTCGAAAGCTTCAATTACTTTGTCAACACTCCCGCGAACGGGCTGGCTGCATGGGCGTTTTCGTGGTTTTCCCCATGTGTAACGTGTATACGAGCCAGTTTCCCTTAGAAAGTCCTCCACGAAAGGCATCCCTCCCCTTAGGCAGATAGCCCTAGTGTGCTTTGCCATAATTAAAAACACCAAAAATACTTTGTCAACATCCTTCTTATCTTCTTCACTTAACCCCTTCGAGCCGGGTAGTGAAAACGCGCGCTTATCGCTGAGGCCGGCAGTGTCTTACGCGAGCGTCTCTCCAGGGCCGGGGGCTTTTTTGCTACTAAGCCTAAATCCATGAAATTTCCGAAGTATCAACGCATTGTTTAATAATGCTCTATAGGGTATTTAAACGGCTTATGCTTTATAAATATTTATATATATATACTTTTACCTTATTTCTTGTTTAAATGCATATTTTACACATTTTATTTTAATTAATTACCATTTTATGAATTTTAACATTATACATCTGAAAACTAAATATATTACTTAAAATTCTCTTTTCGTATGAAAAATTTGAAAACAGGGATCTACACACAGTCCTACGTTACATTCCTTGCACTAATAACTCATTTGCCGTTTTGGAGGATTTTTCCGGGAATGTGAACAAACGAAGCATCGTCGTCTCATTTTCTTATCAGTCTCTTCTGAACAAAGTTTTGGAAAATGTCTTTCAGTTAATCTTTCAGAATTAGTCAGAATCAATATCAGAATTTCAGAATCAATATCTGAAATATTTTGCATCATTTCTGCTATTTCATGCTCTGTTAAACATTTTCGACGCTTCGACATTGCAACGGTAAAAACAAAGAATTCATGTCTAACAAGATCTAATTATTTTCTAAAAACTGAACTGCAAACCGAAATACCCAACGCTTTAAAGCAAATAAAACTTCTCTACTTACAGTAAACAACTACCACGTGCGAATAAAGTGCGATTTAAAGAGACGTCATAAATCACGCCATTCAGAAACATTTATTTCCCCGTTTGTTTATATAATCAAAAACACGTGTATGTGAGTCATGCTTCTCTCATTTCGAGTAGAAGGTCTAATTTACATGTATCTGAAACCATATGAACATACAGTGCCATCTTGTGGTAGAAATTATAGTTTGAAAAACGTTCCAAAGTACTGGCACAAATACGTGACAGTCGGTAGAGAATGGAACAATCCTCTGGCACGCCTGCGTGTCGGCCGGTAGGTAAGTGCGTTCGTTGCTGACACGTATACGTGACAGGCGACACGAAGGGGTTAAATTAAAAGTATTAAACTTTTCAAGTGCTTTTTCACCAATAATATGCAATAAAATAGCTACTTTAATTTCAGGTGATTTAGTAATACCACCAGAAGCTAACATATAAATTTGGAATTTTTGTTTCCATTTCTTCCAATTTTCGCTTAAATTTCCTTCGAAACTTAGATTACTTGGTGGCTTTAATCCATCCATATTTAATTTAGGACTTTAAATAGTTTATATATACGTATTTTTAGCCACTTCCAATAAAAATAAACAACTCACTTACCAGCGATATAGGTTTCGATTTCACAGTAAACAACCTCCCATCATGTTTTTGTTTAGAATATCTTTACCCACGCTGCATGGTTCTTCAAAAAAGATTTTCTTTTTTAATCATCGACGGGCTGCGCCATGTGTTGTATTTTATATGTGTTGGGTACGTGCTCAGTGATGATTACAAGATGTACACAAACATCTACATTACCCATCTACTATACTATATTACAGTTATGATTAAAGATAATAATAGATACAGTTACAGTTACATATATAACAAACAGTTTTTACTCGGGATACAGTATTAAAAGAAAACACCACGTGATTTCAACAGATGAATACTTATGCTCTATTAATTTTTTTTTATTTCGTCGAAACTTTTGAATGCAAATTACGAATAGCAGCTAAATCATATAGTCATTCCTCGTTAGGAAATAATAATTTCAGAGTTTTGTTTCCGTTATTGCTAGGGAAAACAAAACAGGAATTTGGAAGGAAAGTCGTTTTGAATTCTTGTGCCTTATTAGTGCGAACTTTCTTCTCTGTTTCTGTAGTTCTTACTACTTGCAAAAGCGTTATCTGGGTAAAAACCATTTAAGATATATTTCAGAACTATTCACATAACAGCAGCAACAAAACAGACCTCTAATGTCATCGACAGTTTTCCGATCAAGAAAACAAGAAAATTAAATATATTTAAAAAAGGAAATTTTTCTTTCAAAAATAAACATAGAATTTTATTTCCTAACATGTAATTCTGACGCTTTTCGTTGTTACTTGTTTGTATATCAAGATTCGCTGCAAAATTCCCAATTACGCCACTGATTCGGCTTGCATGCAATGTTCGAGTAAAGAATTCTTCACAAAGTTTATCTAAAATTTTATATTACGAATAATAAAAGCGTGAGTGACTAAATCATGAAATCGAATATTGTCAAAAGTATAAGAAATTGTTTATATTAATTTATCCAGAGCGTTCCACGCTTTCATATAATATAAAATTGTAGACCCGTGGTCATTGATAAAGGCTTTGAAAATCTTTTATTTCACCATCAACGAAGACATTCCGCTATTAGAAATAACATTAATCAATCTGTCATGCTTCCATTTAATCTTTCTGTCCATTTCAAAATTGCAGGGTTTCTCCAGAAGTTAAATTTTCAAATCATTTTCTTGCCCATCAATAAAAATCAATGATTCGATTTCTGATTTTAATTCTTGGGAAATTCTCGGTATGGTCAAATTAAATAGCGTTAAACTTTCGCAACAAAGCCACAAGAATCTTACGTCCGAAAAGGCGAAATGAACGTCTCCGGTAGTTAATCATATTCGGGAATTTAATCACAATTTTGACTTTAATTCTACCTATTCTATTATTCTTCTTTAATTAAGTTATCCAAAAAGCTTCTTTAAATGGTGAATTGGATTTTTTTGAAGCTTTTCACATTCACAAAGATTTATTTTGTTTGACTAGTCTTTCCAGTCCTTCCTAACGCATTTAAATTTCTATTGATTTAATTTTCAATTTTCGTTATTATTTCTGCCGACAGATGGCGCTACCTTCTCTTTGGGTACGAATACAGTGAAGAACATTAAAGTAGATACTATTTCAAACATATTCTGAATCGGGGACGCCTTAAGACATCTTCAGGCCCTGGGCCCCTATGCAAAAGTAGACCCCACCTGTGTCCTTTTTATTTCTTTAAATGTAAGCTTTAATAAAAGAAACCCATAATAAAGTGAAGTTTCATTAGAAAATTTGTTCTCTACATTTTAAATCTGCAAAACCATTAATTACCTCTTCAAAATCAACCGTTAATATTTTATATACTCATCAAACTTAAATTATTCAAATGAGATCAAGTCATACGACTTCTCAATTCATTTTTGACCAGTTTGAGTTTAGAAAAAGAACTCTTACCATTCGCGTTAGTAATCGCCATCGACAAGAAAATTCTCATTATTATTTCAATATTTGGGAACGCTGTGAATAATCTTTCATTATACATGTATGTACAAAAGAGTGTGCTAATAACAATCCCAATCTCCTCATACAACTGTTCTTCATCATCCGCATTTGTAAAATTATATTTCTTGTTGAATGTTCCTTTTTTCCATGTCTTCTCTTCGAATTTTTCTTCAGTGTCTTGTCATTTGTGATTAGATATGACTTTGACAATCTAAATTCAGTTCCTCATCATGAGCACCCTTATCATAAAATTTCAATATTTTCTCGCATGCTATGGATTTTGCTCTAATTCAAATGACAAATATTTTCAAAAAACACAAACATTTCAAATACTTCCTCATATCTTTTACTGCATTTTTGTATGTTGTAAATTAGACGGTTGATACTGGTAAAAAGCTTTCTACATTAAATTTCTGACTGAAGTTGCCTACAAAATTTATGTCTGTATCTTTCTCTCCTTCAAAAGAAGTTATCCTAGCACTGCGTTGTTTTACATGCTAGTGAACACTTTGATAATATTTTAAAACGGTCCCTTGGCTTTTGACTCATAAAAATCAAAAGAATCTCTTTCGGTTTTTTAGATACATCAATAAAGATTTTAACAGTTTCATTGCTTTCAGCAAACCCATACTTTTACTTTGGACCAATAAACTCACTTTGTGAAAACAAGTCAAAATGTTATTCCAAAAGATAATTAAAAAAGTCAATTCCAATTCATTCACCTTGTTTTTCAAGTTTTTTGCAGGTATTTGCCTTGTTTTAAGTCGAGTATCTACTGCCTGTGATTCGTCATTAAACAATAAAGGCTCAATTTCTGTATATCCTGCACGTAAAGCTTTGATTGCATCTCCGCATGCAGACCAACTTGTTATTAATAAGTCTTTTAATACATTTTTACTTCCTTGTACGAAGTAAAAAGGAAATATTGTAATCATGAAAATTTTCAGGCATCATATTAAAACGAAAATATCCATTTTGACCACTATCGAATGCAGTTTAATGATGTTTTTGCGTGACAGAATAAAAGCCTCTTTTCCACCCAAAAGAGTTCTAAAGAGAATTTTTCATGCCGTCTGTACGTATGTATCTCGCATAACTCAAAAACGAACAGTCTCAAAACGTTGAAATTTTGTATATAGGACTGCTATAACATGTAGATGTGCACCTTGTATTTTGGTTGCAATCGGCCACACCAAATGCATGTAAATATGAATATATATATATATATATATCCACTGTGAGTTTCTTATATGTTTGTAAGTTGTCCATTTTTTGCTTTAAAAATGTTTGAATTATGTTGTTCTTATCTTCTGGTTAAGGTTTTTATGCCTTTAGTAAATCTGCATGCAATATTTGTGGAGTTCAGTTGTTTAAGTGCAGCTAAGCTTTATGATGGCGGACATGTTTGTTTACATTTTAAACTTGGCAAAAAAGCAGATTTGTTGCCAATCTAGAGAAACTAAGCTTCCCAACAAATATAACACCTTCTTTTATTATTGCGAATTAAATCGTGTTTAATCCATTCTGGAATTTATTCAAGGAAATAAGTGTTTCAGATTTACTTCGTAATTTTTAATATATATTTTGAGTTTTTATGTATTTTTGCCTTGTCGGGAAGTGAGAACTGAATTAATTGAATAAGAAATAATGAATCGTCTGTGAAAAACTGCTTTTTTGGTTTGCTTGATTTTTTTTATACATCATTTTAGATTTATTACAATATTTGAATAGAACATGTGGCAACAATTAGATAATTCTTCAAATAATATAAATTTATATGCATTCTGAGTTATACTATGGATGAAATGTAAGGCTGTTAAGTGAACCTAGCACCAGAGTGTCGGTATGGTAAACAAATACAGTCAAAAGTCGTTAATTCGGAATGATCTATAATCCGGACATCAAAACTAAAAACTTTCTGCGCAAGCGCCACGTTGACACATGCGCAGAGGCGTTCACGCGTGCGCATTTTATGTATAATGGACGTATAAGCTAAAATTATCTAATTATCTATTTCAGTTAATGTTGATGATTGCGTTGTTCCTTAATTTTCGAATTGCATCCGGCTTATTATTTTTTGCAGACTGTAAGAGCAATTTTATAAAAGTAAGCTTAAACTTTCGATTATATCAAATAGAATTTCCGATATATATTTGTTAATATGTAAAGGATCTAAAGCGAAAGTATGTTTTGAAATCCGAAATCTGTTTATCAATTTCACGCTGCTCGGCGGCGGGCGCCTAATGAATTGGAAGTTGATTTGTCAGCACTATCCTTATCTTCAGCGCAGATGTTTTTATTTTATTTGGCTTATAATTCCTTACCAAATGTAGTATTTCATCTCGATATGCTCCGTCTTTGATATGATTTAAAACAAGTTCCTCGTCATTATAATTCGCTTCCGATAGCGAAGAAAAGTGACAGAGGTTATTGAAAACAAAAAAATTTCGATTGACAAATTAGTCGGTGTTCTTGACACAGCAATTATAGGACTTGAACGGCGGAACTTTGTAACTGAACAAGAAATTATGTCTGTTTAATAGAATTAAAGAGAAAGTATTATCACATGAAACGAAGCAAAACTTAAACAACTTGCATTGAAAGAAATGTTTAATAAAGTAAACAAATAAATATTAAGCTTTTTCTTTTATGTCTGTTTAATAGAATTAAAGAGAAAGTATTATCACATGAAACGAAGCAAAACTTAAACAACTTACATTGAAAGAAATGTTTAATAAAGTAAACAAATAAATATTAAGCTTTTTCTTTTTGCAAATTTTGATACCCTTTAGATCATAATTGTTCTTTATTTCATAAATTACGGTTTCATATTTTTAATTTTAGAATTTCTGCATGCCATCTTACGAGATTTAAACTGATGATCTATAATCCGGAAAAATCGATAATCCGGAATCGCCGAAGTCCCGACGAGTCCGGATTAACGACTTTTGACTGTATAGTGAATTTTAAAGAGTGCATTTATTCTATTGTGGTTTATACGCTATTGACAAAGAAGACTTAATTCAATCCAAAGTTTATGTTTAAATGAAATGGAAGAAAAACTGTGTATAATTTAATATTCTGTGCAAGGAAGTCATGTGGTGTACACATTAGATTTTTATTTTCTTTTATCAGAATTCAAATTTAAATTCAGTATATCCCAACATTGGGTTGACGATGAGAAAAATTGAAGAGATTTTGGACAAAATTGAAGTAAATCGTCCCATTCTACTGCTTGAATACCAATTAATTAAATTCAAAGAATGTACACATGGTATGTATACAGTGTATTAATTTTTTTTCTTGAAGTCGAACTTGCAGTCCTGAATATTTTCGGACATATTCAAGGCATTATCATATGACTGACTTCATATAACTATGAGTAAAATGTTGCTATTTTCCAAAAATCAAACCACAACATCCATCAGATACTCTGAAGTATGCCCATAGATATGAACAAACTGCAAAAATCTCTCAACTGGTGCACCATTTTGGATATATTGTTAGTTGGTTAAATTTTAGTTGGTCGACATGAGTGACATTTGGAGTAGAATCAACAGAGACAGAGTAATACGTAGCTTTACGTATTTCAGTGGCGATAGTTGACAGGACTTTCGACACTATGACTTCTGCGAATTCCTTACAAATTGTAACAGATTGATAAATGAAGTTACCTTTCTTAGAATTACTATACTTTTTGATATGGTCATCTAAAATTGGATCAGAACTTTATAATAGCCACTATTATCTTCAGCACTTCTTTCCACTAATGATGTTCATCATTGAATTGTGTGATAAGTTTGCTGTCTACTCGACTAGATAAATGTAAATGACTGTGGTAACTCATCATACACTTATGCATTCAATGAATTTTCATGTTGAAAAGTAGCTGTATTTGCATGCTTCCAGTCACTGAATACGCTAGGTTGAATGTAGATTTGGAAGATGAAAACAATTTACATATAAAACAGTGATACTTTTCCTAGTGACGGAGAATATATTAGCCATTTGTGATCTACAACCTCACCATTACGTAACTCTTTTTTGAACAACATCACAGAAAGGTATTTTGTTTCATTTCATTAATTGTATATACGTGCTGGTATTTCAAAATCATTATCTTTGTTGGAAAAAACTGACAGACCTTTTTCAACCCAGTACAACAGTAAATTCTTGTTGATATATGAAGGCCACAACCCTGGATCTGTACTTTCAGGAAAAATATTTGAAATGTCCATAATCTCACCAGTTATTGTGCTTATTTCGGTAGATCTTATTTTTCTTTTTAAACAGTTAAATAGCTGGTTTCTCACTTACCCTGTCCTTCAACTTCAGATATACTGGTAGAAGTGGTAGAGGTAGATGTAGATACAGAATATTTGAATTAATAAAAAACTGGGTCAGCTTCGGTAATTTATCAATATATTTCTTCTTTTCCATAGATTTTTCTTGTTTCGCAGCTCCACTTTCAAAATGCTTCATTCTGACTTGTCCTGAATCAGGAATAATTAAAATAAATGTTGAGAGTAATTCTGATGGTTTAATATAGGTACTTACAACTTTGTTATCTACCAGTACGACAGTAGATTTAAGTAGACAATATTATATTCTGTCAAATACTTGTATAAATACTAACCCGTAATAAATGCACATGACTCACAATCTCATAAACCGACTTGACTGACTGCCGCTTTTCGACTATATGAGTAATGAAGCTGTATGGTGGTAGGGCTAGGCCTAGATGCGGACGACAAACGTGGCGACATAATAATGCAGTCTTTTCAATTAGCATATAGCTCGAAATTTCTAGTCTTTGGAGGAAAATGTCCGAGAATAACATCTGCTGATCAAAATTATTCACATTATGATCTTATTGAAATCCACTCAAGAATGAAACAAAGCCCCCTCTGAAGCTGAAGACCTGGGCCTAGCTGGCCCATGCTTTAAAATGTCCCTAACCTGAATAAAACAAAGATTTTAAGACAAAATATTGGTTGTGAACATTTAAATTTACCCAATCTTTTTAACTATGAAATTCTAGAAGAGGACTATGCAGGACTTAAAAAAACAGAGCGGCTAGTTCATAAAACTTTTCCCCATGAAATGGGAAGTGAGAAGTGATAATTTGTTGCCACTGGCTGCAAATCACAGCAAAGAAATAAACGTTTTAAATTTGAAAAAAGAGCGTTAAAAAAAATCTTTACTTTAGAAGAGAAGATGTTATTGCTGTATGCATTTATAATGTTTAAAAAGTTAATAATAATTTAAAAATAACAGATAAAATATGTTACGTTTTCTTAAAAGTTGCAGGTTTCTTTTCCCTCTGCATTTATTATTAAATCATGAAGGAAAAAACTATGACATTCACTATCTTTTCTTTATTTGCATACTGAGAAAATTCTATTCCTCTTTTTAAGATAACTATAATGAGGACTTTTTAAAAATAAGTCAAAAATAAAAAAAATAAAAAAAAAAAACCTTAGTTTGGCATAGTTTTAACTATATATATGTCGTTTTTTTCTCTACAGCTGAAAAAGAGCAACTTATGTTTGGCTGCCCTTGAAATCGATAGTTTTGTTCAAATTTAGTCTAAACTAAGAATGCTTTTTTGACCTAATTATAAATTTTATTTTTGTGTGTTTCTCTTCCGATTTGATACAACAAATATTTTAAAAATAATTGTTTAACTTTTACTCATATTCATACACATACATTACATTTAAATAACTACATCAGCCTTGTCCTAAGTTTGACACATTTCAGCTGCAAGACCTCATGACGCTTCGATTTTCATAAAGTTTGTAATCTTGAAGGGAAATTACCAAAAAGTATCGTCACAAATTGCACATAATTATCGCCAGTCTGGTTCTTTTCACAGAGTTCTTAACTTTCAAGTACGAAAAGAAAAACTGTTTTCATATAAATGACAAAGCGAGTTTTCTTATTGCAAAATTTTATAATTTTGACAAGTACTAATAAAAGTTAACCAAATTTGTATCTTAAAATCTTTGAACATGATTTTTATTAGAGTGTAAATTAATTAACTCTATTTCTAGATTTTCCGAAGAATACATTCATTTTTTGCTATGAATGTGACGTAAAACTAGAATCCAAACCATTAAAATCTTAAACTTTTTCTTCAAATTCTTGCCACAATAATGTTAATTAATTTATGGAAAATATATTCATAGGCAGCATAAAATTACTTCGAGCGCTGCTGACTTTGACACTGCTTTACTAGAAAACAATATATGTGAAAATTAATTTGGGATGTCCACATTGCTAGTTTTAAACAGGCGAAGTTGGAGCAGATGCAACATAGAGCACAAGACTACTTCCTGTTAATCCCCCCTAATAAGAATCACATCGGCGAGGAGCCACACAAAGGAATGAACTAGCCCTTCTGTTTAACCCTGGGACTATGACGTTAGACCATTTGCTGCACATCTCAGATCTAACAAAAATTTTCCCACTTAAACTCTATATCCAATATATATAGGGTGTTTCAGCAAATCAGTTACAACTGTTAGATGAGATAAGAATACACCTAGACAATGGAAAATAACACATTCTTGGCACGGTAGTGACAACACAAAATGCAAAAAAGGAAAGACATGAACAGAATGACAAAAGATGTTTTATTATGTTTAGTACAGCAAAAAGCAACAAATAAATACAAGAGCAGACCATAATCAGCATTAAAAAAGGTATTTGAAATTACAGTCCCAGGCCATAATGCAGGCCGGTGCATGGAAGATCTGCATCATGCATGGCAGACGAATCACGCATGAATGCTACTTGCTACTTCACAGCCCAGGTTGTAATTTCGAACACCTTCTTTGATGACGATCATCAGTTTAGTTCTTATTTCTTGGTTTCCGTTGCACTAAACATAATAAACATTATTCTCATCCTGTTCGTGTTCTTCCTATGTTTTGTGTCATTTGTGTTTACTGAGCACTTGTATATAGTATTTGTATTATTTAAACTTCAATTTTTATTTTTTGTTTGTTCTACTTTGTTTTAATGTTTGTATTTATTTTATGTTGTCATTGAACTGTATTTTGCCCATGCATGGCTAATAACACAGTGTTGCTTTACTTCTCACATGCACCAGCCTGAGTTCAATGGCCATGATAGTTGTATGTGATGTGAGTATATATGACTTTATTTCTTACAGAGGCAGACAAGTTGCGCTTTGCACGATATTCATGGTATAACCTGTTTCGATTATTTTGTTGCTCCAGATATGCAAACTGGATGTAACAATCAACCTACATGGCTTTACTGCTCACAGGTTCATTTATCCTACACCTGCAAGTTCCTGGGGCATTAAAATGTAAATCTCAGGACTTGATTACTTCATCCAGTTTTATACTATCCCAGCAACAAATGTAAAAATTCTAAATTTTCCTGCAGCACTAGTTTTCAAGAAATAGCTTCAAATTTCAAACTTTCCTGCTCCCAAAAATTCAGCCGATTTCAACTTCTCTCCTGAACAACTGAATAAAAATCTTGACCAAATTTTTGGTCTTAATAACATCCAAGATTTAGCACTTTCTACTCTAAAATTTTAAATACAGTGAAACTGTTTTTAAAGCAAGTTAACTACTGCAAACTTCAATATGCTTTGGACTTCTACAAATTATAAAAGCAATTCTAAAGTTCTCATGTTAAAATGACTGGCTGTGAAAGGTCAACTGACCTTTACTCCATGCATTCTACGATGATTTTGTACATTCTGGGCTTTCTCCACCATCAACAGATGGCACCACTTAGTCAATTAAGTGTTATGGTATCTAACTTGCTATATCCTAACGGAATACTTGCGCAACATTTTCTGAAGCTAGCGGCACTTTTTCCAGCCATGATCTTACCTACAGTGGTAAAGTGCCACATTTCTCTTTCCTTCACTTACACAAACATGTATATGCACATGCATACATGATGTACACATCCATCACAGACATATGCCTACATGCACACATTTCTAAATCTAATAGCACAACAGTACCAATATTATTTAGACTTCTTCACATGCAGGCCCTTCTTGGGCTTCTCTAATGAACTGGGGAGAGCTGGAAAAGTATTTCGTGCTGAAGGCCAGTATGGCGAAAAAGCAACAAAGTACCTTCGCTGCTCCTGATGAAGATGTGATGACCTGTATCCTTTTGCTCTCAAAATCGATAGCCTTGACTAAAATCTATGCCAAACACAAGGCTTTTGCTTTGATAACTTTATGTTTTACTTTGGCATGTTTCTCCTCTCACTTAACTTTTGTAAACAGAATTCTTTAATCAATTGCTTAAAATATACAACAAATTATTTTTAATTATTTTTCTCCTTTTAGTTTATCAGTTAGTTTATGAATTTTAAATAAAAGATTATTTCACAATTTTTTTTTTTATTTAAAAAAATTTTCATCTTTTTAGTCTTAATGTATGTTATCAATGAAATTATCAAATCAAAAATCATTTTTGACAATGAATAACTTTTTATTTCATGCAATGCTGTTATCCTAAACAGTCAGTCTAAAAAATCCAGTGGTTCTGCACCAGAATTAGAGTTTTTGTTAAAAATCTCCGGTAAATTTCATTTAAAATCTTTGTTCAATTTTATCTGATGGTGAAAATAGTAAAACCCTGATAGTCTGTTCATTACATGAAGGAAAAAAAAAAATCATTTAAACATTACATTTTTTTTTTTTTTTAAATCGCTTCACCAAATTTATCAAAAAGCAGTTTAAAAATTGGTGACAAACAACATGAGTGAACTAAATAAGAGCTTATAAATAATAAAAAATACAATTAAAAACAGTTTTTATGCAATAAGCTTTTATTTAAAATGGATATGATAATTCATGCTGTGAATAATAAGAAAATGGGGCACCCACTAAAGTCTTATACATTTGGAAAATGAAATTAAATTGATAGATTTAGTTACCCACCCTTCACTTTTATTATTCAAAATATAAAACTATAGATGAATTCTATAAATAGAATTATTTAACCTATTATTCCCATTAAATTGTGTGATAAATTATTTTTCTCTTTTTAGCCCATTAATTATCATATCCATTTTAAATAAAATTTATTGCATAAAAACCTTTGTATCTTCAATTGTATTTTATTTTCTGTTTTTTTAATCTCAATTATGCATTAGCAATGATGAAATTTTTAGTCATTATTAAAGTACAAGCAACAAATTATAAGAAAATTATGAAATAAAAATAACTGAATGAAGTTATTCAGAGATTGAAGAAATCGACATAAATTTTCCCTTTTGGAAATTGGATGTATAAACAATGTCACAACAAGCATTTTACTTGAAGCTAAAATAAAAAATGAATATCAACATTCTTGTTTTTAAAGAGAGTGAAATGCTTGTTTCTATGAAAATTTGAAATCTACATATCGGATACTTAGATGTTGAAAGTTTAAAATCATGAATGTCAAATAGTCAAAAGTCGTTAATTCGGACACCCATAATCCGGAATGATCTATAATCCGGACCTCAAAGCTACAAACTTTCTGCGCATGCGTCGACATGTGCGTACGACCTTTACGGCTGCGAATATGCTTGTGCGCGTGCATAAAATACGTTTACAAGTGCACGTTTAATGTATAACGGAAGGTATAAGCTAAGCTAAAATTATCTAAGTATCTATTTCAGTTAATGTTGCAGATTGCGTTGTTCCTTAATCTTCGAATTGGATCCGGCTTATTATTTTTTGCAGACTGTTAGCGCAATTTTATAAAAGTAAGCTTGAACTTTTGATTATGTCAAATAGAATTTCTGATATATATTTACTAATATGTAAAAGATCTACAAAGCGAAAGTACATTTCGAAGTTCATTAAACAAAAAGTGGAATTGCTGAAAAAAATGGATAAAGGCATATCCTTTGTTTATCTAAACTTTAACGTTTGTTTATCTTTACCACCGCGGCGGGCGCGCAATGAATTGAAAGTTGATCTGTCAGCACTATCCTTATTTTCAGGGCAGATGTTTTTATTTTGTTTGGCTTATAATTCCTTACTAAATGTAGTATTTCATCTCGATGTTGTCCGTCTTTGATATGATTTAAATCAAATTCCTCGTCATTATAATTCGCTTCCGATAGCGAAGAAAGTGCCAGAGGTTATTGAAAACGAAAAAATTACGATTGACAAATTAGTCGGTAGACACAGCAATTATAGGACTTGAACAGCAGAACTTTGTAACTGAACAAGAAATTATGTCTGTTTATAGAATTAAAGAGAATGTATTATCACGTAAAAAACGAAGCAACTTAAACAACTTACATTGAAAGAAATGTTTAATAAAGTAAACAAATAAATATTAAGCTTTTTTTTTTTTTTTTGTAAATTTTGATACCCTTTAGATCATAATTGTTCTTTATTTCATAAATTATGGTTTCATATTTTTAATTTTATAATTTCTGCATGCCATCTTACCAGATTTAAACTGATGATCTACAATCCGGAAAGATCGCTCAGAAATTAAGTCACAATTTTCATACAAGTTTCACTGATAAGATCTTTTTTTATTGTATTCGATGGTGCAAACAATAATTCTGATATGCTTAATTTGTTAATTAAATGAAGATATGCATGAAAATTCATTTAGACATCAAATAAAGTCTAATTTTGAAGAAACCTTTTCATCACATTGAATTGTCATTGACCAACAGTGTATGTATGAAATTTGAACTTGATAGCTTATCCAAAAGTAAGTCAAAAATTAATGCTACAATTCCAATATCAGCAAAACACAATGGGTGAACTAAATAAAAGCTTCGAAAAAAGTCAAAAATTCCCCAGGATGTTTTATCGGTCCTATTATATGGTAGGACTTTAATGTTTTAGAAATACCTTTTCTTCCTGATTTCTCTATAACCAATGAAGGAAATTTCTTAGACACATACAAGTTGGCCTTTATTAGTACTACTGTTATCCTGTCTTCTCTTTTCAAATTTTCTTCTTTAAAAGCACCCATTACATTTCAGTGAGGATCATAAAATAGGTCCATGAATATATCTCAAATGATATGTTGTTCAAGAAAAGGATTAATACCGCATTTTTTTTTTTTCCATTTCTTCTGCTGCTAGACAATAAACACTTCATAGATAGTCTCGAATACCAATAGTACTTCATAGATAGTCTCGAATACCAACTATGTTCTATTATTAATTCATTAGCCTGCCAACAGAAGAATTCAAGTCCAGATTTTGTGTGCCAGTAATTTTAATTCCTGCCTTTAACATTAACTAATATGTTCCAAGTAAATTATTTAAATTAAACCAACAGAATTGTTTCGCCTTTCAGTGCATTTTTATTTTTAGTTTTGCAAGACATATTACTCAGATGATAGTTCCCCCCCCTCAATTCTATTGACTTTAAAAAAAGGCATGTTTAATTGCTTTGTCGCTTTCACTCTGGTCAAGGTAGTATTTGATACCCTGCAGTTCTCAAAATGATATAGCCCATGGCATTTTATTGCAGGCAATTAATTAGCTCTGTGCGAGACTGTAAAGAATAGTCAGCATATATTCCAACAGCCAAAATCTGTTCAAGGAACCTTCAAGAATTTAAACTATAGTTCTAGAGCATTTTTTCATTAAAATAAGATAATAAATAACATCCAAAAGTAGTAAAACTTCAACTTTGTTGAGTAAGTCATTATGGGTGGTTGACTGAGCAGGGGGGGGGGGGTAGTTTTCTGCGAAAATTCATCTTAAAAAGGAAACAATATATAGGTGGCCAGAAAGATGGGATTCAAGGAAAATGGAAAAGTTCATCTATAAAATCTTCCCTAAGTTTTAACATCAAGAGTTATTAGAACAGAGTAGTTTTACTTAACAAACAGTCAATAATCATACGAAATTTCCCATATATTTTCAAAGATTCCTTTAAAAGAACAATTAATGGTATCGATGAAAAGCAGCATTTGAGGCCTTGTACATAACTGTCCTTTTTCGGAAGAAAAGAGAAGAATGTTCATTCATATATTCTGTTAGTAAGTTTAAATCTAATCTTTGTAATCTGACTATTCATGAAGAACTGTATTTTTTTTTTTTTTCCTTTGAGAACATACAGACTCCCCGTGCACCACATATGTACAACACGGGGCTTACAGAAGTAAGTTAACTAGAACATTAAAGGTTACATGTATAAATAAACATTAAAAATTACATGCATAAATAAAGCGAACAAAAGCAGAGAACAGCAGGCGGGACTTCACGAAAACAGATAAGTTCACTGGCCAAGTCACTCCGAACATTTTCAAATCGTTCTGTAAGCATAATCTAGGGCCATCAAGTGTAGGGCACGAGAAAATCAAATGTTCCACATCCTGAGGAACTCTTTTTGAACATTCACATAAATTGTTTGATCGTAGATTAAAACGAAACAGATAACTTGCAAACTTACCATGACCAGATAAAAACTGAGGAACTTTAAAATTAATAGAGAGGAAGGACTCTGAATGCAGTCTATGGTAAATAGAAGAAAAGAACTTTTTGGTGACCTCAACATTAGACAATGAAATATATTCCTCATTCCACTTAGCTAACTTAATATTCTATTCCTTAGTATATTATTATCTAACAATTAATATAAATGTCTATCCACTTAATTTGAAAAAAAAAGATAACATTATTAATCATTATACGTGCAGTGATTTCATAGTGTTAATTTATATGCCTATATAGCAAATGTAAAGTGAGAGTATGATTGTTAGCATTTATTATTTTGGTTCTAAAGGCTTTCTATTTTGGCAAACAAGTATGACAATCTAAAACCTTTGTCTTGATGAAATTTGTCTTAAAATTTTGAATGCATACCGAGAGCAGAATTTTCGAAGTTTTATTTCTTAATTTGAAATTAAGATCTCAGGATTTAATAATTTATATGGGTTTGAATGTGTTTAATGGACCTTTTTGATATTTTAATTTCAAACGTTTTTAAATTTTGATATGGGAGTTTCAAGGATTGGAATTTGGCAAAACACATGAGGCTATATGTCTCAGGGGAGGAATGTGTTTATGGAGGACTTTTTAAAGGAAACTGGCTAGTATTCACATTATGCTTGGGTCTAAAATAACTAAAGTCCATGGGCTGACCATATCAATATGACCTTTTCTGAAGGTTTTGGATTTTCTGCAAGTATTGGTTTTATGTGACAAGAGATTTTTGTCCATTGATTGACACCTTTTTTTATAATTTTTAAATTCTCTGTCTTGTATTTGTTCTTCAGTAATTTTATCATAGTTAATTGATCAAATTGCTGAAGAACTATTTTCATATTGTTCTAAGACTGAGCCTGTTGACAAATCTGAAGCATCAGAAAATAATCCAAGATGGAAATCAGGGTTCGGAAATGACAGTAAGGTAGCATTTGCCAGGTCTTTATAAAATGCCCTAAAAATTCAATTTGTTGAGCTACAGAATGACATCAAATCATATGTTCAGTTTTAGGTACTAATGTTGTATCATATGACACTGTCAAGGTTTGGTACCGAAAGCAAGGACTATGACATTCAAGAAGCAGAGTGCTCTGGACAGTCTACTCATGTTGATGAAGACCGTCTGTGAGAACTTGTGTGGATCAGTGGAAGAAGATCAATATGCAGCAACTCGACAGCTTGCTAAGGAGTTAGATGTTACTGCCATGTCCATTAGTTGCGCTATGCATCGCATAAACTTGACATACAAGTTCAATCGCTGGGTGCCACGTGAGCTGACTCCAGCAGATAAGAACAGACTTCTCTGGGCCTGTATTAGTTTGCTCAAATATTAACTCAAGAACAAAATTCTGGATCAGATCATCATTTGTGATGAAAGGTGGATTTATTTCCAATATCACAGGCTGAAAAAAAAAAGTCTGTGCCCAGTGAGCCTGTCAGCAAAATCATTAAGTGCTATTTGACTAATAAAAAGATCAAGCTTTGTATCTGGTGGGACTGCCATCCACAAAGAGTATCTGGAAAAAGATAACACCCTCGACAGTAAAGTGTACAGTGAGATGCTAGTCCATGTTGACGCTGCTATCAAGAAAAAATGTCGAACTTGAGTTCCGGGGCAAAAAGGTAATGCAAGACCACATGTGTCTGCATTCACTGGCTGGACTATGTACGGTCTTGAATGAGATTTTTTGCCACACCCACCACATAGCCTCGATATCGCTCCTTCGGACTTCTACTTTTTTTCACACCTCCAGCTAAATCTTGCTGGTGCTATTTTCCATCCTGCACAGGATGTCCAAAATCTGTTTTTGACTTTCAGCCACCAAATGTCTGGGCTGAAAGCTTTGGAAAACTACCAAAATGTTGGCATAAAATCATAGATTTGGAAGGTGATTATCACCTGCACTAAAGGTACTGCTTTCATGTTCTTTTTTTCCTCTTCTTCCTAACTTTATCAAGAATGTTTCTTAATAGAAAACTTTTGCTGAAACCAAATATTTTACATTAAAGGCTTATATATATCCAGTGACAAAAAAAATCTCATGATTAAATAATGACAGTCATGCCACTAAGGGGATTTAAGGACTCAAAAATCAAACAGTTTATTGTAGACAACAAAAATTATTGCATATTTAATATAATTACTATCACTTGCATCACATTGTTATGTTCTATTATACACCATGTCCACAAAAGTGCTTACCCAGCTATTATTTTTGCAACCATTGGTCGTATACATATACTTCCAGTAACAAAAGTATTTTTAATGCTATAAATATCCCATTATGGCAATTCTGAATTTGAAGAAATCAATTTTGTAAAAATTATGAAATATAACTTTTTGTATGTTCTTTTAGTCATTATACTTATATGTAAATTAATTTAGTATTTGTTAAAAAAAATATAAAAAGTATGTCTCCTGTCTGGCAAAAGTTGACCAAGTTACTTGATATTAAAGCTCAAGATCATATTTAAGGGTTACACACAAATTGAAATGTGAAATATTTGCATGTGTACATAACAAAAAATAAAATGTCAGCCTAGAAAAATGTTTCTAATTCTACGAAATTAAGTGACAAACATTTTCATGCAAATTATAGAAAAAAGTATTGGCCAATATTAATTTTTTCAAAATGGAGAACTTGTTTACAAAATTTTACAGAATTCACATTCCAGAAAACACAGGCAGACTTCAGTGTTGGCATGTAGCATAAACTCATAAACTTATTTGCATTAATTAAAAATGAAAAATATTAGTTCAATGACTTTTATAGGATTGCCAAATAATAATTAAAAAGTAATGAAATGATTGAACGGTTAGATTACTTGAAAATCACAAAGCACATGATGGTTTTTTTTTTTTGTCTAAGAAAAGGGATGCCTTCATGTAGGACTTTCAAATGGAAATTGGTCTGCGTTCTCATTACACATGGGGAAAAACCATCAAAATCCTTATGCAGACAGCCGTTCGCCTGCATTTGCACCTAACTGTATTTGCAGTTAGCTAACTTTTTAGCCACTAAGGCCTTTCCAGAGGGTAAGAAAAAGAAGAGAAAACAGAAGGATCCCTGAATTGCATTATTCTAAGCATCAGCTGCCCAGCCAATACAATGGCTAGTGATGCTGACTGCCATACTGACAGGCCTGGGTTCGAATTCCGGAGAAGGCATGGAGATTTTTAAGCACATAACAATCTGTGTGACAAGGGAACACTCAAAATAAGCAGTAAACAGAGTGTCCTCTTGAGAGGCTGGTGGTAAATGAAGAGAGGTAAGAAACCCTCTGACCACTCTCCTCCCCATTTCTCTATCAAAATTGTGGAAGAACAGTTAACGAGGCCTAGCAATACATAACTATCAGAATGCAGGGAATGTCAGCATTGCTTTAGACTGTACCTGTTCTAAGATCTAACTGAATTAAAATAAGATATGAGATATGTTAGGCCACATATGCATTTCTTCACAAGTTAGTTCTTTATGTTTACATGATTTCAAGTTCAAACATAAGTGTGATTCAGATAAACTTTTAGTTACTATTATATAATTGTTGGTACATTCTTTATTCTTCTGCTGACAATGCCTTGAACTTAGGTAGCCAAAAACAATGTTAGGTTTCTAGCCATCTCACGAGAAGATTTTGCATGCCTCTAGGAATTTTTTTTTTTTTTTTTTTAATTTTGCAATATAATTAATGGCTTGACATGCTTGTTTGCTGTAGTTATAGTTGTCAATTCTGAAACAAGAAAAATCTCGATGTTTTCACACAAAGTAGTGATGCTATTACACCAGACAGAAAAATGTGAATTAAAATTGTTTTATAACACATATTTTAGATAACTAAACTGCTTATACTGTGATTTTGAAGCAAAATAAATTAATATAATATTTAATTCATTAATCTAGATTTTAAGCTTTGTTTCTTTGCTAGTTTCATTCCACCTTATATTTCTTTACTTAAATTTTACAATGGTAAAATTCTAAAAACAGAGGAAAAGCTTCCATTTACCAAAGTATTCTATATATGACAAAAATAAACTTACTAATTCCCAGACAAACTTAGCAAAATACCATTTATGAATAAGCAAAACTAAATAAAATTATTTACAAATCAAATGTTAGTTAAAAATAATTTACAGAATTTCATAACGAGATATATGAATCTCTGCAATGGACTAAAACAATTCAGAATTAACAATAATAAAAATAAAACACTTAAAATCAAGACAAGATTTTCATAATATGAATTTCATTTAAAAATTATTGTATCTGCTTTACCTCTTTTTAAGAATTTACCATCAAAGTTTTCTTCATAGCATTTGTTTTTCCGTTAACATGAAATGAACAATAATTTTTCTAAAGCTGCATTCAAAAAAAAAATTATCTAAATTCAAGTAAATTAAAAACGAAGAAATTAGACATAATTGGATAAATATCACTGTTTTTACTAAATTCTTCTTGTATCGGAAAATCAATAAACAAATTTACAATGTACAATTTGAAAATAATAATAATACTAATTATTTCAAAAAAACTCTAAAAACTATTGAACAAGTATTACAGAAGCAAATTTCCAAATTGATGCATACCATTAAATACACGAGCAGCAAATAGGCACTTATAAGATACAGAATATTAGAAATGATTTGAAAAAAAAAAAAAAAAAAAAAAAAAAAAAAAAAATTCAAAAACATGGAAGCCCAAAATTCAACAAATAACATATATAGGTTAATCATGATGATGATTAATGAGATGAAAAAAAAAAAGGTGATCTAAATATATACAACACAATAAAAACTTAAAATGAAAAATAATACAATAAAATATTATGTAATTCAAGAGCTCTGAATATTTATTTAACTTTTAATTATAAATTTAAAAGAACTAAATTAGGTTTCAGTATCACCTTAATTCTAATAAATAATTCCAATAATTAACTCATTTGCTGCTGATCACACATTGGCGCAAGATGTGGCATTATCACTGAAAAGCCATGCATGCACTGGCACATCCTGTGAGTTGATGTCTCAAGTGCCAATCTCATTCTTGTGCAGGAAAAAATATGCCTCAATGTTTATTTGCCAGTTCAATCGGCATTACGTTTTGAATATGTATACTGGTATTGACATGGAAGGAAAGTTAGAATTTAGTTGCAAATGTAATGTGGTTTTGAATTAATTGCATTAATAATTATTGAAAAAATTATCTTGTAACACAAGTGTACAGATGACAGTTCTGCAGAGTCTTCATGTTTAAAGAAAAGAAATGTGCAAAATAAAAAGCCTGTAACGGAGCTATCGTATGATCACCTGAGTGATTTTAGTTAGGACAGTGACAATGACTACGAATGCTTTCCTCCCAAAGACGCCCATGATATTTTGGATGCATGATGCTAGATGTAAAAATATATTCTGCTGGAACAATCAGAAAACATTTCCGAAAGAAGTTGGGGGGGGGGGGGAAGAAAGGCAAACTGTAGCAAAGCATGCTCATAATGTAATGATTGCTAAATGGAAGGATAAAAGAGAAGTCAGTTACATTTCTAATGAACACAAAATTGATATTCTAGAAATGGCAAACAAAAAAGGTGACATGAAATCAAAACCACTTTTGGTAATTTAATATAATGAACTTAACCATGCATTAATAAGCAAGATCAAATGCTTGCATATTATTCATGTGAAAAGAAAACCAATTGGTAACTTACCAAAGTATTTTCTTCTATTTTGCAAATAATTATGACGAGTTCATGTATAAGAAATATTGCAATAGAAATATGTCACTTTAAGACATTTGTCGGTGATAAGATGTTTAGTGAAACAGCCATCTGATCTTAATGCTCCTACCTGTAATCTATGTGAACTGGAACATGTGCTCATACTGCAAGAAGAAAAGAAAGGTGGGAAGGTAATATGAAAGCAGTGCAAAAGTTGCTATTCCCAAGGAAAATGTAAAAATACCATCTCTATCCGCAAAATCTGTAAAGGATATCCAGCTATTATTTAGATTGTGCAAAAGATCAATACACAATAATATTCTGAAATATGCATTTTGCAATAATATTATTGTAACTAGTAATAAACTCATTTGTAATAATATCATTGTAACTAACTTGTAATATGTGTTTGTTATATAGTTTACAGTTTCATATGAAATATGAAAATTAAGTAAGAATATGCATTATTTTCATGCATATTCTTACTTATTTTTCTTATGCTGATTCATTTTTAAATGCTGCATGGTAGCACATAATGCAGCATTGGGAAGATAACTTTACCTCTAGTGCCAACCACATGCTGATGCATAGTCATAAAATTTCTAAAATTAAAGGGTGCGTGATAACAATCTTTTATTACTTCTTTTAAATTATATTTCTCATAATAAGTTGGCATATGAGTTCAATCTGCTTCTATGTCACGTTTATAACTATACACACAACCTCAAATGACCAGCAGCGAAAGTGTTATAGTTACTGTCTATTAAAAAGAAGAAATAAATAACTTATTCAATATTCAATATGCAGTCAGTGATACCTTAAATTTCACATTATACAATAAAGGTTATTTAAAATTTATCACCCAGTTTCAAATGATAATATTTTTTACATGTAAAAATTTAATAATTTTGCCCATATTAAAAATTAATTTAATAAAAAGAAGACAAAAATTGTCTTAGCTTAGCCTTTCAGTTTGAGCATGCTCAGAATGATTTTCCACAGCTACACAAAAAAAAGTTGAGGCAATATCCATACTTATCTAACAATGAAATTTTCAGGTCAATGAAAATTTTGTAAATGATGGCATAAATACAACTGAATAAATACTGCGCCAAAATGTTTGAATCAAAACTGATATTCTTACCAACATGGAACAAATGACAAAAAAACATGCTAATATGGGATAACACTGCCTCGAGTTGCTCATCTAACCATGTCATAATTAGGAGTATGATCATAATGTGCTTATAAAGGTAAAATGTAAAACATAAACAGTTTATTTCTATTTTGATATAAAGAAGGAAAGTCAGTAAATAAATTATATGCAGCATACCCATTAAACACGGGCCAGCCTATGTAGCTTTTACAGGCTGCAATGCAAAAAAATTCCATAACATGAAGACAGTTCAAGAAGCTAGCTGTATAACAAATTATCACTTTGCTTTTACAATAAGATGTTCTCCGAGATGTTGCCATCTCCTAGTATGGCACATGATCAGTTCAATTTTTCAAAAATTATGGGTGAAGTGGGCTCTTAGGTGATTGATTAACAAACGTGAAACTATTAGCATGCGTTTATCATGGAAACATCTCTTTCAGTATGCCAAGAAGAAGGTACATTCTTACCAAGATAATTACAGGGAATGAATCTGATTGTTTCACTGATAATCAGAAATAAAGCCTGTTTCAATACAAAGGAAATATTCATCTTCAGTCTCAACCAAGAAATTCAAGACTACACCTCAGTGGCGTAGCTAGGGTGGGGCAAGGGGGAACATCTGTTCCCGGGCGCAGCATCCAGGGAGCACAAAATTCATGTTACGAAATTTTAAAATGAAATGTTTTCCATTCTTGGCACACAGAAAGAGGAAGAAATTCTTCAGTTGTGCCCGGGCACTGAAAACCGTAGCTTCGCTTCTGCTACACCTTATTGCCAGTGAGAATGAATGTGACTGTTACATCATACTGCGATGTAACATTGCAGCTTCAGGTTACAATTCACTGAATTCTTGCCCAAAGCTACAGAAATGAGGGGTCTACTGAATCTCAGCGCCCCCATCACAACAATGACAAGCCTCAAGTGGCACTAACAATCGATAAGCATCTTTTGAATTCAAGAAGGAACATCTTCAACAGTCTCTGTTCAACCTTGGCTTTGCCTCAAGAGATTTCCCTTTCAAGCCTAACCTTAATAATATACTTTCTGTGAATGATACAGGAACTGAATAAAAGGTCCCTCAACAGCAATTCAAAGACTTTTATGCAGCCATGTGCAAGTGTTTCAACGTGGATGGGAACTATGTGAAAAAATAAAGCAGTTTGCCACACAAGTATTTCCTGCATTTTTATCACTAGCCATTTATAGCCAATCCGTTTACTGACTACCCTGAAATTATTTTAAACTAGATGTCATTTTAAATAACCTTTTATTACAAAATTTCTCTAAAAGTCTGAACATATTTTCACTTTTTAAACAATTTTTTCAACTGCAACAGTTATATAAGTTGAACAGACCCATCTTTTAGTAATGGTGCAATTGGTTTATACCTCAGAACATGCTGAGAACCCTCAGTCAAATCTATCACTTCTTCTTCACTGTACAAAATAAACAGATATATAAGCTATACTTCCTATAAAACTCGCTAACAAATTTAAGAGTAAAATGTACAAAAAATAATAATACACTTGGCTCAATGAATAAAAACTTCTGATGCATGAATAAACATACCCATATTCACTAAATTCTTCTATACGGACACCTCTACATTCATTTTTTACTTTAATAAATACTGACGCATTCATTTGTGGCTTGCAACCTGAAACACAGAATTATTTTCATGATAAAATGCCTACTACCCACACATAAACATATTTCTATATAAAATCAGTAGTCGACTCCATTAAGTACATAAACATGTGTCTTTAAGAAGTTTTAAAAAGCACTTTAAATGGAAAGAGCTGGACCTGCTAGCTTAAAGAATAAAACCTTTATGAATATTATGGTTCTGAAATTAAATTCTAATGAAAACAAACGCCGTGGTGGGTCTTGCTAAGACCAAGAAAAAAGATTTTAAAAAACACAAAAAAACATAAAAAACAGACCTGTGGCTGAGCTGTCCTCTTGATCGCGAAACATATTTGAAAAGGGGTGTAATCCCCTCCGTATCTTACAAAGCCATCCCTCTCGTCATGTGATGTAGGCGGGTGAAACAATGTCACTTCGTATCAGCCAATGCGATTAGATTGTACTTTGGCGGGAACTCATATCCCCCCCGTGTTAAAGAGTGGGTTGAAAGACTCAAAAAGACATGGAAAGAATTCAAAATGGCATCAGTCAAGTTTTTAGAAGAATAAAACAGTTTCAAAATGTGAAAATGGCTAATTCAGTTAAGATTACTCAACATGGCCATGGCCACAAAAGTAGAGTAAAATGGAAAAAAGTCATTTGTTAATAAAAGTCATAATTCTTCAAGCTAGATATATATATATATATACTCTTGAGAATACTCATCATGGAAGTTTTAATAATTAAAAAAGGAAAAAAGACAAATCTGCACATTGATTGCTAGATAGTAATATGATAAAAATCAAAAAGTAAAGGTCGGAACAAAAAATAAAAAAAATTCTGTTCCTGAGATATGAAGATCTAACCTTTCCTCTCTGGGTAAAAGTTAACAAACTTAATAAATGCAAATTAATGGAACTTTCAAAAATGGAATCGTTAACTGAAAATTAAAATGAGTAAAGAGAAAATTTTTTAAAATACAGAACATAATACATTACAAAACAAATACCAAAATCATTTTTTATTAATCTCTTCTGTTTAATGCTCAAAACAGGAGTTGTCAAGGGAAAAGCGTTTTGAAGCTTTAAACCAAGTTGATTAAAGAGTTCCGAATACATGTTTCGTCCCTCTGAACCATTTGAGACTTAAGACCGCTTTTCATTACCAAACCTTTATTTTTAAAACAAATTTCTAATAGGTCTCAAATGCTCAGATCTTTTCCCTTTAGTATGAATGCATACTCATACTGAAATTAAACCAAAAATTATATACAAATGCTTAAAAGTAGTACAAAAAACTAAATATACGCATAAACAAAACTTATTACACAAAATTAAATTAAATCAAAAAGGAAAGTTCTAAAAAAAAGAATTAATAAATCAATTTGCTATTCAAACTTGAAAAATAAATTGTTCAGTTGAATTATATATATGTGTAAAATATAAAATATCTATCTTTCAAATAATAAATTAATAATAGGCCTTAAGTTCTGTTTTCATTCTAAAAATAACAGAGCAATAATTTTTCTAACTAAACTCCCTGCAGTTCTGATGCGAACTTGTCAATGAAATCTGCATCCAATATCTGGACATTAATCTGTCACATGATTTGAAATGATATGAAAGATAATTGCATCGCAACACCTTCTGTGCTTCTGCTTCTTTTCACTGCATCGCCTTGCTGCTTGCCATGCAGAGTTTATTTTTCTAATTTCAGCCATTGTTTAAGAAAATGTAAGCTGTATAAAATTGTGGGTTGCATAGCACACCCATAGTGATAATGTGCATTATAAAGGAATAAAATTATGTTTCCAAAATCAGTGGCCATGCCTGTCTTCGAGTGACATCATTCTACCTATGCAGTTAAGCCTCTCCAACGCCAAATCGTTGCAACTTTCCACCAAGTCTTCTTATTACAATAATGGTGCAGTTGGACTCGAGCCTGGGCAAAAGGATCCCTGCTTGATTGAACATTGGTCTACTTGATTCAATTCAAATTGAAGTTTAAATTTTCTAGCAATATCAAGAAAGAAAAAGAAAAATATTGTTTTGCCCTGGCTTTTTAGTGATTAAATTTCCAGTCTACCTCAGCTTTATAAAGGACGTTCATTAAGCTGGAAGTAAAACAAAAATCCTCTCTCTTAAAATGTTAACAATTGGTTCAAGGTTCTTAGGCTGATGTTTTGTCTACATCCGTTTTCAGTGTGCGAGATAAATCTTCGTGTTACCTTTATTCTTCAGCTATTTTATTGGCTAAATTAAATGGTGTTCTTTTCAGAGATGCAAAAATTAAATTTATGCAACAGATTTTAAATTTTGCATTCTACAGATTTGCTAAAGCAAAAAGTATTGTTTAAAAAGCGACTCAATATTTCTGATATGACTTTTAATTTACAAATTTTGTGAGTTTATTTAATGTTATTTTGTAAATGATGTATGTTAAATGTTTTTCATTACCACGAAATAAGTGGTTTTCAATTAAATACTGCTTTGAAATTTAGCTATCTAGTGTTGTTTATATTAGATTTTAAAAACTTTTTTTATGAAAATGATAAGAATTTTATGATGCCAAAAAATTCAGCTTTTCCTAATTATGTTTTAAATTAAATAATGAGTTTAAAGATTTGTAATTATTTTATTTAGGGAAGGCTATTAAAATTACTGTAGTAATAATTAGAAATGAGATTATTGTTTAAAAGTTTGTATTTTAAGAATTTTGAATTATTTTAAGAATGAGATAAATGCAAAAAATGAATCAGTTAATGTTGAAAAACTGGTGCAGAAAAACGGATATAGAATTGTGTTTTGAATATAATGTAGAAAATATGTAATGTTTAGAATATTGAGTATAGTTATGATGAATATAAAAACACTAAAAAAATTAATGTAAAGATAAAATATGTTGAGGGAGTACTGGTTCAAAGCAGAGGCATTGTTTTTACTTCTGCTATTTGTTTCTTTTACCCTCCTCATATCAGAAAATATAAACTTTGAAGGCTCCCACCTTATAATTTTTTTCATACAATTTTTTTAATATATAATGGAGCACAGTTATTTCGTTTTTTAATAAATGAAATGTACAGTGCAGTTCAAAAAAATCCAGTTGTCTTAAAACAACGAACGAAGGCCTTTATAAGCAAATGCCTAAGCAGCCCTTAACCACTGGTAATAAATATCAGTCAGTTTCAAGTGGATTTGCCTAACAGATGGTAATGTTTGTATTCAAGAAAGCTGTGGGGGTCTTCTAGTTTTGAGTACAATACGAAAATTAGAAATGTAATAATAACAATAAAACCCCATTAAAATAGATGATGTTAAAATAATGAAAATTAGTCATGTTTTGAAAATTTTGATGATTATTGAAAATACACAGTGTGTGTGCAAAATTTTTACAACTGTGATATTGCATGTAAAGCTCTGGAAAGCCTTCCCCGAAAAACATCTAATTATGTGGACTCTTAAAAAGCAGACTTTTCGAACTGCAAATTTTAATAGCACTCTTAAAATATTATCAAAGTTTATATTTTGCAATTACATAAAGAATTATTCTGGTCAAAATTTCAGGATCTGTATTTTTCAAATTATCTCTTTTCATTTGCTAATGCTTTAATGCTTTCTCAAAAAAAAAAAAAAAAAAAAAAAAAAAAAAAAATCACCAAACCAATTTTTTTTTAAAGGGGCGATACGTAAAATATAAAATATCTGTCTTTCAAATAATAAATTAATAATAGAACTTAAGTTCTGTTTTCATTCTAAAAATAACAGAACAATAATTTTTCTAACTAAACTCCCTGCAGTTCTTATGCGAACTTGTCAATGAAATCTGCATCCAATATCTGGACATTAATCTGTCACATGATTTGAAATGATATAAAAGATAATTGCATTGCAACACCTTCTTTGCTTCTGTTTCTTTTTGCTGCATCGCCTTCCTGCTTGCCATGCAGAGTTTATTTTTCTAATTTGAGCTATTGTTTAAAAAAATGTAAGCTGTATAAAATTGTGGAGTGCATAGCACACCCATAGTGATGATGTGCATTATAAAGGAATAAAATTATGTTTCCAAAATCAGCAGCTATGTCTATCTTCAAGTGTCATCTTTCTAAATACGCATTTACGTATCTCCAACGCCAACTTTCTACCAAGTCATCTTATTACATTGGAATGGCTCATCAACTAATTCTGGATACAGAAAAGCAAGGATTTTTTTATGGAAGGGAGATTTTCATTGGTTTCAATGTTTCCTCCTCCTGATGACATGGCACTGAAATTGATTAAATTCTTTGTTCATTAATATTTTTAATTTGGGTTTTACTTGTTTGAAAAATTTTAGTTTTGACATTTGTTAAATTCTTCTTTTGCACATTTACAAGATTTTTTAAAAATTTATTGCTTATGAATTTCAAATTTTGGTCTTTGTGAAAAATTAGTTCTAAATTTCTTTGTATACAGATAGAGTCACCCAAACAGTTCTGCGGCTTTTCAAATCGAAATATCTTTTTTTTTTTTTTTTTTTTTTTTTAAATTCTTTTGTTAATACTTATAAAGACTGATCTTGATCAAACAGATGCTTAAATGTAGGTTTTTTTTTTTTTTTTTTTTTTTTTTTTTTTTTTTTTTTTTTGCTCACACTGCTTAATCCTAGCATGTATTGTGATATAATTTTTGTTTCAGTGCAGTGCTAAAAACAGAGAACACAAAAGTTCAAATTTGTCAAATTATACTTTTATTATAAAAAGGGAAAAACTGAACATTGGACTGCTTATAATAATTGTGTTACATATGGTCCTAATCGTGTTTCTAATGATATAAGTTGGAGATTTGACATAATTCAAAGGTAACTTGCTCAAGGTTTGGCCTTAATACTCTGCTGATAAGAAATAAAAAAGTACTTTTTTTTTTTTTTTTTTAATAACAGCCCATTACTGGAGACTATACAATTGTACAAGAAAACTTTATAGATGACTCAGTATTTATCATTTAACATATTACTACAACAGTTATAAATATTATGCTTGGGTCTGGGCAACATATTATAAATGTGAACATGCAAGATGTCATAGTCAACATAATAAACAGCTTACAAACTTGGAATAAAAAAAAGGAAGCCAAATTCACAAGTGCTCACTGTACGTAAAATAGACACTGTGAGAATGGATGCATTTATAAAGCAGACAGCTTACATCCTCATGAAGTAGTACAACACAAAACTGAAAGTTAGCTAATCCTAAAATCCATGAATGTATGAAATTCATACAACCTCTTAGATAACAAAAGTGAAAGGCGTGTTCTAGGAAAGTGACTTGAGCAATTTTTGGTGACCTTTGGACACAGCTAATAAGAAATTTCTGTACTTAGAACTGAAGCAAGCTACACTATTCTATTGATAACTGGTTTTATATATGTTGTCAGATAAGAGTATTTTGTCAAAATGTGCTAAATTTTTATTTTTTAACCCTGCACAATTTCAGTCAAGCAAGACTGTAATATTGTCATAACCCTGCATCTGTGGTTCATGGCAAAACAAAGAAAAGAAAATTGTTCTAATAACAGTCTGTAAATGGTCGAAATATCACAGTTAGAAAAATGCCCAATACTGTCTTCCTCATTTTTCTTAAACTTCATTCCACTTTGCTCATACTTTTATTAACAACATGTTATCATAGCTACTCTAAAGCATTTACTACAAGAGCTTTGACACAACTAGTGTGCTTGAAAAATCATTACTCTCATTTCTATTGCTGTTTGAAATATCAGGTTTTAATGAAAGTTTCCAGTCACTGCAAATTTCGTCTACACAAACTGTTAGCTTTGCCGTGTTTATATGATATTTTGTCAAACGATTTTTAGCATTTGGGGAAAAAAAGGGGGGGGACTTGCTTTAGAACATTGTTTTCTGAAATTTGTAAAAAAATATCATTATCATTAAGTACACGGTGTATGAAATGAAACTATCATGCTACCAAACTAGAACCATCATTTACTTCCAGGTCTGTTGTAAAAAGTCAGCTACAGAATGTCAGTAAATCCATATGTACAGTTTTAAGTGCTAATGTTGTAGCATAGGACACTGTGAAGATTTGGTACCGAAAGTTCAAAAACAAGAACTTTGACATTCAAAAAGCAGAGCACTCTGGACAGTTTATTGATAATGATGAGGCCCACCTGCGTGAACTTGTGGAAGATCAGCATGCACTCATTCGAGAGCATGCTAAAGAGTTAGATTTTAGTGCCATGTCTATTAGTCGCACTATGCATTGCATAAACTTGACGTACAAGTTCAATTGCTGGGTGCAGCATGAGCTGACTCAAACAGGTAATGACAGACATGTTCGAGCCCACACTAATTAGTTCAAATATCAATGCAAGGACAAAATTCTGGACCGGATCATCACTTGTGATGAAAAGTGGATTGACTTCAATAACAACAGAGGCCAAAAAGGAGGCTGATCTGTGTCTGCATAAGGCTGTCTGCAGCCTCGCAAAGCGCAATTCAATTAAAAAAAGATCATGCTTTGTATCTGATGGGATTGCTTTGGATATCCACAAAAAGGTATGCGGAAAAAGTCAACCCTTTGACAGTAAAATATACAGCAGTTGATGCTGTTATCAAGGAAAAACGTCGAACTACGCTCCATTGCAAAAGGGTATTGTTCCATCAAGATAATGCGAGACCACATGTGTCTGCATTCAATGACTGGACTCTGTATGGACTTGAATGGGGATTATTTGCTACATCCACCATATAGTCCCAACATCGCTCCTTTGGATTTCTACCTTTTACACCTACAGCTACATCTTGCTGGTGCTATCTTCCATTCTGCACAGGACATCTGAAATGAAGTCGATCTGTTTTTGGACCACCAAGTTTTTCAGCCGAAGGCTTTTGAAAAACTATCAAAACATTGGCAGAAAATTATAAATTTGGGTGGTGATTACTACTTGCACTAAATGTACTGCTTTTCATGGCTTATTTTCTAACATTATTAAGATTGTTTTTCGGCAGGAAACTTTTGTTACAACTAGATGGTACGTTAGGCTGCACAGTATAAAAACTGACACCCTTCATTTTCTGCTTCTTTAGTACCATATAAGATACAACAGGGTATACTCTAGTATACAATATACTATTTTACATTACATTATAAGGTATTTTTCCCACCTTCTTAGCGCGCCTTCATGGCGTAGTGGTCTGCACGCTCGGCACGTATTCGAGAGGTCAGTGGTTCGATTCTCGACATGGGCATTGCTCATTTTTTAAATCTCCTACTTCCAAAAAATCCTCACGTCTCTACAACATTATTTAGACATATACTGTGTGTTGTGTATAGAATATTTTATTATTACAATACTTAATGCTTGTAATATCTTACTTGCATAATTATTAACTAAACTAAACATTTAATTTACCAAATTTACCAATTAAACTTAACTGCATATTATATGAATATCCTGTTTTATACAAAGTTTGTTAGGAGTTGGGAAATATTACCTGTGAAATGGACATACTACTATAATTGGAATTTTTGTACTTTTTGCTAATGTGCAAAAGACAAATTATGCATAAGTGTTTACAAAAGAGTGGTCTCATACCAAACATTGTGATTCAGTTTGTTTTGATCTAGTTACATGTTTTGTACAATATTTTGGCAAACTACCTATTGAAATGAAATAAAATGAAGGTCTGCATTAAATTCTTTCAGAGAAGAACTACCCATAGCAAAATACTTCCCCTCCCCTAAATACCTATGATTATATTTCTCAGTATGTACCATTAAGGTTGCTGTTACTATTTCAGTCTACATGCCACAACCACACATATATGCTTGTGCAGCAATTGAAATTCCATTATAACTGTGTGACTGATAGAAAAATAATGATTCCAGAATTTGAGGAAAAGGGAATCAAACTAGAACTTCCTTAAGTTTTAAACTCTAAACAGATATTTGAAAAAGATAAAGAATAATTCTTCATGTGCTTTCTATATCTATTTTTGTATATAAAACTGAAATATATATTTCTCTATAAAAAATCAAAAAGAAATTAAAGCGTTTTTTAAAAATATATTCAGTCTTCTTTTTATTATAGAAAACCTAATAACATTTTCTTTATGACCTGAAAATTGGAAAAAACCTCAGGTCCCAAGCTATAAGGAAGAACATAACTTGATTAAAATATGTTGAGTCGCAAAGTTTGGTATCTCTGGCATGTTTGTGCACATTTTGGCTGCTATAACATTAACAAAAGAATACAATGATTCTAGTTGCTGTAGTCTTGCTTTACTGAAGGAGCACTGGATTAACCTTCAGTTACAGGCATAAGTTTAGTGATTTTTAGCAAAATACTTATTTGGTGACAAATATAAAAGCAATGACTAACAGAATGCAGTAGTTTCTTTATTGAATACTTCAACCTGTTGCCAAAAATTACCAATCCCAGAATTAAGAGGAAAAATTTTTCATTTGATAATTAGGTTAACTGTTAATTTAATCATTTCAAAATCACTTAAAATATTCATGTCTGAAAGCAGGCAGCTTACTATTTTTCATAAAATTTAGAAAAAGACAATAACTGCTGCCTGAATAAGGTACTACAGTCAAAAGTCGTTAATTCGGAATGATCTATAATCCGGACCTCAAAACTAAAAACTTTCTGCGCATGCGCCGCGTTGACACATGCGAATAGGCGTTTACGCGTGCGCGTAAGACCTTTTACGACTGCGCATATGAGTGTGCGCAAGTGCAGAATACGTTTTTGCGTGCGCGTTTTATGTATAATGGATGTATAAGCTAAATAATTATCTATTTCAGTTAATGTTGATGATTGCGTTGTTCCTTAATTTTCGAATTGGATCCGGCTTATTATTTTTTGCAGACTGTAAGAGCAATTTTATAAAAGTAAGTTTAAACTTTCGATTATATCAAATAGAATTTCCAATATATATTTGTTAATATGTAAAGGATCTAAAGCGAAAGTATGTTTTGAAATCCGAAATCTGTTTATCAATTTCACGCTGCTCGGCGGGGGGAACGCCGCGAGGTAATGAATTGGAAGTTGATCTGTCAACACTATCCTTATCTTCAGGGCAGATGTTTTTATTTTATTTGGCTTATAATTCCTTATCAAATGTAGTATTTCATCTCGATGTGCTCCGTCTTTGATATGATTTAAAACAAGTTCCTCGTCATTATAATTCGCTTACGATAGCGAAGAAAGTGACAGAGGTTATTGAAAACGAAAAAATTTCGATTGACAAATTAGTCAGTATTCTCGACACAGCAATTATAGGACTTGAACAGCGGAACTTTGTAACTGAACAAGAAATTATGTCTGTTTAATAGAATTAAAGAGAAAGTATTATCACATTAAACGAAGCAAAACTTAAACAACTTACATTGAAAGAAATGTTTAATAAAGTAAACAAATAAATATTAAGCTTTTTCTTTTTGCAAATTTTGATACCCTTTAGATCATAATTGTTCTTTATTTCATAAATTATGTTTTCATACTTTTAATTTTAGAATTTCTGCATGCCATCTTACGAGATTTAAACTGATGATCTATAATCCGGAAAAATCGATAATCCGGAATCGCCGAAGTCCCGACGAGTCCGGATTAACGACTTTTGACTGTATTGCATTTCTTGATGGATGTCCTCATCATACTATCGTTAGCATTGCTAGCTAGCAGTTGGAAAATCTATGATTTAAATCCAAAGCACAGCTGATTTTTCAAGTCCCCTGGCTTTGAAAACCTAATGGTCCCAAGATATATACTTCTTTTGTATAAAATTGAATTGCACTTGATGGTTTATTAAACCTGTAAATAAAATGAATGAGGGCTTTAAAAATCATTTTACAGTACAAATAAAGTTTTTTCTTTGGTTCCCTTAAAATGAGTGAGTGATAGTGAAAGATAATGTCTCTGCAGTGGCACCAAAACTAAAAATGTGATGAATGATAATTCACTACCACTTGAATTTTGTCCTCTCCCCAATTATCTTTTTAAATGAGAGACAGTACAATAAACCGTTGCATTCTCTTATGTGTACTGCTATAGCTGAACTGCCAGCAAATCCAGCAAACAATTGGAAGATTCATGGTTCAAATTCTGATGACCATATAGTTAGTTCATTTTTCCCATTTCAGCACTAAAAAAATATACAATCTTTTTATAAATGCACATTTCCAAAGTAACGAGTGAATCTAAAAATTCTGCAATTTTTATGACACCTGTTATACATTGATATTAATTCTATTTCAATAAGCATTATTAGATATTTATAACTTAAAAAGTATTCTTTTTTAGCCCAAAGGTTGTTGGTCCAGAAAGGCTATTAATTTCGTTTTGTCATTTTGAATCGAAAACTTTAAATGTCCATTTCACTTTTCAAATTGTTGCCACCAAATATTATCATCCTGCGTTATATTTAAAAAAATTAAATAAGGAAAAATCTGTATAACTGTAAGTTTGTTTCTCGCATTGTAATAAAGTAACAGTACCTAGAGCCATCGAATTTTAAATAATGTAATTTTCTACCGATATGGGCATCTTGAAACCGAAATTTGGAATTTGTTTTATTATTGATTTCATATTTTGTAATTCTTTAACAAATTTTTGATTACAAACTCAACAATTTCAAAGTGAGCAATGGCAACACTGTACAGAGGATAAAAAAAAAAAAATTATCCCTAGTGTGCGAGACTGTGTATTGGAAATTTTAAAGCTATGCTCATTTAAAAATTATTTTGCGATATTGCTGTTGAATTGAATTGTATGGTTTAAGCGCGAAGAACACGATATTTAATAGATAAAGGTAACCCACAAAACGTTAAAAAAAGCTCCTTTGCGCATAATGTAAAATCTAAACACTTTCAGACTTTTTTTTTCTGGATTTGTAAAATATATCACAATAATTCCAAGTTTAAAGTTACATGTGAAATAAAAGATAATAAATTTTTTAAGAATTATTCAACAACTTCAGGGTTAATAGAAAGCAAATTAAATACTCTTCAATTACAGGCACATATTTTGCAAAACACTCATTTAGTGATAGATATTAAGCAGTTATCAATAGACTATGGTAGCTTGCTTCAGTACTGAATACTTCAACCTGCTGACAAAAATCACTGACATCATCTGCATTTCACAGTTGACATATGAGAAGTTATATGGATTTCAGGCAATGATAGTTTTTTGCCTTAATTAAATATTATATATATTATATATACATAAATATATAATATTTCTGATTATTATTTCTAATATAACATACCAATTTCTTCAAGTTTCAAAGATTGCATGTTCGTTGGCATGTGCTTCAGTGCAGCATCATGCAAATAATTTTTCATACTTGATGTATATCTGTATGGAAAAAAAAATAAAGAAATTATGCTTGCAATCCAATATAGATTTAAAATCATTAAAACAATTAGTAATCTTCATAGATAATGTAATGCCTTAGGTAAATGCAATTAGATATAATTAACATAGCTTTCCCTTGATTATTTTTATAACATGATTATTGCAATTTCTCAAAACACAGAAATATTTTAAATATTATGCAGCTGAACTGTTTAAAACTTATTTATCCTACATAAAGTTGTATCTTAGGATAATTTTCTCAATAAGTGCACAACATGCATTTAAACAATAAGCCTGATGTAAATTATTTTGTGTATGTTAGATGTTCTCGTGAAGAGTAAACATCCTCTTGGATTAAAAAAAATGTATATAAATTAAACAAAAACATGTATATATATATTTTTTTTTAAAATAAAAATATACAGTATACAGTTAAAAGCAAGGGGAGAGGAAGTTTCAAAAAAGTAATAGTAAATTACTTAACACATAAATACATGTAAATCTACAATTGTGCAACTGATTCTTTATACTACTGTAAATCCATTCACTTTTTAAATAAAATAAAAAAATTTTTTATTGATTAGAACAAAGCATTGATAAAAGATAATTTGCAATAATCATTTCCAGCAAAACAAACAGAAATTTTTGTTTCTCTTAATAAACAAAAATGTTAATTAATATATATATATATATATTTGTGAAAGCATAAAATTTGCATAATAAGCAAATGATGATGGGTGAATTTGTTATGCAAATAAAGGTACTTTGGTAGTATCGCAACCAACTTGCCACAATCTGGCGATTTTTTGAAGAAGAAAAAGAATAGTAATTTAAAATTAGTGAAAGCTATTTATTTTGTATCATATATGTTATTAGTTACATATTATAATTTTAGTTCAATATTTAACCTAGAAAAACAATTTATAAAACTACTTACAAAAAGGGTTTTGTTTAGTTTTTGTTTCTTTTCTTCTAGTGAAAATTTCATACTGATAGCTTTAAGAACAGATTCAAAGCAATGGGAAACAACTTATTAATTCTTTACTCCAGCAGTATATAAATTTGAATGCAGCAGTAAATAGCAGTCAACTAATCTTGAACCAAATATTGCTTCAATTACATTTTTTCATGCTGCATTTTTAAAAATGTCGCTTTCCTAAATATAACATCATCAAATACAAATCTGAACTTCTTGCCTTGACAAAATATTACATTTTGGAGAAAATTTCACATAACTTTCTTCAATTGCAGGCAAATCTCACAACGGCATATTTCAAAATTCAGCTGAAGACCTAAAACATTCCAGTTTACCTTTAGAGCTTTCCAACACAATCAAAACAGCATGCACAAAAATGCTGACATTGCTGATTCAAACTTACAATTATTGATATGATTGCCTGAAGAATTGTTATGCACATGGTTGTCACAGTTCGGCGACTTCTACCAAGGTGGTGTTTGTGATAATATGAAAATACTGAAATAAACAGTCAATCACATCCTCTGCTTTGAGGTAGGAAAAAATTTCACTACCTGTACATGAAAAAACATATTTTTCATGTACAGGTAGTGCAGCTAACCATCAATGAGGGTAAGATAAAATTTATGACGGTAATAAATAAAATAATGTAACCTACCCCCTTTAAAGATCAACAATTATACTTTTGAAACTGTTAAATAATTAAAATATCTGGGTACAGTGATTTCAAGCTTCAATGGCATTAAAATTGAAATTAAAAACAGTATATTCATGATCAACAGATATTTTTATGGGTATGGAAACCAACTTAAATCCAAATTAATTAGCATAAAAACCAAAATAAATTTACATAAGACTCTGATAAAACCTATGGCCCTGTATACAGATAGAAGTGAATGCTGGATACTAAACAAGACAGAGGAAGATCTACTACTGATATTTGAAAGAAAAATTTTAAGAAAGATTTTTGAACTAGTGAGGCAAAATAAACTGTGGAGAATATTATATAACCATGAAATCTGCAGGGAATATAATGAACCTGATATTGTCAAAATTATAAAGGCATCTTGTATTAGATGACTAGGCCATATTTATAGATATGATGAGTCATTTTGCACCAAAGAGGTAACCTCCTCCAAAATAGAAGGGAAGCAATGAAAAAGACCACCCACTAGATGGCAGGATATTGCGGAAAAGAATTTGAAACTGATAGGAAGCTGTGGCGCTGGATATGATCAGATGGAAAAAACTTGGAAAAGCAGCCTTGGCCTATAGAGGCTGTTGAGGTCAAGAAGAAGAAGGTGGTACAGGTAGAAGGTAGACCAGAATCTTTTAGTACCGTAAGTGATCAAGGTATTGCTGAACCTAGCCAACTACTTAGTTAATTATGTTAAGCTTCTATCCCAGTTTTGAGGAAGAACATGGCGGGAGATTGTCTGATGGTGTTCCACCCCTTCCCCCTACCACCAACCTCTTGAGAGGACATTCAGCTTGCCATGCATTTGAGTTCCCCTTGCCGCAAAGACACTATATGCTTACAAAAATCCCCGTCTTTTCTGGGATTCAATCCTGGGACCACTGATACAGCAATCAGTGTTCACTAATCACTATACCGATTGGGCAGCATTGAGATCTTCAAAAGTTACAGTAGCCATATATGGTCTTAGTTCATTTCTTGTAGAATTCACCCTAACAGGAGAATTGTATTATTGGATCATAGATCTTATCTGTTGCCTAAAGTCTCATCATACATTCATATTTAGTACTTCTTCACATATCAGCCAATAATTTAGAGTAAAAGGGCTATAGTACAGTCAAAAGTCTTTAATCCGGACTCGTCGGGACTTCGGTGATTCCGGATTATAGGTCATCAGTTTAAATCTGGTAAGATGGCATGCAGAAATTATGAAATTAAAAATATGAAACCCTAATTTATGAAATAAAAAGCAATTATGATCTAAAGGGTATCAACATTTACAAAAAAAAAAGTTTTATTGGTTTACTATATTAAACATTTCTTTCAATGCGCGCATGCGTAAAGCATACATTACACATAGTCGAAATTAGAAAATTGCAACCAGAAAACTATTTGATGTGTATTTGTGATATTTATAATGACGAGGAATTTGATTTAAATGATATCAAAGACTGAGTACATCGTGATGAAATACTACATTTAGTAAGGAATTATAAGCCGAATAAAATAAAATCATCTGCCCTGAAGATAAGGATAGTGCTGACAGATCAACTTCCAGTTCATTGCGCACCACAACGTTCCCCCCCTCCCACAGAGCAGCGTGAAATTGATAAACATATTTCGAAATGGTTAGAGAAACAAAGGATATGCCTTTATCCATTTTTTCCAGCAATTCCACTTTTTGTTTGATGTACATCGAAACATGCTTTCGCTTTGTAGATCCTTTGGCAGCTCCAGAATTGGAAATTCTTTTTGACATAATCGAAAGTTCAAGCTTACTTTCATAAAATTGCTCTAACAGTCTGCAAAAAATAATAAGCCGGATCCAGTTCGAAGATTAAGGAACAACACAATCAGCAACATTATCTGAAATAGATAATTACATAATTTTAGCTTAGCTTATACTGTCCGTTATACATTAAACGTGCATGCGTAAATGCATATGCGCATGCGTAAACGCATTAAGCGTTTATGCATGCGCAGAAAGTTCGTAGCTTTGGGGTCCGGATTATGGACGTCCAAATTAAAGGCTTTTGACTGTATATTTCAGTTATCTCAAATATGATTGGCTAGATATGGAATATCCAGGATATCAAACTGAATGTGAGGATCTAGTTGTGTGGCCACTGCAAATGCAGATCTAGCATATTTGGATTCTTTCTATGAGACCAATTGAGGGAAATGAAGCAGAAAGAGGCTTAGTTGTTTACCTTCATGCTGCATTCGCTTTTATGGACACCAAGCTACTAGATCATATTAGCCATCCTACACTGCAAGCAAGCATTTTCAACCTAAATTCTATTCAAACACCGAGGCTCCAAAATTTTTGAAAATGTATTTAAAAGAATCTATATTAATATAAGTTCTAAGAGAATATTAAAAGAAAACAACCTCTGAGCAAACCGTCTTTCCTCATCTGACATTTGGTTGGGATCGCTTAATTCCCGCTGTTCTAAATACAGCAGGTGAGGTCCAAATTTTTCAATCTATAGTGCAATGAAGGAAAAAAAACGGTATTAGTTTCTTCAACATTTTCAGCATTCATTACACAAAATCAGCAATATATACATTTTTAACATTATCTCTCAAAAGCTACATTTTCCATTCTTATACTCAGATAATCCACACAAAACAAAATAAGACAGCTTTTTAAAAAAATTCATGTAAAAAGCAGATCATCTTAAGTTCAGTACATGTTATAATACTTATAAATATCCAAAGACTCAAAAAAAAAAAAAAAAAAAAAAAAAAAAAAAAAAAAATTAAAACACATTAAAAAATAATTTTAATTTTAAATAAATGTGCATAAATCTTTCACATTTTAAAAAGGAAGGGGGAATGACATGATGATGAAAGGGTGCATGGTACAAAAAAGATTTATAACAATCACAATATGCAATAATCATGTTGGATACAACCTACTGCTTTTAGTTAGTTGTTTATTTTTTAGATGATACCATTAAACCATTTTTTAAAATTTGAATATGTGATAAAATGACCGAAAAAATAAATGTTTTAAATTACAACAACTTTTATTATGTGGTCATTTAAAAAATAAATTACAGATTAAAAGTGGTAGATCATATACTACATAATTATGCAACATGACTTTCAGGTTTCTTTTCTGGCAATAAAATAATGCTTTCATTTGTAAATGAATGAATACCAGATCTTCAGTCATGCAGCATTTATAAAATTTCTTGTAAATGTATTTTTAAACATATATGTCAAGCTAACAGAATTTTAAAATTCAGAACAAGTGATCACATATGTATATTAAATAAAAGGTAGTTAAAAAGTCTTTAATATCTTCCTACTGCCCAAATAAAAAACACTAGTTTCAATTTTTGGAGTTCATAATTATTGTTTGCACTGTCTCTCAAAGGTATGAAAAAAAGCTTTCCCAGCCTCACTTCTCTTCTTTCAGCCAAATAATAACATTCCCACATTAAATTCTATGTTTCAGCCCCATTTACCACCATTCTGGCAACATTTTGATAATATTGGACTACCCTTCAATGAAATAGCATGCAGTGATCTAATTTTTTTTCTTATTTGTTCTAATTAATACATAATTTTTTTATAACTTAACATTTAACACAACAAAGCAGATTATACTACTACTGTTTTATAACAACAAAATAATAAAATTCATGTAAAGATAATTTGTATTTTGAAATATTTTCTCATTATCCACTTCACAATATTCTGATAAATATAATTCCATACCAAAACAGTGCATCATTGCATAAATATAAAACTCACTCAACTTTGAAGATAATGCTAACAGTTTAAAATAGTCTTCCTTTCCATTACAATACAAAGCTAAATACTAAGTGCATGCATTTTTAGCAACATTTGGCTAAATAATCTGATATTAACAGGATACAAATTGCAAATAGTCAACAAACTAAAAAAAAAAAAAAAAAAAAAAGGAGAGAGAGAGAGAGAGACAGAGACCAATTTTAGGGATAGAAGCCTGCTTTATATTATAACAACATAGAGCTTGAGATATTGCAGATTTGTTTCCAGTACAAAATAATAGAGTATCACAGTTAAGTAAGTCACAAAATTTTGGTTTATCTAGAATATCTAATAGTTGAGCTCATACTATACTGTAACTTATTAGACAATAAGGCTTCTTATCATTTGCATGTTCTTAGAAGAATCGCTTTTAATTCAAGAATAATTCAGTACAAAAGATTAACATTCACATTCTCTAGGAGTTCGTCGTTCCCATATTAAGATTTATCATTTCTAGCGTCTGATTTATGAAGAGATTTGTGAGATACACATCTAGTAATTCGAAGCAGTTGTATTACATGATATATATTTATACATGATAAACAAGATCAAAATTATCAAACAAGAGAAATGCTGAGATATTACTTCATGACATACACCCACATTCTGTATCTTACTTTATTCATGATAAACAAGATCTAAATTATCAAACAAGGAAAATGCTGAGATATTACTTCATGACATACACCCACATTCTGTATCTTACATCATAGCTTATGTCTTTTGCTTTTAAAATTTTATAGACTGATTGCTTTTGTATGGCTTTCTTACTGCACTGCTATTTTGAAAATGCTTGTTGTCTTCCGTGGCATTAGCCAGATGAAAAATTGCTGCCAAGTAGTTTGCCAGTGAATTTTAACATACAATAAAAGCTCAGGAAATGCCAAATTCCAGATGTGTGAAAATTTAGGAAAGTTGAGCATTAAAAAAAAAAAAAAAAAAAAAAACTGGTGTCAGAAAAAAACAAATGAATGGAAACAATTTCTATTCTAAAGTCATAACAGCAATCACTATCTATTAACAACTTGAATATCAAACGTTTATATTAAAAATTATATACGATTTTGAAGAAAAAGTATTTCCGACATAAAAACCGATGTATTTTCCAGGCCACTCTGAAAATGAAACATATCATCTGATCATGGAATCCCGAGGAACATTAAAGTCGAAAGTGTCGCCAATTGTTCTACCAGATGTTTAAACGTTCGTTCTTTATTTAGTTAGATAGAAAACAGATTCAAATTTTTGATATAACATATAATAAACTTAAATCCCTTATAAATTTTCACATTACATCACATCATTTATCCATTTTCAAAGCTGCGTGTATTATGGCCTTTTTTTTTATGCCCGGATCCTGTAACTTTGAAAATACAGTACAAAGTCCATAATCCGGAATGATCTATAATCCAGACTTCAAAGCCACAAATTTACGCATGCGCGTAAAGCCAGTAAAACGTTTACCCATGCGCGGCTTCCAATAGTGAAGAAAGTAACAGAGAACGTTATTGAAAACGAAAAAATTTCGACTGACAAGTTAGTTGGTATTTTCGACACAGCAATTACAGGACTTGAACAGTGGAAATTTGTAACTGCACAAGAAATTATGTCTGTTTATAGAATTAAAAAGAAAGTATTAGCACAAAAAACGAAGCAACTTAAACAACTTACATTGAAAGAAATGTTTACTAAACTAAACAAATAAAGATTAAGTTTTTTTTTTTTTTTTTTTTTTTGTGTGTGTGTGTGTGTGTGTAAATTTTGATACCCTTTAGATCATAATTGCTCTTTATTTCATAAATTATGGTTACATATTTTTAATTGTATAATTTCTGCATGCCATCTTACCAGATTTAAATTGATGATCTATAATCCGGAAAAAAAAAACTAATCTGGAATCGACGAAGTCCCGACGAGTCCGGATTACGGACTTTGTACTGTACTTCATTGCACACTGTACCAGATATTAATATTTAAAAAAAAGGTAAGGAAAAGATATAACTTAGAGCTTACTTCACAAAAATTAAACTGTCCTATTAAGAATTAATGGAGTTACATTAAACAAAAATGAACTTCTTATGATTGTGTCATGACATTGTGCTTATCCATTATTGACCATAAATGACACTGTCTGGTGAGACTGTGCACGTTAATAGTATAAAAGCTCTAATATGGCATTACAAATTTCTCATTTACTGAATTTTTTGGGAAGAATTTTTGGCTGATCTTTTTAATATGGTAACTGGTAGTTTGGCGACATTTTGGAGACGATAAAGGTTACTACCTAGGACTTTGGTAATAATGTGAGAAGTCCTCAGTTCCGATTACGCATTATTTTGTGTGAGGGAAATGAGAGATCATGAGATATGTCATGTGACATTAATGGACGAATTACAGTTCTTTAATCGGAAAAGGGGGGGAATTTGGAAAACTGTAGTACTATATTATTTTGTATTAAGCTTCATTGTGTGAAATAGTGGAAGTGTGCGTGCCATGTAATGAAGATTCTGAAGATTAGGTAAGTTAGTATTTTTAATCATTTGAGGATATTATTTTTATGCAGTGTTCTAAATGTAAGGAGTAAATAAGTTAATATGGTATTATTGGAAAATTGTTATTAGCAATGATTTAGTTTAAAGTAATTAGGATTGTAATCTAATTTTTATTAATTTAATGTATGTGCTTATTTATATTTTAAGTAGTGTTTTTTAATTTAATTATATTTTAATTTAATGATCGTAATTTTGTGAGTTATATGTTTGTAGTATTTTGGAATACGTTTGAGTAGAATACGTTGAGTATTTTCATGCATTTTCGTGAAATTTTTCTCATTTATGAGAAAAAAGCTGTGTACATGGATATAGTGAAGAGTGTGCACAATGCCATTTTTCTGCAATTTTTTTAAGTAAAAATAAGTCGACATGTACATGGTTTAGTGATATTTTAATTAAATGATAGTTATTTTGTGAATTTTATGTTTGTAGGAATTTGGTATATGTTTCAGTTGAAATAAACATGTATGGAAATAATTTAAATATTTGACACTAAGTATTTGTAACCATTTGTAATGTTTGCAGTATGAATTCGTTGGTGACGTTTATAATATAATAGATAATTTAGAGGTAAAAGTTTTTGGATATTTTATTTATTTTATACGTGGAAATGTTCATCCTTGGAAAGGGTATATACTTTTTCGCGATCAGGTAATTTCATATATGTGCTTTTTACCAAGTTTAGATATTCACAGAATTTTTTTGCATTTTCGTGCAAATTTTTGTAATTTATGAGAAAATAGCAGTGTAGATGGATAAAGTTAAGAGTGTGTGCAATGCCATTTTTGTGCAATTCTGGGATGTTTTTTTAAGTAAAAATAAGTCGACGTGTAAATGGTTTATGTGTATGTGCTATTCTGAAAAACGCGCAAGGAGTTTGCGATTGTGCACTTTTTCCCAATTTTGCAGTTAATATTTGTCATGATTAAGCAGTTTTGTTACATAAAATTTCTAGCATAAGTGTAACTCGGCTAGTAGATTGTTGGAAAAAGTGTTCAGTAAATAAAAAGAAAAGAAACATGTCTTTACTTCGTGAACACAAAATGGCAGCGAAAAAAAAATAGAGGGTTGCTGTAGCAGAGTTGGTCGCCAAATTTTCGCCAAAAAATCACCAAGTTACCATAATCCAAAGATCAACCGAATTTTTTCCCCCTTAAATTCTAGAATATTCTGGTTACTTCAGCATTCCAGATAGTCAGGCTTTTACTCTAATAATAAAAAAGTTTGAACTGATATAAAAATAAGACTTAAAGATATAAAGTAAGCAAACACAGTGTAAACTACACTGAATGGATGCAGGATTGCTAAAAATCTTCAATTTATATTTAAAAACGTAAAACATGAAATTATGAAGTGAAATGAATTATACACATAATCTGATAAATTTTATGGTATTACTCTTATATATGCCCTCAGGTTGCCAAATGTGGCGATGTGTGTTCTGCGCTGGTTTTTAGTGCGATTGCATGTTCTGCGTTGGTTTTGGGGGCAATGTTGGTTTCTATGGCAACTCTTACCTGGAAACTTGGATTTTACTGTAGAGGTTTTAGTTGCTGGTTGGTTCATGTAGTGGGCGGTTAGAAATGGTTTACGATGCAATGAAAAATGTGTTGGCAAAATTTTAGTAGCATGCCTGGTACAACTATTTTTTCGAGTGGCTGGAAATTCTACAAGGATTTAGGTGAAGAAGGTTTTTGAACATTTATTAGTGAATCATAGTATCAATTTTGCGGATAGTGAGTCTGGCTGTCATATAAATACAATAGAGATTACGTGGTGTCACGTTAAAGCTACGTTGCCTATATATAATCGAAAATGCAATTTTGAGTTTTTATGCAAATGTAATTTTGAGTTAGTTATTTTGTTGATTAGTGCACAATGCCTAGATTGTGCAATTTGTAGATTTTTTTTTAAACAGAACGCTGTGTTTAAACAGAACGCTGTGTACATGATATTGTTTGAAATTTATTTAAGCAAGGTGTGCGTAGCTCGTAGATTCCTTCGTTGCATAGATTGTGCAATTTTTTGATTTTTTTAAGTTAAAACAGATTTCTGTGTACATGGATTCTTATCAAATATTTTTGGTTAGAAACTTTACATTTTTGTTATCAGGAAAAAAAAAAAAAAAAAAAAAAAAAAAAAAAAAAAAAAGATTTTTAATTTAAATTGCGTATTCAAAATGTGGGTTTTGCACCTCCGAAAACCGCGTTTTTGCAGACATTGTAGGCTTAAAGTTCAAACAGTAGACAAAAAATTTGGATAGTAATATGGCACCATGGAGAAATTTGTTGCCAATCAAGGGCATATATGAGAGTAGTTCCAATTTTACTCATCAATAGAGAGACACCAAATAAAAAATAAATCTGATATGTATAAACAGCAGCTAAATAAAACCGAATTTAAGAAAATTTGGCCTTTTATGCACTTACTTTTGCAAGGCGTGTCCTCAGGTAACTGGAAAGAATAAATTTGATACGATCAAGCTAAAAAATAAATTTTATAAAGAAATATAGTAATCTATTCAACAATTTTATAAGCAAGTAATAATATATCAATTCAAAAGCTAATACACTAAAGATGGCCATCATTTTTCTTCAAGACAGAGGATTTTGAGTAGTCTTCTGTTATTGCAACCCAATTCAGAAATCTATGGATGGATTGATGTGCTCATGTATGCATGTATATATGTATGTGTGTCTGTGTACACACACATACAGACATATACATACATTTCTGACTCCAGTCCCAGTAACAGATGAGTAACAAATTTTTCTCCCAATAAGCAATTACTTGAGTCTGTCTCCTATCTTATTAATTCTTAACAGGTAAAAAACCAAAATAAATAAAAATAATCTGGAAGGAAAATAAAATTAAATATAACTGCATAATTATATTGTTAACCATGGATAAAATGAACAATGAATACACTTAATATTAAAATAATATGCATAGAATATATTGCATTTATCTTAACTTTAAAATCCATTGCATTTTGTATTTTTCCTGTTAGAACTTACTAAACAGGAATTGTTCCTCCAAGTTTAAATATACTACAAATTAACAAAAAATATTATTTAAGGAAAGAAGTTTTTATGCTTATCAAATTTAAAATTGATGTCTATTTTAAAATGTCTGGTTGATCTTTACATTATGGTAACTTGGCGTTTTTTTGGCGAAAATTTGGCGACCAACTCTCCTACAGCAACCCTCTATTTTTTTTTTCCCGCCGCCATTTTGTCTTCACGAAGTAAAGACATGTTTCTTTTCTTTTTATCTACTGAACACTTCTTCCAACAATCTACTAGCCGAATTACACTTATGCTAGAAATTTTATCTAACAAAACTGCTTAATCATGACAAATATTCACTGCAAAATTGGGAAAAAGTGCACAATACCATACTCCTTACGCGTTTTTCAAAATAACACATACACATAAACCATGTACATGCCGACTTATTTTTACTTAAAAAAACATCCCAGAATTGCACAAAAATGGCATTGCGCACACTCTTCACTATATCCATGTACACTGCTTTTTTCTCATAAATTAGAAAAATTTCACGAAAATACATGACAATTTTCTGAATCTTTAAACCCGGTAAAAAGAACATATATGAAATTACCTGATCGCGAAAAAGTATTTACCCTTTCCAAATATGAACATTTCCACATATAAAATAAATAAAATATCCAAAAACTTTTACCTCTAAATCATCTATTACATTATACACGTCACCAACGAATTCATACCGCAAGCATTACAAATACTTAGTATCAAATATTTAAATTATTTCCATGCACGTTTACTTCAACTTAAACATATACCAAATTCCTACAAACATAAAATTCACAAAATAACTATCATTTAATTAAAATATCACTAAACCATGTACACGTCGTCTTATTTTTACTTAAAAAAACATCCTAGAATTGCACAAAAATGGCATTGCGCACACTTTTCACTATATCCATGTACACTGCTTTTTTCTCATAAATTAGAAAAATTTCACGAAAATACATGACAATTTTCTCAATCTTTAAACCCGGTAAAAAGAACATATATGAGATTACCTGATCGCGAAAAAGTATTTACCCTTTCCAAATATGAACATTTCCACATATAAAATAAATAAAATATCCAAAAACTTTTACCTCTAAATCATCTATTACATTATACACGTCACCAACGAATTCATACCACAAGCATTACAAATACTTAGTATCAAATATTTAAATTATTTCCATGCATGTTTACTTCAACTTAAACGTATACCAAATTCCTACAAACATAAAATTCCCAAAATAACTATCATTTAATTAAAATATCACTAAACCATGTACACGTCGACTTATTTTTACTTAAAAAAACATCCCAGAATTGCACAAAAATGGCATTGCGCACACTCTTCACTATATCCATGTACACTGCTTTTTTCTCATAAATTAGAAAAATTTCAGAAAAATACATGACAATTTTCTCATTCTTTAAACCCGGTAAAAAGAACATATGAAATTACCTGATCGCGAAAAAGTATTTACCCTTTCCAAATATGAACATTTCCACATGTAAAATAAATAAAATATCCAAAAACTTTTACCTCTAAATCATCTATTATATTATAAACGTCACGATACAAATACTTAGTGTCAGATATTTAAATTATTTCCATGCACGTTTACTTCAACTGAAACGTACACCAAATTCCTACAAACATAAAATTCACAAAATAACTATCATTTAATTAAAATATAATTAAATTCAAAAACACTACTTAAAATATAAATGAGCACATACATTAAATTAATAAAAATTACCTTACAATCCTAATTACTTTAAACTAAATCATTGCTAATAACAATTTTCCCAATAATACCAAATTCCTTTACTTCCACCTTACATTTAGAACAATGCATAAAAATAATATCCTCAAATAATTAAAAATAAATCTTCTTCAGAATCTTGATTACGTGTACGATAAACTTTTCTTTAGTTACGGCCATGGGATCCAAAAATTCACGAACACTGTTTCACACAACACAGAATAAACCAAATACAAAATTTCCAGATTTTTCCCGATTTCCCCCCTTTTCCGATTAAAGAACCGTAATTCGTCCATTAATATCACATGACATATCCCATGATCTCTCATTTCCCTCACACAAAATAATGCGTAATCGGAACTGAGGACTTCTCACATTATTACCAAAGTCCTAGGTAGTAACCTTTATCGCCTCCAAAAATGTCGCCAAACTACCAGTTGCCATATTGTAAAGATCAACCAAATGGCTCATCAAAACTTCAACAAATTAAAAATTTCATATATTTTCAATCCTTTTGAAAATACCATTTCCTTTAAGTTTTGTGCACGCAGGACTTAATTATATAATGATAAGTTAATTTAACTAGTCATTAAATTTTATAGCATATTCATATACAATGCTAGATATAAGTTTGGTTTCATATATTTTATTTTTAATTGATAGTAATGCACTACTAAACAAGATCACTATTTTTTTTTCACATATAAATTTATCTAAAACATTTCAGGTAATACTTTTTTCATCCTTAAATAATTCATAATCAGGCTGATTTATTTTTATACACGTCATTTCTGATAATGTTAGGCCAGCATACATTTTGTTTACATAAGTTTCACATTTCTTCTTTTACACATATCCTTCAAATAGCACAAATGAGCATCTTTAAATTAGGAAAAAAAATCATTTTATAATAATTATTATCCTTAAGCTATTAAACACATTTCATAACAAAAATGCACCAAATAATTTAAATGCATGAATAATAATAATTATGAAATATGAAAACAGCAGTATTTTGTTTTTCTAAAAAAAAGTTTTGAATCAAATAAGAAATGGAAAAAAAAAAAAAAAAAAAACTAAAAAAAATATTTAAAAATATTTTTAAACTATTTTAACTTAAGCTTCAATTATCCTGTACTAGTTAGCCTTGTTTAAAAAAAATTCCAATTGTTTAAATTTATTCATTTTAACTGAGAAATTATTTTTAATTTTTGTTTAAATTAATATATTACCTCCATTTTGTGAAAAACTAGACGAAAATCATCTTTTTTTATTCTTTGTAAGCTATTCTCCATATGCTGAATCTGATCTATTAAACATTCAACGAGTTCTCCTTCATATAGCAATAAATCCGGAGCCAGCTTTTCATTTTTCCAAACCTATAAGAGTTTTGCATTTAAATAAAATTTACGAATTAATGAAACAAATTAAAGATAGAAGGGCTACTACCAAACCTCTTCTAACTTTTCTACAACTTGTGCAGCAGTAGTCAATTCCTCGTTCTCAGTTTCGGGTACAGAATCATCATCATAATCCATTCTTTTTAAAAAAGATCACCATTTAAAATGCAGAAGAACATGAACATTTTATTTATGACGTAACTAAATTTGAAATTAAAACGAAGAGATCATAAACAAGTACTTTCGCGCGTTAAAAGACTGCTTGATGTATGAGTTGAGAAGTATGCATGTGATTTGTTAATTCTATTCTTTAAAGAATATATATAAAAATAAGAAAGGATAATAAATTTATAAAAAATTCAAGATGAATTCTTTGAAGCAATAAATAGTTGAAAACATTTAAATCATAAGATAATTTTAAAGTTAGATGAAAAAAATCATAAATTAATTATACATATAACTAATGATTGGAAGAAGAAGAGGAACCTCCTTGGTATTGACCAATACCATCGTGCAGTAAATTTGTACTGCTTTTCCATTTGGGGGTTAGGTATTAAAGAAGTATTTATATAAACATATATATTTTATCGAAATAAAAAGTACTGATGGCTGCTAGTGCACCCAGTTATGTTCTAGATCAAGTGGAAGAAGATGCCGGTGAACTCCAGTTTCCGAAAGAGTTTGAAAATGCTGAAACACTTTTAGTGTCAGAAGTTTTGATGTTATTAGAGCATCGAAAACAACAGAATGAAAACGCTGAAGAAGAGCAAGAACTTCCTGAAGTGTTCATGAAAACTCTAAATTATTGCCAAAGATTTAGCCGTTTCCGTAATCGTGAAACTATATCTGCTGTTCGTAGTTTGTTGACACAAAAGAAAGTACACAAATTTGAACTAGCTCAGCTTGCAAATTTATGCCCTGAGACTCCCGAGGAAGCCAAAACTTTAATTCCCAGCCTTGAAGGTAGGTTCGAAGACGAAGAACTGCGTCAGATCTTGGATGATATCCAAACGCAAAGAAGCTTTCAGTATTGATCTTCCTACATGTGAAAGAGAATTGTTTTCATGGAGAAATTCATTTAATTGTTCTGTATTTCACTATGTGCTGGCCCATTTCATGTGATATTATATACATTCACTTTGTTTATGGATTTCAAATATTTTTTTAAGCTCTATATTTGTTTTTATGCAAATTTAGATGAAAATCGCATTTATTTGAGTGTTAATTATTTCTGTATCTTCTTCAGTACATCTTGATTTCAGGTATCATAATTGTTTAGTATCTCTTATTCCATATACATATGTGTATATGATATGTATGTGTTTGCTATAAATAAAATTGTTTTAAGCAATGGTTCTAATGCAGTTATATATTTTATTGTTAATAGTACCTTCAGTTAAATGAATATTTTGCTGTTTAAATAGAATTTTGAGAGAGATTTTTGTTTTGCTGTATATTTTGTTTATGAATTATTCAATTAATTCGAATGGTTACAATATTTTAAAATATGCTATGTATAAACCATGTAATTAAACCATAAATTTTATGTTATTTAACATGTAATTCTGCTCTCATCTTCTAACAAATGCATATGTTTTTGATTAGAATATGAATAATGTGGAATACTAGTTTAATTCTTTACCAATATGTGAAATATTTTATTCAACGTAAAATAAATTAAACAAATGATTTAAATTTTTTTTTTTTTTTAAGATATCAAACAGTATGCTTTTTCACTGCATTCAGATGGTAATAATACTAACTTGCAAAGGCACTGGAGGCTAGATTAGTATTAAGAACATCTTTTATTAGTTGTAATAGTGACAAAAATGTTCGTACAAATTATCAGCTGATTATAAATTGTATTAATTTCATATGCTATTAAAAACATTTAGGTTATTAGTTTATCTATCACTTTTAAATCACTGAAATTTTAAAACAAAAAGGCAAAGCTACACAGAATATACCTGGCAGTCATAATTTGTAGTGCCGTGTTGCATAACATAATGGGACATGAAGTAAGAAATGAAAGCTTGGTAATAGACATTATAGTTCTTTTCTATTAAAGCTTTTTGGATTAATCCTAGTATATGGTACACACGGGATTTGGTGACATAATTATGAGCAGTAAATGGGTCAGTTAATCTTTGGATTATGGTAACTTGGTGAAAATTTGGCAACCAACCCTGCTACAGCAACCTGCTAGTTTTGTTTTGAACGCCATTTTGTTTTCACGAAGGCTTTTTTTTTTTTTTTTTCTCAACATTTTTTCCAGCAATCTGCTAGCCGAATTACGCTTATACTAGAACTTTTATAGAACAAAAATGCCTAATCATGACGAAGATTAGGTGCGAAATTAGGAGAAAGTGCAGAATCGCAAACTGCTTGCTGCGTTTTTAAGAATTGCACATACATGGTATCATCCATGTACACGTCGACCTATTTTCACTTAAAAAAAAACAACCAGAATTGCACAAAAATGGCATTGCACACACTCTTGACTTTATCCATGTACACTACTAAAGTCCTAGCTAGTAACTTTTATCGCCTTACCAAAATGTCGCCAAACTACCTGTTACCATATTCCACAGATTAGCCAATGGGTCATTTTGCTATTGGCGACAAATCATGCCAATGCACCAAACTTCAAGCTCTGTCCGGTTTAAAATGAGTTTTAGCTTCTTTTCTGGCAATAAGTGTCTCTACAACCATTGCTTGCACAACTTTTTCATCTAATCATGCTTGTCTTTTTTATTGTAACTGACTTCACCATTTGTGATTTTGAATATTTTTGAGTAAATCATTCTTATCATTTTGAGCTCACCAATGAAGTAGTGTAAAATCACTGAAGATTGATAGTTTGAATCCAAGCAAATGGATTGGCTGCATGGGAGTTTTCCTGTTGGTTTGAATAGGATTCTTAATAGTAGAAAGATATGGTTATTGCTGTTGTGAAAATAATATGCAAGATTTTTAAAAAATCTAAGTACTGTATTCTTGGTAAAAGCAAAAGGCATCTCTACTAAAATGCTTTTTCCAGAAATATAGAAATATTCTAACATTTATGCTTCTGAGTATTTGTTTCTGCAGGTAAATCTTCAGACCTCTCCATTATGTTGCTTGAGTTTAGATCATCTCTTTTAAATATAAACGTAGAAGATATATTGCTAATTAGTTGTCAAATGAAAAGTTTGATGGCAAATTCTTAAGACATTTAGACAGGTGTAATTCTTTAATGAAACTGAAGCTTTGCAAATTCCAAAACAGTAAATCCATTTTTTTTCAAGATAATTTCTATTCAAATGAATGTATGTTAATATAATGCATAAATTTGGAGAGCATTTTGCAAAGACCTTATTTTCATTTAATGGGTAACCATTTGTATTTAATTTGTAAATAGTAAATTACTAATTTCATGTACAGGATTAATTGCACATTAATATTTTCATTACATTTAAAAGCATTTTGACGAATGAAATTTTTCTTTATTTAGATTTTCATCAAGTATAAAATTAAAAAGTAAATTTGAATTAAACTACCTTTCAAACTATAGTTTTAATATTTAATTAGTTATTCTAAATTTTAATTTAGTATACTGTATAAAGTCATGCTATAAATAATCTAATAATTCTGTGGTACTCAACCCGATGCCCGAGGCAACCTTGCATAGCGCCCGCCAAGCTTCGGTAAAAAAATTTTTTTCCTACAGTCTTTCTTGGGATTGCACATAGAGGGAGTTCGGCAGGGAAGGGGTAGGAAACTTGGTTGGCCTTGTCTTGGGTTTCGGAAACATCGAGGGTGATGGCGTGTCTTAACTTGATCCTTCTTATCGCCTCTGTCCGGTTTAAAATGAGAATACGAAGGCGCACCTCAAGCCTGGGAGGCTTGGCTACCCAATTTCTGAAAAAAGAGGAAGAGATAAATTCCGGAAATGCCTGTGAATGACACGTACATGACCTTGAATGCAGCTACTGAGAAGGTAGAAAAATTTTACCGAAAGTAGTAATTTCTGTATTATGTTTTTGTAATGATCATGCCCAAAGCATGTCCTCGCCGGTTAATAGGACGATAAAGTTTTAAGATTCGGGGCACGATATTAAAAGGCTCACCACACCAAAAAGGGCTGACAGAAGTGGAGGAAACTGCAGGTCAAAGTCGACCCTTGATTCGACTGTATGAGGTATTTAAAAAGGTAATTTACTATTTCTTCATGTCTTATCACTGCATCATTCATCAAGAAGCGTTGTGGGCAAAGATACTTCCATTTGAACATGCCATGAATGTTGTCATGTGGATTATCAATTCTATTCGTGCGGCTCCTTTGCAACACTGGCTTTTTAAAGCACTGCTGGAAGACTCCGAAGATAAAAAAGTCGACCTCCTCTTACATGCAGAAGTCCGATGGCTTAGCAGAGGTAAAGTTCTATCAAGGTTTTTTATCTCTAATCGAGCAGATAAAAGTTTATGCAATCTAACCCTGACAAATTCAGTAAACACACTTAAAAATTTAAGTGACTACTTGATCTGGCTTTCCTCGCCAATATCATTGAGAAACTCAACATTTTAAATCTGGATCTTCAGGGTAAAGGTGGCTCAAATGATGGGATCTGTGAAAGCTTTCAAAGCCAAATTGATATTATGGATGTCTCAAATGAGATCAAAGTCTCTGGTTCATTTTCCAAATATGAAAAAAGTGGTGAATGACGACAATTTTGGGTCGTTGCGATTTTCCGGCCATCTCGAGATGCTTCTGGACCAATTCGAAAAGCGATTTCAGTTGCCTGGAGCCAGTGATGAGCTTTTTTGTCAACCCATTCATCATTCACCATGAAGCAACTGAAACCACCACAGCAATTGCAAGAATTATTGCCGCAAAAGTGGAAAACCTCGAGATGGAAAAAGTTGAACTGAAGAATATTATCCTGCACTCACATGCCATAGATGTAGACTTTTGGAAACTTGTGGAAAAGAACAGATTTCCTTTACTAAGTGTTGCATATAAAATCAAATCTTGTTTTGGGTCTACCTATCTCTGCAAATATCTATTTTCAGCCATGAAAATTATTAAGTTGAAGAACCGGAGCAGGATCATTGATTCGAATCTTGACAATTGTTTGCGTGCTCAAACTTACGGATGTTACAAACAAGCGTATGCACCTAACATATGTTGGGGGACGAAATTCAGTATCAAAAATCATATTAAGTGCAACAACATAAACAGAAGAGACACGACTATACTGTAAGTAATAAAAACTTTGTGCATGAAATGTATATTTTGTTTCTATTTCGATCTTCTTTATGAGGGCATGTTTTTTTCTTATGGGCTAGTGTTAACTAGTAACATGATAATCGGGACGGAAATGTTATGTGTGCCCGCTTAGTTTTCTGAAACTGCCTTGTGTATCCCAGCACCAAAAACGTTTGAGTACCACTGCAATAATACAAATAATGGTTTTATGTCTAAATCAAATTTGCTTTAAAGTATTTTTTAATTATATAGTTTGTAGCTGAAATTTAGATATTACAGTATACCTATTATATACAGTCAAAAGTCATTAATCCGGACTTGTCGGGCGATTCTGGATTATAGATCATCAGTTTAAATCTGGTAAGATGGCATGCAGAAATTATAAAATTAAAAATATGAAACCGTAATTTATGAAATAAAGAACAATTATGATCTAAAGAGTATCAAAATTTACAAAAAAAAAAGCTTAATATTTATTTGTTTACTTTATTAAACATTTCTTTCAATGTAAGTTGTTTAAGTTGCTTTGTTTTTTATGTGGTAATACATTCTCTTTAATTCTAGAAACAGACATAATTTCTTGTTCAGTTACAAAGTTCCGCTGTTCAAGTCCTATAATTGCTGTGTCGAGAATATCGACTAATTTGTCAATAGAAATTTTTTCGTTTTCAATAACCTCTGTCACATTCTTCGCTATCGGAAGCGAATTATAATGACGAGGAATTTGATTTAAATCATATCAAAGACGAAGTACATCGAGATGAAATACTACATTTAGTAAGGAATTATAAGCCATATAAAATAAAAGCATCTGCCCTGAAGATAAGGATAGTGCTGACAGATCAACTTCCAATTCATTGCGCGCCGCGGCATTAAAGATAAACAAAGGATATGCCTTTAACCATTTTTTGAAGCAACTCCACTTTTTGTTTAATGGACTTCAAAACATACTTTCGCTTTGTAGATCCTTTACATATTAGTAAATATATATCAGAAATTCTATTTGACATAGTCGAAAGTTCAAGCTTACTTTTATAAAATTGCTCTAACAGTCTGCAAAAAATAATAAGCCGAATCCAATTCGAAGATTAAGGAACAACGCAATCTGCAACATTAACTGAATTAAATAATTTTAGCTTAGCTTATACCGTCCGTTATACATTAAACGTGCATTCGTAAACTGTTTTGCGCACGCACACATGCATATTCGCAGCCGTTAAGGTCTTACGCGCATGCGTCGCATTGATGCATGCACGTAAGACTTTTGCGAATATGTGTGTGCGCATGTGCGTAATACGTTTACGCTTAACACAAAATTTCCTAATTAAGACAAAATTTCTACTGGTATATGTAGTTTACAGATTTAACTAAAAAGTATTTATCTAATTCATTTAGAAATCAAACAGCAAAAATCAGTGTTATATCTGTAGATATTCCAGGAAAATTTGCAGATTTAACCCTGATTTTTGTTTGTTAGGCATATTATTTTAACCTAAAGTACTTATCTATTTTTATGTATGTAACTGAAAATTACCCAGACTGCTTCTCATGATATTATATAATAAAAGCTGGGCAGCAATATGGCATATGTATATCTCATAAGAATGCTATTCAACATGATTATGAGCAAGATATAAGCTTTCAAAATAAAGTATACAGCACTTACTTTGAAGATAGGATATCATTATAGTTGTTAAAAAAATGAAAATATTGATAGTCTTATAATTTACTGTTTATATTGCATTGTGAATACACATGTAATGTTTAATGTCCGCAGTACCAAATTTGTACATTTCTCAGAAGGTTTTTTTTCATTGAAAACAAATCTCTGTGTATGGCATTGCACAAATTGAATCATATATATGATACATTACTGTTATTACTGTTCATTTTTTTTATTTACGAAGCGTATTCGGAAACTATGTACCGTTTTGAAAAAAAAAATAGTAAAACAATTTTTTCGAATCCAATTTTATTTTTACATGAAAATACATGTCTTAAACTATTTTTCTGATCAAACACTTGTCATAGCAGGTGACCAGTTTTTGTATACCATCGTCAAAGAAACTTCCTGCCAGTTTCTATAACCACGACTCCACAGCATTTTTCGTGTCATCATCAGATCCAAAGCGCTTGCCACCAAGCTTGCGCTTCATATGCAGGAAAAAGTGATAGTTGGACAGCACAAAGTCCGGGCTGTACGGCGGGTGATCGAACTGCTCCCAATGAAACTGTCGAATTAACGATTGAGTGACACCAGCAGTATGGGGCCGAGCATTGTCATGGAGCAACACAATTCCTTTACTGAGCATTCCTCTTCGTTTGTTTTGAATGGCACGCCTTAGATTTGTTAAAGTCTCACAATATCGTGCCGCATTAATGGTTTCACCTCTGGGAAGAAATTCAGTAAGCAAAATGCCTTTCCTATCCCAGAAGGCAGTGCACATGATTTTTTGTGATAACATTGTCACTTTGAACTTTTGTTTTTTCGGGGAATGACTGTGTCTCCACTCCATCGATTGTTGTTTCGATTCTGGTGTGAAATGACACACAAGTTTCATCACCTGTCACAATTTAGTTTAAAAAGTTTTCTCCCTCATCACCGCGTGAGAAATGTCAGGGCACTACCAAGTTGCTTTGTTTTGTGAACATCAGTGAGCATTTTTGGAACCCATCGGGAACACAGTTTGCGATAATTCAAGCAGTCAGACACAATTTCGAACAAAACAGTACGTGAAATTTGTGGAAATGCCTCTGAAAGAGTTGTCATTGTGAAGCGTCTGTTCTCATGAATTGCTTCATCAACTTTCCTTACCAAATCATCGGTGACAACAGAAGGCCGATCACTCCGAGCCTCGGTGTGGACATTTGTTCGACCTGCATTAAACATTCTTACCCACTTTCTCACCATTCCATCACTTATCACATATTCACCGTAAACTTCTGTCACTTGACGATAAATTTCGGCCGGTTTAACATTCCTTGCGTTCAAAACTTTAATCATGGCACGAATCTCACAGTCAGCGGGAGAACTAATTGTCTTAAACATTTTGAATGTGCACAGCAAACTGAAAACACAACATAGAGCAACCAAAATGGCGACAATTGAAAGTCAGTGAACAAGAAAGACTAGTGCGCATGCCTACCACAGCGCTGTGACGGCGCTAGAATGAAACTGTACTTAGTTTCCAAATACGCTACGTATAATCGTGTAATTCAATAACCAAGTCCATTATTTTAGACAAAATTTATAATAGTACGTCTTATATAAAAGTTTTACAAGTAATATTTTAGATTAATACCTAAAAGCAGAAAAAATGCATATTACTTTTATTGGAAATGAAAAGTTTTAATTGTATACCTTGAGATAATTAAACTCATCTAATGAATTCACTATGAAGAAATAAAATCACCCTTATGTCCACTTTGAATGCTTTATTTCCCTTATGAAAATATGTCATATACAAGTCACATATGAGTGTTTAATGGTGAATATCACAAATGAATAATAATTTTTTTATAAACTAAGTGTTTTATATAACTTACTTTATCACAACTATATTAACAACTGCTCTAGAAGAAACTATGAATATATGGGGTTTTAATGAAAGTTTGTCACCACCACAAATATCGTCTTCATAAAATGTGTGTGTTGCCGTGTTTAATCATATTTTGCCAAACAATTTTTGGCATTTGAAAGAAAGACTTGCTTTAGAACACTGTTTTGTGACATTTGTAAAAAAATAGCATTATCATTAAGTACAAGGTGTCTGAAATGGAACTATCACACTACCTGATTAGAACCATCATTTACTTCCAGTTCTGTTGCAAAAAGTTAGCTGCAGAATGTCACTAAATCATAAGTAGAGCTTTAGGTACTAATGCTGTATCATATGACACTGTGAAGGTTTGGTACTGAAAAGTTCAAAAACAACGACTATAACATTCAAGAATCAGAGCGCTCTGGTCGGCCTACTGATATTGATGAGTTCCACCTGTGAAAACTTGCGAAAGAAGATCTGTTTTCAACCACTCAAAAACTTGCTAAGGAGTTAGATGTTAGTGATATGTCCATTAGTTGCACTATGCATCATCACATAAACTTGATGTACATATTCAATTGCTGGGTGTCACATAAGCTGACTCAAGTTTATAAGGACAGACGTGTTCGGGCCTGCATTAATCTGCTCTATCAATGCAAGGACAAAATTCTGGACCGGATCGTCACTTGTGTTGAAAAGTGGATTTATTTTGACAACACAAGTTGAAAAGAGGTTTGGTCTGCTCTCAGTGAGCCTACTGCAGAATGCAATTTGACTAACAAAAAGATCATGCTTTGTATCTGGTGTTATTGCCATAATATCCACAAAGTGTATCTCGGAAAAGGTAACACCCTCAACAGTTCAGGTAGGTGTACAGCAGATGCTAGTGTGTGCTGGCACTGCTATCAAGGGAAAACATCAAACTGAGTTTCGGTGCAAAAAGGTAATATTTCATCAAGATAATGCACGACCAAGTGTATCTGCATTCACCGGCTGGACTCTATGGATTCGAATAGGATCTTTTGCCACACCCACTATATAGTCCCGACATCACTCCTTCGGACTTCTACCTTTTTTCACACCTGCAGCTATATCTTGCTGGTGCTATCTTCCATTCTGCACAAAAATAATCAATGATCAATTTATAATGTTGGGTCTCCTAATGTTAAAACAAATAGCATGTGTGGTATTTAAAAAAAAAATTAATGATTTGGAGGCTTCTCACAATTGTGACCCCATAAATCTGCCACTGGGGTATATTTAGTACAATTACATATTACAAAAACGCAAGTTAAAGCATGACACTGCTTGCAAGGACATGAAACAATTAAAAGTTATGAACTACTATTATTAATTAGCAGTTCTCATGCAGAGTTCATAGCCCAAGCTCATCTGATTTGTTAAAATAATGGTGCATGCTCTCAAAAGGTAAAATAGCCCCTTTCAAATATATGAGAATATACTGAAAAATAGGGTATTAGTCTAGTCCTACTAGTTCTGGAAGAGTGGCATTCATTCCACCAAATTCTAATTCATTACCTTATTAAAAACATGAAATCATATTGCATTATGTATATACAAATTAGGAGAGATCACAATCCCTCTTACTATCAAATATCTGCACTTTGTAAATTTGATTTCTTTCACAATAAAATTTTGTGCTTCAGGTATTCATCATTTTGGTTTGCATTTATGTATTACGATGCTATGGACCACCCAAATAAATTCAGTCAATTTTGCTCAACAGTCTGATAAATCAGTATTTTTAAGCAATATAGCACAAGAATATGCAAGTCATTATCAGAGATGGTGGAAGTTCATGATAAACACACTAGACACACAACCAGATTTCTTGGCTAACATCATATGGACAGAAGAAAGGGTATTTGACCATAGTGGGCTGTTAAACCAATGCAACCTGCACTATTGGTACTAAAAAATCCATTATGGTAATAAAAGGTTCATCATTTGATGTAATGGTTCCTCCATGTCTGTTATGAGATTTGGAATACTTCCTCATAATGCCCATGTTCTATGATGAAACCTTAACAAGATATTTGGAATGACTACAAAAAGCTGATAGTGTGAAGTTTCTTGTCAGACAATTTCAGGCTTAGAATCTTAGCTTATGGAAGAAACGTAAAGTGGCCCCTCAGGTCACCTGATCTAATCCCACTGCACTTCATGTAGGATTATGTGGAACACTAAGCATACAGCTTGCCATCCTGTGACGTTAATTATCAACAAACCGATATTAACCAAGTATGCAGTAACATATCTGAAATGCTGCAGAACATACAGCAAGAAGTTCTAATTGGAATACAGATGGTATACATATAAATCATGTTTAAATTAGTATTGAAACTTCAAAATTGTAGAAGATTATTTTTTCATCATAATATTATAGTGCTTTCTGAATATCTTACTGTAATAAACTACATTTTGCTGACTTATGTTAACTTTATTAGGATATTCACATTTACTTTGTAATGTCACAGGTTACAATTAGCTATGCATTTATGCCAGTAATCAGATACTGAGTTACATGCATTTCTAGACTTCTGTTCAAAATATTGATATACATAAGGTGCTATTTTGTATTCATGGTATTGCTGGAGTCAGTCTTAGCTTAATCATTTTAGTAGGTAGATACAACTTTTAAAATTCTAATATTTTGTGCTCGAAAGTTATTTTAGTGTTTAAGGTCTTTGCTATACATCCTGCACACACACATGCATGAATGATTTTGAATTTCATAATAATAATATTGCATAATTATGAATTAATTTTTGAATTAATTTTATAACATGAATTTGCATTTTCTTTGTAAAAATATTCTATGTTCATAATAAATGAAGCTGGGAGAAGAAAAGACTATTAATGCTTTTTAGAAGAATAAAATTTATTTCAAGACTTAACAAAATACAAAAATGTTCAGTTTTTTTTCCCACTCTTTGAACTTTGAGCTTTTTTTGAAATAGTTTTATTAACTCCCATGTATTTCTGTCTGTCTTCCCTGTAAAGAATATGTTCATCATTTATTTGATAATTAAAAAAAAAACTACACATAAACTATCTCATATTTTAATTAGATTCAAAAACCAATTTTTGATAGAATCAGAACTAAACATTTAGATAAGCATTCACCTGAACCAAGTGTTATTTAGATAAAGATAAACCTTTGTTAAAATAGTTTAATAAAACGATTTGTTATGCTGGCAATAATGCTGTCTGCTGTTATGGGGAATTAGTTCTATTTCTCCAGCAATGCGATCTTCAGACTATTTGCATCTCTAGAAGATGGATGTGTCCATGCAACTGCTTTTCTAAGGTAGTTCCATAAGGTTAAGATCAGGAGATTTTTCTTACTACAGAATTCGCTCAATGTTTTCACTTTCAAAGAATTCATCCATGAAATTTGCTCGACGTAGGTGAGTAGTATTGTTCAAAAATAAAAAGTCAGATCTATATGCACTTCTAAAAAGTCTTACATAGGGTTCTAAACCTCATCCCGATATCTTTGTCCAGTCACAGATCTGCTATTGAAAGCTTAGAGATGTATGTCCATCATCAAACCTGCATTACCAAAACAGACACATTTAATGGAAAATTTCACATTCCTGACTTCCTCTCTCATGTTTAGAATCAGATGAACTAAATCTTGGCTAATCATTAAAGAGAATATAGAATCATTGCTATGTTCTTTGCACCAATTAAAGCAATCTCTTTTCTGTTGTGAAGACTGTGAAACACATACTCTTGACTTTCTGGCAAAGAACTTTTTCATTAGGCCTTTCGTATACAGTTTGCTGTGATATCACAGTTCCAGTGGTGGGTGCAAGCTCTAAACTTAACTGCCAAGCAGTACACTTCCTGTTATGACCACCAGTTATTGCCAAATATCAATCCAGTTATTGCCAAATATCAATCTTGAGAAGCAGTAATTATTTGTTTATGACCTCGTCCAAGGACTTCTTACAACAAGAGTTCTGAAATTGTTTCCATAGCTAGCAGACTCTCTGTCTGGAAATATTCACACACCTCACTGCTTCTATGATTGTCTGCCCTGCTTCTAAATGACCGATCATCTGGCACTTCACAGATTCTTTCAAATGATACTTCAAAACCACAGCAAACTGTTTGGACACATTTTAATCAAATGTTGTATTGCGTGAATTCACTCAGATGTTCGCTTTGCGTAAAATGATTGATTCGTTGTCAGAATGACATAATGCATTTATTTGCATATCAGAAACTGTTTGGTCACTTTTGATTGAATAATTCTAATTAGGCTTATCTTTCACACATTCCTTGCACAAATGGAATACATTCATCAGATATTTCATGGAATGTTTATTATTTTGGTGATAATGATATTCCATGACTATTATTTTTGTGATTCAAAAGATAATTGGGATAGAACATTCACATATACCATTATTTTCGTGATCCGAAAGATAAATTTGGATAGAAGTAGTTCAGTTTAGCATTCAGTCTTAAATAATTGTATAAGACAATTTGGGTGACACTTATAGATTTTAGAAACAATTGTAATGAATTGCTTGCTATAGCAATGGAAATGACCTCTAATATGGCAATCTTAATTTTTTTATAGCAATGGAAATGACCTGCAATATGGCAATCTTAATTTTTTAGAGTATTTTCGTGGCATGTAGCTTTTGTCTTTTACATGTTAGCTTCTCATGTTTTATTCTTTGTTACAGTAATATTGTATTTGCTTTTTAAAATTTATATTTCATTCATAAATATGTTAACTATTTCCAATTTATCATCAATTGAAAAAGAAAAGGCTATTCTGTTTTTCTATAAAAAGAAAATTCTGAATGAACTAAATTTTATGAAAATAATCGAGATGTGAAACTTTCAGTCTTTTATATATATTATATATGTATACTAATACATCTTACATATATATAATTGTCATTTAAAGTATATATATTTATATGTGTACTTTAAATGACAATTTGGTTTAAAGTATATTTGTCATTGCTTTTGAATTTCGGATTAGCATGTAATGGTTTTAGACTTTTCTTTCTTTCTTTTCTTTTCTTTTCTTTTTTTTTTTTAAAATGGTGAATTTGCATAATGTAAAGTTTTAAGGGTTTTTTTTTTTTTAGTAGTCAATTTGGCACAATGTTTTGTTTTATTCTTTTTTTCCAAGTGTTTTGAAAGTGCGTAGGGAAAATTCTGGTAGATTTGTGATTCCATTTTTTAGTTATATGAATCTTAAAGTCTTAAATGAAAATTTAGTAGAATCTTTTTTTGGTTTTTGATCTCAAATGAACCAGGAGAATGAAACATATTAATCTACTTTTATGAAGCTTTAATTCATTTTCCCCTGAAGAGTTCTGAATTGGAGTTTCAGAGAAAGGAGATGAATTTTTATTTTTATAATTTTGTATATTTTCCATTTCACATTTTTATTTTTTGAGTTTTTCTACAGGGTTTGTACACATTTCTGCACACGGAAATTAAGTACTTTTAAGGACCATTAATGAAAAAAATTAAGGACCTATAAGCAAATGGGAACTGAATAAATTCAATTAACAATATTATTCTGTGCCTGAATCTCACTTTTGTAATATCATCCTAAAAATAAAATAGATTCATAAGTAATACGCATTATTATTAAACATGAACTAATTAACATAATTATTAATAAGTTTGAGAATAAAATAAACTTCATGCAGTTTATCAAGTAGCATTAAATATTTTACACTTATAATAGGTAGGACATATTTGAAAGAAGATAAGTGACATTTACGTTTTACTAATAGTTAGCTTTATGTTGATTTTTTTTATGTCTCATTTTGTCACATACTTGGTCAGTCTAGAGCAGAGGTTCTCAACTGGTGGTATGCGTACCACTGGTGGTATGCAAGAAGAAAATAGGTGGTACACAAAGAAGCAAAGTATTTTTAACTATTTATTTCAAAAATTAAAACCCCAACATCCTGATTGAGTTTCTTCTCTAACACTCGTAAATTTATCCGATCTGAGCTTTGTTCAAGAGTGGTGGTGGTACTAAAGGTTTTCAATTTTTGTTTAGATGGTACACGTTAGTCAAAAGGTTGAGAATTGCTGGTCTAGAGGTTTAGTAAATAGCAGGTACGTTTCATGTCAAATGGCATAGGTTAAAATGAGAAGTAAGATCATAATCAGCGTCATTCATAACAAAAGACTAAATGTTATCACCGCTGCTGATTGTTTAGAGAAAGAAACCTGCTGATTAGAACAAACCTGAAAGGCCTGATGTACTAGGCACAGTTGGCAAGTGCTGAAAGTTAGTCAGGCTCTGTTTGATGTAGTTAGTGGCCTAGCTTTGTGTAGAGTCCAGGGGTTGTAACCCAGTTAATATAACTTTCAGGTTCCAATAAGCCATTAAAGCACCAGAGGTGATAAGTTGTTTTGTATTATTTTAAGTCTCACTAGATGCAAAGAATATGTTTTACTTGAATTTTTACATTTTTGTGCTTCATCTTGTGACTACAGTGAGTATTTAGAGATTTGTCTCAATATGCAAACCAATGCTCTCGCTACTTTCTGCACGCTTTGTCTCCTAACTTGTAAACTTCTCCACAATGTGCCTATGAGGGTTTACTTCATCTGGTAAAAGTTAAACAGTCCAAAAACCCCAACAGACGTGAAGCAAATTATCACTATGTCTGAAAGTAACTACAATATGACAAAGGTTTAAATAAGCCTCTTATTTAAAAAGAACTTAGAACAAACATAAAGGCATGTTCTGATGCTAACAAAGTCAATTACATCTCACGGTGGTGTAATTAAACAAGAACGGTCAAATTCAAACTTAAAATGTGGATGAGTGGTCAAAGATTATACAATTTAATTTTAATTTAATCTGGCTCAGTAACTCTATCATATGAGGAAACAGAAATGGAAAATTGTAGTAAAGGCTGAAATCATAAACAATTGGGTAATTTACATAATAATAACTGCACATATCTTTGAAGAATAATTTTCTTTATGTATTCAGTTTTTTTCTTCAGCACATTTCCTTTACATTTTAGAATTTTTGGATTTAATTAAGAATTTCTGTTTTTTTAAAAAACACTAAATGCATTTAGAATGTATAGAAAAAGTGACTAATTTAATTTCTTTAGTAATATGGAATTCAAAAGAAATATGAAATATATATATATAGTAAATAAAGGCCAGTTACAGAGCTGGTGTAGCAGAATTTTTAGAATTTAGTGACACACCAAACAGCAAAATCTACAAATGCCAAAACTTTAAGAATTTAGACAGGCACTACAAGCAGAATTTAGATAGGTACTATAAAGTCGAATTTAGGATCCACAGAGATTTCATCAGATGGGAAAATGCCTAGTGCCAGCTCTGTGTATGATGCATTAGATATTTTAAATTGTAAGTTTTCAATTTCTTTATAAATAAAAAAAAAATCCCTTTCTATGATGCCTGCCCAAGTGATAAGATTAGAAGCATTTTTGATATTTTCCATGCTTGTGTATAGTGAAAAATAGAGAATATAAAGGGAAGATAAACATGTTAAGAAAAAGATTCTAGTATCAGGAGTAAAACATTCAAATATTATGTCTTCATTGTTCTTCCAGATGTTCTCCAAAAAGTAAGAAATTCATCACAAACTTTCTGTAAAGTACATCCATTATGTACTGATACCATGGAGACATTTTTCATTTTATCACATATTTCTCGAATCTTCTAGAATTGTGAGTCTATAAATCTTGCCTTCAAATTCTTCTAAATTTTCCAAGCTGCAATATCAAAAATACTGAAGAAAAATTATCCCAACCAAATCTGTAACAGCAAAATGCCAGAAATATTTTGGGGAAAAAAAAGAGAGGGAAAGAGTGTAAAATTAATTTTATAGAGAAAACTGATGCATATTCTGAGAATTTTGAATATTCTAAGACAATTACATGGAAAAAACGCTTACTATGAAAAAATTAAAAAGGTATTTTTAATTACTTACATAGCTAATTTTGCTTTTTCTAAGAGCTGTTTCATAAATTATGCTTTATAGCATTATACCTTGTTTATTTTTCAGATTCAAAATATTGTATAAATTGCCAAAATGGAGCTTTACAATATGACAGTGAAAAATAAAAATGTTTTATTTTAATGTTATTTTTTAAATATAATTCCAATACATTATCATTATTTTAATCAAATTTGTCAAAGTTATGATGTTTTAAAAAAAATCGTCGAAAAATTCTCAGATCTCGGAATTAAAAGTTTTCTATAGAAAATTATCTTAAAATCGCCAAAATGTTGACAAGTCGCTAAATTTAAAACCATTTAATGAAAGAATTCACATTCCCAAAAGTGAAAAGTGTTTAAGTGCTCTTTATCACAAAAAATGAATTTCGAAATGCTTATGTTTCACTTCTTGCTTAAAAACTCGAGTATCCCATCATTTATATTAGAAATAGAACCAAATTATAATGCATGAACCCATTCAAAAGATTACCATATACGTCAGTGAATTGCTAAAAATATTACTCCAAAATGCTAATTCACACTCAAAATGGCAGTCGTAAAAGCAAACAGAAATTTCAGATGATTAAAATTAAGCACCTTCTACTGATTTTGGCCAAAATTAAGGACTTTTAAGGACCAAAAATCGATTCCAAAAAATTTAAGGACTCTTAAGGACCGTACGAACTCTGTTCTAATATGAATTCTTATTTTAATTTTGATTTGTTTAGATACTGTGTTAAACCTCTTATATACAGTTACAATTATTAATATTGTTGAAAAGTTGCCTAGCATTGATTCCAATTTAATATTAACTGTAGGTGCTTTAAGTTTATTCCACTTCAATCCTGCAGCTATAGTGCAGGACAGGTTTAAAATAAAAAAAAAAAAAAATTTTTAAATTAACAAAAATTTTCATAGGAAACTAAAGAACTGCTCAAATATCCAATCAAACATGCTACAGGCCAATATAAAGTTGGTAAAACTGCTTTTGTACATAGGAAAAGCAATGCTAGAAGGATCTTATTTTAAAAATGAGCATTCAAAGTATGTGCAATGAAACTGGAAAATGTTTTCTGATTAAGTTTTTAACAGAAATGCTAAAATAATTTTGAAAAATGTCATTTGGAGTCCTATCTTGCTGAATTTATATGGTGGAAGAATAACAGCTGAGAAAATTATTTTGAATATATTTTTGCAACAGTTACAGAATTATGGCTGCCAAAAATGTCTTGTGTTTAGATTGCCAGCCTTTTGGTGAATTAGTTAATCCAAATATCTTACTGATACTGAAAACAGGTTTTAGTGTTCTCTATCTCGCATTGCAGCTTGTGTAGATATTAATATATCTTTATATGGCTTTGAATATTCTTAATTAGCAAAAAATTTAAGTTTTGTAAATAAACAACTCACCTAGACATCTGAATTTTATTCCTGCATCCTTTTCCACCTTCCCAATGAGAACCTGCCTTCTTTGTCAGGTCTGCTGAGCAACCGAAGCAGGGTTTATCTTTACTGTATGGCTAAAGCAAGAGACATATCAGAATGTGCTTTATAATTCAGCATAATGCTCTAAACTAATTTACAATATACCCATTAAAATATTAACTAAGTAATGCATCTTAATATACCTGTTCTTTAGCACAAAATCCACAAATCATTCGAGAAGCAAACTTCATTTCATGATCAGTTTCTTTTTCATTGTGACAAACATCACAAGGATAAACTCTTCCACAGCATGGAAATCTATAAAGAACACTCTAAATAAGATAGTTGAAAACCAAATAATAAACAAGATTTTCATATAATATTTACATATTACGGTTTATAAAAGACATAAATTTCAAAAATAACAGATACATCATACATTCAATTCAAAAGAACTAAAATAGCCAATTATAACTAAGCATATGAGGCTCTTCCTTGCTTAACATCAGCTTTTCAAAAGGACTTAGATAAGTGGATTTTAAGTGTCTGCAATCCACACAGATATTATTGCATTCATAAACATCCATGCCTTATCAGAATTTTAAATTCAAGTCTATTGGCAACTAATCTTCACTAATTCTAAAACTAACTAAAGCAACTATTCAACTACTTTTAATTAACTTAATTTATTTCAGCAGGCAATAAGCAAATGATATGCATTCGACCATATGAAAAGAAGTATGCAAATATAACACATGCAAGTTTCAAAAAATTATTTTTACTGAGCATTTAAACAATAAATGATTTAAATCAGTAAATTTACATATTTATTAAAAATTACCTTAGCCAGCGGAAGCTCTTTTTGTAATGCTTGCATGCTCCACATTGGGGAAGAGGCTCTCCTTCTTTTACAATAGGATCTTTAGTTTTCTGGATTTTTTTAGCAGGTTGATATTTGATAGCTGAAGAAATATATTAAAAAAATAAAACAAAAAGTGAAATAATATACTGGCTCTGAGGTAAACAAAATAGAAAATATAAAAATCACATTTTGTGTGCTAGCATTAAGAATATGAGCTACAAAATAACTACTGTGAAAGAACTTGTCAGCCTTCCAAGTCATGGAAGACAACACTGTAGCAACAGAAAATGTGATATGGCAAAACTGATGCATCATAATTAAGAAGGTGGCACTACAACTGGATCAGTTCATAACATCATTCATGACAAAATGAAAATCTAAGAAACATGTGCAAGATGGATATACCAGGACTTAACACACGAAATGAAACAGCAACGACACTTCAAACTGCTTCTACAGTACAGAGTCTGAGATTCAGACTCAACAGGACTTCAGTGATTCAGAATAACAAAAGAGATATGAGTTTTCTGAAGATCTGCTAGGAGATAAAATTACAATGGTCAACATGTGGATAAAAATGCAGTCTTCTAAAAGCAGAACTGCAGGGGATCCTCTTAACTGCTTGTGTGTGTGTTTTGTGAAGATGCTTTGCCCATCAATGACCTGATGGAGATTTTTCTTTGGTCTGTTTTCACTGTTTAAAATTTCATCTCCCCCCCCCCCCGTTTTGAAAGTTAACAAAAGTTTTGATTTATTAGCACGGATGTGAGTCATTTGCAAGGGGTCAAAATGATGGGCATTATTAATGACAGTTTTCAAACTGAAGGAAGAATTTTACCTTAATATTAGTAAATAAGTTTTAGTTAGCCAACCATAAATATTATTTGGGTGTGTTGTGAGATATCCTCTGAAATACTTCAGTTACAGAAGTCCGATTTGGTTTGATTTTTCAAGAAGGGATGGAAAAATTTAGAAGTGGAGACTTCTTTTAGGGAACAGTCTGTCATTCTTGCCAGATGTCATGACTCCCACATTTCTTGGATAAGCTAAGATTTTTGAGTGGCCAGTGGCGATGGGCCTGCATCTAGTAGAAAGAAGTCACTATAAATGGTGTAGCTTGCTTGTTAGAGCTTGAGAACATTTGCTTGCTTCAACAGTTGGCAGCTTTGTCTCCTAGGCCAGGTGAAAACACATTATGGAAGGTTAGCAGTTTGAGTAGATGCAAGTCATTTCAAGAAGTCATCATAAAACAGAGGGAGCACTGGATTTGTTTTGCCCATCTAGAAGCATCAAGATCAGAACTATGCTATGATGCTGCTTTGCCCAAGTGCGTTAGAGTTTATCTACAGTCTGGGAAGGTGTGATAATTTCATATCAAAACTCTTAACATTGCCTGCTTTACATAAGTTTTTTTGCAGCTGGGAACTAGTGAGGTATCATCTTTCCTCTCTGTATTGTTTTAGCAGTCAGTTCTAAATTGTGAGTATATGGACTGCAGAAATAAATGGATATTGCAAGCTGTTTTTCTTTTTGTACTCTTATACCACAGTGTGTTTTGTTATTGAGGATAGTTTTTATTTTACCTTAATTAATTTATATAAAAGGAGTCCTAAACTTTGTAATTGATGGAAAATTTCAGTCTGTTTAAATTATTTTCAAATTTTTAAATAAAATATAATTATGTTAATGTAATGTCTTATAATAATTTGAATGAATTAATTTAGCTTTCAAGGATATGTACTCAGTTAACTTAGTTAATATCAATCACCATTAAACATTAGAAGCACACATTTCACCTTGAATTCCTGAAAATCCCTTTACCTTAAGAATAGGGATTGCAATTTCGGACCAAAAGTTCAATACTGGTATTCGATATTTTTTAGTTCCTAATATCGATAGAAGGAATTTTAGAAAATGAAAGAAAACACAGGTGTTTCTTCATTTTATTTGAAGTTTTATTAGACAGTAAATATCACAAAAAATCATTTGTAACTTCTAAATTATAAAAGCATATAAAGAATCACAGAAAAGTAAAGAAACAAGAAATATCTTATGTATTTAAATCACAAAAAAGTGTAGACATCACTATTCAGTCTGTGGTACTATTACAAATTTTTGAAATGTAATCTTAAAAAACATCAATTGTGCTGTCATTAAGCCTGGAACGTAATTTTGTGCAAAAATTACCAGATGTCAAAAACTCTCTTTCAGCATCTACGCTTGTTAGCAATGCATGATATACTTTCTCCAAGTATATCGTGCATTGCTAACTACATCTAAATCCCTCATCTTCAAATAAATCAATTTCTCTTTGGATGGTTTTTGGCTATAACTGATTTCTGTATTGTATTTTGGTTTGTTGAAATTTCTTCCGTTATCGCTAATTCTAATTTTTGTTCCAAGAGTCAATTCCTTTTCACTATCAATATCGACATTAGTGTCATTATCATCATAACTCTATCAAATTCTTCTGAATGTGAATAGGCTTGTGCGTAAAAAATTTTAAGAAAATTTACTATAAACATGATCACATTTAATTTGGTTAGTCTCTTTTCTTCTTTCTCATTTTGATTTTTAAAATCATTATAATTATGAAAATATCGTAAGACAGTTTCTATTTCGGTATGTCTTTTTCCTGTGCAATTTTTCAATGTAATATATAATTCTTCAGATAGTGATGTGTGCTGTTTTTTCAGTGACTGCAACATTAAATTTATTGTTGCATTAGCTGTTAATAAATTAGAATCTATCTGACATAATGCTTCTACAGCCAGTTTTATTGTAAGTAGAGCTGGTACAGTTCTGGGTATTAAGTCGAACTCGCTATCGAAAAAATTAATTTGCAGGTTTAAGTCGATTATTGCTTTTTGGATTGAACTTTTCAGTTTCAAAAATTGTTCCATCATTAGGAGTAAACTGTTCCAATGTTTTTTAGAATCTAATATTAACATATGTTCTATTTTATTTTCAATTAGTATATATTTTTGTAATGAGACATTTTTTTTAGGGGAATGTTTAAATATCTTAACAATTTTTTGAACTATATTAATTATAGGAAGCAATTCTTGATGAGACAATATTTCATTCTCATTAGCAATATCTTCTTCAGCAATTACATTGCCATTATCTTCATTGTCAGTGTAGCTCTCACTCTCTTCAAAGTTGGAATCAGAAGTTTCTATATTCACAGTATTTGGGTTCTTCTTTTCTTTCTTTCTTATATATATATATATATATATATAATACAGCTATTAGTCCCAATTGAATTCCATGAGCATAGCACAATTGCTGATTTGCACCAATCAACTTTTTTCATAACTGTTGCTCCATCAGTTGTTATGGATATAATATTTTCTTTCAGGGATAATCCATGTTTCCCTAATTTAGATTTAAGCACTTCCACACATTTTTTGGCTGACATACTTCCTGAGACATGTGCAAGTCCTATATTCCAAAATTTTTTTCTTGAGTGAATATTTGTATTTAGATAGCATCTATTTCTTACACTTGTACATTCATCAAATGTAAAGCTAAATTTTTCACCATTTACTTTCAATTCAATTAACTCATGTTTTAAAGAATTGCGAACACCGTTACTGTAGTTTATAATAGTTCTCTTTATAGTGTTAATCGATGTTCGCATATTTTTTAAACTTCTTGTGGATAGTGATTTTCTTAATTCAGTAGAAGTGCAAAACACTCAAAATGACAAACCATGTAATGCTGTTATTTTACTAATAATTTCATCCAAATGATCTTTTTTTTTTTTTTTTTTTTTTTTTTTTTTTTTTTTTCAAAACAATCTCAAATCCCTGATGGCTTAAACTTAGAAACTGTGCTTAAATTTGTATCTTCATCGCAATTAGATTCTTTCCTCTTTAACAAATTTGCATCATGTTTCATTTTTAAATGTGTATGGAGTTTCATTATACAAATAATGAAACCAAACCGAAGTATTGTCAACAGATTTTTTTTATGTTCTTTAACCCGTAACAGGGGATGTGCGGTCTGACGGACCGCGCCACATGTTCCTCCCATCACCCCTATTGCATGCTTTGTCCAAGTGAATGGATTCTTTCCCTAGCTTCACGTTTCGTGACCTTCTTTCTGACCCCTCAGCCCTGATCTTTCTGACCCTGATCTTATCGGAATGCTTTGGCAAGTGTATCTGTTGAAATTCTTCTAGAGAGGTCTGTGAGACCTCACCTCCCTCTCAGTGTTACAATTTTCGGCAGTAGTGAACACATGGCTCTGAAGTTAGGTCCGCGGAGATTCATTTATCCTTCTGATCCACGTTATGCAGAAGAACTGAAAAAAATTCTAGATGAAGTTGGAAGTGATTTTAGTGAAGAAGATGACTTTGAAGGAAATTTCTGCGAAAAAAGGCGAGCAGTGGTTTTGATGTCATCATTGCATCATTCGATAGAAACAGACTCGGAAACACAGAAACCTGAAATAATTGGTTTTTATAACAGAACCAAAGGTGGTGTTGATGCTTTAGATGAAAAACGTTCTGTCCATTCCTGTAGTAGGAGAACAACGCATTGGCCTATGGCTCTTTTCTACCGGTTAGTAGATATGAGTACAGTAAACGCATACATTTTGCACCAAGGTTATAACCAAAACCTTGTTATGACCAGAATGGTGTTTTCGAAAGAATTAGCGAGAGAATTAGTCTAACCACTACTACACACGAAAGGGAAAAATCCAAGAATAAATCGAGAATTGCGCCTGATGATAAAGCGGATTTTAGGAAAAGAAGCTAAGGATGTGGAGCAGTGTACAAAAGAAGCAAAATTAAAATCAAGGAAAACATGTCATCTGTGCTCCCAAGCAAGAAAAGAAAGACAGTATATTTATGTTTATCTTGCCAAGACCCTGTTTGTTTGGAATGCACACAAAAGTTATGCAATGAATATGCTAAAGAAGACGAAAACTAAATTGTTTACTATCAGAAAATCAGTGAGATACTGATATTTTAGGTACTGTCAAAATTTTTCTGTATTGTGCTACATACAATTTTCTGCGGTTAAAATTTGCTTTGAATATTAACTAATATAGATAAAATAGTTAATTCAAAATAGATGCATTCTTATTTTTAGTTTTATAGAATTTAGTGCAGCATATGATTTTCCTCGAAAAATTTGAGGCTATGGGGAAATTTTATGGGAAAACTTTAATTTCACTTTAAAGTGTAAAAACATATTTTCTTTTCAGAGTAAAATGTTCAAAGAACATCTAAGTGAAATATCATGATGATATTTTAATTAGACGATTTTTAAAAATTTATTATAATGCGCGGTCTCTGAGACTGCACGTCCCCTGTTATGTTCAACTTTTTCACCTCCCCTGTTACGGGTTAAAGTTATTCTTATTCATTATTAAGGGTTTATTAATTATGAGTATATGATAAATCTGAAAAATATTTTGAACATTAAAGTATGGTATGCAAACACAATTTGAATAACAAATTCACCAATTTAAAAACATCAAAATTTTTCGAAATATTACACACTTTCTTCACAACTACAACCTCGTTTTCACAGATACGAATATCAGACTATGAAACTTGAGCATGTGCAGTATCGCTGTGAGCTTTAAGAGGACAGGACAGTTTTGGCCTGCCTCTTTGGATAATTCACATTTTGTGTCACTTCTCTAGACTGTACAATGTGACTTTGTATTCACAGTCTAATTAATTTCACCCATTAGGGAGACAAAACATATATGTAGACAAAACAAAAATGTATACTATTTTGCTATGTTGGTGACCCCTGAACATATAGTGGAGAAAATTTTAAAAAATTCTAATAAATACTGAAAAAACAGTATTTAAACTTGTGAATATTGGTACAGTCAAAAGTCTTTAATACGGACTCGTCGGGACTTTGGCGATTCCGGATTATCAGTTTTTCCGGATTATAGATCATCAGTTTAAATCTGGTAAGATGGCATGCAGAAATTATAAAATTAAAAACATGAAACCGTAATTTATGAAATAAAGAGCAATTATGATCTAAAGGGTATCAAAATTTACAAAAAAAAAAAAGCTTTATATTTATTTGTTTACTTTATTAAACATTTCTTTCAACGCGCGCATGCGTAAAGCATACATTACGCATAGTCGAAATTAGAAAATTGCAACCAGAAAACTATTTGATGTGTATTCGTGATATTTATAATGATGAGGAAATTTCATTTAAATCATATCAAAGATGGAGTACATCGAGATGAAATACTACATTTAGTAAGGAATTATAAGCCGAATAAAATAAAAACATCTGCCCTGAAGATAAGGATAGTGCTGACAGATCAACTCCAGTTCACTGCGCACCGCATCGTCTCGCCCCCCTCCGCAGAGCAGCGTGAAATTGATAAACATATTTCGGAATGATTAGAGAATCGAAGGATATAAGTTCAAGCTTACTTTTATAAAATTGCTCTAACAGTCTGCAAAAAATAATAAGCCAGATCCAATTAGAAGGTTAAGGAACAACGCAATCTGCAACATTAACTGAATAGATAATTAGATAATTTTAGTTTAGCTTATACTGTCCGTTATACATTAATCGCACATGCGTAAACATATTATGCGTATGCGTAAATGTATTAACGCATGCGCAGAAAGTTTGTAGCTTTGAGGTCCGGATTATAGACGTCTGGATTAAAGACTTTTGACTGTATTACAAAATTGTACAAATGGCTCAAAATACCGGTATTCGGTATCCTGGTATTGCGATCCCTACTTAAGAAGTCACAAATTTTAGGGTTTTCTTAAAAAACCTCGAAACTTATTGGTACCGAATATGAATCAAATAAAATTAAAATTAACGAAGATATTTGTAGTTATACCTAAAAGTGCCATATTGACTGCTAGTAATACTGGTAGATTCATCTTGTTATCTCGCTCATAAAACACTGTTTCTTTGAAAAACACTTGGCGTATACATTCCTTTCATTCACTGCTTATTTAAATAGGATATATTTCTCTTCTGCTCAGAAAACACCTTTCTTCGTGGACTGTGTCATCTACTTCACAAACTACAGCTGGGAAATATGGAGCTCAAAATGTGCTAAATGATTTGCTGGGTCCAACATCTTAAGCAAAAAGAAATTTTGGGGACAAATATGTCGAGTGCTCGGAGGTTGTTTGTGGATGAATCGATGTTATATTAAAAAGTGCTCAGAAGCAAGGCAGTTTTGAACAATGAAGAAATTTGGACAATACCTTTAGAAAAGCTTGATGCTTTTATTGCTATTATTTACGCAAGAGGAACATATGGTTGCAATGATATGGATTACGATTTTTTGTGGTATAATACATTTGATCCTCCTTTTTTTTTAGAATCAATGCTTTGTAATCGTTTTCGAGGTATTATAAAATACCTAAGATATACCTCTAAACGCTGAGTCCTAGTTCACTTGAAGTCAACTACGACTCAGCGTTTAGAAAGTGACTGCACTTTTTTCAGATATTTGGAAAAAAAATTATACAGAACTCTGCGATTTACTATAAGCCAGGAGAAAATCAGTGTGGATGAGCAGTTATTTCCATCTAAAGCCAGGTGTAAGTTTATACAGCATATGCTCAATAAACCAGACAAATTTGGTATCAAATTTTAGACTCAAAGTTTATGTGCATTGCTTTTCTATATCTTGGAAAAGATATATTGAGAAGTGAAACCGAAAGGCTTCCTGAAAATATAATAATGCATCTATCTTCTAAGCCATTATCTGAGTTCAGGTAGATATTTGACTGTGGATAATTATTTTCCCTCACTACCATTAGCAAAAAGACTTAAAATGAAAAACACAAATTTTGTGGGCACAGTAAGAAGACATCGAAAAAATTCCAAACCAAAATAAGAAGAAAAACTCACAAAATAAAAAGAAACTTCCAGAAACAGTAGAGTTCAACAACAAAACCAAATGTGGCAAATAATGTCCTTAACCAGATGATATGAATAAATATTCTATTCAGGCTGATTCATGTAGATGGCCTGTGAACGTTTTCTATAATATGCTGGATTTAGCAGGAATAAATGTCTACATTATCTACCATAAATTGAGTGATAAAAATATTACAAGGCACAGCTTCCTATTTCAATTAGCAGAGGAATTAAGAGAGATTCATTTAAATAGAAGAAAAAGCACAAGCAAGGAAATTTTCAACTCTAGCAATAGACACTCGAAGAAAAGATAACAAATCTAGTGATGTGTGTAAAAAATTTTCATATTTATTATGTGTGTGGAAAATACACTTCCAGTATTGAAAACGTTGTGCTGTGTAAAAATTACGAAAAGCTACAAATTGCATTTTATATAAGTAAAAATTTATCATATCTTATTTTATAAAAATAATCTGTTGTTCTTTAAAAAAGTTTTCAAACAACTATAATTAATATTCTTAAAAACATTATAAAGCATTTACATTTTGATATATACATTTAATTCGCTGAGCATTTGACTGCCGCTGGTGCTTCTAGGTTGGGAGAAAGCTTGGTGCTTCCAGTGTCAAGGATTTTCTTGAGACCTGCACCAATAGAGTTAACTAATGCAAATTTAAATTTATTATTTTTTTTTAATTCTGAAGATTTTTTTTTCCCCTTAAAGAAAAGCGGCTTGTGTCTGGGTGCCCTGGAAATCAATAAAGTTTTATTTAAAATCTATGCCAAATTAAGTTTGCTGTTTTACTTAATTTTATGTGACTATCCGTTTGATATTTTCTGACTTTATGGTTTAAAAAGTTTTTTACAACTTCTGAAATGATATTTGGCAAATTATCTGCTAATTTCATCAAAGTACTGATAATATTGTTTTCATCATACAGAACAGAATTCATGCCATTAAATTTGATGAAGAAAATTATTTATGAGTAGCTTGATTTGAATAACGAGCATATTCTATACATGTCTCTTTCAGAACTCCCTTCACAGTGGATTAAACCTTTTCCAAATTCCTAATAAATTCCATAGTCTCTGCTTCCTCAATAATAAAAATAATATAATAAAATTAAATAATAAAAAAGACATGCACATTTATCTTCAAGATCACTGCCAGCAAAGATTATGTATCCATTCGATAATATGATACCTATGATTTCAAACATGGTACATGAGAAGATTATATGTAAGTATGATTTCTTATCTGCCCTGTTTGCATGATGGTAGGGCAGCAGGCTTCTAAAATCTTGTGCTTGGGTTCATTTCCCAGAAAAGGATAGGATGTTTGTAGGTGTATAATTTCTTTGGGCACTGAGGCACTTAAAATAATGTTGAGCTAAATGCTCTCAAGACAGGTTGGAAGAGAAGTAGCAGACCCTTTTGATTAATACCCCCAGGAGTGAGGATTTCTCCATCTAAATTCGGACATAGTAGGGCAAACTTTTTATGTCATCTATAAAATATCCAAGGCCTAAGCCAATGACAGGTGCAACTCTTGCCTCTTGGCCATGATTAAATTTTGGGACTTGGTTTGATGTTACTGTCAGACAAATAAGATAAATAACAAAAACCATGATTTCTCAAATCTGTAAATTTCAGACCTAAGAAAGTAAAAAATCTGGAATTCAGTTATATTAGGAGCAAAATCACCCCTGAATAAAACATTTCAGCAGCATATCTGTGAAGGCAAGCCCTCACATTTTCATTCCAAATTCCATTTCGACTATGGCAATGGACATTGTCTAGAGATACTATAAATAGACTGATTTTGAGGTTCCTTTTTTCTTTTTCTTCTTTAGTGCTAACCTCACACATGTGAATGAAGTCTACAATGCACAAGTGAGTGAAGGCTACAAGACATGTCTTTTTTCCACGGTGATTTGACACCGTAATTTTCATCAACAAGTATTTGTGCTTCTTCATATAATTACTTATTTTCATAGCCCATGTACAAGTACCTGCCGTTTGACAAAAGATGGTGCCACTAGTAAGTTAAGTTAAAATTGTCTGATGTTAAATGATATATTGTAATTTTAGACATCAGCCAACAACATAACCTTGAAATATTAGTGATTTTGTACCAGCATCAATTATTTGCTTGGTGCAAAAACAACCAGTGTTGAGCCAAATAAATGTCATTTGTGAGAACATTTGATTTATTTCTTAAATTTGAAGAAAACTGCAGCTGAGGCATATCAATTGCATGTAGATGCATACGATGAGGCTGCCTCAAGTGAAAGAAATTGTCATGAATGATTTCAAATGTTTAAGAATGGTGACTTTGACTTCAAAGAACACAGCAGAAGGCTGAAAGTGTATGAAGATGTGGACTTTGACATAATTTAAAATGTTTGGGAATGATTCAAAAGCAAGAAAATTGGGTTCCATATAAACTGAAGTGAAGAAACATTGAACGCCGAATTTTTACATTCGAAATGTTGCTTGCCAAGTATGAACGAAAGGGTTTTTTCCATCATATAGTCACTGGTGTTGAAAACTGGACCCACTATGATAACCCAAAGAAGAAGAAATCATGGAGACCACCTGGCCATGCTTCAACATCGACAGCCAAGCTGAATATTCATGGAAAAAAATCATATTGTGTATATGGTGGGATTAACTTTGTCATGTTACGAGTTGCTTAAACCATTACTGGGACTCTCAACCAAACATAATTGATGAGACTGAGCTGGGCATTCCAAGAAAAATACAACCACTACTATTTCATACACAAAAGAATTATTCTCCTGCATGATAATACTCACCCACATGCTGCAGCACCAGTCAAAACATACACAGAAACATTCATATTGGAAGTTTTACCCCACCTGCCATATTCACCAGACCCTGCTCCTTCTGATTACTATTTGTTTCAATCAATGACACATGTCCTAAGAAGCACTTCAAATCATGTGAAGATACCAAAAATTGGATCGATTTGTGAACAGCTACAAAACATGAAGTTTTCTTCTGACACTGTATCTGTGTGCTGCCAGAAAGATGGGAAAATGTAATAGACAATACTTAGAATAAAAACATAAGATGTAGTTCTTTCACAAGAAATGCCCAATTTTTGATCAAAGATAGTGGAGACATATTTGTGTTAATACCTATGAAGATGCTAAATATTCCTGCATCACGATACTTTTGGCTCACCACATACACTGCTGGGCTCAAGTCCTATAGTATTCTGCAAGCATGATGATGAAATTTAATTATGACTTTGACGATGTTTTACGATTTCATTTCCTTCAATGTTCTATTCTTCTATGATGAACTCCTGAATGTTATAAAATGACTAGAGTTATCTAGGTTTCTTATGACCAATATGTATCTAAATTTCTACTACAACAGTATTGTTCTGAATAAATATGCATTTCACAGGTGAAGAAATTAAGAGTTCTTTTTTTTGCTACTGTACAAACATTTATCCAAATTTATATTATTAAGGCATACCAGAATCAAATTTTAATGTTCTCTTCTATTCGGGTTATTGTTGGTTGTTACACAAACATAGCAAAAAACAAATTTAAATTACTTCTTCTTTTTGGCTTATTGCCAGTATAATTTCACTAACATCTGTACTGTGATTCCTAAATTTTATGACATCATCAATGGAGATGAGGGCTGATAACAAGTCTGAGCAGAATAGCATTTACAGAGATCAGTTAAGTATAATTAGTGGACATGAATGGTTGCATGTCCATCAGAAAGAATTCCTCCTCATCCCCCCCCCCCAAATCCAGGATCACTGAGATTGCTGAGCACTGCCGTAGGTGCACTGATTCACATGTGGATTACACTGAACACAGAAAATGTAATTATTATAGTGTTTAAATAAATAATTCTTTAAATAAAAACTACTCCAAATAAAAAATTCTACTCTATAAAGTAAAAAATTTTGGTTTTCATCAAATGCAGTAATATACATAAATGTGTGTTCTTTGAAAACTTTATTTAGCTTAATTTCAGCACTACCAAAAAATAAAACAATATTTCACCTGTATAAGTAGGCTTTGAAGCTTGAAACTTTGCACTTCTAATGCTTATAAGCAATTTCTGATTACAGAATTTACACCACATTTTATGCTGCTGTCCATAATGAATGCCCTAAAGAAAATGTTCCAAAAATAACATATAACTTGCATCAGGAGTAAGGACATTTCATTAAAATAGTTGTGTTGCAAAAATACTTTAATTAAAAAATGAGTACTATAATTACTGTTGAGGATGATATGAAAATGAAATAATCTCAAATTTTTTTAATAAAATTGCATGAAATTAATTAATGTTTTTAATTAAAGCTAAATTTTGTTAAATATTACAAAATATACTTTGGATATAGTAGATTTTATAATTTATACAAATCTGAATCACAAAATTTCAATATTTTCTTTTTTACTTATTTCCAGACTACTGACATTGTCATATATTTATAAAACAATGCAATCAAATTAAATAATTAAATATAGCCAAGAATATCAGAAGATAGTGAAACTGAGCATAATTTACTGGTGAACTTCCAACGGAATAGTGAAATTTAGATTCACAGGAAATTATTTTGAATATATCATTACAACTGAAATTTAAATTAACTGATTAGATTAAGATAATGCATTGTAAAATTGTCTCAACGAACAAAATAAATTTGTTCACTATAATATGGCAATAACAATAAATACCTTTCAAATTTCTTCCATATTACATAATTTTATAGCTTCTTCCCATGTATGCAAAATATACAACCACAACATACCTGTACCTTAATAAACATAAATAATTTTTAAAAAATCATTCATCCTTAAAATAAGTTAACAGTTCATCCTTAAATATACTTCTCTACTTTTATATATTAAAATAATTTTAATTAATAAATTACTTACATAAACAGCAACTTGTTTAGAACAATTCAAACAGTCAACCAAAAAATGACATTCCACTAAATTAATGTCAATAATTTGGCAGTCAGTCAGTTGCAAGGTTCCAAGAACATTAGAGAATGGATGCAGAGTTGCAGGATTAAAGGCATATACCATTTCTCTATAACATTTAGAACATTTCTGTGAATTGCTTTTATTTGATGCAAACTCTGCATTGCAAGATGTTCTACAGCGACTGCATTGAAGCATGACAGAGATTTTTGTGCAGGTCAGAGCTGCAGCACCCTCTGTCAGTTCCAGATCTGAAAATAAAACTTTCATCCCTTGATTAACAGCAGTGTTGATAGGTTCATTTTTCTTGGGCTGGGAGACTATATCTTTGCATAATGACTTCTCCGACTGCTCTTCAACTTCAGAATTATTAAGATTTTGTTCTGTATCTGATTGGTCGCTTATATCAGAAGTATTTTCTTGATTACTAGTAGCAGTGGATGATTCAAATAGTTTTTCGGGAGGTACAAATTCAATGCCAGCATCTTTAGCTTGAATATCTAGTTTTACCTGAAATAAATAAAAATTATAATTAAAATTTTTGAAGAACTTATCTCCTTCTTATATAAGTATGCAGTCAACTTCTGATTTACTACTAATCACAGGATAATTAAAAACACAGAAAAGAGACATTAAATTATAATTAATACAAAAATATTATTAGCATTTTAGCTGTTTTTCCTAATAGCTTAATCTGGAGAATAAATTCATTTGATTAAACATGTTAAATGGATTTTGAAACAAAAAGAACACGTTATTAAAAACAGTAGAGGAAACATCATTGGAAAAGAAGAAAATAAGGTATCAATGGTATTTTAGAAATGGTATTAAAGAAAAACAGTCACAAGATAAATCGAACAATATCATTGGATTCAAACTCTCATCCTGTCCATATTTTCTTTACTTCATAGCACAACAGTGATTTGTTTTTGTTTACGATATTCTTATATTTTAATACAACTGAAGACAAATAGAAGATTAATGGCTGTATAACTAATTTATTTTTATAATTAAGTAAAACTTTCACCATTTTATCAGTGTTTCATAACTTTAGTCACTTGATCACTAATACACTTGATATGATTCCATCTAAGAAAATAGATAGCTGTAATATGCCTTTTGTATATAGAATTACAACCATACATATCACTGAATATGATTTCTTGAATCTCTAGATAGCTCCATTCCTCAAATGAATAGAATTCACACATGCAGATGATTAGGATTCCTCAAAATGATGAAAATAATAATAAGAAACTTAAATGCAATTCCCAAAGCATTACTACTGCAACATACAAGAGAAGACCAATCAGTTTCACACTTTAGAAATCTACTTCTATTATTCAGCCAATTATGGAATGTATCAGAAGGCTATCTACACAAGGAAGACTGTTCTGGGGGAAGAACCTAGGCTGAACTACCAATGTTTGTTGCTCTTACCACTCAGCCACTCCTGGGCACTCAGAGGAATTTAATTAAGTGATCAACATGAATAGATTTTACATATATTATGTATGCTATTTTTATGGAAAAATAACAATAGACTTAAATGTTTCACCTAGCATGTTATAAAAATACCATACTACATGAAACATTAAGTCTATTGTTTTTACCTAACATGTAAAGTCCTGTCAGGACAAAATATAACTCATTGATTCTCAAAGTGTGGAATCAGTGTGTTATCATCTGGGATAAAAGTAATGCATTTTAGTGAAAAAATGAGGTAAGAAAAAAAAAAAAAAAAAAAAAGATGATTGGAAATTCTAAAATAATCCCCACATAAACAAATATCTAACAGGAAGTCAATAAATCAAGTAGCAATCAAAGATGACACAGCTGCTTCTGAAGAAAATCTTCACTTTTCCTCTTTTTTTTTATCTATGAAAATGTTAATAAATAAATGTTAAATATTTATAACATATACAAAATATATTTCTTTTTACCACTTTGCAAAATTAATCTTATAGTCACATGATGCTTTATAAATTCAGTTTGGACCTCTGTATTCTGCTTGATAATATGAAAAATACAAAATCTGATGAATATGGGGTATAAAATCTATTTTTACCCAAATTATTCTTATTACAAGGCAAGTTTAGTGAATGCCATGTAGAAAAATTTACAACCATAAAATGTATTGCTAATGGATAGTTAATAGGCAGTACTGCTAATAGATATAGCAAGGCCAACCACTGCAATTTGTGCAAAATGGCTTCCAAAACATACACAGACAAAAGATTCATAAGACATTTACCAGATCAGTATTATTGATGACTGAAAACATAATAATAGCCAAACATTATTCACCCATCATACATATGATCCAGAAAATATTTTGGATACTCATAGAAGTTGTCTATGTGTGCTTATACATAACATGATGAAAATATATTACACCTACTCAAAATAAATAAACAGATAAGTAAATAAATAAAAATAAATTGGACAGTTCTATATCTCCCATTCTGCTGGGCAGATTGATGAAATTCAACTTGTTTTTCAGGTCTCAAAAACATGACTTAAGATATACATTAGATTTATATTTGACACAAAATTGGACTAATTCTGAAATGACATACTGCAAGATGCGAATATTTTTCCATATTTCAGTTCTGTGACTCATACCACATTTTGTGGCTAAATACCGAATTGTGTAAAATTTGGTTGGGAAAAATACAAAGAAATTTGAAAATTTATCTGGGTGTACTTTTTTTTTAGTTTGCACCAAGGATAATTCTCTTGGCAAAATTTCTTATTTATAGTAATCTACTTCACTTTTCCTTTCATTGTGCACAACAGAAAAAATGCATTGTTTATTCTTTCAAATACCTCTTTTATATTGCACATTTTAAATCTGCACATTTTAATAGTTGTTATTTTCAGAATTTTTTTTATTTTTAAACTTTCATTTTAATTGTTTGAGTTGTATGGCTAAATTATATTTCTTCAAATAATTCTTTTAAAATTTTCAATTTATTGATTCAAACTGTTTATTTTAAGTATATTTATTAATATAAATTTTTGAGAGTTCTGTTTTTTTATATATATATTTGAACTGCATTTCTTTCGAAAGAATATTTTGTGACCCAGGCTACAATGCATTTGAAAACTGCATATAGTAAAAGAGAAAAAGAACCCAAAAGGAATCGAATAATAGCAAATGTAACTGAACATTCATTTGCAAAAGAGCTTGGTAGTTTACAAAGTAATGCACTAACAAAATGTCATCTCTGTGTTTTTTACTTATAAACTAAAAGTATTTTAAATATTTACAGATGGAATAGTTAGAGACTAAGAATCTGGCTCCTAATTTAAGCAGGCTCCACCAAAGGATGCTCATAGTTCCATAGATACCAAGTTCATCCCAGGCAAAAGAACTAGTTGCATTCTCATAGTTTCCCCATGTGTAATGTGAATACAAAATAGGTTCCTTTACAAAATCATCCCTTTCCTTAAGCAGATAGCTCTTGTGTGCTTTTCCTTATTCAAATAACCTAACCTAATGTAAGATAATGTGACAAGATTTCAGAAAAGAAGACAAAATTATAACTTTTGAAGAATTAAATTTAAAATAAAAAAATGGCATATTTTAATAAAGATCAAAGCTTGGATTTCTAAAATACTGCAGATTTGAATATGAATAATTTATGTATTTACTAAGACTCTATACACATGTAAACCATAAAAAGTTTTTTTTTTTTTTTTTTTTTTTTAAACTTTTACTTTTCTTGCACTTGCAATGCTTTAATTTATACTTATATTTTGGCATGCATTCTAGAGTATTAATTCAGAAACCAAAACAAATATTTAAAAAGTTGCATATTTCAAAATATCTACAGTTATGAATTCTTCCATATGAAATGTTTTGAGACAGTAAGATTAATTTACTATTTATTTTTAATTTTAACTATACACTAAAGCTCTTAAATTAATTACATAATAAAACAAGTTAAATTCACTTACCATTAATTAATATAACTTCAGTTCATAAACTGAATCAATTTAATTAATCCATAATTTTTAAAATTTTACTACACAATTTTCCCAGTTTTATAAATTTGATTTAAATGAAGTTAAAGTAAAAACAGCAGACAATAACAAGGTGGAGGTAAAAATTTACTTTATTATGTTAACAAACATAAAAAGGGGGAAGGCATATTAAATATTTGTTTGATATTCCTTATGAATTAAAAATCATTTTCCATATATTATTAGCAAATATTTATTACACACCATTAAAAAATTCAGGGAAAAAATTCCATGTGATTAATTCTATGTAAAAGTTTATTGGGAAATTTAAGGTCAAAAATAACTATAGCAGTTCATTGAAGATTGTAACAAAATACATAAACCATAGATGGTGTTATTATTGATTACAATAAATAAGTCAAATTTCAAAATGCACTAATATATCAATTCACATAAATCTTATAAGTTTTTCCAGAAGGGCTAGAAATATTTCTACTTCAAGTTGATGCTAAAAATTTTATAGGTTACAATTCAAAGTTTAAAAAAAAAAAAAAAAAAAAAAAAAAAAAATTATAAAAATACAAATTTTGCAAATAAATCAGGAAAAAAGTGCAGATTTCATTTTGGACTGAACTTAAATTTTAAATTGTGAAAAAAGGAATCACATAAGTTTAATAAAAAAAAGAGAGATTAATAAATATATACCAAATTCAATTAATGCTGAGGATCTAACATTTTGAAAGCTATTTTTTTAAAAATTTCTTATGCAATTTTTACAAAACTTGGCACTTTGGCATAATTTGAGGTATAGGATTAAAATATAGGGGGAAAATCAGTATGTTATTTCAGAAAAAGTCTGATTCTGAGTCAAAATACCTATGTTGGAAAATTGCCATGCATAAAACTAATATATATCCAAAGTCGCACTTTTGAGACATGAAAAATGTAAGCTAAATTTTGTCAAATGGCCCAGTAGAATGGGAGATATAGAACATTTTTGTACAGACATAGAACTTTTTTTAATGGGTGTACATACATACTGTATATTTGTTCCAATAAACACAAGAAATGATTTAACGTTTTTTGCAAAAATTAAGACGTAATATTTCTCTTAAAATGGATTTCTAATACTTCATTTTTATTAACAAAAGTTATGTGAAACATCAAGGTCAATAATACCTTAATCAAATTATATTTAATCAAAAAAAGCTTACCAATCTTAATCCAGAAATAAATAGATCCTCCAAAGTGCGATCAAACCACCTTAAAAATGGACGAAATACTAATTCTACTTTATCCGATGCAATGGAATCTTCAAATTTTTTACTCAGCCAATCCTTAATACTTCTGTTCAAAAACCTAAAATTAAATACTAAATATATAAACCTAAAATATTTAAAGACTAAATACATGCCATATACTCAAAAGTCCTTACTCAGTGTTTATTTTTGCACTCGCTGGTCATAGACATATGGTTCTAACTACAAAAGTGTTTAAATGACAAAAAGATTCTTTTTGGGCATTTTTACATTTAAAGTCAATTTGTGAAACTTATAAAATCTAACTTTTCATATGCTTCTTCAGCTCCTATTGTTATATTTAGAGAAATGTTATTATACTCCTTATAAAAAGTAAAACACAAAAAGTAAAATATAAAAGGTAAAACACAAGAATCAAGCTTGTATGACCAAAATAGACCAAGATATTTAACTGCAAAATTTGCCATTTATGAAATCATTTTCAGTTTGCATTAAAGGGTCAGTTAATATATAATTCAGGATAATTTGAGACTAATATTTTCCCCTTAATCACCATTCAACAAAATTGTGATTTATTGGTGTCTTTATTTATAATTTTGTTACATTTGGCATGTCAAAAGAATTTTCACATTTAATTTATAAGTAATTTATAAGTTTTAAAGTGTAAGGTTACATTATTAATTTCTCATGAGGTTTTATTACTTTAGAATTATAATATGATAGTCATGAAAAAATCATTAAAGTACAAATATTTTTCATTTTTAATTAATGTAAATAATAATACATGTTGGCTACATACCAATACTGAAGCCTGTCAATATTTTCTAGAATGTGAATTCTATAAGATTCTGCTAAGATCTCCTTTTTTGGGAAATATATATATATATATATATTCATCAATATTTTTCATAATAATCTACATAAACATGTTCATCGTATAATCTCTTAGCATCTGAAACTTTTTCTATGTGTTTTTTCTTTTTTCTTTTTTTTTTAAAATTTATGTATAAATGCAAACATTTTGCTTTTCAATTTGTGTTTGGCCCCTGAATATGATTTCCAATTACTGTATTAAATGGCTTGGCCAATTTTTTTCATACAAGTCAAACTTTGTATGTGTTTTATTTTTTGTAATGATATTAAAATGTTTCTAAATATAAATATAAAAATCAGAGAAACACAAACAAAGTTAGATTTCATAATCTTTATTAATTGATTTCTTTGAATTATAAATGTCAAAACATGAATCTTTGTACCATTTAAAACATTTTTGGAAATGAAAATGTATATCCAAAACCAACAGTTAAGAAAATAAAGGCCCGTTAAGGACTTTTGTGAAAATCATATGCATTACATATTAATCAAACTTTCTAATTTAAAGCTAATAATAGCTAAATATCAGAAAATTCCATTTTCTATTACAAAATAGTTATAATAATATCTTTTTGTTTTATAAAAGAAATTTAAACAGAATTTTTTATTTTAAACAGAATTTTTTATTTTATATGAAAGAGTAGGAAATGAAAATATTCAGAGATTGAAGAAATGCACGAATTCAATTCTGAAAAGTACTAAGAAGGGAATGTTAAGACGCAAGAGAAACACGATGACGTGAGAAATAAAACAGGTAAATCGACAACCTTGTATTCGGAGTAGATTTTGTAAATTTCCAATCGATTTCAAGGGCAAAATGGATCCCAATCGATTTCGAGGGCAAAACAGGTTTGATATGATCAACATTCGCTTTCTCGCTTTTGCAGAATTTTTTGCTCCTGATGAAGGGGGACCCATTTTGCCCTTGAAATCGATGGGGATATTACAAAATCTATGCCGAATATAAGGTTATCGATTTGCTTGTTTTATTTAAGGGAATGTTAGTTTTGTAGGAAATTGTTATTGCCAACATGACAGAAGAAATATATTAGTTAAGTATGCTGCTATAATTATTTAAAACTTTAGTCAGAATGTCATTTTCTCTTTGTTAAAAGTTGTTATATTTTTAAAAACAGAAATCTAGATATATGGAAGATTCAAATATGATAGTTTTCCACTGGAATATAAGAGAGAAGGAATTTTATCGAATTCTCTTAAGTTATCTACTTCAATGGTTAAGTTTATTGATTTTTTCACCTTTGTCCCAACTTACATTGGAATGTAAATGACCTCAAATAATCTTAATATATACCAAAGATTTTGCATTTCAAGTATTCGATATTAGACTGAGCAAATGACAATATTTAACTTTTGACATCAGGCCAAGCAGACACAGAGTCATGATATGACATGACAAGCACAACTGATGGTCCTCACTTGAATCTCCTCCATCTACCATAATCACCAATTACTTAGCTTATGATGATTTAGCTTATTATGACTACCACCACCTCTCAGCTCCAAAGCTACTAGCTGTCTTTCCTATTTTTCGACAAAGTTGAATTGTATACAGTTAATTCCCAATTAAATGGAGTGAAAGCACTGTCTGCCCCCCTTTATTAAAGTTTGTTTACTGTGAAATAATAAAAAAATTATTGTCACAAACCAGAAAACAAAAGTAAGTTTTTTATAACTTACTTTTCTATGAGAGTTTGAAATAAATCACATTGTTAAAGTTCTGTAGTAAATAGCTCTTTAATGTCACTTATAAATTTAGTATGTTTTGTTTGTTTGATTTTGGCCTTTAACCCTTTGACGCGTGGTGGTCACGCCCTGAAACCACCATTTTCCGAATTTTTTTCTCCTCTTTTTTCTGAAATTTTTGATTGAAACTTCAGATTGGATGCCTTTTAAAATTTTTTTTCGATGAGAAAAAATAACTTATTAACTTTTATTAATATAAACAACTTTAAATTTCAAAAGTTAGTCATCGCACATCATGATTTCTATCATAAACAATAAAAAATTGCAGTAATTAAACTGAGTATATAAAAGAACCCCTCTATATGTATGGCATTTGCTATGTGGTTTCAGGGCACGACCACTGCGCCACTAGAGCATTGTGTCACAATGCTTACAATCCTCTAGAGGCTCAGTGGTCGTGCCTTGAAACCACTGGCGTTTGCTTCTCAATTGCGTTTGCTTGCTTTTCAAATAGGAATGTTTATTTTTATCCGGATATAGATAAAGGGCTTTGAAACCACAGTTATTTTATTACTAAACAATACATGCACCTGCGCAGTAAAAAGGTCTTTCTTTTCCAAATACTTTTCTCTGATATCAACACACTCGCTCCCCAAGCTAGTATTGTGATTTTATAAATTATTTCCTGTGGTTTAAATTTAATGTAAATATACTTTGCTATAATTAAAAATAGAAATTGTGTAAAAGTTTTATTTAAATTAAAAATATTTTCTGAATATTTTGGGACGAAATACGAATAAAATAAGTATGAATGCGAAACGAACGATCCGTACAAAGCCAAAAAGACCAAGCCCCCCCCCCCCCATTAACATAAAAAACCACAAATTTCATGTGCCAGATGAAAAGAAACTAAATAACGCTGGACATATACCAGTGAAATTTAAATCCAGGCAATGTACATTTTGTAGCACAAGGAAGAAACCTCATAGAACAAGATGTATGTGCGAAACCTGCAATGTGGGTCTATGCACGTACCAAAGAGACAAAACATGCTTTGAACGGTGTCACAAAAAAAAAAATTGTTCTTTGAAATGAAAAAAAAATAATAGGAAAAAACACACTGAGTTCCTTTTTATCTTTATTTTATTGAGTTTTTTAATCCATTTATCCAAATGTCCTTATTATGTAGGTACTTATATTTTCACTGCTATAGAAAAATTACATAAATGTTTATTTTTTAATTTTTTCTGACGATTTACTTTGTAAAATAATATTAAAAAAAAAATTATATATAATGCAATTCTCACATACATTTTTTTTAAAATCCGTAAATTTCGTCATTTATTGGAAACGCGCGCGGAAAATGGTAAGTTTTTTTTTCCTACTACATCAGTAAGTTTCAAAGTCCTAGACGTGCGGTGGTTTCACAGTGAGACCACCACCCACAGAACAATGGGCAAGAGTAGATTTTTTTAAATTCATATATTATTTGTCTCTAGGATCATAATATTCAATTTCTAGAGTTTTTAGTTAAAAAAATTATAAAAATAATATCGCGCGTGTCAAAGGGTTAACATCAAATTTGTTAATGACCCAAATGCGAAACCACCATATAATTTAAGAAAATTAAATAGTGCTTTCATCTTTATACATAATGCTTGTTTACTTTCATGCATAAATACATTTGTTTTCTTTATGTTAAATCTGGCTTTTAATTAACATTAAAATTAAGCTTTAATTTTCCATTTGTTGTTGATTTTGCTGTTGCATGCTTAATTTTTGAAAAGCAGTGTATAATAAATTAATAAAACAATAATAATTTTTGTAAAAATTGAATAATTTTGCAGGACGAATAACAGCACATTTGGGCAGATATTTAAAAATTATATTTTCCCTGATTACTTTGTACTAAAATCCCATGATGCCATTATGCATGGCAGAATTTAGAAAACGAAATTACATCAGGGAAAACAAAACATGGTTTATCATCCAGCTGGTTTTCATTACTCATAGATCATGAGGAGAGGGGAAAAGCACTTCAAAAAACTCTGGTAACCACAGATAGCAGTGAAACCAATTAAAAAATCATTATCCTGTGAAAATTTGAAAATATAACGTTGATTTTTGTTGTTTGACTTCTAAATTGAGAGAATAATGTGCTTGCTTGAGTTTCAGCAAGTGAAACTCAAGCGTGCATATTATTTTTATAAGCATATTTTTTATATTAGCATTATTTAGCATATTTTTTTAGTGACTCTTCATTTAAAAAAAAAAAAAAAAAAAAAAAAAAAAAAAAAAAAAAAAACCTCCTTTTTTGGAAATGGCTCATTATTGGAGATGAGAAGCAAGTACAATACAATAACTGTACAAGAAAAAAATCATGGGTCAAAACCAAAGAACCTCCTTTATTATTAACATCAAAAGGAGGGCTGCATCCAAAAAACGTAAAGGAATGGCACAAAGGAATGGTACACTATAAATTGTTGCCACCAAATTCGACAATAGATTCTGAAAACTACTGTTCCCAAATGACAGTTTTAGAAGTAGAGCACTCAGAACTGATTACTTTGAGGTGTTGTCTTCCATCATGACAATGCTCGCCCTCACATTTTGATGTCACATTTTGATTTTTGTGTCAAACAAAAACTTACAGAGTACAGTTGGGATATTTCATGTGCCATCCTCCATTTTCACAAAATTTTGCCACCTTAAATTTTCATCTCTTCAGATCATTTCAAAATTTTCTGAACTGGCTGGAATTCACTTGTCTGGATACTGTCAAATAACACCTCGATAATACCTTTATGAATAAGCTAAAATCTTTTTTAAAAAGTGGAATTTTCCAGTTGCCAAAGAATAAACTGTGCTTACCATATTTGACGGCATATAAGACGCACTTTTCTTCCTAAATTTGGTCTCAAAAAAGTTACCTGCGTCTTATACGTGAAGGACACAGTCTTATACGTGAAGGTAATTGCATTCAATATTGTTTATTTGGCTTTTACGAAACGTGAGAACTAAAAGAAACCACGGTATTGAAATTTTTTTTTATTGTGTGTGGCCGTCTAAATAAGGGTGCGTCTTACGAGTCTCGTATATGCCGTCAAATACGGTATATGATTCAATTAAATTTTCTTACATTTTTGCATATTACTTCATTTGTTTTTATCATAAATAAAAAATTGCATAACTTTCCGGATGACCCAATACAAATTTTGCCAGTGTAATTTTATATACACTGACCAAATATTTTGAAATTTCATATTAAGAAATATAAATATTATTTTAGAGGATAAATTAATAAATTTGACTACTAACTATCGTCTCATAAATATTTAATTTTTTGGCTTTTCTTTGCAATGCTTACATGAAAGGGGGTTGAGGGGAAAAAAAAAAAAAACTTTTGTGAACAGGATATTTTTTAAACTTTTTATGTTAAGACTCTCAATTTTGGTATGTGGTTTTAATTTTAATTTCCAAAAGTACTTAAAAAATGTATCTCATAATTTTTTACTTTACCTAATAACTTAAAAATGTTATCATAATCTCATAATTAATAATTTTTTCACTTGTTTCTTTTCATGTTGCTCAATGGATGACATTCAAATTAATTAAAGAAGCAAAGGCACAGAATCTGGCTCCTAAGGAAAACAGATGCCTCTAAACTCATACAGGCATTTTATTTAAAATCATTGCCATTGTAAGGCTGCCTAAATAAGTGATAAAATTTGCTGCCTGAATAAGTATTATAATTAAATATATGAAAAACCAGAATTAAAAACATTGCACTGAAAAGTCATGATGAGAAAAAAAGGCAAAATATATTTAAAAAAAAATTATATATTCAATATATAGCAAAAGAATGCATTGTACCTGATAAGAAGTGGTGGAATGTAATCAGCAGACTCCAAGACTTTAATCTGACAGACCTAAATATAATAAAATTAGAACATTTGAATAGCCTTGTTTATTAAATATCTTTCTTAAAAAACTGAATAAAAAAGTTTAAAAAAATTTGTTAAACAAAATTTATTTTGATTACATAATTAGAGGATATTTTGATTTTCATCTTGATCCTTAAAATAACACGAACACTAAATGACACAGGTAACTAACCTAGAGCAACTATTTTTGGAGGCTGCCAGTTGTGATATTTTCACAAATGATACTTGAATAAAGGTACAGTTTGCTTTGAATTGTGATATGGTTAATTTAAATGGGACATCAATTTTACTGATTACCTGTGGTACCAAAAATACTAAGCTGGAAGATTCTCCTCGAATTTAGCCAAAGCACTTGCGGTGGCTGTTTGAACAAGAAAGTACCCATGAAGCTTTTAGTATCACTGAATTGTTGTTATCTAGTACATGCATCAGGAAGTTGTCCATTGATAATAATAATAAAAAGTAAATTTTGTTAATTTTGCTTCTGGCAACAAAATAGGATTCCACACATGTCTCATAGGCCTCTAGTTATACATATTATAAAAGTTATATTAGATGAAGAAACTTACATTTATATATGTTTATTATGATTTATATATGTATATATTATTAAACTCGTCCTATATTATATTAGAAGCAATTATATTCATATGTATATATTTATTTTAAACAAAAAATAATATTCATTTTTTCACAGCTGTTTTAAAATTCCATATGAAGTCCAAAAATATCAAGAGATAAAAATGCTTTTATTTGCAATCTCTTATTCTGATGTATTATGCAGGCCTAAGCATTTTGCTGGCCAGTGTGGTTTCACAGGCACTGCTGATGTATTGCTGTTCAATAATATGTTTATTACTCTTTTGAATACATTTTTCTCAGTATTATTTATGGAAACATCAAAACCAACAATCTCATAGTTAAAATTTTTGTCTCTGCAATTATTTTAAAAATTTATAATAAATACATATTTTTTTTAAATATATAAAAAATTTTCCAACAAATGTATCTTTTATCTGTTTTCATAAAAAGGTAAATAATAAGCAGCCTTTATTTTTAATAATAAATGAAAGCATTATACAGAAAACTTACATTTTCTTTAAAAAATTACATTATTTTCTTAGTGCAAATTCACAAGAGAAATAAGTTTTAGCTTACCTTCTTTGGATAATTTTCAGGAAAATCCACTTGAATTTCCAAATTTTTCAAGTCAAAAGGCTTTTAAAATGAAATGAAATAAATTTTAATGCAGATATAAAAATTTAGTGATAACATATAATTCAAGACAAGACAATCATGGAAGGTTAAATTTCAAAAACACAATAAGAGAATCATCTGTAATTTAACAATGTATTAGAAAACACTTCAGATATTATTTTTTATATACATAATTTTAAACTATGTGTTTAAAAGCAAAAAAGCACAGGGAAATTTTCATTTTAATCAGAATATCAGAGATTTTAAGAGAAACTGTGTAGGGTTTATTTATGTTAAATAGCTAGTTATTTTTTGAATCTGCATAATCATTTCTCCCTTTCCGTTTTCCTGCCAGAATGGAAGTTAGCTCAAGTGTATTTTAGTGAGGGTTTGAGATCGTTTAGACAGAGTGTGCCCTGCCTGAAGGCCACATTACTAGGTTGTTGTTCTAAGTTTAAGAGTTCCCATCTTCAGCATTGCTTTATCATTGCCGATAATGCCATCATGCTGATATAATCTTAAGAGCTGACTTTCACATTTAAATTTCTCTGGAAAGCCTTTGGCTGAAAAATACTTAGATTTAGTTTTAAATTTTAAATTCTATTTCTGAGTTTGTACCATAATTGCTAGCTGATTTGCAAGCACCAAGTGTGCCTGCTGTTCAAATTACTTAGCTTTAAACAAAGGAGTCTTTTACACCCTTCTTAAATTTCTGTTTATTCTTAGACATATTGATAAGTCGCTTACAGTCTAGTGAGGATTTGCCACAAGTTACATTTAGTTACAAGCATATTCTCTACAACTGCTGTGAAGATTTCATGATGTACTGCTGCTTTATACAGCAGTAGCATTAGAGACAACCATCTTTAGAAGAACCACCTCAGTGTCATTATTTTAATAGCACTGAAGAAGTTCATAAAACCAGGGCTGGATTAAGACTTTTAAAGGCTCTAAGCACTTAAAAAATTTTGGTGCTCTAACACACATTTATACCATTTTATCCCCTTTACATCTCTTTTGATTTAGGTTTAGCTTATATTCTATGATATATAATTTCTATAATATATATCATAGATTAAAGATATTCTATAATATATTCTTCCATGCATTTTATGGTAATGAGAAATTTTTTGTGGCAATGAGGAATTTTTTGTGGTGCTTCTTGATGCCCTAGGTAATGCTTATTTTGCTTAATGGTTATTCCAGCTCAGCCTAAAACCAAAGCTGAAGATTTAAATATTATAAAAGATGATTTCTATATGGCAGCTGTAGAAATGTGCTAAACATTGTAGACACTTATGAAGACTGTTTAAAACTTTATAGAGATACCATGTTTATGATACAAAAATAAAAAATATGAACAGCAAATGAACTACTGAAAATTTCTAATAAGTAAAATTTCCAGTATTCTGTAACATGCATCCATTAACACAGTGCTTCTCAAATTATAGTCTGTGAAACCAGGTCCTCAAAGACTGCCTTTGAGGTCTTCCTAGATTTCAAGAAAAGATAAAAAATAAAATTTAAATTAACTGCATATATTACACTACAGCTGAAACTCTCAGAGTTTAGAAATTACACATTGCAGTCGTCTATTATTTTTTTCCCCAAGACTGATGCTTTATGAAATTTATAATTGGTTACTATGGACTGCCCACTCTACCAAGAGAGAGAGATTAAAGGAAAGAGGGATTAAAACATTATAATTGTGATGCTTCTGGTCATTATTTTGCTGTACATCTGGTGTCACCAGGATAACTACCAGTGAAAATGAAATACAGTAACAGCTTGGTATATATCCATTTTGAAATACACCCAACTTGACATGCATACTGTTTGAACTCGATTTTTCTTTTCTTTCTTTTTTTTCTTTTTTTTTTTTAAGTATACAATATTGTTTTTGAAGAGTTTACTAAGTTCAGCGAGTTATGATGACATGCAATACATTAATTTACCATTTTCTACACAATCCAAGGATCTGAATGAATTAATTATGCATACTGAGACAATACTCTATAGTGAACTGATAACAGCAGTATTTTAAAAATTATAATTCAGTTTACTTCTACATATTTGTGTGAGAAAGGTTTTCAGGAAATAAACACAAAGTATTGAAACCAACTTGATGTATGTGGTAATCTCAGACTTAAATCATTCAAACATAGTACAGTCTGCGCAAGAATCGTTAGGTTAATCTACGTCATTAATGTAAGTACTTATATTTACCGAATTTTTTGTTAATATGATTAAGATTATCAGAACTTTAAGAACCTTGAATTATTAAATATGAATACAAATTTCCTGCTATTAAATTAATTATTTAATATTGATACAAAATGAGTTTTAATTAATTATATTTTTAAAATATAGGCATACTGGTAGTAGCAAATGCTTAAAAATTGCTTTTGAAGGGTACATGATTAAGATGGTTCGCAGATTATTCTAATTTATAAAAGTAGTACCCATATGAAAAAGTTTGATAAACACGGCATTAACATTGCAAAAAAGGTTAACATCATTAAAATATACGTGAAATGCTTTTTATAATAAACTTAACCTCATAATTTTGAAGTTATATGACACGTACTGCATTTAAGTAAAACACACACCATTTAGCTGAACTGTGTATTTCACACCTCTTAAAAATAGAAAACTCCTGTTTTCTAAAAACAAAAGTGCCATACAAAAGTTTTAAAAAAACATTAACATTAAAATGGTTTCATACCCAGTCGGGATCAGATGGTTGAAAAGAAATGATAAAAGTTTCATTTTCTTTAATAATTTTCAGACTTGGAAAGCGCTTTCTCAGCTGCGTGATCTCTGTGTTTCTAAAAGAAAAATGATTGCAGAGATAAAGGTCAAACAAAAAGAATTAATATTTAAATAAAGATTTTAAAGAAAAGAAAATTATTAGAAAAACCATTATGTAATGAATTTTATATGCAGTTTTTTAGAATAATGAGATAATAATATTGCATAATTAAATCTATGCAATTTCACTGACAAAAATTTTCATTAGTAAGTTTTCATTCATTCATAAGAAATAACTGGATATTGGTACCCAGAACAATTACTTTTAACTCTCAAATAACAATCCCTCCACCCCACTTAGAAAAATGTCATTTAGATCTTTTACTGCCTATTATTCACAATACACAAACTTTAAATTAGGTTCCAAAAAACAAACAATCTAATGCACAATGAATAATAATTAATAATGACATAAAACATACCAAAAATGTAAACTTCACAATTTTAATGCAAAATGCGGTTTAATCCTAGTATCCGGTGCACACGGGATTTGGCTACTTTTGGCAACTTTATGATGAGCAATAAAAACGCGACATATACAATGAGTAATAAACAGGTCATTCAAAGAATATATATAGTTATACATAGTATATACTTAGTATATAGTGTATAGTATATACATAGACGTTGTTTGGGTATGTATATAGTGTATAGTACATAGACATTGTTTGGGTCATTTTTGGTGTTGGCGATTAATTTACAAAATCGCACCATGGCTGCACCGTATACTAGGATTTTACCGCAAAATGCAATTAGCATTTGCATCTCATTTAATATTTCTTAAGTTTTACCATTAATTGTATGTTATTCAATTTTATAACAGAGTGGGAAAATAGCACTACCTTAAATTAATTACATCATCTTCAGTCAACTTTGTTAATTCATAAATTTTCCTAACATTTAAAGATGAAACTTCTATAGGCTTTTCTTTAGTAACTTCAGTTAGGGAAGGAACTGAATTATCATACACGCTTTTATCTTCTTTCTTACTTTTATTTTCTTCATTGCTTTTCTCAAGGCAAGTAGTTTTGCTGTTTTTCTCAGATACATATTTCTTTTGATGGAAGAACTTACAGTTATCACCATTACGGCACTGACCTCTTTTGAAATAATGACAAAGTGGAGCTTTTTTACTTTTATGGACAGAAGAATCCTTATGTTTTTTAACTTGCTTAGATGATTCTAAACTGACTTCGGATATCAAGGAAGAGTCCGTTTCGCCCGAATGACTGTATAGACAATTTTCCGCTTTTCCACAGTTTCCTGTTTTAAAATATCGACATGGTATTTTCCGAGTTATATGACTGCTACGGAAAACATAGGAATTATTATTTTGTTTGCGTAAATTGGCGTTTTTTCCGATACGGTTATCCCTATATGAACTTTTTTTGTTATGCACATATGTACAATTATCACCATATTTACAATACCCGTTTTTCTCATAAAAGAAACAGATATTGGATACTTTTTGTTTAGAGCTATTATTATGTGAAGTTTCTATTGCACCAATAATTTCATCTTGGTCTTCAGCGGTACAAATTTGTAAAGATTCGTAATCTTCAGTCAAATCTGTTTCGTGAGAATGATGCATTTTTAAACTTTCTCAAGTTTTAAATAAATGACAAAAATAAACAATAAAGTATGCATTTATATAAGCATTTCATATTTATCCATTATGGGGTAACTCTTAAAAAAATATATGCCCATAATGGTGCAATATTAAAGAAAAATAAAATATAAACAAAAGCCAACAGACAAAATACACAGATGTCTTGTTTTGCACCCGCTAATTCTTTCTGCTACGATGGCCGAAAAATCAAGCTTAGGTGCGAAGGAAAGGTATATACAAAGGGGACAATTTCTTATTTCAGAGGAGAGTAAAAAGGAACTTCGTACATTTTGTACGAGTCCGAAAGGCCAGGAAGAAAACATGGGACAAAATGAAATTTAAAATAAAGGACCCAAAAATTAATAGAGGGAAAAAAAAAAGGCCTATAGAAAGAAAAGGAAAAGAAGTAGAAAATGTCCTAAAATACGATTGTGTCCATGACTGTAGTAAAAAGTTGCCTTCATTTACAGTAAATAGTGACAGCTAAAACCAATATTAAACCATTACAAATTCTACAAAATAAAATTCTACGAGAAATTATTAATGCTTCTTGGTATATTCCAAACATCTATATTCACAGAGACCTTCGAATCGAACTTATTCAGGAGTATATTAAACGATTAGCGGTAAACTTCTTTTATTCAGTACAAACCCACACTAATAGCCTTATTAGCACTCTCAAACACTCCCCGCATCCCAGAGAAAAGCATCGTTACCCATGTGACATCCTTCCCACACCACGCTAAACTGACTCAGCGGTTTACCACCCGCAGCTACATCTTATAACCACACTGAACTTGCCATCCCCTTTTTTTCGCCGCCGCTAGTGCGGACCTCACTCTCTTTTTTCCGCCTCCCACACTCCTTTCACCCTACTCTTTCTCCCCCCCCGATCCTTACCAGATGTCGAGTAAAAAGATGTTTCTACATCTTGACACTCGAGAATAAAATACGATATGTATGTGTAAATAGTGACACAGGTGTGTGTGTGTAGTCAGTGTGCTTGGTTATGCTGAATAGATGTGATACTGGAAAAAAAATGACAGTGTTAAAATGCTTCGTATCAAGGTATTTAGCATAGAAAACAAAGTAATGTATACTTGCATCCTGAGACACAACAGCAAAAGACCCATAACATCAGACAAAATTATATATTAATTTAACTAAGCTAACTTATGCTATTTTCGTTCAAAACCTTTTCATACCTTTTTCAAAAAACAGCAGCAGACAAAGAACATAGAACCAAACACAATACAAGACCACACACATACAATATATATATATATATATATATATATTTCTGTATAAATTAGAGAGTATATGTATTAAAAACATAAATTAAACATAGTATTTATTAATTTAACTATCATAATTTATTACAAGTTTAATTATTTTACTATCATAATTTATTACTAGTTAACTAATGCTAGTTTAACTCATTCAGGCTCGCTGTTATTTATATAAGCTCATAGTTCTAAGAATTTATTTAAGGCAATGAAGAATAATCCATCCCTTACATTTGGACATTTAACAGATAGCAAGGAACAGTATGAGAAAAAAAAAGGTGAGGTGTAATATTATTTAAAGGCGAAAACATATTTAAGCGATCAAAAAAAGGGGAGGAAATCCGAGAGAGAAGTACTGCGATGCCCCAATTTCCCTCTCACGAGATTTCTCAAAACAAGGTAAGGGGGCTTTGTAGGTGGTGACAGACGTGAACTGATAACCTTGGCGTCTGTTTGGAATTGATTCACAAAGGAAGCGACAAACAATGAGCAATTTCAAGTATATTTTAATGCTAAAAACTGATGAAAAATTAAAATTTATTGATTTAAAGGCACTTATTTATAGAAATTTGACTTAGTTTAGATGAAAGAAAGGTACCTATCTTAAAATTCCAGGCTTTCGTAGTATATTCTCACATTGTTCGCTGTTTTAGTCTCGTCAACATCGGAGAGAAAATTCTTTGAATAGGTATAGGTTTTGTAGAAAAAACACTATTTCAAAGTAATTTAATTGATACACTAAGTGGAAAGGAATGTTTTTCACTTTTTTACGGAGCGCTGCGAACGTACAGCTTGCATCGATGATCGCAGTGCCTCCTATTTCATAAACAAAAGCATGTAAATAGACAGACAGACAAAGTAAACAGATGTCTTGTTTTGCACTCGCTAAGTCTTTCTGCACCGATGGGCGAAAAATCAAGCATAGGTGCGAAGGAAAGCTATATAGAAAGGGGGACAATTTCGTATATGAGGAGAGTAAATAGGAACTTCGTACATTTTATACGAGATCGAAAGGCCAGGAAGAAAAGATGGGACAAAGTAAAAATTAAAATAAACGGCCCAAAAATAATAGAGAGAAAAGAAAAGAAAAAAAAAAAAAAAAAAAAAAAAGGCCTATAGAAAGAAAAGGAAAAGAAGTAGAAAATATCCTAAAATACGATTGTGTCTATGAGTGCAGTTAAAAGGAGAAGAAACTGTCTTCATTTACAATAAATAGTGTCTCACAGGTTATCAGGTTCAATGTTCCGTCTTACTTTCTTTGGGAACATGCGAGGACCTGACTCGGAACAGAGAGCTTACTAACGCTATGTTCAATAACTGTGGGAAGTAGACAGGATACACAAGAAGGGTATACAAAACCCTTTATTTTTCTCTCTTTACAACAATTTCCGTACTTCGGAATACAAAGACCCACTACTAGTGGTCTAAACGTAAGAATATAAAAATATAACTAAACTCTAACTTAACTTTGAAATAATAAACGTGGAAGATTGGTCTTATATTAACAGGAAGCCGTATGTAGTACAGAGAACTGTTAACACTACAATACGTTTAAAATTATCAAGAGGATTAAACCTCTGGCCTGGAAGGCAACCAGCAACTGAGTAAAACTTCTAAGGTAAGCGGCCTGCTTCGACTAACTCCTTCCTCTCTCTCGCTTGGCAAAAAGCCACAACTTAAGTACTTGGCGTTCGCCAGACAAATTTTGCACAAATAAGTTAACGTTTTTAATTCTGGCCGGAAGTAAAAAATAAGAAGTGATAGTAAAGATTTAAAATAAAATAAACGTTAGTAAAACTTAAGATCCTTACATACTTCCCGCCAGAGTTAATTAGTTTGAAACTGAGGTCTAATACGACCTTGTTGAAAACGTTTAGCTCTAGAATCTAACGCGAGGCCAATCTTTTACAAGCATTTCTCACTAGAAACTAGAAATTAAAAAAAAAGAGAAATTTGTTTTTACAATAGCAGCTCCAAGGAGACGCAATTTTTCATCTGTACTGCATCTAAACAGGGGCTTTTATTCAAATCTGGTTCCTTCCAGAGATCTGGAAGGAAAACTAGTTTAATGAAATGTTACACAATGAAATGGCAAGTAACATGCATATTTATATTTCTCTTAACATTCTTATTTCATTCATGACTATTTTAATTATCTCTCCCCGTGCTCTCTGACATGTGTTGTAAAAGAACACCAAACACGAATGTGTTTATGTATACGTGTTCAACACTTCCTCCTACAATCAAAACACTAACGTGTTAAAATTCAACATACCAAGACCTCGTAACACACCCTAACTTCAACTCTAAACCCTGAGGTACTATTCTGAAAGCGGCTAACTCTGAAGTGTAGCGTCAGAGAGCCTAACTACATTCATTCAACCTTTAACACATATTCACCATGATTTCGTCTTTTTACAGTCACACGAATAAAAAAAATTTTAACATTACTTTCACTTTTACCATATCACGGTATTTCTCAACATTTAAAATAACAGTTCACATTGTATATAAGAAAATATTAACATGCCGTTAATTTTACGCATTTGAAAACATACATTAGTAGTACATTGTTAACTTCTACTCTTTTCAAAGCAAGTGCCAATTCTTTCTACATTGAAATACTACAATTCAAAAAGTCTTTCACACTAAAACTTCTTTCTTGCCAGAATGTTTTAAATAAAATTGATACAATAACTTTTACAATATTTAAGTCTTTACATATTCCTATTATACATCAACTTTAGTTTTACGTGCGAGTAATTGAAAAACATAATACCAAAATCGGTAAGAACTCATTTCTCGCCCTTTTGGCGATAAAGGTAGACCTCGCATGAGGTAAAACTTCTTGAAATCTGCCACTTGCAGTAAGAATGAAAGATTAACTTAAGTTTGCAAAGTAACATAAAATTTTACTTATCTTTGTGATATTCGGACATTCTTTTCTGAGCCCAGTCCTGGAAGGTAGCGTAGATTCTCGTTTGATTTATCCTCCTTCGTGTGCGGGCTCGCCCTTCAGTGCCTTCCTCTAGCTTTCTTTTTTCTCCAGTTCGGTCACCCTTGAATACCTTCTTTTTCGCCTCTGCCTGTGGTCTTGGCGGAACCGGGAAACTTCTTTCGCGTTCCTGCGTGGACCTCGTTGCTGGCCGTTCAAATTTTCCTTGTAACTTTTCCTCCGCCGCTGGTGGCCCTTCCGCAGTTCGGCGACATTTGCTGCGGAGAATCTTGTCGGATGAGTAGATCTTCCGTTTTAGAGCCGGGTTATAGTTGCCGTCATTTCTCCTGGCTCTCTTTGCATACGTCGTCCTTCTCCCTTCTTCATTCTGGGGGTGTTCGTGAACTCACTTTTCTGGACGATGGAACGGCTTCTTTTTCTTGTTACCTTCAATTTTCCCACGGGGAAACTTTCTTTTCACTTGCTCCTGCCTCTTAATGGCTTGACCTTTTACTTGTCGTTGTTCCAACTCTGGACCTTGTGCCTAGTGTGTCTGCCGTGCCGGATCCTGCAAAAGATCTGTAAATATTTGCATTTTATTACGATCATAGTAGGGTTTGATTTGATCAATGTTTGCGGAGCAGGTTTCACCATTCCTGGCTTTTAACACTACTACAGCGTGAGTTATTTTTTCTATGACATATGGTCCTTCAAATCGTGGAAAAAATTTGGCAGTTTTATCTTCTGGTGCTGAAGAAAGTGAATGCTTAATTTGTAATACTTCATCCCCTACTTTATAAGTTACTGCCCGTCGTTTCAAGTCATAATACAGCTTTTGTTTTCTCTGTGCTACTTCAATATTCTTTTTTGCTTCTTTAATTAGTTTTTCTATATCACCCATTTTAAATTCTGGGACTCTTTGTTGCACATAAAATAATTTATCTAACGGCGTTATAATCTTTCTGCCTAAAAATAACTCAGCAGGAGTTTTGCCCGTTGTATCATGTTTTGCGGTCCTAAGGGCGAAAGCAAATTCATTGACATAGTTATCCCAGCTTTTATGAAAATTTTTAACATAACTACGGATAATTTTCACTATATTTCTATTGAGCCGTTCCGCTATATTTGACTGCGGCCGATACGGGACCATTTTCAAATGACGTATGCCCACTTTTTGGCACATGTCTTCAAATACATTACTTACAAATTGAGGACCATTATCCGATATAACTTTTAGGGGCGCCCCGTATTTTAAAATATATTTATTTAAAATAGAATCAGTAACTAATTTCGCGGAGGCTCGTTTTAAGCGAACAATTTCGGTCCACTTACTAAAATGATCAACCATAACAAGGAAATAGCGACTTTTATTTAACTGACTTTTTGGGAAAGGGCCCAATAAATCGATGCCAATTATTTCATTTGGAAATTCGGATTTAATACTATTTAGAAACCCGGCCGGGCGGAAATTAATATAATTAACTGCTTGACATGTTGGGCAGGACTGGACATACGCCCTTGTTAACTTTTGCAGTTCAGGAAAATAGACTGCCTCGCGTACGCGTTGGATAGTTTTTCGAATACCAGCATGAGAAGCTAATGGGCTGTCGTGTAACTCCTGCAGGATATTTAATCTAAGACTAGCTGGGATAACAGGTCGAAATTCGTTGTTGGAATTTGTAGTTTTTGTATAAAATAATAGACCATCTATTAGTTCGTAATGGGCCGCCCTATTTCTTATCGCCACAATATCTTGGTGGCTAAAATTTTCAGGATCCTTTAAATACTCATAAATGTTTCTAAACTCAGGATCATTACCCAGTTCGTTTATTACAGTTTCTCGGGAATTTATTGTACATGCTGTGAGCATTGCCACCTTTACAGTATTACCTTCTTCATCTATTTTATTTCTGGATAGGGCATCTGCTACGATATTTTCCTTTCCGGGGGTATGCTTGATTACCAGATTATATTCTTGTAGCTTGAGTGCCCATCTTATTAACCTTGGGGATAAGTTTTTCCCTGAGTACAATCTAGTTACCGCCGCATGATCAGAGTACACTGTTATTGGCGCCTTTCCAAAATAGACTCGGAACTTTTGCACTGCTAACAGAACTGCAAGTGCCTCTCTCTCGGTCGCAGAATAGTTTCTTTGTGTTTGATTTAAAGTTCGGCTAAAAAATGCCACGGGCTGCTGATTTTGCGAAAGTACCGCTCCTACCGCATAATCCGAAGCATCCACTGAAATTTCTAAATTCTCATCTTTTTCAGGAAATTTCAACACAGGGGCTTGCGTTAATGCTTGTTTTAATTTTTCGAAAGCACTATTGGCTTCGGCCGTCCACGAGAATCTTGCCTTTTTCCTTTTTAATTTTAACAATGGTTTAGCAATAGCTGCAAAATCTTTTATAAAGGACCTATAATATGAACAAAGTCCTAGAAAAGAAGAGAGCTTCTTCGCCGTGTTTGGAGTCGGATACTTTTGTACAGCGATTATTTTTGATTCGTCTGTCTCGATTCCTTTCTGAGATATTTTGTAACCTAAATATTTTAATTCAGGGGCTGCAAATTTGCACTTTTCGACATTAACTTTTACACCGGCCTCATTTAATAAAGAAAACACCTGTTTTAAATCCTATACATGTTGGTCGAGATTATCACTAGTAATAATGATATCGTCTAAATAAATAAATGTGGACTTTCCAAGAACAGGCCTTAACACAATGTCCATACATCGCTGAAATGTTGCCGGTGCCCCTGAAAGGCCAAACGGCATACGCAAAAATGCATAAGTACCAGACTTGGTTATAAAAGCAGTCTTAGGCACGTCCTCAGGCCTAACCCCTATTTGAAAATAACCAGTCGTTAAGTCTAAAGTCGTCATATATTTGGTGGATGTTATGTTCCTTAGAATTTCTTGAATAATAGGTAACGGATATACCGGATATTTAGTTATGGAGTTTAATTTACAGTAGTCAATTGCGAATCTCTACCTTTTTGGATGTGTCAATGGATAGTCATTATTTTTCTTACATAAAACCACCGGGCTAGCATAACTGCTTGAGATGGGCGTTATGATCTTTTTACGTAGCATATCGGTGATATGCCATTCTATAATTTTTTCCTTATTCTTATCATACCGGTAAGCTTTGTGGCGAACTGGCATTGAATCTCCGGTGTCAATACTATGGTTAGTAACCTGAGTAAATCCTGGAATATCACTAAATAACGAAGCAAATTCACTTACCACTTGTCGGATTCTTCGTTGCTCTTCATTAGGCAGGTGGTCAAGGTTTAACATCGGCGGTTCAGCCTTTTCTTCACGAACTGGTTTCATTGTCAGCTTAAGGGACACTTCATTAAAATCTAGCGTTGCTTGTGCCTCTGAAAGAAAATCTATTCCTAAGATAATATGTGCTTGCAGATTCTTTACTATGAAAAACAAAACCTTTACTTGTTCGTCCTTGATACGGACATACAGCGGTAATTTATCTATACACTTACATCTTTCTCCTTGCGCCGATAACACTGTCGTATTATCCGAATTATATATGCGGTATTTCCGAAAATACTTCCTAAAAAAATCTTCTGCCACACAGGAACACTGCGCGCCTGTATCCAAGAGTGCGGTGCTGGGATATTATTCACCAACACTTCAATCTTCGGAAGAGTCAAATTTCTCACCATTACTGTATTTAACTTGAAGGAAGAGGGGTTTTCGTGGCCTTCGGATTTCCGCACCCTCCCGTCAGCAGAAATCCGTTTTAGTTTAAGATATTTTTCATTTCCGTGCTTTCCTTCTTTTCCACTGGCCTTGAGACTTTTCCTGGATTGCTATTGAAATGTCGACGTTCGCCGGCTGTTTTTGAATGCTCGGGTTTCCTTGCCCACTGATTCGTTTTGCTTCCGTAGCCGTGTGCTCTAGTTTGCTGTAGTCTTGGCGCACCAAATTTGTTTCGCTGTTGATATTGGCGTCTTCTTTCAATGTCCGCCGTTCTTCTACTTTCAAACTGGATTGCTAGCTCAAATAACTTTTCCAGTGTAGTCGGATTTCTTAATTCAATAAAGTCTTGAACTTGGGGAAGTAACCTAGGCAAAATCACTTGAATTATCTCAGGATCCGGACGGTTTCCATACAAGAGTTTGAAGACGTGAATTTTTCTTAAAATAAAGCTTGAGAGATTTTCGATTCTTTGCTGATATGTACTGAAAAGTTCCGTTTCTAATTTCGCACGATCCCTTACAACAGGGAAGGCTTTTACTAGGGCAGTCTTGAAATTTTCGTAAGTATAGGTGGGACTTCCTGCTTGACCCAAGAGACTTCTGCCTATACATTTGAACCAGTTAAGCGCTTGGCCCCTCAAAGCGCTGGTAGCTAAGGTAACTTTTTGAAACTCGTGCACGGGGTAGAGCATGAAGTGGTCATCCAATTTTCCCAAAAAACTGGTTACCGGTCAGTTTCCATTAAATGTTGCTTCTGGTTTCATCGAAGCGCGCAAGGTCTGGACGATGTAACCAAATCCTTCCAGGGCGGCAGCTGGCATTTCTGGATTCTGAGCCGCTTCTGCAGGCAGCACAGGTTCTTCTTGAAACTCGGCCATGGTTATTCTTCTTCGTTGGGCGCCACTATCAGGTTCAATGTTCCGTCTTACTTTCTTTGGGAACATGCAAGGACCTGACTCGGAACAGAGAGCTTACTAAAGCTATGTTCAATAACTGTGGGAAGTAGACAGGATACACAAGAAGGGTATACAAAACCCTTTATTTTTCTCTCTTTACAACAATTTCCGTACTTCGGAATACAAAGACCCACTACTTGTGGTCTGAACGTAAGAATATAAAAATATAACTAAACTCTAACTTAACTTTGAAATAATAAACGTGGAAGATTGGCCTTATATTAACAGGAAGCCGTATGTAGTACAGAGAACTGTTAACACTACAATACGTTTAAAATTATCAAGAGGATTAAACCTCTGGCTTGGAAGGCAAGCAGCAACTGAGTAAAACTTCTAAGGTAAGCGGCCTGCTTCGACTAACTCCTTCCTCTCTCTCGCTTGGCAAAAAGCCACAACTTAAGTACTTGGCGTTCGCCAGACAAATTTTGCATAAATAAGTTAACGCTTTTAATTCTGGCCGGAAGTAGAAAATAAGAAGTGATAGTAAAGATTTAAAATAAAATAAACGTTAGTAAAACTTAAGATCCTTACAAGGTGTGCGTGTGTGTCTAGTGAGTGTGTTTGGTAATGGTTACTGGGGAAAAAAAAATATTGACAGTGTTAAAATGCTTCGTATCAAGGTATTTCGCATGGAATACAAAGTAATATGTATGCTTGCATCCTGAGACATCGACAAAATTCATCAAACAAAAGTATATATAAGTATTAATTTAACTAAAGTAACTTATGCTATTTTCGTTCGCAAGATTTTCATACATTTCTCAAAAAACAGCAGCAGACAAACAACATAGAACCATATAGAATACAAGACCACAACCGCACACACAAATATATATAGTGTGTGTGTAAATTACAGAGTATATGTATTAAAAACAAATTAAACATAGTATTTATTAATTTAACTATCATAATTTATTACAAGATTAATTATTTTACTATCATAATTTATTAAAAGCACTTATTTATAGAAATTTGAATTAGTTTATATGAAAGAAGGGTGCGTATCTTAAAATTCCTGGCTTTCGTAGTATATCCTCACATTGTCCGCTGTTTCATTCTCATCAACATCGGAGCCGAAAATCTTTTGAAAACATGTTGGTTTTGTAGAAAAAACACTATTTCAAAGTAATTTAATTGATACACTGAGTGGAAAGGAATGTTTTACACTTTCTTACAGAGCGTTGCAAAAGTGCAGCCGCTTGCCTCGGTGATCGCAGCGCCCTCAAAGCATGTAAAGACAGACAGACAAAGTAGACAGATGTCTTATTTTGCACCCGCTAAGTCTTTCTGCACCGATGAGCGAAAAATCAAGCATAGGTGCAAAGGAAATGTATATAGAAAAGAGGCAATTTCGTATTTAAGGAGCGTAAAAAGGAACTTCGTACATTTCGTACGAGTTCAAAAGGCCAGAAAGAAAAGATGGGACAAAATAAAATTAAAAATAAATGGCCCGAAAATAATAGAGGGAAAAAAAAGGTAGGGCCTATAGAAAGAAAAGGAAAAAAAGTAGAAAATATCCTAAAATACGATTGCGTCCATGAGTATAGTTAAAAGGAGTTCATTTGCAAAAATTAGTGTCTTTAAGAAGCAAACTTTAGCTAAGTTAAAAAAAAAAAATGAATTCCTACATGGTAATGTGTATGCCCTTATCTTGAGACCTAACTAGAAAAGACATATATCATCACAGAGATGTACATAATATTTTAACTAAAGTAACATTAACTATTACCGTTCCCAAAAAAATCATGTATATTTCAGAAAAACAGTAATTGACAAAATCATAAATCTATACACAGTGTGAGAGCATATCAGCAAAAATAAATTATACAGTTTATTTTTCTTATTATTAATTATTAATATTCTTATTTCTTATTATTAATATTAGTTAAATATAAAATTTATTTATTAATTTAACCGTTGTAATTTATTATAGTACAAGTTTAACAAATTCCGTCACACTGCATTTATATTTGCTCATAATTCTAAGTTTGATAAATGAAAAAAAAAGTGGGAGATCTTAGTTACAAAAATCACAATCTATACTCAGCGATGGTTAAGAGGTCCCCATTTTTTCCCTCTCAAGAAATTCCTAAGCACGAAGAGGGGGGCCTCCGAAGGGTGTGAATTGCTGATAAGAACGGACTACTGATAAGGAATGTGGCGTCTCTACAGAATAGTTACGAAGAAAAGAACCACATGAATTGCTACTATTACTAACTATTGTATAATGCTAGAATCTAATGAAAATAATAAATAAAGAAATTTAATGGCACGTTAGTGATAGAGAATAAGATATTGTATAGAGAACAGAATGTTACTTATCTGAATATTCCGTGTCAGGGTTTCTTTTGGATTTCTCGTGTTGATAGTAAATAGCGAACAAGATGCTTGAAGTTTCGAAGAAGCGAAGTGTCCTTCTCAATTTGATGAATGAGACATTGCATAGGAAAAGTGCATTAATCTTTTTTTAGAGAGTTGAAAACATTTACTGAAACACTTATTTCAAAGCATGTAAATATGTAAACATTAAATTTGCATAGAAACAAGGTTACAGTATGATTTGAAAGTTCGATTTCGAATTAAATAAAACCTCAAGAAGAAATAACTCAGAAAATAATTATAATAAAATGTTATAAGTATATTTTTAATAATTTTTTGTCAGCAAATTTAACAAAGCATTTCTTTGTAGATTAAAAAAAAAAAAAAAAAAAGAAAAGAAAAGAGGGCGTTTTCAGATGTCGAAAACTTTCTCACACTCCACTACAAAACTTAACGCGGGAATCATACGTGCATAGAGAGCAAAATCAGCATCGGTATTATAGCGTTGCATTAAATGGAATTCTGCTAATTTGCGCTTCATATTTTTCACAAGGTGGAACAAGCATCCTTGAATTTCTGCGTTTGGAAATTTGCTTTAAAGGTGTTAATTAAGGCAATTATTTTTTCCGCAATATTTATAATTTTCTGGCAGTTCAATGGAAGCCCTGTCAATTGGTTGCGACGGGGCTGCATTTATGTCTTTTCTACGTCGTTTAATAACTAATCTTACAGCTTCTCTACTTGAAAACTGTCCTAATGCTCCAACAGACAGCTCTTGCGTTTCTTCAATGCAAATTACTGCGGGAGTTTTTTGTGTTTCAACAACCCTTCGCTTTATTGATGTTCAAGTGCGGACAACTTCCACGCGTGCTGCATTTCCTTTATGAGCATGATTGCGAACAAGTTTTAAAAATTCACCCGTACCTGCATAAGTGTAAATTCTTCCTTTACATTTATTGTTTTTGGAAAATTCAACTTCACAACACCACGATTTTTTTACTCCATTTTCTATATATTTATCGAAACAGTATAAATATCCATCGTGCTCATACTTTTCTTTACCTTAGTCATATATTTTCCGCTTCCAGACATTTCTACGGCTGCAAGTGCTAACATAGAATTAAAAAATGTCGACTGGCGTCCAAATAGATTACGGGGCTCTTTAGAGAAGATAAAAAATGCGCATGCGTTGATAATCGGCAATAGATAACGACAAATCTGAAGCGATTTCATAACGCCTGGACGTTCAGACGTATGCACCCCTCGAATTTCCAGGTGCTTAATGAGATTTTTTTTTTTTTTTTTCTTTTCCTCAGCGACAGAATGGACAGCAGACCTTTGAAAGAAAGGTGCAGCGGAAACCCATCTAGTGTGCTTCCCGGTCATAGGGGACTAATTATTCTCTTTCCAGGTTTTTAACAAAGCGAGGAGAGAGCTTCGTGTAATAAGCTTTTGATGCTGTAAACGAGTGAAAGTCGACGCATTTTAGCGTCGTTAATTTCTTATTAAGTTTTCAAAATAAATATTTTAAAAGACAACCTGTCTTTTCCTGCACCCAACACGGGTGTTCTGATGTTATCCCCCCTAATCTGACACATACAGGTATCAGTACTCTGACACATACGAGTCGGTCCATGGTGAGGGTCAGTTAAGAATAGCTTCATATTCAGAGTGAGGGATTATATACTTAATATGACAAATGTTTACTTACAAGTTAGGTATGCAATATCGTCAAGCACATTTCCAATCTACATTTCTGTATGTTTTTGCAGGGAAAATGAATTCTGTGTCTTTCTCAAAAAAATCTATTATAATATATATTGTATCAGGCATATTGCATCTATTTGAATGATGATGCAAACTTATTCTATACGAAAAGTATGGCGTCAAATAAAAGTATGGCGTCGAACTGAACCCGCGTCGAAAAGACCTCGTGTCGAATTGACCACGCGTCGAACTGACCTGTACTGACCTGTATCTTACCAAATTTAAATTGATGATCTGTAATCCGGAATCGCCGAAGTCCCGACGAGTCCGGATTAAAGACTTTTGACTGCATATGAAGTATTGTCTCAAGTTAGTGGTACTAAATTCACTGCAAACCTGGATGTAATGATTGATTTCATCAGTGCAACTTCAAATGTGTAAAACAATAAAAAAGATTTTTGATGATAATTTTTTTTTAAAAAAGTAACATTTTTACTGTTGAATTCAATATAAAAATTACTAAATAATTCATAAGTAGGATTTTAACAATTTTAATGAATTAATATTAATTAAAATTGCAAAATTCCTTTCAAATTACATTATGTGCCAGTTACAAACAGACTTTAACACATTCATTGATGATCACATACTGGTGCATGATATGGTGGTATCTAATAGCCAGTATGTGATGAGGTATATGTTAACACTTTGTTTTCACATTGTGTTTTAGATATACAGGCATTGTATGAAATGCAGTAATTTTTTTTAATTTTGGTTATATATTTTGTATGTAAACGTTTTTCAAAATTTCCCACAATATGAACACTGTTAACAGATAAAGAACTTTCAAAATATTTAGAAGACATTTTAGTAGATCAGTATATGAAAGAATTCAATTCCTTGATTGATGAAGAATACGTTACTCACCTAGATGATTCTGAATATTTGGATAATGAACAAGAAATTAATGCAGAAATTTCAATACGTAAAATGCAGTTTGGGAAGATGGGATTTGATATCTATTAAGTCCTTTCCTTAGAATGGCTTCTGGTGAATTTCATATACCTATCTTAGTAGCAAATGTGTTGATAACTCTAAAAGCTATAACATTTTATCAGATTTTGTGACTATGTTATATAAATTTTGTTTATGGAAATATGAATTTTCTGTAAAGGTGTTTATTGGTTGCTATTCACAATTTGCACTTGGCTTGTCATTTCTGGTTACCTAAGGAAAATTCTGAATATGTATGAAGACAATGACTCTGCTAATTATAAAACATCCATTCCTGCTTCAGTAATAGTTTGGTATATACATGCATAGAGTATAAATCCATACAGAAAGAAGATTTTTAGTCATCAAAAGAGATTCACGGTGAAAATGGTCTTAAATATGACTGATAAAATTATTCGACATATTAGTGAGTGAAAAGGTGTGTTCTCTAATTTTAAAGAAGATTCCATAAGAAAAAGGAAATACACACTGAAAAGCATATGTATATTGCTGAATTAGATCATATCAAAAATGATCCTGAAAAATTAAAAAACAGTGGAGAAATGTACAATAAAACAAAAATAATTGTTTAGAATGGATAAGAAACAGTTCGCTTGCTAACTTCAAGGCCAGGAATATAATAAAAAATAAATCAGAAAAAATGTTAAATACGTAGATGGCAGTCATGTATTATAAGGTTGCTTTTCATGGTATAACAAGTGTCCTGTTTTCATGCAGTTAGTATCAGAGAGCTGTATGTGACTATTTTATAGAATATGATATTGCCATGGGCAGAAGAGAACATGGCACTGAAATGGCAAGGTCAACAAGATAACAATCTAAAGCAATCAGTGAAGGTGACAGAAAAGCTGGTTTGAATGATACAGGACTGATATGCTCCAATGGCCTTCTTTGTGACCGGACCAAAGACCTAAATCCAATTGCAAATTTATATCATGAACTAAAAAGTAAAATTAAGGACCACATCTCATCAAATTTGAAGGAACTTTGGAGAATTATACAAAATGTATGGTATTCTATTCATGTCAAAAATTAGTGCTAATAAAGATTTTTCAACTAAATATTAATGAAAAAGTTGGGTTTTGGTTGATTGGTTAATAAAAAGTTAGCATTTCTGAGATAATTCAGAGAAAAACATTAAAATACAAAAATACTCTAATAACCAGTGATGATTATAGAATTAGTAAATTATATCACTAAGAATCAAACAATAAATATTAACAATTGACTTTAATTCATTGTTGAAACAAACAGGAAAAAATTATTCTATTTTTTAGAATTGACTTAAAACCTTCAAAGCAAAAATTCAATACAGATATATGTTTTCAAGTTTTTATGAATAATTTTATATTAGGAAGAAAAGAGAGCAGTTAACATATTTGAAGACTATATGCATTTGCCATTAACAAATTAATGGCTGTGTGGTTTAGCTAAAGATTAAATGAAAGGCTTTATTTCAAAACTATAAAAAAAATTGTAAGAATGGTTCATATCTGATCTTGCTGTATTGCTAAGTGGAGATACTATAAATAGATTACATTTAGAAGATGTGGACTTCGTATTGTATCTTAGGTGTTCATATGATTATTTCTTATGGAGGCCTATCAATGGCTGAATGCTAAAAACCACTGAACTGTTGTAGTTTGACCTAGATCCAAATCCTGGTAAGCTGGCTGGGTGCATGGGTATTTTTATGGTTTCCCCATGTGTAACATAAATATACGCCCTTTTCCCACAGAAAGTCCTTAACAAAGGCAACTTTTTCTTTAGGCAGATAACCCTAGTATGCTTTATTGTATTTGAATAAGCACATTGAAAGAATTCTTTCAAGACAACTAAGACAACTTAGTGTTACAATTTTTTTATGTTTTCATTTTTCATGGATTCAAAAACAAAGAGAGCAAATGTACTGAATTTTTATAAACTAAAAAAATAATTAGGTATGTATGAAATATATTTCTATATTTATCATATTAAAATAAAAATTGATATTTTATTTATATTGCAATATTTTATATAATATATTGCTTAACTCATAAACAGAGTTTGAATTTCTGTAGTACTGTGACTTTTAACCCTTTCATCTTTCACATATTATACAAAAATGAATATCAAACTGGTATTATTTGTAGAGATAAATAAAACTATAATTGTATTGTAACAGCTTTTGGACAGCTATTATAACAGTAACAGTATTTTTGAATTTACTCTGCTTTAAATACATACGTATATAATTTAAGGAGAACAAACTAAAAAAGACCTTTGTGGTCAAGAATTTTGCACATTCAGTTGCAAAAATTAGAAAACAAGGTAAAAAGAAAATTCTTAATGCTTTTGCTTAAAAGTCATTGTGATACTGTGGTTCCGGTGAATAATTTTAACAGAAGTTAAAACAAAGTGCAATGAAAAGTGTAAATACAAGATAAATGAAATTATCACTAGAATACTTACAAATAATAAGCTAATTTAACATTTAAATCAAATTGGAATTAACATGTTCATTAAAGTTAAGACAAGCTTTAAACATTTGAATAGAAATACAATGGTTATATAAGACATAAGCAAAAATACAAAAAAAAAAAAAAAAAAAAAAAAAAAAAAAAAAAGCGGTAAATGGTAAATTATCTCAATTCGAATCTCATTATTTACTCTTCAGTGGAAATGCATAATGGTTTTCGAATCCAGCCAATTCCATATCGTGTTTCATTAAAACAGAAAATCGAGACTGTACACGAAGCATTTTGATTATTTAACTGATAAAATAACCTACATAAAAAGTTTAGTCATATATATATATATATATATATATATATATATATAACAAAATTATAAATCATATGACTTTTACATCATGCTAGTAATGTTTTATGAACTGAAACTCAGCCAACCAATAATAATTCAGAAGTCTGCCCATTGCTGCTTTTGCAGCTGAGGATGATGGTTCAGTAAAACCATCGAAATTAGTCCTGTGAAAATTTGAAAATATAATGCTGATTTTTGTTGTTTGACTGAATTAGTCATTTGCGGTTTTGCAGCTGAGGATGGTGGTTCGGTAAAAAGCATCGAAACAAGTCCAGCAAAAATTTTGAAAATATAACGCTGATTTTTGTTGTTTGACTTCTTAATTAGTATCTGAATTAGTATTTATTCGGCATGTTATTGTGTTTCAACCAATAATAATTTTAGAGTGCTATTAATTAGACAATAAACAGTATCAGAAGTAATTCATTGTGAATTAATATTTTATTCTAAACACACCGGATTTGCTTTCTGCTTTTGGTCCTAGCTAAAATGCTGCTTCATTTCTGTCCTAAATTATATCTCAAAATTATAATTGGTACTAATATAGTTATTTTGTGCTGGTATATAAAAATATTTGATCAACTAAAATGAAAAGGAATATTTAATTTAGACATACTTGCAAGCTTCTTCTTCTATGTATGCTTCAACAACTGTGCCACCAGCGACACTCCAAATTATTACACACATACAGTACAAAGTCCAAAATCCAGACTCGTCGGGACTTCGGCGATTCCAAATTTGGGATTTTTCCGGATGATAGATATCAGTTTAAATCTAGTAAGATGGCATGTAGAAATTATAAAATTAAAAATATGAAATCGTGATTTATGAACTAAAGGGTATCAAAATTTATAAAAAAAATCTTAATATTGATTTGTTTACCTTATTAAACATTTCTTTCAATGTACGCTGTTTTAAGTTGCTTAGTTTTTTGTGCTAATACTTTCTCTTTAATTCTGTAGACAGACATTATCTCTTATTTAGTTACATTGTTGAAGTCCTGTAACTGCTGTTTCGAGAATACCGAATAACTTGTGAATCAAAATTTTCTGGTTTTCAGTAACTCGTCTGTCACTTTCTTCACTGGATCTAGAACCATACTATAGATTTCGTCATTCATGATATAAAAATTTTTTTTACATTATCTTCATTTATTAGCGCTTCTCCACATTTCTTTACAAAATTCATTAATTGGAAAATTTCACCGTTGTTTTGCGATATCTGAAAACCTTTAAAATTAGTGGGTATCATCATAAAATTTAGCTATGCATCATGAGCTTGGCGACTAACGACACGTTGTTCTGAAAAATTTTATCTTGCTTCTATCGCGCACTGAGACAATTAAGCCTGAATTGTATTAGTTTAGTTATTTATTATACTTATGTCTATTTCTTGCACATGCTTAAGGCTTATCAGAATTCTGAATAAATAAATTCCCACCATATATTTAAGCCTTATTGAGGGCCTGTGCTAGATATCTTACAGTCTCTGTGGGTCCTAAAATTGTGCGATTGAATGCGGCCATATGAGCCTTGGCGCTGGTTCTGGGTTTATGTAAATAACAAATCAGTTATTCTTAATTCAAATAGCCCTAAATGTAATCTTTGGGTCTACGAACATCATTAACAAAATCTATTTTAAGCATATGCAAAGAAATTTTTGTTAAATTGTTCCTCGTCAACATTTTTTAGCACATTCAACTTAAATCTGTAATCATCGCCAAGCGTAATGTCAACATAAAAGGTTACCAAACTCCTTTATTATTAAATTACTAGCATAAAAATTATTTAGGCATCGCTACACGAGTCATTACTCAATTTGTCATGTTTTGATAAACATGCGGTGATGAAAGGAAAGTACAGGGTTATCCAAATTAAACTTCCCCAACTCAGATGCCTGTGCAGAGTGTTGCATGGGTCATAATGTGATGAAATTTTAAAAACAGACACTTCAGATCATGCGCTCGAGATTTATTAAACAAACACACACACACACACAAAAAAAAAAAAAGAAGTTGCCGATAGGTGGCGCTGCAGACCAACAAGACATTCTACAGATGTTCTATATGTGTGCCGTGGTTCTCCACAACTCTTTCAATTCGCAAAGCAGTGTGTTCCACAGCGGAATGCAGTAAGTCCACATTAATTCCACGAACATGTCGAATAATTGCATCTTCCAGATGTGCCACGGTTGCTGGGTGTTCTCGGTAAACCCAATCATTTAAGAACCAAAAGTCGCATGGCGTGAGATCAGGCAAACGGGGAGGCCAAGCTGTAGGGAAACAGCGGCTGATCACATGTGCATTGGTAAAAGTTTCGCCACGAAGAATATGGGGAGGCGCACCATACTACATAAATATTGTGTCCTGGAGGCGGCCATGTTGTTGCAGTTCAGGGATCACAAACATTGTCAGCATGTTCTGATACCGTTTTCCTGTGACAGAGCAGGTTTTGAAAATGTTGGAGTCACCTCTTCAAAAAAATAAGGCCCAATGACGAATTTTGCAGTGAAATACAGTACAGTACAGTAACCTTTGGAGGGTTCAAGGGCACTTGATGGATTGCGCGTGGGTTTTCACTTGCCCAAATGTGGCAGTTGTGCATATTCACTTGACCATCCAGGTGAAAATGGGCGTCATCCGTCCAAAGGATGTTCCACGGCCAAGCAGCATAGACTTTCATTCTGGCAAGGAACTGCAATGCAAATGTTTCCCGAACTACAGGATCCCTGTCGGACAGCTGATGACGACTATGGATTTTATAAGGAAAATAACGGAGGATTCGACACATCACACGCCAGACGGTCGTATAGCACATATCAACAGCACGAGAAACAGTTGGCACAGCGAGAGCAGCATTTCTTTGTAGCCTGCAATGTTTGGGCCATCTAGTTTTCAGGCAAGATGGAACTTTACATCGTGTGGGGATTATATACACCTAAAATACCCAAACAATAGCTTTATCCTATTTCCAGAATAAAAAATTTTCATCACATTTTAAAAGATACAAAAATGTTCTCTAAAACAGATGTTTATTAAGCTTACTTTCAAATTTCAGTTGCCAAAGAGAATAAGTGTAAAACAGCAATAATTACTGAATTTCAATTATTTAAATTTAATATAATGAGTTTTGGTCTAAAAAGTACCTCTGTAACCTTTCAATGGTTTATTCACAAAGTTTTAAGAGCTCTTAATTTTATTTTTCCATAACTAGATGATATGCTAGTTGCATCTGCAGATGAAGGACAATCCGAAAATCATCTTCATTTGATTTTCAGTACATTAAACAAATATGGTCTCTGAATTAATACTGCAAAATCATAGCTGTTCAACAAATTGAATTTTTAGGGCATTTTATAAAGACCTGGCAAATGCTACCTTACTGTCATTTCCGAACCCTGATTTCCATCTTGGATTATTTTCTGATGCTTCAGATTTGTCAACAGGCTCAGTCTTAGAACAATATGAAAATAGTTCTTCAGCAATTTGATCAATTAACTATGATAAAATTACTGAAGAACAAATACAAGACAGAGAATTTAAAAATTATAAAAAAAGGTGTCAATCAATGGACAAAAATCTCTTGTCACATAAAACCAATACTTGCAGAAAATCCAAAACCTTCAGAAAAGGTCATATTGATATGGTCAGCCCATGGACTTTAGTTATTTTAGACCCAAGCATAATGTGAATACTAGCCAGTTTCCTTTAAAAAGTCCTCCATAAACACATTCCTCCCCTGAGACATATAGCCTCATGTGTTTTGCCAAATTCCAATCCTTGAAACTCCCATATCAAAATTTAAAAACGTTTGAAATTAAAATATCAAAAAGGTCCATTAAACACATTCAAACCCATATAAATTATTAAATCCTGAGATCTTAATTTCAAATTAAGAAATAAAACTTCGAAAATTCTGCTCTCGGTATGCATTCAAAATTTTAAGACAAATTTCATCAAGACAAAGGTTTTAGATTGTCATACTTGTTTGCCAAAATAGAAAGCCTTTAGAACCAAAATAATAAATGCTAACAATCATACTCTCACTTTACATTTGCTATATAGGCATATAAATTAACACTATGAAATCACTGCACGTATAATGATTAATAATGTTATCTTTTTTTTTCAAATTAAGTGGATAGACATTTATATTAATTGTTAGATAATAATATACTAAGGAATAGAATATTAAGTTAGCTAAGTGGAATGAGGAATATATTTCATTGTCTAATGTTGAGGTCACCAAAAAGTTCTTTTCTTCTATTTACCATAGACTGCATTCAGAGTCCTTCCTCTCTATTAATTTTAAAGTTCCTCAGTTTTTATCTGGTCATGGTAAGTTTGCAAGTGATCTGTTTCGTTTTAATCTAAGATCAAACAATTTATGTGAATGTTCAAAAAGAGTACCTCAGGATGCGGAACATTTGATTTTCTCATGCCCTACATTTGATGGCCCTAGATTATGCTTGCAGAACAATTTGAAAATGTTCAGAGTGACTTAAGCAGTGAACTCATCTGTTTTCATGAAGTCCAGACTGTTGTTCTCTTCCTCTGTTTGTTTTATTTATGCATGTAACTTTTAATGTTTTAGATAAATTACTTCTGTAAGCCCTGTGTTGTACATCTGTGGTGCACGGGAAGTCTGTATGTTTACAAATATATATATATATTAAGCAAATATCACCTACATTCATACTGTAAATAACATTTTAAACACTTTATGCATGGAACATATGCCAAAATTAAAACCTGATGGTCTAACTTAAAGGATGGGGGAAGATGTGGATTGATTGAACAGAACTTTAAGGATATGGATACAGAAGTTCCAATAAAACGTAATTCATAACTTAAGATATTTGACTAAATAAGACAGTTTAACAATATTAAGTGAATTTAGCTTGCTTAACATCTAGGATTATGATTTTTTTCAAGTCATTCAATATCATCTCACCATACCTGCCAATTAAAACAATCTTGAAAAAACTAAAATGAATTTAAAAAGGAAAAGTTTTTTAACAGAAGATACGCATTTTCTAATAAATTTTGCATACTGGTACATTCAGTAATTTTTTTTAATGTTAAAATAAAGTCTGATAATACAGATAATTGTCCTATATAATAACATCTACATTTTGAGGAGAAAGATAAGCTTCAAAAGTATTTTTTACACTGTGTTTTCATTAGTACATGTTTGAACATCACAAGAAATACCTGGTGATTCACGAAAGCAACCAGAAGCATAACGTATGACATTGCCCCACAGTATTCGAACATTGCATTTGGGACATGAAATTTCAATAGGCAGAAGGAAGTTTGGGTCTTCATTTGATGAGATAAAATGACGTCCTAAGCATAATACATGAAATATTTCCGCACAGTTTCTGCTGAAACATACAAACTTTTTATCATCTTTTGTGATTATTTTATCGCACAAATAACAAAATTTCAGAGAAATATCTTCTCCTTGATCATCATCTTTGTTCTTCACTTTTCGTGGTTCAATAGGACCAATACAAATAGGTATATGCAAGGGAGGAAGTCTTGAAAGCTGTCAAAGAAACTCTATTTTAGACTTAAATAATAATTATGAAAGTTTACAGATTATTTACTACAACACACAGGGTTAAAAGAAAAGTCAGTAGTTATGGAAAATCCGGTTGACCATTTTTGCCAATTAAAGAAAAGATGCCAAACTATGCGATGTTTTCCCTAAAACTGAAAAAGTCTTCTTCAAACATGCTGAATTTGGTGTAACCTTGATTACACATGTTAGTTATTATTCTTCAGTAAAGACTCCTCCCCCCCCCTCTATCACGCATTTTCGAAAAAAAATTATTAAAATTTGAGACCTACCTACTACAGAAGAGCATGCTAATGAATATTTCCAAAGTTATGGAATCTTATCAGCCTCAAAAATATGTGTTAATGGCCATGAAATGGTGTTTTATTTAAAAACTGAGAAGCAATGGCATTTCAATGTTAAGGCTTGTGTGAAGCGAGTGTCAGTTCGAGGGTTCTACTACTTCATTTTTGACTGCATTCCGATTCATTTATAGTTGGTGCAGAGAATTAATGACTATTGAATGGGGGAAAAGAGGAGTAAATGGGTTTTTTTGGTTTGGTGCCGTGTCTCGTGGTCGACGGGATTTTCCGTAAGTATTGAAAAGTCTCTATTTGGACTCTTTCCTTCAGAATATATAGTAAAGTAGACATGTCTCATTGAATAAAAGCAATTTCAACATTCCCTGACAAATGATTAAGAATATTACCTGTTTTTCTCCTGAGGCTATTTACAGCTGTTTATATTGATAGCTTAAAATACAATTAAAAGTTATCAAAACATACAGCTGCAAACAATCCAGAGAGAAAAACAGAAGTAAAGCAAACTCAAATTTTTAAGACATGAGGAGTATCACAAATCATTTAGAAAGTAATCACTGAGTAGAAGCTCAATACAGTCAGATGACACTGAATTGAACTTTCAGCTGACTGACTACACATGCGATATTTATAGGGCTGCTCAGTGGCAAGGTTCACTTTTGTAAGGTAAGAAAAATCACCCCTAGGGCTTTGGAAACATATTTTATATATTTCCCGGATATCTCCAGATTACTGAGAAGATAACCCTCCCTCCCCCAAAAAAGCCGATAGTTGTAGGGTGTTTCCCTACATCACTATCTGTAACTGAGATATCTGTACAATTCAAAAATCAAATGAATCAGACTTAAAAAAAGTTATGTATTATATATATGTATACACATACTGTATATTCTGGTGTATAACGTGCACAAGTAATTTCAAACTATATTTTTAAAGTTTTAGATATATTCAACATATAATATGCATCCTTTTCATTACAAAGAAACCTGAAAGATACATGTGTGATGTTGTTACCTTTTGAAGTCATTCATTTGAAGATTTTGGGGAAATTTTCTAACAATGGTATACTGAATTGACTAGCGATAAGGAGAACAATATGTGTAAGCGAAAAATGCTTGAAGAAGCAAATAATTCTGCAAGGAGAGTGGGTTGTATTCAATGCAGATGTTCACAAGAATGTTATTCTAGGGTTTCGAGTAATGGGGGAAATAATTTGGGATGCAAATGTACTTCCAATCAGAATGAATCCACAGAATTAGGAGTCCGACGTTTTATCTTTCTGCAGTCACTTGAAGTCATGATTTTGAAGTGAAGATTGAAGGTTTTAGTAAATCACATTTGCTTTAGCTGAAATACAGTTGGTCTAGTGTTCCTTTTAACAATAAATATGGCTCATTCAATTTGTGAAAGTAAATGGAAATCGTGGTGCAGCAAGGATATTTGGTATTGGTGAAAACTATAAATGAGTGAAAGAAAAATTATATCACAATAATTAATGCGTCAAAGAATGAATGTGCTTTACAGAAATTAGTAATAAAAATTGCCTATCTTATGTGCTGCAAAATGGATCCTTGAAAATCGCGAGAATCGTCAGTAGCAGCATTTAAGTACACGTAGAAACCTAATTTTTTATGCTTATCTTTTCATTATTTTTAATTCTAGCATTTTTATATCTGGTGCATAACGCGCACCCGTAAATTTAGATCTCACATTTTGTGTTAAAGTGGATATGCCACTTTATGCATGTTATACACTGAAATATACAGTATATATATATGTAAGAAAATATGTAAAAGATAAATTATAATTTAAATTTAGCAATGTAAATAAATTTCCTCTTTGTATTTTAAAAAAAGTAATCTCTATTTGCACTGCATCATTTCAAGATTGATCCATATCATACGGCTCTCAAATAATTCTGATGATGTAAATGAAACTAAAACTCAACAACCAATAATAATTTTATGGTAGTACTAATTATGCAATCAAAATGCACTGAAAACCAAAACTAATTGAGTCTGAATTAGGAATTCACCCTGAACATAACACATCTGCTCGCTACTATTTGGCCTAGCTAGAATGCTGCTTCCTTCTTGCAAAGTTATCAAAAATGTAAACCTCTTGAAATAGGCACATATAATGTGCGAAGTTGTTTCTGGTCACAATATGTTTACTGAAAATAAAATGAAGATTTAATGTGCCTTAGCTGCCGGTCTCCTATTCCTCATGGATTAACATTTCTATGCCATCAAAATTCCTGCTGTTTTTCACTTCTAAGTTTGTTTACATTACATGTCTGTCTTCGAGTGTCATCTTTCTAACTATGCAGTAAAGCCTCTTCAAGTTATAATGCAAAGAACCATCGTCAATCCATTGCAACTTTCTTTCAGCATGTCATCTTATTACATATATATGGAAATGCATCATCGAGTAAATGTAGCACCAAGCCATAGCGAAAGGACCTTTGGATCCCGAGTGCTACGACAGAGTGAGCTGCGTAATCATTCAGAGAAGGACGTTAGTAAGAGCATGATGACAATGACGGCATTTAAAGACATGCATATATAAAGGGCATTATTCTCTATCCATCTGTAAATAACCTTATCTATTTTCTGCCACATATGTAATCGCCTTGTAGTTTGTAGCAGCTATTCGTGTTTCCATTAAAAATTCGAGTTTTCCATAAATTGGATTCATCATTTCCAGCCCCTAGACACTAAGTTCACATTCATCATATTTCTGGATAGAACAAAGCTTCCTACATATATATATGCTGTTTATAAATTTTGTTAAACAAACAATACACAGTAAAATAATAGCATAATATGTACTAAATAAATAAATAATACAGCAAAAACACGGAAAACTTAAGTTATGAACAAATAAACCAGAATATTTGCTAAAATTCAAAACATCATACTAATACAAACCACTCAAAATAGGCAGAATCACTAGAATATACTTATCTCTCTGGAATCATTTAAACCTACTAAATCAAAGGTATTATTAGATATCTATGCGATAAAATACAGCACTAGCAGTATAAAATACAAGAGAATTATCAATACTTCTGGAACTTTAGCCCCACAAACATTTTCAAGGCTGTTATGGCCATCATACATCTTTGATATATGATTTCTCATGGTGATAATACTGGTAAAAACCAGCAAATGCAGCACAACTATGAACTTTCACTTCATTTTGCTGCCCAGCCAATATAGTAGCTAGTGCTGTCGTACTCACAGATCTAGATTTGAATCTTAATGAAGGCATAGATGTTTGTAAGCATACAGTATCTATATGGCAAGAAAGCTCTTAAAATACACATGGGCATGTGTATCTTTGCTTTCTACACAGTGAGTACACAGTATCTTTGCCTTCTTCAGGATTCAAACTTGGACCCATGTTATGGCAATCAGATTCCCTACCACCATTGTGAACAAGTTCAAAAAATTATAACATACTGAACACATTCTATATACTGTCCAACCATGCACATTCCAAAAATATAATATTAATATAACTTTTTTTGCAATACTTTGTACATAATTTTATAAGCTATTTACAGGAACAGTTTATGCTCCATCATTGTATATTTGCAATCTGTACGCATCATTCACCTTGCATTTTATTCTAACAATAGGTTTATTAAAATTTTTTAGAAAATCTTCATTATTACTCCATTATAGAAATTTACAATCTGTTTTGAAAAAAGAGAAAACAAATCTTTTAAACAAAATTTGAAATTAAAAATATTAATTAGAGAATATAGAATGTTTTTAAATTCCCGCCCCCCCCCAAAAAAAAATAGTGAAGGAACCTTGTCTGCCACACATGATATCAATATCCTTGATGCTTATTTATGCCAAAGCTAGCTTTAGTTTATCTGGCATAGAATCAGCCAATGAACCAAGATCTTACATTGCACTCTGTAACACAATGGCTAGCTAAAGCATACGCACTCATGGGCAAACAGCAACAACAACTAAAGTATTCTTAACATGTTCACTGCCATCTATCAGAATACTTGTAGTCCGTGAACTGAGTTTATTTGGCAGCTATGAGAATACTCATAGTTGATTGCCTTACCTAAATTACCAAGTACAAGTATTGCTGTAGCAACTACATGAAATGTTTAGGCGTTTGACATACAGGAAAGGGTTAAATAATATACTTAGCATACTGAAATGGTATTTATTTCTCAAAATGTAAATGCAATAACTAAATATTTAGGGCAGAAAAACTTTTGACAATTTGAAGATCACAATAAATAAAAGATATTATATTATGCTGAAATTTGCCTATGCTGAACTACAAGTACACTTATGGGAATTATTTAATGCTAAAAATGATCTGTTATATCTATATTTTAATAATAACTCAACAGAAAACAATTTAAGAGTATGAAAATGTAGACAGGATGTCCGTGTGAGTGAATGGATGCACCATATCAGCTTTCTCAGAGAATGTATTAACAAATCGTTTCTATCCAAATTACAGAAAGTGTCAGCAGACAAAAATATGATAGGCATTGGTTACTTATGTTGATAAACGAAATGCAGGTGGTTACCAAAGTTGGCAGATAAAAAGGTAACAATAACTAACATCTGCATTTATTAGTTATTGTCAGCTTTCTGTATTTGTATTATTTATAGCTGAGAAACAACAGATTAATTTGTAAAGAGAAATTAAGCATATTTAAGGTCTTCTTGCAGGTTGACATCTTGCCAATTGAGCAAAAGCTAGTTCTGGCTTAAAAAAAACAAAGATGTCAATGCTGAATGGTGAGCAAGCCTATTAAAAAAGGAAAAACATTTAAAATATACATCAAAAATTAAAAAAAAAAAAAAAAAAATTTACATCAAAATCCTGCTTATAAGCTATATTCAGCCACTGTACAGTAAGAGGGAGTCTATTCCATGGGCCAACTCTCAGCATTTCAGACATAACACGGAATCTGTACTTTAGGGCATTTTCTTGGGGTACTTTCTTGCTTACATGATGCAGTCTCCTGGATTTCAGTGGGTTTTGCCAAGCCCATTCAAACTATTGAAAGATACAAAAGTTTAATTTATATCAGGATAACGAAAGTCTTAAAAAAAAGGAGGGTACAGTCAAAAGTCGTTAATTCAGATCTCAAAGCTAAAAACTTTCTGCGCATGCTCATAGGCGTTTAAGACCTTTACGACTGCGCATTTGCGTGTGCACAAGCGCAGAATACGTTTTTGCTGCACGCTTAATGTATAACGGACGGTATAAGCTAAAATTATCTAATTGTCTATTTCAGTTAATGTTGATGATTGCGTTGTTCCTTAATCTTCAAATTGGATCCGGCTTATTATTTTTTGCAGACTGTAAGAGCAATTTTATAAAAGTAAGCTTGAACTTTCGATTATGTCAAATAGAATTTCTGATGCTGGAGCTCCCAAAGGATCTATGAAAACGAAAATATGTTTCGATGTTCACCAAACAAAAAGTGGAATTGCTCCAAAAAATGGATAAAGGTATATCCTTTGTTTATCTAACCGTTCCAAAATCCGTTTATCAATTTGACGCTGCTCTGCGGGGGGGGGGGGGGGGGGACGTGGCGGCGCGCAATGAACTGGAAGTTGATCTGTCAACAGTATCGTTATCTTCAGGGCAGATGTTTTTATTTTATTCGGCTTATAATTCCTTATTAAATGTAGTATTTCATCTCGATGTACTTCGTCTTTGATATGATTTAAATCAAATTCCTCATCATTATAAATATCACGAATACAAATCAAATAGTTTTCTGGTTGCAATTTTCTAATTTCGGCTATGCATAATATATGCTTTACGCATGCGCGCGTTGAAAGAAATGTTTAATAAAGTAAATAAATAAATATTAAGCTTTTTTTTTTGTAAATTTTGATACCCTTTAGATCATAATTGCTCATTATTTTATAAATTACGGTTTCATATTTTTAATTTTATAATTTCTGCATGCCATCTTACCAGATTTAAACTGATGATCTATAATCCGGAAAAATTTATAATCACCGAAGTCCTGACGAGTCCGGATTAAAGACTTTTGACTGTATAAGTTTAACAACAATTTTTTTATGCAAAATTATTTAATATTTAAATAGTTTTATTTTAACTCAATTTAAAACTCAATTTAATTTCATAAGATTTCAAAAAGTATTATAGTCCTTTCAATTATCTTCACAGCATTACCTTATATTTTCAATGTAAATATTTCTATAATAATAGTAAATGTCATTTTAAATCAAATCCAACCATGTATCTAGGCAGTTATACAAAACCAGTTGATCAATCACTCCCCTAATACATATAAATGAATTTTATTTTTAACGATCAGTATACGTATATAACAGTGAGTGAAGAAACTGAAATACTTGAATAAATATAGCAAAAGTTCTCTAAGACAGCTATGATTTGAGATATTACTGATTTGCAATAAAAATAGTCACCTTAGAGAATATGCATTATGAATGGTTCTAATGATCAGCTTGTATAAACATTTAGGTAATCTCGTAACAGGTGACCTATGGACCGAATCTATAACAACAACTGACTTACCCCGTGCATGCCTTTGGTTACAAGTATGAATCATGTGATTTGGCCTTGACTGGAATAAACTATCACCAATACGCATAGTATCCAATTGTAATGAGGGACTGACATGGAGCGAAAAAAGGGATGCACTTCTGGCCTCATTTCGTTAATGATGTTCACTCCATATATTTCTATTTCCATGGTAATTATCTTCATTAAAGTTTTTACAGTTTTGTTTTCACATTTAAAAGACCTCTTTGCAACAAATGCTATCGACAATCCATTGTTCAGGTAAAATTCTTTCAGGTTCATTTTCTGTTTTGTACGACTATATATATATATATATATATATATATATATATAAAATTATGAACATCCTTCATGGTATTTTTTCTTTTGCATAGCATGCAATTCTTTTGAAGCAAATTGAAATTTTATGAATTATTTTGTGGTATTCATTTTTGGTGCTTACTTCTGATGTCTTGTTTCTTGGCATCAAAAAATTATCACACTGATTATTTACTAAGAATTTTCAAAATGCTTCAACAAATTAGGAATAACCCTGTAACCGACTTCTATTTTGCTATTCAACACACATTAAAATAATCATTCCTTGTACTGAAATATTATCTCATTGACCATTAAACTACTGCTTAGCAGCAAGATTTAGCACCAGTTATGGGTAAGGTTTCATATGATGTAACCTCGATTAATTCTTGATAGGCCACCTTATGTTTTATGAACAAGGATATAAATTAACTGTTATTGCTGTAATTTTTCCTTGCATTAAAAAATAAAAAAGATTAAAATTTGGGAGCTGCCTTTTACAAAACAGTGGATTAGTTTTAAAATTATTGGATCTTATTGGGGAAAAAAAATAAACATGATATGATATTATATTTGAAAACAGATAAACAATGATGAACATTTGTGACTGCACTCCAGTGCAGAATGATTGCCACAATTTTGGCAGGATCTTTCATAACTTATTGCATTACTTTTATATGTATTACATCATAAATTTTTAAAGTTGAGAAATACTTTTAATGATTTGCTAGATAGCTGTTTTCCAATCATAATCTTATTTAAATACGCAGGTGCACGTCAGTGTGATCATGCTGATCCATGGCTATTTTGATAACATTAAACAAAGAGGGGAAAAAATGCCGTTCAAAACAGCAATGGAATTTAAGTAATTTAACATAAACACAAGAAAGTGCTTCTGTAGAATTTTAATTATGCAAATGGAAAAAATTCAAAAATTCTTTATGAACTGTTCATAATGTTTCCAAAAGTTCATTCACAAACTGTTCGTATTTCTAGAAATTATTTAATCGATGCTATACCCATAAACTTAATACTTGAAGGACATCTCTCATTCATTGGAGGACAGCATGCAAATGTAAAATTTTAAAATTAGGAATAAAGCAACCTTAGTTTGATGTAGATGCTTATTTTTTCCCCCTTCAGGAGTGAGCAAAGAAAAATTCTGCAGAATATATTTTTTTCCTTGAAGGACCTGTATCTGATCACCCTTAAAATCAGGGCTGTGGGGTCAGTCATGCAGTCGGGCAGATTTTGGGGTAAAAGGAGTCTGAGCTGGAGTCACTAAAAACAGGTCGCCTCCAACTCCAGTTTTTGTGGGACAGTTTGAATTTGAAATGAATTTAAAATGAATTTTAAAAAAATTAATGGCGAGCTATTATTTTTATTTATGAACTGTATACATTAATAAATAGTTATTTTCTATCTTATTGACATATTAATAAATAAATATAAGGGAGGAAGATGGATGTGATATTTACCATTAGTGATTAAACTGATTCATTTAGTTATAAATCTCACTGGTAAATTTAGGTCAGCAACAATAGCAGCAAGAACTCCCAAAATTGATACCATTCTTAAGAAGCGAGCAGGAAAAGGAGCAATTATTGATCAAGCAACGCAATAAGGAAGTACATATTTTAAAGATAAAGAGGTTTTTTAGAATTAAGAACTTTTTTAGAAGATGTACATAATCCTAATGTTTCACTAACAGAAAAACTGTGGAATGATCTTGCAGAATTGGAAACTCTTCTTTCAGCACCGTATATAGCCACAAAAAAGCTGCAACCTGAAGAACTGACAGGATGCGAGAATGGAAGAATGGGTTGTTTGTTCTTTTTGAAATGGAGGGTTTATTGTAGTAGGAATCATTTCTTCAATGAATAAAAGAGAAACTAGTTTGCTAGACAACGAGATCTTGCTGGGTTCAATAAATGTAGATCCGTTAACACCGAATTTTCTTAGATGACTAACAAATTAAAAAGACAAAGAAAGCCATATATGAACTTTAATTAAGAATGAAATTATTATCAAAACAATTGGAGTATTCGAATCAGGAGGGTCAAACTGCAGACATTGCAATTGAGGCTCTATCATCCTCTTCCAGTGATGAATTAGATTTTGTGAAATATTTTTGGATAATATAGAAAAGGCTAAGGTAAAGCGAATGAATAAAGAACCAAGTGACTTTAGATATAAAAATGAAAAAAATACAAAAAAGATTTCTGCACGACCATTGAAGAAATAAAGAAATATGATTGCACTTGCAAGACACCTCTTTTAGAACTTATAAAAATCTATCCTGAAAAGTTAAAAGAAATAGCCTTAACAGTAACAGCTCTTCCTCCTACTCAAGTTAGTGTGGAAAGACTCTTCTCAGCTCTGAAGTTTATCAAATCGACCCTCCAACAAAGAAGATCTTGCTGAAGCTATACTGTTTCTTGGAAATAACCAATGCCAGTTTTTCCATTTCATAATAAATGCTAATTAATAAAAATAATTTGCTATGCCATCTTTTTTTTTTTTTTTTTCTGTAGTGTCTATTTAAAAAAAATAAGCTGTAATCCATGTGTATATGTTTACATATATATATATATAATTAAAATTAAAAAGTAATTCTTCAAGCTATAGCCTACAAGTAAAGTGATACTTCGTTCCTTTGCAAAAAAGTATAAACACAGAGTAAAGCTCCAATTGTAATACAAAATGTAAAAGCATAGAATGTAGGAAAAATTAAAATAGAAAAAGCTAAAGATGAATGCTTAACTTGGATTGGAATTTAAAAGTTAATATGTATGTAAAATAAAGTGTAAGCTATCTCATTACATATTTGATAAAATATAACAAAAAATGTATTAAAATAATAAGAACTACAAGCAGCAGTAAATGGAATAATTAGCCTAATTCGAACATCATCATAGACTTTCGAGCGAAATGCATATTGATAGTCGAACTCTGCTAAATTCCAGAACGCGTTTCGTCGAACTGGCATTCAGACTGATAGCTAACAAATTTTTTATTATTAAAAAGTCCCAATATTAATTTTAAACCAGGTCTCAATTTCCCTGTTCCATTTCCTGACATGTCCGCTGTAAACTAGTAAAAGAGAAATATTTAATTAATGCAGTAAAAGTAAATAAGACGCCTGGTAAGGCAAATTTACAGCAATAAAATAAATGGCAAAATTGCTATTAGTCAAAATATTCACAAACTTTATGGGTGAACCTTCTAGTGTGAAAAGTTATAACTTTTAAAAAAGGAGTAATAGTAATAATGTCTTAGAAAGAGAAAAAAAAAAAGATTAATATTGGGCCAATTTATGACCCAAATTCATAACTACGAAAAGATGAAATGAAAAACATACCTAAATGAAAGTCTTCTTTCTGCTAGAAGCTGTTATACAAAAATGACCGAAATAGGGTGTGGAAAGTAACTACAGATAAGAGTGAAGAAGATGAGAATTAAATTCACCAATTGGGCAAGACTACGCCAAGGGGGAAAGACGCCATCAGGAAGCAAAGTCCAATGGACCAACTAACCAAGGGGAACCTGAGTCCAAAATTACAAGGAGGAAAGGAAGCTTTTTTTCAACATGGCACCTCTCCTGTGCAATGTCCATTTTTTGAATGGTAAGAATACAAAAATGAGTAATTTTTACTCTTGGTAAATTTGGCTAACGATAGTAGTTGAAATTGGAAAAAAATACAGTAATTTAAAAAAAAAATAAGCTGTGATCCATGTGTATATGTTTACATATATATATTGTTATTTGTTAGTAAATGTTCTAATTCTTTAAGCTAGAGGGCTATCAAGCTTCTTAGAATCAAAATTGGACCCATAAAATTTAATAACAGGATAGATTTGGCCAGAAAAAGATATCAATTTACATATGATACAAATTAAGAACAAAGTATTGAAGTACTGAGCCAAATGCGGAGAGAAAAATTTGTTAAGTAGTGAGAGTGATAAGCTTTTACATTTTTACATTAGATCACTTATATTAGCCATCCACCATTGACCTTCCTTTTCAGGATTTAAATAAATAATATCATTATCTAATTCAAATAATCTAAAAAAAAAAAAAAAAAAAAAAAAAAAAAAAGTTAATGCCAGCTTATTTTAGGGAATTTTTAATGACTGCATGTGGTATAATAATAATGTGTCAATCAAGATAATAACAAAGTAACGAATTTCTTCTTGTAGGTGTTGTACATTATTACAGATTCTTTTAATTCTGAGAAGTTGCACATTAATTGTGTTTTTAAAAGTTATAACTTTTCACACTAGAAAGTTCACCCATAAAGTTCGTGAATATTTTGACTAATTGCAATTTCTCTATTTATTTTATTGCTGTAAATTTGCCTTACCAGGTGTCTTATTTACTTTTACTGCATCAATTAAATATTTCTCTTTTACAAGTTTACAGTGCACATGTCGGGAAATGGAACAGGGAAATTGAGACCTGGTTTAAAATTAATATTGGGACTTTTTAATAATAAAAAATTTGTTAGCTATCAGACTCAATGCCAGTTCGACAAAACGCGTTCTGGAATTTAGCAGAGTTCATTTACCACTGCGAATTAGTCAAAAGTCGTTAATCCGGACTCGTCGTGACTTCGGCGATTCCGGATTATCGATTTTTCCGGATTATAGATCATCAGTTTAAATCTGGTAAGATGGCATGCAGAAATTTCAACATTAAAAATATGAAACCGTAACTTATGAAATAAAGAACAATTATGATCTAAAGGGTATCAAAATTTACAAAAAGAAAAAGCTTAATATTTATTTGTTTACTTTATTAAACATTTCTTTCAATAATTAAGACACAATAACATGCCGAATAAATACTAAATCAGAAGTCAAACAACAAAAATCAGCGTTATATTTACAAAATTTTCACAGGACTAGTTTCGATGGTTTTACCGAACCACCATCCTCAGCTGCAAAACCGCAAATGAACAAGATAGGAAATAATGATTAGATAAGATAAGAAACCCTGGACAAGAATAAGCAAGTGGCACCATCTGTTGGTGAAACCAGAACTAAAGCATTATTTCTTTAAAGGACGAAGGCAAATTTGGATTGGAATTAGGAACCTTAACTAGAACAGAAATATTTTTATGAATGTGAAATACCTCTAGAAAATCCAGTTCTCCAATGGAAGATGTTTTTGAATAATTTTGGCAGCAGAAAAATTGAAGTGTGGTTTTCGGACCAACAATGTTGAGCAACAGAAGACTTCTGCGTTTCCTTTTTTCTAACATATGCTTCAAGTTCCTTGTCGCAAAATTTTAAGGCTCTCTTAGTTTGGCTAATGTAAATTAAACCACACTGGCAAGGAATCCTATAAATACCCCCAGGAATTCATATCCGGAATGGAGTCCTTGAGTATGGAACTCGGAATTTTATTGATGGGAGAATTAACAACCCGAAAGTTAAATTTCTGCAAAATATGTGCAACTTTATAGCTAATTGATGGAAAGAAGGGAATGACAACAGAATTTTTATAATCTAATTTATTTTAATTTTTAATTTAATTTATAACAACCCGAAAGTTAAATTTCTGCAAAATATGTGCAACTTTATAGCTAATTGATGGAAAGAAGGGAATGACAACAGAATTTTTATAATCTCCTAAAACAAGAGTGTGCCTTTTAGTGTGTTGAGATGAGAATTTTGTAACTGCTTGATTGCTAATGTTGGGTGGATAGCCCCTGTCAATAGCTATTGCTTTTAAATAATCTAGTTCTTCATCAAGGGCTAGTTTGGAGGAGCAAACTTGAAGAGCACGGAAAACATAGGAATAAAATGAAGCTAACTTTTGTTTAGTCGGATGACATGATTTAAAGTGTGGTGAAAGGCAAACCGATGAAGGTTTACGGTAAACCGTAGTACTGAACTTGGATGTGTTACGTGTGACCAGAATGTCGAGAAATGGAAGAGAATTGCAAGTCTCAAGTTCAAAAGTGAACTGAATAGCAGGATCAATAGAATTCATTGTTGAAAGAACTTTATTTAAATCATCTTTATTACCTTCAAACAGAGTAAAAGTATTGTCTACGTAGCGGAACCATGCCGGGAAGTTTAAAGTTTCAAACAATTTTGATTCATAATAATGCATGTAGATATCAGCCAGGATGGGACTGAGAGGGCTTCCCATGGCTAATCCCTCAGTTTGCTTGTAATATTTATTTTGGAAAACAAAATGTGTTTGTTTCAAACAGAGTTGAGTGAGAGAAATTAGCTCATCAATTTCGATGCAAGAGAAATGAAATTCGAGAAGTCTGGTTTCTAGACATCTTAATGCACCCTCCACTGGGACATTGGTGAATAATGATTTTACATCAAAAGAAACCATGAGTAAATTACTAGGAGAAATGTTTTTAATTTTTTTACAAACTCTATTGAATTTTTTATGGTGTAAATGTTATTCTCTAATAGAGTTGAAAATCTAGAAACTAAATATTTAGCTAATGGATACGAGGCAGTACCTAAATTTGATACAATAGTGCGGAAAGGAATACCACTTTTATGAATTTTGGGAAGAGCATATAATCTGGCACAATTCACAACAGATGGGATAAGTGAATGTTTTAAGTTGCCTGAAATGATTTGTGAAGATTTGATCGCAGTTTTTATTTTTGACAAGTCCGAAGGTGAAGGATCTTTAGGGATCGGATTATATGGTCCTTCGTTTAAGAGTTTAGTGACACCATCGAAGTTTTCTTACAAACTTCTTTTACAATCTTCCTGTTCAAGTAGTTCAAAAAATCTTCCCATTGTAAACATCAAGTCAATAGTTAATATTTCTAATGTTAGTCTTTCAGAAGAACAAGAGAGAATTCTAAAATATAATTTTAACTTCTCACAAACCTGTAAACCTTCGATTCCAAAGATTTTGGCTCCTATCGAAAAAGCTTTCAAATTCAGTAAAGTTTCAGATTCACAGAAAGAAATGATTAGTCATTTTATTGCTCATAATGTGAAATTAAATAATAAACCTTTGAAACCAAATCTAACTCCGAGAGAAAGAGCTACAATGCACGAAATTCATTCTAACTCGGATGTTATCATTTCAAAGGCCGACAAAGGTGGCCAGATAGTCGTCATGGATAAGAACACTTACATCGATGGTGTCACTAAACTCTTAAACAAAGGACCATATAATCCGATCCCTAAAGATCCTTCATATTCGGACTTGTCAAAAATAAAAACTGCCATCAAATCTTCGCAAATCATTTCGGGCAACTTAAAACATTCACTTATCCCATCTGTTGTGAATTGTGCCAGATTATATGCTCTTCCCAAAATTCATAAAAGTGGTATTTCTTTCCGCCCTATTGTATCAAATTTAGGTACTGTCTCGTATCCATTAGCTAAATATTTAGTTTCTAGATTTTCAACTCTATTAGACAATAACATTTACACCATAAAAAATTCAATAGAGTTTGTAAAAAAAATTAAAAACATTTCTCCTAGTAATTTACTCATGGTTTCTTTTGATGTAAAATCATTATTCATCAATGTCCCAGTGAAGGGTGCATTAAGATGTCTAGAAACCAGACTTCTCGAATTTCATTTCTCTTGCATCGAAATTGATGAGCTAATTTCTCTCACTCAACTCTGTTTGAAACAAACACATTTTGTTTTCCAAAATAAATATTACAAGCAAACTGAGGGATTAGCCATGGGAAGCCCCCTCAGTCCCATCCTGGCTGATATCTACATGCATTATTATGAATCAAAATTGTTTGAAACTTTAAACTTCCCGGCATACTTTTACTCTGTTTGAAGGTAATAAAGATGATTTAAATAAAGTTCTTTCAACAATGAATTCTATTGATCCTGCTATTCAGTTCACTTTTGAACTTGAAACTTGCAATTCTCTTCTGTTTCTCGTCATTCTGGTCACACGTAACACATCCAACTTCAGTACTACGGTTTACCGTAAACCTTCATCGGTTTGCCTTTCACCACACTTTAAATCATGTCATCCGACCAAACAAAAGTTAGCTTCATTTTATTCCTATGTTTTCCGTGCTCTTCAAGTTTGCTCCTCCAAACTAACCCTTGATGAAGAACTAAATTATTTAAAAGCAATAGCTATTGACAGGAGCTATCCACCCAACATTATTAATCAAGCAGTTAAAAAATTCTCATCTCAAGGCACACTCTTGTTTTAGGAGATTATAAAAATTCTGTTGTCATTCCCTTCTTTCCATCAATTAGCTATAAAGTTGCACATTATTTGCATTACGCATATTTGCAGCCGTAAAGGTCTTATGCGCACTCGTAAACACCTATGCGCATGCGTGAATGCAACGCATGCACAGAAAGTTTGTTTTAACTTTCGGGTTGTTTATTCTCCCATCAATAAAATTCCGAGTTCCATACTCAAGGACCTCATTCCGGATATGAATTCCTGGGGATATTTATAGGATTCCTTGCCAGTGTGGTTTAATTTACATTGGCCAAACTAAGAGAGCCTTAAAATTTCGCATCAAGGAACATGAAGCATATGTTAGAAAAAAGGAAACACAGAAGTCTTCTGTTGCTCAACACTGTTGGTCCGAAAACCACGCTTTCAATTTTTCTGCTGCCAAAATTATTCAAAAAACATCTTCCATTGGAGAACTGGATTTTCTAGAGGCATTTCACATTCATAAAAATCTTTCTGTTCTAGTTAAGGATCCTAATTCCAATCCAAATTTGCCTTCGGCCTTTTAAGAAATTATGTTTTAGTTCTGGTTTCACCAACAGATGGCGCCACTTGCTTATTCTTGTCCAGGGTTTCTTATCATTATTTCTTATCTTGTTCATTTGCGGTTTTGCAGCTGAGGATGGTGGTTCGGTAAAACCATCGAAACTAGTCCTGTGAAAATTTTGTAAATATAACGCTGATTTTTGTTGTTTGACTTCTGAATTAGTAATTTCTTTCAATGTAAGTTGTTTAAGTTGCTTCGTTTCATGTGATAATACTTTCTCTTTAATTCTATTAAACAGACATAATTTCTTGTTTATTTACAAAGTTCCAATGTTCAAGTCCTATAATCGCTGTGTTGAGAATACCGACTAATTTGTCAATCGAAATTTTTTCAATAACCTCTGGGTCACTTTCTTCACTATCGGAAGCGAATTATAATGAGGAAGAACTTGATTTAAATCATATCAAAGACGGAGTACATCGAGATGAAATACTACATTTAGTAAGGAATTATAAGCCAAATAAAATAAAAACATCTGCCCTGAAGATAAGGATAGTGCTGACAGATCAACTTCCAATTCATTGCACGCCGTGGCATGAAATTGATAAACAGATTTCGGATTTCGAAACACACTTTTGCTTTGTAGATCCTTTACGTATTAGTAAATATATATCGGAAATTCTATTTGACATAATCGAAAGTTCAAGCTTACTTTTATAAAATTGCTCTAACAGTCTGCAAAATTGCTCTAACAGCCGGATCCAATTCGAAGATTAAGGAACAACGCAATCTGCAATATAAACTGAATTAGATAATTTTAGCTTAGCTTATACCATCCATTACACATTAAACGCGCATGCGCAGATGCATATTTGCAGCCGTAAAGGTCTTATGCGCACTCGTAAACGCCTATGCGCATGCGTGAACGCAACGCATGCACAGAAAGTTTGTAGCTTTGAGGTCCGGATTATAGATCATTCTGGATTATGAGTCAAAAGTCATTAATTCGGACACCCATAATCCGGAATGATCTATAATCTGGACCTCAAAGCTAAAAACTTTCTGCGCATGCGCCGCGTTGACGCATGCGCATAGGCGTTTAAGACCTTTACGACTGCGCATTTGCGTGTGCACAAGCGCAGAATATGTTTTCGCTGCGCATTTAATGTATAACGGACGGTATAAGCTAAAATTATCTAATTGTCTATTTCAGTTAATGTTGATGATTGCGTTGTTCCTTAATCTTCGAATTGGATCCGGCTTATTATTTTTTGCAGACTGCAAGAGCAATTTTATAAAAGTAAGCTTGAACTTTCGATTATGCCAAATAGAATTTCCGATGCTGGAGCTCCCAAAGGATCTACAAAACGAAAGTATGTTTCGATGTCCATCAAACAAAAAGTGGAATTGCTCCAAAAAATGGATAAAGGTATATCCTTTGTTTATCTAACCGTTCCAAAATCTGTTTATCAATTTCACGCTGCTCTGCGGGGGGGAAGGGGGGGACATGGCGGCGTGCAATGAACTGGAAGTTGATCTGTCAACACTATCGTTATCTTCAAGGCAGATGTTTTTATTTTATTCGGCTTATAATTCCTTATTAAATGTAGTATTTCATCTCGATGTACTTCGTCTCTGATATGATTTAAATCAAATTCCTCGTCATTATAAATATCACGAATACAAATCAAATAGTTTTCTGGTTGCAATTTTCTAATTTCGGCTATGCATAATGTATGCTTTACGCATGCGCGCGTTGAAAGAAACGTTTAATAAAGTAAACAAATAAATATTAAGCTTTTTTTTTTGTAAATTTTGATACCCTTTAGATCATAATTGCTCATTATTTTATAAATTACGGTTTCATATTTTTAATTTTATAATTTCTGCATGCCATCTTACGAGATTTAAACTGATGATCTATAATCCGGAAAAATCGATAATCCGGAATCACCGAAGTCCCGACGAGTCCGGATTAAAGACTTTTGACTGTATATATATATATATATGAGGGAGTCAGAATCTTTAAAATTCCAAGAGTCGGAGTCAGTCATTTTCTCTACCGAATCCACAGTCCTGCAATTAGATTGAGTTATTCAAAAACCTATGCCAGACTAAGGTTGCTTTTTTGCCAAATTTTAAATGGTTGACTAAATTCGTAAACAAGCTCTTTGGCGATTTAATCCTTTATATGGCAATGTTTTTCTGACGTAATTTTTATAACTTATTTAGTGACTTTAAAAAAGTTATTCAGTTACTTTCATAACATTAACGAAATTGTTGATCACAATAAGCTATGTATTTTCAATTTTTTCCTATGTAAACAGGTACAACTTTAAGGAATTAGATAACAATATCCGAATGATTATATTAAGTGCTATCACCCTGAGTGGTATCTATCATAATAAATCAAAATTGCATTTTATATTTTTCCTTTCATTTAAGAATTAAAACTTGTCTGAATATTTTAGCCACATTTAATAATACATCTTATGCACTTACCCTTAATGCAGATACATCATTTGGAAATCCATGAACTATGAGAACCATATCCCTATAGAGTATCAAATAACAAACTTACTATAATAAAACAGAAAATTAAAAACACATAACAAATATACATGTAAGATTATAAAAAAAGTTATGGAAATTATGTAAAAAAGTAACTGATATAGATTATGAATAATATTCTATGAATTTTCAAGGCCATCAGACATAAATAGCAAGACAACACTCGGCCACATATTGCAAGACTGTCCCAACAATGTCTTCAAGGATATGACATACTCCCTTGGCCTGCTAGGTCACCAGACTTCTTGCTGATTGAGCATATTTGGAAGGCAAATGCAGCCGTCTTGGAATACTGGTGAATTGACTGCCCAGTTGGAAAGATTATAGTGTGATCTTCCACAAGGGGTCATCGGTGACCTACTTAATTCGATGCCGTACCATTTTCCAGCCTGTATAGCCGACAGAGGTGGCTATACTACTTGCTGATTTGTAACATTTTTCATGTCATTACTTCTTAACAAAATGATCTTTTGTTCTGAATTTATAATCATTCATTTATCTTCTCATACACTGCATACACATTAAGTTTCACGATAGCAGTTCACTTCTTTTTGGAACTTTAAGCAGATACAGATAAGTAATAGTAAAACTTTAAGCAGATATCGATAAGACGTATACTTATCTATCTTTACCTTAAATAAAATGCAAACAAATGCAGGCCCATCTAAACTCATTTTAAACAGTTATTCCAAAGAAAATTTAAATTGTGACTAACACTTATTTATTCATTATGCCACATGAAATCTTTTTGAAAACGATTACGGTAAATATCATCCATTTATTGTTAATTGATAAAGGCTAGTACATCAGGGACCATGGAGAGGGATGCCTACAAGGGCCAACTATCATGAATATGTGAAAAAGGAAAATAAAAAAAAAATTTTTTGGCTCACAGCTTTTAAATATCACCAACAAGAGCAATAAACCACCAAAGATAGTCTTACTGTGTATTTAAATTTGGCATAATGCATTTAAATATTGTATTTTGGCAATACATGTATTTAAGTTTGGCGAAATAAAGTGCATGCGCTATTTGTTGACCCACAACAGGAGCAAACTTTTGGTTACATATAAAAAAGATAAGAGCAGATCAATTTTTAATTAATCTTAAGATATATATTAATATTCTGTAAGATAATTATTGCTGTATGTGATGTTTATTTGGTTAATCTTTGGATTATGGTAACTTGGCGATTTTTTGGCAAAAATTTGGCAACCAACCCTGCTACAGCAACCTTCTACTTTTTTTTTTCGCCGCCATTTTGTCTTCACGAAGTAAAGACAGGCTTCTTTTTTTTTTCTTTTTTTTTTTTTTTATTATTTACGCAACATTTTTTCCAACAATCTTCTAGCCGAATTACGCTTATGCTAACGACATTTTGGAGGCGATAAAGGTTACTACCTAGGACTTTGGCAATAATGTGAGAAGTACTCAGTTCCGATTACACATTATTTTGTGTGAGGGAAATGAGAGATCATGAGATATGTCATGTGACATTAATGGACGAATTACAGTTCTTTAATTGGAAAAGGGGGCGGAATTTGGAAAACTGTAGCACTATATTATTTTGTATTAAGCTTCGTTGTGTGTTGTGTGAAATAGTGGAAGTGTGCGTGCCATGTAACGAAGATTCTGAAGATTAGGTAAGTTAGTATTTTTAATCATTTGAGGATATTATTTTTATGCATTGTTCTAAATGTAAGGAGTAAATAAATTAATATGATATTATTGGAAAATTGTTATTAGCAATGATTTAGTTTAAAGTAATTAGGATTGTAATCTAATTTTTATTAATTTACTGTATGTGCTTATTTATATTTTAAGTAGTGTTTTTTAATTTAATTATATTTTAATTTAATGATCGTGATTTTGTGAGTTATACGTTTGTAGTATTTTGGAATATGTTTGAGTAGAATACGTTGAGTGTTTTCATGCATTTTTGTGAAATTTTTCTAATTTATGAGAAAAAAGCAGTGTACATGGATATAGTGAAGAGTGTGCGCAATGCCATTTTTGTGCAATTCTGGGATTTTTTTTTAAGTAAAAATAAGTCGACGTGTACATGGTTTAGTGATATTTCAATTAAATGATAGTTATTTTGTGAATTTTATGTTTGTAGGAATTTGGTATATGTTTCAGTTGAAGTAAACGTGCATGGAAGTAATTTAAATACAGTCAAAAGTCTTTAATCCGGACTCGTCGGGACTTCGGCAATTCCGGCTTATAAATCATCAGTTTAAATCTGGTAAGATGGCATGCAGAAATTATAAAATTAAAAATATGAAACCGTAATTTATAAAATAATGAGCAATTATGATCTAAAGGGTATCAAAATTTACAAAAAAAGAAACTTAATATTTATTTGTTTACTTTATCAAACATTTCTTTCAACGCGCGCATGCGTAAAGCATACATTACACATAGCCGAAATTAGAAAATTGCAACCAGAAAACTGTTTTATTTGTATTCGTGATATTTATAATGACGAGGAATTTGATTTAAATCATATCAAAGACGGAGTACATTGAGATGAAATACAACATTTAGTAAGGAATTATAAGCCGAATAAAATAAAAACATCTGCCCTGAAGATAACGATAGTGCTGACAGATCAACTTCCAGTTCATTGCACGCCGCCATGTCCCCCCCCTCCCCACCCAGAGCAGCGTGAAATTGATAAACAGATTTCGGAACGTTTAAATAAACAAAGGATATGCCTTTATCCATTTTTTGGAGCAATTCCACTTTTTGTTTGATGGACATCAAAACATACTTTCGTTTTCTAGACCCTTTGGGAGCTCCAGCATCGGAAATTCTATTTGACATAATCGAAAGTTCAAGCTTACTTTTATAAAATTGCTCTTACAGTCAGCAAAAAATAATAAGCCGGATCCAATTCGAAGATTAAGGAACAATGCAATCATCAACATTAACTGAAATAGATAATTAGATAATTTTAGCTTATACCGTCCGTTACGGTTACGCGCACACGAAAACGTATTCTGCGCTTGTGCAGACGTAAAGGTCTTGCGCGCATGCGTAGATAGATTTTAGCTTTGAGGTCCGGATTATAGATCATTCCGGATTATGGGTGTCTGAATTAACGACTTTTGACTGTATTTGACACTAAGTATTTGTAACCATTTGTTATGTTTGCGGTATGAATTCATTGGTGACATTTATAATATAATAGATAATTTAAAGGTAAAAGTTTTTGGATATTTTATTTATTTTATACATGGAAATGTTCATCTTTGGAAAGGGTATATACTTTTTGCAATCAGGTAATTTCATATATGTTCTTTTTAACGGATTTAAAGATTCACAAAATTTTCATGCATTTTCGTGAAATTTTTCTAATTTATGAGAAAAAAGCAGTGTACATGGATATAGTGAAGAGTGTGCGCAATGCCATTTTTGTGCAATTCTGGGATTTTTTTTAAGTAAAAATAAGTCGACGTGCACATGGTTTAGTGATATTTTAATTAAATGATAGTTATTTTGTGAATTTTATGTTTGTAGGAATTTGGTATACATTTCAGTTGAAGTAAACGTGTATGGAAATAATTTAAATATTTGACACTAAGTATTTGTAACCATTTGTAATGTTTGCGGTATGAATTCGTTGGTGACGTTTATAATATAATAGATAATTTAGAGGTAAAAGTTTTTGGATATTTTATTTATTTTATACGTGGAAATGTTCATATTTGGAAAGGGTATATACTTTTCGTTATTAGGTAATTTCATATATGTTCTTTTTAACGGGTTTAAAGATTCAGAAAATTGTCATGCATTTTCGTGAAATTTTTCTAATTTATGAGAAAAAAGCAGTGTACATGCATATGGTGAAGAGTGTGCGCGATGCCATTTTTGTGCAATTCTGGGATTTTTTTTAAAGTAAAAATAAGTCGACGTGTACATGGTTTAGTGATATTTTAATTAAATGATAGTTATTTTGTGAATTTTATGTTTGTAGGAATTTGGTATACGTTTCAGTTGAAGTAAACGTGTATGGAAATAATTTAAATATTTGACACTAAGTATTTGTAACCATTTGTAATGTTTGCGGTATGAATTCGTTGGTGACGTTTATAATATAATAGATGATTTAGAGGTAAAAGTTTTTGGATATTTTATTTATTTTATACGTGGAAATGTTCATCCTTGGAAAGGGTATATACTTTTTCGTGATCAGGTAATTTCATATATGTGCTTTTTACCGGGTTTAAAGATTCAGAAAATTGTCATGTATTTTCGTGAAATTTTTCTAATTTATGAGAAAAAAGCAGTGTACATGGATATAGTGAAGAGTGTGCGCAATGTCATTTTTGTGTAATTCTGGGATGTTTTTTTAAGTAAAAATAAGTCGATGTGTACATGGTTTATGTGTATGTGTTATTTTGAAAAACGCGTAAGGAGTATGGTATTGTGCACTTTTTCCCAATTTTGCAGTGAATATTTGTTATGATTAAGCAGTTTTGTTAGATAAAATTTCTAGCATAAGTGTAATTCGGCTAGTAGATTGTTGGAAGAAGTGTTCAGTAGATAAAAAGAAAAGAAACATGTATTTACTTCGTGAAGACAAAATGGCGGCGGGGAAAAAAATAGAGGGTTGCTGTAGGAGAGTTGGTCGCCCAATTTTCGCCAAAAAATCGCCAAGTTACCATAATCTAAAGATCAACCTTTAAATTATTTCCATGCACGTTTACTTCTACTGAAATGTATTCCAAAATGCTACAAATATATAATTCACAAAATAACTATCATTTAATTAAAATATAATTAAATTAAAAGAAAGTGCAGAATCGCAAACTCCTTGCCGCGTTTTTAAGAGTGGCAAATACACAATAACCATGTACACGTCGACCTATTTTCACTTAAAAAAACATCCCAGAATCGCACAAAAATGTCATTGTGCACACTCTTGACTTTATCCATGTACACTACTTTTTTCTCATAAATTAGAAAAATTTGCACGAAAATGCAGGAAAATTTTGTGAATCTTTAAAGTCAGTAAAACGAACATATATGAAATTACCTTATCGCGAAAAAGTATATATCCTTTCCATGCATGAACATTTGCACACATAAAATAAATAAAATATCCAAAAACATTTCCCTCTAAATTATCTATTATAAACGTCACCTGCAAATTTATAATGCAAACATTAAAAATGGTTGCAAATACTTAGTGTCAAGTATTTAAATTATTGCCATGCACGTTTACTTCTACTGAAACGTGTTCCAAAATGCTACAAACATATAATTTACAAAATCACTATCATTTAATTAAAATATAATTAAATTAAAAAACACTACTTAAAATATAAATAAACACATACATTAAATTAATAAAAATTAGCTTAAAATCTTAATTACTTTAAACTAATTCATTGCTAATAACAATTTTCCAATAATAGCATATTAATTTATTTATTCCTTATATTTAGAACAATGCATAAAAATATTATCCTCAAATGATTAAAAATACTGACTTACCTAATCTTCTTCACAATCTCAATCGCATTTGTATGTGCACCTGTTTCAGGATCTTTAAAATGATACTTATGGTTAACAGCAAGATGTTGAAAACCTTCATCCTCCAAACAGACATACGACTTCCAGCAATCAGATATTATTATTGTACCCAGTAGAATATACTGCTTAATAAAACTTAAAAAGCAATCTTTACTTCTATCTCGCACAACCTTAAAAAAACACTATTACTAACCCTTTCAATCCCACTAAATACCCATTTCGAATTCACTTCACGTAGGGCCATGGGATCCAATAATTAATCAACACTGTTTCACACAACACAGAATGAAGCTAAATACAAAATGCTATAAAGTACTACAGATATTTTTCCAGATTTCCCCCCTTTTCCGATTAAAGAACTGTGATTCATCCATATATGTCACATGACATATCTCATGATCTCTTATTTCTCTCAGATAAAATAATCCGTAATTGGAACTGGGTACTTCTCACATTATTGCCAAAGTCCTAGGTAGTAACCTTTATCACCTCCAAAATGTCGCCAAACTGCCTGTAACCATATTCCAAAGATTAGCTGTTTATTTTACAATGTTATTTTAATAAATCTTATTGCATTCACCATAATTTGTTATTCAATGTTTGAAAGCTGGACTGACATTTACACTAACAATTACTTAATCAGTACCTTCTTCACGAGAAAAGATGCGAGTAGGCTGCTTGTTAATAAATTTTCTTTTTTAAACAATACATTTTTGCCTGAAGGAAATAAGAGTTGTGAGTAGACTTGGTTTTAATGTATTTTCGGTACTTTTCTGTTTTGCCGGCACAGGCATTAAAGTCACCAATAATGGTACAATTGATGCCAAACTTAATATCCTCACTGCTAACCTTTTATGCCTCACTTTCAAAATAATTTTCAGCCATTTCTTATCAGATTGATTGGTAGAAGTATATTTTAGGGTACCCCTTGGCGAAACTTGGTGGTAGATGTTTGTGCAATTCTTTGACTTGTTATTTTGGCCTGGGTAGTGGTGATTTTTGGCGCAAAAATTGCGGCTACACAAGCCAAAATAACAAATAAAAAAATTGCACAAACGCGATATCCACATCGACCTATTTTCACTTGAAAAAAATCCATAAATTACACAAAAATGGCATTGTGCACTCCCTTGACTTTATCCATGTACACATTGACCTATTTTCACTTGGAAAAACATCAGAGAAACTATGCTTTATGTACTCAAGCGAGTGCATAAAACACAAACTACACTTTATGCACTCGCTTGAGTTCATCCATGTACACATCGATGTATTTTCAGTAGAGGCAAACAAAAAATACATAATCTCAATAAACTACATTTTAAACCAAACAATAAAATAACACAAAAAAGGATTGGATTATTCAATTATGGCAAAGCACACGAGGGCTATCTGCCTAAAGGGAGGAATGCCTTCGTGGAGGACTTTCTAAGGGAAACTGGCTCGTATACACGTTACACATGGGGAAAACCACGAAAACGCCCATGCAGCCAGCCCGTTCGCAGGATTCGAACCTCAGACCGAACTACCAGTGTTCAGCGTCTTTACGGCTCGGCCGCTGGTGGACCCCACAAAAAAAAAAAAAAACCTGTTATGTATTTCAGCACTACACAAAGCAAATATTCCCTTACCTTATTTAGAAATTCATTCGTCTTCAGTCTGTGGCACACAAAATTCCTTAACAGCATTCAAAAACTTCCTAAAAAAATTATTTGAACTACAACCCGTATCTCGGCGTCACCACAGAAATTCACAAAAATAAGACTAAAAAATATACTATGTAGTTCAGGACTATGACTACTAAGTAAACTTTCATTTACACACTAGTCAATTAATGCACTTTTCCCCTTTCATTCCAAATCGTACAGAAACTTCAAATTAGTCCTACTACGTTCAGCCATTGTACCATCTAAACAATGAAACAAGCAATGTACTTCCTAAGCAACACACACTACAAAAGCCATAATTCAAAACTTCCCAGAATAATGCAAATGATTATGTCATAATAGGGTTTTCATAATATTCAACTTCTCAGGTTACCATAAATGATACAACAACTTTGCGATAAATGAAACAACTTTGTGATAATACAAGGGGTACCTTAAAGTCAACTCTAACCGATTGATTGTTTCTTTCAATACTGGCATACAATTACATAAAATTTTTACCAGATAGTTCAATTTTATGACATAAGACCATTCACAGCAATTAAGTCAATTAGGATGCAATCACACTGCTCACCCGAAAGCAAAAATATAGATAAGTCAAGGGTTAAATTCATCAATTTTAATGAGAATGCACTAGCAAAGTAAAGCACTACCTATTTAGTAAGCCATTCGTACGAACTGAAATAATTCTTGCATTTAAACTTGTATTTCAAATTAAGATCACTTGGGGTCACATGATATGAAAAGGCAAATCAGGATATTGAACCATGAACATCTCATAACAACAGTTAGACCATTTCTCTCACTTTGCTTTGCTACTTTGCAGTGTGCTTTCCTGTTGTTCAACCAGGGTCTTTCAGTAAAATGGATAACAGAAAAAAAATTTGAAGCATAGCAACCAGAAAAAGAGAGGGGGTGAGCACATTCCTGAGCAATAAAGCTGAAAAGTAAACATTAATTATATTCTTTCAAGCTTATTATTACAGCTGTTTTATATTGCACAATATCATGTATGAAACAAGCCAGTATTTTCTTTTCTAAAATCCTTTCTGAACACATACAGATCTTTTAAATTCTACTCTTTGCACACTATTTATTTTATGTATAATTGCAAAATATTTTAATAATATAAAGCGCAAAAGAAACTAACCAGGGTCCTTTGTCGTTTGTTTTCCATGCCCCACCAGCTTTCAGTCCTTTATTATGCTGTTTTATTCGCCTGTTTGGATCAACGGTGAAACCTATGTACGTTTTTCCTTTATGTTTTTCATTTAAAGAACATAATAAATAACAGCCAAAAAAATTCTCTACTTCCATATGAATTTCAAAAACGATTATCCTTCAAATCACCGCCTTCGGGATTTAAACGCAAAATGTTGCCAGACGGAGAAAGCGTGCCATTGGTTGCTGGTAGTGACGTCACCCGGGTGACAAGATATATGGATTGGCGCATCTGCTACATGATTTTGGTAATGGGAAAAATGTCAACTAAAGCAAAATGAATCTTTTATATGTGGGAATTATAATAACATACCGGAAATACCGGGTATATACTTTCTGATTAAGCATTTTGTTAAAGCGAATGTTTATTTTATGCACAGAATTCGTACGAATGCTCAAAATACTTGTAAACATTTCATCCTTTCCTTAAAGGAAAGCATTAGAAAACGAAAAACGATATTTAGGTTAATTAAAGGACATAAATGTTGTAAAACGAGGTATTTTCCAATATATTTGTGCTGTATTGTCTGCATTAAGTAAATCTTTTTGAATAGAATACATGAAGGCATAACTGCTAAAACCATGGTAATAACATAATAAAAAAGTATTTTCCAATTTATTTTCATTGCTCATGCATTTTTTAATACAAACGAATTTTGACATTCCATGAGAAATATATGATTGTGATTTTCATTTAAAATTGCATAAGCAAAAATATATATAAAAAGATTCAAATCAATAAATTCATATTTAATTACCCTAAAATTCTACAAATTTCTTAATATCACATCCTTATACTTTTAAATGGACTTAATCACATTCTTTTAAAGTCACTTACTTATACTGATTCACTTCAGATTTCAGCAGAAGTGTATATATTTTCAGTATTGTTTGAAACACTCTTATAATCCCTTACACTCCTAAGATTTCTATATAATCAGAGCTTAATTTCTAAAATTAGAAATGCCGGAGCCCTATGGAAGACCGTCAGCAAAGAGGAACAGGAGTAAATAAATAAATAATATGACTATTAAACTCATTAATAATTTTAAAATTAAATAGTTAATTATTATCAAATTAATTAATAACTATTTAATTAATATTTATAAATTGATGTTTAATCAATAATTAATTTGTTAATTATTAGATAATTAATTAAATATTATTTATTGAAATAATTAAAGATTAAAGTAATTAAATAATTAAAATTAAATAAAATGTAAAGAGAAAAATTAAAATTTAATAAGCGGTTTTTAATAAAATTTTATTGTTGAAATAAAATGTTAGGAATTCTAAATTTTTTCCTTTGAAATTGTGGTTTAGTTTTATAAAAAGAAGTACCGGAGCTTTCCCTAGCGTGCCTTCGTGGTGTAGTGGTTCTGCGCACTGAGCCGGTATTTCAGAGGTCCGTGGTTCGATTCCCGGCGAAGGTGGTTGCATGTTTTTCATCTTTTCTGCTTCCAATTAAGCTAATGACTCTACAAGTGGCGCCCGAACTAAAAGAGTTGTGGATGATGATTCTCCGCACCCAGGATTTGGCGACTAGGTCCCCTAAAACCCTAGTCGCTCTTTAAAAAGGGGAGTATATAAGGTATTTCTCCCACTTCCCTAGCATGCCTTCGTGGTGTAGTGGTTCTGAACACTGAGCCGGTATTTCAGAGGACAGTGGTTCGATTCCCGGCGAAGGCGGTTGCATGTTTTTCATCTTTTCTGCGTCCAATTAACCTAATGACTCTACAAGCTCATCTTATCTAGGGTTTTGGTGCGCTCCGGCTAGAATTGGAATGAAGCAAATGTATAAAAAAAGTGATTTTAAAGCTGACCAGCGGACATCTGATATCGCTGGTGGTTCTTGATTTGCATCAACCGTTATTAGAGTTTTGTACTCTAGTTGGCGCTGTGCTCTAAGGCCTTTGGTTGGAAATAGAAAAATAAGCGCTTTTACGCAACTTAGATTAGTATCTAAGTTAAACAAACATGGAAATATTATTTGCTGTATGGGAAATGCAAAATAAAGTTGTAACTTAATAAAGCTGACCATTTTTTTTTCTGTGCAGTTAAAAAAAGGGGGCACTAGATATAATCAATATAAAGGGGAAAAATAGAGAAGTTTCATGGAATAATGATGTTGAGCTTAGTGTTAATTCAACCGCAGAATAAATGTAAAAGCTTAAGAGTACGTAAGACGTGGCTCCGCCATAATCGTGCAGCGATTATTCCTCAAATGAAGTTATTTTACACAGCGAATTTAGACTCTTCAGTACTGTATCAGACACTTTGTCAGATTCTGTCACCCAGGTTTTATCTCATAACTAAAACAGCTCTCATCATCTTGTTACTTAACCTAGATTTTTCTTACATAAGAGAAAATAATCTTTTAACAGGTACAATAAATCCTAGAAGATAAAGGAATCAATTCTATAAAAATCCTAAAAAGTCCAGGCATCATTCATTAATTTTAGAAAATATATGTTCCCAGCTATATGATACGAGAGTGTTATAATATCTACTTATGCTGGCATAATAAAATTTCGCTTACATTCTTAAAGGAGCCAAATGTCACCATTAAGACTATTTTCAGAAAGTTAATTATACAGCAGGTTCTAAAAACTGTTGGAAATTGACATTCATATCGGTACAGTTAAAACTACTTAAATAATTTTTTTTAACTCAAAGCAATTTAACATGAATGTTGAATTTAGGATGTGTATAATTTGAATATATACTGCATGTTTATTAATGCATTTGTCAATGTATTACATATTTATGCACTACAAATTAAAATAAAAGTAGAGGCAAATACATTACAATCTGAAACATAAAATTACAAAATTACTCATCAAAACATGAAATTAAGTACATTAATATATACATTAGTTTAAAAATTACAATTTTAAATTAAAATTAAGCTCTTTCTTTATATATGAATAAGGAAAACACCAAATATATTATTTTCTCTAAAACTGAATTAAAAAATTGTTTATCTGATAGATCTATAGCCAGAAGCTTATAATCATACTGATATGAAAACAAGCGAACTATTCCTTACCTTTAATTCAGAAGTTATTGCCGTCTTTGATGTGGATGGCTCTGGTAAAATATGGCCTAATTTATCGACAAGGGTCTATGCTATAGGTTTGGTAAGTCGAAATAATCCAATAAAAATAGAATCGTTAGATATAGATATATAAAATAGAATCTTAAGAAATTAAAATATCCATTACCCTTTATTCCAATGGCCGTGACGAATTTCTTTAAAATGCCTGTTTTGAATTTTTTTCTGTACAGTGTGTACATTAATAGAACGCATCTGAATTAATTTATATCTTATGCCTCGCACTTGCCCTTTTAATCTTTTCCAATTAGGCTAATTCTAAATTAGCAGTAAATTTGGAGGTTAACATCGGCAGTATACAATGTAGTTCTTCAGACATACTTGGACAGTAGATTTTTTCTTAGTTCATTTCTTTTCCGCATCATTTGTAGCAGTGGTCTTCAAGCTGCGTTCAGCGCAAAGTCGTAGCTAAGGTTTTCAGCGGCCAGGGACAGTTGAAGATTTCGCGCGCCCTCTTGTTTGCTAAGAATGGAAAATATTTAATTCTAAAATTCGTAACATCAGTTTGGCTTCTCATGGATGCCGCGCCCAGGGATAGATGTCCCTCCTTGTCCTTTAGCTACACCCCTGGTTCAGCGGAATCATAGCGTTTCATGTAGCCCTTCTAGAGGTTTGTAGTGATTACGTTATGCAAGAGACCTCGATAGTTTCGAGTGAGTAGTTGCTTGCTCGTGTCACCATCTATTAGGACCAATCAGAAGTGCTGCAGCCTATGAGTTTCGCATGCCCTTTAACCTTGGGATTCGATCCTGGGTTTGTTTAATGCTAGTCGAGTTCTCTACCAAGACAGCTCTCTTGCGCTAGGTTCAAGAATTCCAACTATTTCAAGTTTGCGAGTATTGAGTTGCTCTCGAGATCGCTACGCATTATTCTCCCAAACATCTCTGATGTGATATTATGAGAAGTTCGATTTGTGGGTGTGATTGCGAGCCCAGTGCGTTGATGTGATTGCGTTTGATGGGCCGCGACTGCGGTGTGTGGACATGTGCAGTTGGATCCGTTGATGGCTGGGGGGGCATGGTTGAGAAACCCCGTTTGTTGGCATGTGTGTCGCCGTTATGTTGAGATGGAGCTTGTGTGACATAGTTAGTCATTTTTCCTCAGTGGAGGGAAGTGTTTGTAGTTCTGCGGGTCACCAATGTCACGCGAGGGACCTCGGTGGTTTTGAGTGAGTATTGGCTTGCTCTTGTCAGCAACTATGAGCACCAATGAGAAGAACTGAGTTTCGCATGCCCTTGAAGATGGTAATGACCTAATGCGAGCCGAGTGCTTTACCACTAGCGCAAAAGAGCTTCCGTGTGCTAGGTTCAAGAATTTTTAACGCTTTCAAGTTTGCGAGCGTTGGTTGCTCTCGAGATTGCTAAAGATTCCTCAAGACAAATATCAAAATACGAAAGAATCTTTGAATGCCATCTGAATTGCAAAGTTAAACATCAAAGAAAAGAATAATTCTTTTTTGCGGTCCCTTAGAGTATTTTGAAGTAGTTCCTATTTTTATGAGAGTCTGTTCAGTCACATGTGAATAAAGCAGATTTAGGGGCAATAAAGAAGGATCCTTTGTCAGTCTGTAAGCATCAGAATTTATCCTAGATATAGTTACACTGATATAAATATAATTCTAGTGTTATTAATTATATAGTTCTTAAAATCCGTGAATTAGTTTCCATTACCTGAGCAATATAAAGCTGTGTAAATTTCGATGGCTGAATGATATTTTTTCTGTGAGCGCCAAATTCCTGACACTCTTGATATCACAACTTGCGGCAATCTATACTGTAACTAAACTAATTCCAGCTAGAACAGAGCCGATCAGGTAGCCTGGACTCAAGCACAGCTTTCTTTCAAAGGCTTCAAATGCTTAGTTTCTTCGTTCATGTGAAAAAGTGTTATGAAGAGTTATAGTGTGATTTAAAGTGCTCTAAACTTCCAGTCTTGGGCTTGGCCTGGAAGGCATAGATCCGGCCCTGTTAGAGATGAATGTGTGTGTTATGTATAAAGCTTCTGCCATACCATAAACATTTCAGGAATTTCAGCCAGCCAGAAGATTTCCTGAAATTTCAATTGTGTAGTTACTAGAGTACCATTCTATAGCTTGAGTCAGACACCAAGCATAATCATGTATTCCCATAATTTAGTATTCTACTATCGGTTGGCGTTTTAGTGAGGTAAACAATCAAAATCAAAGGGCACATCTTCTTTTTTAAGGCTGTAAAATGTAATGGAGTTCTCTTTTCCTTTTTAGCAATATGCATATTTAAGGCTGTAAAATGTAATGGAGTTCTCTTTTCCTTTTTAGCAATATGCATATTTTTACGAAATTGAAGACTAATTTACTGGGAAATAAGAGATGGCACGGTTTGATCGTTTGATTGGTAATTCTGTGTTTTCAGAAGTACTTATACAAGCAAATCATGCCGTTAAACTTACATAATGTAGTGGCTTCAATAAATTGATAACTGTAATTTGCATTCACACTGTTCAATAAAAAGCTGTAATGAGGTAATGTTTTCTATTTGCCACGTATAGTTATGGAAATTAAAATATATTTCCAATACTTTTACAGCATTCCTTTTCCTACGTATGGTAAAGGGTTTGCACACACACACACACATACACAAAAAGTGTTGTGATTGGGAGCTGATAAAATCATGAAGTTCATCTGCGATTTATAGTACTGCGTCTCAAATTTAAATTCCTGTATGTAATTCAATACTTCAGTGCCTTTTACTATCAATGTCTTATTAAGAGCTTCAAGGGGAAAAAACAAAAAACTCTGTTTTACTGTATGTAGCTGAAAATGGCGTAGCTACAGTTTTTGCCTCCCGGGACGATCCCTTTGCACAGCAAGCTCATAGCTCAATGCATAGTTAAACTAAAAAACTAACAAAAAATGTGAAAGTTTTCAGATTTTAATGGTTGCCCAAAAGGGTTTGTTCAGATCTTTTACGATCTTGCTGAGCTCGCAATCCACCAGTCAGCTCTAGCACTTACTCCTGTAAATTCTTTTTTTTTTTAAAATCTTTTTAGCTTTATTATTAAGCATCGTTTTCTTCGCACTTGTGCCCCATGCTGTTAAACAGAAAAATCCCAAAATTTTTAAAAGCAGCATATCCTTAGAATTTCGGATTCAGTATTAAGCGTTCGCATACATCTTTCTAGATTGAAAATATTTTGTCAGTTTATCATATCAATATGCAGTTTTCTTAGTAAGGTAGTTTATAAAACTTTCTTTGTCTTTTTATTATGAACTTTTTACGTGTTAACTTTCTTTATTAAATATCCTTTTCTTCGCACTCACACTACATAAAATTTCTTGCTTTTAAATCCATAGTTTATCACTCAGTAAAATTCCGGATTAAATTTGAAAGGAACTTAGGCTTTACTGAATAGCAACAAGCTGGCGCTGAAAGATAAATGTATTTATCTCCGGGCACAACACATTGCTTTGATAGAGCCGAGTTTGTTAATTAAAACTGAAAGATAAATATCTTACTTTTTTTTTTTTTCCGAATTACAACACATCCGCGCGCTGGAGATAAAAATGATTTATTTCGAGCAGTGTTGCAACTGCTCGCTTCCAAATGGTTGAATTCGTTAATCGATAATTCATAAAATATTTATTAAATATGAAATAAAAAATCGGCTTTCAGTTTCCCATGTTCGAGTACGTAATTCAAAATTTGAGTCTAGATACCGTTGTGTTTTCACAGTGCGAGGAACATACATACACACATGCAGATTCTTCATTATTTATTTTATTAAAACAACACAAGATGATAATATTTGATGGCAGCAATTTGAAAAGTGACACCCTGTTTATAGTGAAGTGACGCAAAATCTCATTTCGAGACTAATATACCCCTTTTGGGGGGGGGGAATACCTGCAATATGTCAGATCAAGATATACGAAAATGAACAAAAAGTGTGTATTTTTTTATAAAATACAACCTTAAATATTAATTGCAGCATTCCTTAAGTACTAATTTTCTTATCTAAGTTCTCTTCTACTTAGAGGCAGCATATGTAGAAGCAATAGACCTCGGGTACAGAAGAATTATTTTGCAGAATATTTTAGTTCAGAAGCCATCATAGAGTGCATTACGTTTAATGAAAGAAAGAAACGTGAACATGTAATTTTCTTCAAAGGTGATGGACATTCCTTCCTCGTAAATTTATGAAACTGCCCGGAAAGCAAAAACTGTGAAACAGCAATACCCTTGCTGCTAATATCCATTCTTTACGGTCCACTAGTGCCCAAACCGTCGCGGAACACTGGTCGCTCGATTCAGGCTTAACCCTTTGCGGCACAGTGTGTCCGGTCTGAACACACCTAAAAATTTCCTTCTGTAACAGAAAAACTGAATGAAAAAGGATTTATAAGTTACTATAGGTTACTCTGAACCTTCTTTATTTATAGTAGATGGCAGCTCAACACAAACTAGTCCATGTATTTTAGCCATGTTGAGTTTTAATCTCATTATTTTATATTAGTTTTAAATTTTTACCTTGAAATCTTGCCTAAAATCAAACAGCGAACTTCCTCTAGGCCTAATTAGACTGCCTACCGTTTTTTTTTTTTTTTTTTTAAATCAAAACTCCAACTTTAAAGGGAAAGGGTTAAAATTCCACTACGAATGCATCCTCCCCCTCCGTATATAGCCGTCGCGTGCTTAGCCCAAATCTAAAGAATCCTAATGTGCACATAAAATCATCTTATTTTTGTTTCTTTCTCTGAGCTCTGGCAGCAATCCAAACTCTCCCGAGACATGTTCGTTTTAATGGCATTATCACTAAATCCAAATTTTGCGGTTTTTAAATGCAAGATAGCGAAAAATCCGCCTCCAAACGGAAGTTTAAAAACCAATGCACAGAAGGTGAACATTTTCATTATCAGAAGACAAAGAAGCATAAAAAGTTAGTTTTTTTTAAACTCATTTTTTTTTAATTCATGTTTTCTTTTTTAATGGCATTATCACTAAATCCAAACTTTGCGGTTTTTAAATGCAAGATAGCGAAAAACCCGCCTCCAAACGGAAGTTTAAAAACCAATGCACAGAAGGCGAACATTTTCATTATCAGAAGACAAAGAAGCATAAAAGGTTAGTTTTTTTTTAAAAAACTCGTGTTTTTTTTTAATGGCATTATCACTAAATCCAAATTTTGCGGTTTTTAAATGCAAGATAGCGAAAAATCCGCCTCCAAACGGAAGTTTAAAAACAAATGCACAGAAGGTGAACATTTTCATTATCAGAAGGCAAAGAAGCATAAAAAGACTGAAATTAAATGTCCTACTATAAAAGCGTTCTAGGACGCGAACGTACTTAAATATCAATCAAGTATCCTGAAAAACACCTATTGAATACGTTATCGGTAAAAAATCTAGGAATGGGTGTTTATGTCTTTTATTTGAAAATATTGCAAGTTCGAACGGTGAAGTAGTTAAGAAGACAGATTCCTAGTCAGAAACCAAGACTCTAAGATGGAGTCCTACATAAAGGCTATGTTTCAACTACATTATTTCCTTCTTATGTCTTCGCGGGGCTAATATCGATCGCCTCCTGTGAGGTACTCTGAGCAACGTTCTGGGTAATGAGACAGACAGTTGATCAATGGGCTTAGCCATTTTCGATGACTGCTTAACAAGCAAACGTCCTACCATTTGAAAAAATAAATAAATAAATAAATAAAAAATAAAAAAATTAAATAAAGAATAGTGAACTGAAAGGTTTCAGATTTTAAATTACGTCCAAAGGGGCGTTTTTTTAACATTTTGTCTGTTACCTTTATTCATTAAATATCGCGTTCTTCGCACTTAAACCATAAAATTCAGCTCAAGAACAATATCGCAAAATAGTTTTAAATTGAGCATATTTTTAGAATTTCCGATACAGAGATTCGCACGTTGGAGATAAAAATGTTTTTTTCGGTACAACGTTGCTATTGCTTGCTTCGAAATCCTTGAGTTTGTTAATCAAAAATTCGTTAATGTTTTACAAAATATGAAATCGATAATGAAACAAATCCCAAATTTCAAATTTGGGCTTCCACATGCCCATATTCGCAGAAGGATTACATCATTCAAAATTCGATGGCTCTGTGTACCGTTGTTTTATCACAATGCGAGAAATATACATACATTTATGCCGATTTTCATTATTTAATTTCTTCAAATATAATGCAGGACTCTTAACATTTGGTGGCAACAGTTTGAAAAGTGAAACGGACATTTACAGTGGTGGCCAAAATTGTGGACACTTTTGGAAACTTTTATGTTTTTGAACTTTGTATGCTTATAGAAAATGTTACATTTCGCAAAATGCAAACTTGTATATATCATTTTAAAGAGAATTTATTACTGAATTCAATACAAAACACAAAATTCAATTATTTGCAATACAAAACAAGTTATATTTACTTTAATATAAATTAAAAACACAGTTATGAAGTGATTTGTAATGTCTAGCTTTCCTGGCCAATCACTGTTCTTGTTCTGAGAAACAATCAAATGTTAGTAAATGCCAGTAGAAGCTGACATCATGTTTACACTTGAAACAATTCATTATTTTGCTTTGTTCTGTAGAAGGAGGACCTGTTTCTTATACACTGCAATTACAAGTAGGAATTTTTGCAAAAATTTTTAATATTTAGTCAAGAAGCAATGACATCAAATAAAAGAGTAGATTGGACACCTAGAAAGAGATGTAATATTATTGTGTTACAAGAAAGTGGTCTTTCCTATGCTGAAATTGCAAGACAGGTGGGCAGTTCAGTGACTACATCTGGAGTCCGAAAGTTTTATTTACGATATCAGGAGACAAATTCAATAAAACACAGAGAAGGAAAAGGCCGAAAAAGATGCACCACATCTATTGATGACAGAAGAAAAGACTATGTCTCCAAGATAGAAATATGTCATCAGCGGCCATCAGAAGTGATTTGAATGATGCTGGTGTTTCTGTCAGTTCAAGAACAATCAGGAGAAGATTAACACATGTTGGACTGAGAGGTAGAATTCCACGAAAAAATCCTTATCTTAATTTTCAACAACGAAAAAAAAAAAAAAAAAAAAAAAAAAAAGACTACAGTGGGCAAAGGAACACATTAATTGGACAGATGATCAGTGGTCACAAGTTATATGGAGTGATGAAACTAAGATATCGTTATTCGGTAGTGATGGGCGAAAATATGTAAGACATAGAATAGGAGAAGAGCTACATCCTGACTGCATTCAAGCAACTGTAAAGAACCCAGTTAGTGTTATGATTTGGTCATGCATGTCAGCAGATGGTATTGGTCGCCTTCATGTCATCGATGAATGCTTCGTTTATTTTTCAGCAGGATTCTGCTCCTTGCCACACGGCCAAAATATCGAAAGAGTGGTTTCGTACAAAGAGCATTAAATTGTTGTAATGGCCCGGAAACAGTCCTCAGCTCAATCCTATCGAAAATTTGTGGCACCGTTTGAAAATTCTTGTCCGAATGAGGCGACCATCAGATAAAAGGCAGCTATCCTTAAACTATAAAGAAACTGGAAAAAATCTCCTAAATACTAGACGAACGCCACTTGCTCTTGAAGTGATTCACTTTACGAACAAACCGTGATTAAAAAAAAAAAGTGAGCAGAAAGTCTTTTAGATTTCATTCACCGAGAGCTCTTGTTGAAGAGTGCCAAGTAAGTTCGATTCCCGTTTTAGATAGACTAGAAACGAATGTGTTCCGGTTTGAATAGAGATTTCTCTGCTTTTGAATGACAGCACGAAAATCAGAAGCACATTAATTTAGAGAACCATAAGTGGCAACAGGCTGAACTTTGCAACTTGCTTTCAATTTGTTTGATGCAGCTCGAATGCTGCTGATGAGATGTTAAATCGATTCTAGATTAAATTATTGCTTTTATTCTAATAATTAGCTTGAATGTTGATTTAGATAGAAATACTGCTGAATCATTTGCGTAGAAATTTAGATGCGCCATTTCGACTTATTGTGGAACTTTGTTAGATACACCGCGCCATTAATTTTATACTGAAAAGAATGTATATTCTTCCATGTCAAAAATGACTTTAATTAATTTAGAATTTCTCAACTTCTTGAACACGTTTTATTCTAGAATTTTACTTTTAGTTCCAAGGAAAAAGGAATCTTTATCGAACCTCTAAATGGAAATCTTTATGGAATCTCAGAAGTTGAAAGAAAACAGTCCAAGGAGTTAGCAGTTCGAGTGCATCAATTCTCCCGATCTCACCACTCGCTCGATTTTTTCTGCTTTTCGCTTCATCGTCGCAGATCTTCCTTCTTTCACTATATCTTTCCAGTCTTTTTCATCAAGGTTTTTAGTAATGAGCTGAAAGTCGTAAAAAGAACCGAATCAGTTTGTAAGGATCTTAAGTTTTACTAACGTTTATTTTATTTTAAATCTTTACTATCACTTCTTATTTTCTACTTCCGGCCAGAATTAAAAGCTTTAACTTATTTATGCAAATTTGTCTGGCGAACGCCAAGTACTTAAGTTGTGGCTTTTTGCCAAGCAAGAGAGGAAGGAGTTAGTAGAAGCAGGCCGCTTGCCTTAGCAGTTTTACTCGGTTGCTGGTTGCCTCCCAGGCCAGAAGTTTAATCCTCTTAATAATTTTAAACGTATTGTAGTGTTAACAGTTCTCTGTACTACATACGGCTTCCTGTTAATATACGGCCAATCTTCCACGTAGGCCCTTGTTTATTATTCCAAAGTTAAGTTAGAGTTCAGTTAATATTTTTATATTCTTACGTTTAGACCACAAGTGGTTGGCCTCTGTATTTCGAAGTCCAGAAATCATTGTAAAGAGTGAAAAAATAAAGGGTTTCGTATACCCTTCCTGTGTATCTTGTCTACTTCCCACATTTATTGAACATAGCTTTAGTAAGCTCCCTGTTCCGAGTCAGGTTTTTGAATGTTCCCAAAACAAGTAAGGCGGAACATTGAACCTGATAGTGGCGCCCGACGAAGAAGAATAACCATGGCCGAGTTTCAAGAAGAACCTGTGCTGCCTGCAGAAGCGGCTCAGAATCCAGAAATGCCAGCTGCCGCCCTGGAAGGATTTGGTTACATCGTCCAGACCATGCGCGCAGCGATGAAACCAGAAGCAACATTTAATGGAAACTGACCGGTAACCAGTTTTTTGGAAAAACTAGATGACCACTTCATGATGTATCCCGTGCATGAGTTCCAAAAAGTCACCTTAGCTACCAGCGCTTTGAGGGGCCAAGCGCTTAATTGGTTCAAATGCATAGGCAGAAGTCTCTTGGGTAAAGCGGGAAGTCCCACCTATACTTACGAAAATTTCAAGACTGCCTTAGTAAAAGCCTTCCCTGTCGTAAGGGATCGTGCGAAATTAGAAGCGGAACTTTTCAGCATATACCAGAAACCAATTGAAAATCTCTCATGCTTTATTTTAAGAAAAATTCACGTCTTCAAACTCTTGTATGGAAACCGTCCGGATCCTGAGATAATTGAAGTGATTTTGCCGAGGTTACTTCCCCAAGTACAAGACTTTATTGAATTAAGGAATCCGACTACACTGGAAAATTATTTGAGCTAGCAATCCAGTTTAAAAGTAGAAGAACGGCGGACATTGAAAGAAGACGCCAATATCAACAACGAAACCAATTTGGTGAGCCAAGACCACAGCAAAGTGAAGCACACGGCTACGGAAGCAAAGCGAATCAGTGGGCAAGGAAACCCGAGCATTCAAAAACAGCCGGCGAACGTCGACAGTTCAATAGCAATCCAGGAAAAAAGTCTCAAGGCCAGTGGAAAAAGAAGGAAAGCATGGAAAGGAAAAAAAGATTTAAACTAAAACGGATTTCTGCTGACGGGAGGGTGCGGAAATCCGAAGGCCAAGAAAACCCCTCTTCCTTCAAGTTAAATACAGTAATGGTGAAAAATTTGACTCTTCCAAAGATTGAAGTGTTGGTGAATAACATCCCAGCCACCGGACTCCTGGATACAGGCGCGCAGTGTTCCTGTGTGGCAGAAGATTTTTTTAGGAAGTATTTTCGTAAATATCGCATATATAATTCGGATAATACGACAGTGTTAGCTGCGCAAGGAGAAAGATGTAAGTGCATAGGTAAATTACCGCTATACATTCGTATCAAGGGCGAACAAGTAAAGCTTATGTTTTTTATAGTAAAGAAACTGCAAGCACATATTATCTTAGGGATAGATTTTCTTTCAGAGACAGAAGCAACGCTGGATTTTAATGAAGCGTCCCTTAAGCTGACGATGAAACCAGTTCGAGAAGAAAAAACGGAACCGCCAATGTTAAACCTTGACCACCTGCCTAAGGAAGAGCAACAAACAATCCGAAAAGTGGTAAGTGAATTTGCTTCGTTATTTAGTGATATTCCAGGATTTACTCAAGTTACTAACCATAGTATCGACACCGGAGATTCAATGCCAGTTCGCCACAAAGCATACCGGTATGATAAGAATAAAGAAAAATTATAGAATGGCACATTAGCGATATGTTACGTAAAAAGATCATAACGCCCATCTCAAGTAGTTATGCTAGCCCGATGGTTTTATGTAAGAAAAACAATGACTATCCATTAACACATCCAAAAAGGTGGCGTTTCGCGATTGACTATCGTAAATTAAACTCCATAACTAAATATCGGGTATATCCGTTACCTATTATTGAAGAAATTCTAAGGAACATAACGTCTACCCAATACATGACGACTTTAGACTTAACGACTGGTTATTTTCAAATAGGGGTAAGACCGGAGGACGTGCCTAAGTCTGCTTTTATAACCAAGTCTGGCACTTATGCATTCCTGCGTATGCTGTTTGGCCTTTCAGTGGCACCGGCAACATTTCAGCGATGTATGGACATTGTGCTAAGGCCTGTTCTTGGAAAGTCCACATTTATCTATTTAGACGATATCATTATTACTAGTGATAATCTGGACCAACATGTACAGGATTTAAGACAGGTGTTTACATTATTAAATGAGGCCGGTCTAAAAGTTAATGTCGAAAAGTGCAAATTTGCAGCCCCTGAATTAAAATATTTAGGTTACAAAATATCTCAGAAAGGAATCGAGACAGACGAATCAAAAATAATCGCTGTACAAAAGTATCCGCCGCCAAATACGGCGAAGAAGCTCTCTTCTTTTCTAGGACTTTGTTCATATTATAGGTCCTTTATAAAAGATTTTGCAGCTATTGCTGAACCATTGTTAAAATTAAAAAGGAAAAAGGCAAGATTCTCGTGGACGGCCGAAGCCAATAGTGCTTTCGAAAAATTAAAGCAAGCATTAACGCAAGCCCCTGTGTTGAAATTTCTTGAAAAGGATGAGAATTTAGAAATTTCAGCGGATGCTTCGGATTATGCGGTAGGAGCGGTACTTTCGCAAAATCAGCAGCCCGTGGCATTTTTAGTCGAACTTTAAATCAAACACAAAGAAATTTTTCCGCGACCGAGAGAGAGGCACTTGCAGTTCTGTTAGCAGTGCAAAAGTTCCGAGTCTATTTTGGAAGGGCGCCAATAACAGTGTATTCTGATCATGCGGCGGTAACTAGATTATACTCAGGGAAAAACTTATCCCCAAGGTTAATAAGATGGGCACTCAAGCTACAAGAATATAATCTGGTAATCAAGCATATCCCCGGAAAGGAAAATATCGTAGCAGATGCCCTATCCAGAATAAAAATAGATGAAGAAGGTAATACTGTAAAGGTGGCAATGCTCACAGCATGTACAATAAATTCCCGAGAAACTGTAATAAACGAACTGTGTAATGATCCTGAGTTTAGAAACATTTATGAGTATTTAAAGGATCCTGAAAATTTTAGCCACCAAGATATTGTGGCGATAAGAAATAGGGCGGCCCATTACGAACTAATAGATGGTCTATTATTTTATACAAAAACTACAAATTCCAACAACGAATTTCGACCTGTTATCCCAGCTAGTCTTAGATTAAATATCCTGCAGGAGTTACACGACAGCCCATTAGCTTCTCATGCTGGTATTCGAAAAACTATCCAACGCGTACGCGAGGCAGTCTATTTTCCTGAACTGCAAAAGTTAACAAGGGCGTATGTCCAGTCCTGCCCAACATGTCAAGCAGTTAATTATATTAATTTCCGCCCGGCCGGGTTTCTAAATAGTATTAAATCCGATTTTCCAAATGAAATAATTGGCATCGATTTATTGGGCCCTTTCCCAAAAAGTCAGTTAAATAAAAGTCGCTATCTCCTTGTTATGGTTGATCATTTTAGTAAGTGGACCGAAATTGTTCCCTTAAAACGAGCCTCCGCGAAATTAGTTACTGATTCTATTTTAAAAAATATATTTTAAAATACGGGGCGCCCCTAAAAGTTATATCGGATAATGTCCTCAATTTGTAAGTAATATATTTGAAGACATGTGCCAAAAACTGGGCATACGTCATTTAAAAATGGTCCCGTATCGGCCGCAATCAAATATAGCGGAACGGGTCAATAGAAATATAGTGAAAATTATCCGTAGTTATGTTAAAAATTTTCATAAAAGCTGGGATAACTATGTCAATGAATTTGCTTTCGCCCTTAGGACCGCAAAACATGATACAACGGGCAAAACTCCTGCTGAGTTATTTTTAGGCAGGAAGATTATAACGCCGTTAGATAAATTATTTTATGTTCAACAAAGAGCCCCAGAATTTAAAATGGGTGATATGGAAAAATTAATTAAAGAAGCAAAAAAGAACACTGAAGTAGCACAAAGAAAACAGAAGCTCTATTATGATATGAAACGACGGGGAGTAACTTATAAAGTAGAAGATGAAGTATTAAAAATTAAGCATTCACTTTCTTCAGCACCAGAAGATAAAACCGCCAAATGTTTTCCACGATTTGAAGGACCATATGTCATAGAAAAAATAACTCACGCTGTAGTGGTGTTAAAAGCCAGGAATGGTGAAACATGCTCCGCAAACATTGACCAGATAAAACCCTACTATGACCGTAATAAAATGAAAATATTTCAAGATCTTTTGCAGGATCCGGCACGGCAGGCACTGCAGGCACAAGCTCCAGAGGTGGAACAACGACAAGCACAAGGGCAAGCCATTAGGAGGCAGGAGCAATTGAAAAGAAAGTTTCCCCGTTGGAAAATTGAAGGTAGCAAGAAAAAGAAGCCGTTCCACCGACCACAAAAGAGAGCGCACGACCACCCCCAGAATGAAGAAGGGAGAAATACGACGAATGCAAAGAGAGCCAGGAGAAATAACGGCAACTATAACCCGGCTCCCAAACGGAAAATCTACTCATCGGACAGGACTCTACGCAGCAAATGTCGCCGAATTGCGGAAGGACCACCAGCGGCGGAGGAAAAGATACAAGGAAAATTTGAACGGCCATCAACGAGATCCAAGCAGGAACGAGAGAGAAGTGTCCCGGTTCCGCCAAGACCAGCGGCCATCAAACGGCCAAGACCACAGGCAGAGGCGAAAAAGAAGGTATTCAAGGGTGACCGAACTGGAGGGAAAAGAAAGCTCCTAGAGGAAGGAACTGAAGGGCGAGCCCGCACAAGAAGGAGGATAAATCAAACACGAATCTTTGCTACCTTCCAGGACTGGGCAGAGAAAAGAATTACTGCAAGTGGCAGATTTCAAGAAGTTTTACCTCATGTGAGGTCTACCTTTATCGCTAAAAAGGAGAGAAATGAGTTGTTACCTATTTTGGTATTATGTTTTTCAATTACTCGCGAGTAAAACTAAAGTTGATGTATAATAGGAATGTGTAAATACTTGAATATTGTAAAAGTTATTGTATAAATTTTATTGAAAACATTCTGGCAAGAAAGAAGTTTTAGTCTGAAAGACTTTTGAAATGTAGTATTTCAATGTAGAAGAATTGGCACTTGCTTGGAAAAGAATAGAAGTTAACAATGTACTACTAATGTATGTTTTAAAATGCGTAAAATTAACGGCATGTTAATATGTTCTTATATACAATGTGAACTGTTATTTTAAGCGTTAAGAAATACTGTGATATGTAAAAAGTGAAAGTAATGCCAAAAAATTTTAAACTTATTCGTGTGACTGTAAAAACAGCCAAATTATTGTGAATATGTGTTAAAGGTTGAATGAATGTAGTTAGGCTCTCTGACGCTATACTTCAGAGTTAGCTACTGTCAGAATAGTACCTCAGGGTTTAGAGATGAAGATAAGGTGTGTTACGAGGTCTTGTTATGTTGAATTTTAACACGTTAGTGTTTTGATTGTAGACGGTAGTGTTGAACACTGGTACATAAACACATTCGTGTTCCGTGTTTTCTTTTACAACACATGTCAGAGAGCACGGGGAGAGATAATTAAATAAAAGTCATGAATGAAATAAGAATGTTAGGAGAAATATAAATATTCATGTGACTTGCCATTTAATTGTGTAACATTTCTTTAAACTAGTTTTCCTTCCAGATCTCTGGAAGGAACCAGATTTCAACTAAAAGCTCCTGTTTAGATGCAGTACAGATGAAAAGTAATTGTCCATGGAGCTGATAATGTAAAAACAAATTTTTTTTTAAATTTCTAGTTTCTAGTGAGAAATGTTTGTAAGAGATTGGCCTCGCGTTAGATTCTAGAGCTAAAAGTTTTCAACAAGGTCGTTTTAGACCTCACTTTCAAACTAATTAACTCTGGCGGGAAGTATGTAAGGATCTTAAGTTTTACTAACGTTTATTTTATTTTAATTCTTTACTATCACTTCTTATTTTGTACTTCCGGCCAGAATTAAAAGCTTTAACTTATTTATGCAAAATTGTCTGGCGAACGCCAAGTACTTAAGTTGTGGCTTTTTGCCAAGCGAGAGAGAGGAAGGAGTTAGTAGTGTAGTGTTAACAGTTCTCTGTACTACATACGGCTTCCTGTTAATATACGGCCAATCTTCCACGTAGGCCCTTGTTTATTATTCCAAAGTTAGAGTTTAGTTAATATTTTTATATTCTTACGCTCAGACCACAAGTGGTTGGTCTCTGTATTCCGAAGTCCGGAAATCATTGTAACGAATGAAAAATAAAGGGTTTCGTATACCCTTCCTGTGTATCTTGTCTACTTCCCACATTTATTGAACATAGCTTTAGTAAGCTCCCTGTTCCGAGTCAGGTTTTTGAATGTTCCCAAAACAAGTAAGGCGGAACATTAAACCTGATAAGTTCAGTAGGCGGATGGTTCTTATTTGATCCCATAAATGAGCTGTTTCTTCCACCTCTAACAGGAATCTTTATTCCTTTCTATACTAGAAATTCTCGTACGGCAATTCTACTTTCCTGTTCTTGTCCTTTTGTCTCTCGTTTGCTCAATGGTGAGCTAATTAAAGATAATGATTCTCTTGCTCGTTTTCTACCTACTCATTTCGCACTTTGCAGATACTGTCGGGTTTCCGAAGATAGCGAGTATGATAAAACAACTATGCCATAGGTAGATTAGAACCACGGATCTTTTGATTGCTGGCTGAACATATTAATCAATTATACTGTGAGAGAACACAGGGAGAGAATGAGATAATTCTTTACAAGTTTTACTCGCAATCAGTAGCTGGCTGCATTGTCGGTTTTTCCCAGTTTTCTTCATGTATAATGTGAATATCAGCCAGTTCCGTTAGAAAGTCTTGATTTCTTCTTAGGTAGTTAGCCTTTGTGTGCCAAATAATAACCTAACCCAACATTATAAGTTTTACATACATTGGACCTCTTCCATCCCAAATAAAGGAAATCAATGCATGCTTTTTTATGCTTTATTTATATTCATTAGATTCAAGATTCAAAGACCTCTAACTAGTGATCGAGTGCATAAGATATAAGTAAGGCCGTCGCCTGCACGTTTCCAAAGGTACAATACGTATCACTGGGTTTTGTTAACTGTAAACTTCCCAGAGTGATCTTTAAGTTTTATGAAGAACAACCGGGGAAGACGGTCCAAAGCTCTACCATCCCTCTTCTTCTTCCCTTACCATTCGAGAGGATTTTCTTTTTGCCTTGTATTTATTTTGAAATCCCCCTTTCTGCGTAGACGCTACTTGGGCTGGTATCACACATTCATTCATTTCAGACGAACATCTGTTTCAGAAACGTTTTCTATCTGCTTTACCACTTGAAAAAAGACGCATGATTTTTCAAGTTCGTTTTACACAATCAGTCAGCTATTAGCATAGAAGCTATTTGTATTGGCGAACTAGTTTTCCCTTTACATGGTAACCCCAAAAAGATCCATGGTGATTGGCTGTTTCATATCATATGACTGTAAAGTCATTAGGGTTATTTTGAAGCAGGAGACACGAAAAATGAGCAATGCTCTCTTCAGAACTCGAATCTAGACTTCTCGAATACGCGCCGAGTTTGCTAACCGTTACAACACGAAGGCGTGGTGTAAGGAGGAAGAAAATATCTTATATAACGAAGCAGTAAATGCTCTAAATTTCTTCATTCGAAAGGTTTTGAATATGCATGATAAGACCTTTACAGACATCCATGGATTCTTTGCGATTCGAACCCGGGTCCATCGGTGTGGCAGTAGCATTACTAAAGATTTTACTGGCTGGACGGAAGTGGTTAAGATTGCTGAATAACGGTAGTTCGATCAGGCCTCGATCCCAGGAAAGAAGGCTATCAGTACGTTTGGATTTTCCTGTCTGTGACCAACTAGTCAATTTCGCTTAAAGAGTCCTCCACAAAGGCATCCTTCCCTTTAGACAGACAATCCTAATGTGCTATGCCACATTTACTAAATAGCCTAACCTAGCCAAGATTAACCTTTTCAGGAACAAAATGCCCGAGACGTTTTTTCATTCAAACGACCATTTTGATTGACCCGGATATTGTGATGCTATTTTCTTCCCTCCTCCTAAGATATGCAGTAGTAGGGGCAGTTTTACCAAGGGTATTGCGTCAGCTTATTGCGGAAAGCTTGTCCTAAAAGGATTTATTTGTGGTTTCTTATCTTTACTTGTTAGGAAATAGAAAAGATGCCATTTGAAAACTTCACATCTCTTTGTGCGTTAATGGTCGGAGAGGGGAGTAAATTATTATGAATCTCGATAGGCATTTTGGACATTTCGGTATTTTAAGCATACAGGTTAGAGAAGGCTTCGGTTTTCTAAGGGTTGAAAGCTAGACAGTGTTGGTAGAAAGAACCCACTGAGCGCTCTAGAAATGCATATTTATTAGACTCAAGTAGGTCTTGGTTTTTTACAACTCATTTATGGACAAAATATCTATTTCACTCCTGTTTACGAAGAATACACGCAATAACTGCTAAAGCATATGCAGGTCAAACAAATTGCAGAACTGTTGATATTGGTCATTTTCCCTTTCAAATGGTAGTACATTTATTCCAAGGCAATCGTGAGAAACGGTCAAATACGTCAGCAATTTAACCGTCAGATCACCGAGTGCATTCCCCACAGGGCGATCGATAACACATCCACGAGGAGAAAGGAAAAGACATACATACAATTATTTAATTTAGAACTCTTATCCCTTTGTCTTATCCTCATGCAAAACAACAGTCCAGTCTTTGACTCTTATTAAAGAAAGACGTATAAACTGAAGTAAAATTTTAAAACTTTCGTTCCTTCTTCTAACTTTATATTTTTAATACTTAGGATTTAAAAATTATTAAAAATTCTATGTATTTTGAATTTACATCTGATTATGTATTTCGAATATTTTAATTTGAAGGTCAGGCACATGCCCCGTTTCCTCTTGGATAAATCAAACCTGTATGCAGTCAAATTTTATGCGGCAGTCAATCCCACACCCTTGGTTTTGAGTTAGACGTTAGCTTCCTCTGGGGTCCGCTCAATCCACAGTAGCTGATATTGATCATTGTTACCAATTGAGCCGCTCTAATCGGTATAGCGGTTCCAGCTGATCAAGAAGAAGTCATGCATGTTTAAAATAATGGTGAGCTGAAAGTTATGTTGAGTGGTTTGGTGACTGGGAAAGAGGGATACGACGGCATCAAATTCGAATGTTCTTTATCAAAACTGAGGCGGAGTTGCACAGTTAGTGAGACGTGTCTACACTTATACGACTAATGATAAAATTGTGTTGTCCAATTAAATTTTCATCTTTCACTATGAGTTAGCATTCCGCACATATTTGAACTGAAATCGTATGAATATGTTAGCAAATGCAATTATACGTTATTGTTTTATCATCAGTCAATTAAAAAATACCAGTATAGTAAGGTAAAATTTTATTTCAGCATTTATCTCAACATAGGGAGAAGTTCTAAGACTGCAGAATTTGACTCAATAAATAAATATTCCTTCGTCCATTTAAATGCAAAAGATTAATTACATTATTCTTAAAATCTTTCAAACACTATCCAGTTGAACTATGTGTATTTTCTTCATTCGTCAAGAAACTAAAATTCATTAACAGGTAGCGTAACAAAACCTTGATTGCAGTTCTCTCTTCACATTTACCCATCGTGTATAATAGGATTCGATTCATTTGTAACTTTAATTCTTAGAATATTTTCAGCGTGTTACGGTCAGTAGTAATTTAATGATGTTTTTCTTGTTTTTGCGGTATGATAATATTTAAATGAGGAATTTCATCAAAATGTCAACAATGCTTTGAACCCATGGATTAAATGCACTCAGGTGGAATCCTCCACGTAAAATCGTCGTTACAAAACATATAAGCAAATTGACCTTCACATGTCAGGACACAGTATCCTCCAGGTAACTGCGGTGTACAAGGCCCGGCCCAAGCATGAATTAAAGGGGGATCAATGCAACCACAAAAAGGTAATTCACTCCATTTTCCTGCATTAATACATAGCAAATTTTCTCCTTTACCAGTTGGATTATTCCTGCACTTGATCACGCAAGTGTCTCCAAAATTTTTATTGCTACAGTCTTCGGCAAATTCTAGGAACTCATTCAAAATAGGCTCTGCACACGATACGCTACCACAATTTGGAGAACTCCATCGACCGTCATTTTGACAAACAAAATCATTTTGTGGCAACTCAAAAATATTTCTGCATTCAACTGCACATTTTTCAGATATTTGCTTCATTCTGCAGTCTTCGCTTACAGTGTAACTAACTGTTGATACAGGATCGGCACAGGTGCATTTTGGAGGTTCTGTCCATGTCCTGTCTTCCAAGCATGTTATCTTGTCAGTCGTTCCCAGTAAAGTACCACCTTGGTTGCACTGAACAGCACATTCGTCTCGTGGAGCTTTATCAACGCAATCATTCGCTGGGAAAAGAAATTTTGGCAAAGATGGAACAGGGCATAAACGTGGAACATTACAAGAAGGTTGCTCACTCCAGAATGTCCAACCACTACACACTAAATTATGACTCTTTTCTCCTGTTGGATCATTTCTGCACTTTACAATGCAGGACTCTCCATAAAATTTATTTCTGCAATCTTCTGCAAATTCTAAAAGTTCATGTAACACGGGCTCAGAACACTTTACTCTCCTACAATTCGGTGATTTCCATTTGCCATTATTTTGACATACGAATTCGAATTCGGGAAACTCAAAAATATTTTTGCACTGAACTTCGCATTTTTCAGATATCTGTTTCATTCTGCAGTCTTCGGCTACATTGTAAGAAGCTGTAGGCCCAGCGTCGGCGCATGTGCATTTTGGTGGCTCTGTCCACGTCTTGTCTTCTAAACAAGTTATTTTATTGTTTGCATCTAATAGAAAGCCACCCTGGTTACACTGAACAAAGCATTCTTCCCCAGGAAGCATTGATCTGCAATCCTGAACTGGTTCAAGAAATTCTGGCAGAGATGGAGGAGGACAAAAATTTATATCACAGGTTGGAAGTTCTCCCCAATTTGACCAACCACGGCATAGCAGATTCTGAGTTAATTTGCCACTTGGATCATTTCGGCATTTTACTTTGCAAAAGTCTCCATAAAACTTATTTGCGCAGTCTTCAGTAAATTCTAAAAACTCATGCAAAATGGGTTCTGAACACACCACTCTCCTGCAATTTGGAGAGCTCCACTTACCGTTATTTTGGCAAACAAACTGGAATTCAGGCAACTCATACACATTTTTGCACTGAATTTCGCATTTATCTGATATTTTTTTCATTCTGCAATCCTCTGCTAGATTATAAGAACTAGTAGACTTAGCGTTGGGGCATGTGCATTGTGGGGGTTCTGTCCACGTTTTGTCTTCCAAGCATTTTATCTTACTTGCATCTAAAAGAAAACCTTCTTGGCTGCACTGAACAAAGCATTCCTCACCCGGTAGTTTCGATGTGCAATCTTGTACTGTTTCAAGGAAATCTGGCAAAGATGGAATAGGACAAAACTTCATATCGCAAGTTGGGAGCTTACCCCAGTTTGCCCAACCACTGCAGAGTAAATTCTGACTCAGTTTCCCAGATGGATCATTTTTGCACTTCACCTTACAAAGTTCTCCATAATATTTATTTTTGCAATCTTCAGTAAATTCTAAAATCTCAGGCAGAACGGGCTCTGTACATTTTACTCTCCTGCAATTTGGAGAACTCCATTTACCATTACTTTGACAAACAAACTGATATTCAGGTAATTCATAAATACTTTTACACTGGATTTCACAACTTTCAGATATTTTTTTCATTCTACAGTCTTCTGCTATATTATAGGAATCTGTTGACTCGGCAATGGAACATGTGCAGTTTGGAGTTTCTGACCATTTCAAATCTTTCAAGCATGATATGTTATTATCTTCTTCTAATAAAGTCCCACCTTGGTTGCATTGAACAGGGCATTCTTCATCAGGACGTTTGAAAGAACAGTCATTTACTGTTTCAAGAAATTCTGGCAGAACTGGAGTAGGACAAAACTTTATTTTGCAGGATGGCTGCTCAGTCCAATTGGTCCAACCTCTGCACAATAGATTCCAATTTGCAACACCAGTCGGATCATTTTTGCATTTTACTTTGCAATAATCTCCGTAGAGCTTATTTCTACAGTCTTCAGTAAATTCTAAACCTTCGTGTAAAACAGGCTCCGAGCACTTTACTCTACCGCAATTTGGAGAACTCCACTGAGCGTTATTTTGACAAAAGAATTCATTTTGTGGTAAATCAAAATTGTTTTTACATTCTACTTCACATTTTTCAGATATATGCTTCATATTGCAGTTTCCTCGTACAAAATAAGAATTTGTAGATTTAGGGGCAGGACAAGTACATTTTGGCGGATCAGTCCAACTGGAAACATCAGAAGTGGTAGGTGAGCAGAGTATTGCATTTTCTCCAATTAACATGCCACCTTGATTGCACTGAACCTTACAACTACTGAAAGCGGAAATTTTAGAACAATTTCCTATAAATTCTAGAAACTCAGGTAACTGCGGAGTAGAACAGTAAGGAAACGCAAAACATCGCGGTTGGTGACTAGATACGGGGTCTGGAAACCAAAATCCATCGTCTGTACACCAAGTTTCTGCTGGCCCTATAAGAACACCACGCTTTTCACTGCAAGTTAAGTTACAGTGTTCTCCTCTACGTACATGCTTGCAATTGTTGGTAGTTGCCAAACCTTCAGGGAGCAATAGAGAGGGGCAGTAACAGTCCGGCATTTTACTCCACTGATTATTATTTATACATTGTATGTAGTTATTCCCAACCATATCGCCTCCATATGTGCAATTTAAGCGACACATGCCTTGAATTGGTGTTGTAAAGCATTCATTTTCAAAAGTTAGATACTTCGGAAGTTTAGGCATGCTGCATGCTTGCCTTTTTCGACAAACTGGGCTTTCAGTCCAATGTGTGATATTCAGGCAAACCAAAAAATTATCCCCAAACATTTCGAGGCCAGTATGACATCTCACTACACAACGTTCACCTTTTTGTTTCAGACTACAGTTTTCTGTCTCAATAACAGCAGGCTTTAGTTTAGGTCTTTGGCAGGTGCATTCTGGTAAAGGGCTCCAATGAGTTTCGTTTAAGCACGTAAGTTGAGAAGAGGATTTTAAGCCATCTGGTGCAACTATTAGACCTACTTTGCATTCTATGGCACATTTTTGACCAGGTACCTTTCCCGAACATGGTCCTGAGAATTTAAGAAGTGAATCAGGCAGTTCGGGTAACGAGCAAGTTATGATTTGGCATTTCGGAACAGAAGACCATTTCGTATCGTTGAGACATTTTATAGAATCGTTACCAACTAACTCCATTCCAGGCTTGCACCTCAATGCACACGACTGTCCTTTCTTTTTAAGCCTGCAGTTTTCCTTTGTTTCAAGCCTTGTTCCTAAGCTAGGTGCCGGGCAAGCACAATCAGGAACTGAGCTCCAGCGTATTCCTTTGTCACATGAAATGAAATTTGGTCCTAATATCTGGCCTCCTTCTGTGCATACCAGCTTGCATTTTTGTCGGTGACGCTTCAACGAGCAGTTCTCGGCTGTTCGGATTACAGTTTCGGATAAAATTGGACTGGGGCAAACAATCCTCTCACATTTCGGCACAGCAGTCCACTTAGTATTGTCCTTGCATCTTATTGAACTAGAACCAACTATCGCATGGTATATTCCGCAATTTAGTTTACAAGTTTCTCCTATTCTTTTAGATTTGCAATCTTCTTTTGTCCTAAGAGGAAGTGTTAAGTTAGGTGCCGGACAAGCGCAGTCAGGAAATGTACTCCAGTGTGTCTCATTAATGCATGTTATACTGTTTCTTCCTAAAATTTTGCCACCTTCCTTGCAGATCAATTTGCAAGATTCGCCCACACTCTTGATTGCGCAGTTTTCCTCTGCATGAAGAACAGCTTCGGGTAAAAGTGGTTTTCGACAGATATTCTTTTTGCATATTGGTTGAACATCCCATTTAGTATTATTTCGACAAGTTATAAAATCTTTCCCTGTTATTTTCAAATTTCCTTTGCATTTCAAATTACATGTATCTCCTACTCTTTTAGAACTACAATCTTCTCTAAAATTCAGTTCGTTTCTTAAAACAGGAACTGGGCATGTGCATTCAGGAAGAGGACCCCATCGTGTACCATTTAAACATTTAAATCGCTCTTGATGGGTTATTTTACCGCCTTGAGTGCAATTTAGCTTACATATTTGCCCTGGAGATTTATATGTACAGTTATCAGATATAGCGAATATATCGGCAGGTACAAACGGTTTCGGGCAGAACGAGATTCTGCAGTTTGGTTCGGAACTCCATTTTGTGTCATTTTCGCATGTAATGAAATTTTTCCCCGACATTACGAAGCCACTTTTACAGCTTAAATTGCACTTTGCCCCTCTTCGTTTATTACTGCAATTTTCTTTTGTAATTATATTCTTGCTTAGCTTTGGTACCGCGCAAGTACAATCAGGCAAACGGCTCCATCGCAAGTCACCCATGCATTTGATATGGTTTGTGCCAATTAATTTTCCACCAAATTTGCATCGAAGTCGACAGAGTTCATTTGGCCGCTTTGAAGCACAATCACGCTCAGCTTCCAAGTAATTTTTCAAGACAGGTGGAGGACAAGAACATGTAGGTAATTTTGTCCAATTTAACCCTTCCAAGCATGTTATTTCCTTTTTACCAATTATATTTCCACCCTGGCTACATTTTAACTGGCATGTTTCCCCTATTTCTTTAGACGAGCAATCCTCTTGAAAACTCAGTATCTTTGTAAGAACAGGCTGCCGACAAATCTGAGAAACACATTTTGGTAAACTACTCCATCGAGAAGTATTTAGGCATATAATAAAGTCATTTCCTTTAAGATGTAACTTTCCTTTGCAATTTATGTGGCATTTTTGCCCAGGCATTACGTTAGTGCAGTTACTCTTGCTTTCCAACTTATCTCTTAACTTTGGTTTTGGGCATGTGCATTTTGGAAAAATTGACCAGTCTGAAGTGTTTTCACATTTAATTACTCCTGATCCTAACATACTACCACCCTCTTTGCACGATAAGTGACAATATCCACCTATCAGTTTAAAAGAGCAGTCTTCGTTTAAAAGTAAATAGTTCGGAACCTTCGGCAAAGGGCATCTTTCTAGTTTACAGGATGGTTGAGACGTCCATGTTGTATCATTCTTACATAAAATGTAATTTTCTCCAATTATAGTTAAGTTATTTTTACAGCTTAAGTGACAAATATCTCCTGGTTGTTTTTGAGTACAATGTCCTTCCAGCTGAATGTGGCCTTTGAGAATAGGATCAGGACATGAACATTTTGGAAAAGGAGTCCATTTTGTTTCATTAAGGCACACAATGGAATCTGATGTCAAAAACTTTCCACCTTCCTTACATTTGAGTCGACATGACTGTCCTAGTGCTTTCGAAGAGCAGTCTTCATCGAAAGAATGTGTAGCTGGTAATAACGGTTTCGAGCAAACGATTCTTTTACAATTTGGTAATTTAGACCATTTTGTATCATTTGTGCATATTATATAGTCGAACCCTACTAGTGATAAATTTTGCTTGCACTCCAAATGACATGTTTGAGATACTTGCTTGCTTTTACAGTTTTCTTTCATTTTCAATTCTGATGTAAGAGCTGGTAGTGGGCACGTACACTTAGGTAAAGCCGTCCATTGAGTGACATTAATGCATGTGATACGATTATTTCCAATAATTTCACCATCTTCTTTACATTCAAGTTGACAGTGTTCACCAATTGTCAGCGAAGTGCAGTCTTCTTTAAACGCAAGTATTTGTGTTAATTTAGGTTTTTGGCAGATATTCTTCTTGCATTTAGGTAAGATAGTCCATTTTAAATCATTACCACACAATATGAAATCTTTTCCTATTAAGGACATATTGTGTTTGCAGGCCAAATAACACTTGGTTCCAATTTCATTTTGGCGGCAATTTACAGCTGCTTCGAGATCTTCTGAAAGAACTGGAAGAGGACAAGAACACTTAGGTATTTTAGTCCAATATTCAGTATTTATACATGTAATAAAATTTATACCTATTATTTCACCTCCTCCTTTGCATTCAAGTTGACATTTTTCACCTGTTATTTTGGATGTACAGTCTTCGCTAAATATTAGGCCATTCATGAGATGGGGTTTAGGACAGAATTTTCTTCTACAAATTGGCAAACTATTCCATCTAGTATTATTGTCACACGTAATCAATCTGTTTCCTAACAATTCTGCATTGTCTTTGCACGATAATAAACATTTTTCTCCAATTCTTTTTATTTCACAATTTTCATTTGTCTGCAGCTCAGGTGGCAAATTTGGTGCAGGACAAGAACAAATCGGTACTTCGCTCCAAAGCATATCATTAGTACAAGTAATGAAGTCACTACCTAATAATGTGCCGCCTTGTTTGCAGGATAGACGACATTTCTCTGTAGGCATTTTTGCTGTACAGTCTTCCTCATAGGAATGGGTCACAGGTAGTTGTGGCTTCGGACAAATTTTCTTTTGGCATTCAGGTAGTGTAGTCCAGCGTGTATTATTTTGACATAAAATGGTGCCGTTTTCAATAGACTCAAATGGCGGTTTACACATCAAAGAGCAAAGCTGGCCAGGTAATTTATTGCTACAATCATCAGAAGTCATCAAGCTAGCTTCCAGATTAGGTGGTGGACAGGTACACCTTGGTATATGAGACCAGTGTGTACCGTTAATACAAGTAAGTTTTGGAGAACCTATCAACATTCCACCTTCTTTGCATTCTACCTGACAATGTTCTCCAGCACGTTTTGTGACACAGTCTTCAGAAGACATAAATACATTTTGAAATGGTGGAGGTGGACAAACTCGTTTAATGCACGTGGGCAAAGAAGTCCATTTAGTATTATTCTGACAAAAGATAAAATTTTGATCAACTATTTCTAATTTCTCTTTGCACTTTAGTAAGCATTTCTCACCAGGTACTTTTGAATCACAATTTTCTTTTGCCTCTAAATCATCACTCAGGAAGGGAGTCACGCAACTGCATGTGGGCATAACAGTCCAATGAGACCCATTAACGCAGGTAATTTTGTCTTCTCCAATGAGATTTCCACCTTCTCTGCATTCTAAACGACAGTAATCTCCTGTAGTCTTCGAAATACAGCCATCATAAAAGATCAAATAATCCGGAAGGTTAGGTTTGGGACACACAGATTTCTTGCAAGTAGGTAATGAAGACCAATGTAATTCTTTTCTGCATGTAATTGAATTTGCTCCTACCATAGAGAAGCCTGATTTGCATGTAAGAATACATTTTTCTCCTGGAGTTTTATAAGTGCAATTTTCCCGGAATTCAATTTCGTCTCTTAATGAGGGAACTGGGCAAGAACATGAAGGGGGAGAACTCCATTGATAGTCTACTAAACAGGTTACATTAAATTTTTGATCTTGATTGTACTTGCATATAACTAGGCATGTATCACCTGGCAGTTTCCCTGTGCAGTCTTCAATGATTTCATGCTCATGAGCTATAAATGACAAACAATATTTTCGACCACCTGCGCAAGCTTTCACTACACTCCATGTCCCAGGAGAGAGGCACGTTGTAGCGTTTGGACCAATCATAACTGCTAGAGGATCATGACACTTGATATCACAGCTCATTCCAATTTCTTGCTTGCACTTTTCAATTAGCTTTGCATTATGTGGTACAGAAGGTGGCTTCTGACATTTCAGTTTCAATTCTGCGTAAGGAGACATAATGTTTGGAACACACTGAGGAACATCTTCCCATGTACCTTTGTGACAAAAAACGAAATTAGGGCCAATAAGCGCTAATGAATTTCGGCATCGAACTTGACATTTTTCGTTATATTTGAATGAACAATTAACTACAAACTGAACGTTTGAAGATATTTTTGGCTTGCAGTAATTATTCTTCTCACATTTTGGAAATCCAGTCCACGTTTTATTGCTGCAACGAATACTTTTGGCACCTTTCTGGATAAAGCCCTTTTCACATCGTACTATGCATACTGATCCTGCTATGTTTGAACAGTTCTTTTGCAAGATAACGGGTAGTTCAACTTTGGGAACCGGACAGAGTGAGTTTTGGATTCTGATATCCCAAAATACCTTTTTGGCTTTTTCACAGTCCGGAAGTCCGCTCCATTCGCCTGTAGACTCACAAACTGCTTCTTGAAGGAAAACTAACTTCCTGATGTTGTACCGTGCACCAGGGAAGAATATGCGCACATAGCAACCCACTTTGCATTTAACTTGAATAGAACTTTTGCAAGAAGGTTGAACAAACTTTACATTTGGAGACAGTGACTCTTTCGCACATTGTTCACGGAAGTTACAAGATGGAAGCGGTGACCATTCGAGTGTTGGCAAACATATGCTTAACTCCTGCACAATTCTTCCACTTGGGCACTGGATCTAGGTAAATTAGAGTAGTTCAATAGCGCAGTTATTCCGTATAAATAAGCAGAATTTATGAAATAAATTGCAAAAATCTGGTTTAACAATATGCAGAAAATAACCATACACGAATATAGAAAAATGGTTAAATAAAAAACTCCGTAAAATATTACTTGCTTACTTTCTTAATAACAGAAAATTCTGTGAGTAGGTAGGCATAAAAGTAAACGAGATAAAATGAAAACTTTAAGAACAAATTACACATAAAACAAAGATTAATATATTACATTGACATTTTTCGGAATTTGTTTATTGTAATACTTCTCATATGCGGAAGTAAAAGTAAACTTCTCCTCCTTTGCTAAATAACGGTTATTATAGAGGTGTCTGCCGAAAACATCGTGGCAAAAACATCAGGGGCGAAAACGTAGCGAAGGAAACAAAGCAGGGCGAAAATGTCATGGAACAAAGCGTCGTCGTAGAAAATAAAGCAAAGAGAAAATATCGCAGTTCTAAAACATCGCGGTACAAAATACCGTCGTCGAAAATAAAACGGTTCAAAATTTCGCAGTTTAAAAACATCGTCGTAGAAAACATTATGGTAAAAAATAAAGTACCTACAAATCATCGCATGCCGATCCAATAACATCGCAGACATGTGTTTTTCAGGCTTTAATAAAAAAATTGTAAAAGGATACTCACATAGTGATTTGTGAGCGCGAGATAAATACTGTTAATAAATTAATTAATGAATGAAATTAATTAATAATAAATAATGAATGAAAACCAGTATGGATTCACGTCTGAAAAAGATACAATATTAGCAATTGAAAATGTAAAAATAATTTTGGAAGAAAATAAAAGGAATAGTTTACATATTGCATTAATATTAGTAGATATTAGAAATGCTTTTAATAAACTTTGGTTGCCAAGCATAAAGTTGAATCTACTCAGATTAAAACGTCCAATAAATTCGTATAAAACTATTTTTGGCTATGTAAAAAATCGAAAAATAATATGTAACAGAGACGTACACATTAGGCAAATCTGCCACACCTATTGTTATATAAACCGTGTACTTATTGTAATGTAGAGATAAGTGTATATAGTGCAATGTTTATTGTAATGGCAACACTTGGCGAAGTACTTGGATTGCAGCTTCGTTGCGCAGTAACATAACTTCGTATAACATAACGCTTCAAAACATATTGGAATGCCTATTCTGAAAAGAATGGCTATGGTTATATAAAAATGTAATTCTTTTAAATAATCATAAATTGCCTGTAAAGTTGCGTGTGAGATGAATAAAATTTATACAAACTTTACATGACTCTCCTGGGTTCCTGGTGCAATTCAGAAGATCTGCATATTTCAATGGGGGACAAAGTCCATCGCCTGAACTCGGACAGTTTGGGACATGAGACCATTTACCATTAGGGAGGCAACGCAGAACAGATGTGACATTTTCACAGGTAAGTGTGCATTCTGTTCCCTGCTCTCTGCTACAGTTGTGCGCATTTGATCGAAGATGTGAAAGTTCAGGACATAGAATTTTCTTTGCACTAGCAGGGAGAAACTGGCGTCCAATCATTTCGATGCAAAATGTATTTTTGGCGCCATTAATGATGTTTTCACATTTTACTTTCTTCAAACTGTAGCGGAATGGATACTGGCACTGCGGTAGGAATGACCAGGTTCCATTGCTTAAACAGCGTGTTTTGCGCTTCCAGATTACAGTTCCGTTTAACACGCAAACGGCTTGGCACACATCTTGAATCTGGAAACGGCAGGATGTGTCAATACTGACGCCTTTCTGAAGACCAGAAGATCGGCAGCCGGCACTCAGTACTTCAGCTATAGAAACGCAAGATCTGAGTAAAATATCTGTAAAACTCATTTCAAATTAACTCAGATATATCTTTTCTAATTAATTTAGATAATTTTTTACTCTAATATTCTTATAATTTTTTTACTCTTACAATATACTTAAATATTTTTATATATAATTCTTATATTCTTGATCATACGCAGCCAAATATAAAATCAAGGAATGCTAAGAACAGCGGATTTTAGATTAAAATTCCCAAAGAAAAATTTGAGTGAATTGCATGCAATCATTCTTGTACATGTAATTTCGATTGATTGATTGTACACTGATGTACCATGATTTTTATTTTAGTTGCGTGTGACCAAGAATTATCACGATAGCTAAACTTTTTTTTAGTGACCTTAGTAACCGTGTAATTTATTTGCTTTTTTACACGTTTTAATATACTTTCTTATTGAATTGAAAAATTTATAAAGACAGAAAACCATTACTACTAAAATTTAAAAAAAAAATTCTTCTAATCAATATAGCATGAATTATGTGTGATGTTATTTTTCCTTCTGATATATCCAATGGAAAGGTAACTTCACTTAGTCTTCTGATTTATCCGATGGCGTAAGATAACATAAAATTCATCTAAATTTCTGTTGGATTTAGAAATTCTATCTCATCATTGCTTAAATTCCTAGAGTTGCTTATAATGAAGATTAAATCTTTTGTTTAAAAAATAAGAAACTTTCCTTTTTAGCAACTACACTATAGCTACTTTGTTAAAATTTATTACAAATCTACCAAACTTTATTAAGAAGTTGCAAGTGAGATTCAGTAAATGAAATACATAATTGAAACTCTTAATTCTTGAGGATCATTTTCTCCAAGTACTTTCACAAAAATGTATTTGAGTAACAGCAGAAATTTTACATATTATTCCAGAACCTTTAAAAGCTTCCGTTAGTGGCGCGCACCTAATGAGTGGATCACTATTGCGCTATCCCCAGTGTTGACTAAGGAGATTTGGCTCTCCTTAGTCAACACTGGGGGACGGTCCATGTCGATCTATTTTCTAGGCTTTTTCAGTGGATGCGCAAACGTCCATCATAGTCTTTGTGATATATATACCCAGATTATGTGAAACAAAAATCGTCCTACTGTGTTGACGGAAGGTTAAACCTTCTTGGCTGGTATCTAGGGCTTGGGGCGTTTACCTGCGTAAGGCGGCTATTCGAGCTAGCCGAGCTGGGGTGCCACTTCCTCCTATAGTGCACTGTGTCTCACTTACGACGAAAAATCCCCAATTGGACGAATCCCTTTTTCCTTACTGACAGCTTCTTCAGCTTGAGAATATTTAAGGTTTTAAGTCGTAAAGACACTACTTACTTATAACCATTCATACTTTCTCCGTGATTCGAACCTAGGTGAAAAGCTATGGCAGCCGATTTTCCTAGGACATAGTACAGTACTAAAAGACATAGATTAATAGTTAATTATGCTTCATCTTACACATGTATCTCTAAAACTACAACAATAGCATTTTCTTTTTTACATTTTTCCTAATAAAATCTTCTGCTGACAGTCAGGAAAATTAATATCTACAAAGTTTTTAGTTCAAACATTTAACGGTTATTTAGATTAGAATTAATAAAACGGGAATGAAGGAGAAAGCGCGAAAATTCGATCTTTCGAATCTCGAATCTTTTCGAAGATTCACAATATTCGAGGATTCAACTGTTTCATGACTATGCCTACGGTTTAAACGCTCTCTCACCTTTTTAGCCATTTTCAGGTATAATTAACTTCATACAAGCTGAAATGCTACTTACATGAATTAAGCACGATCATGAGTGCGAAGTACTGCACAGGCGTTTCATTTGCTTTCTCCCTCTAAAAGTAAATGTAGTGAGTATTGTTATATACACAATATATATATATATCACACTCGAAAAACTACCCAAATAGATTACACTAAAGCATACATAACTACATCTGACAATATTCTGTTGACAAATACAGTATATTTTCTTTTCAGTGTAGTTACACGAAAAAGAAAAAAAAAAACAAAAAAAAACCGAAGTGAAATATTTCTTAAAATATGTAGAATTAAAAATATATTAATCATTACAAATCATGAATTAAAGATTTACAATTAGAAACTGACTTTGAAAATATAAATTTATTGTTATTTACATGTAATAAGTTATCTTTAACATACGGAAATACAACACATTTCATCATAGAATACAGGGGAGCAAATTAAGCGGTTAAGAGCTGGACATCACGTTTCGTTTTTTAATAGATGCTATCTTTCGTAATGAAAAATCAGATTATGATGTAAACCTTTCTTTTATGTATCGATCCACCTCAAGTCATTAATGACAGTACCTGAATCAGGAACCCGAGGATTGGCTGCGAATTATCGTGTGGAAATTGACGTGACCGTCTCAGTGAAAGCGACGCTGTTGAAAATGTATGAAGTAATCAAGTCTGATGCTCAGGTTCTCTAAGGCTCCGTTCAGACGGTGGTATAAATGTCATAACTGGTTTAAGCCAAGCTTCGTTGCTAAGTAAGTAGACCTTGTTACGTCACAAAATCTGGTTTAGGGGTTTTGGAATAAAGTTCGAAGTTTTCAACCTTATGCCGATTTGTTATAAGAGTCGACCAATCAGAGCGAACGCACGAAACCTAATGAACAGGAAAGCTGTAGACACATACACTCTTGCGCACATTTAGCTTCTCTAATTTGCTACGGCTTAGACTCTGGGTCGTAGATGTGAACGGAACTCCTTTATTTTATGCCTTATGACTATGCCTCTATGACATTTCTACCACCGTTTCAGCGGAGCCTACGAGAGGATAACAATGAAGCGGGTTTAGAAAGGAGACAAGTCATTTTAATAGCTTGAAAGAACTATATAATTTTAAATTAAAAATATTGAATATAAACGTGTTAAAATGAGAGAAAAGCCATGTCTAACCCGAGGAGCTCAAACAAACAAAATACATGAAAGAATACAAAATAAAAACGAAAAAATATTAACTCAAAATGCATATTGACGGAGCGTGTGAAATCGTTGTTTTTATACATGCGTTTGAAAGTGTACTATACCTCTATATTGTAAAACACGGCGTGTCTAGAAAAAGGGAAAATGCCTTTCAAAGCCTAACCGTTTAACGTGTGACCATGTATTCTAAGATGAGGAGTGTTTGTTTTGATATGGTTTTCAACCCATAAATTTCTTGGGTAAGTTTTGAAATGCTATGTATATACAGTTGAACTTTGGTGAACATGAGTTTGAACTTTACTGGTCCGCTTATACTCGGAATCTTTTGCAAAAATTGTGATAGGAAAAGGTTTCAAAAATTTGCGCAATTTGTGGAATGCTAGAACGAAAATGGAAGCTTGGAATCGGTCATCTTCAGAGTATAGTTTAACACAGTGGTCGCGAAACTTACAAAGCTTGTGGGCTACCGTATCGTTTTTAAATCCTACCAACCAAAAGAAATAGCAACTTTAAAAAAAAGCTACATTTGTTTATTTTCTATAAACTTACATTTATAGTAAATATGAAATTAGTTTTAATTAAACTGTATATAACAAAAAGAAACTCAAGTTGAGTTGTATCTAAAAAGAAATTGAAGTGTAGTTAGTAATAAGTAAAAAATCTAGTTCTCCACTACAACACTTATATTCTTGAAAATCAAAATACTCCATGACACAAGTAGAGAACGTTTCAGCACCATTCTCTATAAAAAGCAGTTTGACAAAATATACAATTGAAATCCTTTTGAAATCCTGGAAGCGTTTTTAAGCTTCTCAAATTTGAAATCATTTCAACGTATTGTTTGCAGTTTTAAAGAGGCGTTGAAGACCCTTTCTTTTCAAGGGTTTGCTTTTCAAACAGGCAATGTGTTTGCATTCACCTAGGATGATATTTTTATCCCATAGTTCCAGCTTTTTGGAGAATGAAGCAGCATCTGAAACTGTTCCGCCAATATCTTTATCCCTTCCTTAAAGCTTTAAGTTAAGTATTAACTTTTTAGTGATGTCTGCGCGAAAAGGAAAATTCTGTAGCCAAGCCGGATCTTCTAGTTCACGAAAGTATTCGCCTTGTTCTTTCAAAAATTCTACTAAGGCAGGACAACGCTGTAAAACTCTGCCTCCACTCAATCAACGAACTTCCGTATGAAGCACTAGATCCAGCATATAATCTAATTCATCAATCAGTGCTCTAAACAAAAGTCTCTAAATTGCCTGTGCTGTAACTTTATTGAATATTTTTATGATTGTTTTTATTACATCATACTTAAAAACTTTACACGCAGTAACTCCTGGCATATTACTTAACGGTAAGACAGAAATTTCGGAAAGCTGTTGTCTTTACGACACAAGCTTATAAATCCTTCTCTCTGCCTACTATCGCAGGAGCTCCATCACTTGCCAAGCTCACCAACTTATTTATAGGAATATTTTCAGAGTTAATAAGGTCTTTAACAGCTAAAAATACGTCCTGTCCTGTAGTGCGTCTTATTAACGATATTATCTTTACCAGCTTCTCCTTTATTTCGAAATTATCCAACACCATTCTTGCGAAAACGACCAACTGAGCTGTATCAACTATACCAGTTGATTCGTCAAGTTGAGGAGAAATAGCTGCAGCGATTAAAGTCAGTTTTAAGTTGTGAGTAACATCAGAACCTTTCTCATTACTGTCGTATCTTAGTTTTACTTTTGAAACCATCAAATAATGCATCTGAAGCTTTTAAAAATGTAGTTTTGATCATTTCACCGTCTTTTTTATGCTTTCTTATTCTGTGCAATAATATTTGAAACTCAGAATGACGCGTTAGTTGTTCTTTTATTCTTATTTAATAATTTTAAAATGTTTATAGCTGAGCATTAAGTTTTGATTTTAGCTGCATCATCTTTTCTTTTTTTTTTTACAGCAGTATTCAGTGGGAAATCCTTTTCAATCTCTGCATGAACGATTTTGAAGTGACGTTCCCATTCTTCCCAACTGATAAACTTGCATAGCACAATAAACACACACATTTATCTTTTACCTGGACAAAGAAATAATTGGTTTCCCATTCCGAATGAAAGTGATAAGATTTTGCTAGAACATACCATCATTAGAAGAGACCTGGCTTAGTACAGATGCGTAAATCAAACTACCCAAAGTAGCATGTCGCGTTTGTTTACTAGAACTTTACTTCCACGGACGCCCTCTGGCGAAAGAGACTAAAAGTAGTCAGTTGAACGGCTGACGCGTCTAACAGATGTATAACGATAGACCGTCTCCGTATAAATTATGCTTGTAATCATTATAACTTGTAAATATTTTGTAGATATCTTTCATACGATTTAAAATTTCTTAAAAAGTTTATAGCTGTGTTTCGAAGTGAATCGAAGTTCATCATAGAGACGGATATCGACAAGAAGGAAAAGCAGGCAGTTCAGGGCAGCCCTATTTAGAAGGTAAGTGAACTTTCACTTATCTATTTAATGATCAAAAAATTTTAATAGTACAAAGTTGATAAAATTTTTTAACATGGCGCACGAACAGGGACTGCCAGTAACTGCGGTTTTCCTAACTATTGAAACTGTCTAAATTGATATCAGTTATATAGATAATACATAAGCATAAATAATTAGTGAATTGCTGATACTTGTTGAATTGTTGAATATTAAATAATGACGGAATTTATCGATACATTGAAAAGGAAACGCGGCCACATAAGGGCTGCCGTTACAAAATTAATTGGCCGAATCGAAACTGAATTACCAAAAACAGAAGTGAATGCAGAGGAGCTAGAAATTTCCTTAGAACTCTTAAATGAAAAATCGAACGAGTTAAAACAAATAGATGCCGATATAGAAAAATTAATAGACATAAAGGATCTTGACCAGGAATTAAACGGTGTTGAGGAATATCGTGAAAGAATAACTACATTTAAATACAAAGCTAACAAAAAATTGAAAGAAATTAATATAGAACAACAAAAATTTAATGTGTTACGAAGCACTGAACAGTTAAGTGAAAGTATTATAGAAAACGTTAAAATCGAAAGTCATAATGTGAAGCTTCCTAAACTTACGATTCCGAAGTTTTATGGCGAGAGCTGCGAATGGCTGACATTTTGGAACACTTTTTCATCAGCCATACACCAAAATAAAACGCTTGACGCTATAAGCAAATTTAATTATTTGAAATCCTTTTTGGGAGGCACTGCTTATAACACCATTGACGGTTTCGATTTAACCGAAGAAAATTACGAAACTTCAGTTAAACTCCTCACAGAAAGATTTGGAAATAAAGATGTACTGATCAACGCCCATATAGATAAATTACTGAAAATAAGACCTCTAAAGGATTCTAATGACATTCAAAATTTCCGTAAGTTATTCAATTATATACAGAAACATATTCGATGTCTTGAATCATTAAATATGACCTCAGAAACATATGGAGCTTTATTAACACCTATTTTCCTTAAAACATTGCCCCCAGATTTGGTTTTGGAGTATAATAAAACAGTTCGGAAATCAAATTACGATTTGAATCACCTAGTGGAATTTCTTTCTGAACAGTTAGTTGCGCGGGAACGTACATTCCAGACGGTTCAGCGAAAGGCGGCGCCGCAAAAGCATAACAAACTGAGTGAAACCAGACCTATTGCGAAACACACAGCTTCGGAGTTGACGAACGCAAGTTTGCGGGGGGGACAAACACCATGTGTTTTCTGCGACTCTTCTGATCACGAGTCTATAACGTGTAAACAAGCATCTTTATGGTCTACTGAGAAAAAAAGGGAGAAATGCAAAGCGAAATTAATATGTTATCGCTGTTTACACCCACGGCATCTTAGTTTTAATTGCACTTCTAGAATAAGACGTGAATTATGTAAACAACGACATGCCACTATAATGTGTTTTAAAAACGAAAACGGAGAAATTAAGGAAGAACAAATTGAAAATAAGGCCTTAACGAATAATTCATCGTATGAAAGTGTAATCTTGCAAACTTTAATTGTCAATGTTTACGGAGATGGTGAAAGCAATTTTATACGAATAATTCTGGATACCGGAAGTAGCAGATCATATATCAGTACATTTCTTGCGGAGAAATTAAAACTAAAATCTTTAGGTCAGGAAAGTGTGACTCATGGGCTTTTTGGAGGGATAGAAAAAAGGGAAAATCACAACAAGTATCTGATTAAGTTGAATAATCCAGAAACAGGATTCACATGCGAAATGGAAGTTTTGAGCCAAAAAACCATATGCTCACATATTCCAAAATTGGAGGATAGGGACTGCATAAAGAAACTAAGAGGTTACAAAATTTTTCCCAGTGATGTAACTAATGAGAATTCTTGTTTATTTGAAAAACACCCTAACGAAATACACATGCTTGTAGGAGCAGATTATGCCGGAAAACTCTTTACAGGGGAAATAAAACACGTAACGGAGAGTTTAGTAGCGATGAATACACACCTTGGTTGGACAATATTAGGGAGAACAAGGGTAAAGGGAAAGAATTTTAATAAAGTTCTTTTATCACTACACATTAGTGACAGAAAAATTTGTGACTTGTGGTCTCTTGATTCTATCGGAATAACTGAACCAGCTCTTTCGCAAACAAAACAAGAAATAGAAAATGCTACAGAAAATTATTTTATCCGTACTTTAGAAAGAGATGACGCTGGAAGATATCAGGTATCACTGCCATGGCTTCAAATTCATCCTGAGTTGTCAGATAATAAAATCCTTGCAGAAAAGTGTCTGAAGTCTTGCGTGAAAACCCTTCAGACAAAGAATTCTTTAGAAGCCTACGAAACTGTTTTAAAGGATTGGGTAGAAGAGGAAATAATTGAACCTGTCGATATTTCGGAGGCAGAAAAGATCAAAGGGCATTATCTGCCACATAGAGCAGTGTTTCGGGAAAATTCGACTACCAAAATTCGACCAGTGTTCGACGCATCTGCAAAGGAGAAAAATTCGGTATCTCTGAACGACTGTCTGGAAAAGGGTCCTAATTATCTTGAATTGATTCCCAAAATTTTGACAAAATTTCGAGAGGGAAAGTATGGAGTAATTTCGGATATAAAAAGAGCATTTCTTCAGATAGGTGTGAACCCAGCGGATCGAGATTTTCTCCGCTTCCTATGGTGGGAGAAAGGACAGCCTGAAACACTGACTATATATCGGCACCGAAGGGTTGTATTCGGCGTAAACGACAGCCCCTTTTTACTCGCTGCCACAATTAACTACCATTTGGAAAATGTACCAAAACATCATCAGGAAATAGCTTCAAAGCTAAAGAAAGCCATGTATGTGGATAACTGCGTAGCGAGCGTGGAATCAATTGAAGAATTAAACTCATTTATCAAAGGATCTAGAGAAATCATGGCTACTGCAAAATTTGACCTAAGAGGTTGGAAACATAATAAACTTAAAAATGAAACTTCAATTCTAAACCTTTCTGAAAAAGATTATGAAGATGTTGTGTCAGTATTGGGATTGAAATGGAACTTGTTTGACGATACTTTGTCTTGTCACGTAAAATATGAAGAAAACCCTGTATTGAGCAAAAGATCTGTTCTTTCCGAATTGAGTAAAATCTTTGACCCAATTGGGTTTACTAGTCTAGTTACTCTCTTGCCTAAACTGATTCTGCAAGAGTGCTGGAAACAGAAAATTAACTGGGATACTAATCTGCCGAAAGATCTAGCAAGGAAATTTTTCACATGGTCATCTCAGTTAAAATATTTGAAAGACATCAAAATTCCTAGATTGCTTCCCAAAATAGACGAAAGTACCACTCTGCACGTATTTTCGGACGCAAGCAAGGACGCGTATGTGACCTGCATTTTTCTTAGACACAGCGGTGAGAGTGGAGTCACTTGTCAATTGATACAATCTAAAGCAAGAGTTGCTCCGCTAAAAGCACTCACCATACCTCGACTAGAGATACTCGCTTGCACTATTGGAGCCAGGCTCTCTCATACAATAAGAGAAGACTTGAAATTAAAAGAGGTTCCAGTTTTTTACTGGACGGATTCCACAAATGCTTTCTTTTGGATAAAACAGAAAGAAAATTGGTCCACTTTTGTAGCCAATCGAGTAAATGAGATTCCGAAATTGAGTAACCCAGATCACTGGCATCACATTTCCGGAAAGTTTAATCCTTCGGATTTGCCATCACGCGGTTGCTCTGCAAAAGAATTGAGGAAATCCGAATGGTGGAAAGGACCAGATTGGATTTATCGACCTCCAGAAGAGTGGCCTATTGCAGATGGAGAACATTCTGACTTCGATATAATAAATGGAGAGAGAAAACGAACTGTAGTTTCAGCCAGCAATCACACGAATGCAGATAAATTTAACCTTTTTGACAATATTTCAAAATTCGAAAAGATCATAAAGGTCGTATCTTGGATCTTTAGATTCATTAAAAATCCTACAACACCACTATCTGAAAGAACTCATGGGAGAATTTCAGTCGAGGAACTAAAAGGAGCTGAAACAGTGGTTTTCCGACTCATCCAACGAGAATCTTTCGAAGGATTGAAAGATAAAAGAATACGTGCTCTACAACCTATCATGGACTCCAATGGCCTTATAAAAGTGAAAACACGTATCTTTCAGAGAGACGATGATGCTGACTTTCGTTACTCCGTTTTACTTCCCTTAGAACATCCATTAGTATTAAAACTGATCAAATCTGAACATGAAAGGCTAAGTCACGCTGGAGTACAATTCGTTGTGTGCGCTTTGCGTGAAAAATATTGGATAATAAAGAGTAGGAAGACAGTACGCAAGGTTATCCAAAACTGTGTACGATGTCGAAGGTTCGACTCTGATTCATATAAGATTCCTCAAGCGCCACTACCTGAAGACAGAATAAGAGATGCTTTAATTTTTGAGATTATTGGTGTTGATCTGACGGGTCCCTTAATTTTAAAAGGAGGCCAAAAAACATGGATCGTCATTTTTACTTGCGCAATATATAGAGCAGTTCACTTAGAGCTAGTCTCATCTCTATCAACTGAAAGTTTCCTGCACGCGTTCAGGCGATTCATCGCTCGAAGGTGTAGACCTGTCACTGTATACTCCGACAATGGAACCAATTTTGTTGGATCAAATAATTTGTTTAAGACCATAGATTGGAATTCTATCTTAGAAAATGCAACAGTTAAGAAAATTGAATGGAAATTTATTCCCCCTTCCTCGCCATGGTGGGGAGGGTGGTGGGAAAGATTAATTGGAGTACTAAAGAGAATTCTTCGAAAGGTACTAGGAAAATCTTCTCTGAACTACGAAGAATTGTTGACAATCATTTGTGATTGCGAGAGTATTATGAACAACCGTCCTCTCACGTATTTGTCAGAAGACGTAAAGGATTTAAGAGCTCTCACCCCAGCAATGTTTCTAACAGAAATTCCAGAGACTGGAGTTCCTGAATTAGATCTTTTTGATTCTAAATCCATCAATAAAAGATACCTTTACAGAGCCAAATTGAGAAAAGATTTACGAAAAAGATTTCGATCAGAATATTTAGGGCAACTAAAACAAAGCTCAAAATTCATCCGCGAACCATCTTCTGTGAAAGTTGGTGATCTTGTAATTGTGTCCAAGAACGAAAAAAGGATAAACTGGCCCTTAGCTAGAATCGTGGAAATTTTTCCATCCCACGACGGACACATTAGATTAGTGAAACTGAAAACTGCACAAGGGGAGATTATAAGACCTACTAAGAACCTCATACCTCTTGAACTCAACTTTACACCTGAGTCGGATATGCTAGTGAGGTACAGTACTCGACGTATGACGAAATCTCAAAAGACTTGAACTACAGGTCAGTTGAGGTCCATCCTCTGCTGATACTGGACCTCAAGGTGGGAGTGTCGCGTTTGTTTACTAGAACTTTACTTCCACGGACGCCCTCTGGCGAAAGAGACTAAAAGTAGTCAGTTGAACGGCTGACGCGTCTAACAGATGTATAACGATAGACCGTCTCCGTATAAATTATGCTTGTAATCATTATAACTTGTAAATATTTTGTAGATATCTTTCATACGAATTAAAATTTCTTAAAAAGTTTATAGCTGTGTTTCGAAGTGAATCGAAGTTCATCATAGAGACGGATATCGACAAGAAGGAAAAGCAGGCAGTTCAGGGCAGCCCTATTTAGAAGGTAAGTGAACTTTCACTTATCTATTTAATGATCAAAAAATTTTAATAGTACAAAGTTGATACAATTTTTTAACATAGCAAATGTCTTATATACGCACGAAAAATATAACGTGCACAACCTAACGCGCACCCTGCGCGCATGCAATCAACTATGAGAATGAGGCATGGAGCTAGGAAGTAAGATGGACAGGCCCTAATCGGATTCTCTCACAGACTGCTTTGAAGCACTGGCGATCCCTTCGCGGTGACCAAAACATTAGGTGATTTACCATTAAGGGGTCAATGGGTTTTGACACTATCGGATGTAACTATTTTGTAATTACGTCGTAAATATGTATATATATTTTTTTTACAATATTTCAGAGTCCTAAGTATATGAAAAGAACACATTTTTAAATAACATTTCATTCTGAACGGAATTAAATGCTATACTTTTCACAGAAGAGTTTGCTCAGAACGGTTTAATTTGAATGAAATATTTTCACAAGTTTTTGTTAATTATATTAGAAAAAAATTAAGGTAATTCTTTTTTATTTGATTAAGCATTACGAAAATTAAGATCAAAGTTTATTGTATTATGAATACTAAAATTATGCATTATTTCTTTTCTTTTTATACAGCTTCTCCCTAAAATATTTTCTCAAATATGACATAATTTTTTAGCTTCTGCGGCATCTTTTAAATCGAAAAATCGATGTCAATTTATAATTAATGCTCTGTTCGGTGATGCCTTTCGCGGGGACTCGAACCAAGACCTCTTGAATACGCCCCAAGCGTGCTACCGTTACATCACGAAGGCATTCAGAAAGAGAAGGTAGATAATATCTTACACTACTTAAATTTATGTTCAATTAGTTAAATTCTGTCACTGATTTGAAGGGAAATTTTCTCGAAAACTACCTGTATAAGGGAAAGGATGCCTTCGTGGAGGATTTTTTAAGGGAGACTGGTTTCTATACATGTTTATACACAAAGAGAAAACAACGAAAATGCCCATTCACCGGGATTCGAACCTCGGTTCGAACAAACAGTTTTCAGAGACTTTACAGCTCGGTGATCGGTAGGTTCTAGTTTTTCCAAATTTGTGCAAAAGGGGCATAAGCGGCAAAGATTCATGTAATAATATAATCTTGGTAAATAACCAGCAACCTACAACAAAGGATTTCCAATGATAATGGTACGTTTCACTTTAGAAATATATAAGGTATTTCCTGTGGTGTGACGGTTAGCCTACTCGACGCGTATTCGAGAGGTTCCGATTCGAGTCTCGGCGAGAGCACTGCACATTTGTCTCTTCTCCTGCTTCAAAAATACCTAATGACTCTACAATGGCGTCCGAACCAAAAGGTGGTGACTGATGATTCTTCACCACCATAGTCATGGACCATTCACAGTATACCTCAACAGATTCAGACTTAGGGATACTCCTTTCTGCGAATGCGGAGAGGAAGGACGATTATTACTTTCATTGTGAACGTACCTGGCACTTAAAGAAACCATGTGGACGTTTAACAGACTCAAAAAACAGAGTAGCCCTTGGTGAAATAGAGAAAATTTCACGAAACTGAGTAAGCAGAAACAACCGTGAAAAATATTATGTTTGAAATGTTCAGAATTTGAAGCAGAAAATCAGGATAACGCTTGGCGCCTGCAGTTATCAAGCTACAGAAACTGTTATTAGTATGTAATATCCAACTTTGTCACTCTGGAGTTTTTCCCGCTGTAATGGTATATAATTCGGTTTTGTTCATGTACGTGGTCGGAAGCCATCATAGCGGTGCAACTCACTCACTCACTCTTTGCCACCAAAATTTGGTGACTGGGTCCACTAATCCCCACTCACCCTTTAAAAGGGGAAGTATATGAAGTATTTATATCAATCAAACCTGTAGCTGAGTGATTAAGATAGCAGTGTTTTGGTAAATAGAACAGCTTTCGATTCCACTCAAAACAATTGGCAGCATGGCTGGTATTTCGCGGTTTCGTACGTACAATGCGAAAAAAAAGGGGGGACAGTTTTATATCCCCCGTTCTACTGGGCCGATTGACGAAATTTAAATTGACGTTTTTCACGTCTTGAGTGTGTGTGTGTGATTATGGCTCGAGGGTTATCTGCCTAAGGGGAGGGATGCCTTCGTGGAGGACTTTCTAAAAGAAACTGGCTCGTATACACGTTACACATGGGGAAAACCACGAAAACGCCCATGCAGCCAGCCCGTTCGCGGGATTCGAATTTCGGACCGAACTACCAGTGTTCAGCGACTTTACCGCTCGGCCGCTGGTTTTCACGTCTTGAAAGCGCGACTTAAATATATGTTAGATTTATATATAGCATTGTTCCAGCATAGGTATTGTGACACAAAATCGCTTCACTTGGAATCGAACCCTTGTCGGAACTACCAGTGTTCAGCGACTTTATCTCTCGGCCACTGATAGGCATTGCTTGTTTAGAAACCGTAGAAAATATTGAGATGGATTTGTTGCCATGTTTATGGCAAAAGCTTATTTGGAAGTAGGCTCTGCGACAAGTCTTTCACATGTAAAAAGTCTGTAAATCTTTGATATGTTAAGTAAATCTACCATTTTTATTTATTTACATGGTAATCTTCAGTTTGAAATGCACAGTAAGTTAAATTAATACACGCTTACTGAATATTGATATTAATTTAAAAAAATGAATACTCCATTAAATTAAAAAATACACAGTTAATGTGCTTTTATATAACTAGAAAACATTTAAACTACACATCATAAAATTTATTTCTGCATACTGAAATGCCATCTTTTCAAGAAAATCAAAAATAACAATAAGTCTGAAATCCTACCTTTCGACGGTAGACCATGATCATTGATTTGTGCACATCGAAAGATTTAAAAATGCAAATACTAATAACATGAACCTATTGTTGCCATTGACAGTTAAGTAAAGCTAATGATTGGTTGCATATACAATATCACGCATTAACCAGTTTAAGACATTGCTCTTTGGTTCATTATAGATAGAAAAGCTGTAAAGGTATCTTCAAGATGTGAGGTAATATTATTTATATAAATGTTTGTTTGTTTGTCTTTTAAACAAATCTACAATTTAATTCCGATTTTTATGAACCTTGCCACACCTGACCTTTAAAATAAGAGGAAGGTCACTGTCTGCATAAGATTTCTCAAAAGTCAGCCCATGAAGTCTGCACTCTTTAGATACATATATTTTACGCTAATTTAACGAACTTTTGATTAAAAATTCAGCGATTTAAAAGCTTCGCGTTACCAGTCTGCAAAGCGTTAGATATATATATTTTCAAATTCAATAGGAAAACTCGGCGTTATAAAACAATTGTGTTGCCACTCGGGAAAATGCAATTATAATAATTTGTATCGAATTTAATAAACAAAATCGGCTGTTAAGAGAAGTGTGTTGCTACTGCCCATATTAAAATATTTTAAAGCGTGTTACCGTTCAGCAAAGAGTAAAATATTTAATTTTTTTCAGGCATTAATATGCGTGTCATTACATCACACGTTTCTTTGCTTTTTGAAAGTGAGGTAGTAATAGTCGTCAGAAGGCGTTACTTTCGATGTGAAATCAATTATGCCACTTAAACGAAAATCGTTTGCTCGATCTGTACCTCAGCCACGAAAGAAAAAAGCATCACGAGCTTCAGAAGAAACGAGCAAGACTGGGAAACTTTTGAAGACGCACTGTTCAAACCCGTTCAATCTGAAACAAACCAACAACGAGAAGTAAGACTGGAAGACGTTCCAGTACACACTGCTCAAGCCGGTTCGTCTGAAACAGACGAGCAACGGGAGCAAGACTGGAAAACGTTCGAATACGTACAGCTCGATACAGAGGAACAATGCACGGTGATTTAAATCTTGGTGAATTCCATTACCATATTAATTATAATTACAGTCTTAAGTGTGGTCGTTGGAAAGAAGGATAAATTATGTATGTATTGCACAGCCCTCAAATTTAAGAATGAAGAACCGGAAATGTGCTGGGGGAGGAAAAGTGAAATTGCCCTCAGCAGATGGGGAAAAAAGTAGTGTGTATTCAAAAGCACTTCAATAAAAAGAATTAAAACACAAACAGTTTCTTTTTTTTAAGTAGCACTGCAATGCATTCCGGAGAGCAGCCATGCATCCCAATGATTCTGAGAGATATGCCATTTTGCAGTTTCCGCTGCGACTCGCATTTGCAGTGACCATCAACAAAGCACAGAGACAACTGCTACAAGTTTGTGAACTAAATTTGGAAAATCTTTGCTTTTCACACGGGCAGCTGTATGTGGCCTACTCGCGCGTCGGAAAACCTTCCGATTCATTTGTATATGCACCAGATGGAAAAACAAAAAATATTTTATATCCGAAAGCACTTCAGTAAAGAGAATTAAAACACAAACACTTTATTTTCTTTAAGTAGCACTGACAGGCTTGCCGGGTAACAGCTAGTTAACCATGAAACCAAAAATGAATGCATGTCGAGGGCGATTATGTTAAAAGGATTTGTGTTTTTATACTAACTATGGGAAAACTAATAAAATTGTTGAATAAATACCAGGAGTTGCTATGCATCTATCCAGGCAGCAATCTGAAAATATACGCATAAATTTAGACACATAAACGTATTTTACATTTTTTTACGCAGGCATACACAGCGCATCTACAAAGGATACTGGCGTAGTATCGCAACTTCCTTAGTTGAAGTGTCACCAAATTTTCAGAATGTGCCAAACTCTGGCAACAATGCGCATCACCATTCATGCAACCATAGTCAAAGCAGTTTTGGTACTTTCCGTTTTGCCGGCGCAAAAGATAAAGTCGCCAATAATGGTACAACTGATGCCGAAAGGAATATCTTCGCTGGTAACCTTTTACACCACATTTTCAAAACAAGTCGCAGTCATTTCTTACCAGATTGATTGTTTCTTTCAATACTGGCATACAGTTACACAGAATATTTACAAAGATAATTAAATTTTAAGCCCTAAGACCATTCGCAGTAATCAGGTCAATTAGAATGCAATCACACCGCTCACCCGAAGGCGCAAATATAGAAAAGGCAAAATCAAGGGTTAAATTCATCCATTCTATTGAGAGTGCACTAACGAAGTAAAGCACTGCGGTTTTACACAATTTCTGAGTAAACTATTAGTACGAATTGAAATAATTCCTACATTTAAACTTGTATTCCAAATTAAGATTTAACTTGAAATTAATGTAGATAATTACTGAGAGAATTAGATTTTTGTAGCGTAGTTTACGTGAGATGAGATTACTTGGGGTCATGTTATAGGAACCGGCGAATCAGGATGTTGAACCATAATAGCATAGTAAATTCTTAAATTAATGTCTTTTTTTACAAATTTATTGTCTTTATTTACTTGATTTTTACAAAATTATAAACCATATTAAAATGTTTATGCCTTCAAAATAAAAATTCCTAGAACTAACATTTGTTAAAATTTATGTATATACTGAATGTTGTCGCCAACAAAGTCTGCTTGACGAGATTTGCGCCGGAGAAACGGAAAAGTACCACAGTTTTTATGTCAAGAAACATCGCCATTTTCGTATGCTTTTTTTCCTTTTTGTTTTTGTATTTCAAGTTACAACGAGTTTTATATACAGATCGTAGAACTTTATTTTGCCTTAGAACTATTTAAACTCAATTTTAAAATATGCACTTGCGAAATTTGCCAGCTGTGGAAGAAACTACGAGATTTCTGCAGGGTCACAGAAATTTACCGCAAAATTGGCATAAGGAACAATGATCAGATCCTTCGGTACATGGCCAGTGCATAATGCTGATAGGGAGTTTCTCTAATGTTTGTTTTAATCGAAAACAAATCGTTGCATACATGGCGAGAAGAACAACGCAAAGAATTACGGAACAAGTTCGCGAAAATTGTGTTTAATTTTTTAATGTATCATGTAATACTTATTTAATAACTGGAATTTGTATTTTAAAACGTTAAAGTTTGCTTTATTTTGTTATGTTGATGATATTACAATAAATACGGATGGTTTGGGAATTGGGAAAAAAAAAAAATTGCCCGAGATATCGCCAGCTAGAACCCGATGAGTAACTTTACGTTCTCAGCTGTTTTAAAAAATATCTGATGTGTACACCACAAGACTTCCTTGTACGAAATATTAAATTATACGCATTTTTTCTTCCATTTAATTTAAACTTATTGGATTGAATTAAATCTACTTCGCCGACAGCGCATAAACCAAGAATAAATGCATTCTTTAAAATTCACTTTATTTGTTTACCATAGCGACACTCTGGCGCTAGGTTCACTTAACAGTATTATATTTCGTTCATATTATAACTCAGAATGCACAAAATTTATATCATTTAAAGAATTATCTAATCGTTGCCACATGTTCTATTCAAATACTATAATAAAGCTAGAACGATGTATAAAAGAAATTAAGCAAACAAACAAAAAAAAAAAAAAAAAAAAAAAAAAAAAAAAATGTTTTTCACAGACGATTGAGTATTTCGCATTCAATTAATTTAGTTTTTAAATAATCAGTTAATTCATTTAAATCTTAAACGCTTATTTCCTCGAAAAAATTCCAGAAAGGATTAAGCATGATTTAATTCGCAATAATAAATGAAGGCGTTATCTTTATTATTGCGAAGCTAAGTTTCTCTAGATTGGCAACAAATTCACTAGTCTGCTGTTTCAAATGTAAACAAGCAATGGCCGCCATCAAGAAAATTATTAGGCTTAGCGGCACTTAAACAACTTTAAAATTGTTGATAATTCTAAAAATATTGCATACAGATTTACCAAAGGCAAAAAAAAAAAAAAAAAAAAAAAAAAAAAAAAAAAAAAAAAAAACCTTAATCGGAAGATAAGAACAACATAATTCAATCGTTTTTAAAGCAAAAAATGTACAATTTACAAACGTATAAGAGTAAAGAAACTGAGATCACTGAGCCGGGTAACAGAGTGGATATATATATAAATGTATTTATATACGTTTGATGCGGCCGATTGAAAACAAAATACGAGGTGCACATCTACATGTTATAGCAGTCCTATATACAAAATTTCAACGTTCTGAGGCTACTCGTTTTTGAGTTAAGCGAGATACGTACGTACGTACAGAAGCCACGAAAATGTTCGCCACGAAAACGTGTTCAGACGCCATGAATACGTTCGCACACACGCCACGAAAAATTCTCTTCAAAATTCATTTTAAAGCAGTTTTATAATTTTTTTGGAGGAAAAGAGTATTTTATTCTGTTCTTACGTACAGATAACACGCAAAAACATCGTTAAATTGCTTTCGATAGCGGTCAAATTGGATATTTTGGTTGAAATATGCTGCCTGAAACTTTTCGCGGTTACAATAATTCCTTTTTACTTCGTGCAAGGAAGTAAAAAACGGCTAAATTGCGCCAAAGCGTTAATACGCAAGTACTCTACAAAGTTTAAAAACTAAGCTTTGTTAACCAAATATAACATACCTGCGAAACTGTAAGAGACAACATTTATTATTATAGCGGTCTCAATGGCTTTCCCTAAAATAAATTGTGGAAGAAAAACAGCAACCGGAACGTTTAAAAATGTTAAAAGTATGTGGAGTTTGACATTAACGAATGAACGTTTTTCGTTCGGTCTAGTTAGTGCTACTAGAGACTATACCAAACCAGGGCCGTATAAAAGTTTATAATTACCAAATATAGATCGTGCCATAAGACTAAATCAGCTCTATAGGCAGCAAAGAAAACTCGCATCGCCGACAGATATCTAAAAAAAAAAAATAAAAAGGAAAAAAAGCAATAATTTGTTTCTCTGTTTTAACAATTTTCAACCTTTCCCATTCGGAACATAATGAAAAGTTGAGATGAAGCCGTTTAAATTAAAGTCATTTCTGAACTACAGAATTTACAGTTTAAGAATACAGAATATACAATTAAGAAAATGACATAATTTCAGGTAAGTATTAAAACTGTTGCTCTCTTCTGGTATTTAACTTTCGCTATTTTAATTAAAATATTTTATTTGTATAATATGTTTATTTATTTATATTTTGATAAGATATTACTATGACTATCAAACCACACAAAGTAACTGAAAGAATTCTGATATAACAACACACAACAGCAATCACACTTTGAAAACGTTCTTTGTTAATTTCGAAAGATAATTATATCAACAAACATCCGTTATTATTATTTTAAAGTAATAATTATAAACTTAATGAAATAGAAAATCAATACTCTGAAATTACATTATTTTTCTCCTTGGAGTTAGCATATAGTTTACTCTGAAATCAAATTTTTTTTCAGCTATCGCTTTTTACTCATTAAATAATGGCAACGCTTTTACTAATAATCCAACTTATACAATTACAATTACAATCTTGATCGCCCGCATTTTTTTAAGTCTGAATTTTGTTTTAAATATGGTTTGATCATTATGGCCAATTATCGAAAGGTATGTAATTTTTAAGCATAATATATATCTTTTTTCGTTCTTTTAAATAAAATTTTCTCTTGGAAAGAATTTATTGTTAAATAATTATGAAATTTCAAACAGGAAGAGAAACATGTCAATGTAAAATTTAAAATTACGCAAGACGGTAACTTTATTTTGGTGTAGCTTTTGAAAAAAAAAAAAAAAATATTTCGAGGATGATCAAATACAGAAATTGGAAGAGTTTTCTTCAATAATAATAAATTTAATGCTTCACTTAATTTCAGATCAGGAAGTTTGCTTTGCAGTTTGAGGCAAATCTTGAAAGAAACAGAGTTATGAAAATTTTATTAGCTAAATATTGATACACATAACAGATGCATGTATCGTAAATGAAAAACATAATGTTAGTTATTTTTAATTACATATTCGTTTACTTTTTTTTAAAGAATGTAATTGGGCAACGTTTAACAATTTCTTTATTTAGAAAATTTCTGCATATATTAGCGACGATTTTTAACAACATTTGGTACTTGCATATTATCCTCTTCGCTGTGAAATTTGGCTACCTTGGAACCCTGAAAATTAGCGGAGATCGCGCCAAAGTTGCGCCAATCATTCCTGCGAAATTTTAAACAGGAAACGGAGAAAATTGCATTGGGCTTCAGAAACTTCATTACAGAATCGAACAGGTATTGCCCCAATACACTAACCAGCTACAGTGTGAAAAACCTGAATTGAGTATATGCTATTTCTAAACACTGGAGTTATACACCGGAGTTGTCACATTTAAACATAAGGGGATAATAATATAAAACTAGGCAAAGTTACATAAGGATTTAATTCTCTTTATTTAATAAACAATTGCACATCACCTTTTATTTATTTATGTAACAACCAGACACAACCAGATTAGAAATTCAACACATGGAAAAGGTACTTGCGTATTAGCGCAACCATCTTAGAGTAGTGTGGCAGATTTTAGGGAAGGAAAAAGTATTTTTGTTGAAGGAAAGAGGATTTTTGTTGTAAAATATTGTTTATTACGTACATATTTTAAGTTTCAACTACACTTGTGTGAAAAATTAAAAGAATTTGAAAATTTCTGCAAAAAGTATTAAACCGAAGTTATTAAATATGTAATATTCGGAGCTGAATACCATAAACGTCACGTTCGTGTCTGCGGAGCTGTGATCGTGAAGGGGATATAAGAGCACGAGGGGTTTTCGGCGATTTGTGTGCTCTTACTCCTGCTGTGTAGGGGAAAATATATGTGCAAACACAAAAGAAGAAATTTTGAAATTTTTAATCATCACATCACACATTTTGATAACAATATACCAAATTTTTTATGTCATTTCTTATTGAACATTCGATAATAATGTACAAATGCAACCACAATTCACATACCCAGATTCGATTTAAATAATAATAAATTTAAATTTCCCTGCTTTACTGCAATGGATAGAAACATATTATTAAAATTCGCATATTTTTAGCCACACCATTTCATTGTTTTATACTAGCCATTAAGAATTTCATTATGATATTTTTTTGTGGCTCATCTCACCCAATCGACGGCAACGTCATATTAGGTCCATGTGCCCGTGGACTTCAAAATCTCGAAGAATACTCCAGGAAAGGTTACCAATTGGCTCTTCAAGCAACCAATGCTAGATAAGATATGGGCAGGAGTGGCAAGTTGCATTTTGGGCCATAAGGCCCTCACAAATACTTTAATGCCCCGCACAAAATATAGACCGCGCAGATGACCAGGCCTCAACCTAGCTAGAGCCGTTTGTTCAGTTCTATTGCTTGTCTCTGTTAGGGAAGCGCCAGGCAGTTACCAGCGTACCAGTCACGTGTGGTGGGGCTGTTCTCCAAGATAGATGAGTTGCTTTCTAACTTGACCCGCGAAGCAAGTTCCGAGGAAGACGGGCCATCATCAGGAGAATCCTTAAAGCTGCCCTCACTGACCAGTCCATCTGCTATTTCATTACCACAAATCCCTACATGTGAAGGTACCCATTGAAAAAATATCTTATTATGGGCACACAAGCAACCCAAATGTTGGACAGTGTTCAAATTAGTTCTGTCCCCATGTTTGTATTGTTACGTTATTTTCTTCCTTCACGTTCGTACGGGGTTCTTAGATTTGGAGTGAATAACGACGACATTCGGTGATGTATCGAAACACACTTTATTAGCCAGTATTTTCAGGACAGCTCCAAAATCACGTTTTACAGTCGTCGAAGATCTACTAAACACGCTGGAACCATCAGCGACACAGCCTTCAGGCTATCTGGCTACCACGCTGAAGACAGCTTCACGGCAAAGCACCAGAGTACAGTTCCCGACTCTGCTTGGTCGATCTCGGAACTCCACGTATTCTTGAGACTTTCCACACTACAGGTCACGATGCACTAGAGTACACTCGACGACCAACTCGCCATTCGGCACTCATTATCAACTCGAAGAACTCCGCACGGAATAACTCGACTCGATACTCCACACGGTATTCGCTGACCGACTGTCAACTCGATCGACTCAGCACGGACTAACTCCCTGCGCGTACGAGCAGGGTTTATATAGCTTTTGCCTTGTGTTCGAGAACATTCTGATGGGCTAACCTGGTAAGAATTCGTTCCAGAAAGTTCTCCATCCGTCAACAGTATGTCACCAATTTTGTCGTTAAATGTCACCAAATGGGCGATTTGTCGCCAAATGTGGCAACCCTGCACTTTTTTTTGCCTTTTCTGGCAACCCTAAAATTGCTTTGCGGGGAAGCTATCTTACCGCGACTGTACATTTCGTAACACTATCAACTCAGCCATGTTCCGGCTACCGCTTAGAATCCAGATGTCAGTACTGACTTCCTTACTGACAAAATATCTCAAAGCCTCCTTAGTAGCACTCAATAACATATAAAAATTGTAATTAACATACACATAAAGACTTATCTCTAAATTTAAAACAAACTCCTGACCATCCATTTACGCTTTAACACATAGTTTACATAATCATCCATGCATGCGTGAAGGATATAAAGAGTACTTACGACATTTTCGTGTTCGGAGTAAATTTCTATAGTCCGATTTTGTTACCAAGTATACTGAATTTCATACAGATTGATAGTGCTCTTAAGAGCACTGACGTTTGCTGAATTCGATACAGTTCATAGAAGCATTGACCTTTCACTCAGTTCAATACAGTTCACAAGAACATTGACTTCCATACATTTCGATATAGATCATAAGAACACTAACTTTCACACAGTTCGATATGATATCACATAGTTCGATATAAGTCCACAAATAATAATATGCAGTGAAGTTTTCATCGTTTATTTATTCCAAAAATGTCTTAGATGCCACATGTATTAGCTATATACTTAGATGAAGAGTTACCCTCTTGTATTTCAGTATCCTCCTTTTATATGTTTCTATTAAAGGATTCTGCAGATAGTTAAGAATTTTTTTCTAAATTTCCTTCTCCTCCCGCGGGTCTTAAGATCCCTTGCATATCGAAGATAAATAAAATCGTGAAAAACATGCGATGAGCAATTGTAGAAATTTGAAAAGAAGTCATTTCAGTGCAAAGTTCTTCTTAGAGCCGACCGTGAAAGCAACTACTGTGGTGATACAGCCATTCGCCTCAATGTCGAGGAGAGTCTGATCAGATGATTTATAGGAGTTAGACGGTAGGGCAAGAGAGTAAAAGTGCAATTTGGCTGTCTGGCAGGCAAAGATGAGCTTGTCAGGGTTTCAGATGCGTACATTTAGGATTGGTTAAGCCGAAAGAGGCAGAGGGGCTATTAGCACATCTTTACGCAATTCAAAATAGGAAAAATTACTAGATGATCTTTTAATATGCTCGTTGATCAATCCGCAATTAGTGGACATCGACTTGAGAGGGGAAGCAAAATAGGGGGGAAGAAAAGACTGTGATTACTAGTTACATTTCGGTCGGCTTACGACAAATTTCGAATATTTCTTTCTCCTAAAATTCGGAAGTTAAAAAGGCCGGTTTTCTTGGAATCAGACTGAGGCGTGACTTTCATGAGGAGATACTTAAGTCTCTATCACATATGTTTCCGCTACGCTGGAGTGGACGTCGAAAGGGACATTTCTAAGAACCCGCATATTTCCACGAAACCCGCGTAGTTAGGTTACCATTATAACTTATTATAAAGATTTGAACACCAAATAGTAATTGATTATCGCTCAGATTGGGACCACGTGATCCTTCAGAAGCAGAACTTTCGCCTTAATGATTGATGTCTACGCTGAGAAAAGCTGTAGACGAAACATTTTCAGCGAAGTTTCAAAATATCCCGCGTAGCCGAGACATGGTTTTCGTAGCTAGGGGGGATTTCGCTTCCGCTTCTACAAATCTTTCCGTTTAAATCAGTGATACTAGAATCCCGTTTCTCAGAAAAGTCCTATCTAGCAGGACATCTCGTCTAAATGTGATAACTTCTTTAGGTGACTGAAGGTCACGAGGTGTGGGTTTCTGGGCTGAAGCTCTTTCCCAGATTAACATGATATAGCAGACCATAACATATGAATAAGCATTTCAGATGAAGAAAGCAAATCATCATATGGATAGCAAAACGTTCGTTGCATGAGGCTAAACATAAGGAGAAGATAGCAGTGTCCAGCGTCAGAGTCGAAGCATGTATGATGCTGATATCAATAAGTATCAATAAGTATGATGATGCATATCAATAAGTGCAGCTGATACGCGCCGCACGAAGCTTAGCTATTGGTTGATTCAAGCATAGCTATTGGCTAAAAGGAAGGAGAGCACCGAAGCAACAGAAAACTACGGCTTTATCCCAAATAAAATAATAAAAGATAACAGTCTTCTCACGAAGGTCAGACCTGAACCTGATCGCGAGGAACCGGTCCGTCACAGTCTCCTTACGAAGGTCACGGTTGAAGACAGCAACCAAGAACAGCTTCGCTGCTGGTATACTATATTTTAGGTTCTTAAAATTAACTTTAATGTAGAACTCAATATTCCTTGTGCAGGCAAGCCTCCACATTTATTCAACATCAAGTCTGTTCACTGCGACCGCTCAATGACAGAGCGAGATTGACTACTGCAACCGGTTTTCTCTGTTCTGCTGCTAGACTCCGAAGGTGTAGGACGGGCTTCTGTCCGTCCTCACCGCGGATGATGCGTGTCTGCAATTTTGTTCCCTTTCGTGCCTTTCTCACGACCATCTCCATATAGTTTGAAGAGAATACATTTTGCCTAAAAAATAAAATGGGTATTGAAGATTCAACTAAATTTATCTAGATGCTTCCTTCTGTAGTAATTTAATGATGTTCTACGACTTGAGATATCCTCGAATGGAATTCATGTGCACGTGTTGCTTCTTGGTGCGAGAATTTGCCTTGTGTTTCTACAAAAATGTATTGGTATAAACAGTCAACTCAATTTCCTTCGTTATGAAAATTGAATTTTGTTATCATGCAGCTTTGTGGAACGAAGATGAACTGAGATTTACTTAGATTGGAATGTTACGAATTTCCTGCACGAAAGGTTAGGACTCAAAATGTTAGAACTAATATTTACTTGCTGCAGTAGTTCGCGGTCTATTATCTTCTGTCTGGCTATGTTTTCTTGATTTATACTAGTATTAATTTAAAATTTCGCGATGTCAAGATATAATAAATTTCGCATAATTCACATTATTTGAAGTGTCATCTTCTGGAGGTAAGTTATCCTTTGGAGGTAATTCCATATTGTTTTTCAGATCACACATTTTATCCTGTACGTTATCCAGTATTTCTGGGTTATTGCGCACACTACCATATATATTATTACATTTGGCACATCATTATTATTACACCTACATTACGTGCAATTGAACCACAAGAGTGAGACTCCATATTACCTTTAATCATTAGGCTTGATTGATTACAAATTTTATTATTGTTATAAATATATCTAGCAACTTTTGTACTGTGGTAGATTTTACATATCATATGCTTTACCGCCAACTGAAGTATACATAATCCATATCCATTACTGCGTTTTTCATTTTCAGAGAAAAGAATGTGGAAATGAGCTTCTGTGGCATCTGGCAATAATCGTTTGTCTTCAACCAAGTAAGTATAGAAATATTTTCCTTAAACTTCGCGTTACTTGCGATTTTACATGAAGCGAAATATGTGTAATACATGTTGTGTATAATAAACAGATACTTGAATATATATTTTTTCCTCCCATGTTTTTAATGCAGCGACATTTTATTGAAAAACTCGAAGAAAAATTTTGCAAAGAATTTTCGAAGTGTGCACTTAAGAAATTACAGTTTAAGTTTTTTTTTGCATCTGTAGAAATACTGATGAACTTTAAAAATATGTAATACCTATTGGTATATGTTATTGCCTTGTCTATATTACATGGATCAATGGTTGCCAGACTCTATTCCAAAGAGAGGTTGGACTTCTATTTTCCACCCCCCCCAGTCTTGAGGAAGAGCACTCGGGTGTCTCCCTCACGACACTGTACATTTACAAATATCCATGTCTTCTCCGGGATTCGAACCCGGACCCTTCGGTACCTTAGCAGGCTCCCCTAACCACTATACTAGTATATGTTATTGCACTTATATTTAACCTTTATTGGTTGGCTAATTTGTTCAACGATTAGTTGCATTTTAATCTGCGTTCATCCAACAATAGCTTCAGAAAAATGATCGGAACAGGTCATGATTTCTCAAGAGCACTGCATTCTCATAATGCTACGAGAAAGACTTGATACATATAAAGTCGCCTATTTTCGCCCTTTTTGAAAATCCCTTTGTACGTTTTTCGTCACAGACACTGCTTATTGAAATATGTTTTCCCCTTTGAAAATTTCTTCTGAAATTTGTAATGCTTACACGGTATTCTTAAAAATAAAAAAAGTTAAATTTGTTCTTTAATAATATACTATCACTGTGTCGTAAATATATTAAACTATCATTGATAGTATACATAAACATCCAGCATATGTATTGTACTATAATCACAATTATCTTATATTATCACAACTGCATTAATACTGTCACGAGTTGGTGCAATGATAGCATCCATCCACTTTATCACTGGTAAAGTGCATGCATATTATCGTTATGTTGACAATAAGGTAATGGATAACATAACAGATTGAATTATTTTTACGTATCAGGTATTACATTAAATTGGCATTACATTGATACTTTTACGTTATGGATGTAATCAGTAACATGAAAGATCGTGATAACAGACGGAATTCGTACCGCACTAAATCTACACGTAGACATAAATCCAGGCAGACAGACTTGCTATGGCCGGATCCTTTATGGCTCAACCTGATTCCCCTTTGCGTAATAATGAAGGAATTATATATAATAAAATGAAAAATAACAGAATATCCCGTTGATGCAGCTGTGAATAAAAAATGGAATATCCTGCTCAACAAAATAAATAAAATTCCCAGTTCCTTAACCTCGGGCTGTTGGAGTAGCTTGCTTTCGTTTGACAAATGGCCATGATTATTTACAGCAACATTTACATTGGATTGAAGTTAAGGATTCAGCTTGTTGCCTTCTGGGTCATCAGGGTGATGTAGGTGGTGACTACCTCAAGAACTGCCCTATTATTTTAAAGTTTATTACTGGCAATTCTATCCAAGCTAATTTTTACCCTTGCTTTTTTACACTGCCATCATTTTAATGGGCAGAAATGTCGAAGACGGGCATACAATAAAAAAAGGTGCATATTCTCTCAGTCACGTATCTTCCCCAGAGTGACAACGAAGCTTATAATATCTGTTGTAAGATAATACTGAATAGTTTATATTCCTTTGACGATAATGCAGATTAAAATTGCATAAATCCATGCATGATTGGAAATAAAATTCACATCAATATAAAAGCTATAAAACCCAAATGATTTTTCAGTGCTGCGTATTTTGAAGTATGCAACCAAGTGTACTCATACATCATGATTCAACCATGATAAACATTTGAAATTCGACTGTATTGAAGGTGATATTAAACTTGCTCTTTTAAATTGCAGCTGAGGTATCATGTGCTGGTTGCAGTTCTTCAGACTTACAGAAAGGAATAAGCATTTTAGGGTCCTGCGATTTCCAGATTCACGAAGAATGCAGAGCCGTATGTGTCCTCAAAAGTACTGTGATCTGGAAACTAAAAGTTCGCTGCTTGGCCGACAGAAAGTGGTCACCATTGCCACAATGCAAGTATCCATTCCGATATTCTTTAAGACTGGTCGCATGCAGCAATCTGACCCATGATGCAAAAAATACTGCCTGCTTGGAATTGTATGGACACAGCATTCTCCCAAGGGCAGCCAAAAAGGTTTTATGTCCCGAACTCTTCCATGTTGTTGCGACCATGCACAACTGCAGTAGAGAACTGGGGACAGACTGCACAATCACCTGCAGAAACGTTACATCTGTGCTACGTTGCTTACCAAACGGTAACTGGTCTCATATCCCAGACTGTCCATTATCAGATGAGGCGGTTTGTCCACTACTGAAGTTTGCAGATCTCATCAACTGCACTCGAAAGCCAGGAGAATCATGTAAGGTTTGTACAGTTTTATTTATTTAGTCAATGGCGGCTATTTTGATAAAGAATTTACTGCCAGTATATAATATTTTTTGATAAATGAATGGATTGAGACTATGGTATCAGTACATGTAAAAGTAAGAAAACCGAATTCAGAATTTTCGATTACGCATATTGTATGCAAGTCGTTCGCAGGTAGATTTTCAAACCTCAGAAATAAATGAGTGCAGCGATGGATTCATCCATTGTCAAACTCATTCACGCTTGAGATTTATTGGATATGTTTTGTTAACTTTCTTCTTTAATCGTCGTGCAACTATCCTCATCGACTAATTGCTGAAATGAGCTATAGTGAACGCTGCTTTCTGCTGCTCAGCACCATAATGTTTGGTTTGAAAGAAAATGTTGACGAAAAATTACGTGGAATGTTGTTTCGAGACATCGTTCGTTAGCGGTAAAATGCGAAGCTGTATAGAGTAGGTGACTATTCGACATGTATTAAATGATTTGGATTACCCTAGTTTTCATCTTCGTCTTGTGACTTGTCCAGCTTCACAAGCTGATTTGTGTCGGATATGGAAATGCAAAATGCATATTTCTTCATCGCCTCACAGATAGGCCGAAGAATTCCCCATGGGAACGAATTGACAAGCTAGTGTACATGTACGATCGTTTTCTCAGGATTCGCAGGAGTTGACAAAGAGAACCATTTCTAGTCGGTGTCAAGTAGAACTACTTCTTCAATCACAATGAATAAAGACCACTTATTTATCAAACAACTTATGGAGTATACATTTAGTTTAACTAATCAGTTATTTTATGTTAATTACTTTTACTATCTTTTTCGCATTCCATTTGCCTGCCCGAATGTTAATTATACAGATAGTATTCAAAGGAAGGTTTTTAAAGGGCAGAATCAGAAGGCCACATTTTGATGCTGGATTTTCTTGAGAGCTGGTTAACTGTGGCGTTGCGTGATTCTCGCAATTAGGCTTGCCACGGCGATATTAGGTCTCAGCCAACTTGCGCGTTTTGTGCCTGTGTAGCCTTTTGGATAACTTACGGTTTATTTAGTTTAATTTAAATTCCCTCATATTTTGAGTTATGCCATAAATGCTGACAGGTTCTGTAAGCACGAGTGTTAAACGAGTGCCTTTTTTTAAACTTTTATCTGAGTTAAATAAACGAGTCCTTTACACCCCCTTCCCATGTTTCTATATAGCGTAGTTTCAAAGACATAGTAATAAGTCTTAGGTAAAGTTTATGTAACAAAAAAAAAAAAAAATTCTATGAACTTATATACAGGCCCGGTGGCACAGTGGCTAGCGCATCGCGCAGCAGCACCACAGGTTCGGTGTTCGATCCGCGGGTTGGGCAAGGTCGACTCAGCCTTTCATCCCTTGATTTCTATCCTTTGAGTCGATAAAATGAGTATTAAGTTCGCTTGGGGACTAAACACTGGGGGTCCTACGACAAGTTGACCACTTGTTCAGGGCATATGCTTACGCATTCCGGGGCCCACGGTCAAGAAAGCAGATTTCGGGGCACTGCAGGCATTAGCCCACTACGGCTGTTACGCCACTGAGTTTAGTATATACATAAGGCTTATTGTAGAGGTCTAAATAGCCACATGGAATAGTAACAAATTCACAGATTCGAAAAACCTGGAAAATTTATCTGCATGCCAAATATGCATTTATTTTAAGTAAGGGAATTTTCTTTATTTGTTTACAGTGTTTTGTGTCAACAAAGATTATTCTTTACAGAAATATACCCTGCGAGAGAATTCATAGCGTAAAAATAAAATTCTGCTGTAAGCGAACGAGTGCTTTTTATTTATGAGTCTTAATATAAAATACTAGCAGCTACTCGAACGCATATTTCCAGTGAGATGAACAAACTCTTCACAGAGTCAGGTTTTACACGAATGTTTTACGACGTGTTTCCGCAGATATTATCGTATTCCTTACCTTTTTTTTTTACAAATTTTATCGTCCAAAAATTGAGAAGGGAAAATTATGAGAATAATTTAATTTCCGAAGGATGTGGTTACGGTAAATACGTAACAAATGAAAAGTAGTCATGGATAAACTACAGGTAACTGTCACAGCATTATTTTTTTAAACAAACCTACATTCCCATAAGAATACATAGTAATACTAGCATTACAATATAAAATATTTTCTCCCTCCTTTCCGCATGCCTTTGTCGTGCAAATGGACGCATATTCGATGCGTATTCGAGAGATCCACGGTTCGAGTCCCGGCGAAGGCACTGCACATTTTTCACGTTTTCCGCATCAAAAACCTTAATGACTCTACAGTTGTGACCGAGCTAAAAAGTGGTGGACGATAATTTCTCACTACCAGGATTTTGCAGCTGGATTCCATCATCCCCAATCGCCATTTAAAGGGAGGAGTATATAAGGTATTTTCTCCCTCCTTTCCGTATGGCTTCGTGGTGTAACTGGAGGCATACTCAACGTGTTCTCGAGAGGTACAGGGTTCGAGTCCCGGCGAGGACACTGCACAATTTTCACGTCACATAAAAAATCGTAATAACTCTACAATAATACCCGATACGATACCTGAATTTCTACTTTACTGTCACTTAATTTCGCCTGTTCTTATTTTTTTCTGAGCTACTCCTTAGGCCTTAAATCATCCATAAATAATTAGAGAAGGGGAATGTGCAGACTCAGCGAAGTCATAGACTGTATGTCAGGTCGCGTTTGCTTCGCTATGATTTGTCGGTCCTTGTATTAGGCTGGCATAACGTTCAGCAGTTAGAAGGGAAAGGTTCGGCATTACCTTTTCAGGAAGTTTGCAAGGATCTTTGTTAGTAAAATTAAAAAATCCCTATGCAAGCGAATCTTTTAAAATTTAGAGGAGCTCCTTCTCTGAACGAATTCGGGAAGGAGGAAATTACGGGAATATTTCAAAAATTTTTAGAACTTATTGCGACAAAACTAGGGGCAAGTAAACGAGGAAATTCGGTAATTTGTCATTAAAGTGATACATAAATATTCCAGGAAACGAGAACGTGATTTCATGGCCAAACGTAATTGCAGATGGGAACAACTGCCATCTTCCTTCTCTTTAAAGCAATGCTTGTTAACTTTCTTGGATAATAAAGCCCATACAGAAATCTGTTACCAGCATATTAAGGATTCTGCGTTAAAACTTAGTATAATCATCAAAGCACACGAGGTCTTTTTACCTAAGAGAAAGAATGCTTTTATGAAGAAGGAAACTTGCTCATATTCATGTTACACACGTGTAAACCTGCGAGAGACTGGTACGAGCATTATTGTGTAGTCAGCTCATTTTCAGGCTTTCAACCCGGGACGAACTAGCACTGTTTAGCGTTTTTACCGCTAGGCCACTAGAAAAACATTTTTAATGTTTTCTTCTTCTACTCCAGCATGCCTCCATCGTGCTGTTTTTATTCCAAATTTAGATTATAGATTTCGAGGGAAATGAGACACAGGTCCCTCTTCTTCAGGGGCAGAAAAATTCTCGTCTGATCGCCCACGAAATTTGGCGCCGAACTAGGTTGCTTTTAAGCTTTACATTGGCGTGTTTCGCCTCCAATTTAATTATCATATCTTCCCGTGCGTGTTTTCCTGGTAATCCTGCCAGCTAGCAATTGGAAGATTTGTTAATTGAATCCAGAGGACAACTCAGTTGAAATTTTACGAACTCTGTTCATAAACATTAATGGTCTCTATAGTGGGATAGCTGAAGCTCTCTTACTCTTACAAAATGTATTTCATCCAAAATATATGTTTTCAATTCGGTGTAAGTTTCAGAAACAAATCAAACACTCCTGCTTAAAAATCTTCTAACTGGCCCAAGATTTTGCTAGGAAAGTATAGATTTCCTAAAACTGCACGAGAAAGAATTATTTTTATCCCAAAGGGTCAGTTTGCTTATAATTTCATTTTGGCATTTTGCATTAGTTCACTATAAACGCAGTTTCACTTTTCAAGTTGTTGCCACGAAGTATTAGAGCCCTGCATAATATTTAAAGAAATTAAATAATGAAGAATTTGCATGAATGTATGTATGTTTCTTGCACTGCGGAAGAACAACGGTACCTAGAGACATCAAATTTTGAATAGCGTTGTCCACCACTCGAATATCGGCATCTGGTAGGCCAAATTTGGAATTTGTTTTAGTGTTTGTTTCATATTTTGTAAAACTTTAACGAATTTTTGATTAAAAACTAGTCGCGCACAGGATATATATATATATATATATATATATATATATCCAGTGCGCGAGACTGTCTATAGAAAATTCTAAACATATGCTCTTTTGTGATATTACTGTTGAATTGAATTTTATAGTTTTATTCAGATTTCAGAAAAATATAATTTAAAAAAAAATTCTTGATTTAGTGTCAAAATGCCCCTGGTATTTTATACCTGGATTTATGTGCTTAATACATTAGCTTAATTTCTTGGACATATTTTAAGATGCACACATGTATACATTCTTATAGACATAAAGAGCTTTAATATATAACGAGTCCTAAAATAATGTTAGAGACTTTTTCTTATTAAAGCAAGAAAGTGTTAAATATGACTTAATTGGACATTTTACCTTTGAAATTACTGAGTCTACTTTGAATGCCTTCCAGCGGTTGTAGGTATTCTCTTGCTTTTATAGTTCCGCCAGCAAGAGCCTTTTCTTTTTTTTTTTTTTTGAGTGCGTGAGTATATCAGATTTATATATAGCATTGTTCTAACATATGTATATTGATGCAAATTCGGACTTTTCTGAAATGACAGATTTCGATTTTACAACTCAAATTATGCCAAAGTATTCAAGTTTCGTAAAACTCGCACGAGTAGTTTTTTAAAAAATTGGCTCTCAAAATTTTAGTTATTCAGTGTTAATTGAATTTGGTATATATTTATTAATATCCCTTTTTTTATTAAATTTATTTGATTCCTTCTTTCACAGTTCAAAATTTAGGTTCAGTCGAAATAAAATACACAACTATTTTCTGACTTATTTTAAAAATTTGTATTTTGTAGTAATTTTTCTGGAACATTTTTGAATTATAACTTATATAATTTTTGCCATCACCTTAAAGTAGATGTATTTTTAGGCATATTTGCAAAAAATTCGAATTTTGTAATTCAAATTTCTGAAAATATACGCGTTTTGAAATTTGGCATATTTGTTATTAGCGACAAGTACGCCAAATATAGCTTACCCACTTTGTTAAAAATTATTTGAAAGAATAAATAATGTACTTTTCATTCCGATCGTGCACAATAAAAGGGAATTTAGGTATAATTTGAGTCGCAGAATAGAAATATGGGAAAAAATTATTATTATTATTATTATTTAAAAAATTACTTTATTTCAAAATACTTATGCTAGAACAATGCTATATATAAATCTAATATATATTACAAGTCGCGCTTTCGAGATATGAAAAACGCAAGTCAAATTTCGTCAACTGGCCCGATAGAAGGGGAGATATAGAACTGTCCCATATTTTTTGTCAAGGTGTACTGTGCCTGCGTACACCAAACTCTCTTCAGATCAATATTGAAATACTACCTAATTTATGTCTCTGGTAAAATTCACGGAAAAATAGAAACACAGGAAAGACTGAGCATAAATTAATATCATGTTAATTAAAATAAACTTTAAAAGTATAAAAAATTAAATTGTTTTCAGTCTTTTATCATCCTATTTTATTTAATTATGAATTAAATAAGGTTATTATATTTAATTATTTAATTATGAATTTTTAAAGCATAGTGTAGAAAACTAAACCCATAGTACTTGAGAATACTGGATCATTCTCAAACAATTAGGTGCATTCTTGTAGCTACTATATATGTTACCATGAAAAACGAAATTGGAGAATGTCGACTTTCACCGGAGAATGTCAACATTCACCAAATACGTCGGTGAAAGATCGAATATTGCATTACATTCTTGCACATTCGGACCCTCACCCGGTGTATGTCGACAATCACAGATATGCTCTGGTGTAGGTCGAAAAGAGAAGACTATATGTACACGCTGTCATCGCAAAAGGAAGTGTTCCACAAATAAATGCAGTTGTAAAAGCAAGGGCCTCTTGTGCAATTCAAAGTGCCATAATAGTTGTTGCAATAAATAAGATTTGAATCACATAATTTAGTAAGTTTTTCATTACTATTATTTTATTTTCTCATTTAGAACGTACTGTATAATTAAGTAAGTTTTTAACTTCTATTATTTTCATTTCTCATTTTGAATGTACTGTGTGTTTTAAGTTCTTATGCTCTTAAGTTCTTATTTTAAGTCTCAAATGCGTTTTTTCGCGACTGAATTACGGAGAGGAAAATATAATAGTCAACATTCACCATTAGAACATGGTGACTGTCAACATTTACCGGTGTAAGTCAGAAATAAGAGTATTTGGAAAATGTTTCGGACATACACCAAGCGACTATGTGAATGATGACATTCACCGGTAAAAGTCGACATTCTCCAGATTTCGGTGTTTCACCGTAACATATACACCAATGATTCTCAACTTTGTTTGCCTCATGCATCCCTTTCAGCTTTGCTAGATGATCAGCCCCCTCTTTTTCCAAACTCAATTTATAAATTAAACAAGAAAAAACATACAAATTTTGATAAATACCAAAACGTGAACAAAAGTAGTTTTTATATTCATAAATTAAAACTGAGTACTTTAACAGGTATTCTCCTAATTGAAAATCCTTGATATACACTATATACAATCATGAATTATTACCAAATGATCAGTACTGGGGGATGTTTCGAGGCCATTTGAATGGATGTTCGACCGCTGGATCATAGTCTGCCACTTTGGTAGCACAGGTGTTATTTGAATTCATAACTTGCGAGAAAAAACTATGAGAACGTGTCAGGATAATTTTGAACACGTTGTATTTTTAGATCTTCATGAATTTGCTGGTTCCTTTCAAACTACGGGGCGTTTGTAATTGCTGTCTCAGAATCTCAGATCTTTAAAGACAACAGTTTTTTTAGTGGTGTAAGTAGGGTTAGCGTAGAAAAGTAATAGATGGATTGAATAGTACCAGATAAAATGTCCTTTTCGCTTTTAAATGAAGCCTTGATTTTCACCCTATAAGGCTAAAAATTTCCATAAAGGCAGTATTAGCTGGGTTTAAAGTGTGATTAGCTTGTTCTTTGAAGTTTAATTAATTGTCTGCAATGGCACCAAGGTACTTCGTAGAATTCACCACTGGGAGGATTTAGTTATTGATACGTGTGCTTAGGCTGACGGCTTGGTTTTTCTTATACCTTCTAAAATAATGACACTACAATTATTGGCATTAAGTTTAATTTTCTGAAAGTCACACCATTGTGCGACAATATTTAAACTGAAGTGCAAATTATCAATCGTATGCTGCTGTTTCACTGATTTTGTCCTAATGCCAGTGTCATCTGCATACACGGCAATTGCACTGCTGAGAGATTCCGTCATGTCGTTAACGTAGTTGTTAAAGAAAAACGATAGAAAGATACACCCCTCTGGGAATTCCGTCTCTAATAAGTTTCCTTTGTGAGAACGTATCTCCCACGTGAACTTCAAATGCCCGACACTTCAGGTAGGGTTTGATTAATTTTAACAAGTTTGTACAGCAGTCTTTAATGCCGAATTCGATCGAAGGCCCTTACCATATCAAGAAAACAGGCAAACAACTTTTTTTTTGTTTTTGTGAAGGCCTTAGTTATAGTTTAGGACACGTATCAAAGTTGCTTAATTGTGCTACGATCTTTCCTGAAGCCGAACTGATTACCTTTTATTATATTATTGTAAGTGAGGTGGTTATTCAGTCTGCGTTGAATAACCCTATCAGAAATTTGCCCTGAATACGGATGCAGACTTATCATTGGTGTATGGAAGCAGACTTATTATTAATTGTGAATTGTCTTGAGACATTCCCATATTTTAGAAAATTTTGGTAACCGCAAGCTTCCATTCTTGCGAAAAATACACCTTTCTCAGACATGATGTTTATAATGTTAGAGATTAATACGCTAAATTTCCTTGGGCCATCTTTAATGGTTCTATTAGAAACTTTCTCATAACCGCGAGTTTTCTAATAGCCATAAGGTTTTGACTTTAGATCTTATTTGGAGCTGCATGTTGAATGAACTCCATATGCAGATGTGAGAGTAGCTCGTTATTTATAAGGTCCTTCAGTTGTGGCGTATCAGACAAGTTCCGGGCGAAAGTATCCTCTAAAAGTTTAGCAAAAACATTTGCGTTTTCTTTTCAGATTGTTCAATTACATTTCCGTGTATTAAAAAGAAGGCAGTGTGATTGGTTTGCTCTGATCACAAAGATTTAGCGACCTTACCTGTACCTTTTAATTTTCATATTTTTAAGTAATAAGTCCCACTTTTCTCAGATCTCAATTGATTCTTATTACCAAATGCAAATAGCACCAAGTGACAGGTGAATGCAGGGCCCGGACACCCGAACAGCTTAATATGGCAAATCCGGTGTCGTCCGGTACCCGCACCTATCTAGAACAACACAACCCTCGCGGCTTCCTGCGAGGCTGCATCAGGAATGTATTAATGGAGACTGCACTACATCAAACCTAGTCGCACGGCAGCAAACCTCCACCGCCGAGAAAGTCCCAAAATGTAAAAAAGTATATATGTAAAATTTATAGCGTATGTGACTAGAAATATTCTGAAGCTGTAATAGTTTTAGACAACAAGGAGTAAAGAACAAAATAAATCTCCAAAAGAAGTAAAATTCCATGTTTATCTTAGAAGAGAATTTTAAGGATACAATCATAAATAAATATATATACCTCAATTTTACATTATTTAACATACTCCTAAATCATTATTATCGAACATTGCGATCAGTGATAGTCCCTGATCTGCAACTATCGCCTACTCAAAAAGCCAATATCTTCTGAAACCATGAATGACAGTCTTAGAGAGAGTTCATTGTCATATTTCATGTTCAAAGCGAGTGAAGTTTACGTAAAACAAATTTAAGGATTTTACGATTTCCATATTGAATCATATTAGACACAATAAGTTCTAGACAATGAAGGATTTCCCTTTTACTCCACCTGCATTATGAAAGAATTTGGGCAAATGCTCTGAAATCGAGGAACGTTACAGCTTCGTTATGTTTGCATTGTTTTTTCAAACCATATAAAAAGGTTTTCAGTATAACGTTTTTTCCATGTATAGGTTCGATGCCGAAACGGAAAAATCAGTCCTGAAGTTGCTGTTTGCTTACCATCTCTCGAATGGTCTCCACTTCCATCCTGCAACTATCGTGAACAATGCGCAAGAGAGTCACTGCCACGGCATATAAAGTTTGTTCAACCTTCTTGCAAAATGTCAACTGAAATGAAGTGCAAAGTTGGCTGTTACGTGCGCATATTCTCACCTGGTGCAAAATTCAAGGTCAGAAAATTAGTTTACCTACAAGAAGTAGTTTGTGATTCCCGCGGCGAATGGAAAGGTTTTCCAGATTGTAAGAAAGCCAAAAAGGTATTTTGGGACATGAAGATCCAAACCTCACGCTGTCCAGTTCCCAAAGTTGAGTCGCCAGTTATTTTACAAGCTAACTGTTCAACTATAGATGGATCAGTATGCAAAATTAGATGTGAAAAAGGTTTTGTATCCAGAGGCACTAAAAGCATTCATTGCAGCAATAAAACGTGGAGTGGATTTCCAAAGTGTGAGGAAAATAACTATTGTGAGCCAAAAATTTCTTCAAATATCCTCTTCGTTGAAAAATGTTCATTTAAAAGCAATGAGAAATGCCAGGTCCGATGCCGGAATACTCTGGCACTTATTGGCATCAATTTTGTCTTTTGCCGTAATAAGAAATGGGAAGATATTCCCCAGTGCATACCATACAATATGTCATCCTACGCAGCGTTAAATTTGAAATGTGAAGACTTTCCATCTATTCCATCTAACTTAAAACTGGTTGGAATATGTACGCCGCAAGCTGGATTAAGTTGTGATGTTAAATGTCGTGATTTAGAAGCATCAATGACAGGTCCAAATGCCACAACCTGTTTACCTACTGGAAAGTGGAGTGACGTGAATTCTTGCAGTGGTGGGCAAGAATATTGCTCGATATTTAAATCTCAAGAGCATGAGGTTATCGAAGATTGTACTGGAAAAGTTCCAGGTGATACATGTTTAGTTAGATGTAAACGAATTCAACAGCGAACGTTCACTGCAACATGCTTAAAAAACTTTACGTGGAATTTACCTCCTCCCTGCGTTTGTCCAGTCCCTCAATTAACTGATGGATTAGAGTTCAATGAAAACTGCTCTTATAAAATCTTTAACAAAAGTTGCCAATTCATATGCAAAGCAGGCTTTTCTTTGTTGGGACCGGGATTTGCTACTTGCACAGAAACTTTAGAATGGAGTCCATTACCCTATTGCGAGAAAACGTTTTGCCCTAAACCTCATTTACCAGAATATTTGATTTTCTATGAAGACTGCTCTTCAAAAACTGATAAAGAACACTGCCGTTTAGAATGTAGAGAAGGAGGAAGTTTTATAGAACAAGGCATAATTACTTGCATCAATGGATCCCAATGGAGCGATATGCCAGCTTGCACTTGTAGCGTTCCAACTCTCAGCAACGATTTAAGCAAAACGGAGAAATGCGATAGGAAGCGTGTTGGTGAGAAGTGCGTTGTGGACTGCAAAGGTGCATCAGAAATTTTTGGTAACAATTTTATCATCTGTGATAACAATACAAAATGGACAAAACCGCCAACTTGTATCAAACGAATTTGTCCACCTCCACAGTTTCAAGAGATAATCACTTATTTAGAAGACTGTCGCATGAAAAGTGCTGGAGAATACTGTAAGATAGAATGCAAGGAAGGGGGAAACTTAATAGATTCATCAGAAGTAATTTGCATAAACGGAACTCATTGGTCCGATACGCCAAGATGTACTTGTCCGCACCCTTCACTCAGTGATAACTTAATTTTTATTAAAGAATGCAGTAACATGATACCAGGCCAACACTGTCGATTGACATGTAAAACATCATTCAGACTTATTGGCAACCATGATATTTTATGCCAGAACAATACAAGATGGACTTCGCTGCCCAAATGCGAAAAGAAAATATGTCCAAAACCACAGTTACCTGCAATTCATATTTATAACGAGGATTGTACAAGAAAAATGGTCGGAGAGAAGTGCCGGTTGTCCTGCAGAGAAGGTGGAATGTTATTAGACGGTAATTCCATCATTTGTTATAGCGATATGAAGTGGAGTGCAGTGCCAAACTGTTCCTGTCCCTCACCGAATTTGCCATCTGAATTAGAGGTCAAAGAAAATTGTCAAAGTAAACGAATTGGGGAAAATTGTTCGTTATCATGCAAAAACAAAGCAGAAATACTAAGTAATGGATTCATAACATGTCAAAATAGTACAAAGTGGAGCAGTTTGCCAACTTGTAAGAGAAACGTCTGTCCTAGACCCAAGCTTCCGATTAGCCTAATATTTAGCGAGGACTGCACATCGAAAATGAAAGGTGAAAAATGTCAAGTAGAATGCAGAGAAGGAAATGAGCTTATTGGCAGAAATTTTATTATGTGCATAAATGCTGAAAAATGGACTACACCACCTAATTGTACATGTCCATTCCCAGTTCTTTCGGAAGATTTAGAACTGACCACTAATTGCAACAAAAAGCAAATTGGTGCAAAATGTAACTTGGTTTGCAAAGGAAGTATGTACTTAGTAGGAAAAAATGTCATTTCTTGCGGCAATAATTTAAAATGGACTGCTTTACCCAAATGTAGGAAGAGTGAATGTCGGAAACCAAAGTTAACAGAAGCACTTGAGTTTAAGGATGATTGTACTTCTTTGACAGCCGGTGAGCACTGTCTACTTGAATGTAAAGAAGGTGGGGAAATTATTGGAAATAATCATATCACATGCATTAATGGTACTCGATGGACAGCTTTGCCTAAATGTGCATGTCCCGCACCAGATCTTACAGATGAATTGCAAGTAAAAGAAAATTGTAAAAGCAAGCACGTATCTCAAGTATGTCACGTGGAATGCAAGCAAAATTTATCACTTGTAGGATTAGGCTATATAACATGCTTAAATAATTCTAAATGGTCTAAGCTACCAAAATGTAAAACAATCACTTGCTCTAAACCATTATTACCAGCCACACTCTCTTTCGATGAAGACTGTTCTTCGAAAAAGCTTGGACAATCTTGTAGACTCAAATGCAAAGAAGGTGGAAAATTTTTGACATCAAATGATATTGTATGTACGAATGAAACTACATGGACAGGAATTCCAGTGTGTACTTGTCCGCCTCCAGATTTACCAGAATATGTACAAACCAAAGAAAATTGCACTTACAAGACAATAGGACAAAAATGTCATTTGATGTGTCCGTATAATATGTACATAGTTGGGCAGGACTTTGTTAAATGTGAAGAAAGTACGCGATGGACTAACTTTCCCATTTGTATTAAGACTATTTGTCAGAGCCCTACATTACCCGAAATTCTTATTTATAAGGAAGACTGCACGGCTAAAGTGATAGGTGATACATGTACACTCAAATGTCGATACGGGGGACAACCTCTTCAAACAGAAAAAATTACATGTTTAAATGGCACAAACTGGTCGGCCTTTCCAATTTGCTCTTGCGCCCGACCTGTCTTATCAAATAATGTTGAGACCGTCGAAAACTGCTCCTTGAAAGTGCCGAGACAGCGATGCCTAGTGAAATGCAAAAACGGTTTCAGAAGTAAAAATAATTATTTAACATGCCTAAATAATATGAAATGGAGTGAAGAACCTAAGTGTGGGAAAAATATTTGCATTCCACCGAAATTGCCTCCTTTCCTAACATCTGAAGGAAACTGTTCAACAAAAGTAGTTGGGGAGAAATGCAAACTTTCTTGTAAACAAGAAGGAAATGTAATTGGGAAACCTTACACAGAATGCCTTAACACCACACAGTGGACGTCTTTCCCAAAATGTTTCTGCCCTTCTCCCATTCTCAAAGAACAGCTTCATTTGGCAGAAGACTGTACAGGAAAACAAAGTGGAGATAACTGTCTTTTAGCTTGCAAATATAATTTAACTATAGTAGGTAAAAACTATATTTTATGTAAGAACGATACAACGTGGACAACTCAACCTTTCTGTAAACAGGAAATATGTTCTTTGCCGCAGCTTCCTAAATACTTAAGTTTCAACGAAGACTGCGCTTCGAAACCAGTAGGTGGATCTTGTCACTTATCTTGTACAGAGGGTGGAAATGTAATAGGATCAGCAAAAATTAAATGCAAAACCACTTCGGAATGGACGTCATTACCAAACTGCACATGTCCACAACCGATGTTACAAGACAATCTGGAAAGCGTTGAAAATTGCAGTCATGTCATCATTGGACATAAATGTCAATTAATGTGCAAAGAAAAAATGCATTTTGAAGGTCAAAATTTTATCACATGCCTAAATAGCACACAATGGAGCAAACCGCCGAAATGTGTGCCTAAAATCTGTCGGCAACCCAATCTTACAAAAAGTTTGAGTTTTGACGGTGAATGCATATCGAAAGAAGTTGGAAATTTTTGCCGTTTAAAATGTAATCAAGGTGGAAAACCTATTGGTAATACTAAAATAATATGCTTAGATAGGGAAATCTGGACAGCGTTACCCACTTGTTCTTGTCCACCACCTATCTTGAGAGATTACTTAATGCAAGAGCATGACTGTGCATCTAAAAAATCAAATGAAATATGTGAAATTCGATGCAAATTTGGGGGGAAATTAATTGGTACAAGCCACATCAAGTGTTTGGATGGAATAAAATGGAGCCGTTTGCCCGAATGTAATTGTCCAGCACCTATGCTCAGTGGAAATGTAGTTGCAAGAGAGAATTGCACCAGTAAACATAGAGGGGAAAATTGCTCACTAAGTTGTGATAAAGGTTTTGAAATTGTAGGAATCAATTTTATTACATGCCAGAAGGAGGCAAAATGGAATCCTTTGCCAAAATGTAAAATTATGTACTGTCCAAAACCCATTATAAATGATGAAATATACTCACTGCCTGAAAACTGCACAACGAAATCCGCAGGCGAGATTTGTAACCTAACATGCGCACAAGGTGGCAAAATAATTGGGGGACAAAAATTTAAATGCTTAAACGACACCAAATGGGGCGACAGGCCTGAATGCTCTTGCCCTCTTCCCATTCTACGTAACGAATTACATTTTGAAGAAAACTGTGACTCTAAAAATGTTGGGGATAAATGTATTTTGAAATGCAAACTAGGAATGAAAATAAAAGGCAAACATTACATAACTTGCCAAAATAATACGAAATGGGACGCACAACCACTATGCGAAATGAATATGTGTCCCAAACCAATTCTTCCGGAAGGTGTGCTACAGACAGAAGAGAACTGTGGACAAAAAATAGCAAATGAAACTTGCAAACTGAAGTGCACAGAAGGTGGTCACATCCTGGGAGAAAAAATGATTCTCTGTATTAATGGAACGCATTGGAGTCAAACACCTGATTGTACGTGTCCAGCACCAATCTTAGAAAAAGACATTGACGCAATGGAAAATTGTAATTCAAAGAAGAGAGGTGATACGTGCAAATTACGTTGTAAAAGTAAGCAAAAATTACTTGGAGTTGATTTCATAAAGTGCAAAAAGGACACAAAATGGTCACCTCAACCAAAATGCAAAGCTATTACTTGCCACAAACCCAACTTTGCGGACGATATTTTAAAAACGGCAGAAAACTGCTCATCGAAAACAATAGGAGATACTTGCAAACTGATGTGCACTCAAGGTGGAAACATTTTAGGGACCAAAGAAATCACATGCGTCAACGAAACTCTCTGGAGCAGAAAGCCGGACTGTGCTTGTCCTAGTCCTCAGTTACAACAAGGATTAGAATCAAAAGAAAACTGTACTTCGAAAAAGAGAGGAGAAACATGTAAATTGCGTTGTGAAGGAAAACAAAAAATAATTGGGGAAGATTTCATTAAGTGCGAAAAGAACACTAAATGGTCCCTTCAACCGACATGCAAGCTTATAATTTGTCCGAAACCAATCTTTCCTGAAAGTACGTTGCAAACTGCAGAGAACTGTTCATCGAAAGCGATAGGAGAGAGTTGCCTATTAATGTGCAAGGAAGGAGGGAAGATTTTAGGTTCAAATTCTATCACTTGTATTAACGAAACACATTGGAGTATTAAACCTCACTGCGCTTGTCCAGCACCTACACTTGACTATGGACTTGATACAGAAGATGATTGTAATTCGAAAAAGACAGGAGAGATATGTAAATTACGTTGCAAAGGCAAATTGAAATTAGAAGGGGCGAATTACATAGAATGCGAAAATAATACAAAATGGTCTCCACAACCAAAATGCAAAAATATTTCTTGCCAGACACCTGAGTTTCCTGATAGTACCCTTCGTACGGCAGAGAACTGCTCAACCAAAATGATAGGTGATACATGCAGACTCATGTGTACGGAAGGTGGGAAAATGTTGGGTCCTGATAATATAACTTGCGTGAACACAACGCACTGGACTACAAAACCTGAATGTGCCTGTCCATCACCTAAACTGGAGGAGGGACTCGAAACAAAAGAAGATTGTAGTACAAAAAAGAAAGGAGAGACGTGTAGACTGCATTGCAAAGGCAAGCAAAAGATGCTTGGGGCGGACTTCATAAAATGTGAAAGAAACGCAAAATGGTCTTTTCAACCGAAATGCAAATTTATAATCTGCAATAAGCCCAATTTTCCTGGAGGTGTAATGCGTGCGACAGAAAACTGCTCATCCAAAACGATAGGAGATGCTTGCAAACTTACATGCGTAGAAGGTGGGAAAATGTTAGGTCCTACAACTATCACTTGCATCAACGAAACACACTGGAGCAAAATGCCAGACTGTGCGTGCCCAGCACCTACATTGGAACAGGGACTTGAGACAAAAGAAACTTGTAATTCCAAAAAGAGAGGGGAAATCTGTAAACTGCGTTGTAAAGGCAAACAAAAATTGTTTGGGATGGATTTTATAAAATGTGAAATAAATGCGAAATGGTCTTCTCAACCTAAATGCAAACTTATCCTTTGTACTAAGCCGAATTTATCTGAAGAAATCCTACGGACAGCAGAAAACTGCTCATCCAAAGTAATTGGAGATACATGCAAACTTACATGCATAGGAGGTGGGAAAATATTAGGCCCGAATAATATCACTTGCATAAACGAAACACACTGGAGCAGTAAACCTGACTGCGCTTGTCCTGAACCTAAGCTTGACGAAGGACTTGAAACGAAAGAGGATTGTAATACAAAAAAACCAGGACAAACTTGCAAACTAAGTTGCAAAAGTAGACAAAAATTGATCGGAATGGATTTTATAAAATGCGATATTAATACTAAGTGGTCTTCTCAACCAAAGTGTAAACTTATGCTTTGTCCTAAGCCAAACTTTCCTGGAAATATATTGCGCACAGCAGAAAATTGTTCATCGAAAACGATAGGAGAAGAATGCAAGCTTACATGTACGCATGGTGGGAAACTTTTAGGTCAAAACACTATCATTTGCCTCAACGAAACACGTTGGAGTACAAAACCGGATTGTTCTTGTCCTGTACCTACACTGGAAGAGGGACTCGAGGTAAAAGAAAATTGCAGTTCTAAAAAAAGAGGAGAAACGTGCAAATTGCATTGTAAAGGCAAACAGAAGTTGACTGGGATGGATTTTATAATATGTCAGCGGAATACAAAATGGTCTCCTCAGCCGAAATGCAAACTTATATTTTGTCCTAAACTTAACTTAAATGGAAGTGTGCTCCGCACCGCAGAAAAGTGCTCCTCAAAAACCATACGAGACACATGCGAAGTTACATGTACAGAAGGTGGGAAGCTTTTAGGCCCAAACAAAATCACTTGCATCAATGAAACGCAATGGAGCAAACAGCCGGATTGTGCTTGTCCAGTTCCTGTACTCGAAGAAGGGATTGAGACAAAAGAAAACTGTAGCGCTATAAAAAGAGGAGAGACATGCAAGTTGCGTTGCAAAGGCAAACAAAAATTGATTGGAAGGGATTTCATAAAATGTGAGAGTAATACAAAATGGTCTTCTCAACCGAAATGCAAACTTATGGTTTGCCCTAAGCCCAACTTCCCTGGAGGTATACTGCGCACAGCAGAAAATTGCTCATCTAAAACAGTAGGAGAGATTTGTAAACTTATATGCGCGGAAGGTGGAAAAGTATTAGGACCGAATAATATGACCTGCATCAACGGAACACATTGGAGTACAAAACCGGACTGTTCTTGCCCTGTACCTACACTGGAACAGGGACTCGAGGTAAAAGAAAACTGCAATTCTATAAAAAGAGGAGAAACGTGCAAATTGCATTGTAAAGGCAAACAGAAGTTGACTGGAATGGATTTTATAATATGCCAGAGGAATACAAAATGGTCTCCTCAGCCAAAATGCAAACTCATGTCTTGCCCTAAACTTAACTTAACTGGTAGTATACTACGGACAGCAGAAAACTGCTCCTCGAAAACAATAGGAGACACATGCAAAGTTACATGTACAGAAGGTGGGATGCTTTTAGGCCCAAACAAAATCACTTGCATCAATGAAACGCAATGGAGCAAACAGCCGGATTGTGCTTGTCCAGTTCCTGTACTCGAAGAAGGGATTGAGACAAAAGAAAACTGTAGCGCTATAAAAAGAGGAGAGACATGCAAGTTGCGTTGCAAAGGCAAACAGAAACTGGTTGGAAGGGATTTCATAAAATGTGAGAGTAATACAAAATGGTCTTCTCAACCGAAATGCAAACTTATGGTTTGCCCTAAGCCCAACTTCTCTGGAGGTATACTGCGCACAGCAGAAAATTGCTCTTCTAAAACAGTAGGAGAGATTTGTAAACTTATATGCACGGAAGGTGGAAAAGTATTAGGCCCGAATAATATCACCTGCATCAACGGAACGCACTGGAGTGGAAAACCTGATTGCGCCTGTCCAGTGCCCAAACTGGAGGAGGAACTTGAAATGAAAGAGGACTGTAATTCGAAAAAGAGAGGAGACACATGTAAACTGAATTGTAAAGAGAAACATAAGCTGATCGGTGTAGATTTCATAAAATGCGAGAGGAATACGAAATGGTCCCCTAAGCCAAAGTGCGAACTTATCATTTGCCATAAGCCTAAATTTTCTTCAGGGATCTTGAGAGCTGCAGAAAATTGTTCATCGAAAAAAATAGGAGATATATGCAGACTTGTATGTACAGAAGGTGGAAAGATATTAGGCCCGAATAATGTCACTTGCTTGAACGAAACGCAGTGGAGCACGCAACCCGACTGTACGTGCCCAGCTCCTGAACTGGAGCAAGAACTCGAACTGAAAGAGAACTGTAATTCCAAAAAGAGAGGAGAAACTTGCAAATTGCATTGTAAAAGCAAACAAAGAATGATTGGAGTGGATTTCATAAAATGCGAAAAGAATACGAAATGGTCTTCTCAGCCGAAATGCAAACTGATCTTTTGCGTTGAGCCGAAATTTCCTGGAGGTGTTTTGCAGGCGGCTGAAAACTGCTCATTAAAGGTATTAGGAGATACTTGTAAACTTATGTGTTCAGCAGGTGGGAAACTTTTGGGTTCTAATAACATGACTTGCATTAACGAAACACACTGGAGTGCGAAGCCGGATTGTACCTGCTCAGCACCTAAGCTAGAGCAGGGTCTCGAAACCAAAGAAGACTGTAATTCGAAAAAGAGAGGAGAAATATGCAAATTACATTGTAAAGGCAAACAAAAGCTAATTGGTTTGGATTTTATTAAATGCGAATCGGATACGAAGTGGTCTTCTCAACCGAAATGCAAATTTGTGTTATGCCCTGAACCGAAATTTCGCGGAGGAATACTGCGTACAACAGAAAATTGCTCGTCGAAAACTGGAGGAGATACTTGCAAACTTGAGTGCGTAGAAGGTGGAAAAATTTTAGGCCTCAAGAGTATTACTTGCATCAACGGAACACACTGGAGTACGAAACCAGACTGTACATGCCCAGTACCTACATTAGAGCACGAACTTGAGACAAGAGAAAATTGTTCTTCTAAAAAAAGGGGTGAGACATGTAAACTGAGATGCAAAGAAAAACAGAAACTAATTGGTGTGGAATTTATAAAATGCGAAAGAAACACCAAATGGTCTTCTCAACCGAAATGCAAATTTATAATTTGCCCCAAACTTAGTTTTCCTGGTGATGTACTACACACAACAGAGAACTGTTCATCAAAAACTGTAGGAGACACTTGCAGACTAATTTGCAATCAAGGTGGGAAAATGCTGGGTCCTAATTTTATCACTTGTATCAACGAAACAACCTGGAGTAAAGAACCCGTTTGTGCTTGCCCAACACCTACTTTAGAACACGATCTGGAGGTAAAAGAAAACTGCAGTTCAAAACGTCCAGGAGAGATCTGCAAAGTACGCTGTAAAGGGAAGGAGAAATTACTTGGCGCTGATTTCATTAAATGCGGAAACAATACAAAATGGTCTCGTCAGCCAAAATGTAAGCTAATCTTTTGTCCTTTGCCCATCTTTCCTGATGGTATCTTAAGCACGGCAGAAAACTGCTCTTCAAAAACGGCAGGAGATGTTTGTAAACTGATATGCAAAGAAGGTGGCAAATTATTAGGTACTGGGAGCATTATTTGCATCAACGGAACACACTGGAGTGCAAATCCAGATTGTACTTGTGCGGTACCTCTGTTAGAACCGGGCTTAGTGGCAAAGGAAGAATGTGTTGGGAAAAAGAGAGGAGAGACTTGCAAACTACGTTGTAACACCAAGCAGAAGTTAATTGGAGATGATTTTATAACATGTGAAAATAATACGAAATGGTCTTTCCAACCGCAATGCAAACTGATAGTTTGCCCTAAACCTACATTTGCAGATGATATACTGCGCGTTATAGGTAACTGTTCGTCGAAAACTTTAGGAGAAACATGCACCGTGGTGTGCAGTGAAGGCGGCCAGCTTTCTGGAGAAAATGTAATTCGCTGTCTTAATACAACGGAATGGAGTTCATTTCCAAACTGCTCTTGTCCGGCACCGGTTTTAGTGCACCCACTAAAAACGAATGAAAACTGTAATTCGAAAAGGATTGGGCAGACTTGCAAATTATTTTGTCCTAGACACCATCAGTTAGTTGGTTCTAGTTCAATAAGGTGCCAAAACAACACAAAATGGACGTCTCTACCAAAATGCAAAATCAATACTTGTCCCTCTCCTACTTTGCCTGAAAATATACTCCACACAGCAGAAAACTGCTCATCGAAACGTCCACGTGAAATCTGCAAATTGAGGTGCACTCAAGGAGGTGAGTTTATAGGGCGGGATCACATTACATGTCATAAAGGACTGCGCTGGAGTTCTCTACCAATCTGCGCATGCCCAATTCCTTTATTGAGAGTGGGACTTGAAACAAAGGAAAACTGTAATTTAAGAGAAGCAGGAGAATGGTGTATGTTAAAATGCGAGCCGGGAATGAAGTTAATTGGAAATGATTCTATAATGTGTCTCAACGATACTAAATGGAGTACGGCTCCGAAATGTCAAACCATAATTTGCTCAAAACCTAGCTTTTCTGGAGGTATACTGAGAATAGCTGAGAACTGCTCCTCAAAAACCGTAGGAGACGTATGCAGACTCATTTGCAACGAAGGCGGGAAAATAGTAGGTCGTAACTTTATCACCTGTGTCAACGAAACAGCTTGGAGCAAAGCTCCTCATTGTGCATGTCCCGTACCAACACTGGAACACGGTCTCGAGGAGAAAGAAAACTGCAGTTCGAAAAGTCCAGGTGAGATATGCAAATTGCGCTGTAAAGGAAAAAAGAAATTATTTGGGGTTGATTTCATAAAATGCGAAAACAATACAAAATGGTCTCGGCAGCCTACATGTAAGCCAATCTTTTGTCCTTTGCCAATTATTCCTGAAGATATCTTAACCACGTCAGAAAACTGCTCTTCAAAAACATCAGGAGATGCTTGCAAACTCAGATGCAAAGAAGGTGGGAAAGTGTTAGGTCCAGAGAACATTGTTTGCATCAACGGAACACACTGGAGCGCAAATCCAGATTGCACTTGTGGAGTACCTTCGTTAAAACACGGACTAGTGTCAAAGGAAGAATGTGTTGGAAAAAAGAAAGGAGAGACTTGCAATCTGCGTTGTATTGGCAAACAGGAGATAGTTGGAGATGATTTTATAATATGTAAAAATAATACCAAATGGTCATCCCAGCCGCAATGCAAACTTTTAGTTTGCCCAGAGCCTACTTTTGCGGAAGATATACTGCGTGTTGTAGGAAACTGTTCGTCGACAATGATAGGAGAAACATGCACCGTCGTGTGCAGTGAAGGTGGTCAACTTTCGGGAGAAAATATAATTAAATGTCTCAACACAACGCAATGGAGCTCTTTTCCAAACTGTTCTTGTCCAGCACCGGTTTTAGTGTACCCACTGAAAACAAAAGAAAACTGTAACTCCAAAATGATTGGGCAGACTTGTAAATTATTTTGTCCTAGACAACATCAGTTAGTTGGTTCTAGTTTGATAAGGTGCCAAAATAACACGAAGTGGTCTTCTGTGCCGAAATGTCGAATCGGTGTTTGTCCTCCGCCTGTTTTACCTGAAAATATACTCCACACAGCGGAAAACTGTTCGTTTAAACGTCCACGTGAAGAATGTAAACTGACTTGTGCTCAAGGAGGCGAGTTTATAGGGCGGGATCATATGGTATGCCGGAAAGGACTACGCTGGAGTTCTTTACCACTCTGTGCTTGTCCAGCTCCTATGTTGGAAATGGGACTTGAAACAAAGGAAAACTGTAATTATAAAGAGCCAGGAGAATGGTGTATGTTAAAATGCAAGCCTGGAAGGAAGTTAATTGGCAATGATTCTATAATGTGCCTCAACGATACTAGATGGAGTATTCCTCCGGAATGCCAAATTATAACTTGCACTTTGCCAGAATTATCTAATTCAGTTCTTAAAATTTTAGGGCCATGTTCAGGAAAAGTACCCGGTGAAAAGTGTTCCATAGAATGTAAAGTAGGATTAATCGTTGCACCGGATGGCTTTAAATCTTCTTTTCAAATAACGTGCGTAAACGAAACACACTGGAGTCCTCTCCCAGAATGCACCTGTTCGAGACCAAAGCTAAGCTCAATAGTTATTGAAGCAGAAAACTGTAGTTTGAAGCAAAAAGGGCAACATTGCAAAGTGAGATGTCCTAGTGGTTTTGAAATGTTGGGAAATGATTTTGTGGTATGTCTTAACAATACATATTGGAGTGAAAGCCCAGTGTGTCAAAATATAAGTGTTTGTCCAAAACCCGTACTTCCCGAATTTCTAGCAACTGAGAGAGAATGTTCCAGAGTACCTGTTGGAAGAATATGCAATTTATGGTGCAGAAATGGTGGTACATTAATAGGCGCAAGTAATAAGATAACGTGCTTGAAAGATATGACGTGGACGGAGCATCCAACATGTTCATGTTCGAGTCCTGAACCCACTGATTTTTATAACATTGTTGAAGACTGCACAATGAAGAAGGTATCAGAGAAGTGCGAAATTCAGTGCAAAGATATATACGAATTACCTGAATACCAGTTTGTTTGTCAGGCGAATGGTAAATGGAATTCGCCAGCTTGTAGGAGAATTATGTGTTCAGAGCCTGTTTTACACGAACTTTTAGAATTTAGTGAAGATTGCAGTAGTAAGTATTATGGAGAATATTGCTTGGTAAAATGTAGAAATGATCCAACTAGCAGAACACTACAGTACCTCTTGTGTAGCGGTTGGACATACTGGAGTGAACAACCATCTTGTGCTACATAAAAGGTTTTCCCGATATCGAAGCTTCCGGAATTTCTCCAGTTAAGGCAATCAGGGTGGCACATTATTAGAAGAAAATTCAAATAAGTGATGGAAGATAGGGCATGGACACTGTGTGCAAAGATATGTTCAGTCTGCCTGAAGATTTTGTTTGTTAAAGTAATGGTAGGTGGAATTCACCAAACTCTAAGAACGTACTCTATTCCCAACCGATTCTGTACGAACTTCTAAAATTTGTTGAAGACTGTATGAATTAATTTCACGGCCGTGTTTGTAGTGTGTGGTGTACGAATAATACAGCTCAAAATCAAGGAATACTATGTTTTAGTAGGATGGAATGGAGTGAGCAACTATCGTGTATTTGAATTAAGGTATGCTTGATTGCTTTATGGATAGAATGGTATATTTACATGATCCTCTATATAATAGTTCTAATTATTTTGATGTATATTATTATTGGGCGATGGAAAGTGTGATTACGATGAGTTAAATTTGTAAATACGATTAACAAATGAAGCTTTAGCAATTATATAATAGAAATTAATTTTGTAAATTCAATCATGTTAATAAATTTTTTTAAATAATGAAATACTGTTATTAACTTTATTATAAAATTTAATTTGCCACCAACATATATTACCGAAATCGACGATTTATAAAATAACTTACAGATTAGGCAAATTTTAATGTAATTAATTGAAAACATGCAGTAAATTTCTTGCAGTTCAGTTCTGGAATATGTATGTAAATTACTGAATGTAATTTTTATAATTTTTTGGCATATTATATTGCAATTAAGAAGATGCACTATGCATCTATGATGTTTTAGAAATAATTTTTTAACAAATGTCATCAAACCTGCCAAACGTGATGGAATTTATTACGATGCCATCTCGCATGGTCTTTCCTGAAATATCGTCTGGTTGCAGACATAAGTTTCTATGCAGTTAATTTTTGATTTGATCCCGTGAACATCTGGTGTCGCTGATTAGAAAACTGACCAATTGATTTGATCCAAATGGCATATATTAATCCCGAATTGTTTTAAAAAGAATTGTGACTGGAGATGAAACTTGGTGTTTTGCTATGATCCCGAGACAAAACGGCTTTTATATACCAAGATTGGAAAAGTTTCCCCAGCGGTATAGAAACTTCACTTTCAGAAATTTTCAATAATGACCTTGTCGATGACTGTTTCTGAGCGGATAAGTGACAAAGAAACTTAGGGGTAGATGTTGAACTCCATAATATATAAAGACTAATGGCCAGCCTTCTAAAGGGTGGTGTGGTGTGTGGTGTGTGGTGCATTTAATTATGGCAAAGCACACGAGGGCTATCTGCCTAAAGGGAGGGATGCCTTCGTGGAGGACTTAAGGAAAACTGGCTCGTATACACGTTACACATGGGGAAAACCACGAAAACGCCCATGCAGCTCGCCCGTTCGCGGGATTCGAACCTCGGACCGAACTACCAGTGTTTAGCGACTTTACCGCTCGGCCGCTGGTGGGCTGCCTTCTAAAGGGAATTTGAAGTTTAGGCTAGAATAATCAATCGAATAGATTTTTTAATATTGCATAGCAACGCGCCGTCACACAATTCTAATCTTATCAAGCAGTTTGTAGCAAAGAAATGTGACAAAGTTCAGAACCACCCCTCTTATTTACCAGATTTTGGCACCAACAATTTGGCAATTTTCTCTTCCTTAAAGTGAAACCTCCCATTATTTGATATACACTCTTTTGAAAATACACGAAAAGCTCATATGTGGGTCATGAAATGATTAAAAATTCAAGGTTATAGGACCCATCAGGGCTAGAAATTGTACATTGAATGTTCAAATCAGTTACTAGTGAACCTCCCGGAGGTGATGCTTGTTTGTAAAGGTTAAGGTAAGAAATGGCAAAAGTTAATAATTTCATCCTGCGATATATTCTGACAGACATTCTTCAAATGTTGCTCCAGATCAGTAAAATTTTGAGGAGCCCGAATGTGGCGGTCTAACATACATGTTCGATTGGCGAAAGATATGGTTACACTGCCACCCAAGGAAAACTATCAACAGCTCGGAGACAGTTCAGACATATGCCCGCAGTATGGAATCTAGCATTATCGTATTGAAAAATGACTCCGTGATGTAGTGCCGTTACATAAATGGTTACAGGATTTCATCAGTATAGTGTTGAGTTGTAAAAATTGTTTGCAGGATAACTAGGATCGATATGCTGTCATTAGAGATAGCACTCCACACCATCACATCAAGCGTAATGTGTGTGTGCCTGTGTAAAACAAAGGTTGATCGCACCGCTAGCCCTGGCCCCTCCAAACACAGATACAATTTTCATCTACTTCAAGACTGAAGCGGGATTCATCGCTGAACACTGTGCTAAACACATCGGCTGGAAGCCATGATAACCCACTACCACACCACTTCAGACAGCTCTGTCGATGCTGTGAGGTTTAAGGCCGCTGTGAGCGTATCCCCACCTCAGGCAAGGACCAAGAGGTGATAGATGATTTGGAATGGAATGGATGATTTGGAAGAGGCTGTACCACTTTCGGGCAGTGATGCTGTCGGGTCAGCTCGGGCCTGTTGCACAATCATGCGATCTTTCTCGAAGTCGTGTACCTTGGCTCTCCACTGCCTTGATTTCGCCGATGAGTACTTAAGCAGCCTCTATTTTTGCCAGCACCTTTGCACAGCCAGTCGTGTCCTCACGCTGCAGGTGGTGGCATAATGCTCGGTTTGATCAACGCGCTTCATGCATCCCCACTATACGACTGCGTCTGAAGTCGTCCAGTTGTCTATAAAGTCTTCGAAAATGTCGTAACGGCGTTATTGTTAGTGTCGCCAGAGAACTGCAACGTCAGAAACAAGAAAAAAGTAAAGTATCTGCAACTGTTACCCGTTTTATATGATACTAGTTGAACAGGAGAAACGCTCGTTATGACTGAAGATAAAATACATTGCCCTTGAAAATTTAATCATTTACATGGATGGTATGAAGAAATTTTCTTACGAAATTTCAAGGTGATTGGATTATTTTTTAAGGGTGCTTCCTCCCTTTTCTTTAAAGCGTGTATTTGAAACCAATGAAGAGAATCAAACAACTATAATCAGAGACTTATCTTCTTAAGTGATATGCTCGGAAAAGTTTCTGCCTTTGCTTCACTGCCCGAAACGTCCTATCCCAGAAGATTTATAGATTTCACCGCTGAAGATGTTAGTCAATATTTGAAAAGATGAGTTCTAAGGAAACCAAACAGCTGGTATGAAAGTACCAGGCATTGTATAGACTTAAGAGGACTGTGTTCAACTTTCGGTTTAGTATAGACTTAGCCCTAAAACTTTGTAATTGCAGTACATAATATCAGTTATGAAAAATGGAATCAGGAGAGGAGGATCTGTTATTACACACTACCCATTCGGAAGTTCTGATAAAAAAGCTTATGTTCCTTTATGAGTGATTCTGGTAAACTAACGATATAATAAGACTAAAGTTGTATATGCTAGTTTTTTTGTATTTAGTCATAAATACATGGACAGCTGCCTACTGATGTTAAAGTTGTAAGAAATTATCGACTCTTCTGGGCTTGCTATCGTAGTGTAAGTGGTTAGCACATTCAGCTGGCAAGAAAATTCATGGTTTGAGTCCCAGTCAGAGCATAGCTGACCTTTTTCAGGTTTTCTGCTTCCTTCTTTGTTAAGCGTCACCGCGCCTATTCGCTAAAACTGGGTAACGCAATTGCGTAATCTGTAGCAAGCAAATTTCAGATGCCGCCAAAAACTTATCGGGAGATCGCTTTAACAAGGAAGTACCATTTCTTGCTCTGAAAATATAACAGACGATAACTCGTCACCACTCGGATTTGATCCACTGGTGCTAATAGCCCTTTAACAAAGGAAATATCGCATTTGCTCCTGGTGCTTGCTTGGTTAAGTAGCTAGTACTTTCAGCTGAGAAGTGGAAATTCATGGTTCAGTGCTTTCAGTACTCCGCGAGGACCACCAGCGGCGGAGCGGTAAAAGTCCTTGAACACTAGTAATTTGGTTTAGAGTTAGTTCGAGTTCCTACGCACGCCCTGGTTACATGGGCGTTTTCATGGTTTTTCCCATGTGTAATGTGATCCGAGGAAGTTTACCTTCAAAATTCCTCCAGTTCGCATTCATCGCTTTCCGCGTAATAATAAATTAAGCACGCGATAAATAAATAAAAAAAAAAAGTAAAATCTAAATGCTTTCAGGTTTTATAGTATACACAAACAAGAGCTTTTTTTTTTTTTTTTTTTTTCCATTTACAGACACATACACTTTCGAGATCATTTGGACTGATGTCACATTGTGCTAAAAATATTTAAAAACAGCGTATCTTTAAAATTTCCGATAGATAGTCTCGCGCTCTGGAGATAAAAATGTTTTATTCCACACAGTGTTGCCACTGCTCGCTTTGAGTTTTTAAATTAAATATTCATTGAATTTCAACAAAATATGAAATAGACAATAAAACAAATTCCAAATTCGGGCTTCCAGGTGCCTTTGTTCGGGTGGAGGACTATGTTATTTAAAATTTGGTGAGTCTAAATACCATTGTTTTTTCACATTGCGGCGAGAAACATACATACATTCATGCAGATTCTTCAATATTTAGTTTCTTTAAGTATAATACAGGGTGATAATATTTGGTGGCAACAATTTGGTGAGTCTAGGTACCGTTGTTTTTTCACAATGCGAGAAACATACATACATTCATGCAGATTCTTTATTACTTAGTTTCTTCAAATGGTGATAATATTTGGTGGCAACAATTTTAAAAATGATTCTGAGATTTAAAGTTATTCGAAAAATGCCGTCGCAAAATGCCGTTATGGGAATAACAGCCCTTCTGACGTAATAAACACTCCGCGAGGACACAGTTAATATTTCACGTTTTCTGCTTCGAAAACTCTAATGGCTGCAGCTATTTTATGGAGCATACTAGTACCCTTACCTTTTAAAAGGAACTATAATCAAGAAAAGAAAAAATAGAACCTTTAGAAAGAAAAATAGAACCTTTAGAAACTGAAACTATAAAGTTTTCTGTAGCTGATGTTGATGGTCATAGGCTGGTCTTTGTTGACTTCGATTACAAAGCTTAATTGTTCGGTTATTCTTGAGGTTTAGTTATTTTTATTAGTGGAAGACCTTTTGATAAAAAGATTTAAAAAAAACTGATTTCTACTAAGAATTTACTAAGAAATACTAAGAATTTACTACTAAGAATTCTACTAAGAAATAAAAAAAAAAGTGATTTCTACTAACAGTGTCTTATAATAGAGGACGATAAAAAACTGATTTCTACTAAGAGTTTCTGAGAGAAAGATATAAAAACTGATTTTTACTGAAAGTTCTTAAAGTATATTAAGATAAAAAACTGATTTCTACTAAGAGTTTCTTACAGTATAGAAACATAAATAAAAAAAAAAAAAAATAAATAAAAAACTGATTTCGACTAAGCGTTTCTTACAATAAAGATTAAAAAAAAAGATTTCTGCTAATAGTTTCTTACATTAAAGAATGATTAAAATTTGCTGATTTACCGATTTTTGCTGAGAGTTTCTCACATTAGAGAAAGATAAAAACAAAACTATTTTCTAGAAAGAGCTTCCTAGAATATAGAAAGATAAATTGATTTCTACAATAAAATTATGTATAATATTGCTAACAAACGATGCCGGCCCTAAGCGTTTCGCCGCCATGTGTAATCATTTCGTTGCCTAAAATCTATCGCCCAGTAACTCCCTAAATTTTGCAACTTTTAGCTTTCCTGAATCCTGCCGCCCGGTGAGACTGCACTTGTTGCACATACTATGGCATCGGCCATGCTAACAAAGCGTGTTATGATTTGTTCAGTATCATGCATATTTAAGGTTATTTTCCTTTTTTTTACGCTTTAACTCATTTAACTCATATACCTGCAAGTGAGAAAAATTGCTCTTGCAAAACAGAGTATATCTCATATTTACTATGAGCGTATGGAAGCCCAGTCTTTTTAATTTGCTGGAATTAAAACTGTAATTATATTTGCATTGCATTTTTATTGCTCATTTGCATTGCTCACTGTTTCGTTCCCTGTGTATTTGTATTGCTCATTTGATTTACTGAAAATGGTTGATTATTGCGAGTGAAACTATGTAAAGATTCTTAATTTAACGATATATCTATTCTTTAATCTGCCAGATGTGAATTAAGAAACAGTAATAAATATGATTATTTAGAGTCTTTTTAGTAGTTCAACTTATATTATACAGTCTACTGAAGGAAGACCAGACACGAGCTTTTAACAACAAAAATTACAGTAAAGAGAAGGGAAATTTTGGAACACCTTTTTTTATCTAAGCAACCACGGTAGAATGCATTAGACACTGGTTGATAACTGTTGAAAGTGAATTAATTTTTTCAATATATGCATAAAGAATAAAAAATTTAAGCCCTAATTAATTAAATGACTAGTAGTAATATTAATTAATTAATTAATTAATTAATTAATTAATTAATTAATTAGTTATTATTTGACCATCATTAATGTAGTACTCTAGTACTCTGCCACAAGACTGATTCAGCCAATAGGTTGCTAACTAGAAAATCGCGCAGCTAAGGAGTAATGGGGCAATTCAAGGGATTTCACTTCTCGTTTGCGAATTGCAACAATAGGTTTAATTTACAAAAGATCTCCTTTTATATTCCACTTCGTAAACATTTTGTCCAATCGATGAATACTTTTTTTTTGGCTTATGATCGAAGTGTAATTGATAATAATTTGTAAGGAATTACCCTATTCATTCTTGCATGCTCGCCTATTGAGAAATTTAAAATTAATTTTATGCCGCTCGACATGTCCTGTAACCTCGGGAACGACAGTTACGTCTGATGGTTCGAATAGCCTATTTTTTTCTTCCTCTGTTTTTTCTTTTTAACGTGCTTTGCTTCGTGAAAAATGCGTGAATAAAGGTTTATTTGAACTACAGTCTCAAACGAGGTGGAGAAAATACATGTTATACGATGATCACGACACGCTTTACGATCACAAATGGGGTGGATGGTAACGGTCTTGAGGTGCCTGTTTTAAAGAAACAGATTAAAGCAATTTGTAAAACTGTGATTCGAATATAGGTGAGAGCACAGTTTTTTTTTTTTTCCATGTTTCTCGCTTCAAAATAGCCTTAGTTTTTTTTTTTTTTCTTGTAAATTAGTTACGAATTTGTAAGCAATATATGGTGAATAAAGACTGATTTTTAAAAGACATAACAATTACAAATATGTGAGACGTACTTGCTTAACAGTATCGTGAATATTAACCCCACATCCAGCTACCCCTTACATAGTTCTAAGGAATAGCGCTTCTAGAAAATGTTCTGCTTTGAATCTTTCAACGTGATAAGCTTTTTACATGAGTGTTATGAATAACTCAGTCCTTCCAAATGATGAGTCATGTGTTGCCATGCACTAAAGCGTGACTTAACTGAGAACAGAAAGTTACTCCATTCATTTCTTCTCACTTGATAGGCTTTTGGATTCATATTCTGTAGGTATAAAAAGTATGCACACCATAGGTCTACGGAGAGGCGTTTCGATACTTTGGCTTCGGTTTCGAAGAATTTCAGTTGAAGCATTTATGTCAGTAGCCTTAAAAATTTGGTCTCGTAAGAAATTGTCTTCATTCGCGTATTTCATTCAACTGTCAGTGGTAAGATAAGATCCTCATTTCACTGTATTCCTTGTTCACGATCGTCTTCTCTCCTTATTCGTACGTTTGTAGTCTCTCAGAATATATTCCATAGCCTTAAAGTCAGTTTTGAAGGCCAGGTGGCGCAGTGGCTAGCGCATCGCGCAGGAGCACCACAGGTCTGGGGTTCGATTCCCGGGATGGGCAAGGTCGACTCAGCCGTTCATCCCTTGATTTCCATCCCTTGGGTCTATAAAATGAGTACCAAGTTCGCTTGGGGACTAAACACTCGGGGTCCTGCGACAAGCTGACCACTTGTTCAGGGCATATGCTTACGCACCCCGGGGCCCACATTCAAGAAAGCAGATTTCGGGCACTGCAGGCCTTGGCCCATTAGGGCTGTTACGCCACTTAGTTTTTAAAGTCAGTTTTGAGACAATCCATAAGCTTCGATTATAGCTGCTTGAGTTGTCAAATAGCCCTGTGGGATTGCGGATTCGGATCATTCACATTATTCAGACATCACAATCCCCAAGACGGCTCAGACATTTGCAAGTGAGCAAAATTTGCATTCTAATCTTTTCACTCGAATTTCTTCTCTATAATTTATGTCGTTATTTCATACGAAAATCCCTATTACTAATTGTTTTGTAAAATACAAGGTATCTGACGAAAATGTAGTTCACCTGCGACAGTTATTCGATAAGATGGACATTATCTTCCTCACGCGACATGCACAGAAAGACACTGAAGCAGCTAATAGTCGAAGCTTATGGATTGTCTCAAAACTGACCTGATGTGAGTTTACATAGCCTATGAAATGAAAGCCAAGACAGATCCAATCTGGAAAGAATCATTTAGATTATGGAAACGCACTCGAGGGCTACCTCCTAAAGAAGAGGGATATCTTCATGAAGAACTGCTTAGGGAAAATTGGATCTTATCCACGTTACATGTAGCAGAAACCACGGAATATCCCATGCAGACCGTTCACTGGAATATGAGCCCTGTGTCTGGTTACCAGTGTTTAGTGCTTTTGACGCTTGGCGGCTGTGGGCCAGTCTGGCAAGTGGAATTCGAAAGGAAAATTTTAAACGCAAGAAAAGAAACATAGGAGTAAGTTTTTTATCTTCATGATATAACCTTTCTGAAAGGACTTGGGAATACCAATAATCACATCTATATTTATTTTAATTGCAGAATTTATGGAAATTTCATAAAATTACCATGGCCATCAAGATTAAAAGATTGTAGAATTTGTAGATGAGACTGAACAAGTGTTAATTTTTTTCAAAGCAGGAAATGTTCGCCAGGATTTGAGTCCCGGATTGTTAATTTTTGGTTAATGAACGTGCTATTTTTAATACATGGGGGGATGTGATACTTCCTTACAAAATCTTTGACACAAAGGAAATATTTAAGTATTATGATGCTTATGAAATCAAGCAACATTGCACAAAACTGAAGAGAATATTTACAAATTTTACATGAAAAGGTTTACATATATTTGCGCCCCTCACAGCATTCCATACCACCGCACGCTGATTTTCCGGTCAAGTAATTGCCGTCTGCTAAAAATAAGTTCCAGTTGCTGTTATAATTCGAATTCAGTTCGTGAAATTGAGCGATCTTAACTGAGTTTTCTTTGACAGACGAAAGAGGTCATGATTAGCTATCTAAAATCGTGGTATTTCCAAGTCGAAGACTGACAGTAAAGAGGTTCCTACATAGTCATAAATATTCAGTCGGGGGGGGGGTAGAGTAAACTGAGAACAGTTCTCCTTTTGGCCAGCATCCAAGTACCAGACACAATCAACAACTGTGGAATGCTCAAGTTCCTAGTTCTACCAGCTGTTCTGTTTCACGTGAAAACGGCGGAAAGATTTGAAACAAAATGTTACATAAGTTTAGTTCTCGTACATCTTCTTAACCAGTGGTTTTTCATTGGTATTTTAGTTGCAGTTTCCTACTTTAAAGCTTTGAAATACGTGCCTTTTCTTAGTTTTTAAACAGCATGTATTTCTATGATTTCTGTTTAAAAAATGTGTGCATTCTTGTTCCAGTGTTACTCTTAGAACAGAATTTTTTTAAGCGCAAGAAAAATAAATGAACTGAAAATTCCAGACATCGACAACTCAGTGAAAAATTTCAGTAAATATTACTTTCTTAAAGTATATATATTAAAAATTTCAAATTCTTTTTATTTATTTTCTTAAGTCATTATTATATTGTATTAATTTATTTAAAAAATTAATTTCTGAATGAAAATTCTTCATTATTTAACTTCTTTAAATATAATGCAGGACACTAATATTTGGTGGCAACAATTTGCAATGTGAAACACCGTTTATAGTGAACTAACGCAAAATGCCAAAACGAAATTAACAGCCCAACGGGGAAAATTGGCCTTTTGTGCTAAAACTGCATTTATTAATTCTAAATCACTAAATTTGTTAATCAGTAGCAGCGTGATTAAGTTTGAAAAACAAATTAAAGATTCTTTGAATGAAAATTAAACTTCATCGAATGTCACAATGGCTAAGGAATCGGCTATGCGCAAAGCGCGTGAACGAGAAGTGAAAGGTCTTATGTTTCCGGCACTGATGATATACGAGAAGGCTTCCTCTAGATTCTTCCATTCTTCCATTAACTTTACAGTTCTGTATCCGCCATTTTCCAAGTTCTGATCACGTGTACGGATTTCATTTTGCGATGACGTGATTTTACGCAGAATTTGGTGCAGGATCTAATAGGCCCTATAAAAATTGCTTTCGATCCTATGTGGATGTCGATTCTATACACATACTCTACACCAGCGGTATGAAACTCAAATTATCTACACAAGCACGACGAATGTACATGCTGTAAACAGCTCACAGGTTAGAATTTGTTTTTTATCAAAATAAAAAATTTTATTAATGAAATAAAAAATATTTTAAATAAATTTAAAATTTCTCTTATTAAATACTTATTATATTATACGTAGACGGTAATAATAATCGATGAGGGGGAACCAGTTATCAAATCCAGCAAACGATAAATTATCGTCCAACAGGTTTTAATTCGGGCACCAATCAAAGATTGATTAAGAACTATTTTTATCCCAAAGGTGCATTAGCCCAGAAGGCCTATTAGTATCGAAAAGGCATTTTGCGTCGGTTCACTATAAACGGCGTGTCTCATTTTAAATTGCTGCCGCCAAATATTATCGCCCTGTATTATATTTAAAAAAATTAAATAATGAGGAATCTGCATAAATGTATGTATGTTTCTCTTACTGTGAAAAAAACCACGGTACCTAAAGACATCAGATTTTGAATAACGTAATCCTCCACCCAAACATGGGCACCAGGAAGTCCGAATTTTTAATTTCAAATTTGTTTTATTCTTTCGTATTTTGTAAAACTTTAATGAATTTTTGATTAACACACTCAGCGATTTCAAAGCGAGAAGTGGCAATACTGTAAGGAATAAAATATTTTTATCTCCGACACGGGAGACTGACTGTCGGTTAATCTAAAGATGTGCTTCATTTTTAAATATTTTGTGATTTTGCTGTAGAATTGAATTTTATGTGGCTTAAGTGTGAAGAACATGATGTCTAATAAATAAAGTTAACACACAAACGTTAATAATAAAAATCTGATGTGTACACAACATAACTTCTTTGTACGGAATATTAAATTATACGCATTTTTTCTTGCATTTCATTTAAACTTATTGGATTGAATTAAATACACTTCGTCGATAGCGCATAAGGTGCAATAGAATGAATGCACTCTTTAAAATTCACTATATTTGTTTACCATAGCGACACTCTGCCGCTAGGTTCACTTAACAGCGTTATATTTCATTTCTATTATAACTCAGAAGCACAAAATTTATATCATTTGGAGAATTATCTAATCACGACATGTTTTTTTCAAATACTATAATAAATCTAGAACGATGTATAACAAAAATTAAGCAAACAAAACAAAAAAGAAACAGTTTTTCACAGACGATTCACTATTTCTCATTCAATTAATTCAGTTCTCACTTCGCGACGAGGCAAAAATACATAAAAACTCAAAATATCTCTATTAAAAATTACGAAGTAAATCCTAAACACTTATTTCCTCGAAAAAATTCCAGAAAGGATTAAGCATGATTTAATTCGCAATAATAAATGAAGGCGTTATCTTTGTTGTTGCAAAGTTTAATCTCTCTAGATTGGCAACAAATCTACTATTCTCCTGTGTCAAATGTAAACAAACATATCCGCCATGTTATTTAAAAATTAGGCTTAACCTCCCTTAAACAACTTTTAAATTCTTGATAATTCTACAAATATTGCTTGTAGATTTCCTAAAGGCATAAAAGCCTTAACCGAAAGATAATAACTACATAATTCAATCATTTTTAAAGCAAAAAAATGCACAATTTACAAACATATAAGAGTAAAGAAACTGAGATCACTGAGCCGGGTAACAGAGTGGATATATATATATATATAAGTATATTTATATACGTTTGGTGCGGCCGATTGAAAACAAAATACGAGGTGCACATCTACATGTTATAGCAGTCCTATATACAAAATTTCAACGTTCTGACGCTACTCGTTTTTGAGTTATGCGAGATACGTACGTACGTACATACGTTCGTACAGACGCCACGAAAAATTCTCTTCAGAATTCATTTTAAAGCAGTTTTATAATTTTTTTGGAGGAAAATAGTGTTTTATTCTGTCCTTACGTAAATATATCGTTAAATTGCATTTGAAAGAGGTCAAAATGGAATATTTTCGTTGAAATATGCTGCCTGAAACTTTTCGCGATTACGATACTTCCTTTTTACTTCGTACAAGGAAGTAAAAAACACAACAAAAAGTTTTGCTAGCCATCTAAGAAAATTGACCATTCAATTGAGGAACTGAGAAAAGGGGGAAAAAAAAAGAAAAAGGAAATCGTATGCCAGGATTTAATACTGCATCCAGAATTCTAAACATATGCAGCTACGCTGCTTTTAAAATATTTATAATTTTGTGCTTGAATCAATCGTATATAGTGTAAGTGTGAAGAAAATGGTGCTTAATAATAAAGCTAACAGCAATGAGTGCAACAGCGGGCTGGTAGAGTGCGAGCTCAGCGAGAGCGTGATAACCTTAACATATCCTTTTGGGCCATAGTTAAAATATAAAATCTTTCAGAATCTTCTTTCCCCCCTTTTCTCTCTCTCTCTCTCTTTTTTAAAGCCGGGAAATACCCCACGGATCCTTTTCTTTCTGTTTTGTATTTTCCGTAGATAGTTTCGTTTTACGCTGATAATTTGCAGCAATGAATTTTATTCACCGTTCCTAAGAGAAAAAAAAAAAAAAAAAAAAAAAAAAAGAAAGAAAAAGAAAAAGAAAAAAGAAAAGAAAAGAAAAAGAAAAAATACCGAATTACTTATACAGGAGTGAGTTAATCAGGTGTTTGCTGTACCTTTTGGGCCATAGTTAAAATATAAAATCTTTCAGAGGCTTCTTCCCCCCCCCTTTTCTCTCTCTCTCTCTTTTTAAAGCCGGGAAATACCCCACGGATCCTTTTCTTTCTGTTTTGTATTTTCCGTAGATAGTTTCGTTTTACGCTGACAATTTGCAGCAATTAATTTTTTTTTTCACCGTTCGTAAAAAAAAAAAAAAAAAAAAAAAAAAAAGAAAAAGAAAAAAGAAAAGAAAAGAGAAAGAAAAAATACCGAATTACTTATACAGGAGTGAGTTAATCAGGTGTTTGCTGTACCTTTTGGGCCATAGTTAAAATATAAAATCTTTCAGAGGCTTCTTTCCCCCCTTTTCTCTCTCTCTCTCTTTTTAAAGCCGGGAAATACCTCACGGATCCTTTTCTTTCTGTTTTGTATTTTCCGTAGTTAGTTTCGTTTTACGCTGATAATTTGCAGCAATTAATTTTTTTTTTCACCGTTCGTAAAAAAAAAAAAAAAAAAAAAAAAAAAAAAAAAAAAAAACGAATTACTTATACAGGAGTGAGTTAATCAGGTGTTTGCTGTACCTTCGTCGAAATGTTATAACGAAACTCTCATTTTTCACAATGTCTCTGCGCATATGTTTCCATCGAGATTTTTTGTAACTTCATACAAAACGAACGAAAATTGCACCTAGTTTGTTTTCTAGTTTGTGCCAAGATTTGTCAAGCTGTGACAGTAACCAACTTCAGGTTTCGCGTTAGCAAAAGATGAGATAAGAATAACATTTCATTCATGTTTTTTTACACGAGTGCAATATATTTATGAGAGTTTTTTAGATTAAAATTAAAATTTAAACAAATATTAGGAAAAAAAGAAGTTTGCTTGTTTCTTTCTGAATATTTATTATTTATTTCAAGCTTAATGTTCGCATTTATTTACTTTTTACGTCCTTGTACGAAGTAAAGAAAGTATTGTATTGTAATCGCGAAAAATTTCGGGTATCATAGTTCAACGCAAATATCCATTTCAACCGATCTCGAAACCATTTAAACGATATTTTTGCGTGACATCTGTACGTGAGGTCAGAATAAAGGACTGTTTCTGCCAAAAAGGATTATAAAGTGGATTTAAAATGGATTCTTTCTTGACGTCTGTATGTACGTTCGTACGTGTATGCATCTCGCATAACTCAAGAAAGAGTAGCCGTAGAAAGTTGAAATTTTGTATATAGGACTGTTTTAACATGTAGTTGTGAACCTTCCTTTTTCGTTGCAATCGACTGCACCACTCGTATACAAATATATATATTCCCACTCTGTTACCTGGTTCGGTGAGCTTAGTTTTTTATTCTTATATGTTGGTAAATTGTCCACTTTTTGCTCTAAAAAATCATTGAATTATGTGGTTTTTATGTTCCAGTTAAGGTTTTCATGCCTTTAGTTAATCCGCATGCAATAGTTGTAGAATTATCAACAATTTAAAATATAAGTGGCGAGTAAGATAAATAAATAAAGAGATGGATGGACACTCACTTCGTGTTTGATAGTAAATACTTGCACCTTCTAGAAATCACATTACTAAGCGAGAAATTATTATCTTGTTTCATTCACGAACAACTAGGAGGCCTCTTTAAAGGGTTCAAGAACGCTTTCGTAAGAATGCGTTGCGAAGTAATGTTCAATCAAAAATTCGTTTTATTTAGGAAAAACGTTTCTCTATCTTGCATCCGCCCCAGAATCGTTTCTTAAAGCTAACAGAGCATAAATTGTAAATAAAATTTCAAATGATGTATTACTTTTATACGTGTTATGTACTGAAAAAATTTCCTATTAATAATCTAATGCTACTTTTTAATCATAGTTGATATATTTAATGTTAATGATGGCATAGTTGATATAGGTAATGCTATCTAAAAATATAACTGAATTATGATTGGAAAATAGCTAATGCTATTTAATCATAATGCATATAATAAAATATATAAAAAATGTGTCTTCATTATCATTTTTAGAATTTTTTTTTTAGAATTTATTTTAATCATATTTAAGTTGCGTGGATGAATTATATTTCTTGAAATAACTATTTTTAAAATTTCTGTTTATTCATTCGCATTGTGAGCTTCAAGCATGTTTAGTCATATATATATATATATTTAATTTGAATTTATTTCTTTGTAAGCCAGTATTCGCCATTCAATGGGTCGTTCAGAAAAAATTAAAATGACACGCACACAATTTACCAAGGTTTTTATCACTGTGCCATTGTTTTACACATTTCCATCATCCTGCATTTAATTTGTTAAAATATTATCCTTTTTTCCGAAGAACTTTAAATATTTCATCTTTTAAATCGCAAAAATCAAATAGTATACGATAAAATAGACTAAATTTTATGCATATAAATAAATAAAAATATTTTATTTTCTTAATACCCTAAATGTTTCTTAAATTTTTCTTACCCTAAATTTAGATTTAACTACTTATGTTCTCTATCCCAAACTGGAATTTCTTCAGTTTTTGAAAGTACGATTTTCAAGACGTTTGGGTCAGCCTGAATATATATAAAGACAAAAAGTAAGAAATTTAGAACCTCTATTCCACAAAGACCCGCCAAAAGTGAAATTCAATACCAATAAATTTCAAAATATGCTATAAATATAAATATACAAAATTAAAGAAATGTGGAATTAAAAACCTAAAAATTAAAAAAAAAAAAAAACCCTGAGAATATATCCCCAAAACCAGAAAAATAAATGAAGAAGAGGAACTCATTTAAACCTGATGTAAAGCCCACCAGTGGCCGAGCGGTAAAGTCGCTGAACACTGGTAATTCTGATGTGAGTTCGATTCCAAGGGAACGGGCTGGCTGCATGGTTGTTTTCGTAGTTTTCCCATGTGTAATGTGTATACGAGCCAGTTCCCTTAGAAAGTCCTCCACGAAGGCATCCCTTCCCCCCCGGGGGGTCGACGTAGAGAACTCTGCGAAGCTACTGGCTAGGATCTGTAAGTAGGCACTCTCGGCCACGGGGGTATAAAATTTATGAACTTGGTGGTTCTGAAGGCTCTGGGAAAGGTCACTTATTGGCCGGCCTCGGAGTCTGGCACGTCCTAGCGCGGCGTGGTACTAGTAGCCCGGGGGTTATGCCCCGGGTTCGCTGGGTAATGTCCCGCTGCGACGGGCTCGCCCAAGCGACTGGTAGGAGCATTAGACGACCGGTGCTGCCTGTTGTCTTATCCAGGTGGTGCGCTGCTCCCTTGGAGGGTAATAGTGGAGGTTGAACCTCCACGACGTGCCCAAAGGGGGAGTAGACCTGTAGTGTAATTGAGTTCACGGGGCAGGGAAGTCTAAACTATTATTATTAGGCAGATAGCCCTAGTGTGCTTTGCCATAATTAAATACACCATAAACTTGATGTAACGTTATCAAGAGAAGGCTCCATCAAACTCAGTTACAATCCTCTTCCACTGAAATCCCTTGCGTTTTTGTAATTAAAATTAGCTGATCAACTGTTCTAAAGTTTTTTTAATTAAAAATAGTTCATCCGAAAATTTTGAAGCCCTCCTCGACGCAAGGTAAATCCAATGTCAAATCAAGTAGAAGAATAAATTTAGACTTAATAAATAAAGAATAAAATTAAAATTAGACTGAATTTAAACTGAAATAAAATTAAACCGACAACATGAATAAAACAAATAATGAATAAAAACTTATTTAGATTATTTAGAGGACGTAGTAGTAATCCTTTAGTGTCCGGAATTGCCAATTTGTTTTCCTGAAATGTTTGCTATTCTGGATTTGCAAAAGCGAAATGAATTTCTCTATTTCTCACTTTACAATAATTATGTAAAGCATTCAAAATTATTTTACCTATAAACATTCCCATGGGCATTAAGAAAATAAAATATTTTTCCATGAACTTACGTCTAGAAATACATCTACTTTTAATATGATGATAAAAATTTTATAGGTTATAATTCAAGATTATTTTGGAAATATTAAAAAAAATTTTAAATACAGATTTTAAAAAGAAATTATAAGAAATGTGCGAATTTCATCAATTTTGAATTCTGATACCCAAATTTCGAATTCTGAAAGAAGGAATCAATTAAGTTTAATAAAAAAAGAGATATTAATAAATATTGTTACAAATTTTGTACTTGGATAGGTAATTTTAATAGAATTATAAGTGAAACTGTTGTATTTGTTTCTGTGTAAAGTAACAATGCGAGACAAAGCTATGCAGGAAAAGTAATAATACAGGAGCAAGTGCATTTAACATTGAATAAATATCTATATCGGTAATTTGGTGATAAATCGCCAAAAGTCGCCAAATTTGGCAATATTATGGTCCGGTCCTTGTATCACAGTAATATACGAGGGTTGGAACTTTAATAGTGGCAACACAGCTGAAAAAACGCTACGCAACAAAACCAAAGAATATTGTGTATACCACGCGTAAACTACATACCTACCTTACCTCTCAGCAAAAAGACTCGTCCTGCCTACGTCACGCGCATGCGGAATGACGCGAAGAACGAATCCTTGTATTAGCTCGCGGTCTAAAGTAAGTGTTGTCAGGATGTTTTCAAAACAAGAACAACGATGTTGGATAAAATTTGAATGTGCCAGAGGTCGTACAGCACGACAGTGTCATCAAGGGCTTCAAAATGCTTGCGGGAAATCTGCATTGCCTTACAGAACCAGCAAGATGGGCGAAAGCATTCAATGAAGGACGCCAAAACGTGGCAGACATGCTGCGGCCAGGTCGTCCGAGTGTCAGCGATGCAGACGTGCAAGCTGTTGCCGCACTAATGGACAGTGATCGCCGCCAAACAATTCGTCGGCTGGCAGGACAAACAGGATTATCGCATACGACTGTGCTGCACATTCTGAAGAAACGCCTGTCTATGAGAAAAATTCCTTCACGATGGGTTCCACATCAATTGACGGAAATGCAGAAATGGCTACAATACAATGCTGCCCGAACCCACCTGGATTGCTATGAACGCGAAGGAGATGCTTTTTTACGCCGTATCATTACGCTGGATGAGACTTGGGCCCGATCGTACCAGCCAGAACTGAAACGCCAATCAAACGAATGGCGTCATCACTCACCACGACGTTCGAAATTTCGTCAGAACCCCAGCAATGTGAAAGTTATGGTGATTCTCGTGTACGACTGTGATGGTGTCATCCTAACGCATACCGTTCCCCCCCCCACAGCAGACCGTCACTGCGCAGTATTACTGCTCATTTTGAGCACAATCTCCGACCAGCTTTGAGAAAAAAACGGCGACCCTTTCTGCAGAATGCTCCTCTTATTTTGCATGACAATGCTCGGCCGCACGCAGCGCAAGCTGTGACTGATTTGTTCAAGCGATGGGGCTGGGAAGTGCTTTACCATCCACCATACTCCCCAGATCTAAGCCCTTGTGACTATGACTTAATTCCTAAGATGAAGGAACCACTTCGTGGCACTCGCTTCCAAACTGTTCCTGAGATTCTTGCGGCAGTAGACCGGTCCATTCAAACTATCAACAAAACAGGCGCTGCTACAGGTATTCTGCGACTTCCACATCATTGAAAACAGGTTGTACACAATGCTGGCGACTATACTGAAGGACTGTAAAACATGGTGACATGAATCACTTTCGTATTCTTGTAAATAAATAGTTGCCACTATTAAAGTTCCAACCCTCGTATGTATTGAAACTGAATAAATGTAATTGACCTTTATGTTAGCTGTAACTGTAATCCCACTTCTAACTCCAAAATGTGTTGTGGGCGTAGGGGTTTGTATTGGATTCAATGCACAAGTCCGATAACAGGCTAATAAAATTTATTTTTATCAAACGAAATATTTCGGAGTTCTGGATTTTTTCACATAAATGTTCGTACAAGTGTTCACAGTATAATCAGTAGTTAAACTTCAAACTACTAACAACTTTAAACACAACGTAATGCAGAGCGCATCTAAAGAGAAAGCTAACTCGGATTTATCTCAGTTTACGCGGAGCTACAACTCGCAACAACAATAACTAAGCAACTGGACTCAGATGCTCCTCTGAAAAATAACACAATAAAGAACGTCTACCCGACGTTACTTCGGGAACTTCTAAAACGAAGAAGTAGTATGATACACAAGAATATATTTAATTACATGAAAACCTACATTAAGCATGCAGATATTTTCTGACTACATCTGGTTACTAAAATATTTCTGTGGAAAATTCCAGAGTTTTGAAATATTTCTTTTGATAAAAAATAAATTTTATTAACCTATTATCGGACTTGCGTATTCAATCTAATACGAACTTCTTATTATCAGAAGTGGGATTACGGTTATAGCTAGCATAGCGGTCAATTACATTTATTCAATTTCAATAGATATTAAAGTAATATAGGGTCAAAACCAAAATGTCGCCAAATTTGGCGATTTTTTGCAATTTCTCGCCAAATTACTGAGATACTCGTTTACTTAACGTTAACTGCTTTATTCTTACTTTTTCAGAGCTTTCTCTTAAAATGTGTTTCGCGCTACATTGCACAGAAAAAATGCAAGAATTTTACTTATAATTCTACTAAAATTACCTACCTAAGTACAAAATTCGTAGCAATATGTACCAAATCAATTAACACTGAGAAGCTAAAATTTTAAGACCTAATTTTTTAAGCCTACCAGCCGAGCGAGCGGTAAAGACGCTGATCACTGGTAGTTCGGTCCGAGGCTCGAATCCCGCGAACGGGCTGGCTGCATGGGCGTTTTCATAGTTTTCCCCATGTGTAACGTGTATACGAGCCAGTTCCCCTTAGAAAGTCCTCCACGAAGGCATCCCTCCCTTTAGGCAGATAGCCCTCGTGTGCTTTGCCATAATTGAATAAGCCGAAGCCTAATTTTTTAAAAATACTCCGACGGTTTTTACGAAACTTGAGGCGTAGGATAGGTGTATGGAAAAAAATTGATTCGTCATTTCAGGAAAAGTCAGATTTTTGTGTCAAAATGCCTATGTTGAAACAATTCTATATATAAATCTAATATATATTCTATGTCTCGCTTTTCAGACATAAAAAAACGCAAGTTAAATTTCGTCCATCAGGCATGCAGAACAGGGGCTAGAGAACTGTCCCGCCTTCTTTTTTTGACTGTGTGTACAAGCAATAAGATGCAATTTTATAAGAATAAAATCATATAAGAATTCACATTCATATAAAAAAACGGTAATTTTTTATAGCAGTGTACACAAATTTATAAAAGTCTCTCTAAAATAAAGCATAAATAGTGGAAAATCAAAAATAAAGTTGAGTTGAAATCACCAACCGCTTTCTCGAACCGCATTTGCATAACCGAATATCATTAACAAAGATGCCATTTTATTTTTCAGATAATCATGCAAACGTGAAATTTTTTACTAAATGTAAAAAAATCTACAATTATTTTTCAGTTTCCATTTCTTTTCTTTTCAATATTGTTCCAATTATTTTCGGACAGCTAGTCTTGGCACCTCCTTGATTCTTTTTATGGAACTCCTTGCTCTTGTCATCTTTTGGCAGACCTCTCGTTGTTACTGATGTATTCTTAGATATAAATACTGCTTTTCAAGAACCCTTTACTTTTTTTTTTAAATTGAAAAGAAGCCTGCTTGTGCTTCTTCTGACTCACAGTCTAGTATTAAATTGCTAAGATTCGAGAAAATGACAGTTTCGATCATGATTCATAAAAATCTACAGCGCCATTAATAGGAAAGTTTTATTAGCTTTTATTGAGTACATGAAATTTTTTGAAACGGTGTATTAATTAAAAGTGATTTCTCTCTGTCTCTCTCTCTCTACATATATATTAAATCAAAAATCTCAAAAATCGGAACGAAAAAGAAAATGCCGTAAATATTTGAAGGTTAAACCTATTTTCTCCGTGTAACAAAATCAACCGGTAAAAATGCAAATTAAAGAAAATTACAAAATTGTAATAAAAAATGTTCATTTCAAAGAGGAAAAAGTATTAAAAAAAACAGTAAATTTGTACATATTAAAACCAAAACAATAAAAAATTAATCTCCTTTGTTTGCTCCAAACTGAGCTTCTCAAGGGAAAAGCGTTTTGAAGCCTTAAACCAAGTTGATTAATGAGTGACGAAAAATATGTGTCGTTCCAATGAATTTCCTGAGACTTTAAACCTCTTTAAATTAATCCTACTTTCTTTTCAAGCGGAATTTAATTTAAAAGTCTCTAAAAATTCATTTCTTATGTACATACTAGCGGGCTATAGCCAAAGCAAAATTTATAAGTTCTATGTACACTTGAAAAGAAAATATATAAAAACATTTCAATATGAATGAAATCAATTCATTCTTTCCAAGGAGCAACCAATTCGTAAACATATTTTTTCCTTGCCAAACGAGGAAACAAAAACTTTTGACACTTCAGGTTAATACGTATGACATCATGATTTAAATTTAATGGAATATAAGAGCTTTTTTTCAATATCAATAAAAGAATTAACGCGGCAATAATATACCGTGTCAGGTTTTCTAACCTGAAACACAAATTATAGGCAGAAACTTCAAACTTACCTTTAATAGAGCAAATTTAAATCTGAATTTGTAAACATTAGATAGCATTTTCGTATCATTTAACTATTTTTAATCTAATAATAGTATTAAACACGACAAAAATAAACATATCGGAAATTGCTATGTGATTCGAAGTTATAGGCGGAAACAATTTATACATTATATAATGCATAAATCTCATTCATTGGATATCCAATGAACCTTAAAATTTACCCGCACTATATATTTTACCTTCATTTCTTACATTTATATTACCGTTTAATACTTTAAATAATTTGTCCTATTTCTGCTTTTTCCAACGCTGATCCCTCTTTTTTGCAACAAGTAGGGAAAACGAGTTTGTTTCCTGCTGCTCTACGCGTATAGTATTTACATAACCATAGTTAAATTCATTAATAGTTGACAAACTGACATTTCTAGTCTTTTCTTAGAAATAAAAACTTCTTTTGGGCAAAAATATAAATTATAACATCAGTATATAACTACTGCATTGCATTTTTTTACATTTTCTCCGATATTTAAAGGGCAAATTTTGCGTTATTTGCACATTTTAAATGCTTATAACTTCTTTGAAAATTAGAATATTTGAACTCGTTATTTTTTTTTCAGACGATGTAATTAGGTATATGGAATATTACTAGAGTAAAAAAAGGAAATTCAATATTTTGGTTGATTTTTTAGCTATTTTAAAAGTCCACGGTACCCTTAAGTTCTTTTGGTTTAATCCTATAAGTTCGAATTCTTTGGGACTTTCAATAACTCTGTCATGCACAACAGCTATGTTTTCAACAAACCGGCTGGGTCGAGAGCATAAAGATTTAATGTCTGCTCTCCAACCTATGTTCTTAAATTTCTTTACCAGTCTTCGAATTGTTGTTTCGTTAGGTGCATTGTCCCGTCAAACCGATTGCCCGAAGAGAGATTTCTAACAGTCTATGCATAACACTCATCATTTTTGTAATGAATTTTTACAATCAAATCTCGCTGTTGGACACAACTACAACGAGAAGGCTCCAAGTCGACTAAGTTGCGAAATGAATTGCCGGTCTTGCCAGGTCAATTCAAATTTAACATACTTAAATCGGAACATCTGCTTGTTGTAAGTATGTAAAAATATTTTTCATTTCCTAATACTAGAGTATTTTGGGGCATATTAAATCCAGCGCTTTTGTGGAACTTGCTATATAAGTATGCCTCATTTCCCAGCCATATTTCATGCCATCAACTCTAATCAAATTCCAAAACATTGGATATGTTTGTCAGTCGTTTTGACGAATGTAAAAATAAGTAAACGCATAAATAAATGCTGTCATGATGTTAGAGTTGGAGTGGAAAGAGGTAACCGAAGCATAGATCCTTCAGTTTTTTTTTTTTTTTTTTTTTTGTAGCCATAACATTATCTACATGCCTTTCGTTACGGATAAGTACACATTCCATACAACGTATGAATGTGAAAACATAGAATGATGTTACGTGATTACTGACAACATAAAGAAACACTGCTCAGGGTTTATATCCCTAAATTACTGATTAGATATTGTAACGAAGATCTTCAACAATTCGTGGGACGAGTGTGAAGTATTAATCTTTCAACATTTCCCATAGTAAAAGCACCACGTATCGTTAGGTCTGTACTTTTAAAAGGAAAGGACAGTCAGTCAGCCCTGGAAAAAATTGTTTAGTCCGCCCTGGAAAAAATCGTCAGTTAGCCCCGGAAAAAGTTCTTGTAACATTGCTTTGTTCTCTAGAGGGCGGTGGCTCCGTCTTGTTGGAAAACTTGTTGATTTAAATAGAGACTACGCAGACCACAAAATGATTGTAAATCTGCACGCAATCGGTCTAAAACCTATCTTTATATTTCTTAGCTATTACTGCTGCTATGTTACCACACTCATCTTCGATGAAATAGGGACCGATAACATCATAACTTCAAATCGCCAATCGGTTACTTTTATCGGACAGAGTGGGCTTTGTGCATACTCATTACTCTTCTGCCAGCATAAAAAGAGGAAACGCATGTTTTATTTATTTATATGACAATTGAGGAGAACATGACACTCATCATAAAACAACCAGCTATCCATATAATGTGAATTCTCTTGTAGAATTGCTAAAACATATCCACAGTACTAGAAGGAAGCACGGAGATTTACAAAAAGCACTGCGGGGTTCTGCTGTACCTAGAAGCTTACGTCAGTGTCCATAGACCTTACTACACAAAAAAGTGAGTTATCACTTTAATCTGTAACAAATGTCCAACTTAAGAAGTCCAACTTAATGTAACTTGAGAAGGTTAAAATAACTTTTTTATTTAATTCTTAAATGAACAGAAACACACTTCTTGTGTGATAGACGAACCCTTCTCACTTGCGGTTATTTAAATTAACATAAGATGAAATTAAATTCAAAATGCAGTTAACGTAATCTGAGACTATACACATAAGAAACTACTTAAGCTGACCAAAAATACGAGTAATACTCTTGTTTTAGTCTTTTCGTTTACATTTTAATTGACAATTCCAGCGTATTTATTTAAAAATTTCAATTCAATAAACCATATTTGCGTTCTAAATTTCGCTTCGAATTGCCTAGGAGATAATTTCCTTCATATCATTAATCTACAAGGTATTTCTCCCACCTTATTAGCATGCTTTCATGGTATAATGGCCAGCACGTTCGGCGCGTATTCGAGAGGTCCGAGGTTCGAGTCCCGGCGAGATAATTACTCATTTTTTAAGTCTTCTGCTTTCAAAATAACCTAATGGCTCTACAGAGGCACCCGAACTAAAAACGGGTGGTGGATGATGATTCTCCACCCCTCAGGATTTGGCGATTGGGTCCCCTAATCCCCACTCGCCCTTTAAAAGTGGTACTATATAAGGTATTTCTTTCAGCTTTTTAGAATGTCTTCGTGGTATAATGGTCAGCACGATCGGCGCGTATTCGAGAGGTCCGAGGTTCGAGTTCCGTCGAGGCATTGCTCATTTTTCATGTCTCCTGCTTCGAAATAGCCTAATATCTTTACAACTTTATTAAATTAAATATTATCTTTCAACAACAAGCAGGATTAAATATTATCCTTTCAATAAATAATATTATCTTTGCAGCAATCAAGATAATTTAAATAAATTAAATATTATCTTTCAACAACAACGCAGGATTAAATATTATCCTTTCAATAAATAATATTATCTTTGCAGCAATCAAGGTAATTTAAATAAATTAAATATTATCTTTGCAGCAACATATATATCTCTCTCTACAAAAGTATTTGTACTTTTTAGGGCTTCTTGAGTTGCACCGCTTTTGTGAAAAAGCTCCTAAAATCTATAGTTTCAAAATTTATCTCTCCAGCATAGCATTTACATACAAGTAGAAATTTAAGGTTATCCTTTTTGAAATTCATAAAATTCAGGACACAATTAAAATTATCAGATTAGAAAAGACATCCTAAATTTTTCAAAGGGGTACCACACATTGTGGATGGATGACATCATAATTCAGCTCTCTGTATCTGGAACAAGACCTTCATTTAAAATTCCAGGGTGATCATAACCTGGCAAAGAAGAACAGAACGGAGTGCTTGAAACTCGAGACAGGAAAAACTTAATTTTAGATTCACATCGGCGGGGGTGGGTATGTGACGTCACCTGGCTGGAAGGAAAGTGGCTACCACCGATGATCTGCCAGTCCTCTTAGGATTCCACGAGGATACCCTTTCAATCAGGAAAGGAGTTCCTGATCTGATTTGCACAGTTAGGGTAAGCTTACTGCTTCTTGTTGCAAATTCAAAGAATTAGCATGTTGAGAAATTCATTGTTTGTTGGTTAATTTACACGTTCAGAAGTATTTCGATAGGTATTATATTTTATAGAACAATTGGTGGTTATTTGACATCCTTGGTGAACGCTTGCAAATGACTCGTCATTTTAATAGAGGTGCATAATTTAAAAAAATAACTGACCAATAGCCTATTAGAAACCAGATCTGGTATTATTGAAGAAAATTTTAATTCTACCTTGAACCCTAAATAAGATGAATTCCGGTGTTTAAATTTTATGAACTATATGTCATTAATTTAATGTATTAATTTTTATTTATTTCGATGCACTCAAGTTTTAATTGTTATTAGTTTATTTTTTCCCATCTTGCCACACGGTCATCCACAAAGTTCCGGCACTTTTAATTTTAGAAATTAAGACTTGGATTTAAACTTTTTTTTTATTTTTAAATAAAAAGAAGTAAATTATTATTCCACTTAATGAGGTTATTTTTTTTCTCGGATTTTGAACGAGCTTTTCAGAAACATTTTAAGGATAAACTATGAATATTTTTTTGAAAAAATTTGCAAGAATTAATTTTTGAATTAAGAGAAAGGAATTTTAATTTTTTACAAAAAAATTAAGCGCCAACTGTGTTATTTAATATAATGATTTAAAGTTTCAGAGATATTTACAGTAGCAGGTCCCGGTATACAAAACTGAGGAGAAAACTGTTACAAAAACCATCTAATTTTAAAAGAAAAAATAAAAATCAAGTTTCTATACTTCCCCCCCCCCATGGTTTCAGTTTAGCATGTATTGCATAAAATATAAAATTACACATTTTAAACCATGATTTTGTTTTTCTCTGAAGGAAAGAGGGGGGGGAAATGAAAGATAGAACCTGAAGAATATTTATTGATTTTGCTATAAAATAAAGTTACAAAGTTATGACGAATTTAATATACTTAAATTGTTTATTAATTCAATAATCACACGTATACATAAAAGTTAAAATTAAAAAATTAATTTTTTTTCAAATGTGGAAAAATTATTTATTTGTGTATTCTGGTTCTAATTTTACCTTTTGTGAATTCTGGTTCTAATTTATCTTTTGTGGATTCTGGTTCTAATTTATTGTTTGTGGATTTCTGTGAATGTGGATTTCTCTGGATTCAGAATTTTGTGGATTTCTGTGTGTTTATCTTTTGTGGATTTTGGTTCTAATTTCTTTTGTGGATTCTGGTTCTAGTTTTACACTTTTAAATCTAAAATAGAAAAATTAGATAAAGTTTACATATAGTACGTAAATGCTTTTTTGGCAGAATTTGAAGATCACCTTGAAAGATTATATTTCTGTCACTTCTTTAGCGTGCCTTCGTGGAGTAACGGTACCACGCTGGGCCGGTATTCCAGAGGTCCGTGGTTCGATTCCCGGCGGAGGCGGTTGCATATTTTTCATCTTTTCTGCTTCCAATTAACCTAATGACTCTACAAGTGGCACCCGAACTAAAAGGGTTGTGGATGATGATTCTCCGCACCCAGGATTTGGCGACTAGGTCCCCTAAAACCCTAGTCGCCCTTTATAAAGGGGAGTATATAAGGTATTTGTCCCACTTCACTAGCGTGCCTTCGTGTTGTAACGGTAGCACGCTGGGCCGGTATTCCAAAAGTCCGTGGTTCGATTCCCGGCGAAGGCGGTTGCATATTTTTCATCTTTTCTGCTTCCAATTAACCTAATGACTCTACAAGATGAGCCTAGGTACCTGCCCTGCGGAAATCATGCCCTGCACTTTGAAATTATCTAACTTTTATTTCCAAAAAAAAATTTTATCTTGTAAATGAATATACAGTTGGCTTGATATAGAAAGGAAAACTCAGTATCGTTTGTATGGACGCACTTATCTGATCAATGTTTATTAATATTTAGCACTTGGTTTTACCCAAAACCTTGTGCATAGTGAAGTTTTTCATTAATTTCATAAATTCATTTATTTTGTTAATTTTATTGCTAATTGTTGTGGAAAGTTTAAGTTAGATTGTAAAATCAAATAATTGATCCACCTTACTTTAACATTACTTATTATACCAAAAGGGGCTATTAGTCTTGAAATAGGATTTTGATTTAGTTCACTGTAAAAGGCGTATCAGTCTCCAAATTGTTGCCACCAAATATTATCACCCTCGCTTATATTTTCAGAAATTAAATAATGAAGAATCTGCATGTATGTATGGACGTTCCTCGTACTGTGACAAAACGACGGTACCTAGAGATATCAAGCTCTCCAACCGAACATGGCACTTCGAAGCCCGAATTTTGCATTTAGAATTTTCATAATTTTGTAAAACTTTGAAAAGTTTTTGAATTTTTGAAACTCAACGATTTAAATGTAAGCAATGGCAATAGTGTTCGCGGGAGAGAGAACATTTTCATCTCCAGCGCGTGAGACTGTTTGAAAATGTCAAATAACACAGCGATGAATGAAACCGTTATATTATAATTAATTAATTAACATTCTTAAAGCTATTTCAATTAATTATTGATCTTACTACAGTAAAAGCCAATGTAGATTTTTAATTATAATTTAGCTTTTGCTTCGCCTAAGAGGATTTTGCAAAAATGCTTTGTAACGGAAGTGGGCAGTAATGTACTGCTGTCATTATACATTCATATTAGTACCTTTCATCTTTAGAAAGATAATTACTTAGGTTAAAAGATATTTCTCCCACTTCACTAGCGTGCCTTCGTGGTGTAACGGTAGCACGCTGGGCCGGTATTCCAGAGGTCCATGCTTCGATCCCCAGCGAAGGCGGTTGCATATTTTTAATCTTTTCTGCTTCCAATTAACCTAATGACTCTATATTTTGATTATTGTCATAATTATTGAAAAATTTTAAGACTGAATCTCATATTCAGATTCAGTTGAATCTATGTATTTTGTATTTCCTTTTCTTTTTGAAATCTGAGTCCTTCACATTGAATTACACTTTCCTCGACGATTCAAAGATATAAAATTCACTGTTTTGGGACAGCATTTTTAATTTCTATCATTCTACCAGTTTTCGTTACGACAATACTATTTTGCATTTTCTCATCTGAAACATCTCCACTTCCGATGTAATTGTCTTCTTAATGCTCAAAGCGTCCAGAAATCACAAGTGAATAAGTCACGCCTATATGCAGGATATTCTAATGTTGACAGATCGATTGCAGGTAGTGCTGACAATGATGATGCAATGTTATGCAGTTGGATATTCTCTTGGAGAAAAACCATATCACAAGAGAAAATCCGGTCTTATGATTGCTATGAGGAAGAATCCTCATAGCAATGGCGTAAGGAATTCTGTTTTTCCTTAGTGCATATTTTTATGATGTAATTAGAAGCATTTCCGGCTGACAAACGAGTTGCCCGAATTCGAACCGACAGAGGGCATAGCTGATTTTCTCACATTTCATGTTCGAAAAAATTGTCAATACTCTCTAAGTGGTGCTCGAACTAAAATGTGGTGGACAATAATTCGTAACTACCTCAGTTTAGCAACCCCACGCCCACACGCCCAGTCAGTAAGTGCTACTGTTAAATGTATGGTGCCCAAGGTGAAAATTCTTTATATTCTTTCCCACCCCACTTAAGTGGGGAAGAATATAAGGAATTTTCACCTTCCTTATCAAGCACCTTCGTGGTTTAATTGGAAACAAGTCCATTTAGCAGTCGGCATTTAATTGCAAATCGGCGCCCAACAGTGGCCGAGCGGTAAAGTCGCTGAACACTGGTAGTTCCGATGTGAGTTCAATTCCAAGCGAACGGGCTAGTTGCATGGGCGTTTCCGTGGTTTTCCCCATGTATAACGTGCATACGAACCAGTTTCCCTTAGATAGTCCTCCACGAAGGCATCCCTCTCCTTAGGCAGATAGCCTTCCGTACTTTGCGAAAATTAAATAAACCAACCCGGCTAGTAGTCGAGAGGACTGGTGTTGGCGTAGGCGATTTTTCCTGTTTCTTGCTTCGAAAAGTTTAATAGACTCTCCAATGCTTTTCAATACAGTAACAAAATAGTAACCATTCACTGTTTGCCCATATGTGCCTCTACCCTGAAATGCTTTGTATCATTGAGATTCTGAAGCATTATAAAATGTTTCTTCACGGTATGCATAATGTAATATTTTAGATGTTTCGTTATGGCGCTTGCCAAATTTTACAAAAAATTCAGTCACAAATTTACCGTTTACTTACAAAGATGTCTCACTCGCGACGACGAAACACAAGGTGCTTCTTTTTGCTGAAACCGAATACTGAAGGCCTGGATGTCCAACTGCAGGTTCAGACACTTCGATTTGTAATTTTCACAATATTCCACTGTCACGCCTAATATCGGGAAAACAATAGAATCAGTTTTAATGCCTGTCAATCAGTTCTTATACAAAACACTTAAAGTAAGCCGTCCAATAGGGATGGTGGTTAGTGACTCCGACTGCTGTACCGAAAGAAGCAGGTTCGAATCTCGGAGAAGGCATAGATGTTTGTAAACGTATAGTGTCTGTGCGGCATGGGGGGCACTCAAAATATGCGGCGAGCCAAAAGTCCTCTCGAGAGGTTAGTGGTAGGAGAAGAGAGGTGAAAGACCCTTTGGACAGCTTTCCGGGGTGAACTCGTTCAAAATTGGGGGTGAAAGTGCTACTGTCAATTGTATGGTGCCCAAGGCTTTTGTCAACGACAGGCGCGTTCTTGCCTCCTTGCCACGATGAATTTCGTGGGCTTGTTCTGATATCAGACAAGATAGATTAATTACAAATTAAAACAAACTTAAAACAAGGAAATATCGAAATTTGTATTTCCATACTTATTCTGTCATTTTGCAATTTAGTAACGCAAAGTTTTTATAAAACATGTTTTTCAGTCTCATATATTTATTACTAATGTACGGCAGATTAATTTAGAATTATTATCTTAGGAATATTTATAACTTCTGAGAAATCTAAAGAGTGTTCTAAACATAGGAGGAACATGCCTGCTTATGCTCGCTTTGTTAATGGGATATTTTGACTTTGTGATGGCAGTGCTAAGTCTGCTTGTAAGAAAATTTCTCCTTCCTCACGAGTGCTTTCTCGATTTAGCTGGAAGCTCGTCCGGCTAGCAAAACTCAAAGTTCCGGAGTTCGAATCCCAGCGAGGACATTGCTCATTTTTCATGTTTCCTGCCGTTATTACCCTAATAATTCTACATCTTTACTATGAGAATGTTAAATGGCATCTAAGGAGTTGTACTAAAGAGGCACGGTTGGCAGGAACTCCTTGATATGAGAATCCTGATTATGAGAATTACTAAGAAAGCATAGTAGAGAACGATGGTCAGGCCTCTGTCCTTAACATTGCTCAATTACTTCGTACTCCTTCGTGCCTTCTTACAGTGAAAATGCAATGAAAGAACCATTCAATAGCAATGTAAAAATCAATTAATATTGGAAAATGCTGCAAAAGTTTGAAGACCAGTTTATGAATGTTATATAAAATACCAACATAATTTTCTTTTCCTTATAAAACTAGCATATTTACCGCTTACCAGAAGAAACAAATACTCTACTCGTCCTTACGATCAAACAAATCGCTTCGGTTACTGTAAACAATGCCAAATGAAGAAATTTTACTCTTTTGTAAGTTTTACTTTTAAATTGTGTGCTGTCTTTTCCTATCTATGCGGGTGTAATATCGGTTGTCTGCTGGGATGCAGCTTAGGCAACATTCTCAATGATGAGGCAATTAAATAGACAGATTCAGCCACAAGTCGTGGCAAGCGACCCACTATAAGTGAAGGGGAAAATGTAATTTCCTTGCTTATGAAATATAAATACATCGAGTCATTTGTTGACAAGAGGAAATAGGTAAGTGGACTGGTACTTCAAATACTTCTGATTTTTCTTTTTCATTCCTTGACTGCTTTGGTTGACTGTTCTGAATGTGATCATTCGAAGTCGAAGTTTTCCACTGGGAAAGAAGAGCCAATCGCCCATTGCTTGCTATTGTAGTATAATGGGTAGTATTTCCAGATAGCATCTGGAAGACCCGTCTGTCGTTTTCCGGAAGGATGGAATTCATATTTCACCTTTCTTAATCAAAAAGGCAAAAATTTGTTTATGAACTGATATGTTTAACGAGGAAGTTCATTTAAGAACTGTTCATAACGTTACTGGAAACTATTTGAATGATGCTTTACTCTTAATCTTTATACTGGGAGGATATCTCTCATTCAAAGAGATTTGCAAATGTAAAATTAAAAGCAGCCCTCCCCGAAAAAAAAAAGCATCCTAGCTAGATGTTTACATGGATTTTTTTTCCCCAGGAGCAAGAAAAATGGGGAAAAAGTTCTGCAGAAACATTTTTTTGCTCCTGAAGAAGAAGGGGGGGAAGGAAATTTTTTTTAAAATTTAACCTTCCGTTCTGCTGGGCCGATTGACGAAATTTAACTTGCGTTCTTCATGTATCCAAAGCGCGACTTAGGATATGTATTAGATTTATATATAGAATTCAAATAATTTTAAGAAAATGCATAAGCCCCATTTGGCGTTATATTTGGCGCTTATAACAAATACGCCAAATTTGAAAATGCACCAATATACGTATTCATGTATATCTTAAGAAATTTTTAATAAAAAACTCCAATTTTTTCCAGATATGCTCAATACATGTACTTTAAAGTTATGGTGAACATTTTAAAGATTATAATTTAAAAAAATTTTTCGAAAAATTTGTGTTCTCTCTCTATATATAACGAAGAAAGTCTGTGTATTTGTTTGCTAATAACTCAGTCACTACTACAGCTATCGTCACCAAACTTTCTACAATTCTTTTCTGGCTCCTGGAAAAGGTCAACGTCTACTCCCCCCCAAAAAAGCTAAAATAAGAGACATTAATTTAAAATGCTTAACACGCTCATTTTCACCCTCATTTTTCCGAGTGGCAACAGTGCTGATATCAGCAAATGGCAACAGTGATATATCAGCAACAATGGCTGCGCGCCATTGTTGCTGATATAATGAGAGAGATTTAGTTTATTTTTCTATCGAAATTTTTATGTGGGTTCCATATCGCATCAGACTGGAAAATGTATGAATATGAATCGTATTTTTGCTGTATTTGTTTTTATTTTTGCTGACACAAATTTCAGTTCCATATGTCATTATGTGTATATATATATATATATATATATATATATAACATATGATTCTATGATTACGTAGTCAGTTGTACTGAGTCTTCCTTTGGCAATTTTTATGCATTACAATGACATCATATTCCTTATGACGTGTAATATGCTGTAATACGAATTTTCAAATGATGTCATGAGTAAAATAATACATTACTCTCAATCTAACTTAACTGGCATCGGATACTTCCGCTAGTATATATAAAGGAGAGTATCTATTTGTGCTTTTGTTTGTTCGCAATACAGTCAGTCACTACTGTAACTATCGTCACCAAACTTTCTAAAAATTTTTTCTGTGTCTTGGGAAAGGTCGACGTCCACTTTTTTCCAGAAACATTCAATCGTTCGCTTGCTACAGGCAGCCTATGGAACTGACCAGTAGGATTCCAGCATTATAAAACACTCAATTAATCGGTAGCAAAGGCTGCCGAAATCCGTCTGATGCACTCGTATTCACATATTTTTTCTATATTTCATCTGTGTTTTCTCTGCCTGAGTGGATACACGTTTCTTCAAATTGCACTTTTGCCAATATTTCAGAAATTTAAAAATCTTCTGTTTCTTAGATTTTGATTTGTGAAATTTTTGCCTGTCATTATTAGTCTAAGATATATGCATGCGCAAATACAGAATGAAAAGGACACACAATGGTAGGAAAATTTTGAAGGAATGTGGGCTCAATCTGAAACAAACAAGTCAAGATTCTAATATCAAAAGTTATGGAGGAAATAAATTAAAAGCGCACATTTTCATCGATTTCCAATTTGTTTTGAGGCAACAATATACAAAGCTGAATTTGTATCGACTGTTTCAACTAATTTCGATTATGATCGATTAAACGTGACCGCAGAAACTGATTATTTTTCCGAATTGTTATATCGATTGCTGATCAATTATGATCAATTTTTAGCCACAATTTACCGACTGAAATTGAATATAAGTGAAATACGCTAGCAGATATTAAGGATGTCAGGATTTTAATAAAAATAACTCATGACAGAAGAAAACACCCTCACCCGATTTTAGTATATCAATAATTAGAGAAAGATTACAGCAGTATCATTCTCTCTCTGTTGCTAGATACATTACTTTCAATCTAACTGAACTGGCATCCGGTACTTCCGCTAGTAATTACTAAAAAAATAAAAAATTTAAAACTAAATCATAAAAAGCGTACGAATTTTATTTGGATTGAGCTTAAATTTCGAATTGTGAAAGAAGGAATGCAGTAAGTTTAATGAAAAAAAAAAAAAAGATATTAGTAAATATATACCAAATTCAATCAACACCGAAGAACTAATATTTTGAGAGCTATTTTTTTTTTAAATCTACTCACACGATTTTCACAAAACTTGGCATTTGTGCATGATTTGAGTAGCGGAATCGAAATGTGGGAAAAAATACGTATGTCATTTCAGAAAAAGTCCGATTTTGTGTCAGAATACCTGTGTTATGACAATGCTTTTACAAATATAATTTACATCATAAGTTGCACTTGCGAGACGTGAAAAACGCAAGTTAAATTTCGTCAGTCGGCCAATAGAATATAAGAGCTGTCAGTTTCTTTTAACTTCTGTATCTGACCGCCTTCAGAATCCCAGTAGAGTGATTCGAAATGTATTCTTTTTACTCCTCAATTTTTATTGGTTGTTTAAAATCGAAACCAAGCTCTTTGATGACTGAAGTCTTTACTTGGCGACATTTCTCTGGCACTTGGCAATTTTTGTAATCTGTTTTGATCTTTTTGGCAACTTTTTTTCAGTTTAATAAATTTATTGTATAATAGTTTGATCATATGAACCGCAATGTTGATCCGAATAAGCGAAGCATTTCCTGTATTTCGTATACAAATGCGCGGGACTTCGGTAATTCGATAACAATATGCGATTATTAAAATTCACCGCGATGACATTAAGTGGCGTCTACTATACTACGCTATTACTGCTCTTACAATCACATGTTGCGAGAGACATCGGTGGCTTCGAGTATTTTAGCTACTTGCTCGTATCGCCATCTTTTAGCGCCAATGAAAGGAGCAGGAACTCACGAGTTTTGCATGCGTCTGAAGATGATAATGACCTTGGGATTAGATCCTCGGTCCGTTTCATGTGACTCAAATTCTCTACCACTAGCGCAAAAGAGCTCCCGAGCGCTAGGTTCTGGAATTCCGATTATTTTTGCGTGTTCAAATCACGCCCGGGTCACCATTGTTGCGATCACGTGATGCGAGAGACCTCGATGGCTTCGAGTATTGCATCTGCTTGCTCTGTCGTCATCTATTAGCACCAGTGAGAGGTACAGAAGCGCAAGAGTTTTGCATGTCCTTGAAGATGATAAAGACCTTGGAATTCGATCATGGGTCGAATTTTTTCCAACTAGCGCAAAAGAGCTTCCTTGCACCCGAATCTTTCAAATTTGTGAGCGTTGAGTGGCTCTCGAGATCGCTGCACTGCTGTTAACCTATACACATTTATTTCCTTTTGGTATTTTCCGTAAATAGTTTTATTTTATATTCAGGTAACGAGATAGCAAGTTTTTCATGATAAACGTTACCTTTGCTTAGTCAGAGCCCAGTTAATCCATACAGTTAAGACACGGTTTATCTGCACCCAGTCAATCGGGGGTTGATTTTAATCTTAAAAAAAAAAAAAAAAAAAAAAAAAAAAAGTAAAGAAGTGGATCACCAAGACGAAAACTCTCGTTACAATGACCTGCAAAAGACAAGGTTAAGCGAAGTCTGAAGCATATAATTATCTCTGTTGGTGCCTGCCAGAATTTTCTTTGTCACGTTAATTCTGGTGACACTTTGCCGCTGACGTTTTACAAGGTACATACTTTTCACTGAGGTCTCTCTACGTTCATATTCTCAAGATAAGTTCTCGAAGTCACTTCTTCCACCCACCAACTTTTTGGTTTCTTCCTATTTTCCACGTACACACAAATCTACCGCTGCACAAATATTTTTCTTCTTAAAGGATCTCCAGCTAGACATTGGTTACTTCAGCGATCAATTAGTTTTAACTTTCTTACTCGCATTTTGATGTCTGCTCTTCTTTGCGGGTTATGGTTTTGGTTTTGGAATTTAGTGTGGCAGATTTGTGAATTCGTCTCCGTAGGTCACAAGCGACCATTACTGACGGGGTGAGTGTTTCATCATTTTCATAAATGAGTCCTGTGTAGGTATGAGGCATTCGATTCTTTAAATATCACGACTCGCGAAAATGCCAATCATTACTATGTTTTGCCATTCGAATATTTCGTATGCTAAACAAATCATTCTTAAGTTTTTAAACTTAAGATGTAGAAAAGGTAGTTTTATTGACCTCAAGACTTCATTAAAAAGCACAATACTTCATTAAAAAAACAAAGCCACTGTTGCAGATTCAATCCTTGAATTCCATAAATCTTGAAAATGATACAAAAAACTGAATTTATTTGAATCTTTTCAATTTTAAATTTTAAATCTTAAAGTTTCTAAACTTAAGACTTTGGAAAGATTACTTTTATTTATTTATTGATGTCGAACAGAAACATTCATTTAAGAAAAAGATTGCGACTTCTGTTATCCTGGAATCCTTAAAATCTTAAAAAAAGATGCAAGATTAAAACATTCGAATCTTCCCGCTTTTTTCATCATTCAAATCTTTCGAATCAAAAACTAAAACAACCGTCAAATGTTTTAGTTTAAAAACTTTGGAAAAACTAGTTCTATTAACCCTTTGCGGCACAGCGTGTCCGGTCTGGACACACAGCTAAAAATTTCCTTCTGTATGCGCAGAAAAATTGAATGAAAAAGGATTTATAGGATACTATAGGTTACTCTGAGACTTCTTTATTTATAGAAGATGGCAGCTCAACACAATATAGTCCATATATTTTAGCCATGTTTAGTTTTTTAAGACCCTCATTTTTCAAAGAAATCTTCGAGAATTTTTTTAGGGTATAAAAGGAATTGTTTGAAAAAAAAATTCCATGTTAATTTTTTGGCTGTATGCTAATCTCTTTATTTGATATTAGTTTAAAATTTTTACCTTGATATCTTGCCTAAACTCAAACGGCGAACCCTAGGTGTGCGCAGGCCGGGCTCACCGATAATCTAGAACAACTAAGAGTCTGTATTCTTTGTTTCTCCGCATCTCATCGGTCAGTTCATTGACAACAATACTCGTTTCAGCACTCTTTTCGAAGCTCTATTCAATCAGTAGTGGGCACACTCACAGAATTAAAACGATAAGTGCTATCTTCACAAAATTTTACTTGTGTACTCCTCTAGGCCTAATTAGACTGCCTACCTTTTTTCTTTTTTTTTCTTTTTCTTTTTTTTTTAATCAAAACTCCAACTTTAAAAGGTAACGTGCAGGAAAGGGTTAACATCCGATAGAAGTGTTCATTAAAAAAAAATGCGAGGGTTGTAAATTAAGTTTCTGAATCTCAAGAATTTTGGAAAAGTTTCGATATTCGAAAAACTCGAATTTTTGTTACATTCGGGTCATTTAAATATTTCGAATTCTAAACTAAAGTACTTTTAACTGAAGATTGGAAGGATTAGTTTGGTGATGCTCAAAAGAAATATTCGTTTAGAAAAAATGGCAATCGTAGTAAGTTAGTTCTCGAGAATCTTAAGAATCTTGAGAAATCCAGGAAAAGGCTCGAATTTCAGAAAATAAAATTTTCGGGATATTTTTGCCATTCGAATCCTAAGATTTAAAAAAAAAAAAGTGTAAAAATTTCGGAAAGTTTAGTTTCATTGACTTTCTTTGAGAAGTGTTCGTTTAAAAAAGGAATGCCGTTTTAGCAAATTCTGTTGACTTCAAACCTTGTTATAATGTTTATTCTAGTTTTTTGGAGATAATTTGCCGTTCTGGATTGCATGTTTGTGTATTAATGTTTGATAACTTTTTCCAAAACGGATTATAAAATTGATTTAATATGGATTCAGAATTTTTTCTTGACGTCTGACGTACGTACGTACGTATGTATGTGTCTCGCATAACTCAAAAATGAGTAGCCTCAAAATGTTGAAATTTTGCATATAGGGCTGCTATAACATTAGATTTATTTAATGTTTTTCTTTTTTTTTTGGTTTCAATCGGCCGCACCAAAAGTATGTATATATATATATATATTCACTTTGTTACTGGGCTCAGTGAGCCCAGTTCCTTTATTCTTATATGTTTGTAAATTGTGCATTTTTTGGTTTTGGTTAGCTGTTCTTATTTTCCGGTTAAGGTTTTTATGCCTTTAGTTGACCTGCATGTTACAGTTGTAGGTTTATCAACATTTTAAAATTTGTTTAAGTGCGGCTAAGCCTAATTTTTTTTTTTTTTTTACATTGCGGCCATATTTGCCTACATTTGAAACTTAGCAGAACAGTGGATTTGTTGCCAATCTAGAGAAACTAAGCTTCGCAACAACAAAGTAACGTAATCTTTTATTATTGCCAATTAAATTATGCCTAATCCATTCTGGAATTGTCATTTAAGTTATTAAATTATCCCATATATTGACTCAGCATAGCATGCATAACAAATGAAGTCAGTTTCTACGCCTTCAGTGTCGTTTTGTCGAGGAGGACCAAAAGTAAACTTTCAGTTTAGTGCACCGAAAAATCTGCCTTCTTGCCCGCTGGCCTAATTGCTTGTTTTTCCGTAGAAACTGCAATTTTAATTGTAAAAATTTTTTTTTAATTCTTTTAACTGTATATGGTGTTTTATGTTTTTCTATATCTTTCAATTTTGAATATAGACATTTTGAGGTTTTATGCATTTTTGTCTTGTCGCGAATTAATTGAACGAGAAATATATCTCTAATGAAATTCGAGGAAATAAAGTTTAAGGCAGAAAAAATGCGTATAATTTAGTATTCTGTTCAAGTAACTTGCAAAATTCTGTAGATAATTTGGAGCATGTAATAGTAGAAGAGGACACACGCGGAGATGTTATGCGACTCACGTTCTCCTCAATTCCGTTTCAAGATAAGCATCCCTTTCCCCCTATGTGTTTTATTCTACTCTGCTTGTAGAGTCATTAGGTTATGCTGAAGGAGGAGCCGTCAAAAAATTCAATGTCTTCGCCAGGACGCGAGCATTGGACCTCTCGAATACGCGTCGGGTATGCTTTCAATTACACCACGAAGGCCGACTGGGGATTATGGGACCTTATCGATAAATCCTGGTGATGACGAATTATCGCCCACTACTTTTTAGTCCCTACGCCATTACAGAGTCATTAGTGTTTTTTACTTCCTTGTACGAATTAAAAAGGAAGTATTGTAATCGCGAACAATTTCAGGCAGTATATTTCAACGAAAATATCCATTTTGAACGCTATCGAATGCAATTTAACGATGTTTCTGCTTGATATCTGTACGTAAGGAGAGAATAAAATACTCTTTTCCTCCAAAAAAATTATAAAACTGCTTTAAAATGAATTCTGAAGAGAATTTTTCGTGGCGTGTGTGCGAACGTATTCATGGCGTCTGTACACGTTTTCGTGGCGAACATTTTCGTGGCTTCTGTACGTTCGTACGTATCTCGTATAACTCAAAAACGAGTAGCCTCAGAACGTTGAATTTTTGTATATAGGACTGCTATAACATGTAGATGTGCACCTCGTATTTTGGTTGCAATCGGCCGCTCCAAACGTATATAAATACATTTATATATATATCCACTCTGTTACCCGGCTCAGTGATCTCAGTTTCTTTACTCTTATACGTCTGTAAATTGTACATTTTTTGCTTTAGAAACGATTCAATTATGTTGTTCTTATCTTCCGATTAAGGTTTTTTTGCCTTTGGTAAATCTGTATGCAATATTTTTAGAATTATCAACAATTTTAAAGTTGTTTAAGTGCCGCTAAGCCTAATAATTTTCTTGATGGCGGCCATTGCTTGTTTACATTTGAAACAGCAGACTAGTGGATTTGTTGCCAATCTAGAGAAACTTAGCTTCGCAACAACAAAGATAACGCCTTCATTTATTATTGCGAATTAAATCATGCTTAATCCTTTCTGGAATTTTTTTGACGAAATGAGTGTTTACGGTTTACTTCGTAATTTTTAATACAGATATTTCGAGTTTTTATGTATTTTTGCCTTGTCGCGAAGTGAGAACTGAATTAATTGATTGAGAAATACTCAATCGTCTGTGAAAAACTGTTTCTTTTTTGTTTTGTTTGCTTAATTTCTTTTATACATCGTTCTAGCTTTATTATAGTATTTGAATATAACATGTGGCAACTATTAGATAATTCTTTAAATGATATAAATTTTGTGCATTCTGAGTTATAATATGAACGAAATATAATACTGTTAAGTGAACCTATCGCCAGAATGTCGCTACGGTAAACAAATAGAGTGAATTTTAAAGAATACATTTATTCTATTGTGGTTTATGCGCTGTCGGCGAAGTAGATTTAATTTAATCCAATACATTTAAATGAAATGCAAGAAAAAATGCGTATAATTTAATATTCTGTACAAGGAAGTCATGTGGTGTACACATCAGATTTTTTTAAATGGTTTGATTTCAGGAAAATGAAGAAATCCGCAGTTCCCTCATCGGGATTCGAACTCCGGACTTTCCGAATACGCATTGACTGTGTGCTGGACGGAGAAAATACCGTATATGCCAAGTTTATTATTATGCTAAGTTTTAGCGCAAAAATAAATTCTCTCATCAAGCACCTTCGCATTTATCCTGCAATATTGTATTTAACGATTTTGGTTCAACTAGCAATATGGTCGGTAATGTATAATATGCTGAGTATTACTGTACGTGTACTGTATAATGTACACTGTATACTGTATGATGCGGACTGTATACTGCATAATGTGCTACTGTTCTGTATAATGACAGCACAAATAATCCAGTAGTAAGACATTGTACCACACACTACTAATCTAGGGTCTAACTATTAATTCACTGTACTAATTACTTACTCTAGCATAACATTGCGCACCTAATATTTCAGTATGTACATATCTTATCTATCTAATGATAATGCTTCAAAGGATCATAGTGTACTCAACATATATGAGCACACACGTTATATATATATGCTACCGTATCCATGCTTTTGCATACACCTTGTAACATGGCAATGTATTATCTAGTGTCTAACATTAATTAGCTTTAACGCCACTGTATTAAGTACCAAATTTGTATATATGTTTATGTATTAGTGTATTAGCATAATGAATACGTATGGTTATCTAGATGAAGGTGGACGTGGCACTATACCGATTAACCGTATTGGTAGAGGGGTGGTGCCCACGTCCTCCGTCGCATGTCGCATGTACTGCATAATGTGCTACGAAATTTAAATTTTTTCACACCTTCGAAACTCTGGGTTTTCGAATAGCTTTCCTGTTCTATATTTGCATAGGCAAGGTGCTCCTCCTTCTTCATCAACTGTCAATGACCCCCTTTTATGGGAACCACATCTCAGAATTCTAAAAAGTCTATCCCACTGAGACGTATATTATTTGCTCTAGAAAATGCCAACAAAGGCAGTCTAGCGAATAGTCTTAGTAGCCAAGTGCTTAGGAAAGGAAATTCAGCTTTTATTATTATACATTTGACAGAAAAATGATTGCTTTTATGAGGAAAATATCGCCTAATACAACATTTTGTAGAGTATATTTTATGTTAATTGACCAATGTTTATAATTTCGATCTACACTATAATTTCTCCTTTCCTTTATCACTTTTAATTTACCCACATGTAGCGGAGTTTTGAATGTGATTTTTGTTCAATTCAATTGAATTGTGTTTTCTGTTTAATTCAAGTTTAAGTAAAAAGAACCTTCATAACGTTTTTTTTTTTTTTTCGTATGTACATTAGACAGAACGATAGCTCGCTTGTTAATCTTATAGCGTCTGAAGGATATTTTAGTTAACATTACACAATTACGACCCTATAATTTTATTGAATATTTTGTTATTAGTTAGTTATTCTTTGTCCAAATAGTTTCTTTCGGAAGTTGTATTTACGTTCTATAATATTTTCAAAAGGTCGTATGCTTAAAAATATCTTCAGATGATTTAATTTTGCTTCCATTTTACAAATCAGTTGAAGTAAAAATTTAGAAATTCTTTTTTACATGTCAATTTTTGTTTGATTTCGCGAATTTTCTAAAATTAATATCTAAAAAGCATAACTGTTTGATTGACCGCGCAGATGATATTGTAGTTAGCGACGCCGACTGCCGTACCCATGGGCCCGGATTCGAATCCTTGCGAAGGCATAGATGTGCGTAAGTGTATTGTGTCTCTTCAGCAAGAGGTCACTCAACATACACGGTCAACCGAAAATCCTTTCGAGAAACTAGTGATAGGGAAATAAAGGGGATCCTCGGATCGCTCTCCTTTGAAAACAGGGGCGGAGCTATACAGTTAGTGCGATGGGACTATAGTAGTAACCGGAAGCAAATGCGTAGTCAGAGGATGCACAAAATGACTTCTGGAGGATGAAATTTCAAACACATGGTTCAAGAGCTTGTTGCAACACAAAGTAAAACTATCAGGCATAACGATATTGAACATGTGTATCTCACTTCCGCGTGTCATGTGATACAACATGGCGGCGGCCCATCAAAGGCGCAGTACCATTGTTCTCTTCTTACATCATCTCTTATTCTACTATGTAATGACTTCCGGGGCGGCACCGCTTGACTGCTCGGACACTTTCGGTCACTACTGACTATATCTGTTCAACCCATGGTGAAATTCTGGTTTCCCGCCCACTTATACCTGCACATGTAACTGTGGGCATCCTTCAGGTCGGGGGTTCTTGCTTTGGCGCTCTGCACATGTAACTAAACTCCGCATGGGTCTGCAAGTCGGATCTGGGTCGGGGGTCTATGTTCGTCTGCAGTTCTGTACATGTAACTGTCTGATTATTGAATATATTCCTTGTCCGGCAAAAATATCTTTATTATGATACAGAACTGGAAAAACAGACTTCTTATCAACTACATTTAAAAATACGGAGCTTATTCCAGGCTATTCCTGATGTGAGACACTTGATCGAAATGTAAAAAATGATTCGCGTATTCACTTTTGGACCGCAGAAGCAAACGGCGCACGTGCCCACGTTCAATGTACGCCCAGATTTGATTATATTTAAATTATCAAAATGCTATATATATATATATATATATATATATGTACTAATGAAATAAATTAAAAGAATTTTCATATTATATAGAATTGCATGAAAAGAATTGAACCGAAGGAAAAACCACTGCTTCTAGATAAAAATGCAAATCTTGTACGGCAAATACGTAAGCGTACACGTGTGTGAAGCGGAGCCAGCAGAAAAACAGGATTTATAAGCTCGTGGAGAGTGAGACGAATTGCGTTCGCTAGCACACCTCGGCGAATTTCTTGGTGTTATCTTGCAGCAATCGGTTAAATCCACATCGGAACAGTAAAAATAAGTAACCAGAAACGTTTAGATGATGGAATAACGTGGTGAATTGTGGGGACGCTAGAGGCAGGCCAATCGCAAGTTCAGATATGCAGAGAGTTTAATTTAAGTCCCAGCGTCGTGTGTAACCTACGGAAACAGTACTGGATCCATCGAGAGGAAGCCTGGGCAAGGTCGTCCAGGAGCCACGACGGCCAGAGAAGATCGCTATTTGTCCATTTTAGCGATGCGTAACAGAGGGGCTACAGCTTCTCAGCTTTCTCGAGACTGTGACTGGTGTGGGGTATAGGGATGAGGTCTTGGAGCCCTATTTTCGCCTTTTCCGGGGTGCAGTGGACCCCCAGTTCATCCTACAGGACGATAACGCGAAGCCACATAGAGCTCTTCTGGTCGACGAATTTCTCGAGAGGAGGATATTCGCCGGATGGATTGGTCAGCCAGATCTCCAGACCTCAACCCTATAGAGCATGTTTGGGACGCTCTGGGGAGGGCAATTGCAACTCGCACACCCCTCCGAGAACCATCCAGGAACTGAAAACACCGTTGCTGAATGAGTGGGACCAATTGCCACAGACACTGATAAACTGCTTTATTTCCAGTAGGACATCACGCTGGGAGGCCTGCATGGCTGTAAGAGGGGACCACATACCCCCTATAATCCCATTTCTTTTGCGTCTTCTGCAACCGCTGTTTCAGACCTTCAGACTCCCATGAGTGTTACACACGAACATGTGTGTCTATTATAACTGTTGAATGTTTATTTTGTTTGTATTATCTCAACCTATGTTCACACCAAATTTTATTAAAATCTGTCGTGTAGTTCTGGAGATTGTAGATCAAATATGAAAATTATCTTAATTTATTTCACCAGTGTACATATGTGTGTAAGATGTTTATATATGTGTATTTCACCAGTGTATATATGTGTATTTCACCAGTGTATATATGTGTATTTCACCAGTGTATATATGTGTATTTCACCAGTGTATATATGTGTATATATGTGCGTAAGATATAACAAACTACGATGGCTGCTTTAAGAAGCGATTGGCGACCTCAAAATTAACTATTCTAGATTTTATGTTCTCCTCCTAAATTTATCTGTTCTCCCACATTCGTTTACAGAATTGATCCGATGTGAATTATTCTGGAATATAATGATATTTTGAAACGGCCACATCTGGAAGTTACTGCTTTTTACTGGTTTTCTGGTTATATATATATATATATATATATATATATATATATATATATATAATAAAGTTGTAGTCAAAAATGCTTTTTTAAAAAAACGAAAGAACAAGTAAGTCTAAACTTCGCGTCGTTGAGCTGCTAAATTTTTATAAAATATCTCAAATAGGTAAGGAATTTAAAACCTATAAAAAGCCGTTAAAATACTTGAAGGTAACCTATCTTTTTCCCAGAAACACCTTGTAAAAATACTAGGAATTGCATAGGACTTTCAAGTTGATTTTAGTTATCTGAAAATTGTTTGATTATTTTTATTTTTTTCTCTTTTGCATCTGCCTTGCCTTTTGATCGTCAGCCTTACTTAGGCCATTTTTGTTTTAGGATTTTTATTTTAAATTGTAAGTTTCTATTTTATGAATTTTAATCTGCAGTAATTGCCTTTAGCAGTATAGTACTCATGTGGTTTCGAAAACAGAAACATGTCGGAAAAAGAGAAAAATTTAATGAGATTGTTAATTAGTTTAAGTTTATAAAGAATAGAGTTCGATTAAAACAGTTTGAAGTGTCAGTGAATTTGTTGGAACGAAACATGCTTACGTTGTCTAGTTAATCAACTTGGTTTGAGGCTTCAAAAGACTTTTTCCTTGATAAGTTCTGTATGAAGCTTTGAACAGAGGAGATTAACAAAAAAATTTTTGTACTCTTTTTTTTTTTTTTTTTTTTTTTTCTTGTTGTAAAAAAAATTTTTAGTCATAAATTGTATTATTCTGAAGTAATTTTACAAAGTGTTTTTTCTAGAAAAAAGCTGGGTTACCTTCAAGTATTTTAACGGCGTTTTATAGGATTTAAATTCCTTAGCTATTATAGATATATATATATATATGCTATATATACTATATATATTATTTGAAATGTATATTTGAAATTTATTTTTATTTCTTTATTTGAAATGTACATGTTTTATTAGAAAATATATATAAAATACATGTACATTTCAAAAACGAAATTTGATGTAGGAATTAAATGTTAAACTTCGTATTTTAGTTTTTATACCATTCCTTAAAAATCACTTTTAACCGGATACTAGACCTTTGTCTCGTCCTCTCATTGGCTAGCGACACGGGTTAATATGACGCCATTCCAAAAACATATATCGCGATACCTTTTACAGCTAATTCATAATTGCTGAATGCAAAGACGAGGTCAACCAATATTATTATGGCTTTTATTTTTCATTTTCGTTCAAAAGGGAGAATATATTCTGGTTATTTTTTTTTTTTTAATTTTATTCCATAAGAGATATTAAACTGAAATCAGGAAAAATAAAGCTCACAGAAACGTTAAATCCACTCGTTAACCTCCTAACAGTTCTCGTTAGCTAAGAACTTTAAATACCATCAAATACGCAATTAAAATTTTTTAATTAAAAAAAAGAAAAAGAAAATCTGAAAGGTTTTAGATTTAAAATTACGACCAAAGGGGCTTGTTTTTAAACATTTTGTGTGTTACCTTTATTTATTAAATATCATGTTCTTTGCACTTAAACCTTAAAATTCATTTCAATAGCAATGTCGCAAAACAATTTTAAAATGAGCCTATCTTTAGAATTTCCGATACACAGTTCCGCGCGCTGAAGATAAAAAGGTCCCCCCCCCCCCGTAGAGCGTTGCAATTGCTCGCTTTTAAATCGTTGAGTTGGTTACTCAAAAATTCGCTAAAGTTTTACATAATATGAAATCGATCATAAAACTAATTCCAAATTTGGTCTTCCACATGCCCATATTCGTAGGATGATTACGTCATTCAAAATTCGGTGGCTCTATGTGCCGTTGTTTTATCACAATGCGAGAAATATACATCACTTATGGAGATTTTTCATTATTTAATTTCTTCAATTATAATGCAGGACTCTAACATTGGGTGGCAACAGTTTGAAAAGTGAAACGGACATTATATTGCTTCAACAAAAAATCGCAAAACGAAAACAATAGTCCTTCAGGGACAAAGCCCCTTTGGACTAAAAAAGAAAGGCAAAAAAATAAATAAATAAATAAATAATAATAATAATACCAAAGTCACAAATAATAAGTAATCGGAATCTATGTATCGGAAATTCGCAGTATTATACTTACGAAAGTTGAATGTAACCTTTGTCAACGCCAAAAGTGAAAAATGTCGAAAACGGTACATGAAAATTTTCTAGTTAAATGATAAGAAACGAAAAACCCAACGCCATTTTTTTGACCGGTAAGGGAAAAGAAAGGGACTAAGAAACAAATTCGAGGAAAACTAACAGTAAAGACGGATTAGAATTGAGACCATTAATCGCAATGAAAGCTTTATGGTAGTGAAACGCCTAAGGAACGGAAAACATTTCCGAATGACTAAAAATAATAAAAATAATCCCCGTTGGACTAAAAATAATAAAAAAGTACATAACATCATTCTATGAAAATATTTAATATTTTAACTAGATAGATCATGAATTAAATACCTTTTTATATTTAAATCACTCCGATTCAAAAGCAAGAAACGAATGTTCTTAAGAACTGCATCGATTGGTTTCAAACACTGGGGTTGGACGAAAATACGGAGGAGCAGGAAAACCGTTGGCATTAGTCCATTGGCATACCAATAGTCTTATATTCAGTTTATACGATGCATAACTTCAGTTATACATCCATTTTCTCCTGATTTATTTAACAGCGCTTCTTTTCGTGATACAAATATTTCCTTCTTAAGTAATTCTTTTCTCTTTATATTTTCAATCAGGCGCCAGCGTAGAATTTTGATATATGTCTATATTTCGGAATAGGAGATGAGAGAAATCAACTATATCCTCGAGCGGGATTCGGACTCCGAACCTTTCGATTTCTCATCGGATATGCACTCACTTATACCACGAGAGCACACAGTGGGGAACTAGTTATGAGTTTTGCTTGAACCACATCCATTCAAGGACCCACACCAATGCTCTCCCAACGACATCTCCATCTCAGGAAGATGTCGTTGGGCTCGCGAGTCTCATCGCACCAGGTTACGGCGCAGGGTGGAAAGTTGGAAGCCCGACCACAGCGCCAGCCTATTCGGAAAGCCGAGGACAATATTGATTACCCTCTTCGGCATTAGGAAACGGTCCCTATTTAGGTGCACAAAAATCCTAGCTAACAGCTTGACAGGGTTTCCTGTGTCGCCCCCCCCTAGTTGGAAAGGCGAAAATTTCTTCTACGATTTATTAGCTATATAAATGATTTTAATGGATGAAAACTTACTAGAAGATAAATTACGGAATTCGCACCATTTGCTTTTTTTTAATAAAGTCTTTTGAAATCTACTGTATTGTTGTTGTTTGAAGACTCTTCAGAATTCGAAAGGTTACCCTCCCCCCCCAAATAACATTGCGGAGGAAATAAACTTACATTATTTCACCACAGCTTTATCATTACTGTGCTTTGTAATACCTACAATAGCATTTAATGGTTAGCTATACCAACTATACTAAACAAACTTTCTCCCTCTTTACCCTCGGGATATAGCGCCGAGTGGTAAGATCGCTAAACACTGGTAGTTCGGTCCGCGTTCGAATCCCGGTGAACAGGCTAGCTGCATGGGAGTTTTCCTGATTTTTCTCTATATCCATGTATAATTCGTATACGAGCCAGTTTTCCTTAGAAAGTCTATAAGGCACCAAAAGTGGGCGCAGCAGGACCCACCTAACCAAACACTTTGGTCTTATGGTCATAAAGGCCACGCCCAAAACTGTATAAGCTTTTTTTCCCTTCTTCCGTCATGCGTTCGTGGTGTAATGTTAGCACACTCGGCGCGTATTTGAGAAGTCTAGGTTCGAGTTCCGGCGAGGGCATTGCTCATTCTTCATGTACTCCTGCTTCAAAAATAACCTTATGTCTCTACAAGCTCTCCAGGCAAATAGCCCTCGAGTGCTTTGCCATAATTAAACAAACCCAAACCAAACCTCTTTACTTTCTACTTTTTCTGATACCAACATTCCACAAACTGCATACTACCTTCGAACTTTTTTTCTATCCATTCAGTAAATTTCGTCTTCAGAGAACTGTTAAAGGAATACTTTGGATTGAGTTCAGCAGTTCGAATTCGTTAATCATAAGAACTGCTTATAACTTTTTTTTCTTTTTTTTTTCTCCAAAATCATTTTGCTACTTAACTTCCTGTTGTAATAATGTTGACCGGAAGAAAATACCGAACGCATTAAATTACTTCCGAAAAATACACGGGTAGTCTCATAGAATTGCTCTCAAATCGCACCTATGCGTGCCGGGTTTTTGAGTGTTTCGAACCATTAGGTGCCGGATAATCGACTTTTAATGCAATACAGTAGACGCCGCTGTGATCACGTTAGTCTACGTCCATTTTGATAACATTAACCGACTGATACTAACTAATGATAAGACAGACTAACTAATGATAAGAAAACACATCTTTCAAACTCACAATGGAATGAAACAAATTTAATATAAATATAATTAGAAATATATAAATAGCTACTCTCACAGCATTTTAATTAGGAAAATGCTAAAATTTCTTTATGAAGCGTGTAGAGTTTTACTTTATTTTTCTGAAAGTTATTTTTTTATTTGGAACAAGCTTCTCCTTTGCCTTCTAGTTTATCACTTATTCTAGGAATTAGTTAATTCGCATAGATCCCCACCGTACATAATATTAAGCCATCTTTATAATTAACATGAAATTTTTAAATGCAAATTAGTACTTATTTATTTAACATCGCATAAAAATTCCTTAAAGCATGACTTCGTGAGTAGTAATGCAAAACCGTTTAAGCTTTGGAGTAAAATATAAATTTCATTTTACATACTCCTTTATAATTTCATGAAATCCATCCAGATCACATTCTCACTACAGCGCATGGATTATTCAGCAAAACGAAGAACTCGCAATAAGCTACAATTAAACGAATTATCGACTATTATCCTACAATACAAAATACGATCAAAAGATCGAGGACTATTCACCATAATGTGCATTGATAATTCCATATATATCCTGTTTTTTATACTGACCAAGTATCAGTTTTTTTTCGCATTTATTTAGCATTTCTCATACTATCATGTGAAAGAGATCTTCTAACTGACTTAATACAGCAGTAAAAGAGCATCTGTATTTGATCTCGAGAACTTTTGAGTTTCAACTATTATTCCGTAAATATTTTCGGAATTGTGCATATGTTTTATTATTTTTAAAAAATAACATTGGGTTACATCCTTAAGTGAGTACCGCGAAAATTCACTTTCACGCCAAAAGAGAGCGGCACTAGGAATTTCAAGATCTCATCCTTTGCATTTACATGCCTTTGTCACTCTTACGACATTTCCATTTCGCCCATTCGGATGACTGTTCAGTTGCATGTAATTTTTTTAAATACCGTGAAAGGCCCTAAGGTATCATTATGATGGACTGATGTAAACACATACTAATATAAAATCAGTAGAAGAAAGAAGTTCTAAGTTGCAAATTCCAATACAATTCATAAATTATTTTCCTGAACTTAATGCTAGCACAAAAGCATTGAACCATAAAGTTTTTAAGCCAGGAATATTACGCTTTTAATATTAATACATAGCTGGACCATCGTACCTCGTATGAGTTTTTTTTTTTTTTTTTTTTTTTTTTTTTTCGAAGCAGGGAACGTGAAAAATCAAATGTGGCCTCATTGAGCGAACCACAGATCTTCCGTTTACTAAGTGGATACAGCTAAACATCATCTTAAAGGACACACTTGGCACCGGATGACTGCAATGGAGCAGCTTAATCTCGGTAATACCGTTTTCAGTTATTCTGGACGAACATGGAAAGAAACCCCCTGAAGACTTTCTTACATGTGAACAAAAGACAGTACAAGCTGAGATTGTTCCATATTGGTAAGAGGTTTATTTAGCTGGCATTCAGTACAATTCCTGGTGTACGCCTACAAATGTATTTTATTGAAAAACTATAGGTGACCATCCTTTCTTATGACTTACATTTTCTCGTGACCTGCGCTTATTCTGCTGAGTTTGGAGTCTTCTAACAGGAAATGTGTAACCACACTAGTCTAGAGACCATATCGTGGTTAGAGAAATATTAATCAAATTTGTGTTCGAGAATACCTTCTAAGTCACTAAATCTCAACATTATAAAACGCATCGACGATACCATTCCAGAGGTTCAAAAAGCTATCCTGCCTGAAGATAAAATGACGAATCGTGAAGGGGTTATAAGTGAGACAGTTAAGAGAATGAATACCTTGCGACTTATATTACACAATTTTTATTTTTATTACTGCTTAAGTCACTAATATCATTCCAGATATTCAAAAAGCTGTCCCGACTGAAGATAAAATGAAAAATCGGCAACAGGTCATAAGCGAAGACAGCTGAACAGACAGACAGACATAAGTGAAGTGAAGATAGATAAGAGAATAAGAAGAAACAGTCAATACCTTGCAACTTATATAATATAATTCTTATTTTTATTTCTAATTTGTGTCATCGAACTGGACTGTATTTCCTGCGAGGAAAGGCTCCATCTAAAAGATTCGATCACCTTCATTACATACAGATTGGGACATACACATAACCTTCATTACATACAGGCTAGCACTTTTCAGAAAAACAGCTTAGTTCAGTTGATGATGAATGGGGACACCTGGTCTTTACCATTATTTAGGAGGTATTGTCTCACATTTAGGAGGTATTGTCTCTCATTCATCATTGTAGATTCATAATTTTACAAATCTTAAGAACAAGATGTCTTTGTCATAAGGCATCTTTTCAAAGAAATGATATTAGCTTCATGAAATTTAATATGGTAGTGTCTCGCTAAAGACATTACATTATACAATGGTCTGGAGATCCAATGGTTCCACAGGCACATTAGTCAGTATTGGTAAATTCTTCAAAAAGATACAAGCCTTTAAAAGGATGCCCAGCTTTAAGGTTTCTGAAAATTTACGGAGGTTGTTTAAAATTATAAAATGAGGTCCGTAAGAATGTAAGCACCTTTATGCCGCGGCACCCCTATAACGACTTTCGTTTTTCGAATTGACGATGTTCGGTCGACCATAATAAAGGTACTGGAACTTTTATAAAAAAGCACCATTATGAAGGCATCCTTAATAAATGTCCTACCAGAAATATTATTCATGTAAAAGAAACACTTAAGATAGAATGATAATTATACTTTCTAAGGTATTTATGTTAATTAACCAGTTATTTTATGTTACGAGTCTTTACTAACATTTTATAAGATATTATCTTCTTACTTCTAGCAAGTCTCCGTGGTGCAATAGTAGCACACTCGGCGCATATTCGAGAGGTCTGCATTCGCGTCCGGGGAGCGCATTGCACAGATTTCGCCTCGCCTTCCGTGCTTTTTAAAAAAAAAAAAAAAAAAAAACCCTAATGATTGTACAGTGACGCCCGAACTAAAAGGTGGTGGACAATGTCACCACCAGGATTTGGCAGTTGGGTCCCTTAATCCTCAGTCGTCCTTTAAAAGGGAGACTATACAAAGTATTTTCTCCCTCTTTCCAGCATGCCTTCGTGGTGTAATGCTAGCACACTCGGCGCCTATTCGAGTGGTTCACGTTTGCGTCCCAACGAGGGAATTGCTCATTTTCCCCGTCTTTTGCTTCAAAAAATCCAAATTGATTCTACAGTGGAGGCAGAAGTATAAGTTGGTGAACAGCAATTTGTCACCATCAGGATTTGGCGATTGGGTCCCTTAATTCTCAGTCGTCCTTTAAAATAAGAGTATATAAGGTATTTTCTCCCTCCTTCCAGCATGCTTCGTGGCCTCGAATACACTCGGCGTGTATTCGAGGTTCGAGTCCCGGCAAGGGCATTGGACATTTTTCATGTCCCCTGATTCAAAAGAACCTAATGACTCTACAAGTACTCCTTTTCCGTTTTCCTGTCAGAATTTAGTTCGCGTGTATATAAGTGAGGGTTTGAGATTGTTTCTTGGTTTCAATCAGAGCGTGTTCCACCTGCTGAATGCCCCGTTACTAGTTGATATTCTGGGATAGCATTCCTGTCCATTCCTATTGCTTTATTCTTGCAGAGTGTGCTGTCACGCCGGTGTTGGTTAGAGTCCACTTGAGCTTTTAATATTTATGTGTAGCCTTTGGCTGATTAAGACTTAGATTTAGTTTTCATTTGAATTCCTTAATTTTGATTTCTAGCCATAAATGCCGGCTGAGTTTGTAAGCACCACCAGCAGTGCTTGCTGTTCAACTTGTTTGAGTTCTTAATAAAAGGGTCTCTTATACTCGTAGTACGCGTTTGTTTGCTTATTCAGACATAGTGATAAATTACTTAGACGTCTATGGGTCACAAATTACATTTAGCTTTAGGCAAAATCCCTGCACCCTCTTGTGAATACTGTACGAAAGATATGCATAGGATTTATTCAAAACTTTCATTAGAATCGGAAGAACAACTAAAATTAATTTTTGAATAAAAGAGATATCTGCGTTTATAATTAGTAATTTATTTTCCAAAACAATCATGGGTTTTACCAGTGGTTAAAACTGCAAGTTTCGATACATTCACTTCACATGTTCTTTTCCAATGAAGATAAATGTCCAAATGTCAGGTGCAACAGAACCGATCCCTTGTTGTCACTATAAAGTCATGGCTTAGGAGTCCGACCTAAATAACTCTGTGGGCGGCATAATAAGGACATTGGTGAAAATAAAGGTGAGCCAACATTCTCCTGGAATCTATCCAGATATATCCACCCCCAGCCACAACAGCTGAAGGCACAGAAATATCGCAAATCGCAAAGCAGAAATGAATTTCTCTGCCTGTTAAGCTTTTCATTCCAACTCAACACCTCTTTGTTTTGAGGATGACGCATGACATCTTTTTTGGGGGAACTCTCTGAAAAACTAAGGGTGATTTTTTTATAGTTTTATATGCATTTGAAGTGAATTTTATTCAAGTTATGAAAGCAGCCATTTTAATGATGACATTTTGGAATACAACTTAGCTAAAATTCTAATAAACTATGTTTAGTTGCAACAAAAAGAACACATAAAAAAGAACTAAATGTTAACGCAAATTCTAAACAATAAAAATGCGGTGTAATGCGATTAAATTCGTAATATTCTAGTTTCTAAGGATAAATAAGATGTTCTTTATCACCTGCGGAGGGGAAAATGGCGAAAAATGAACGTGTGCCGATTTGAGAGCAACAAACAGTAGCTGAAAATATTCAAGAATTATCCCATTTTAGGGATCGCTTCAATTGATATTTTTCATTTCTCTCTAGTGAAAACCATTTAAAAATCGTCTTCCTTTCGGCAGATTTTATTATTATTTTTATTTATTTATTTGAAAGCGTTTTCCATCAAAAAAATCTTCCGTTTCTAGTCAACGATTCCAATTCTAATCCCCCTTTTACATCAGTTCTTCAAGAATTTGTTTCTTAATTGTTCTTCTCTCATTCTACTTCAATCGGTGACGCAATTGTCTCCGTTTTCCATTATTTAGTTAACAGTTTGTCGAATATCTCTCACGAAAACACCAAGTTCCGTTTCTGTAATTTTTGCTTCTGCAGCTGGAGCAGAAAATTTTCAAATTTTAGTTCTGCAATTTGAATAAATTTGCTTATTATTAGTAACTAAGGATGCTTATTATTATTTGATTTAATATTTATTTTGGTTGTCTTGAATGCTGTTGCATAAGATTGTCACTCATGCAGGATGTGACAATCTCAAAAAGAAAAATTTCAAAATCTAAAATAAATGATAAAAAATTTAACAGCCGCCCAACCGGGAGCATATTTCACAAGTGCACATCAGCGCAGCCACTGAGGGAGGGGTTTCGAAAATGGACCAATGAGCTGCTATTGCTCTTGTGACGCTAAATCTTCGTGCATGTGAGCGTATGTTGTTTATGTTTCACAGTTATAAATATATGGCGTAATAGTAGAAATCTGGTATTGCTTTCGTTTTCTCAGTTTAATTAATCGCTGACATTTCACTTTCAAGATTTTTATCACGCATTAATATTTGGATTGATGTTCACGGCGTATTATGTGGGTTAAGAGAATTCAAGTGTATATTTTTTTAAACTGAGATGAGAATGACTGAAATTGTTACAATGAATATAGTGTTTTCTTATTTCAGTGCTTGCATTCTTTTGATTTTTAAAGTTTAAAATTCAGAATACATATGATCTGATTATATTCATTGTTAAAATTAAAAGTTATATGTGAATAAATTAAATATACTCGTTGTGAATAAGATAAATTCACTCTGCTTGATGAGTATTTCTTTTGTAGACAGTGCACTTAAGAGTGAGCAGTTATTGAATGTGAAATTTAACACACTAAATGCATACGAATACAAATTAGTAAATTTCACTTTGAATAAAATTCTGCATTGGTTATTATTATAGAACATCTTTTTCATATAAATTGCAATAAAAAGTGCTGACTTCTACTTACATATATATAATTGGTGTAAATATTTTTCTGATACGCATACTTTTATGTAAAGATTGCATTTGCGCTCAGATGTTTATCACATATTTATTTCTTTATCTTATTTACCATTTATTAAGTAATATTTCACATCGATATTTTTGCGAAGTATCCAACATGTATTTGTATTTATTTCAAACAGGTAGTGAAATCTTCATAATCGCCTATATTTGAAAAGTTTCAGATGCAATCGACGATGCTTTAATTATTTTTTACAGAAAATTGCGTCGCAGAATGTTTTCAACTATCTTGCTTAAATCTTAAGGCACGCGAAAGGTCATGTGACATGGCAGAAATATTATTGGATGCTCATTAGTCCATCTTAGAAGCCACTCCCTCGGTGGCTACACTGATGTGCATTTGTGAAATATGCCAACCTCCTCTAATTGCCGCACCGAAGGACCCGGGTTCAAGTCCGGAGAAGAAATGGATGTATCGTGTATAGTAGCGGTTCTCAATTTTTAATAAAAATTTCATTAAAGTTTTGCAAAACTTGAAATAGATAATAAAACAAATTCGAAATTCAAAATTCCAGCTTTAAGTTCACTAGCCACTTTTTCGTTTAATAATGTTAAAACGATATCTTTAGCTGCTGATCCTATAAGGATTTCTCCAATAGTGTGACCTGCCCAGTCTTAGCAATTCTTAGGCTTATGAGGTAACTAGCTTCCAAAGCTTTTTCACTTGAAAAAAAAAAAAGACCTTTCATTAATTATCTAATATTTTTGAGCTCCGATAATTTCCTCTTAAATCATTCTTCAGATTTAGCCTTTAAATTGACATGCTTAGATTCATATGTCTTTTAAGAAACGGTGGTTTCATATTTTGATTGATTAATACATCATCGCAAACAACACATTGAGGTTGAGGGTCCATTTTATTTCCATTTCAAGTAAATCCAAATGATAAATAACTTTTATTATATTTTCTAGAAACAATTTTGCTTTTCTTTTCAGTATTATTACTGCTAGTAGATAGTCCCGGATCCATCGCCTGTGAATCATCGCTTTTTCGCCAAGTCAAATCCTAGCCATTTTTCCATTTTGAAATTCTAGGTTTGTTTTATTATTTTTTCACAAATATTTAAATGCACAATTTATTACGAGTTCTTAAAAATCAAGCGACGGTATTCTCAGATCGTGTAGAAAAGTAAGGAACACAAAGTAACAAGAAGACAAAATGCATGTTGATAGAGACAGCAAACCTACGTAAAAAAAAAATGATTCTCACTGAAAATGGAGCACTATGAGCCCGGAAATGGCGACAAAATGTGACGTCATGCTAATAAATCGATAAACTCTAAGAGAATTAATGAGATACTATTATCTTTTTTATAGGAATTATTAAACTACTATTACTTTCCTATTAAATACAGCATTCATTTCTATCACTTCTTTTAAAAACATCATTTATGGGAAATTTTGTTATGTCCACAGCTAAAAAAATATTTGTGAAACTTACAACATAGAAGATGGGTTTAAAGAACACGTTATTCGATCCCATATAGTTGGACAGAAGGCCACACTTGGGCTTACATAAGCCAGAACTTCTAGCTTAACTCAAACAGATAATGTTGAACTTAAAATAAAATGTAATTAAACTAGCTTAACGGCTCAAATGATAATTTAAACGCGCAGGAAGTCTCTGACTCGTAAAAGCCGGCAGAAACAAGCTTAATGGCCAGAAGCCCTCAACGCCACAGAATCAAATCGCTGGTAAGTCAAAGTAATAACATGGTCTTCAAGCAGGCATAGCACGCTCTAAAAGCACCTTCCGAAACCTTCGCTTAAATAGCACTTCTTTCTGTTATAATCTGAATAAACGCGCTCTAACTGATAAGCATTCAGGCAGGAAAGCGTGGGTGAAAAGGATGTGAAATGAAAGTTGCTTTAACTAAAAATTAAATACCAGTCAAAACAAATGAATCTCTGCAACTCAGTGCGGTATTTAAAAGGGAGAGAGATGTTGAGACTTTGTCATGATTTTGGACATGGACTAAAAAGATCGCTTCTAAAGTTTCATGTCTGCAAATCCAATAAACTAAATTTTCTTTATTTCTATTTTGAATTCCATATTGGTAATTACTAATTTTTGGTAATCAATTTAATTGATATTACTAATTATTTTTTCTTTTAGTTCCAATATCGTCTAAAACATGCATATCAATAAATCTAACAAGTGAAAATAATAGTTAATATTGTGATAGAATTACAAAAATAATGAAACTAAATATTTCGAGACTTATACTAGATGTATAAGTCACATCTTCACTCGAACAACGTGGCAGCGAAGACTAACGTATTCACAGAGAAATTGCCCAACTTTTCTTAACGACTCAACCCCCATATAAAACACTGCGGGAGGGGAATGCACTCTCCCATTTCGTAAGAATTGGAAGAATTTTGTAAAAGGCGGAAAGAGGAATTTTAACATCGGCCTGTCTTGAATTACAATTTTCCAAAAACACCACGTAAATTTGTTGACATTTTTTGTCCAGACAAAATCAAACATATGTCTTACATACAACTATGTTGACTAGTGCATTATTTGTCAACATAGTTGCCAACTATGTTGCCAAGTACTTCGGCTACTACTAGGTGGGTAGTAGAGTACTGGCCAATTGGCTAGCCAACTATGCTGATAAGCGTTACACACAAGGGCACTTGCTTATAATTTACTTACACCTCATTAATCTTTGAAACTTTTCAAATGTATTTCCGGATAGAGAGAGTATATTTAATTCAAATAACTTGTAAATAGCTATTATACTAAAACATATATTATAATATTCGTATATTATTTCATTTTTGCTTTCATTCTTGAATATCTCATGAATTCAAACATTTTACAATTTTACACTGAATTTTGAATAACCACCACTATTGAAAACAAAATTAATAAACAGAGAAACTAATTATTCCACTAAGCTTCAATAAAAATAGTCATCATGCTGTATATTTCTTTACTAAAACCCCGTTTTTCTCGTTACTACACGACAAAACCTGAAGAAATCGATACCGTTAGAAAGGCATTTTTATTTGTTTCCGACGAATATTAATTATTTCACATAAGAATGTCTTGTTTGATAACTAAAGACTGAAAATTAAATTTAAAAAAGTTGATTTATGGAGTCGTTCGGTACTTTTTCGGTGTAGGAAACACGAAAAATCAGCTGTGTCTTCCCGAAATTCCCGATTCTGATTGCTAGCCGGTCGGGATTTCGAATTGCACCTCGGATGCCCACAGTAAAGAAGGAAAAAAAATTCTTTATATTCTCCCATACTTAAAAGGAAGCTGAAGAGGAGGAAATTAAGTCGCTAAAGCTTCGTGGTGCCTAATTATCTTTGACTATCCCATTTTTGTTCCAACTCGTAGAATTTAATAAGCATTTTGAAACAAATACGAAAAACAATCAGTGCTTTGCCTGGAAATCGAACTCCGGATATCCCGATTGCTAGTCGGGTGTGCTTTCCAATTACACCACAAAAGAAGGGGGAAATTCCTTGTAAATTCACAGAATAATTTCAATTAAATTTTGAGTTTTATTAAAGTTATGCCTCCAGATGTTAGGTTTAAGATAAGATCAAATATAGAGGAAGAAAACTGAATGAAAATTAATACTTTATTTATGAAAACGAAAATTAGTACTTCCTTTATTAACTACTCTGCTAAATAATTCACTTTATGTGCAACCTGAAAAAAGAATGCTTAATTAAAAAAAGCTGAAATCTCAAATTACCAATATTTTATAATTAACGTATACATTTTTTTTTGGTACAGGACTAAAATGCAGCAGAACCAGTACGACGAAGAGGAGGAGGAATTGGAAGAAATCGACATAGATTCGATAGAAGATGAACAGACTCTTATTCAGCTTGTAAGTACTCAAAATTACCAATAATATGCATTACTATCAACTAGTTTCGGAAACGATGTATGAAAGACTTCATTAAAATCCTTTTAGACGAGGCTTGGATAAAAAATGGTGGCAACATGTCGGTTGTTCCAAAAAGACTTATTAAAACACTAAAAGGTATAAACACTAAAATTCTCTTAATATAATCGCCTGCTGTGTCTATCACCATTAGCTTTATTTTCTGCCCCTAATACATGAACTTTCAACTTCTAAATTCCTGCTCGTGTTTGGACCTTCGACTTGCCTTTTCCCACCCATCAATCTACTGACTTTGGTCATGAACTTTTTTTCGCTTCTGCGGGCGGTTGGTGCAAAGGAGCACCATATTTTCTTCAAAGCAAAGTAAAAGGTCTTTGGTACAATCTTAATGATATGGCAAATACTCTTTTGTAGTAGTCACCAGAAGTGCAAAGTCATGATTCTGATTCTGATTCACCATTAGCCAAATTACTAGACGGTATCAGACATCACCAGCACATCCACTTCTGTTGATGTCCCTTAGCGATGCCCTAAAGAATGAATAAGCTTTCCTCTACTGTTGTTGGCAAAGAGATCATAGTCACTCGAATTCATATCTAGTTAGTATGGCGGATGTCTGAGTACTTGATTCACTTGGCGGATATTTGAGATGTCGCAGAAGATCTGTGACAGCCTCGCACTATGACAACACGTATTGTCATGGAGAATTCGTCACTGACAAGTGCTGTAATTTTCTCCTAGATACTGGACGCACACACCGACTCAAATGCCATATCCTCCTTAGCAATGTGTGGTGTCATAATGCCAGCGCTGTCACGGATCTTCAGCAATGGTGGCGATGGAAGGTACTGGAATTCAGACCAAGCTTACCTGATATGAATCGGTGTGACTGTGATCTCTTCGGCAGTATGAAAAAACCATTGCGAAGGATCCATTACAATACTACAGTAGAGAAAAGGTTAATTAATATGGGCGGTGGCTGTAGAGCATCAACAGATATACACATGCTGATGATATATTATTTTTTCCAATAATTTTTCAGAAGAAGATACACATGGCAGGCGATTATAGTGATCGATTGTAAAAGTTTGTATCAGTGGGTATAATATCTTTTCAGAACTATCGATATGTTGCCACTTTTTTGTGTTCATCCCTTGTAATTACTCATACAACCATCTGAATGCTTATCTCGCTAGTATTTAGCAAAAGCTACCTTCTCAATATATTAAAAAAAATTGCTTTACATAAAAATGCACATTTCATTTTTATGTAACAAATTATACACGTATAAGTTACTAAATTAAAAAAATAGTTACTGCAGTTGGGTCGAAAGCTACAGAATACAAGGTGTTAAAAAGATTAAATCTTAAATATCCCTTTATTTAATTGTATATTCATAGTTCTGATTTATAGCAAACAAAAGCTTTTGTCATGCAGTACCACTAAGTGAGAAGGAGGGGGATTTTTTGGTGAAGTTTTACAATCCATGAAAGAAATTGTTTTGAATATCCGAGTAAATGATGGCTTAAGAATGATAGTGGGGATAAGGCCATTGAACACAGGAAGTTCACCCGGCTTCGGGTTCCGGGCCTGGTTGTAAGAGCTTTTCGCGATTATCTATCACGTGTGATATGATTAGTAACCAGAATCCTTCAGAAAGGGCCCACAATTGTCGTATGATTAAGAACGTTGCCCACTGGTTCTTTTGACGTAGTAAATAGGCTGGCTGCATGGGTGCTTTGGTGGCTTTCTTTACATGCAACTTGAATGATAATAGCCACTCTGGCGGATACTCTTTAAGTTATTTTCTGATTTTGGTTACGGAAACAGTAACTCAGATAGGTTCTCCGAGGTTCAGTACTCGACATTCCATCATCCAGTATTGGCAATTACCAATTATTTAACTCTTATTCAAATTAACGAAGATAAAAACATTAGTAGGACCGATATGATTAGAGGAATTATTCAATAAAAGTTCCAAGGAGTAACTAAGGAAAAATATTGCTAAAAGTAACAACACAAGCAAATTTATAAATGATATAGTGAACTTATCATAGTGAATGTGAATATATAAATGGATATGTGAATATATAAATATAGATTTCAAACTTCTATGGTGAAAATTATGGGCCTACTTACCCATTTGCTTCCATCCCCTCTCACGTTATTTTTTTTCGCCCCCTTCCTTAGGATGTCACTGATACGCTACTAATAAATTCTCGAAAATTTTTCAATCTCTGTTTTTGTTTCTAATTATCTACATTTATTTATATTTAATCTTTTATAATTTTTAAAAGCATTTTATGCTGCAGTACCTCCAGATAAAAATAACATATATAATATAAATAAGGTAAATTATAGCTTAAGACAATATAAATTATTGATGTTAAATTTTTTTTTAAAAAAAAAATCTAAAAACTTTCACATTTTATATTACGCCCAAACAAAGGTTTTTTTCATTTGCAGACACATACACGTTTCGAGAGCATTTGAGCTAACGCCATATTGGGCTAAAAATGTTTAGAAACAGTATAGCTTTAGAATTTCCAATAGACAGTCTCGTGCGCTGGACATAAAAATGTTTGATTCCCCAAAAATTCGGGCTTCCAGGTGTTCATGTTCGGGTGGAGAACCATTTTATTCAACATTGGATGACTCTAGGTACCGTTGTTTTCTCGCAGTGCGAGAAGCACACATACATTCATGCAGATTCTTCATTATTTAATTTCCTTAAATATGATAAAGGACGATAATATTTGGTGGCAACAATCTAAAAGGTGATACAGCCGTTTATAGTGATTCGACGAAAAATGCCATTTCGAGACTTAAGCTTCGTTCAGACGAGGGCGTAAAGGGCATAAGTGGTTAAAACCGAGCTCCGTTGCCAAGGCAACCAGTCTGTGCTACGTCACAAAATCTGGTTTAGTGCTCGGGGCATAGGGTTCAAAGTTTTTAACTTTACGCCAAGTTTGGGATAAGCGTCGACCAATCAGAGCGAAGCTAACACGAAGCGGCGTTCTACAGATTTCGCTGTCACAAAACAAGCAGAGTGAACGCGGGAAATCAATCGAGCAGGAGAACAGCGCGGGAAAGTTGTAGATACATCCACGCATGGGCAAATCAGCTTCTCCTATTGGCCACAGCTTATACACCGTTCTCACAAGTGTGAACGGAATTCTGTATTTTATGCCCTTATGACTACGCCTCTATGCCCTTTACACCGCCGTCTGAACGCAGCCTAATAGGCCTTCTAGGCTAACGCCCAATTGGGCTAAAAATATTAAATAAACAACATTGTGCACTAAAAATTGTATTTCACTCTGAAATAGAGCGTAACAGCCTTTGGCTAAGAATGAAAATTTGCTGTTAAGTGTTTAAATCAAAATTATATCGACTGGACAAAATTAAATATATGCAAAATTAATTGGTGCAGATTTCGTTTTCGTATCATATATATATATATATTCTTATATGCTTAAAAGAATAAGTTTTCATTCTTTGTTCAGCAGTAGAATTTTAATCACCATTTCTGATTGTAATTTCATAAGATACTTTGTAAATAAAGTTGAAAACATGTTGTTTTGATTTTTGCAGCTTGATGAAGCTGAAGATTTCGACGATAGGAAGAGGATACGAGACCGGTTAATGAAAGTGCAACACGAGATTAAAGGTAAATTTTTCTTCCGGAAATATTCATTCCATGCTTAACAGATGACAACAGAAAATAGCAGCAGGAATTCTTATTCAGTCTGCAAACAAACTAATTTCGAAATTCTGCCATAATTTATGCATGTATTATTCTTTCTGAAGTTCCTATTCGAAGCACAGACACGGTGATTTTCTGTTCATGTTTCAAAAATAGTATTTATGCAAACCTAACGCATTTTACGACATGATCTTCTTAATTACAATTCATTAGTTGCTCTTATATTTTACAAGTCCCCTGTCTCCCTGTCCATATGCAGGCCCCGTTATATTCTTTTTGATTTTTTTAAAAAAAATTAATTCAAACATATTTCTTTAAGGCCATGGTCAAAAAGACTGATTTGTATTTATAATTAATTAATACTTGAAATCATAAGATATAATGATAAAAATATTCTCGAATGATGCAAATTTCAAGTCTGAGAGGCAAAGAATACTCGCTAATATTTATTTTTTGTAATTAAAAGTTTTAGAAAGTTATTTGCGAAACATTTACTAGATCTTAAATGACTTCATATTCTTTTTTACATATACTGTCGTATGTCTTTTCCAAAAACATACTTACTTTTAAATATACCGTTATGAATTTTGTATATATGTAAATAATTTTAGTGAAATTGTAGTATCTTTTATATAATGCAACATGGAAAATCTGAAGAGATCGGAAATCGGCCGGAAAAATAAGATTAAATAAGGGGCAAGTCTATTTAACACTGACGTAAAAGGGCTATCTCGATATATTGGCGAGATCTCGCCAAGCTGCAATGGTTTCAGTAAATAATGATTGTCGCCAAATTTGGCCAGAAATCGCCAAAAAGTCACCAAACTTCGCGACCATTTGGGGATATTTTGGTCTGTCACTGTATAATTGGTATTGTAATTGAATAACTATATCTGATCCTTATATGTAACTTTAAGAGTATACGCCTTCCAATTATTTCGAGAAATGGAAGGTGCTAGACATTTCTCGGCTGCCGCGCGGAAAACTGTGTAAGACCGAAGAGAGCATCAGTGCTCAGTTTTTAGTTCAGAGATCACTTCAGTGTATTGAGAGGTCGTGGGAGCTTCGCTGCTCGGGTGCGATTTGCATTGAATTGTGTTTAACGTTCTTAGTAGTTTGAATTGGTAATTACTCGTTGTGGTTTGTCATATTAAGAAGAGCTCTATGTGTATTTTTGACGGAAACTCCAGATCTGTAAACTGTTTCTTTTGGTAAAATTAATTTTAATAAACCGTTCTGTTTGCATTCAATCCATTAGGAACGCGTACGTAAGCAAAAATACATATATAAAAGGGGGGAGAAGTTCAAGATATTTCAGTAATTTATCGAGAAAGCTCTGAAAATAACTCATAATAATTGATAACCCAAAAGTTGAAGTCCTTCGCGACGGATGGTTTATTTTACTTTTTTGCATGAAAATATATCCGAATAATTATTTTCTCTGCAGTTTGAAACTATTACATCTTCGGAAAAAAAATTTTTCAAATTCGAAAAGAACATTTTAGCCAAACGAAATGTTGCTAAAAAGTAACTACACGTTCCCTTTACATATTTAAAAATAGTAAAACATTAAAAGTATTGTAAAATTCATTAAAATAAAATGCTTAACTGTTTCCGTGCTACGAAATGGTGAATGCAGTTAAAACAGCCTTAAAACCATACCGCATTTCAAGCTAATGCCAAGGATTTGCATTTAATATTGAATAAAAATATGAAAATAACAGATTATTGAATATTTAAATTGTATGCTAATTACTTAAAATTATACTTTTTCCGTTCTGGAACATGGAATCAACTAAATATTTTTTTTGCAGAAGTATGTAATTTTTGTTTTATTTCTTTGACAAAAAATCTTTCAATTAGTCATTTAAAGAAATATTCTATCCTTGTTTCTGGCGACACAAAGAAATTTTCGTGCACATTTTATTAGAAGATGAACTCCTCGTAAACAAACCATTCACAGATTATACCAACAACTGGAAGCCAACAACAAATCCTCATATCTGCGTTGGAAAAGCGCAGATCCAATGTTTGAAAAAGTTGTGACAGCGCTCATTAAGTCTTCTACACACGGAAATGGCAACAGGTCACCCTTTACGCATTGAATGCAAGACGGAGCACGGCCACATTTTGGAAAAGTTGTTCTTGATTTCCTATGTGAGATATTTAATGCGATTATAATATCACATCGGGTCCGAAACGTTACGAAGGTGACGTTTCGGAAACAGAGTGACTTTCACGTAGCCCTGACATTAATCAATGTGATTTCTTTCGATGGGATTTTATTAAAGATAAAATATTCGCAAAAGGTAGGGAAATAAAATGGAGGACACATTGAACACGTTCTGCACTAAACTCACTTTCGGTTCAGACAGCTAACTAAGCATTCATTTTGCAACATTTCGGTGGTAAATAAATATGTAATAAATAAATTAAATTAATAATTGGAAAGGTTTCAGATTTTAACGGTCGCACAAAAGGGTTTGTTAAGGATTTTTACGCTCTTGCTAAGCTCGCAGTCTACCAGTCTGCTGACGCACTCACTACTGCTAATCCTTTTTTTCTTTTTAGCTTTATTATCAAGCACCAAATTCTTCGCACTTAAGCTATACACAACAGCAAAATTACAAAAATTTTAAAAGCAGCATAGCGGCACCTATTTAGAATTTCCAGATGCAGAAATAAGTGTTGGCATACATTTTTCGGTATTCTTCCAATAGGCGATCTACCTAATTTAACTTTGTAGTTACTTTACAAAACCATAGGTGGCGGCACTAAAATTCTTGTTTTTATATATTTTTTTCTTCCGCCATTTTATTCAAATTTACATAATCAGATTTGGCAAAATATTTATTTCTCTTGCTGTATTTTATGCTGCGTATAAGGAAGCTTTCAATGTGCGAATAAAAGTGTGATTTTTTTTTTTTTTTTTTTTTACTAGGATAGCTGGTTTAAATATTTCAATGATTTACTCGATATTAATATAACTAAAAGTCGCCCTAAATGTTACGGATATATATTATATCAAGAATTTCGCGCATATAGTAAATGAAGACGAATTACACTCGATTTTGTACTGCTATATTAGTTGTTTCAACACTTATTTACAAACAATTTGTTGTAAGAAGAGTACGGGAAAAAAAAAAAAAAAAAAAAGAGAGAGAGATAATGAATTTAAGGGAGTTAAATTAAACACTGTGGCCGCTTGAGACAGTTATTTTATTTGTTTCTTATTTCGGAAGCACTTCCGCAGAGAACCCGGTAAATGTAAACAGCGCCAACTTTGGCGATAATAGTTCAAACCTGGTAACCCAGCCGATTTATCGTATTCGCTTGTTCGAAGTTTGCAACCATTTTTCTTGCGTTCATTTTGTTAAAATATCACTGTCATTGTTCGCATTTGCAGATTTACATTATTCTTCTCTTATTTATTATTATTTTTTCTGAAATTTTTAACAACGAATAGATAGAAATATTTTCGTAGATAGAGGCCAGTTCTCGGTTCGGGATGAAAGGAAGAAAATACGACGGGAGGGGTGAATGCTATTGTAACACGGCTGTTCACGTTGTGTGTTCTTAATTATTAACAGCTCTAAGAACCATGAGGTTTCCAACCTCTAAAATAATTTGTTTCCGTAGGCCGCAAAAATGTGCATGTGCTTTTATTTTTATTATTGGTTATTGTCATCTAAAAGTATGAGAATAAATCAATTTTTATGGCGTAAAATTTTAACAAGATAATATATTGTTAATGCTATTAAATTGAAATAAAAAAAATATTATTGATTATCTAAGATGACAGAATAGATGCATCACCATGGTCATCAAAATTAGCAAACCACTGCTGATGTAAGGAATATATTGTTTTCTGTGTTAATTGGAATTTAAGTCAAATTTTTTTCGTTTCTCACGTTTAACCGGTTAATTTCAATACATTAATACTAATTTATATTTTTAAATGAATTTTTATTTCCGTTATAAATGCTTATATATTGTCTTATGCTTAATATATTCTTTTCTGTGCTAACTTGAATTTAATTCAAATTTATTTTCGTATATCACGTTTAACCGGTTAGTTTTACATCTACAGGCTTATTATCTGTGAATTTTTACTACCATATGCTTGTTTTGTCTGCTAACTTGAATTTACATGCACTAAAAATCACGTTTACAAAATATCACATTTACGGGTCGGCTCATCGAGCTTGGCGAGTAAAAATGCAACGGCGCCAACAGGTTTTTTCCCGAAGCGCTAACGGGTTCTCTGCGGAGGAAAACCCCTTATTTCATCTCTCTGTAATTTAAACTTAAAATTTATTTGAGAGTAAATTGATAACAATGATTCTACGATAGCATTTTAAAAACTCTCCGCAAATTCAAAGGAAAAATTGCATGCGAATGAAACGATAAGCATAAACATTGCTTTTATAAACAAGTCTGTAAAAGACGTGGCGCCATCTACTGTAAAAATGGTAAACTAACTAAGGAAATTAGGTAGCTTGCCAATTGAGACAATACCCATTCCTTTATTTTATTCAGTCTTTTCTCAGTTCATGATATGAAAGAAACCTAAGGAAGAAACCCACTGATTTCTTCTGCAGGATCTGTAGTGGCACATAAGGAAAGATGATGCTAAGTGCGCGAACTGGATGTCATTGCAATTACGAATTTGTGATTTTAGATTATTGACAGTTTTTTAACCTTGTTTCCTTTGGAATAAAAAATGAACCCACATAAGACTTGAATCAATATGTATATTAAAGGATAGATTGACGAGGTTTGGTATGATTCTTGTAAAAATGCATGAGTATGCTATTTACGTATATAATCAAATAAATAATTAAACCTTTTTTAATAAAAATATTCTATTTGCCATATATTCCAAGTGTGTTAGTATTCTCCCTTGCTTCTCAAGCCCTCTTTAGTGCTCCTTGGACCCGTAATGCCTCCTTTCGCCGTCTAAACGCCCACTAATGGGCGACAGTTGGAAAATTATGGTTTAAAATGTCATCTCAAAAACCTGACTACGCCACTATAGTCTGTTATTTTGAAACAGGAACTTCAAGGTCCCAGCAACCCTTCCCTCATTTACGATCATAATGTGTGTTGCCATCACCGCACAGAGGGAATGAACAGTTGATTAGCAAATCAGAGGATTCGACCTTTTTTCCGCAGTAGTCGTTGCTATGGTTATCAGTCATGGTTTTCGGGATAAAACAGAAGCAACAGACTATAGTCAGTTGAGACTGCCATATGATTAAATAGCAGGTTTAACTATCAGTTATGCAATATCCACTCTAAACTAATGCATTATTTAGTTAATAATTTAACTGTCGTTTATAGTTCAGAGGGAAAAAGAACGTCGGAGAAGAGAGGAAGAACGTGAACAAGCCATCCGAAATAGATTGAAAGAGGCAGATGAGAAGAAGAGGAGAACATTGGAAATGTACGATCAGATGGCTAAATCTAGTCCCGCTGGAGCAAAGAAGACTGTTGACATAAATCTCTACAGAGAAGGTAAGGAATATTAGACATCCTTAGGAACAAATAGTCTTAAGAACGGGACAACTTGGAATGATTCTTCAAACATGCGAATACCTTATACAGTACAAAGTCCAAAATCCGGACTCGTCGGGACTTCGGCGATTCTGGATTTGGGATTTTTCCGGATATTAGTTCATCAGTTTAAATCTAGTAAGAAGGCATGTAGAAATTATAAAATTGAAAATATGAAATCGTGATTTATGAAATAATGAAGTATTTATGATCTACAGAGTATCAAAATTTACAAAAAAAGCTTAATATTTGTTTACCTTATTAAGCATTTCTTTCAATGCAAGTTGCTTCGTTTTTTGTGCTAATACTTTCTCTTTAATTCTGCAGACAGACATAATCTCTTGTTTAGTTACATTGTTGAAGTCCTGTAACTGCCATTTCGAGAATTCCAGCTAAATTTTCTCATTTTCAGTAACTTCTTTGTCACTTTCTTAACTATCGGTAGCGGTTTTTTCTGGATCTAGAACCATACTACAGATTTCTCCATTCATTAATTGATTGATGATTGAGAAGCATTGTAATCACAATGAAAAACTTCTTTTATATAATCTTCATTTATTACCGCTTCTCCACATATCTTTACAAAATCTGTTAATTGGAAAATTTCACCTTTGTTTCTGATATCCGAAAACCTTTAAAATTATCGGCTATTATCATCAAATTTAGCTATCCTGCACTATACATATTTGGCTATGCATCATGAGCTTGGCGACTAACGACAAGTTGTTCCGTTAAATTTTATCTTGTTTCTATCGCGCACTGAAACAATTAAGCCTGAATTGTATTTAGTTATTTATTATATTTATGTCTGCTTAAGGCTTATCAGAGTTCTGAATAAATAAATTCTCACCATATACTTAAACCTTATTAAGGGCCGGCGCTAGATATCTTACCGCCTGATGCAGCATTTGTGGGTCCTAAATTCTGCGACTCGATACGGTCACACGAGCCCAGGCGCTGGTTCTGGGTTTATGTGAATAAAAATCAGTTATTCTTAATTTAAATAATCCTAAATGTAATCTTTGGGTCTATGAGTATCAACAACAAAATCTACTTTTAGCATATGGAACAAAGTTTTTGGTAAATTTTTCCCCGTCAACATCCTTTAGCGCAATCATCACCAAGCGTAATGTCAACATAAAACATTACCAGACTCTTTTATTATTCAATTACTAACATAAAAAAGTGTTTAGGCATCGCTACATGAGTCATTACTCAAGTTGTCATGTTTTGATAAACATGCGGTGATGAAAGGGAAGTATAACAAATAATGATTCGCCAGTTTGGCGTCAGATCAACGATGTATCTATGTGGAATGTTTCGGTTTGAGATGTATGCCAAGCAGATACGCAGCAACGGAGCCAAATTACTGATCGTACAAATTTATTCTAAAATGATTGTTTCCTCAATAACAAGGCATTTTATTTAGTGTCGAAGTGAAATTAAGGATCAGGACTCTCCAGATGTTTTATTATGCGCGGAGGTGGAAATCAAATGCGCATGCGCAAAGCAACCTACCAGAAAACGTTGTTGGTGGTTTTGAGGTCTGGATTTTAGATCATTCCGGATAATGCACTTCCGGATTTCGGACTTTGTACTGTAGAAGGTAAAGAATAAACTTGTATGTTTGTGTTTAAATATATAGCTATATATCTAATCTTTAAAAGTTTTTTCCTCAGAAATATTAATAAGTAAAAAAATTCAAAAATTAGTTATAATAAAAGCAATAATTAAAGTATTTGACAGTAAAAATATAATATTACGAATAATAAGGAAATAAAAAGCAAATGAAAAAAATTACTCGAATTTAATCATAATGGCGAAAGCTTTGAACAAACTAGCGGATTTAAAGCACCTTCTTAGCTCCAGCCTACATCGCAAGCAGTCGTCGCAAGAAATCAGAAAGAAAACACCAAAATAAAGAAGAATACAAACTAATTAGGATGGAAAAATAATGAATAAAATACCTGACGTGAACACCACATGACTTCCTTGTATGGCCTATTAAATTATACACATTTTTTGCTGCACTTCATTTAAACTTATTTCCTTGAATTTCATTAGTTATATATATCATATTCAATCAATTCATTTATCCCTTCACGGCAAAGCAAAAATACAATAAAATTCGATCTTCATTAAAAACTGTAAAATACAAAAAAACTTAAATCGCCAAATACTGATAAACACAGTTTAAAACATGTTTACGACTAAAATGAAAGTTACTCTTCTATTAATTCTAAACTTCAAAATCACGAAAAACTTAAACCACGAAAATACGTACGGAAAAATAAATAAATAAATAAATCTGAAAGGTTTCAGATTTTAAATTACGTCTAAAGGGGCGTTTTTTTAACGTTTTGTGTGTTACCTTTATTTATTAAATCGGTCGCGGACACTTAGCCGACAGGACACTTAACCGACACCAGTTAGCCAACAAGACATTTAGCCGACAGGGACACTTAGCCGACAGGACATTTAGCCGACAGGGACACTTAGCCGTCATGGACACTTAGCCGACAGGACATTTAACCGACAGGGACATTTAGCCGACAGGACATTTAACCGACACGGACACTTAGCCGACACGGACACTTAGCCGACAGGCCATTTAGCCGACACGGACACTTAACCGACAGGTCATTTAGCCGACACGGACAGTTAGCCGACAAGACACTTAGCCGACAAGCACACTTAGCCGACAGGACATTTAGCCGACACGGACAGTTAGCCGACAGGACATTTAGCCGACAGGACATTTTGCTGAAACAGAGAGTTAGCCGTCAAGACATTTAGCTACGGGACACTTAACTGTCAACACATTTAATCCACAGGACACAAAGCCGACAGTAACGTTTAGCTGACACTTACCCAATAATTATTCATACTTACTATCAATTACAAAATTTCTCGACTCCTCCATAAGTTCAATATTTAAGTTATTTTTTCACTATCAGTAAAATTCATTTTTCGATTCTTAAAGATCTCATATATACTTTTAATTATTGTGTTAATTTAGCATTGTTTGATATGTATCCATGGGCCTTATAAGAAATAGACTAACAAAAATGGGTTTTCTCACTTGCCTTGGCGTATTACCGGCTGTCACCTTGCCCATATCCGGAGGAGTATGCAGCGCGTATAATTTTCAAGAAAAAGCTGGTGATAGCACCTCATTTCACAAATTAGAATTTTTAGATATTTTTATTTTTGAAACTGAGATTGATTTTTAAAAATTTAGCATGTTTATCAAGCATAATTGACGTTCTAAATAATTATAAAGCTGTTGCATGCTTTCAGGTCTGGATATTTTTGTAGCTTTTCCTATGCTGTAAGGAAATTTGTATCTCCTTTTTTTAAAAGTAATATTTTAAATCTGAACTAATAGAAAAATTCAAGCAAAAAATTTTCTCTTACAGTTTTTATGCTTTTATTGGTATAAATAAGTAAAAAATACTAAAATTGAAAAAAGGGATTTTTGAAAGTTTTTGCTTAACATTCTTATTTGTACTGCTTTTTTGAAATTATATCTGAATATTAAAGCATAATATTCTACAAAGAAGCTTTATTTCAATAATATTTCATAATACATTATAGTGATTAACACTTTTAACACTTTAATAATTTTTATGCATTTATTATAAAGTTAAAAATTGTATTTGACTGTAATAATTAATTGTGCTAGTATTTTATAGTGATTATTTTTTTTTAAATTTATTTCTAGTTCGGCATAAGTTTTGTTCTTTATTGTTAACTTATTTTATCAGCTCAAAGAGGCAGCAGCTCAGAAAAGCTATTAGTTTCGAAACGGCATTTTGCTTTGTTTCACTATAAATGTCCGTTTCACTTTGCAAACTGTTGCCACCAAATATTAGCGCCCTGTATTATATTTAAAGAAATTAAATAATGAAGAATCTGCATGAATGCACCTATGTTTCTCTCGCACTGTGAAAAAAAACAACAGAATTTAGAACCATAAAATTTTGAATAACGTAATCCTCCACCCACACATGGGCACTTGCAAGGCCTAATTTCGAATTTGTTTTAATCCATTTCATATTTTGTAACTTGTCCTTTCATATTTTGTAACTTTCATATTTTGTAACATCCTGTCGGCTAACTGTCCGTGTCGGCTAAATGTCCTGTCGTCGGCTAAGTGTCCTTGTCGGCTAAATGCCTTGTCGGCTAACTGTCTGTGTCGGCTAAATGACCTGTCGGCTAAGTGTCTGTGTCGGCTAAATGTCCTGTAGGCTAAGTGTCCGTGTCGGCTAAATGTCCTGTCGGCTAACTGGTGTCGGTTAAGTGTCCCGTCAGCTAAGTGGTTTTCGGCTAAGTGTCACGGACCCTTATTAAATATCATGTTCTTCGCACTTAAACCATGTTCAGTTCAATAGGAGTGTCGCAAAATAATTTTAAAATGAGTCTATCTTTAGAATTTCCGATACACAGTTCCCCGCACTGGAGACCAAAAAGGTTCCCCCCCCCCCCCGGTAGTGTGTTGCCATTGCTCGCTTTCAAATCGTTGACTTTGTTACTCAAAAATTCGTTAAAGTTTTACAAAATATGAAATCAATAATAAAACAAATTCCAAATTGGTCTTCCACATGCCCGATTCGCAGTAGGATTACGTCATTCAAAATTCGATGGCTCTATATACTGTTGTTTTATCACAATGCGAGAAATATACATACATTTATGCAGATATTTCATTATTTAATTTCTTCAAATATAATGCAAAATCTCTAACATTGGGTGGCAACATTTTGAAAAGTGAAACGGACATTTATAGTGATTCAACGCAAAATTGCAAAACGAAAACAATAGTCCTTCAGGGACAAAGTCCCTTTGGGCTAAAAATCCCAGTGATCAACCGAAACGATGCCTTCGGTTATGCACATGTAGAATGAATTGTAGAGCTAATCTGTCAAACTAAAACTAAAGATGCAATTCAGCGGTTTTTATAAAGCATGCCTGGTAGAGCGTGTTTGGTTTTTATGCATTTCTAGCGTATAGCATTCAGTGAACACGGTTGCGGCCATGCACGGATAATTCGCACCCGAACAATTGAGAATACATAGTACCGAACTTTTTGTCGGGTCGTGAGGCAAAAAATATTGCAAAGACAAGAGGAGAAAACAGCTAAATTTAGAGAGAAATCAATAGGCGACGTAAATAAAAAATGAACGAAGCGCCATTTATTAAGAAGAGCAGTAACTAATTGTGAAAAAGCTAAGACATTAAAATTTTGAAAGTAATCGGAAAAAAATTGGATTAGAATTAATATCATTAATTGAAAAAGGTAAATTTTTGGAAAAGTGAATGTCTTCAAGAAAATCCAGTTTACCAATAGAAGTTTGCAGGATAAAGAATTAGAACTGTAATTCAATAACCCCTTGTGATTAGTTATAGTAATATATACATATATATTCTGAATGCAGGATTCGTATTCTTTGATGCGAAATTTTTAACGCTGTTAAAGTTCAAGCGATATACATCAAACCGCCATTAAAAAAAGTGCTATAAATACTTTAAAAATTAAAATTAGAAATGGGATTTTTAAGAATTTCATTAGTTCGTGTGGGAAAACTGATGCCCATCAGTGGCCGAGCGGTATATTCGCTAAACACTGGTAGTTTGGGTCCGAGGTTCGAATCCCGTAAACGGTCTGGCTGCATGGGCGTTTCCGTGGTTTTCCTCATGTGTAACGTGTATATGAACCAGTTTCTCTAAAAGATCTTCCACGAAGGCATCCCTTCCTTTAGGCACATAGCCCTCGAGTGCTTTGCCATAATCAAATAAACCAAACCGAAAACAAAAAGCGTTTTGTTAAGGTTGTGAAGAATCCGAACAATTTTATAACTGATATAAAGATAAAACAGAATGAAAATAAAATTATTGTAGTTATTTCTAATAGAAGAATAACCTTTTTTGATGGTAAGAGAAAATCATTGACTATTCAAAATAAAACAAAATAAGAAACGAATCATTAATTGTGACATCACCTGCCGTATAAAAACATAAAAAGTAACACAAGCAGATTGGGTGTACTCCAACTGCGCTAATGAAAATCACCCCCCGGGTTGAGCTATAGTCCAACTGCGCTAATCAAAATTTCTTCCCCCTGCTGCCTACAGGGTTACAATTTAACTTTTCGAAGCCAATTGTAGCCAAGAGGAAAATAAAAATAAATAAGTAGAATTACATATCACAAGAACAAGTAAAAAATATCTAACTAGCAGGCTAATTACTTGAATTACAGTAATAAATGCGAGAGCTAACAAAGAAAATAAAAGGTATTGGTAAACATACATATTAGCATTGCAAACATCTTTCATTTATTATAATAATATCATAAATTAAATAATTATAAAGCATACAAATTATATTTTTAATAAATTACATCAATAATAGTCAAGATGTCTGAACTAGACTGGAAAATTTAATAGAGTTCACTAGCATGCAAAAAATTATTCCATATCAAAGTGTGTTAAAGTGTGCTAAAAATATTTTTTGTTAATTAAAGTAATCATGTAAATGTTTGCAGAAATTAAATTTAGTTAAATTTAAAAAAAGCTTAACATGAAATCTATTATAACAACATTACTATGCATTTGGAACACTGACGTATAAATTGTAAATAAATTTAAATTATTATGCTAAGAAGTTTTTTCTAAAATTTATCTAGAATAAAGGAATTAGATAAACAATACCGCAAATTAATATAATCAATCAGGCCTCTCAATAATTAAAAGTTTATTTTTTTAACCAAAAATTAAAAATTGGGATGCAAAAGTTTGAGTAATATACTTGGAAATATCTGAACATATAATTAATTAGAAATGTATAATTAAATTAATAACAAGTTAATTAACAGTAACATTAAGCTTAATTTCATTCAATCTAAAACAAGTTATCGATTAAAACCACATAACTGAAGTTTTAATGCTATTTTACGTAGATTTGGGTATAAAATAAAAGTTGCATAAAAGTTGTACTTGTGAAACAAGTGAATAATGTACTGATAGTCAACAGGAATTAAAATACAGTGGATAAAAATATAACTACTTGTCAGAAGGTATGCAAAGTTGCCATGGCTACAGAAATTGAATGATTATAGAAAACTCATAAAGTTAAGCGCTACAGTGTGAAAAGAAAATTCTGCTATAAACATGTTAAGAAAATTAGATGGAGAAATAATCCTTAATTTATTGATATCCATATAGACTCTATGCTTTTGGGAAAATGTTTCATATAATTTGCACAGAGGTATCAATCACCGAAACCGAGTTAATTTTTTTCCTTATTTTTTCTTATTAGAGGGATTTGTAAAAAGATATGCTAAGGTAAAGGTGAAAACTTTTACAATATTTTTAAAGAATAAATTAAAAAAGTATTTTTACTTCATGAACTGAAATTTTTACGCTACATTTTTACACAGTAAATAAGTACAAAAAAAGAAATAGCTGGGGGATCACTGGGACTAGAAACTCGGGTCGAACTACCAATGTTTAGTGACTTTTCCGCTTGATCATAAGACCTTTGGAAATTAGGCTGAACAATATATTAAGGAAAATAGAAGATACAGCCCACGTAAGAACAAAAGTGGGCTGAATTAAAGATTTACATATTTAATGAATGAGTTAAACTTACCTGTATGCCATTATGAAATATTAGGAATGTAGCATAAAAGCATGAGTGAAGAAAGCAATGGCAATCTAAATCATTGTAATCTAAATGTATAACATTATCAGTATCTGCTATTAATTTCAATACTGCTGAAAAAATTATAAATGAATTATATGATAAATTACAGGAACTTGTTGCATTATAAATTACAACAGTTAGAAACATTATTAGCGTGATTTAGGGACCATTTTTGTTAACAAATAATTTCAAGTAATTAATTTTACAAATAATTCAGCCTGAAACTAGGTTAGAAAATAAGCTGCATGCTGAAGATTAAGCTTTACCAAGGTGTTAGAAATATCTTTACTTAACTAGAGTTATGATGCAAGAATTCGTAAAAATTTTCATTTAAATATAAATTGGCATAAATACAATACAAAATATATAAATTCTACACACATTGAACATAAAACTTGAACATAAAACATACATAAACTTGATAACTAACATACATAAACTTGATACATAAAACTTGAGTACAGTGCAACAATATGTGAAAAAGGAATGGATTAAAAGGGAACTGAAAATCCCAGGATATGAATATAAGGGGGTTTGAGTTTTTTTTTTTTTTTTTTTTTCTTTTTTTGTTAATTAGGAAAATTTTGCTGACGCTCATAATTATTAATTTATTAATTAAATGTGTATTAGAATTTAAATGTATGCCAAAGTACATTAAGTGTAAAACAGAATAAATACTATTTAAACGTTTCTAGTATTAAAATATGGAATTTGTAACAAAGTTAAATAACCTTATAACTTCCATGACTAAAAATGGAAAGCTTAATACGGGAATATTTTGCAATAATAATAGTGTGAATTGAGAACGACTTAAGAAGTCCAATTTTTAGATTTAATAAAGAGAATTTTTAAAATTAAATTAGAACTGTTTACCTAAAATGGTAAATTTGAAAGTTAAACCCATTTTGCTATCAAAGAAGATTTGTTAATATTTATCTAGACAAGAAACTTATTTAAGGTGAGCTACAAATCCGATATTTAATAGGTTGATTATGTATCAGTTTTGTGTATGTCATTAATCTATCAATTTTACTATTCAAAACTTATATATATATATATATATATATATATATATATATATTTTAACAAACATAATTTTGCAGCATATTGCGCAAAAGGTTTTGACCAAATTGGTCTTTTTAGTATAGTACTTACAATTTAGCTTATTAATATATATATATATATATATATATATATCAGCGACTAAAATCTACAACTTGGAAAGTTTTTAATTCTTACAGAGAATAAAAAAGATCTGGCTCATCATTCCTTTAAGCATCATAAAACTTTAAAATGAGTGTAAAAGAAATTAATTTTTACTTTAGCACACGCCAGACTTTAAATTAATATTTGTTTTGCATGCACAATTTTTACAATATTGATAAACGAAAATAAAGGCTTGCAGTCTCAATATAATGTCCCATTAAGGGCGATAAATGACTTTTTGTAGCACCAAATCTTCTTGGGAAAGAAATAGGGGGCAGGAAACGTCGCGCAGTTCGTGGATTAGATGAGAGGGGGACGGGGATCTTTGATCAAATTTGGCGCAGTTCGTACCCTACCAGCAGATTCATAACAACATAAAGGAGAATTCTTTTACCAAAAAAGAATTTTTAAGTGTTCATTTAAACTATATAATACGCACAGCCCGAATTTTTTTTTTTTTTTTTTTGCTTTTTACAGGTAGCCGACCACAGTCCCCTCTTCCAGGAGTTATAGAACAACCGAAAGATTTAGTAGAACAAACTATTCGTGAAAGATTGAAAGCGGCGGAAGAGAGAAAGAAAAGGATATTAGCTGCATATGATCATGCAGCTAAAAGTCAGCCAGCAGGTGGAGCTCGCATCGTGGAATTCGACGCCTTTAAGAGTGCTGATGGTAAGTGTTTTTATTTTTGTAGCCTCGTGAATATAAACGAAATCTGTGTGCCCATATTACTTTCTACAGTCGTTGATGGATGACATTATATTTTTTAATATAAACCGAGAGGTAAAATTCTGCTTCAATAATTCAGCCAAAATTGAAGCCGAATTTAAAATAGTTATATACGGTAGCTCACATTTGTTTTCGGACACTTGTTTGTCTGAAATTTATTTCCACAGATATGATACTAAATATTAAAACAAAAAATCCAATTTTTTTTCCTATTGTACTATTTTTTTACTGTTTTAAACATTGTTTATTAGAAAATATGCATTATTAAAATATTCCTTTGAATCAAATAATTTATTCAGAAAGGGCTAATCAGTATCACATAATCATTCGGACATTCAAAAGACTTTTTGAAATGTTTTGACAGGCGATATTTCTTAACGTCATTTTTGGTTTTAAATGAAACGTCATCAAAAGAATTGTCATTTTCATATTTTCATTCCTACATCTGCACTGAAGAGAAGAATTTAAAAGCAGTATTAAACAGCCTACCTATCGATACAAAGACATCACGCGGAAATTTTGGAAGTAAATATCTTGTCAAACTTGAAAGGTTTCAACAAATTATAGTTTAATTTGAAAATAAAATTGTTAAATGTCTTAAATTTTTTAGAGTATTTATCAGTGGATTTTGAACTGATTTTAACCATATTCGAAAATTGAATTTTAAAGACTGATAATTTACGGCTATTTAACGGATAATATGATTTTTTTTTTTTTAACGCTCAATGTTTCTAATAGGTTACATTTTAAAAAATGCTCATTCATTTAAACTAAAGTATCATAAAATTTTATGGTTTTTCTAACTTCATCTACGGGATATTGGTCTTTAGTATATTTTAAACATGATGACTGAAATGAAAAATTAAAATTTAATAACTCTTTTTTGCTATTAATAGATGTTTATTATTATTTTTCCATGATTCCAATAAAACATTTAACAGAAAAGTTTTGAGTTTATTTTGCAAATCGGGCTGAAAAGTTGATAATTATTTTCAAAAGTCATGCTTAGAATAAAATTCAAACAAGAAAAACACCTTTCTAAATCAAACAGTTCAACTAAAAGCAATAAAAAGGAAAAAATATTCTTTTTTAGCTGTTGTAGTATTTTTGTAAATATCCGACTAAAAATAAAACCATCGAGCAATTAATATTGGAATTAATCTTTCAAAGAAAAATTTAAGCGGACTGAATTTAAGCTTTGTTATATAAAATCACTCATATGGTAACAACTCTTTATTCCATGGAAGTTTTTATATGGGTACCCAATGATTTTATTTTTAGCTGCATGTGATCAAGAATATTAGAGAGCTAATATATATATATATATTCATTTTTCAGTACATTTAACTAAAATTATGCAGTTGGAAAAAACACATGCCAATGTAAAATGTAAAACTCCAGAAAAATGTTTTGTTACAATTGGAAGGAGCAAACAACCAAATTTATAGGATGAAGTAAAGGGGAAATAACTCCAGAAGAAATCACTAAAATAAAAGCAGGAAACTAAGATACTAAAGCATTAGTAAGATCTCTTTAGAACTTGCGTCCTTAACTTTTATATTACGGTCCAAAGAGTAGTTTTATCTGTTAACTTTATTTATTACATATGTTCTTCGCACTTAAACCACATAAAATCCAATTCGACAGCGATACTACAAAATATTTAAAAACTTCATATCTTTAGAATTTCCGATTTACAGTCTCGCGCGCTGGAGATAAAAGTGTTTGTTTTTTTCGTACAACGTTGCCATTCCCCACTTTGAAATCGTTGAGTTTGTTACTCAGAAATCGTTAAAGTTTTACAAAATATAAAATAGATAATAAAAACAAGTTCGAAATTCAAAATTCGAGCTTCTAGGTGCCCATGTTCGGGTGGAGGATTACGTTATTCAAAATTAGATGGCTGTGATGCGTGCCGTCGTTTTTCAACAACGCGAGAAACAAACGTAGATTCGTCATTACTCAATTTCTTTAAATATAATACAGGGTGATATTATTTGGTGGCAAAAATTTGAAAGCCGTTTATAGTGATTCAACGCAAAATCCCGTTATAAGACTAATAATTCTCCTGAGCTAACGCTCCTTTGGCCTAATAATACATTTTATAAATGTGAAAGATTTCGGAGAAATTCAATTCATTAAAGGAAGAAATTTTAGGGATAATTTTCACAGAATTAAAGTAAAAATTGTGGTTAAATAACTAACTACGATTCGTCATAGAACATTTATTTATTTCCTCTTTCCGAGCATTAGAATCGTGTTCTTTGATGCGAAATTTTAATGCTACTTTAGTATTGCCACTATATCGCTAACCACACTGACAAAAGGGTTATAAATTCCCCAGAAATTGAAATCAATATGGAATCTTTAATAATCGAACATCAAATTTTACTGATAGGTAAGAAAATGACTTGAAAGTTTCTAACAGGAAAACATCTTTTATAATAGCTAGAAAAACAGTTTCTTATTCTTAAATAAAATCATGGGAGAAAATCTTCTGTCGGTGACAAGAGATTTCAAATAATCAGGTTTCTGAGAAAGAAAAGATTCTGAAGGACAAATCTTGAAAACATGATAAATATGTAAGAATAGTCACAGGACGCGGGTACCTTTCCTCTACCATTACGGTTAATCGGTTCTGCCCACGACCGCCCTTGTCTAGTGTTTATTAATAATTCTTAAATTTTTACATTGCCATATATTGTGGCTATACAATTATTGTATATACTTTATTTGTAATTGTATGTACTTTATTGTAATTGCAAAATAATTCTTTTGAAAACAAAACACAAACATGCCTAGTTATTTTCACGAAGCCTGTGAAAGGTAGCTGTTGCTTCAGCATGTCTAGTGGTGTGCCCAAGGTCGAAAAAGGTATTTTTGTCTTCCTGTATTGATTTTAACCATTTGCTGTTGAGCTTTTCTAGTCCGAATCAAACTTCTTAATTTAAACTTCTTAATCAAACTTCTTAAGCTGCAGAAAAATTATCGTTAAAGACAGAAAGAAATTGAGAACTAATATTTCACAAAAACCATAGTAACGCGTCAAAAACAGCGAAATTTTGGCGAAGCGTCGTGCACATGCGCGACGTCATATGAGTGGCAAGGTCGTCTGGTAAACAGTCAGTGTGTTTGCTGTATTTTATTTTATTTCATCAAGCTAGTGAGTGGTGTTGCGATTTGACGAGTGAGCAAATTGTGTACCAAAAGAATTTACCGCTAAGCAGCGTAAGAGAATGCAGGATTCAGAAGCAGGCGATATTTGTATGGTTGATGTAATTGCAGGGTAATTTCTAGCGGTGGTGCAGGGCGTAAAAGTACGCGGGCGGCGAAAATCAGGGAAGGCGGACTCTCGCGATACCACGACTAAATATTTTAAATTCATTGTAAGTACTTTTTTTATACAATTTGTCATAAGTGAGTACTTAATTTAATGAGCATGAAATAAAAATTTTAGTAATCACAGAGCACAATTTTTTTTTTTTTTTTTAATTTCGGGAGGGGGGCAATCCTTGGCGGGCAGCAAATGGCCTAGGATCGGTCCTGTGTAATTGTTAATAGATAGTCAAGATTTATTCTTGCAGTCGTATATATTCACAAAACTGTAAATTCAGGAGATTTGAAGATGTTCTTATTTAGTGCATTGATGAAACATTCTGAGATTAATTTATTGATCGATGAAGAGTTTACTGTAGATACATATGTTCCCGTTATTATGATGGAAGATTTCAATGTAGACATCAAACGAAATGAAAATGTGTTTTATTTTATGAAATATCATTTTAATCTCAATATGATTATCAAAACTATCCACACTTGGCAGTTCATTTATAGAGCTAACATTTACAAGGAATATAAATGCAGATATCTTAAATTATGTATCTTATTTCTTATATCATCGACCAATTTTACTTAAGGTCATTTTGAGTAAATAAATGTAATGTAATGTGCGTGTAAAATCTTCGTTTGTTTTACTTGTTCTATAACATCCTCACATTTCCATTAGTAATCCTACCCATTAAAAATCAGCGGCTATTTAAACTGAAAGAGAGAGCCTACCGTTAATTTTTGTCTACCGTTAATTAGTATACAGCCTTCGTTGACTATTATGACATCTGAAGTGGATATATGTTGTAGAGATATTAGGTTATTTTTTATTTTTTAAAGCAAGAGAGATTGAAAAATTAGCAACCGCCTTCCCCGGGAATCGAACCACAGATCTCTGGAATACGCGCCCAGCGTGCAGACCACGAAGGCATGCCAAAAAGGCGGGAGAAATACCTTATAATGTATATGATTTCCCTTCATGCGTTACAAGTAAATGTAATGTTACTTATAGGACAAAAGACCGAGAAAGAGTTTACAATAAGAAATTCAAAATTACTGTTTTTAATTTTTTTTATTTTTAATTGTTTTATTACTTTACAGTCTCGAAACTAGAACCACCGAAGCCCGTGAAAGGTAGCTGTTGCTTCAGCATGTCTGGTGGTGTGCCCAAGGTAGAAAAAGGTATTTTTGTCTTCCTGTATTGATATTAATCATTTGCTGTCGAGCTTTTCTAGTCCGAATCGAACTTCTTTGACCTTTTGTATCTGTATAATAAATGGTTTATTTCGAAACAAAAAATTTAGTAAATTTAAAACATGGCAGTCTTACAATGTAGTTTTATCATGTGACTAAAGTTTTTAATTATAAATAAGTTACTTCTAATTTTTTATGTGTACGATGATTTTATAATATGTTTTGCACAGTAAATTTATTTATTGCACAACATGAACCCTGAAATAAATGGTAAAAAGTACACGAAGGTGACAAACCAGACATTTAAAAATGTTGCCGTTTCTGAGGAACTATTGCCACGAATGCAAGATTTTCACTGTATTTAATAATATTATTTTATGATCTTTCATTTTACTTTAGCGCTGGATTCACTTATTTTTCTATGGATGGAATAATTCATTACCATCAGAATCAAATCATTCTTCAAAATATTTACTTTCTTCTTTTACAAAATCAAATACTGTTCTACATGCTGTAACAGAATTCCATCTTCCATGAAAATATTAGTATTTTTCTAAAAGAGGGGGGGGGTGGAAGGTCTATACAGTTGACTAACAGAAATAACTAAAATATATTTACTGAGTCTTCTTAATGTTCAGTTAAAACACACAGATTTTCATTGTCTCAAACTCTGACCATGTACCTATTAAATTTACCAGGGAAATGAAGCATTGATTCATCTGAAAAAAATGAGTCGTTAGGTGAAGTTCGTGTACAGACGCAGCAGACGACATAGATCTCCGACCCAGGTCCAACTTGCGGACCCATACAGATTTCAGATATCTATGGTCCAGGAACCTCATCCTCGCGGGCGCAACCCCCGCAGTCCCCGCCCGGCTTTATACAAAGCATTGAGCAGAACGAATCGTTGATATGTAGAAAAACTTAAGTCAGTTTGCCTCTGTGCACCACTCCATTGGGTAAACATACGTCGTTGTGAGTGCTCTGTCCGTCCCCGTCACGAGAACTGAATGGGGTCAAACCCCCGGGGATCCGGTTAACGATCTCTGATCTGGCTCCACCACAGCCGAAGGAACAGACACGACAGTACCAGTACGGTGCCAAGTCTGAGCCTACCTGAGTACAATACTCGGGTTCTAGCCCTGTGAAGTCAAATTATATACCCCCGTGGTTGAAACTGCCTAAGTACAAATCCTAACCAGTACTTCCCAGGAATTCTAATGAGTCAACCCCGGGAGGGGTTCGTGTACAAAAGAAATAAGTTATTTTACAATAATAAAAATCCCAGAAACCTTAACAGTTTTGGGCAATCCATGCGACATCAGTGTCAAGTATACATCACTGTGAATGGCTGGGACTTTGGGTTGTCTGATTACGGTGAAGCACGCCAGGGGTATCTGTCCTAAAGGGAGATGCCTACGTGTAGGACTTCCTACTTGTTCATGAAAGGAAACTGATTCCTACGTTCGTTACGCAAGGGATAAACCACGAAAATGTCAGCAGGATTTGAACTTGGTTCGAACTAACGGTTACTACTTGGCCCCTGGTGAGGCGACTGGAACTTTGAATATGTCTGAAACCATATTCTGTGTCTACCAGCTGTTGAACTGTGAAGTTTCCATCTAATAGAACCCTGGTTTCTGTATTCCACTTTGGCTATATTTTTGTGTCTTTTACCTTCTGCGAGTGGCTTGCTTAGTGCACCTTCTCTATGTAAATATGTTTCCTATCGATGTTTTTGTACCTCCTCACAAAATTTACGTGGAATTGCATTGCTTATTTAATCTTATTATGAGTAAAACAATGGAAAGATCAGAATGAAGGGAGGTACTGCTTTACAGGATGTCCAGAACAAATTTAACTTTTCTTAAAACTAAATGAATATGCAACGATAAGATATTTTTCTAACAGTAAAATAAAATAAATAAAAATTTGAGTCATTTACTTTTAAATTTGCTCATTACTTATTTACTTTTCAACGTATATATTTTCTTCTAAGATTTTATTTTAAAATTTTATTCCACAGTTGTTCCCGCTGCCGTCCCTAAGTCACCTCAACCTCAAGATGACTCCCATTTAGATCCTATGGAGAGAGCCATTCGCGCTCGTGTCAGAGAAGCGGAAGAACGCAAGAGACGCACTCTCGCCGCCTATGACATGGCCGCAAGAACTGGTGGTGCCGGACCCAAGACTGTCATACTCGAGGAATTCAAAGATCTCAAAGGTAAAATTTATTCCTAAATAGCCTATCTGAAGTACATTTTCATAGAAAAACACATATACAGTCAGGTGTTATCTCAAAATAGCCTTATCCCAAAAGAACCTTGATGATTTTACCTGTTTTACTTATTTAGTTCGAACTGGAAATAGCTTTTGACAATAACGTCTACATTAACTTTGTTTTGCACTCCCTCGCATAAATGTAAAGGACGATATTTATAATACTTTACTCTCTGCTGGTTATAACAAAAATCTCACGTTTTTTTTTCTGTAGCCTGTCTTCGTATTTGACTTTTCTTAAAGAGCCGTTTCTAATAACAGTTTTTCCCATCTTTTTTTTCTTTTTGTCAGCTTGTAGTAATATATTGTATTGGTTAAGTTAGAAGTCCTTTCAACAAGGTTTTAGAAAATTCGAATATATTGAAATTCAGAAGAGTTAAAAAACCCTAGGTTATAATGGCAGGTCTTTTGTATTGAAACATATACACTGCTCTACAAAAGTTCAGTATTGCAGAAACAGTATATCATAGTTTTTTGAGGAAAAATGGGGTGGTAACATTACAAAAATGGGTTCTAATAAGGAATGTGTCCACCTCTAGCAGCAATATATTGGCGGCAGCGACGTTCCATGCTGTCAATTAAGTTGTCGGTCAGTGAAATGGGAAGCCACGACCAGACACGGAGTAATCCTTATTCAAACACATCTAACGACCTTGGTGAACTGGTCATTCCATACCGTGACCCTCAAGATATTCTTCAGAAACCCGAGCTCGGTGCGGTCCCGCATTGTCGCCCAGAAGAAATCCAGGACCAATAGGAGCGGCATATGGACGGACATATTGATCAAGGATCTCGTCTCGATATCTCACATCGGTCAAAATACCTCCATGGAACACATGCAGGTCAGTGTAACCACCGAGAGAGATCCCAATCCCAGCCCAAACCATTATTCCACCACTGTAACTGTGTCTTTCCGTAGTGTGGGATTGGTTGTATCTAGTGCGTTGTTCCCTCCAGATTAGCTGACGACCTGAATCACTGTCCAGTGTGAATGTGGACTCGTCTGCCAAGAAAACAGACGCCCATTGTTGACTGGTCCAGGAGACGTGTAGTCTTGCGCAACATAAACGCGTATCTCTGTGTCCTCGGATCAAGGAGACACAAACAAATGCTCGTCTTGCATACATACCTGTACTATGCAGGCGTCTGCGCACTGTGGTAGCTGAGATTCTTCTTCCTGTTGCTGCTAAATGATCTGCCATGAACTGAGGCACAGTAATATTACTTCTCCTTCGGGCCGAAAGAGCTAAATAACGGGCTCCGGCAGGTGTTGTAACTCTAGGTCTGCCTGGAATGTCTTCTAGATACAGAATCCTCGGATTCAAACTGATTCCATAGTTGGTGGACTACACTACGACCACATTGAGACGACTAGCAGCATTGACTAGCTTGTGACATTCCCATTTCCATCCATCCGATCGCCCGCCGTCTCAACGAATAGGGCAAAGAACTTCTCCTGTACATTGATAAACTCTCATGGATATTCTCCACGAAACTGTAATAACAACTGAAGGTTAAAACTCGTGAACAAAAATTACAATATTTGCATTTTTTCTCCAACTCATGCATAAGTATTTATTTCTATAAAAGAAAAGTGGTAGCTATTGTTTTTTCATATATTTTCTTAAACTTCGTTACTGTCATGCATATGAACTGTGAATTTAAACGTTACTGACATTTTTGTAACTGTGAGCATTGAAAAACATGCTGTTTCTTAACTTTTGGAGGCAGTGTATATAAAAGTGGAAACAGACATTGAGGTTGCCAATCTGACAGTTACAATGAAAGTATTCTGTTAAGTACAGTCAAGAAAGTCATTCAGCAGAAAAGTTAACTTGGACATACTCCAACTTTGGGTAGATGTTCTCCGAGTTTATTTTCATGTAAACAAATAAATTTCTAAGGATAAATAGATAAAATATTTCTACATCTTAATTAGGAATAATATGCTACATATATTACGGAAGATCTTAAAAATGCGAACCATATTTTTCCGAATATAAGCCGAAACGTTAGGTTTCTTGCAAAAATTCAAAGAAAATTATATTAACTACTAAAAGTGCAAAGAATTGGTCGCCTAAATTCGTATGAGAAGAGTTGAAAGTCAAGTGCTAATTCACCTTTATTTTTCATTGGATGATTTTCATTCGATTTAAATTTGCTTTTTATTCGATTAGAGTGAAACCATTATACGGGTAATATTGTCGCCCTCCCCGAATAATTCGTCTTTCTTAATTTTCCCAACTTTGAAAATCATCTGATGGCATATCACTGAGTCTCATTGTCATGACATCATTCGATGCTTTGGCAGTACTGTTGGGAATTTTCTATTGGTTTTCAGTTGGTTTTATAAGATCTCTAGCTGTCACAAAAATCCTTCCCCTTCCCCGAATCACTCTCGCTTTTACGAGCAAATGACAATTAGTCACTTCTGCTATTTGTAAAAGATGCTCGAGCCTCCCCCATCTCGGAAAAAAAAAAAAAAAAAAAAAAAAAAAAAGACAACTACCTATTTTATCGAAAAGTCATATATTTTCCTGAGTAAAAGTAATAAGCTGAAGTTATCAATTAATTAATTATTAGCTGAAGTTATCGGTTGGCTTAGACGATAACTTCAGTTTCGTCTATAACAGCGTGCTATGGAGGAAATGAAGATAGTGTAATCAAAGAGCATAACAAATGCTAACAGATGCTAATGGTGAAATGAAGGATGGTGACACTGTCTAGGACTTCCTCCTAGCAAAGACACACGGAAATATACCATATTTATATGGGGAAATCAGTTAAAAATATTACATATTACAGACTTTAAAAACGTACAGTTCATAATATTAAGGAAAAAAAAAAAAAAAAAAAAACATGCATTCCTACAAATTATTTAAAATGTTTTATTTTTTATGATGGCACAGAAACATTAAGTAGCAGTATAAAATATAACAAAAGAATAAAGGAAGATGAGACTAGAAAAACTGCAGATTGAATACGAGCCAGAAATCAACTTGCCGCCAGTTATGTGACTTACATATGCACTTTTCTTGGCCACTGGTTGACTTCGTTGTCAACTTTTTATTCGTGTTCAGATTTCATTCTGGCTAGTGATGCTGAGAGTGCTTTGTTTACAAACAAGTTTCTCTATGCAGACAGCTTAGTGACGACGGTGCAGACGTTGTAAAAATACAAACTCGACAATTTGTTTCTTCGTGTAGACGGGCCTTAATGGATTATGATAGCAATAAAACATGACGTCTGTCACGTTTACTATCATAGTCTCTCTTCATTGGGGAAAACTCTTTCCAAGTTTCAGAAGAACTGCAGTGATAAATTAGGCAGTGAGTTTCAGTAAATCGGGTTGGCTGCTCATCGTAGGCCTGAACTCATACCGGAGGTGTTCCATCTCAACATGAAATTACCGACTTTTATTAATGAATGGAGGCTTATCAAGTTGATAAACGTATGGACTTGTGCCAAATAGTTCCCATAACACAGGTAACATAAATATATTAATAATAGTAAACTTGAAAATCCGCCGTTTGTCCTAGGGGAACTAAGGTACACTTCCCATTCTAAGAGAAAAATAGCACTACAGCACAGTTACGATCACCAAATTTCATAGTCAGCCAATTATACATAGACATGTAGTGTTCACTTAACATTCTCCACACAAACACGACTGATAGGTTTCAAAAGTGTGTAACGAGATCCATCACAATACATAATGTTTTCATTATTTTACATTTCATTAGTAATTTTCACCTTGTATGCAATTCACACTTAGTAATCAAATCAAACGATCCTGAAACTGATGCTAACGATGTTTCTTATATGTAAGGTGGCTTATAATTAAAGGTTCTACTTTCAAATGGTCATAAAGGGAAAACTACTGGACCAAATGTTATCAGACTTGGTAATTGTGTAAAGGAGGTCATGGAAATTTATTTCCCGCGAAAAAACTTCAAAAACTCGCCACCAGGGGGAAAATGGTGCTGTATGCAATATTATTAAACGAAATAAGGGTCGGAATCCAACTTAACCTTTTGTTACACGAGTATACCCTTAAGAAACATTGACCTAAGCAAAATTACCATTTAAAGGCGAAAAAAGTCGAGTGCGCCATCCGTGTAAACAACAAATTAGCAATTAGAAAATGTGAGATCGAAAATCACTCGCAAAAGTGTGCGCATTCCAGAAATCGTTTTCTTACAGACCGCTAATCTGTGATTTTTGAAGAATGAATTCGGCCCTAAGACATTAAGATATCGGTTTAAAACGTGTTTAGTCGTTTCTAAAACGAAATTGTTTGTGGGGTAAGGCAAAACCGCAATGGCTTGTAATTGACGGCAGGAAGAAGTAAATGATTTATACAAATAATCTAAACAATTGGGCGTAATTGAAAGATGAGCTACAACGACATGTCCGTAATATTCCTCCTGATATGCTAAGAATTGCTGTTGAGAATGCAGCAATACGATTTAACTTGCTTTTGGAAAATGGTGAACTCCACATTTAACATGCCTTGTAATACGTTAAACACATTTTACATTATTGTCTTCATGGCCTATTTAGTTTAACAACATTGCATACAGCGCCATTCCCCCCTCCCCGGTGGTGAGTTTTTGAACTTTTTTTTTTTTCCCCGCGGAAAACAAATTGCCATGACCGTCTTTACAAGATTACAAAGTTTGATAACATTTGGCCTAGTAGTTTTCCTTTTATGCCATTTCAAAGTGGAACTTCAATTATAATCACCCTGAATGTTCTCTTGGCTTATATACAACTATTCACCCCTGGTAATCAACTCAGACAATCCATGCTAACGTTGATAATGTTGTTTCGCAAATTGTAATTAATTGTGTTTTAAGGATTTTAATTTTAAATGTAGTTATTTGGATTTATATCCTTATATTGCTAGTTCTCACGCCTGAAATTTCTGGATGAGGTTGAGTGTTTGTCTGAATATCTGGACGAAAGCGGATGTTAAATGACTTAGTCAGTATTCTCTAAAGGGATTTTCTTAGTGGGCAGTGAATGAAGAAAGAGCAGTAAAGTTATCTTGTACCCAGGCTGTTGTTGTTTTGAGAGGGGAAAGCTTCAGATTGGAAAATAAACTGTACTTTGAGAAACGGTGGTGGTGCATTTAATTATGGCAAAGCACACTAGGGCTATCTGCCTAAGGGGAGGGATGCCTTCATGGAGGACTTTTTAAGGGAAAATGGCTCGTATACACGTTACACATGGCGAAAACCACGAAAACATCCATGCAGCCAGCCCGTTCGCGGGAGTCGGACCTCGGACCGAACTACCAGCCGCTGGTGGGCCCTTTGAGAAACGGAGAGAGCCAATGGGCGACTTCACTAGTGACCGGATTGCGAAGCGACGAGTTTTTGTTAAGCTAGAAATTAAAAGATGAAATGTTTCCCTCTTCGCAAGATAAGCTATAGAAGTTTGTTTCTCATGCGTGGAGAATCATTGTTGCATGTGGTCTGTAGAGGATCTGAAAATAGAAAGAAATGGCGTGTAAAGTCATCCTGCATTGATCAGACCATAATTTTTCTTTTTCCCTGTAAGATTTCCATAGGCGTGGAAAGCGAGTTTTCATCGAAAGATTGACCAGCAGGTTCATGTTCAGGTGGAAATGTAGCGGGACACCCAATGTTTACTATAAGTAATGTAGGTGTAGTCCCACTACACTTCGGTTTAAAGTAATATTCAAAAGAGTACATAGTATAATATAACACATAATATAACAGTATAAATAGTATGTCGATATTTTGATTGATATATCTATTAGATATAATTATAGTAGTTATAATAGGTATAATAATAGTAGGCTAACAGTCATAATTTATAACAGTTCATAATAGTTCCTTGAGATAAAGTTTATTATATGAATTTGTATCTTCTTCCTCTTCTTTTTCCTTTTTTTACTATATTATTATTATTGCAAGGGTTTGTTTTTAAGATAATTAGATAATAAAAGTTTTAGTTGAATTGCAGCTTCAAAAATGAATTTTGACATTAATTACATTAGTGCTCACATAAATTTTTGCCTATTGAAGATAGATATTTGATTGTATTTTCTATTTTATTTTTTAAATGTTTGTTGGTAATTGCAAAACGAAGGAAGGCATTGATATTTGAATTAGGCAATTTAATATGAGTTGACTTTGTTAAGGGACATTGAATAATATAATGAATTGGATCACCTTTATTTCCACATACACATTGCTCACAGTTTGAGATGTTGAATCTGAAGAAGTATGTGGGAAATGGCCTATGTCCAGTTAAAAAGCGGTTTATATAACCATTGACCATCGTACATGTATCATTTACATGAGGTGCTATTTGATGTAATTGTCTTCCTGTATTTATTGTTGTCCATTCTTCTTCCCATATTTGGAGGCTGATTTTATGTAGATTATGTATTCTTGAGGCATGATTTCGGCCAGGAGATTTTTCTTGAAGGGATATTATTGTTGGTAGTAGCTGATTTGGCTGCTGAATCGGCTTCTTCGTTACCAAGAACTCCGACGTGAACCTTTATCCAATAAATGTTTGATTATATTTGAGGATATTGGATAATTTTGTTAAAAATATCTTGAATTATTTCAGATGTGTGTTTGAGATTTTGTAGAGCTAGTATTGCTGATTGACTATCTGAGAAAATATTGATTTTTTGTAAATTGTTATCGATTGAGTATTCTTTTGCCATCCGAATTGCGTGTAATTCTGCTTGGAAGATACTATTTTCCTTGGAGAGTTATTTTCTGGGTTTGATCAATTTGTATTATACATGCACAGCCAACTCCTAAGTCCATTTTCGATCCATCTGTATATATTATTGGTGGAGATATATGATTGGTTGGAGGTTTTACTGTGCTATATATTTTAGGATTAGAGGCAGGATGTCTTCTGTAGGGATTGACTGAAATTTCAAAATTGTTTGGATTATTTCATCACGTAATATGCAGGATTTTTTTAATTTGAGAACTGTGGCTTTTGCATGTTCAGTTTGTGCTAAAGTATGAAGAGGTGCTATTCCTGAAAGTACACATAGGGCAGCATTTGATGTTGTTTTATAATATTTTGTGATCCGGAGAAGGAATTGACGTTGTATGGCTTGCAGTTGCTTTTGTTTCCGAACAGTCATAGGCTGCGCCCAAATTTCTGCACCATATAAGACTATTTTTGTTATTACTGTATTGAACAATATTTTTTGAATATGAGGATTTAAGTCCCCAATTTAGTTCTTGGACATAACATAAGTTTTTGTGTTTTACTTTTTGTGTTTTAGTTCTGATATATTTGAGATGTTCAATCCAGTTGAGGTTTTTGTCAATGATTATGCCTAGAAATTTAAGTTTTGGAACTATTTTTATTCTATTATTTTCTATTGAAAATTTTGGTAGTCGAGTGATTTTTTGAGATTTTTTATGGAAAATTATAGCTTTTGATTTTTCTTCACTTATTGTCAGTTTCAATTTGTTGCATTCAGTTTTAAAAAGATGAAGAGTTTCATTTACATTATTTTCCAGAATATTTCTTGTTCTACCACTGATCACAAAAGCTGCGTCGTCAGCAAAAGCAACACTTTGTGTATGGGTTGGCCATTTGAAAGATGTTATTGAGTTAAACGTAAGGTTCCAAAGGTCAGCACTGAGGCAGGAACCTCGTGGACAACCTCTTTGTTGGGCATATTCTATTATCTTATTGTTGTATATTATAAAACTTTTTCTTTCACATAGATAATCTTGAAGTAAGTTAAATATATTTTTTGGACAATTTGCTTTTCTTAATGCTTCAAGTACAGATGGCCACCATAATGAGTCAAAAGCTTTGGTTAGATCCAGGCAAATAAAAGCAGAATGCAGATTATTGGAGTTATTGATATGAATTTGGTTTAAAGCTGAATCTATGGCATTCGTTGTCGATTTATTCGGGATGAATCCAAATTGATTATTCTATTTTTGTTAGATGATGTCGTAGGCGATTTGCTATTATTCTTTCTAAGACTTTTCCTATTGCCAGTAATAAGTTGATTGGTCTGTATGACTTGAGAGTATTTGCATCTGCGCTTGGTTTGCTAAACAAAATGACTTGACCAGTTTTGAAATGAGTAGGAAATGTGCTTAATTGTAGGCACTTATTAATGAGATCTAAGAAAATAGTTCGATCAATAGAATGAATAAGTTGGACTATTTGGTTAGGTATTCCATCTGGTCCTGGTGCCTTATTTCTTGCTAATTTTTTTATTATATTAGAGATTTCTTTTAATGTAAATGGAAAGTCATCCATTGTATCTGGAGCTGTATTATTATTTCTGATGTACGATTGTTCAGGAGTATTTGCTTGAGAGGAGTCTTGTAGAAAAACTTGTTCCATGATATTAGAAAGAGTTATTAAATTTGCATCTTGACCTTGATGTTGAGATTGATTGAGGTTTGAAGTAATGGAGATTTGGGTTGGTTTAAAAACTTTGTTCATACAGATCTTGTAAATATTTCCATATCTTTCTGTGTTTTTGGTACAATAATCTCTCCAGCATTTATTTTTAGCTGATAGTATCTTTTTTTATACATAGCTTTTTGTTGTGAGTATATAATGTAAAATTTATCTTTCAGTTCTTGAAGGGAGGCTTTTTTCATTTTCCTATAGAATGCTCTTGTTTCGTTTCTCTGTATCCTTAATTCTTTAGTCCACCAGTTTAAGTTAGATTTATTATTTGGTTCTTGGGTTATAAATGATTGTTTGCAGCAGTGCTGTATGAATATTGTAAGGTTTTCCATTGATTTATTGAGTGTGATTTTATCAGATGAATTATTGATTTCCCGATGGATCTTGAAGAGATCTTGTTTCATCTTGAAGAGATTGACCAGCAGTAGAATTCAGATATTTTCTGAAGTTTCAAGGAGTAAAAGTAAAAGTAAGGAACTGGGAGCAGCTTGCCTTACTTGGGCTTCTCTGCGCAAGTAAGGCAAGCTGCTCCCAGTTCCTTACTTTACTTGGCTGTTTACCAGGACGAGGTGCTGACTAGCTTGCAGAAATGGCTGAAATTTCTTCTTCGCTGTTTTTTAGAAAAATAATAAGTCTTATGCTTCATCTCCCATTGTCTGAGAAATATTTAAGGTGTTATCTGCAGTTGTCCCATTGCCCAATGTAAGTATCTAAACAGCAACTGTTGTATGCGAAGACGATCTTGAATTAGCGGTCCCGCTTCCAGGTTGCTTGTTCTGTTACCGGTATAGTTCAGGGACCGAAATTCTTATGTTCCGGAATTTCATAACAAACTAAACCTCCGTGAGTGCTGAAGCGATGTAAGGCACATGCAGCTACAGTTACAACTCAGCAAACTTTGGGATGTGAATGATGAAGCTAGCAAAATGAATCAGGGCGTAATCATCAGACTTACGCCCTGGTAGCTATTAAGTTTTTGGATCTTCCACAATTTGGTTAAATAAAGTACTTTTTTTTGTCTCAGGAATTCCTTAACACAATGTAGGTGCATCACCTCCTGCGAGTTCATTTTTGCTTTTTTTTTAATACACTATTGTATTTTTTTTTTTAATTAAGGAAAGTTTATTTTCCTTTATTTTAATTTGATTTCTACAAAAGAATCCAAAATTTTGTAGTTAATGTAAGCATTCAGAGTGCTTAAATAATTTTAAATGTTAACAACAGGAATATAAATTTTTATGTCTAAACTCCCTTAAATTTGTGAAGATAGGAATATGTAAAATTGAAACATTTTAGTGATATGATATGATGAGTTAAAAAAACCTCTTATAATGATAAATAAATAAATAAATATGTAGGCATTCAAAAATATAAAAAGTATTCAATGTTCAGAAGAAAAATATGGCTTTAACAACATAAACTTTGAGTACTTTTAAGAGAATGTTCATGTAGGGACCTGTATCTAATTACCGTGGGTAATAGAATGCTTATTTAACCTAGAGAATATTAACAATGAATTAGTTAGATGTTGTAGGTGTTACTATCATTTCATGGTCTATCTTGGTCCATCCATTCGTTTGACCCAGAAGGTTATGAAAACAGGGAGCCCTATGGGAATATGGGCTTATTTGAGAAAAACACAATGCAATGTAACAATATTCGGTTATTTGAGGGTGCCGAGGAATTAGTTACACTAATTGAATTTATTGATTTATTATTATTAAAGTAAACTGATTGATATTTATGGATATTTCTTCCTGCTGTTTGTAAAGTTGGGAATCAATGGGAATGAATTAGTTGCTATCCCTAGAAAAAGTTATGAAAATAATTGTGGTTTTTGGTAAAGTTTCAGAAATATCAGTTTAGGGACCTTGATGATACATTTTAATGAGAGATACCGTATTTATAGAATTTAGGTAATGAAACACAAATTTTCATTTTTATTGAAATGCATGTTTTAATTTTAATACTAAGGCAACACAGAAGATTTATTCCTCTTAATTTTCAAGTTTTGGATTTAATAATTTTGAATTGAATTACTTTTAAAATTATGTAAGAATTTATTTATTCTGGCTAGATAGATAATCCAGTTCCTCCTCACAGCTTAAGAATTTTATTCTTGTCTGCACCAGTGTCAAAGAAAGGTAGTTTAGTTTAAAGTTATAAATTAACTTAATATTTTTCTTTAGAACAATTCTAATATACACCCTGTTGGCTTATAAACAACTGTTCACTCCTGATAATCAACTAAAAAATCATGATCCTCATGCTACCATTGATAATAATAAACTACACCAACAAACAAAGAATACCATAGATACTCCAATAATAACAACTGGAACAACATCTTCAAGTATTAAACTCCAAATTTTGTTAATGATAAGAAAAAGACACAAAATTTAAAGTTGCATAAAATATGTGCAATTTTTATAATCAATCGATAAGAATAGTATAATATCTGAATTTTTTAAATGCTTAAAATTCACCCCATTTTCAGAAATAATTATACGGTTTAAAAAAAAACTTAGTTATTTATAACATGTACAATAAATTAAAAATTTTAGATGCTTTTTAGTGTTACTTATAACATTTAAAATAAATAAAAGCTATAAAATCATGTACCATGCATAATAAATTAATTTAATAATGTTTATGCATTACTGATACTTTTACAATGAACTAAAAACTCCATAATACTGACAGTATCATGTAGAATAAATTAAAATTTTTATAATACTTATAATATTACTTGTATCTTTAGAATAAATTAAGACCATAATATTTACAGTTTTATTATGGCATGTGGAACAAATTTAAGATTTCATAACACCTACAGTGTTTATTATTTATACCATTTAGAATAAATTATAAAAATTATAAACATTGCAGTATTATCCTGCAATGTAAAATGAATAAATAATTTCATAGCACATAGAGTGTTATTCATATAACATATAGAACAATCCCTTTTCTCTTTCTGTTTTAGTGTCAGCAGATGCCAAACCTGCTCCACGTTATGATCCCTGCTTCCGAAGTGGCCTTAAGACATAGAATGAATCTGGCTATCAGTCATGTATTCACAACTACAGTAAAAAAAAAAAAAAAAAAAAAAAAAAAAAAACTTCATATCTGACATTATTTATTAAAAATTTTTACAAAAAAAAAAAAAAAGATGAAAGAAGAACCAGTGCCTTTCACATAGTCAGCCTCAAAGTTCTTAGACCTTAATAACATGCTAAATGCAAAAACAAAAAATTCCATCAATCAAGGAAAGGAAAATCAAAAGCTTTCAATAATACTTGTGGTCATGTTGTATGTAGAAATTTCTGGAATGTGAAATCATAATAATGTATCTGTAGTAGCATGTTTGCAATATAAATAAAAGTTGATTTTTAATACTGATTTCACTTTCATTTCAAAACTAAAGATTCACAGATTTATATGTTATTACAAGTTATTCATGTAGTGTTAAAGTTTTCTTCATAGAATTGTTAAAAGAAAACTTTTATACATATTTTCATAATTTTTTCTGTTTAGATTTATTAAAATATAAACCACAATGACATTAAATTATATTTTAATAACAATTTTGAAACTCTCAATTATTCTAGGTTTGCTTTATAACAGTGGTCTTTGAAAGACTATTTTTTACAGAACTTTATGATTCCAAGCAACTTCTCTAGGGGTTCCATCAGTTCAAATAGAAATTTTATGGAATTTTGGATTATGGATTTTAAAACAAGCTATCTAAAACAATTAAATAATATGTTTAATTATGATTGTTATCATTATTTAAAATAATCTTAATTACATCTGTTTTTATGAAAAAAATATTAATGAAATAGTGATTTCCTTTTCATTTTCCATATAAACCACATGTAATACTGACATATTTTCAATCTTTTTTTAACCTCCCATCAACCTATATACACAGGTAAGGAAGGTAATTTTCTCAATCCAAAAATTCTATAGAAAATTTTTATTGAAAATCATGACTTAGGGTCCCTGTTATACGTTTTACTATTTTCATAATGATGTCTCTCTCTCTGTGTTTACGTGTTAGATTTTTTGTCCACAATAACTCTTATATGAAATTTCCAAAAATTTATATATTCTGTATTTAAGATTTTGACATCCATATAAAGTGTTGACTAGATTTTGGGTAAAATGTGACAACCAAATTTTTAAGGGCGAATAGAAGTGCATTTTATTTAAAGACCATTGCAATTTTTGATGAAAAACTATATTTAAAGTATAATCCAAAAATGTTAATATTTAACAATTTTATATCAATGGTAACAAATTAGATTTTGGTTAACTTGATAAACAAGAAGCAATACTTTGCATGAAGCTCTGAACACATTTTCTTAAACAAAATATATTATGAAATAATGCAAAACTTCTCAAATCTAGTATTTAAAATAGGTATGCATTAGAGAACAACATATTACATTTATAAGCATTAAATGATTCTTGCAATTATGCTAAATACAGCAAGAATAAGCTCATCAGAAGATGAGCTCTCATTTGATAAATATACTAGCTTCAATCCTCACTTTTCAGTTGAATCATTTTTCAAATAAAAGGATGTTGCAACCAAATTTTATAAGTATGTATTATATTTAAAGGAATAGTATAATAAACATAAATAATATATGGAATATAAAAAGAAACGTACGAGAGCACTTAACATGCTATCAAGAATTCCCAAGATATGCTCTTTTTAAAAATGTTTTGATTTTCAAGTCATGGTTTTGTGAATCTCAAACATTATATGACCAGACGGTACACTACCACTGACTGGATATTTTCGAAATGGCAGTTTACTTAAAGCTTGTTAATATTCTGGCAGTATATGGAATTGGCAGGAGGTCATGCTAATCATCAGATTTTTTTTTTTTTTTTAATTTATTTATTTTTGAGAGGATATTAGTGCTTCCACCAAAAAAAAAAAAAAAAAAAAGTTTTAGGGGTTCCAATAAAGAAGGTTATAGTTTTAGAATTCCACTAAAAGAAATTGGTTGCTTGAATCAACAGAAGTTGAAGGTCTTTGCTTAAACCCTGCTTTACAAAAGCATTCAGAAAGCAAAGCAGATGCTTCTTGATTTTGAACAGACTCTTAAATTTATCAAACTAATTTGATAAGATTAAAAAAGGTTCTAAAATACCTTACGCATCTTACATGTGTTTAGATAACTCATTTTAAATAATAGTTACATATAATTATTTAACTCATTAATTCAGCTTACTTTGTAATGAACTGTTGAATGCCTTTGTCAATTTAATAACTCTTTCATTAAAGGGGAAAATAATATTGTTATAAATGTTTTCATCAGAGCTTAATTTATGAAACGATAAGTGCCAGAGTTCAGTAGAAAACTATTAAGACAGTTGAATAAAATAAATAAAATAATAATGATAATGTCAAATGAAACAAAAAGTAAAGAGACAAAAAAATTTAAATATTAACAAATTAAATTAATGGTACACAGGCAAATAAATTGAAACATCATAAAAATTAAGCAAAATAATAAAACAAATGATGAGAGAATAAGTTAATACATTAAAAAAAATCACCAAATTCAAGTGAAATAACTAAAAGAAATATAAAGTCAGAAAATTAAAAGTAACAACACACAGAAGATAATTATTTGAAACAGTATTCTCTGAAATTAGATAAAACTTCCTGTCTTATTTTGCTTTCTGAAAAACCCATAAAATTTCATTATCCTGAAGAGTTTGTTTTGCAGTAAGATATGGATACCTCAGTCTTTGAGAACAAATCTTGAGCATTCTATCCTAAAGCAGATAATACAAGGGTCATCTGCTTCAGAAAAGGAATCCTTTATGGGGGATTTTGTCACAGAAAATGACTCATAATTATTGTACACACAAGGGGAAAAAAATGCTAGTGCAACAAATCTTTTGCTAGTGTCCATTGGACTTATATGCTAAGTTATTACTGGGCTCATTTCTTTTGAAGAATTGCATTTTTACATGGAGGTTTTTTTCTTTATCAGCTTTTCAGATTTTCCTGTGTATTTTAATTTTCACGGGGAAAGTAAGACATACATACAATACCTATAATAAGTAAGTTTTAATAAATGCAGTACAATAATATGTTATAATAATAACAAAATTTTCTTTTAATACTGTGATGCAGTTAACAAGAAAGTACTGAAGCTGGTGTTATTTTATTACTCGCCATCCTTTTTAATAGTTTTTGAATTTGAAGATAAAAATGTGAAATATACATTTGTCATTTAACACATTCACTGCCAATCATGCACTGCGCGTGACTGCTGTTATTGTTGAAAAGCCAATCATGCTCTTGCACTTGGTGTGGGTGTCATGTGTTGGAGTGGGAAAAGCAACTTCTCACTGTTTATTTTCAAGGTCAGCTGGCATTCATTGAGGAGATATATGTTGGTATTGACGTGGAGTGAAGTTTACAAACTAGTTGTAAATATGTGTGGTTTGGAATGGGAAAAAAGTTTCATTTCATGCAAAAATCATACATGAATAACATTCTAAAATACATAGCTCGCAATAATACCATTGTAACTATCTTGTAATAAATTCATCTTGTAATATATATATATATGTTTATAATATAGTTTCATACCCAAATAATGCATATTGTTATTCATTTTGATTCGTTTTTAAATGCCACGTGCCAGCACATAATGCGGCATTTATTTTAATTTTACCTAAAGTGTCAATCATGCATCGGCACGTAGTAATAAAATTTCATACTTAAAGGCTTAGTAAGGAATGTGGTACATATAACAATCTTTTATTACCTTATTTAAATCCTATTTCTTACAATAAGTAAGTCGGCATATGGGTATAGTCTATTTCTATGACACAGCGTTAACTATCAATAAAAACCTTATGACCAGCAGCGAAAGTGTTAAGATTTGTGGTGCAGCTTTTTACTCCTTTCATGGCAAGTGAATGAATTTCTTAATACTCATAAATAGCTCTCTAAGCTTACTCTTCCTCATTCCTGCATTTTGAGAAAACCTTTTGGAGGTATTGTGTATATGTGTTTGCATTTTTAATTATCTGGTGACATAGTTATTTCTGTGCTTCATCTAAAATTAATAAACTATGTCAGCTACAGTACTGCATATGATCCTATTTGAAATAAATAAATAAATGCAGATATTTCAGCATTGAAATAAAAGATTTATTTAACTATTTAATATATATATATATATGTATTATACAGAGTCCATCAAAAACTTAAAAAGACATTTCAACAAATGATATCTATGGACTTCTTTAAAAGAACATTTTAAAGTGACATTTCCAATTTCAGAATATTACTTGAATATATATAAATGGAGGCATGAGTTAGCAACATAACTCAGTTTGGCAGATAATTATACATCTTTGGGAAAAATTTGAAACACATGGTGCTGGTTGCAGTGTTCACATGGAAAAATCAGACAGACCCTGAATAGCAAGAACCCCTTGTTTGACAGCTATGATGTTAAAAAATTGCATCCACCTGACACAGAAATTTGCCATACAATGTTCACAAATGACAGGAGCCAGAATATATATATATATATATAACTTATCCAGATGAGGTTCCAGATGATGGATATATATATATATATATATATATATATATATATATATATATATGTTAAACATTCACGTAATTTAATACCATTAGACTTTTACCTGTGAGGGATGATAAAGGATGCTTTGTGTCACAGAAAGCCAGCTAGATGTACTAACAGACTTTTTCCTTCTTCTGAACACATTAAAACATCATATGTAGTTATAAGGGCATTTTGCACAAAGTTACTCTAGCAATGATTTGTTATTGTTAATGAATGTGTGGTTGCTAGCAACTATTACTTTAAGCATATTTTGGAATTGTAGAGATTAAAGGTAACTTTTATTCAACTTATGATATGTGAATTTATTTAGTGTTAACATGCTTCATATAGTTATCATTTGTTAAAGTGTGCATATACTTCTTTGGCAGGCTTTGTCTACCAAACGGCAGAAAATTTTTGTAAATTAAACTCTATCCCCACTGTGCAGTGGTTTCTTTATTAACATTCGAGATTTCAGATGGTTTCGAAGGTATGAGAGAAGGTGGAAGGTTGGGAATGCTGGAAAGAACAGATGGCAAAATAGGATGTTGTACATCTGCAGGTGTTGCTGAAGGTGGTTCCTTCATTTTGGAAACTTTAGCTTGCAGCCAGGAATCAATATCAGGCTCTACTCTTGGTTTAGGTAAAGTAATACCCAACTTTTCTTGCCGAACTGAAAAATTTAACAATTCTTAATTCTAACACCAAACTGCTCTAAATTGTTTGTTCTTAAATAATAAAAATTAATTATACAAAATGTAAATGTAATATAATGAGAATAAAATGGTAAATAAATAGTATCAAGTACAAAAAAACACAAAAGCTTTGATTCTATGATAAGTTTGCACACAGTAACAGATAAAGATCATCACAAGATAGAGTTTAAACTAACCTTTTCCAATTTCAAATGCTTATATCCTGTTCAACCTTAAATAACTCCCAATTTTATTTTTAATTTACATATTTTGAATTTATTAATTAAAAGTAATTAATTAAAATTAATTAAAATAAAGTATACATTATGTAGGTAAATGGGTAATACAAATAATTCCTATTGAAAAAATTTCAATAGTTAAGCTGCTTTTAACATATTTTCATGGAATTATTAAAAAAAAAAGGACTGTTACACTATCAACATGTATTTCATACCTTTAATAATCAACAGGTATTTCAGAACTGATAATTTAATTTAAAAAAAAAAGACTTTCTGAAATCCCTTCCACTTAGAGCTGACATCTGTTCAAACCTCCATTAGCTTCTCATGGTCCAAAAATTTCAGTTTTGCATTTGTTAGAAACATAAGAAGAATTGCCTTATAATTCTGTATCTAACAGTAATCACATGGAATTCCAGTATGATGTAGGAAGTCAAGAACCTCAGTTGCTCATTCAATCTAAAGTAAATAATTTTGACTGAGATTTTGGATTAATTATGGCATCTGAACTATTAGGTTGCCACAATTTGAGCCAAAACATTTACACATTTATATCACAGAAAAGAAAAGCCATACATTTCCTACTTTTTGCAGAAAATAACTACAGTTTAACTCATAGCTTGATAAAGAATTTGATATTAAAGAAAGAGAGATCACTTTGAAGCTTTCGAACAAATTCTATTAATTTGCATAATGGAAAAAAATATGCCTTCACAGTTACCCCTTACTCAAGGTACCTCAGTAAAAAATTACAAGACCTTGGAATTGGTCTAAAGGAAAAGGAAATAGCCATGATATACTTGCAATAATTTGCAAACAGTTTAAAATATTTTGAAGGAGATAATAGGAAAACTAATTTTCCATATTTCTTTTGTGAATGGTGTAATAGCACAAAGAGTTGCCAATGGATACAAAAACTCCTTTCAGAAAGACTTTTTTAAAACTTTGCAATAAAGACTATTTGCGCACAATTAATAATAACAGCACGGGGGGGGGAATGCCACTTTTAGGATTGGACTTAATAAAACAATTTGTTCCAGAAATTACAAAAACAAATATTGAAACATCTTTTCAAAAAGTTCCCTCCAAAAAATAAATAAATTAATTAATTAATTAAAAAAAATAAAATAAAAATAAAAATAAATAATTAAAAATAAAATTTAAAATAATAATACAGTACAAAATCTTTAATCCCGACGTCCATAATCCGGACCTCAAAGCTACAAACTTTCTGCACATGCGTAGCGTTTACGCATGTGGCATATTACGTTTACACATGCGCGTTTAATGTACAATGGACGGTATAAGCTAGGCTAAAATTATCTAATTATCTATTTCAGTTAATGTTGCAGATTGTTCTTTAATCTTCTAATTGGATCTGGCTTATTATTTTTTGCAGAGTGTTACAGCAATTTTATAAAAAGTAAGCTTGAACTTTCGATTATGTCAAAAAGAGTTTCCGAATCTGGAGCTGCCAAAGGATCTACAAAGCGAAAGCATGTTTCGATGTCCATCAAACAAAAAGTGGAATTGCTGCAAAAAATAGATAAAGGCATGAAGAAAGTGACAGAGAGGTTAGTGAAAACGAAAAAATTTCGATTGACTAGTTAGTTGGTATTCTCGGCACAGCCATTACAGGAACAATTACTTGAACAGCGGAACTTTGTAGCTGAACAAGAAATTATGTCTGTTTATAGAATTAAAGAGAAAGTATTAGCACATAAAACGAAACAACTTACATTGAAAGAAATGTTTAATAAAGTAAACAAATAAATATCGAGCTTTTTTTTTTTTTTTTTTTTTTTTTTTTTTTTGTAAATTTTGATACCCTTTAGATCATAATTGCTCTTTATTTCATAAATTACGGTTTCATATTTTTAATTTTATAATTTCTGCATGCCATCTTACCAGATTTAAATTGATGATCTATAATCTGGAAAAACCCCTAATCCAAAATCACCGATGTCCCGACGAGTCTGGATTAAAGACTTTGTACTGTATAAATAAATCTGAAAGTTTTCAGATTTTTATATCATGCCCAAAGGGAAAAAAACCTTTTGTGTGTTACCTTTATTTATTAAATGGTCTTTATTTATTAATGGATAAAATTCAATTCAACAGCAATATCACAAAATAAATTTAATATGAGCATATCTTCAGAATTTCTGATACACAGTCTCAAGCGCTGGAGACAAAAATGTTTTTTTTTGCAGTTTTGCCATTGCTCGCTTTGAAATCAACGAGTTTGTTAATAAAAAATTCATTGAAGTGTTCCAGAGTATGAAAGCAATAATAAAACAAATTTCAGATTCCAAACTAGGGTTTCCAGATGCCCATATTCGGCAGAAAATTACGTTACTCAAAATTTGATGGCTCTAGGTACCGTTGTTTTATCACAATACAAGATTACATACATACATTTATGGAGATTTTTCATTATTTAATTTTTTTTAAATATAAGATAGGGTGATAATACTAGGTGGCAGCAATTTGAAAAGTGAACCAACATTTAAAGTTTTTAATGCAAAATACCAAAACGAAATTAATTACCCTTTTGGGCTGATGCCCTTTGGGATAAATAAATAAATGAATAAAATTAAAAAGCACTTTTGTTGAAAAATATATTATGCCAGTTTCCAAGTGATTCTTTCTGTGTCATCTAATTTGAACATAGCTATTTAGTGCTTGTAGTTTGTCAATCATCAGCAAGAGATCCAGATTAAAAAAATCATATAAATAAAAGAAAAAAAATCATACAAGAAAGTAAAGAAGATCGTAAGAAAAAAAATCATACAGATGAGCATGTGCAGAACATATAGTAATATTACTTAGGTAAATCAATGGATTTATCCAACAGTGCATACATAAACTGATAAATATCTGTCTAAACTTCTGTTTTTGCCCTGAACACAATTTTAGTTGATTTTTGAAGCAATCCAATGATTGAAGTTCATGAGATACAACATTTTTAAGTCATAGGTAAAGGCATTTTCACATATGACTATTAAGAGTAGCACACAACTGCAAGAATTTCTGCAAAACCTTGAACTTATGGCAACAATTTTGTCCTGAAAAGGCGTGAAGAATATGATCAGCATCAACTGGTAAAAATGATTTTATGCAACATAGGTCCAGCACTGTCTCAAAAAATATCAGAATTAATACTGGAACTATGAAAAGTGACAGTCTGATTACTGTGGAACATTTTCTTTATTAAATGAGTTTGAGGAGCTGACACTAAACCAGAATGCATGACAGCGAATTTAGAAAACCATCTAATCTGACAAGTCCATTTTCAGTAGTTTGGATACAAGAAAAGATATATCTGTGGAGAAAACCCCTAATTTCATGGACCCACAAGTCAACATACGTTTGTATGGTTCCATAATGATATGAGTTCTGTTCAGCCGGCACTCAATGAGGCCCCTGGTATACCTACAAAGTCTTATATAATAAATACAAACATATAAATCCTATGTGTATGTGATTTCTGAATAGTTACACCCATTCACATATACATTTATGCTGTGGAACAACCACATGCTGCACATTGGCACACAAATGAATTATTGATTACTTTGCATTAGCATGGTGTTTACTGATAACAGATTATTTGCAAGTATTTGTGTGCATTTTTTCTGCTGTCCTGAACTCCCATGAGAAATTTCATAAGTTTATCCTAATATTTGGAGGTATTAAGTTACTTATTTCTTTATTATTTTGCGGGAGGCCATTTTAGTGGATGAGCTGAATATCAGCCACTACACAGTATCAGTATACAATATATATTTTAAATTTTTGGAGTATAGCAGCAACTGTAAAACCATGTGCCAACCTATTAGACACTGGAAAGAAAGTTAGATACAATTTTCACTAGACAAATAAGCAATCTAATTTAAGTGCTTTTGTTCAATGATATGAGGGTGGCGGTTGTAAAATGAAAGCCTTTGCTCTTCAGCAACAATATTCTTTCAAATGGAGGAAGCTTTTTTTTTTAATTAATTTTTTTAAGTTCAAATGAGTCCCAAATGCACAGTGACTTTTGACAAATAAAAATATTCAATTTATTTAAATCAAGAAGCAGCTATAAAACTAAATAATATATACAGTACAAGGTACAAAATCTGGATGTCCAACATTTGGAATGATCTAATATCCAGATTTAACACTTAATAAAAGGAAGAAGGCAATAAAAGGAATTTTTTAACTGATTAATTAAGATTCCTTTATGTCACTTTCAAACACCAGTTAGCAATAGAAGTCGCACTTTGACCAAAGATAATGGGTCGATTGGCCTTGTATTAATGATGGCAGGGCTCATACCTTTAGCCCTTGACTGGTAATCTGACCTAAACAACAAATGAAGCCCAAATATTGCTATGTCTAATGTGCCCTTACCAGATTTAAACTATGATCTAAAATCAATAAATTTCTGAAATCCAGAATCACCAAAGTACCCACAATCTATGCCTTGTATAAAAGTTTGTACTTTAATATGTATTTTTGAAATTAAATGCTTTATTAATGTAGCACATTTAACACAATTCTATTGAAAATTTTACATGCACATGATTTGTAGGGGCACTACACATACACATTTTGAAGCAAATAACCGTTTCTACAGGGACATTGTATTATTGTAGCAGCTTACAAAACTTAGTTCAGTAAATTGCATTTCTTTAATATGTTAATCTTTTACTCGTATAATTAATGAGCATATTATGCAACTTTGTTATGTTCAAGTATTTTACATCAGGATTAGAGAGGCCACCTTGGTCAGTTACCCAACCTAGAGTTACCAAGCTATTCAAATTTAATCTCCAGATTTTTAACCTGCGACAAATTTCATTTTCAGGTTTTGAATTAGATATTTTCTTTTTAACTGTAGGCAGCTTTAAACTTTTTGCAACTTTCAAAATAAGAATTATATTGTTCATTTTTTGGCATGTTTTGTTCTTAATTTTTCCTTTAAAATGTTGACCATATTTAACTTTCTATCAACTAAGCAGCAGAATTTTTCTTTTTCTTACAAAATCACATAATTTTTTATACTGAACAGAAGTGTAAAACAGACACTAAATGGATTGGCCTATTCAATTATGGCAAAGCACACGAGGGGTATCTTCCTAAAGGGATGAATGCCTTCATGGAGGACTTTTTAAGGGAAATTGGTTCACATACATGTTACACATGGGGAAAACCACAAAAACACCCATGCAGCCAGCCCGTTCGCGGGATTCAAACCTCGGTCTGAACTACCAGTGTACAGTGTCTTTACCACTTGGCTGCTGGTGAGCCAGACACTAAATGAAATTATGTATAAGGAATGGCGGCTAAATGGCAAATCAACAGAAAAAGAGGATCGGCTTGCCGAGCTTAGATTCATGTTTAGGATAATTTATGTGGTGGCAATATGTAAGATGTGACAAAATATTTCATTCTTTTACAGCAACAATTGTTGAATTATGACCTCCACAACTGTAAATAAATATTATTTCTCCAAAAGAAAATAAAATTTACTTCAGTTTAAATGTCAATCAATTTTATTTATAACAATTATTATAGTTTAACATTAACATTAATTATTATGGTTTTTAATTTTTTAAGAGTTGCAATAGCATTTTTTAATTAATTTTAAATGTCATCAAATTTTGCCAAAGCATATGTGATGGTTGCTTTAATACTTAAGTTCCAATTTTTTAATTATTAATCAAGAAATATAGAAAGAAAAACCAGTACTGTTCTATTATCAGGACCAGGTACAGAAATATATGTATATATGCATATATGTTTGGATGTATGTGTTCATGTATGCTTGTTTATATCGATGTACATATGTATATGTATGTGTACACACACACATACATGCTCAGGTGTATGTGTACATACACATACATACATAAATACATTTCTGAATCTTGTCCTGATAACAGAAAGTACCAAAAAACCTTACCTTGTTCTTCAAGATTCTGTACATCAAGAGGTGTCAAATGAGAATATTTACAACCAGATCCAAATTCACAATGGCCTTTAAAAAATTTACAGAATGCATATAAAAGATATAATGATATATGAGGAAATGAATTCTATAAATATTTTCATCAACTTATTTTTACATAATCAGTCTAAAAGTAATTATTGACATAAATGTTAATTATGAATTCCTATAATGAAATCATATAGTTTTGCTGTAAGTTATATTTATTTATCATCATGAATTTTAAATAACTCTTTTAATTATTAAAAACTTTTGCATATCTATAATGGTTAGCATAGTGGCTAAACTGTCTCAAAAGATAAAACCAAATACATAAATAAATTTCCTATACTACCTATTACTAAAAACCTATCTAAAGCATAAAATTTACTGAAATAATCCATAATATAATTTAACAAATAAAACCATATACAGAAATAAATTTTATGAAAAAGTTTTCAAAAGCATATAATTTATCGAAATAACTCACAAGTTAATCTACTGTGTAAATGCACTCTTTGTTCTTTCAACATTACCCTTTCAGTCACAGTGGTGGCAGTTGGAATCATAACATTTAGGAATTTTTCCCCCCTCAACCTAACATTCCCACAGATTTCAAATGAACAATATTATAATCTACACGCATTTCTACATCAAAGTAAGTTCCCCCTTCCTCCCTATCAAAAGATGGCTGCACTGTCCCATTGATGAATGAAATAATACTTATTTAAATTGTACTTTGTTCCAATATACATCTCAAAATCAATATCATTTTGGGTGCAATTAAATGAATTAACAGTATTAAATACTTAAAGCTTCACTGCAAACACCGGAGTATTCTGCTCGGTCGTTCTCAGAACACCACATACTCTCGAGACTCTCCACACTACAACTCGCGATGCACTCGAAGACACACAGAGCATGGCTCCCGACTCTTCGGTTCAGTCATTCCCAGAGCTCAACATGCTCTCTCAATGATGCACTAACTGTGATACACTAAGAGACTCTTGCAGTGCACTCGACGACCCACTTTCGCGTACCAGCAGGGTTTATATAGCTTTTGACTGGTGTTCGAGAACATTCTGGGCTAAACCAGTAAGAATTCGTTTCAGAAGGTTATCCAACTGTCCACGGCACATCGCCAATTTTGTCGCCAAATGGACGATTTCTTGCCAAAAGTGGCAACTCAGCCTCCCTTGCCATTTTATGGCAACCCTAAAACTGCTTTGCGGGGAAGCTATCTCACCGCGCCTGTACATTTCATAACATTATGTTATTTTGATTGGTTGTTTTATGTGTCTTGTTTATGATTTGTTAAACCAGGATCTGCTGTAAAGTTATATGTATAACCTCTAAAAAACTTTTTCGCATCTGTTTGTGTATTTCTTCCTTTTGCTCTGTAATAAATGTTTGTTTTTTGAGCCACAGCATTTTAAATGTTCAGCATTTTTAATATAGAAATTTTCAGTTACTAAATTGTTTGTAATTCTAATACAGATCTTTTGAAGTGGATCACTAAAATAAAACAAATGTATGTGGAAAAAACTGCCAAAATTTTATGACTCAAAGAATGATCTTTGAAGACCCACGTAACACTGAATTTCATTACTTACAAAATAACAAACATTAGCACATCTATGTATCCCAATATGAAACTAATGCTTTTAAATTAATGTTTTCCCAATATAAAAGGTATCTTTTAAAAATTTACATTTAAAAACTTAACATGCTTAACCATCTTTAGAAATATTGGTTAAAAGTTTCTACTAACTTCATATATTCTATAACTGCTCACACATTTCTAAGATAATACTTTACATTTTAAGAAATATTTAATTATTCATAAAATTAGAAGACAGTGTTTGTAAACTGGATTTAATGCTTTGTTAAAACAAAACAATAAACATATAAATAAATATATGAAGGAAATTTGTTGCACTTAATAGTATTATTGCTATGTTTATTTTTCTTAATACTTTAATTTAAAGATTTATAATTTAAATTATGGTTTGTAAACCAAATATGGATTGCAAACCTGTTTGATGGAATTTGCGGCATGGTTTTTTTTGTCGATTTTCTTCCAAAATAACAGCAGCATCTGGAAAATATATAAAAGTTACAATGCACAAGACATTTACAAGACAATGTACAAGTGGAATTTGTTAACACTAAGCTATAAAAATATTATTGATAACAATAAAAAAGAATTTATTTATTTAATGATAATAAATTAGTAGGGGGAAAATGTAATGTATAACACAAAATGCATAAATGAAAACTATATAATTATGCTAAAAATTCATAACGCTGGAGATAAAAATTTAAATCATACCTTTGAACATATCATAATGAGCTTTCCTCAGTTTTTGATGATGGACGCTAGCCAAATGTTTCTTCCGATTTTCAGCTCCATCAGCAAAAGATCGTTCACAGTAATCACAATAATATCGCTTTCCCATGATTTATTTTGCAACAGCAGAACTATTCTATAAAATTCAGATAATTCCCATGCATTATTTAAATTTTCTGCATCACAGAACAATAGATATTTAATAGTAAGTAACAAAGAAATGAAAAGAAACAAAATCTTTAAATAGAAAGAATTTTTAAAAATTTCATCTTTAACTGATGGTAAAATAGAATTACAAATAAATTAAAATATAAATTATAATTAAATTAAAAGGCCAAAACCATTTGTAGCAATCATAAAAGTACAAAAAAGAACAAAACGAACAGATAAAAAAACTGCTTGCACAAACATGCATCTGTCTACACAATACTATTCCTCAGATAATATTCAAAATGCATTAGTTTTACAAAAAATGTTTAATTCTACAAATGCCAGTTTTAATTTCTTTAAAGGCATTCAAAAATGTTTTTCCCCAAAAAGAAAAACCAGCTAAAATATTTCAAGCTAACAACATGTTTGGAAAACTTACCATTCAGCACGTGCATTGCAAAACCAAAAATATTCTCTTTTTCTAAAAATTAAATTAAGAAAATATTAATACTTTATCTGATTCCCTTTAGTAATTTTCTACTATTCTTATCAAATATTTATATTTGCCAATTTAAAATAATTTATAAATGTAAAAATAATGAATTACAAATTACTACTGAAGTCCATCTTAAAGTTCTCAGAGAAAAATAATACATTTTCTACTATTATCACTTGTGAGAGTTTCTTTAGTATCTTATTTTCTACAAAAAATGTTTCTCAGAAGGTTTTAACAGATCTTTCTCTGTAATCTTGCAGTTAGGATTTTAAAGATCTGTTCTAAAATTCCTACGTCAATATGTTTTAATCCAAGCCAAGCTTGTTTTTCTATAGTTATAATTCTTCACCCACACCTTTGAAATTAATTTTCTGATTTGCAAATATCACATGAAAATATTTCACGTCATACCATATTTAATACTTCATCAGCGTCATTGCATAAAGATATTTTATTAAATCTGATTTAAGAAAAGTAACAAAAAACTTTTCTGAAAAATATTCATCTTTTTCAAGAATTAGTTCACATTTTACAATATCAGTTATTTTAACCTGCCATCCAGATAGAAGAGTTTATTCATGTACTTTTTCATCATTTACAAGGACTTATCAGTGAATGACCTGCATTCATTATAAGTCCATTTCACTGAGATTCAGATGCATGCCTTAAATATATCTGTTTAAATGCCATAAAAACCGTACAATGACTTGATTACTAGCAAAAAGGTTTTATAGGTAAGAGAGGAAACTATTTTAATATATAAATTAAAAATACCTAATGATTTTCTATTGAGTCAATGAATTAGTGCATTAGTGCCAATTTTATCACTCCTAACCCCCTTTTTGTTTTGCAGTTTTTACATGAAATCTTTAGGAACACCTTTGATGCCCTAAAATATATGCATACGAGTATAAATACTTATTTTAGTATGTATTTACTTTAGTGTGCATCTTACAGAATGTTTACAGAAGTGACATGACTTATAATACTGCATATTAAAAAATACTCAAGTGCTGGCTAAAATTATTGCTGCATAAAGCAATCACCTACAAGAAAGTACACATGAAAGTGACCCTGAAATGTTTTTCATTTACACCATCTAGTAGTAGATGACTTCCAAATGTATACTCATAGCTAGATACTGTGTTTATGTATTTATTGGCTGGTGAAGTTTCTATCCCAGTGCTTGTATATCCAGATTAACTTTCTATGATTGAGCTAGTTCTTCCAAATAGCAGTTCAGAAAGGCTACACAGTTAATATTGCTCACTGTATCTTATTATCCACACCTCTATTGAAGACACGAACTTATTGGCCACTTTGGAAAGAAACTTTTGTTTTTGTATCTTTACATCTATTTCAATAATATATCACATGCCACCTTTTTCTTCTACATTCTTTGCTTTTTTCCTCCTACTCATTTTCCTCGAGTACACAGTGATCTGTTTTTGTTTAAAACATGTATATATATCCGAGAATTGCATAAATTTGGCATTGCACACAGTCTCCGCACCAAACTCCTAACATGTGAAGGTATCAAAGAGACATGAAGAGATGTTTATAAGTGAGCTACATTATGTTCAATGTCTGCAGAAATCAAAGTTCAATATTCTATTAAAAGTGACAAAAACTGCTGCATGAGGTCTATTGCTATGTTAAAATGCTGAAATTTTCAATGAAGGAATTATAATCTGCAGGCACACTGACAAAAATATCAGAAGTGGAAAATTGTTGCAATGTGCATACCTCAATTGCCACATAAATATTTTTTGATGATATCGAGGGTTGCTACATAAATATCTTTCAGCAACATAGTGCATTGCCTCATCAGTAGTGTTTCACAGTTTTTTAGTAGAGATGCACATAATCAGTTGTATTTTAAAACAATCATGCATATACTCAGAAAATATATCACATCACACATTCATGAAAAAGTTTGAATGACATTCTAAGGTATGTCCTTTTTACAAATCTATCTTTTTTTTCAAAATAATTTTCACTTTAAATGAATTCTTTACAATAGAAGACATATCTAGAAAAATGTGACAGCTGGATGCAGTGATGAAAAATTGTTCTGAAAGAATGCAATGCATTAATAAAATTATGTCTTTCTAAATAAGAATAAAATATTTTTATGCATTTAAAAAAATCATTAAATTATGAAACACAGGGTACTTTTGTAATGTATTTTTAGCCAAGTGTACAATATGTCACAAAAATATGTTTACAATTTACAAATAAAGTTCTACTACATTTACACTTTTCTGTAAATGTTTTTAATATCTTTGGTCCTACTCTTACATACGCCCTCAGATGTATGGCACTGCCAAGTGTGACGATATGTGTTCTGTGCTCATTTTTGGCACGATTATATGTTCAGTGATGGTTTTTGATGCGATGTTGTTTGTAGGGCAGCTCTTTTGATGTTGAAACTTTATTTTGCTGGAGTGGTTGGTTTGGTGGACATTTTGAAATGGCTTGTGTTGCAATGAAAGCCGTGGTGGCAAAATTTCAGTCGCGTATTTTGGATTGTGTGCAAGGCAAATTTAGTATTAAAATGTATGATGTTGGAGATTTTAACGAGTCTTTTGTTCCCGAGTGTGTTTATGTGGATTTTATTCACGAATGTATGCTGGACTTTGTATGCTCTGTGTCTCAGAAGATAGGATGGAAATTTATGAGTTTTTGCTGGTGTTTGAAATTGATATTTCTGCTGTTTGAAGAAGCATTCACAATGGTAAGTGCATTTTATTTTATAGAATGTTATGTTCACTGTTTTTTTCTTTTGCTATGAATTTCTGTTTTTATTGTTGTTTTTTGAATTTTTTGTAATTTATTTTAGTTTATTTTGTTCAGCTGTGCGCAATGCCGAGGCTGTGCATTTCACTGATATTTTTTTAAGTTAAAACAGAACGCTGTGTACATGGTATTGTTTGAAATTTATTGTTGTTATGTTAGTTTATCTTGGTGAGGCGTGTGTAATTCCTAGATTCCTATGCTGCATAGATTGTGCAGTTCTTTGACATTTTTTAAAGTTAAAACAGGTCGCTGCATACATGGATTCTTGTCAAATATTTTTGGTTAGAAACTTTAAATTTTTGCTATCTAAATTTTTTTTTTTTTTTTTTGTTTTGTTTTGGATTTTTGGCATAAATTGTGTGTTAAAAATGTGGTTTTTGCAGACATTTTAGGCTTAAAGTTCGAAATGTAGACAAAAAATTTAGATAGTAATATGGCACCATGAAGTTTCTCACCAAAAATTCATCGCCAACCGAGGGCGTGTATCAGAGTAGTTTTGTATTTTCATACAAATTGCAAAGGTATTCTATTCAATGGTGCAGACAAGGTGAAAAAGAAAAGCCCAAATTCTAGTTCAGTCTTTTATTTTGAATCACAACCTTTCAAAATTAATACTACTGAAGGGTTGGAGTTCTGTTCAATATTAATACTGGAGATTATCTAATTAACATTCAACATTGGGAGAAATGTAAGAGAGCAAGAATAAATATAAATAAATTTAAGAAATATTCTAAACACGGCAAATTCATTTTCACCAGAATCCACTTTACATACATCTCTCAGAGACAATTGTATCACTGATAAATTGACAGAATACAGCATAAAAAAGCCCACTAAAACCATCTTACTCAATTACCTTTCAAAAAGTCTTTTACAGCTACTAAAAAAATTATAGCTAAGAAAACACTTTTAAATACTAATTATAAAATACTTTTTAAATACTAATTGTAAAATATTACATTAACTGTCAATAATTTCAAGATATCCTGTTCAAAAAACACTAATTCAAATCACACATAACATCAAGATAAATGAACATAACGAATCAGGTTTCTAAACTACCAAGTTTATTCACGTCTAACACACATTCAACTGGCGGTGCCAGATCCAAGAACAAGAAGTATATATACATCATGAAAAATTTACACCCTCTTTGGCAATTAAAATATACAGGGGTTAGACAAAAATATGGAAACACCTTTAAAAAAAGATGTTTCTTTGCTTAATATGGTGTAGGAACTCCTGCAAAATGGTGGCAAGTTCAGATAACGATGTTGGCGGTGGATAACGAGAACGCACTTTCCGTTCCAATGTAGACCACAAAGGTTCGATAATATTCAGGACTGGTGACTGTGGTGGCCAAGGGAGATGGGACAACTCATCCTCGTGCTCAGAAAACCAGTCCTGGACAATGTGAGCTGTGTGAACAGGGGCTTTGTCATCTTGGAAGACACCACCATCACCATCCGGGAACAAAGTTTGTACCATGGGATGAACTTGATCGGCCAAAATGTTCACATAAGTCTTGGCAGTCATGTGCCCTGACACAGTTATCATGGGGCTAGCAGAGAACCATGATATGGCTGCCCAAACCATAACAGAACCCCCGCCATGTTTCACTCTTGGCAACAAGCAGTCTGTATTATAGGCTTGAGATGGTGTTCTCCAGACGTAAACTCGGCCAGAAGTGGGAAACAATGTGAAAGAAGACTCATCAGACCATATTACTCGCTTCCACTGCTCTACAGTCCAGGCTTTATGACTTAAACACTACCTTTTCCTGTTACGGGTATTAGCATCACTGATGAGTGGCTTCTCAACTGCAGCACGGCCAGCAATTCCCTGTTTATGAAGCTCCCTTCTAATTGTTTTGATACTCACAGGGTTCGGTAACACAACATTCATTTCAGCAGTAACTTTTGCAGCTGTGGTCTTCTTATTTTTCATCACAATTGCCCTTAATGATTGTCTGTCACGATCACTCAGGACACATTTTCGTCCGCGCTGTGATTTAGCAGATGATGTTTTTCTGCTTTTCAAATATGTGGAATAAATCTTCGATTCAGTACCTCTTGAAACACTAAACACCTCGGCTACCTTGCTTACGGAAGCACCTACCATACATGCTCCAACAATTTTCCCACGTTCGAAGTCTGTTAACTCTGACATAATGCAATGACAACCTCACATAACAATCTCCAACAACAACTGAACTGTTTAGCACATTTACGAAGTTGTATAGGTGGCGTCAGTAGTCAAAAACGGGAGCGCCACCTACATATTTCATTAAAATCAATCTTTCTTTTCAAACATTCATTTCACAAGGTGTTTCCATATTTTTGGTCCATCCACTGTATTTCCACATAAAATTTTTTACACTAATACTTGTAAAGTCCCTCACCTATACAGGTAGCACCAAAAAGACCGTAGCCTCCTTAAATCATTTTCCATCAAGTATTGGACTGCATAATGATCTTTGCTAGTGCTTGGATGTGGTTTTGGGTTTCCTGAAGTTGTATAAGTTGATGGATTTGGTCTAGCTTTTTGTGTACTAGACCTTGGAGAAAAGCAACAATAGATGCTTCACTTATTCTATAATTTACCTCTAAACACTTTTCAGAGGATGGCAAGTTCACACTGTTAATATCCTTACAGACATTCTTGCTCTGTACACAGCATAGTAACATATCAGATAAAGATAAGCTATCCTACACAAAGAGATAACATTTTTGTGTAAGGTAAACAAGGAGTTTTGGTGTTAGTGTTTTACAGTTTTGTTGCCATTCATGGTTCATTGTTAGATCTTTAAAGCATTGGTCCCCCAAAAGGAAACTTCACCTCATTGCTACAATATGAAACCAATTTGTTGCCATTTTAATAATTGTGTTCAAAATATTATAGGAAACCAACACATTATAAAATTCCAAAACAGATAAACTTGCTTTACAATATTGCATGCTGAACAAAACAAATAACAAATGCATGCCCATTTTTAGCTCACTTTTAATCTATTTTAAATGAACAGCATCTCTCAAACTCATTGCAGGATTATATGTAAGATTTCATAATGAGAATGTATTAAAAAAATCCTGTTAATGTTGATAAGTCTAAGGCAGTATTGTATTTTCAAGTCATCTATCCCGTTCACAGACAATTTTTACTGCTTAGAATTAAACAGAAGATTTTTAATGCTGCAATTCCTTTCACTCAGTCAAAAATCAATATTTCAAATCTGTTCTAATGCACAAGAGACCACGAGCTGGTATACATATCTCAGAATATATGTTTGTGTAATTATGTATTTCCTTTATTATCCGAACTGTTCTCCTGTGGCTACATTTTTTTTCGCTTAAAAAAGGCTTCCTAAAAGGAATTTTCTTTACAAGCATTGAAGAGATCGAAATAACTATGGTATCTGCTCTAAGAATGAAACCTCAAACTAATTTGTATGAGTCTTTCGTATGGTATGACTACGTATGACAATTTTCATATGACATTACTAATTGTATTCATGCAGAAACACCATATTCTGACAAATATACATCAATTTAATTCCTATAATTTTCCATTTCTTTAATTGCAGTCTCAGTAAGTAATTGCCACAGAATGCACACAAACAATCATTATATTAAAAAACTGCACTGATAATGAATTAATCTTTGTAAAATGTTAATATATCATTAGCCTTTGAATATTTATCTTACAATTAATATGTAATATGTTCCAACAAAATGTATTATCATTAATAATTTTTTCCTTGCATCTGAGTAGATTCTCAATAAAATTTAAGATTTTTAAAACAAGACCAACAACCTCATGACGTTATTTCCTGAATAATGCGTTTCTGAAGTAATTTCTAGTTATGCATTTATCTGCCCTCACCATATCCTTTTTTCAGGATGGCTCAAACCTTGTCTTTTGCAATTGATGGTACAAGTACCTACTAGAGAAAATCTTTTTTCAAACTTGCCAGTTAAAAAAAGAAGAAGCTGTTATAGAATTCTATAACAGCTTCTTATATGCAAAAATAATTCACAACAATGTACAAATTACAGGGATAATTAAAGGGTATTTCCTCTTTTGCAGAATTTATGATTGAAAGTTTATCTGTTATAAATTTGAAATTTAATAACTATCATTACATAACTTTTTTTTATGGATTAACTGCAATGTGCAAGCCATGTTCAATCTTAAAAAATACATTCTAAAGAGCAAGATCTATTCAATAATGTATCAGTTTCAATTTTTAATTTCATCAGTTTCAATGCTTCTGAAATTTAAGAATCTAACTCTAGAAGCTTGCATAAACATGAAAATACAAATGTAATAAAATACTTAAAAATTTAACTCAATTTAAGAAAAAAAAAAAAAAAAGTGTGCCTGAAATTAAGATAAAGTTAAAGAAAAACATTTAATTTTGTTTGTATAAAAAAAAACTGCATGTATAATATTTATATAAAAATCAGGGTTGCCACTCAAACAGGAGAATGAAATTCCCTGACTTTTCCAGGTTTTCTAAGCATGTTTCAAGAAAATTCCAGGCTATCCATGCAGTGCACACCGGCTGTGCTGAAGGTGAATTTATTATAGTACCACTTGAAAACACAAAAATTTGCCAATTACATATGACTTTATATATATATATATAGAATCCCCAAAGCATTACTTTTGTAACTGTAATAGGTATGTATCAATATAACTATAATAATAATTTTGTAACTATAATAGTTTCTCCACTGAAGATCGAGATTAAAATCTGTTAAATTGGGATTTAAAAATGTCTTTTCGGCAGAAATTTTGCAGCTAAAGGAAGAAAAAAAATCTATTTAATCATATTTTAAAATAAATTCAAATACTTTATTTAGCAGCATACATAAGTAAAAAGTATGTGCCGTAAATTTCGTGATGATATGTCATATTACTGCTAGAATTAGTTTCATAAGTATGCCAGAGAAAATTGCCTGAAATTTGAAAGTATTATTAACTAATAATGAATAAATTTAGAAGGAAGAAGACACATCAAATGATTCGAATAACATTAAAACAAAATTAATTACTTAAGGATTTAAAACCGAATTACAAAAATCGATGGTATTTTCGCAAATATAGATATATTGAATGGTTAGCTTAGATGACTGATTGTTAGTTTTTTTTTATTATTATTATTTTACTGCAAAATGACAAATAAAGCATTTAAGAAAGAAGAAAAGGTTTAAAGATTTTGTTTTATATGAGAATGGATGGAATTTACTTTCGTTCACCCTGCACTGCACATGTGAATCTCTGGATTCTCGAGGTTACTGGAAACTTGTTTTGCATTTCTAATAGACAATCTAGATAGGCGCTGTGAAAATTCACTCTATTCTAGATGTCCAAGGCCTACATTTGCACAAAAATCGCTTTTTTGAGGATCACAGTATGAAATTCCCCGACTTTTTCAGATTTTGACTACACCAGGGGTTCTTAACCAGTGGTAAGCATACCACTGGTTAAGAACCACTGGTTACCACTGGTTAAGAACCAGTGGTAAGCATACCACTGGTGGTGCAAAAGAGAAAAATAGGTGGTATGCAAAGAAGCAAAGTATTTTTAACTATTAAATTCAAAAAAGAAAACCAAAACATCCTGATTGTTTTTCTCCAACACTCGTATGCGATCTGAGCTTTGTACAAGAGTGGTGGTGGTAGTAGTACTTTGTAGTGGTGGTACTAAAGGTTTTCGATTTTTGTTTAGATGGTACGCATTAGTTCAAAGTTTGAGAACAGCTGGACTAAACTATTTAAATTCACGGACCTTTTTGGCCAATTTTCAAATTCTCTGACTTTTCCCAATTTTCCAGATAGTGCGGCCATCCTGAAAAATTTCTAGCAGTTTTCAACCCGAAGTGTTTAAATGAATGGCCATAAAGGTAATTTTCAAACAACTACTGTATCTATAATAATTCACTATTATATCATATCACTAAATATACTATTCATGACCGTTATATTGCAATTTTGAAAATACACAGGAAATGCTACAAAAAACTACTACTAAGTCTTTTATTTACAGAATAAAGCAATATTCCATATAATTTACAACTATGTAAAAAATAAAGAAGAAATTTTGAAATCTTCTTAATAAAAGAAATTACATTTGTTTTCAATTATGACAAAGTATTTTTTCAAATACTGAAATATTCAGCATTTTGACCAAGAAAAAATTTTAAAGTTTCAAACCTTGATAAATTTGTATATAACCATCTAAATAAATGTATAAATTGGGATTATACTAATTTTTATTAAATTTATTTCACAGCATGTAAAGCATACAAGTTTAACAGACTACTGCACCAGCTCCATTTTCCAGTTACTGGATTATACATGGAGCCTTGAACTGAAATAACATGACAATTTAAAGACTGAAGCAGTTCACTTAATTCCTCTGGTGTGATGAATTTGTTCCACTCATGGGTTCCACGAGGAACTAAACCTGTTATATATTCTGCTCCTAAAATGGAAACAACATATGACACAGGAGTTCGGTTAATAGTTGTGAAAAAAAGAGAACCGCCATCTTTTGTTAGATCTGCACAAGAGCGAACAAATGTTCCTACATCATTAACATGTTCAATAACTTCACTACAAACAACTGCATCATATTTATTTTCTGACAAAACGTGGTTTTCTACTGTATCACATACATAATTTAAACGGTCTTTCAAATCTGGATCTTGAGATGCATGCTCACTTGCAACTTTGATATTTTCTGATCCAGGATCAAGTCCAGTGACTGAAGCTCCTAATCTTGCAAGAGGTTCAGACAAAAGGCCACCACCGCAGCCTACATCCAAGACACTATATCCCTTCAGAGGAAAAGATGTCTTTGCAGTAATTCCATTTATGGAAAGGATACCATCTCGGACAAATGGAACTCTCAGAGTGTTCATAGAGCGAAGTAGGCTAGACCAGGCTGTTTTATCACTCCACCACTCATTTGCAGAAGTATCAAATTTCTCCACTTCTTGATGATCAACAGTTGAACCAGAAGAAACTGCTGAAGAAACATGCAGATTTCTACTATGCAAAAGACCAAAGAAACTTCTCGGGATAATTCGAGACCCCAAAGACCAGAGGAAATGTGTGACCATCTGAAAAATATCAGAAGTTCCTCAAAACAATATAACTCTTGTTATACATCTCTAATTATGCTTATAAAAGGCATAAACAACTATCACATTTATATAAGAAAACATGCAGTTACACTACAATTAAAATTAATCACAACAGATCTCGGTATACATTTTCCGATACAGAAAACATGCCTTCCCATGTCATTAAATTCCTTAAAATATAGAAGATTTAATTACATTGTTGGAAATATTGATTATGTGCAGAGATTTTAATATAAACACCCAAAATGTTTTCTTTCTTTCTTTTTTTATGTCTTATGTTTCAGAAATATACAGATTATAATCTGACTCTCATAATATCTGGAATCATGTTTTTATTATGTTTAGCCATTCCTGAACATAACATAATAAAAACATGATGCCTCATAATATCTGGCATCATGTTTTTATTATGTTTAGCCTATGTACATACCTTACAGTATAATACCGATAAAATTGGAATGCCCTTGGGAATTTAAAGGAAGAGTCAACAGCCTTGATTATTGAGGGAATTACCTTCTTTAGCGAATACAAAAACAACTTGTAGGACTGTTGCAGGTACTTAGGTATTTTGTTGTTGACATGAAAGTTGATAAAGACTCCACCAAATGATCTTGGTGAAAGTTTTATGGATTAGATTACTTTTTTTTTAGTTAGCAAATAACAGAACTGTTCCGTATTTAATTATACAGTACAAAGTCCGTAATCTGGACTCGTCGATTCCGGATTATAGATCATCAATTTAAATCTGGTAAGATGGCATGCAGAAATTATACAATTAAAAATATGAAACCGTAATTTATGAAATAAAGAGCAATTATAATCTAAAGGGTATCAAATTTTACAAAAAAAAAAAAAGCTTAATATTTATTTGTTTACTTTATTAAACATTTTTCCAATGCGCGCATACGTAATGTATGCGCCTTCTTTATGCGCATGTGTAATGTATTTGCATTCTCTGCACGCATGCGTAAAGTTTGTGGCTTTGAGGTCCGGATTATAGATCATTCCGGATAATGGACGTCCTGATTACAGACTTTGTACTGCATAATCAACAAATACAAGTTTAGAATACAGCATATAAATGTCTAAATAACTATTAGCTCAAACATTCATTAAAATTAATACCAATCCTTCTAGGACTCAAAAGTCCTGAAAGGAATATAAAACAACAAAAACTATCCCCTTCTTTATGAACTTGATGCCACATAAACTCATTTAAATACAAATCTAAGGGGTGTCACGCTTTTCTGTAAGATCTTTTCTTATGTCTTTTTGACGAATTCCATAGCCTTTTAATGCTTTGACTATGCACATCAGAGCATAGCCAGACCTGCAATTTTGTAAATACTCCACTACATGCTGTTCTGTAGAAGAAAGAATGAAATTGTAACCCTTTTTTGACTCTACTTTTATATGTGCCCAAAGATCATCAAATGTGGTGATATGTGTTCTGCACTGGTTTTTGGCACGGTTGTATGGCAACCCTTTTGACATTGAAAACTCTTTTGCTGGAGTGGTTTAATTGCTCATTGGTTTGTGTTGTGCGTGTTGGTTGGCCAATGTTGCAATGAGAGACATGGTTGCAAGAGGGTCTGGGAGATTAGTGTCTGTGCATGATAGAAGTAAGGAAATGCTGATGCAGTGTATTAAAGAGTGGATTGAGCCTTGTGCAACTATTTTTTTTTTCCGGATGGCTGGAAATCTCACAAGGATTTAGGAAAAGAAGGTTTTGAACATTTATTTGTGAACCATAGCATGAATTTTGTGGATAGCGAGTCTGGCTGTCATATCACGGAGTACATGGTGGCATGTTAAAGCTACATTCTACTGTCCGAAGACACATCCATTATGGGTAAGTGCATTTTATTTTATTGTTTTTACTTTGTAAAATGTTATATTCATTGTTTTTTTACTATAAATTTCTGTTGTTATGGTAATTTATTTTAGTTTATTTTGTTGATTTGTGCACAATGCCTAGATTGTGCAATTCATAGATTTTTTCTAAGTTTAAACAGAATGCTGTGTACATGGTAGTCTTTGAAATTTATTGTTGTTATGCTAATTTATTAAAGCAAGGTGTGTGTAGTTTGTAGATTCCTTTGCCTAGACTGTGCAATTTGTAGATTTTTTTTTTTACGTTAAAACATATCACTGTGTACATGGATTCTAGTCAAATATTTTTGGTTAGAAACTTTGTTTTTGCTATCTAAATTTTTTGTTTTTGTTTCAGATTTTTAGCTTAAAAAGTGTGTTCAAAACGTGGGTTTTGCATGTGCAAAAAACCATGTTTTTGGAGATATTTTAAAGTTTGAAATGTAGACAAAAAAATTTAGATAGTAATATGGCACCATGGAGTTTCTTGCAAAAAATTTTTGGCGAGAAATTTGTCACCAAGCCAGGGCGTATATAAGTGCAGTTCCCCTTTTTTTAAAAGATACTACAGAGAAACAGAGAAAGGTAAAATCCTAGTATACGGTGCAGCCTTGGCGCAATTTTGAAAATTATCGCCAACACCAAAAATGATCCAAAGAACGTCTATATATATACTATACACTATATACTATGTATGTATATAACACAGTATATACACTATATATATAGTATATACTATGTATAACTATATATATTCTTTGAATGACCTGTTTACTACTCATCGTATATGTCGCGTATAAATGCTCATCATAAAGTAGCCAAATCCCGTGTGCACCAGATACTAGGATTAAACCCAGAGAAATAGCAGCTAATTTATAATTACCTTACAAAACCTAACCTGGCTAATTGAAGACAAAGCAAAGTTCTTATTAATGTATAATGACATCACGCTTATCCATTACTGGTGAAAAATTATTGCACTGTTTGGAGACATTATTGAAAATAATGAATGGCAAAATACATAAGTGTCTGGTTGTTTTATACAACTGAAAGGGGGAATCAAGGAGCAAGATTGGAAAAGTTAGGAGGATGGTACAGGACTATTTTGTTCATGCTTTACAAAACCAGACAATAATACATGAATGAAAAACAGAGTGACACTAATTTATGGGAAAACAGCTAATTTATGCTGTACCTGCAAGTTTTTTAATTGCACACGAATGCTTTTTGTGAACATTCTGTTGCACTTTCTGGGAATTTTTTTGACAATTAATAGATATTCTACAAGCATGTTATCTGAGTATAAGAAACTAATATCATCACCTTAAACTCATGGCTGTTTTTCCATTTACCTGATGAACTGCATGAAAATTTTGGGTCATAGAACAGCCTAGATTTTGATAAAAGCTAATTGCTCTACCTTCAACATGGCTCATTTACATACATAAAACAAAAAATTTACAAAGGAGATAAGTTATACAATTATCATATATATCATTTAACTGCTTTTCAAAGTGAAGCAGCCATAGTTAATAGAATGACATAATATAAAATAAAATATTTTAAGTTACTTTTAGTTCACTTTAAACATTATTACAATTTGGTGAATATTCTGATTTAATTAAATATAAAAAATACAGCACATTTTATAGCAATTTAATGAGATACTTAAAAGTAAATAACACATTAAAAATACCAAATATTACAAGGTTATTACCAACATATTTATGGTAACCTTTCCCCTTCCCCCAACAATTCTAGTGGACTTTTAATCATTTTATTATTATAAAGAATCAGCAGCAGCAGTAAAATTCAGCATTCTTTTGCTAGTTTCAGTTTGCAAGTCTATTCTAAACATTTCCTTTAAATTTACAGGTATAATTTAAGTGAGTAAAGATGAATTAGTTAACAGACTTTTAACTAAATGTTTCACATAAGTGTTTATAAAATAAAATTTTTAAAAAATGCCCAGTTCTCAAAATCGTGTATTTATATCACACGATTTGGAGGCAAAAGAGAGATAGCATTAGTAAATTGCTCGAATAAGCCGCTGCATAAAGTACTTAAAATGATGGTTATATACATATTTATATATTATATTTATTACACATAATTTTATAGTACATATACATAATCTTTCTATATATATTCATAGAGTTTCTTTGCTTATTTAAAACACATGTTAAACCACCTGATATTGGGTAATCAGAGAAATAAAGAGTACTTTTCCGTTTTGCACCTGCCATGTTTTTGACGTATTTGAAAAGGAAGTGCCATTTGGGCTATCGTTGTGCATGTTTGAGCGTATATCTATATAATATTCTTATAACTAGAAATAGTTTACAATTTAAGTGCATAATGGAAAAGCACTGTGAGTAATCTTGACTCTCAAATTACATCGTTAATGGGCATGAAAATGCATATAGTATGACAGCACAAGGAGTTGCAATTATCATTAATAACTTATTCTGTACTTACTTACCTTCGAATAATGTATCACTCGATCAAGCATTTAAGCATAAGCATTTAAGCATAAGCATTGATTTAAGAGAACAAAAGAATAATCTTCGACTTCGGGAAACTAGTAAACAAACTATGTACTAGTGCACTTCACAGCTGAATCTTTCTGCTCAGAGACTAGCATTTTGTTGCAAATAATATTATTTTGCTAATATAAACCAAGAAGAAATAATATGGATTAAATACCATATTTATTAATTTCTTTTTCAGTGTCTTTGATAAAGTTTTTACCGTTCTGAAAATTAAGAATCTGCATGACTTCTACAAAATTAATTTCAGACATTAGTTCAGCAGTCTTAATTTGGCATCCAAAATAAATTCTGTTTATATTTTCTACTTTCTGATTCTTTATTTTGCATGTATATGTCCTTTTCTTATTTTTTACATCTGTAATGATAAATGCTTTTCTTCCTTGCACTTGCTTGATTTTAAATTTAATTCATCAAGCTCCAAATTGAAAATAAGGATTATTTAGCATCAAGAATAAAATGCAATAATTTTTGACAACTGGGAAAGCAATATGAATGGTAAATGATAAAAAGTTCAAATCATGTCTAAAATATTTATTTTACTAGGAAAAAGAGAATGAATGAAAAAAGTCAGGCCTAAAATTTGAGCAGTAGACATTAAATCTTAAAGTTTAATTTCATGAATAGGAGCATGGTATAAGCATGTCCAGGGGGAAATATGCATTAACCCTTGTTATTTAAGTAATACGACGTATGTGAATGAGTCTGGCGCGAGCCATAGGTGTGGATTAAAAGCACAGAGCTCTAGTGTACAATTGGGTGCCCCTTCAATTAGCGACATTTTTTTTTTTTTTTTTTTTTTTTAAATTTTGGCGATGAAACCTCATTTTTGGTTACCACGATAGTTTTAACTTTGTTTTAGCTTCCTGATTTTATTTAAATGAAAATAGATTGATGTGTACATGGGCAAATTTAAGCCAGTGCACAATGTCTAGTTTGTGCAATTCTAGGATTTTTTTTTTTTTTTTTTTTTTTTAAGTGAAAACAGATCGATTTGTACATGGACACAGAAATTATGTGCAATTCTTTGACTTCTTATTTTGGTTTTGTGCAGCGGCCATCTTAAAATTGTGCCTTTCTGGTATCGATCTTGGCGTCAAAAAAGAATCGCCAAGAAACAAAGGGCACCCAATTGTAAACTTTTACCAAGCACAGCTTCACCGCATATTTATATAAAGAGTTATAAATAAATCGCATATTTATTCATTTATATGCATTATACTTTATATTTAATAATTTATAATTCTTATTAGCAGACAATTTTTATGTTTTAAACAATATAAAACTTTGTTTTTGCAGTTTTATGTTGAAAACGAGGAAAATATTACATAAAGCCCAATAAATGCACGAATAATTTATAATTTAATGCAGCATTTTCTCTACTTTGATATGTTTTAGGAAATTCACCTATTTAGGTTTAAGTATCAAAGAACTAAAAATCAATTAAATATTACATTTTAAAATTCATTTAACAAATATTTCAGTGATTTAATTAAAACTCAGTTTATTTCGACAGTTAGTGCGAAACTCTAGCATTTTTAAAATACTCATATGTAACAAATGGGATTAGAATTAGAATAGTAACTACAAAATTTGTATTGATACATAGACTGTAAACAGGACGATTTTAGGTCACTGTATACATAGTGCGTAATCTACCACTTTTAGATATTTACTTTTTAGATGTCGCCACTAAAAATTGGTTGTTCTTTTAATACTTTATTTTATGTTGCTGTCATTTCTAACATTTTTCGTTCATGTATATATCTGAACGAATCATAAAAAGGCCCTTTTAACACTCAAAGAATAGATATAATAAATAAAAGGACCTGTTTTCCAACTTATAATTTCTTATTAAACTAATTTTACAAATTCTTTCTTTTGGTTCTTAAAAAGAAATTAAAGATTTCAGCTGACGGTAGATTGAAAATAGTAACCGTGATAAGCATTTGCAATGGAAAACCGCTGTGACTTAGCAAAAATTCCCCTATAAAAGAAAAAAAAACGTGAACTACGAGCAACTGCGAAAAACCGTTACATTGGGAGCTTGAATTAATTCTCGCTGTTGACGAAAAAAGGGCAGTAGTTGTACTAATGCATAGAGATCCAAGACGTATCTAACAGTACAAAACCTTAGGCTTTCAGATCTGTGTGTGACTTTTGAGTGGAGTGAAAAGAACACAAATTTCGTAGATGAAAATATTAGTTCACTTGGGTAAACAACCGAAAGTGCGTTCTCTCTCTGTTGGCTCTGACTTCAGTGAAGTTCTCCTTCCTCAAATTAGCATATACCTTTACATTGATTTACGTTGAGTGCAAATTTGTACTCGACTGTTAATTTTTTTTTCCTATCACAATCATTATTAAATTTACATAGCATAATGGTTGGTACTCACTGCGTGGCTGTATTAGGCCCTAATAAGGTGCGCAAAATAGAAAATAATCAGCAAAGCGTATTATTTCATACATCTAGAAATTTAAAGTGTGTATTAATTTAATGTTTAAATTAATGAGATGTTATGTTAAATTAAGATAATTATATTAAATTATTGTTTAATTAAGTGGTTTAATGTATAAATAGCAGTAGTGTATGTTGTTTTTAATTCCCATATTACTTATATTAATTAATTCTTTAATATATTATGCATTCTCTCATGTGCATTTAAGTACGAACTGTGAAGAGACATAAGTGAAACTGAAAATTTAAATTATTAAAGAGAGATATGTAATCGACTTACCGTAGCTCATGAGAAGCTTAGGTAGTTACTGTAACTGACAGTGCAAAGAACTTGAATAGTTTCCTGTACCCCGTTTAAAATAAATTTGTGTACTTTTTCGTTTCGCCGGCGCAAATCTCGCCAAGCAGACTTTATTGGCAACAACACACAGTATACACATAAAAAATGTTAACAAATGTTAGGTCTAAGAATTTTTTATTTTGAATGCATAAACCTTTTAATATCGTTTAAAATTTTGTAAAAATCCAATAAATTTGTAAAAAGACATTAGTTTAAGAATTTATTATTCAACAGGCTGGTTCGCCAGTTCATATCACGTGACCCCAAGTGATCTCATCTCATGTAAACTACCATACAAAAATCTAATTATCTTAGTAATTATCTACATTAATTCCAAGTTAAATCTTTATTTGGAATACAAGTTTAAATGCAAGAATGATTTCAATTCGTACGAATAGCTTACTCAGAAATTATGTAAAACCGCAGTGCTTTACTTCGCTAGTGTATTCTCATTAGAATTGATGAATTTAACCCTTGACTTTGCCTTTTCTGTATTTTCGCCTTCCAGTGAGAGGTAAGATTGCATTCTAATTTACTTAATTACCGCGAATGGGCTTAGGGCATAAAATTGTACTTTCTGGTAAAAATTCTATGTAATTGCATGCTAGTATTGAAAGAACCAGTCAATCTGATAAGAAATGGCTGCGACTTGTTTTAAAAACGAGGCATAAAAGGTTACGAGCGAGGATATTCCTTTTGGCATTATTGGCGGCTTTATCGCCTGCGACGGCAAAACGGAAAAGTACCTAAATTTGTTATTAACATTCGTAATATTACATTCATTCGAAATTACAAGTGTTTTTTCGGTGGATGGATTTATGTTTTCTCTCAGCAAGGATATTTGAATCATCATATATTATATACCGATGTCTGCCACATTTAAATTTAGAGAAACTTTATTTGAATATTTTAACTATTTTTCAAAATACAGAACTGTGCAAGTTATTAAAATGATGTTTAAATTACTATTCAAGTTATTATACTGTTTAAGTTATTGTACGGTACTGTTTGGTAATGTAAGAGAATTTAATGGATCTGCATCAGATTCTTATTGCCATAGAACCTGGATTAACATATTCAACCAGAATTACAGGTAAAAGTATTACTTTTATGACTTTTGCTTTAAGTGCATAATTCTTTAAAATTTAACATATGGTTTCTGAAGAGAATTTGAAGTTCTGAAGAAAATTGCAGAAGCGATTGGACCTAAATAAGGCTCCAGCAACATAAATAAATTTAAATCTCGGCCAAATTAGGTTCCAAACATTAGGGAGAAGTTGGTTACAACTTTAAATATCAGACAGAGAGTTAGGTACATAATAAACGGCCTTAATTTGAGTTTCTTCTAATTCAACACTTTTCTTTTTCAACACTACATATTTTCAAATTTTTGTAAAATGTGGGTTTTTCAGTTTGATCATGCTAAAGTGAGTAACGTTATAAATAGCTGAATCTTGAATGGTAAATTCTTTAACGAAGTTTGGAAGATTTCTGGTGAAAGAATAAACTAGTAAGGAAAATTTTCTTAATTAAGACTTAATTCTTAATTAAGACTTATTCTACACAGTAAACAATACTTGAAGAAATACTTTTCGACTTCAAATATTAGAATTTTTATTTTCTCAATGAAAAACAGAAAATACATCGGAAGGAAATTCGAAACTACTATTACGAGCAGCTACAGCGAACTTCAGTGATGTCACAGCCTAATGAGTCCCTGACTTTTCGTATGTTTAACCAAGAGCTAACCTGTTCTTCTACCGACCTTGAAAAGAACATATCTATTTAGTGCCTAGAATAAGTTGGGTTTTGTACTTATAAAGCACCAGCTGCAGAAGGTGTTGCTCTTCTGCTTTCATTTCAAAAAATCTACCGCGAAAAGTCAACGTTTGCTAGTGGAAGCATATGGAGAACATGCTGTGTCGGAAACTATGCGCAGAGATTGGTTTAGACGATTCAAAGACAACAACTTTGGGGGTGAGTGACAAAATGTGTTCTGGTCAACCGAAAAAGTTTGTCGATGAACAGTTAGCGCATTGCTGGCAGAATATTCATCTCAGATTTTCAGTTGTCTGAAACACTACATGTGGATACGTCAACGGTTGTTAAGCATTTAAAAGAAATGGGATGATTCAGAAATTGGGAAAGTGCGTACGACGTGAATTGACAGAAAGAGACGTTGCGAAGCGTTTAATCATTTGCTCCAAAAACAAAACCGGAAGTATTATATGCATGAACTCAGGGACGCATCGCTGTGAACCATCAACATCAGCATCAAAACCGGATATTCATGGCAAGAAAATTATGCTGTGCATTACGGGGGGGGGGATCAAATCGGTGTGGTGGAATACCATGAGCTGCTGCAACCAGGTCAAGCGGCAATTCAAAATTAAATTTCCTTCAGTGCGAGATTCAAATTGAGTAACTGTTTTGTAGGGTTCAGCATTCACTGCTGAACGCTACGAAGCACAATTACTCATTTGAATCGCGCACCTAAAGCCCGCAATGTGCTCAGAGATATGACAAAGTAAACCCGCTTCATGTTAGTGCCAAACCACATGTTGCGAACCTACTAAAGGAAGTCTCGAAGGGACTTCAATGGGGTGTCTTACTCCATCCGCCATATTCACCAGACATCTCCCTTCCGATTACCATTTGTTTCGGTCCATGCAACATGACTTTTTTGAACAACACTTCACATATTTTAACAATCTCCAAAATTGGCTAAGTGGATCATCTCAAAAGAACTTGAATTTTTTATTGCAGAATCCATTTGTTATTCGTAAATTGAAAAATGTTGTAACTGCTGAACAACACTACTTTCAGTAAATTATGTTATGCCAGTATATTAAAAAAATAAAAAATAAAAAAAAAAAAAAAAAACCATTTGTTTTCTGTCTAGCAAATAACGTGAATTAATTCAAGTACCCAATATCTTAAAATCGTAGTTAGAAGAAACGCGTATACGCAAATCGGCAACCGTTGATAAAACGTTTTATTTTAAAAGCAAAAGTTTTCACTAGCCGAAGAACTTGTAGCCACAAGCACGTACGAAAAATCATTACATTTTAAAAACAACGCATACGCAGATCGGCAACCATAAACGCAGTTTCTCGCCAATTCAAAACCGAGCGAAATCTACTTTATCGCCAAGGCCACTGGATAAGTCAAGTACCCCTATTTATCTGAAATGTTCGACATATTTGACAAAAAATATTAATTTATATGTTCAAACATGTTTAGAAAATCTTGCATAGTTTGCTCATTGTATAAGAATGATGTAGGTATGAACAATAAATCTTGAAGTACGTGATTCTTGATGTATGTTATTCTTAATGTATTTAATTTTTGAAGTTTTTCATCTTAACAGTTGGACGAATCATCGCTGCAGCTCTTCTGTTCTTGAGCTTAATTTTTCTTCCTGGAATTATATCCATAATTGTACAAGATATGGATGAAAATGTAGCTGAAAGTAAGTCATTCGTTTTCTGTATTCTTCTCCTTAATTCGAATTGTTAAGTCCTGTCTTGCACATCTCATTATTTTAAAACCAAGTTAACTTTTTGATTTCAGCTAATGGTAGCTTCATTACTGTTTTGCCATCCCTCTCAACTTCAAAATTAACCTTTAACTGCTAGCCTTAGAAATGGATTAAAATTTTGCTACTGAGAAGTCTGTCAGATAGACATTTTTATTAGTTTTTAGATGATATAAAACTGGAACGATTCTAAAAGTTATTTTATAATAATATTAATAGAATGGAGACTACCATAAAAACAGTTATATTTATATAATTGCAATCGAAATGCGAATTTCATTTCCCATCAGAAACGAAGTTCTAGAGTAACAAAAGTGCGTACGAAAAACAATTAGAAGTTAAAAAGAACATGCTAAAATTTGTTGGGTTGGGTTAGGTTAGGTTACGTGAATGCAGTAGAGCCACGAGGGTTCTCTGCTTAAGAGTAGGGATGCCTTCATGGAGGACTTTCTAAAAGAAAATGGCTTGCATTCACGTTACAGATAGGAAAAACCATGCAGTAACCATGAAGCCAGCCCGTTGGCCTGCGTTCGAACTCAATAGCAGGTCGAGCTACCTGTATTCAGCAGGCTTACTAGCGTCTACATCTCAAAACGGCAGCCTATGAGACAGGCGATTCTATTATTTTCATCGGGGAATAGGGAAGTTAGAATGGTTTTCTGAGGAACGCCAACGGCAGTGGACTATATGTTTGCTTACATTTGGAAGTTCAAAAAATTGGAAAGGTGGATTGCCTTAGTTTCTGCGGTTACTTTCAGAGAAATATTAGGCAGCTTTTTTTTTTTTTTGGTTTGCTGATAGAGGGCAAATAGATAATTTACCTTTATAATTTACCTTTATAAAAAACAATACATCAATAATTAAAACAATTATTTATAGTTCATTATTAAAAACTTTTTATAAATGCATAGTTATCATATAATTAACAATTCGTCCATGCATTATCTCATTATTTATTATAATTAGAAGAGAAGATATTTTTTAATGTTTAAAAATTTGCTGTTGTCTTTTAAAAGATTTACAAGTCTTAAGATTATGTTCTGTTGTGTTAAATATATTCGCTTCATCTTAAATCTTCTGAAGTTTAAATAGATAAACGCGGATTATAAATGTAAATTGTCTATTTGCCCTCTATCAGCAAACCGAAAAAAACTGCCTAATATTTCCTTGTAAGTAACCGTAGAAACTAAGGCAATCCACCTAAGCAATTTTTTGAACTTCCAAATGTAAGCAAACATATAGTCCACTGTCGTTGCATTCCTCAGAAAACCATTCTAACTCCTCTACTCCCAGATGAAAATAATAGAATCGCCTCTCTCGTAGGCTGCCGTTTTGGGATGTAGACGCTAGTCAGCAGGCTTAATCATTCGGCTACTGGTGAGGCTCTAAAGTTTGTTAAAATTAAGCTTTGGCTAATAAAATTGAATAGAAGTTCTTTTTGGTGTGCGGGATACAAAAATTTTAGAAATTGAAACTGACAATTTGTAAGAGGACAAGAAATTATTGAAACTAGGGTAACTTGAAAAAACTGCTTTATATAAACTGTAAGTATTTTACATAAGCAGAAAATAATGGGAATATCATATTACCTTCCACGTAGCATATATATCCGTGTAGACTTTTGTTAAAGTGGGCTTTTATCAATATGGGTTTATATTAATTTGTGCTTTTATCAACGTGGAATTTTATCCATACGGGCTCTGCGTGGGCAAGTGCGTGAGTATTAAATTTTAATGAAACAAACCAGAACTGGCGGTTGAAACATTTTCGTTCCATAAAGTGAACTAAGAAAAAATAGACATATAATTAATTTAATCAGTCCTTTCTGTTCTAGTTAGTTTGTTGCCCGACAGGAATCTCCGCTACTCGTTATAGAACTGTTTAGCTCGTGAGTTCTATAGAATCATTTTAATTTACACCTTTTTCAGTTTCTGTTATTTTTAAAATGGCAATAGACAAAGTAGAACATCTTGAAAATAAGACTAAAACTGCTGTAAACATTGCAATTGGTAGACACTTTGGAAATTAGCTAAAAAACAAATAATATAGTTTGCATTTTCATTACATATTTGCCTGTTTCGTTTGTGATGTAAATATATATATATATATATATATATATAAATTTAAAAAAAAATTACAAATTAAGATAAAATAACGCGCCGAACGAGTAATAATTTAGAATTCAAACAGCAAAAATCAGTGTTATATTTGCAAATTTTCGCAGGACTTGTTTCGATGGTTTTACCGAACCATCATCCTCAGCTGCCAAAACGCAAATGAATATAACGCTGATTTTTGTTGTTTAAATTCTAAATTAATACATTAGAAAATTGTTCTGGTATTTGCATCTTATCTCAGCAAAGGCACATCCGTAAGCAGCAGAAATTAACTTGCCAAACGTTTTTTTGGTTTATTTAATTAGGGAAAGCATCGGAGAGCTATTTGCCTAAGAGAACAGGTGCCTTATGGAGGCTTTCTAAGAGAAAATGACTCTTATCTAAGTGCATGGTGAAAACAAGGAAGTAACAGTCTGTTCGCCTAGAATCAAGCCCATATCGAATGCAGTGTTCAATGATTCGGCCGTTTGTGGAACCCCCCCCCCAAAAAAAAAAAATATCTATAACCACTCCTACACCTTCAACGTGTTCTTTCACTCATTTTTTTCCCGAGAATCATTGTTGTTTTCGCCCTTCAAGCCAAACAAACAAACAAACAAAAAATATTTCGCGAGTTTAGAATTAACGCTGTTATTTCAAATGGTATAATAATTAGAATTCATAACCAGATGGCGGGGCAGCATGTCAGTTGCAGTTTTTAGAATGTCGTCTACATAGCTCCGCCACTGAATTCGTCTCGTGCCATTGTGATGCAAAGCCTCCTATGGCATGGATTCGATGTTCTTGTGCCTTTCTTTCTTTACCATCAACTTCCAAAGTGGACTTTCTGCTCGTCATTATTAAGTGCTCACATGCTGCAAAAATACTGTACGCAGTATTACTGAAAGACACACATATAATCAATCAATCTATATACGTGTTTCGGCTAGCGAAAGCCACTATACATATTTATGCCCTATCTTTCGTATTAGGCAGAAGGGGTGAGAGAAAAATCAGAGCAACCTCAAACGACAAGGGTTAAAAGAAAACCAACTTACTACAAACATGGGACCTCAATCCAGGAATGAAAACTTAAAAAAAGAACTCTTTCTTAAGCCCCCATTGCTGAACCGGCTACCAATGCAATCATCTCTCCTACGTATACAGAAACTATGAGGGTGAGGGGAAGGGAGGCAATTGTTGACTCCATGTTATTGACCGTCACGCTATCTACTCTGATTGCCGAAGCTACTACTGTCCGACAAAGAATAGGCTTCCCTTTCTGGAACTAGGAACCAGGTTCACGTATTTACCCCTCAGCATGCATTTATCATGTATACAGTACATATCTTAGATAGGACCAGTAAATGACCCCGCGGGGGAGGACACATAAGTAAACCATATAAATCTTATTCTTGATGAAAAGATAACTTTCATCAACCATTGTTTATGAAAAATACAATTATTCTTGCATAGGCAATTACAAAGCTGATGAGACGTTTATGAGTGCTTATTCTATAATTTGGTGAAATTCTCCTTTACGATTAAAACTAGAAGAATAATTTATCTGCAAATGATTTAGCCTGTTTTTCTGGTATGCTAAAGCTAATGTATTTACTTCAACAATCGCAAAACTAGGTTCTGAGAGTTACTCTGAAAGTTCCTTTGTTTATTAGAAATGCTGTCTTTCATTAGGATCGAAATATTAATCCTGTTGACAGTGAGATTCTGATTTACATGGCATTACAGCAACTGAAATAGCACTAGCTCTGACTTAATTAATAGTTTAGGAGATAATAATTTCTGATTTAACAGAAAGGCAACCTACGGTTATTCAGGAAGTGGTAAATGCTTTTGTACAAACTTGTAGGTTTTTGCCTTAATTACAAACCCTTGTAATTATGCTAGTAAAGGCATCAATCTGTTGTTACGTGCCTTTGCTAATGTGGCCCAATCTACGGCAGATATGTCTTGCTGTATGCAGTCCTTGCCCTGGAGATTGACTGGGGCAACCCCCGGCGTTCTGGCTAAGACCTATACTCAAACAAACTCGGTTCCTAGGATACTGAATCAGTCTTCACAGTGACTAGAACCATCGACAATTCGGTGGTCCATTTAGTCGCGGCAGAGACCGTAAAGGTATTGTCAAGTATGTCTTGTGCTGTGTGATTGCTACATGTTAGATATTTCAAAGGTTGTTCTCGGAGGTTCGTCCCCTTGGTCAGCTCAGGGATACTGACGTTGTCCTTGTTTTTTTCTGTTTTTTCGGTGACAAACTGTTGTTTGATGGCTCATAAACCTTACCTTGCTCAATGTCGCCCGAGATTGATCTTTTGGGGTTGCACCCTCATGGATCGCCTTTACGGGTTTAGGTTTCACCCCGTGTTAAAAGCTTTTAAAAGTTCAGGTCAGGAAGTCTCTAATAAGTAGTGCACTAAATGCAGTCCTTCCAACTTGTTTGAGATGAATTATTTTCTTTATGAGTCTTTTAATTACTGGGAAATTACCAAATAGTGAAATGAAAGCTGCATAATTTATTTGTTGTCCCGATTGGTGTACCTTGGATTTAAGATATGAGTTATTTAAATGTAGCTCTTTCTGCATTTTTTAATTAGAAAATTGATATATAAGTCAAATGTGTATAATTCTGTCATCAGAGACCGATAGGATAAGACCGCTGAACACTTGTAATTTAACCCGACCGTAGAGTAGAATACATCAGATGCTAACTAAATGAAATAACTTATTTTTGAGCTGGGACATTAATGGAAGGACTATGTTTCGTTATTAGTCAATATATTCTATGTACTGGTATGTAACGAAGTAGGCACAGGCGTTTTACTATCTTTTTGCAGGTGGACTACCTAAACAATGGCTGTGGAAATTAGACGATCTAAAGTGGTCTGTTCTGGAAGCTGCTTGTTCCTTGCCTTTCAGTGCTTGCGAATGGAGGCCATACCACAGACGATTTCTTTCTTATCTGATAGTGAACAGCCTGGCTGTAACATTTTGTACCGCTTTATTTTACCCTGGATATGTGCGCGGTAAGCTCGATCAGTTACTTCATTATGACTTTTCTTTTCAGCTATACCAAATACTTTCTCATGAAGTAAAATACCGTATTTACTCGCATATTACTCTCTCTCTCTGATAATCTCCGCCCTTAAGTAATAAAAATTAATTTAATTGCGTAATTTTCCACTTATTCTTTGAATTTAGAAGTTAGTTCCTGCACCAGAGTAATCAATATCTGCAATTTCTTAAATTGCCCTTCTCTGCACATGTATTTTAAAGCCGTTTATTTAAGTTCAAAGTAGGGATGGGCAAAAGAGCTGTTTTATGGAATCGGATCAGAACCAGTCGCCTACTAAAATGAATCGGTTATTTTTTACGACTCAACGCTCGTTAACAATGACCTTGAATAAATGATCCACAATGAGGGATGTATCAACAGCGGTTAGCGAGGATGGAGCAAAGATCGGAAAGAATCGAACGAGCAGTGGGCTGGGGACCGGCTAACGATTTTCGAGCGAAGAACGAAAAAAATCGAACGGGCAATGGGATCGCGACCTGTTAGTGAGGTTGGAACGAAGAGTGGAAAGAATCAAACGAAGAGCAGGGTCGGAGGAATCGACTCAATTGAGCGCTAACTCCCTGAACTGATTTCTTATGATGTTTCCTAGAATCACCTTTCGACACACAGAACGAGAAATAAAATTTTAGAACACATTTATTAAAGTTTCGAAATGATGAAAATTGAATTCACTATCGTGGGAGAAAACACATTCTTTTCTACCCTAAAATGGGAATTGAACTTTCCTGCAACGTTTCCACCAGGAGCTCAACTCTTTTTCGAGAAACGAGCGGTCACTGTCTTGGTAAAGTAAATCAGTTTGTGAACGAATACCTGATAAAAAAAAATGTAAGCATCCGTAATAATACATCTATGAAAATTCATCATTAATAATATATCCATGAAAACGGTTCACAGTGTCAGTATCACTTTCATTAAACAATGCATGGTTAATCTTTTTATCAGATGCACTTTCCGCATGTTGAATGGGAGTATTATGGTCATTCTTTAATTATACCTGATGAAAACCAGCTTTTATCATAAAGTTCAGATCTGTTGTTCTTGTAACGGTTGTCGTGGAAGCGACGTTTTTTAGCTTTTTTACCCAGAAGCCCTTTCATTATTTTCCATCACAAATATAATAAACATGTTTATCACTGCATCAAAAACACTAACGCAAAATCAAAAATTCAGTACCAAATACTAAATACTGTAAATATCAATTTAGCAGAATCAAACAACGAACACGGAAACATGGCATAAGTAAACATTCAGAATAAATATTGAGTAGAAACCTTGCTACTGCTTGCTGGTGAAATAAAAATCAGACATGCAAGCTGAAATACAATATAAGAATGGAATATCCAGTTCTCACCTCAGTATTGAGGTATCACCGGAGCCATAGGCTAAAAGAATCTAATTAATCCAGCAATAGCTAAAATTTTGTAAAACAATTTTGAATAATTTAAAACCTAGCATAAATTTTTAAGTTCGTTAACCAGAAGATGTATTGGCCTCGCCAACATCTTTATTGATATTTGGATACAAAAATTACAATGATCAATTTATATGTAAAAGAGAAGAGATAATAATCGTATAGTAATACAAGAGTAATATAGATTCAATGAAACAGTGAAGTATGAGATACAAAAATTACAGTCTTTACATTTTTGATTAATACAAAATGTAGAATAACATACAACATTTATAAGCCGTTACAGATCAATGTTAGACATAAATTATATTTTCATTAGTTTATTACATATTCCATAAGTTTAGATAGATGAATTCGACCTTTTTCTAATAACAGTAGTTTACCCAGAGGATCGAAGTTTAGATTTTGAGGAAATAGTTCTTGTCGTTTACTGTCCAAACTTGGGCAGTCTAGAATCATGTGGAGTGCATCTGCTGAATCTAAGCCGCAAAGACAGCGACTTGGAGGATTTTTAATCTTGAATCTGTTAAAATAACAGGGAAAGGCTCCGTGATTCGATAAAATTTGATTAATGAAAAAATCATTAAAGTGTCTTCTCTCAGAAATTTTAGGAAGGATTTTGAAAGTTGATCTACCAGTTTCTTCTTCTTGCCATCGGCGTTGTCACAGGATGAGGGCTTGCTCTTTGGCTTTACGCACTATATTATTAAGTGGAATTTTACAATTTATTCTCTCCGTGGAAGAAATACCCTTTTTGGCAAGCTCATCTGCTTTCTCATTTCCTCTGTAACCGCGATGGCCTCTTATCCAATGTAATTTTGCTTTAGTTATAAAGACGAGCTTTTTAACTTCTATGATTTCTGAATTTAAACATATCAAACTTTGCCAAAGATTTTAAAACTGCTTGACTATCCGTGTATAATTGGGCTTTGCATTTATGATCTTTTAACCAGAGAAGAGCTGATTTCATCGCTTGTGTTTCCGCTTGGTAGACGGAACAATTTTTATCCAGCTTGTATGAGTATTCTAGTGAAGGATCATATTTCATGAAGGATTATCGTGTCCTTATTACCTTTACTTTTTAATGATATCTCCCAAACTATATGGAATATTTTAACACAGTTTTTTTTAAATGGGCGGAAATGTTCAAGCTGTGAGGAACAAATCGTAAATATGAAGTGCTTGGATAGAATGTGGCTTATGAATGTTTTCAACCATCATGTACTTTAAATCAAAAGAGCTTTAACATCACAGCAAAAAGTAAAAGTATTTTTACAGAAATTTCTTGGCTGTTTTCATGCCTTCAGCCCAACAAATTAACTTTTTAAAGCTTCAGCTAAGGGAAATAACGGATGTTTTTCATTAAAGGAGAATACGCGCCAAACACTTTTCTACAGAAAAATATATGAGCCTACTGTTCAGCCTTAAATTCTGTTTCGCTCTTAGCTTTTTTAGCAGTGTTTTTTGCTTCAAAGTAAGCATAGTTAATAAAAAGTTCTTAAAGCTTGTCATTCTGTTTCACTCTTAATTGTTGAAATAAATCTGTCAAAACTGATTATGAAATTTATAACGAGGTAATAAAAAGCTAAACGAGCTGGGGAGAAAACGCAGGTACAGCTTTTAACAGTCCGGAATTCTGCGATAAGAGTATGAAATGTTGAAAAGCAAAGCCAGAAGCATATTCACAAAGCCTACAGACCTTTTATACTACGGTCTGCTCTCATTGGATGAAACGTATTCTTGGCGGTCATTTTCGGAATGGTGAGTTATCACCTTGTAGCGAACGCCAAACACACCTTCTGGGCTTTCAGTACAGAGAAACGGCCTTTGTTTCATTAGATAAATTTTTATTTTATAAATGAATGCAAAAGAGAATTATGTGAAATACATTTTAAACAATCTACTGATCTTATTAATAGTTTATTTGTATTTGGCTAAAGAATGAACTAAAACTGTTAAAAGTTTAGTAATTATTTGCCAAAAAAGTGTTGTGTTAGAAAGAATCTATTGCGTAAATTTCCATAGCGCATTAATTTATGCAAGTAAAGCGACATTTAAAAAAAAGTGCACAATGAAGGAAAAAAAAGTCAGCAAGCGTTATGCAAGATCTAGACTCTGAAGACCGCGGGGAATGTGATGTAGTAAAATAAATCAAAACTAAAAATAAACCAAGTCAAAACACTCAATAAGCATTTAAGGCGTCGAATACCTATTCTTTCACTTAAATTATGAGTATGTAAAATTAAATTATATTTTATTCGAGGATGCGTTATTTCTACACTAACGCTTTTTGGCACACGAGGCTCACAAACAAATAGCAAAGACGATGGAATAAAAGTCGCCAAACACAAGATTCTGTAACCCCACGTTTACTGTTTTAACCAGTCGGGGCAAACCGTAGAAGAAACGGTCTGTAGGCTTTGTGAATATGCAAGTAAGAACCGCAAATGCCTAGTATCACTTGAACTTTCGTCTTACCGTGTTAACTCCATCCCAAAAAGTCTCCTGATTAAATGAACAGGTATATTTCTCACGATTAGAAAAGTTTTACTGTAGCTAAAATAAGCTGACGTCGGAAGTACTTGGGAAGCAAGAAAAGGGGCAATATATCTTTCTATACAAAATTATTTGGCAAATGTTGATCTATAATGAAAAAACTCCGAGGTAATTTTAAAAGAAGATAAAATTTGCTATTTGATATTGGTACGGTTGACGCCGGTTAATGTGATCGCGGTTAATGTTATCATTCGGATATTGTTATAGAATTACCGCCGGTTTGAATATGAAAATATGGAAATAAGTCGCTTATTGCGACCAACATTTCGGGTAATGTTATCAAAATAATTTAGAATGAAATTTTTGAACCGAAGGAAATTCTCCAAATAAAGTCAAAATAAATTTTAAAAATTACCATGTGACCGGAAAATGTTCTTAAGTTAGGGATTACGTGCCCAAATTGCTTCGCTGCCAGTGACTTTCGTAAATAAACCCAAGCACATCATGTAATAAAATTTCTTGAGAATGTAGATACGAAATCGGTGAATGCCCTATAAATGCTGGTATAAGAGACAACATCCAAATATTAAGATTTAGGGGTATAGCATCGGTCAAATAATTTCCAGAAACATCAACAACATTTTATACATGAGCTTTATATAACATCTGCAGACATTCCAATGACAAACAATGACTTTCTTCTGAATTAAAATGCTGTGGAAGTATGTATGTATTTGCTGCTATCTACACTGCCCTCCAAAAGTTAAGGAACAACATGTTTTTGGTGTCTAATTTGAGAATGAAGCAACACAGAAACAAGAAATTTAGTGGACATGTTCCATTAAACAATCGTTTAATGTATGTGCTGTAAAATGCTTCTTAAGAACTCAAACATGAATTACAACAAAACATTGCACTCTTGACAGATTTGGATAAACAGTACATTACAGTTACTCGAAGAAAAAATGTGGTGGTAACATTATAAAAATGGGTTCTAATAAGGAATGTGTTCACCTCTAGCTGCAATATATTGGCAGCAGCTACGTTCCATGCTGTCAATTAAGTTTTCGGTCATGGGAAGCAACGAGTAGACACAGAGCAATTCTTATTCAAGCTCATTTAACACTTTAAAGGGAGATTTAAATCTGCAACCTGTCTCCCAAGGTAGTCCCAAAGATGCTCTATTGGATTGGGGTCTGGGGATTGAGCTGGCCATTCCACTCGCTCCATGCCGTGATTCTCAAATTATTCTTCATCAAACCGAGCTCGATGCGGTTGCGCATTGTTGTCCTTCAGAAAAAATCTAGGACCAATAGCAGCGGCATATGGGCGGATATATTCATCAAGGATCTCATCTCGATATCTCACACTGGTGAAAGTTCCTTCATGGAACACAGGTCATGCAGGTCAGTGTGACCACTTAGAGAGCTCCCAACTTAAATCATTATTCCACCACCTCTGCAACTGTGTCATTTCACAATGTGGGATTGGTTATATCTGGTGCGTTATTCTTTCCAGATCAGGTGACTACCTGAATTACTCTCCCATGTAAACCTGGACTTTTCTGTGAACAGAAGAGAAGCCCATTGTTGAGTGGTCCAGGAGATGTTGTTCTCCTGCCCAACATAAACGAGCAGCTCTGTGTCCTCGGGGCAAGGGGACACAAAAAACTGCTCGTCTAACATACAGGCTTGTATTCTTTTTATCTATCTTTTAGTGTTCTTTTTATCACAGACGTACGGTACTGCGAATATTCACTGCAGATATTATAAATATTTTATGATTGATCATTTTACTATTATTATTGCTGCCAGTGTTCATGAATAGCTAGTGTGTATCTTGAGAATTTATTCATGTGATTTAGTTATTTTAAATCGAATTTACGCTCTTACACTTATATGTTTATTTTTTCAGGATATTTATTACCACTGCCTACGATTTCATTCCATCCTCTGATCCGAATTGGCGATTTTGACATTGTTCATTGAAACTGCAAAGATTATACAGATTTCACTTTGTAAAAGGACATGTAGTCTTCCAACTGAATAAAACTTTTGTCAACGAGACAACTAGATTATTTTTATAGTCATTGATATAAAGATAAGCGAAATTTTATTTAGCCTTTTCTATAAGTAATTATACTCATCTTAAAATAAAATATCTTAAATAAGCAATCTACTAGCATCTATGAACAATATATATGGTATCAATATATATGATATTTAGCATCTATGAACGGTTGGTGAACATAAGTTCTTCATTATTAGTCTGCAAATTATATAAATTTCACACTCTCCGTGCAAATGGCGTCAGCAAGGGTGACTTTACTTCTGAGACGAATTCGACAGCATTTGAAAAGTTGTAAGCGTTTGAGAATGATACGAGTAGTATCCAGTCCTCGTAGTATCATAGGACTGGATCAAGGGGAATGATAATTTCATCTTATCGAGTCCTATATTGATCACACACATGCTATTGATGCAGTTGATTGCTGCATTTGATTGAAGGAAGTATGCACTCACGATATGCAGACTCCAGACGACCTCCACAAACAACAATGAGAGAACACCGAAGAGCTGCCTGACATCGCCTAATCTACCATTGGCTGCAAGTAAAGTAGTGATTTCCTCCCTGCAGCATCCTGTGAAATCTAATACTATTCACAGATGCTTCTCTCATCTACAGCTTAGGTGCGCTCCGGCTAGAATTACAATTTATCTTAATGACTGAAAATACCGGAGCCAAGATCTGGTGGGTTTCGACATAATTTAAGCTTTGGAAATATCGGAAAATCCGTTTTCCTTTCAGTGTAAACTTCAGTTTTCGGAAAAGCGTAGAAGCCCGGTAAGATGAATATAGAAGGTCTCTTTTTATTCAGAGCAACGTTCAACAAATTGCAGCCACACATGAAGACTACTACCCAATAATTGATAGAGAAGTTTACGGAACCCAAGAATTACTTACACTACCCAAGAATTGATAGAGACCCTTAATTACCATAGGTTGTATGGTTTTCCCCCTTGTCCACCACTATTGAGTGGAAGAGCTCTCTTGAATAGGCAAGCATTCCCAGTAGGCAAGCAAAGTCTTCTGCGAGCCTTCTTCAGTGTTATTACTCTAGGGCACTCTATATCTGTAACTACTTTTTATTATTCATCTAGCAGCAGACAATTATAGTGCTGTAGATAACATAATTACGTACACTGGATGGTGCTAAGATTACAAATGTATAATAATATGTAAAATATATAAAAGAATACAATAATATACAACAAGATACATTAAAGTAACTAGGCAATAAAATACAATATAATTCACAAAACATAGTAAAATACATTAAGTGCATTAATCACATATAGCTGTAGATCAACTAAATTCTTTAAGCTGCTGAGTAATTACCTTTATATATTGTCTCAGTAAGACATTTGAAAGCATAGTTAATGATCGCTTTATCTATGTGTTGGGGGAAAACCGTGCCTCTCTAACCAACAGAGTAGCTTCTCAAAAGGAAGTTAATATTACACAGATTGAAACGGAATGCTTTTGTGAGAGAGTATCATCTGCTATCCATTTCGTCTGACACTGAAACAGTGTACGACCGGACATGGCCCTGTAGCATTCTACGTTCTATGTTTGATTTCGAGTTACCTAGAAATCTCACTACTTTTATTTACAATTTTTTAACTCCTCGTGCTTTTAGATTCCGTGTAAGATCTATTTTACCAAAATATTTCATCCAATCTTCCAATCTGATGGAGTTTCTCAGGGCAATGTTTTGAATTGTTACTTTTTACTTCCTTGTACGAAGTAAAAAGGAAGTATTGTAATCGCGGAAAGTTTCAGGCATGATATTAAAACCCAAATATCCATTTTCACTCCTTTCGAATGCAATTTAACGAAGTTTTTGCGTGACATCTGTACGTAAGGACAGGATAAAGGATTCTTTTCCCCCTAAAAAATTGTAAAACTAATTTAACATGAATTCTGAGGAGAATTTTTCGTGGCGTCTGTGCGTACGTACTTACGTATGTCTCTCGCATAACTCAAAAACGAGTAGCCTCAAAACGTTGAAATTTTGTATATAGGACTACTATAACATGCAGACGTGCACCTCTTATTTTGGTTGCAATTGGCCGCACCAAAAGTATATAAATATATGTATATATATCCACTCTGTTACTCGGCTCAGTGATCTCAGTTTTATTACTCTTATGTGCTTGTAAATTGTGCATTTTTTGCTTTAAAAATGATTGAATTATGTTGTTCTTATCTTTCGGTTAAGCTTTTTATGCCTTTAGTAAATCTGTATGCAATATTTTTAGAATTATCAGCAACTTAAAAGTTGTTTAAGTGCCGCTAATCTTTTTTTTTTATGGCGGCCATTGATTGTTTACATTTGAAACAGCAGACTAGTGGATTTGTTGCCAATCTAGAGAAAATTAACTTCGCAACAACAAAGATAACGCCTTAATTTATTATTGCCAATTAAATCATGCCTAATCCTTTCTGGAATTTTTTCGAAGAAATAAGTGTTTAAGATTTACTTCGTAATTTTTAATATAGATATTTTGAGTTTTTATGTATTTTTGCTTTCTCGCGAAGGGAGAACTGAATTAATTGAATGAGAAATACTGAATCGTCTGTGAAAAACTGTTCTTTTTTTGTTTTTGTTGTTCTTTGCTTAATTTCTTTTATACACCGTTTTAGATTTATTATAGTATTTGAATAGAACGTGTGGCAGCATGTGGCGATTAGATAATTCTTAAGATGATATAAATTTTGTGCATGAACGAAATGTAACGCTGTTAAGTGAACCTAGGGTAGCTATGCTAAACAAATATAGGGAATTTTAAAGAGTGCATTTATTCTATTGTGGTTTATGCGCTATCGACGAAGTAGATTTAATTCAATCCATTAAGTTTAAAAGAAATGCAAGAAAAAATAGTTTAATATTCCGTACAAGGAAGTCATGTGGTGCACACATCAGATTTTTTAACTTACGTATCAGTAACATATGTCATCATCAGTTACCACCATCTATTAATAAAAATTTATACGTTGATGGTTTCCAAATTTCCAATCAGGTTTCTATCATGCGTTTGAATGAACGGTAATTACAAACTTCTCTTAACAAGCTTTTGTATACTGCAATAAAAACACCTGCATACGATGTGTCTGGCCTAGCAAGAGCAGACGTGTCCATTTCTGCAGAGGAGGGGATCTTCACCCTATGTAAAATTTGTTCATTCGGGTATACACCTATTTCAGAAGTGAGTGAAGAAATACTTCCAGGAGTTACTTTTGATAATAAATTGACATTTCATTCTCATAGTATGGCCCTATGAAAGAAGAGTGAAAGATCACTAAATATCTTCAAGATGCTATTTAACATCTCTTGCGGAGCAGATCGAACGTCATTACTGCAAGTATAATCACGTGCATACAAGCGTAGAATTGAACACTGCATGAGACTGAGTCGACGTAGTATCGATAAAGCTACGCCCTACACACCATAGAATCAACACCCATAGGCACAGGTTAGACAGAGTGTAAGAATAACACCGGTATTCAATGGACATTGCGTAATGTAGCCAACGATTATAATTATTAAGAACTTGTAATCAAGAGGGAAACAATTTGATTAAATTATTATTTTTAGGGTACTTAGATAAGACAGATTCAGCTTAGTAACGACACGAGCATTGAATAGATATTAGATAACGCAGCCAAGGATTATAATTATCAACAGCGCGTAACTGAGAAGAAAAGAATTTGATATTGATTTAAATAATTTTATTAGAATAAGATAGGCCCCGGCAAACACTCGAAACCGGCGTTTTAGATATCTTGCCTATTCTATGCCGGCAGAGGTAATGAACGTAAAAAAGCTATGTGGTTGATCATGCCAGTAGTTACATGCTTGTGCCAAAGATTAAGTTATGCATGTCTAAGTACATGCTGTATTAAGGCGAAACTAAGAATGTCTCATTAAATCAGTTACGGTTCCTTGAATCATAGCTCACTAATTAGATAACTGACAATTCTACAATTAATACATCAGCACAGGTCTGACCATCTGGGGGCCAGCGCTTTTGTTAGAACAAAACCAATCGGACCTTGTGTCCGTGTTATGTGGTGACTCTGCATTACTTTGGACTGATCGTACGGACTCGTCCAGATGACCTATCTTGTTGATGATATCTTGTTGATGACCAGATGACCTATCTAGATGACCTGCCTTGTTGGCTCTATGCAGTATCGGTTTTGTGTCGCATTTCAGCCCCTTGTCTTTTAAAAGAAACCGAGATCGTGGTTCAGTGAAATGAGACCAAATACGAGGAATGCAGTGCAACATCCGATTGAGAACCTCAGAGTAAAATTCTCATTTGTCGTATGGCATTTCGATGCGAAATCGCTGTGAACTAGGCAACATGTGCGTCGAAATAAATTACCAATATTGTCTTTTCCTCCGACTTTCGAAAACGAAACTCGTCCGATTTCGGCGATGAGGGAACTGCGCAATTCCATACTTTGGTATTTCGCTTCTGTATCGTAACCTGAGACGAAACATGGTACCGGAATCTCCATCTTCTGTCTCCAGTTATTGGGGATTGAAGTCTACTCTTATATGCGCCCTAATTTCACCAAATGTGGCGATATGTGTTCTGCGTTGGTTTTTGGCGCAATTGCGTATTATATGGCAACCCTGTTGACGTTGAAAAATCTTTTCCTGGAGTGGTTTAATTGCTCGTTGGTTCGTGTCGTGCGTGTTTTGGAATGGCCTATGTTGCAATGATAGACGTGGTGGGAAGATTTCAGTCGAGTATTTTAGATTGTGTGGAAAGTAAATTTAGTATTAAAAAGTATGATGTTGGAGTTGTTAACGAGTTGTTCACGGGTGTGTTTATGGGGATTGAAGTGTATTTTTGGAATTTCTGTATCACTTTTAAAACGGAGTGCCAAATGCGAAGCTGCTATGAGATCTCGGACGAAGAAGGGCGTTTCTGATAGTCGTTGTGTGAATTTGCAATCAAATGGTTCAGCGGAGTTTAAGATTTGGATTGTGGTTTTGGTGTAGTAAGTTAACTACAACAAAGTTTTCATCGTTACTTTCAAAATTTTGAAGCTCAGAAAGATATGTGATATAGCAAAATCGTTGCACTTTTGTTCAGAGACGTTGTGTGACTGGCAAAATTTTATTCAGGAATGTATTATGGTAAATACTTTTTATTTTACTGTTTTTATTTTGTAGAATGTTATGTTCATTGTTCTTTTACTATGAATTTTTGTTGTTATTTTTGTTCTTTGAATTAGTTGTAATTTAGTTTAGTTTATTTGGTTGATTTGTGCGCAATGCCTAGATTGTGCAATTCGTAGATGTTTTTTTAAGTTTAAACAGGATGCTGTGTACATGGTATTCTTCGAATGTTATTATTGATACGTTAATTTATGAAAGTGAGGTGTGCGTAGTTAGTAGATTCGTTCGTTGCCTAAATTGTGCAATTCGTAGATTTTTTTTTAAGTTAAAATATATCGCTGTGTACATGGATTCTTGTCAAATATTTTTGGTTAGAAACTTTACGCTTTTGCTATCTAAATTTTTTGTTTTTGTTTCGGATTTTTTTGCTTAAATTGTGTGTTCAAAACGTGGTTTTTGGAGACATTTTAAAATTCGAAATGTAAAAAAAAAAAAAAAAAAAAAAAAAAAAAAAAAAAAATTAGATAGTAATGTGGCAGCGTGGAGTTTCTCGGCCAAAAATGTTTGGCGAACTGAGGGCGCATATAAGAGTAGTTCGGGAATTGGTTTGGTTTTGGTTAGTTTATTTAATTATGGCAAAGCACACTAGGGCTATCTGCCTAAGGGGAGGGTTACCTTCGTGGAGGACTTTCTAAGGGAAACTTTCGGGGATTGTAGAACAGGTCAACATTATTTGCCATGCTATGAAATCGCTACACGATTCCATTCTCGTTGTTTTTGTTCTTCGACTAAGCAGTGAAAGACAAAGATTGCACAAATTTTACGTTGACCCATGTCCTTGGTGAGAATTTTCTAATGATTTCACGAGAAATATCATATCCTTCTGCCATTATTTGGACGGACAAACAACGATCTTCCTCATCAACAACTCGCTAACTCTTGTATTCTGCATATACGTAATTAATTTGAGCAAGGAAGCATAGCTGAAGATGTGTTGCTAAGTTTTTATATGTTTTTATATATTACCTCAACGAGAACAGCGTTATACAAATAAATTGAAAACAAAATTCACTGGAAAGTGCGAAGATCTTATGAATCCGCTACATATATTTACACGACATAGGAAAACGACATATCTAACAAGAAGCTGTTAAAAACTGCTTGAAATGCAGTGAAGTGAAATAAATTTTAATCGAAAACGGGAGGGTGGAACTTGACGTTGTATTTCTTCTTTTAACAACACAGATAGATTTTAATATCTTTTACGAGGAAAGAATGTTGTAACATCCCAAGGTGAGTGCTTAAGTGTAATTTCTGATCATTTTAATTTAAAACTATTTGTTAGCATTTTTAGCAGTGCCAGTTAAACTTATCTCTGGTTTTTACATCACTTCAACTTACAATCTAATATTAGATTTCTTAAATGAGTCATAAAATGCTCAGTTTAGTCACTACTATGTTCAAAATAGCAATATAAAAACATACTTAGGGAAAGTGTATGAAACCATCGAATATTCTACACTTGTATTTGTTTATATTTGCTTGAAATTCATTTCATTTTCTTAAGCCTTTATTTCTCAAAATATTCTAATTCGAAGTGTATATAAAAATGTTTTATTACTTCTGGGATTTTACATAATAACGTTTTTTATATAAATTCGCATTTCTGAGGAAATTATTTTTTAAATAATTTGTCTTCACTTAAAATGATCTTGTTACTTTAATCAGACGCATGTTCCTTAGCAAAGCCAGATTCTTTTAAATTCCTTGCCATGTAAGAATTACAATTATGAAACTAAAAATTATTAAATGAAACATTTCTGATGTTTTTGAAGACCTAGAACAGCTTTTCTAAAACTTTCTACCCTTGCGGGAAACTTTGAAATAATTGTCTCCTGAAACTTCCACCAAATCATTACATACAAGCCATATATTTATATATGATTAGCATTAGCAGATAACACTAGAGTTTCAGGGCACCCCAACTAAGAAACGCTGTTCTAGAGATATTGTATTTATTTATATGAATTAGAAATGAAATCATTAGTTAGTGATAGAGTTAGTTAGAGAGTTAGAGGTATTAGTTAGAGGTAGATCATGTTCCCAAATTGGAAGATATAGACATAAAAATTTACTCTTCATACCATTACACTTTCTTTTCAACTAGCCAGATCAGCAGTTGAGCGGTAAAATCGCTGGACCCTGGTATTTCATTCCTGGCTCAAATCTTGGCAAACGCATTTATGAAGTTTGATTATTTCAAGTTAGTTACTGATCTGCATTAGTTTCCGAGCACTTGGGTTACCACGGAACTCGTATGAAGGTTTCTTTCCTCTTGAACATGCTCATGAACATTTCTTCATGAGAGCTTTTGTAGTTTTCCTTCTACCTAATGTAAATGCTAGCCATTTTCGCGTCCTCCACAAAGGCATTGTTTCTCTTAATAATGTCCTCGCCTGTGTCTTACACCATGTTCCCCATGTGTAATGTGTATGTAACCCTCGCGGTTATAATACAAATGTAGTCTATCCCTAAACGATACCATTCAGGAAGCCTTGATGTAGTAACTGTGTCTAATGCAAACCGTATATTATACATGATAAAGCCAGTTATAATATGAGCAATTTTCTTTGAAAGTGGTGTAAGTCCATTTTTGATAAAAAGTTAATGATGACAATGAATGCAATCTGCTATGAGCTTTTTTATCTATAAACAGTCTCCCCCCCCAAAAAAAAATCCTTTAATTTTTATCATTTTGTCGATATAAATTTGCGTGATTACAAATAAAATTACTTTGAAAGTAGTGCAAGTCAATACGTCATGACTATTTTTCAAAATCCTCTCTCATAATAAAAATTAAAAGGCGCATATTATAAAGTCGTAATTAAAGTAATTTTAAATAGCTTTACACGAAGAAACATTGAAATTTTATTTTGATTTTTTTGACATATTTAATAAAAATTGGTTTGATTCAATTGAAATCGCATATTTAATATTTCATAAATGTATTATTTTCATATTTTGGTGACTTTGAATGTGATGTAAGTCCATCTGAGGTCATCAAAAGGGTAAATTTCTTTTAACTAACCCTTTAAAAAAGGTCATATTATAAATTTAAATCAAATTAATATTTAAAAAACACAGAATGAGCGTATTAACATATGCTAATATTTTTCAAATCATTTAAATGCAAACCCTTAAATATCTTAATTTCCTTTATATCTATTTAAATAATAAAGGTTTTTGATTTACGTGATTATGGAAAAGCCTCGAGAGCTATCTACCTAAGGGGAGGGATGCTTTCCTGAAGAACTTTCTAAGGAAAACTCGCTGGTATACACGTTACACATGGGGAAAACCACGAAAACGCCCATTCAGCCAACCCATTCGCAGAATTCGAACATCGGATCGAACTACCAGTGTTCAGCGATTTTACCTCTCGGCCGCTGCTGGGCAATCTCCACAAAGGATTTACACCACGTTCAAAGAAAACGGCTCATATACGATTAGTTGAATCCAGGGGAACAGGCTGAATGCATGGGTGTTTTCCCCATGTGTAACGTGTATACGTTAATAACAAACTAAATCAAACCAAAGCATATACGATAAGCTTATCCAGTATTAGTTTCTGTCGAACATGCAGCAATATCTCGCGGAACACTAGGTTAGGTTATTTAATTACGGCAAAGCCTTGAGGGCTATCTGCCTAAGAGGAGGAATGCCTTCGTGGAGGACTTTCTAAGGGAAACTGGCTCGTATACACGTTACACATGGGGAAAATCACGAAAACGCCCATGCAGCCAGCCCGTTCGCGGGATTTGAACCTCGGACCGAACTACCTGTGTTCAGCGACTTTACCGTTCAGCCGCTGGTGGGCCGCGGAACACTAGGATTAGGATTCTGGCGAATCTGCGATGAAAAAGGCTACCTTACATGAGTTAGAATTGGATGTTTAAATCCTTTGACTACTATCGGGACGTATATGTCCCACTAAAAGTTTAAAAACTACTACTGGGTTAAAAAGTACTTAGAATCTCCTGAATATTGGGGATCATCTTCCAATAGCTGGAAAATCAAGACGCTGTTGTTCTCGTTGTACGCAAATGAACATTGATAAAAGAAAACATATGAGTTGTCCAATGGGTAATGTTGGGAATGCTTTAACCTGTACCATACGATGTAAAATGTATTTCATATAATGAAGTTTTCCGGAATAATAGGTGTGTTTATAGGAAGTCGATCGCTACATGTGGGACACATGTATCCCAACATTAACTACGGCTGGGAATATGTGTCCCATCCTTTGGCTTGAAAATCGTTTGTCAAAAAATCTCCAAAATTTATGACATATTTTGGTCACTTTGATAGAAAAAGGAATAATTTTTTTTTTAAAATTCTTAGTCAAAGGTTAAAGTCCGGCGAACGAATTGCTGCACGGGAATCTTCGTGGTTTTTTTCATGTGTACAGCCCAACAACGGTAAAATCGCTGAACACTGGTAGTTCGGTCCGAGGTTCGAATCCCACGAACGGGCTGTGTATTTTCGCGTTTTCCCCCATGTGTAATGTGTATACGAATCAGTTTCCATTAGAACGTCCTCCAGGAATGCATCTGTCCCCCCTAGGCAGATAGCCCTAGAAGCTTTGCCATATTCACATAAACTACTCCAGTCTTCTTCACGTGTAACGTGAAAAACCTTTAAAAAATCTTCAATGGCAATATTCCTCTCCTTAGGCAAATAGCCCTCGTGTAATAAATGTTTAACGTGAGCATACATTTTCCCATTATAGATATTTATTAATTTATTTCCGTCATACCTCTTAGCAATTAATTGAAAAACTGCATATTCAATTAAAATGTAAGTAAAATTTCATGCAGTTTCAGTAAGTGTATCTCGGATGGCTAAATCAAGTGAAGTATCACCAAGTTTCGCGATTTCGTTGTTAGATGAGGATTTTAAAGTGTTAACCTTACTTTTTCGTTGTTAGGTAGTGATCTGCAAAAGGCAATTTTTTTTCTTTTTCATGTATCGTTGATAACTTATAATTGACCACTGCTCAGTTTTTTTCAATTCTCTGATGTATTTTTAAACGAAAACGGATCGCTGCGTGCATAAGAAGCACAAAAGTTATGGTGGTGGTGGTGTATTTAATTATGGCAAAGCACACTAGAGCTATCTGCCTAAAGGGAGGGATGCTTTCGTGGATGACTTTCTAAGGGAAACTCGCTGTGGTGGAGAAAACCACGAAAACACCCATGCAGCCAGCCCGTTCGCAGGATTCGAACCTAGGACCGAACTACCAGTGTTCAGCGACTTTACCCCCAGTAGAGCGGTGCTTCATGACACCCGGGGTACCTGAACCAAACGCCCTACCCCCTGTAGAATATATCTGAGATGTTTCGAATCACATTACGGCTAACCAGGACTGATATATGTGATTTTTTTTAATCTATATTTTTAAGGCAGAATATATAACTGTAGGCCAGAAAGCCGATCGAGCTGGTGAAGTGATTCCTGAAATGCAAGAGATAAGTACATGGCAAGACAAGTGTGCGATCATTGGTTCCAGAGTGTACTAAAGGATGCCAAACAAGGTTGCAATAACAAGGAGTACAATTTTTAGCAGGGTGTAACATAGTTAGACATGTTACATATGTCATACACAGATACTCTACACAAGAATATACATGATACAGATATTAATATGTACAAATATAAGGATAAAGGGTACAGTAAGAACCAAAACAATTGTAGAGAAATTAGGTTAATTGGAAGCAGAAAAGATTAAAAATATGCAAACGCCTTCGCCGGGAATCGAACCACGGACCTCTGGAATACCGGCCCAGCGTGCAGAACCACTACGCTACGAAGGACGCTAGGAAAGTGGGAGAAATACCTTACACAATATGTACATTATCCACTTATTTAAAATTGCAAGAGGCCTGTCCATATTACTTATGTCATTAAAATCGTAGTCAGCAATATTTACGGCAGGATTAGTCAGGGAAAGTTGCTTAGCATGAGATTTCTTTGCGATTTTATAATTAAAAGATCTTAAGACTTTAACATTTAATTCTTCGTGAATACGATTGTTTCGTATGCACCAGGGGGCATTGATAATCTGCCTAAGAATGCCATTTTGCGCTATTTGAAGTTTGCCTCTATACTTATTACAAGTATGTGCACAAACAGGACATGCATAACATAACAATGAACGCAGAATAAATTTATAAATGAGTAATTTGTTATCTACGGATAAAACACTGTTTCGAGCAATTAAGGGAAAGAGTCTAGCTTTACGGGCTCGAAACTTCTGTACACTAACTGTAATGTGTGGGTTCTATGAAAGCGTTGTACTGAGGATCACCCCAAGTTAAGGGACTTGCTTGGCCCAGGGAATAGAACTTCCGTACAAGTGGAGATTTCTTTTGAACTTTTGTTTTCTGGAGAACATGATGGCCTGGGTCTTGCTCACATTTACCTGAATTTTCCATTTGATGAGTGAAGCCTCTAATGCATGTATGCAATTTCGAAGGTATTGTATGACTGAACCAGCAAATGTACTTTAAGAGAGGATTGCTGAAAATCGCCAATTTGCAAAAGATAAATGAGTGAACAACACTTTTCATACTTAAAAATCAGTGATGAAGATAATTTCTAATAATTTCTTTCCACAAGCTCACGATCGAAATGCCATCAAGCTGTAGTAAGAAATAAAGAAGTTTATAATTATTTAGATACAAACATATGTACCGGCCAACAGGTAAAGTGGTTAGCGTCGCTGACTGCCGTCCCGAAAAGTCCGGGTTCGAATCCCGGAGAAGGCACAGATGTTTGTTAATGTATAGTGTACATAGTGCGTGGGGGCACTCTAAATATGCAGCCAGCTGAAAGTCTTCTCGAGATGTTGATGGTAGGGGAAAGTGGTGGGGGACCTTCGGACCCGTTCCCGCCCCTGAGTTGCTCTTCATCAAAATTGGCGGGGGAACTGAGCTAAATCGCATTGTCACCTATGAGATGTCAACAACAACAAACATATGTAATTTAATTCATGCGATGGAAAATTTAATAACTAAGAGAAAAAGAGTAGGTTGTCATTAATTACCGAGTTTTGTCCCACTTTTAAAATTTTCTCTGAAAGCTTAGATTATTTTCCTATATCGTTTATTTTCAGTTTAAAGTAAGTAATTTAATAATTAAATAAATATTAAAGTAAGTAAGGCGAATAAGTATGCTGTGGACGCTGTCAGCAGATGAAGGACAGAAGGATTTGGAAGGTGTAAGGGACTTAAATTTTTCCTAATTTGTTTTAGTTTTTAAATTAAAGTAAGCTATCTAATGATATATTAAACATGTTGGAATTACAAATAAATGTCAAACGGAAAGTTTGACAATTATCTACTAATTTATTTGAATACCAAATTGTACTCAAAGAAGTGTCTAGTAGGTAAAAAAATTAGATTTTAGGGTATTTTTCCGTTTTGCCCGCGCAGGCGATAAAGTCGCCAATAATGGTACAACTGATGCCAAACGGAATATCCTCCCTGGTAATCTTTTACTCCTCATTTTCAAAACAAATGGCAGCCATTTTTTTATCAGATTGTTTCTTTCAATACTGGCATACAATTACATAGAAATTTTACTATATATTTCAGTTTTATGCTCAAAGGCCTTTCGCAGGCGGTAATTAAGTCAATTAGGATGCAATCCCACGGCTCACCCGATGGCGAAAATATAGAAAGCCAAACTGAAGGGTTTAAATTCATCCATTCTAATGAGAATGCACTAGCGAAGTAAAGCACTGCGGTTTTACATAATTTCTGAGTAAGCAATTTGTACGAATTGAAATAATTCCTGCATTTAAACTTGTGTTCCAAATTAAGATTTAACTTGAAATTAATGTAGATAATTACTGAAAGAATTATATTTTTGTAGCGTAGTTTATGTGAGATGAGATCACTTGGGGCCACGTGATTTGAACCGGCGATTCAGGATGTTGTACCATGAAAGCATAATAAATTCTTGTCTTTTTACAAATTTATTGTCTTTATTTATTGGCTTTTTTACAAAATTTGAAACATTAAAATGTTTATACCTTCAAAAGAAAAAAACTCTTAGAACTAACATTTGTCTACACTTTTTATGTGTATACTGTGTGTTGTTGCCAATAAAGTGTGCTTGGCGAGATTTTCGCCGGCGAAACGGAAAAGTACCGATTTTAGATATGAAGTATATTCTATTTTTTTCCTTTGCGATATTGTTATTGTTTTTGTATATTTTGATAAATATTTTGTGAGCAAAATTTAAAGCTTATTTAAAATACTTATTTTCGTTAGTAAAATGAATTTCATTTTTGAGCAAAAATTTGGCTATTTTCAGATCCTGCATTTGACCCACATGCAATCTAAGTTTGAAACCACTGGTTTGTGTAATGTATTTCTTCACAAGACTTAAAAGTTTCTTCCAACTGTCTTCTAATTAAGAATTTTAAAATTTTGGAGGGCCTTTTTCTATAAATGAAGAATTTTAATATCCATTTAAATTCATTTAAATATGAGGGAAATTTCATTAAAAATTCATTCGAAGAAATTTCACTACGTAAAATCTAACGATTTAATTTAGCATTTTAGAAATATGAGAAAATATTTCCAAGAACAATTTTATACAAAAAATTGAAATAATTTTTCCTTTGACACTCAGTGACGTAAAATTCGGTTGATCTATAATTAATGACGTGCTTACCATAATGGCGACATGGAAATAATCTTATTTCCTCCCTATTTACAAATTCCTACAGATAACAAAATTCATTTGGTTTAAACTGCAGTTGAATATACAATGAATTAAAGTAACTCTGCCGTACAATGACTTTGATGGATGACTTTCGAAGTAATTTTCTGAAAAATACTTTTTATGATAAATCTGGAAAGTTAAACTACTCTTCGTTACCGAAATAAATACAGAATCGGTTTCCGAATACAGTTCGAGAAGTAGAATGTATTCAAAAGTTGAGTAAATTAAACTGCATTTTTCAGGAAAAACTCAATTTATCTTTGAAAAATAAATCACTCTATCACTTTGCTTTCAAAATAAGAACTATTTGATGTTATTTATTTCGAAAAGAAGCTGTGGTGATATTAAATTAAGAAAGGATTTTCATTTTTCTTTAACAATAAAAGAGGGGATTTCAAAAGATTCTACTGAAGTATCAGCCCACGAGCGACCGAGCATAAAGTCTCTGAACACTGGTAGTCCGGTCCGAGCTTCGAATCTCGCGAACGAGCTGGCTGCATAGGCGTTTTCGTGGATTTTACCATGTGTAACATATATACGAGGCAGTTTCCCTTAGAAATTCCTCCACGAAGGCATCCCTTCTCTTAGGCACATAGCCCTCAGGTGCTTTCTCGTAATCAAATAAACCAAGCTAATAAAGTATCTAGCACGTGAAATGGATTGAAAGTACTTTAATTCCATCAGTCAAAGCATTCACGAACAAAATTATACTTCCGTATATATATATATAACATCACATATATCATAAGTATAATTATTTTCTGACCATACTTTGGCAAGTGTATTTGTAATAACGCTTGTAATTGCTTGCATGATTCTCTTTGCCAAGATTATTAGTGATTTTGCTGTAAGCCTCATTTTTCGATAAAGCCGGTGAGGAAAAATTCCAGCAAGGTAAAATCGTGACTTCTTGCAGGCCATGAGATAAATTCATTTCTACTAGTCCATTGTTTTAGATGTGAAAAATTTAATTTGGTTGGCACAGTGGCGTAGCTAGAACTCTAAAAACGAGGTATATTTTTAATAGAAAAATACCCAAATTGCTATTAGTTTGATCAGAAAAAGGGACCAAATGTTCCTAAATATTTATATATTACACATATATTTATATACGTTTGGTGGGGCCGATTGCAACCAAAATACGAGATGCACACCTACATGTTATAGCAGTCCTATATTCAATATTTCAACGTTCTGAGGCTACCCGTTTATGAGTTATGCGAGATACGTACGTATGTACAGACGCCACGAAAATTCTCTTCAAAATTCATTTTAAATTAGTTTCATAATTTTTTGGGTGAAAAAGAGTCCTTTATTCTGTCCTTAAGTACAGATGTCGGACAAGAACATCGTTTAATTACATTCGATAGCGGTCGAAATGGATATTTCCTTCGAAATATGATACCCGGATTGTTTCGTGATTATAATAGTGCCTTTAGTTCGTACAATGAAATAAAAAGGGTCGACTGAATTATGTTCGAAATGTGTATCACAAATATCGATTTGTTGTGTTAAGTGAATATCTTTCAATTCATGCGGAGCAAAAATATCAAGCTTCTTAACGAGTAACGATTTTTGTAAGATTCCAAGACATCTAATGTGAAATTCAATAGTTGTACGTGTACATTTGTGCTATATCTTACCCAGATATATGACAACTGAATTCAATTATGTGTTTAATTTTATTATCATCAGCTTTAGAATTTTGGCTTGAACACCTGGTCAACTTCAAGTGAAAAAATCTCCAGAATAAAATTTTTGATACTATTTCTGATACATACTCTCTGTTAAGAAATCAATAGCTTAAATTTCACATATCTCTTTGTGAACCTTCTTGCCTTTATGAAAATAAAAATCTAAAGCGCTCGCATATCAAAAGTGTTTATTTTTGCACCCCATCTTAAAATTGACAGTAAAGTAACAGTTGTAACCCAAAATACACATAGGAATCTAAAAGTGTCAGCTGCCAAATCTCAAAAGAAAAAATTTATAAGATTGACAGAGGAAAAACAAAACTAACATAACGCTACTATATGTGCAAGCCTAATTTCCTTTCTTGGCAACTGAATAATACTAATTAATAAAGTGTACTGTTTCAGGATTAGATACATAAACTTACTAAATTAACCCTTTTAGAAAGTAAGACCTTCAACATGCCGGCCAAAAGGTATAGTGGTTAGAGGAGCCGACTTCGATGCCGAAGGGTCCGAGTTCGAATTCCGGAGAAAGCGAGATTGTAACTGTAACTAACTTCACAGGAGGCAATGGTGGCAGCCGCCTATTATATACACAGCGAAAAAAAAAGAGGACAGTTCTACTAGGCTGATTGACAAAATTCAAATCGCGTTTTTCATGTCTCGAAAGGGGGCCCACCAGCGGCCGAGCGGTAAAGTCGCTGAACACTGGTAGTTCGGTCCGAGGTTCGAATCCCGCGAACGGGCTGGCTGCATGGGCGTTTTCGTGGTTTTCCCCATGTGTAACGTGTATACGAGCCAGCTTCCCTTAGAAAGTCCTCCACGAAAGGCATCCCTCCCTTTAGGCAGATAGCCCTCGAGGCTTTGCCATAATCACACACACGTCTCGAAAGCGCGACTTAGGGTATATATTACATTTATATATATCATTGTTCTAACATAGGTATTTTGACCCAAAATCAGACTTTTTCTGAAATAACATTCCAATGTTTTTCCATATTTCGATTCTACGTCACAAATTATGCCTAGATATTAAATTTTGTAAAATTTGGTGCGAAATTTACGAAGAAATTCAAAAATTTATCTTGGCCCAATTTGTTTTAGTTTGCGCCAAGAATAATTAATTCATTTAGCGAATTTCTTAATATGTGGCAACCCATTTTCCTTTTCCTGCCATTATGCCGGAGCGGAAAAAGTGGCACGTTGTTCCTATCTTTTTGCATTGTGCATGAACGGAAAAAGAGTCATGTCGTTCCTACTTTCAAATAATTTTAGCAAAGTGTCTAAAACACATTTGATGTTTTATAGCTTTCAACAAATAGGCCGAATTTTGAAACGCGCTAATACATAAATTCACATATGTCTTCAAAAATTTTGAATAAAAAAATCTTTTTTTTTTTTTTTTTTTTTTTTTTTTTTTTTTTTTTTTTTTTTTTTCAGATTTGCTTAGAAATACATCTACTTTAAGATGATGATAAAAATTTTATAAATTATAATTCAAATTTGTTTTTTGAAAAATTTAAAAATACAAATTTTAAAAATAAATCATAAAAAATTGGTGAATTTTATTTGGAATGAACCTGAATTGCGAAATGTGAAAGGAAGAATCAAATACGTTTAATTAAAAAAGGAGAGATTAATAAATATATATACCAATTTCAATTAACATTGAGGAGCTAAAGTTTTGACAGCTAATTTTTTTTAAAAACTACAAGTGCGATTTTTATGAAACTTGACCGTTTGGCATAATTTGCGTCGTAAAATCGAAATATGGAAAAAAAATTGGCATGTCATTTCAGAAAAATTCCGATTTTATGCTAAAATATCTATATTAGAACAATGCTATATATAAATCTAGTTGAATTTCGTGAATCGGCATATTAGAACGGGAGATCTAGAACTCTCTCTTTTTTTGGGGGGGGCAGTGTATATCTCCGCAATAAAATGGGTCCCACTTCTGCTCTTGCGAGTGCCCAATGTCGAACAGGCAAGTGCCTGCCTGTAGATTTTTTTTAAGAAAAATGTTCTTCAGCATATATTTACAACCATACTGCAATCGACGTTTTTTTGAAATTTTTGAAAAAATATCATTTCAAGTGGGCCATAAATGCCATTCCAAAACATGCATTTTATTTTGATGGCGTCTCAAGAAAATATGCCACTGTAATTCGAATCTGTAGGAAAGAAGATACTTTTATGCAAATCCTCCGAGGGTTCAGACACATTTTTATGTTAGACATTTCCTTTAGAACTCGAATCGATTCAGAGTTATTCGATCATAAACAACAAATCCTGTAAGGTGTATTATTAGATTTCGCAAAGGGAATAGATTTGTTGTCTATATTTTTTTTCCAATCGTCTTAAGATTTTGACTTCTATGAAACTTTCATTTTTAAACAGAAATTGGCTCGATGGAAATCTTAAGTAAATCTGTGCTTCCTTTGAAATGATTATTTGCACAAACTATGTTAATTAGCTCAAATAATTTATTTTGGCTAAAAAATGCTTTAATGAATTAGTTCGGGAAAGCCTATTTTTATTTTGGAAGAACAATACCTGTATCAATAATTCTCCAGGAAATGGAATTATGTGCAAATGAAATATCTTATCGTATAAATTACTTATAACAATGTAGCGGAAATTATCGCTCTTGATTATTAGTCCAAAAGGGCTTTGTCCGTGAGGGACTACTGTTTTCGTTTTGGCATTTTGCGTTGAAATCTTTAAAAAGCTGTATCACTTTTCAAACTGTTGCCACCGAATATTATCGCCTTGTGTTATATTTGAAGAAATTAAATAATGCAGAATCTGTATAAATGTACATATGTTTCTCGCATTGTGATAAAAGAACCGTACCTAGAGCCCTCCAATTTTTAATGACGTAACCCTAGTGCGAATAAGGGCATCTGGAAGCCAAAATTTGAAATTTGGAATTTGTTTTATTATCGATTTCATATTTTGTAAAACTTTAACGAATTTCTGATTCACAAACTCAAGGATTTCAAAGCGAGTAATGGCAACGTTGTACGGAAGAAACATTTTCATTTCCAGCGCGTGAGATTGTTTATAGGAAATTCTAAAGATAGGCTCAATTTAAAATTATTTTGCGATATTGTTCTTGAACTGAACTTTATGGTTTAATTTCGAAGAACATGTTATTTAATAACTAAAGGTAACACACAAAATGTTAAAAAACGCCCCTTTGCACGTATTTTAAAATCTGAAACCTTTCATATTTTTTTAAATAGAATCTTTTTAGTTTGCTCTGCTTATTCTTTTTCAAGTAAACTTTTATGTGTAAAATAAGTCTCAAAATCTAATTTTGAGATACTTTGTTATCGAATGGTACCGGGAGTTTTAGAAATACGAAAATCCGTCAACATGTGTTAAATAACTCTTGCTACCTTCAGATGCGAATTTCTATAATTTTAATTTAATATGTCCTAATTTAGGAAATCCTATGTCCTAATTTACGAATCACTTTTCGGTTACAGTTACGCTGAAAATTACATAATGAAACAAATCATTTAATAAATTTTATAGAATTAATGAGTTACGAGTTTTAATACACATCTATATATTTATATATATATAAGCGGCTAAAGTGTGTGTCGCCGATAGTTTATTGTTGCCACTCGGAACAATGAGCGCGGAAATCAACGTTTCTGCAGTTTTTAATCAATATCTCAACAGATTAAAGTCGTACGAAGATGAGAACGGTATCTATGGATTCGGAGAATTTTTTAGAATCCGAGGATACGCGTCTCGAATTTCAACTCGGCGCCGTTCCGTAGATACTCGAGAAAAAATAATTTGGCACGTAGCCAAATCCCTCTAATAGGGAAAACCCGAGAAAGAAAGTAGAAAATGTAGGGAAATCTAGTTTTTAATTAATATTTCGGCTAATTAAAGTCCCAAGAAGACGCGAATGGTCAATGGTGTGCCACGGACCTGCGGAATCCAACGGTGTGCTTTGCTAAGCCCGGGAGCCAGCCGTTTCGGAGATGATGATGCTACTTCACTCCATATATATGCGGCTTAAGTGTCTGTTTGTCGCCAATAGTTTATTGGTTCCTTGCGTAACTGTACTAGCCAATGAGGTGAAGTTGCCACGGCACAGGGTTGCAGTTTCAATTGAGACGTAGACGATTTCCTGTAAAACTTGCCTTTGCTATGACCATCCATAAGTCTCAGGGCCAAACGGTTAAGCGAGTTGGCATTTTTTTACCTGAGCCTGCATTTGGACACTGTCAAGTGTGTGTTGCCTGTTCAAGAGTTCGTGAAAGAACGGACGTAAAATTAAAAATATTGGATGGTCCTCTGGAAGGTGAGCTTAAAAATGATGGAAAGACCTACACAAGAAATGTTGTGTACAAAGAGATATTTGACATGTGAAATAACATTTTATTATTTAAATCACCTTTATTTATTGAGCTATCGGTGGTTTTTAAGAAATGTACCGCCAATGGTTTCCTTAATTGCAGTCTACTTTAAGCAATTAAACAAGGGGGAAACCCCGTGGAGCGTCTGCGCCGCCTGCCTGGGTAATTCAGTTTGGATTAGCAGACACCTTTGCACAAATCATTTTAATTACAATTCATAATATCTAGAAGAGCGGTCATTTAGTATGACCGCCGAGCTTTCTAGTTAACGAATATGTAGCTTCATTGAAAAAAAATTTTTAATGGCATACGTGTACTTTTTAGGGAAAATTAAATTATGTATGTTCAACAAATTATTTTATAAGAATTTTATGTTAACAGAAATCAAGAAAAAACCTGAATAATTCCACCCATATCGCAGCATCGACTTCAATAAAATGTTGTTAATGAACTGAGTTTTCGCTTAGTTTTTTCAGCGAATCGACTCTTAAAATCTATGTAGGAGCTGCAACAGAATATATGAATTTTCGCACCCGATGAAGAAAATGTTAGAAGTCAAGAGTTCTTTTGCGCACATTTTAAATTAATTCTAATTGTCTTCCAAATAAAGATTTTATTTAAGCAAAGAAATCAATATTCGTCTCTGGTTTGAGCGAGAGATTATTTAATACATTTATGATTATTCTGTTACTTTGTTCAGAATAATTACTAGAATGGTAAAGAAGCATTGCTGATTTCGTTGAATATGGAAATGCAAACGAGAGTTATCTGATTAACGGAAGGGGTGCCTTCAAGGAGAATTTTTTAAGAGAAATTGGTTTATATAAGATGGCCCAACAAAAGCGCCTGATATAATATACCCAACAAAATACTTTATTTTCAGAAAATGAAGAATATTTTTACATACATGCATTAAGTGAACATTTCGATTTAAGAATGAAAATTAATGTTTTGCATATACCTTCCACGACCTGCTCTACAACACCGCATTCTCCCGATGATATTTTTAATTATTTTTTATATATATATTTCTTTACTGAGGTGGCTGAGGGCGTACTTAATTACCTCTTTATGTTCTTTTGTTTCTTCCTTGTACGAAGTAAAGGAAGTACTGTAATCGCGAAAAATTTCGGGTATCGTATTTCAACGAAAATATCCATTTTGACAGCTATCGAATGAGTTTAACGATATTTTGCGTGACATCTGCACGCAAGGACAGAATAAAAAGACTCTTTTTTTTTTTTTTTTTTCCTCAAAAAAATTATAAAACTGATTTAAAATGTATTCTGAAGAGATTTTTTTCGTGACATCTGTACGTATATGTATCTCGGGTAACATTGAAATTTTGTTATGAATCTTTAGAACATTGAAATTTTGTTATGAATCAGCTATGACATGTAGTTGTGTACCTATCGTTTTGGTTGCAATCGACTGCACCGAACGTGTGTATATGTTACCGTGAAAGACCGAAATTGGAGAATGTCGACTTTCATCCGAGAATGTCAACATTCACCAAATACGTCGGTGAAAGATCGAATATTTCTTTACATTCGGAAGCTCACCGGTGTATGTCGACAATCACAGATATGCTCTGGTGTAGGTCGAAAACAGAGGAGTATATGTACATGCTGCCATTCCAAAAGGAAGTGTTCCACAAATAAAGTTGTAAAAGCAAGGGCCTTTTTTGCAATTCAAAGTGTCATAATAGTTTAAGTTGTTGCAATAAATAAGATTTGAATCACATAATTTGGTAAGTTTATAACTTCTATTATTTTCCTTCCTCATTTTGAATGTACTGTGTGTTTTAAATTCTCTTAATGTTCTTAAGTTCTTATTCTGAGTCTCAAGTGCGTTTTTTCGGGAATGAATTACGGAGAAGGAAATATAATGTTCTTATATGTTCAACATTCATCATTAGTACATGGTGAGTCTTTCACACGGAAATGATTTGCGATATTTTTGTTGCAAAGAATTTCGGTACTCTTCCGTTATCTGGAACGGATTTAAAAGTGTATGCACATGTATATGTATGTATGTATGTGCGTATTTTTTTACTTATAATTAATATTTCAGCAGTCTTTCACACGGAAATGATTTGCGATATTTTTGTTGCAAAGAATTTCGGTACTCTTCCGTTATTAGGAACGGATTTAAAAGTGTATGCACATGTATATGTATGTGTGTGCAAATATAGGTGTGTACATATAGATTAGCATGAATGATCACATCCATCCATCCATGCATGCATGCCTACATACTTTTACGGATTTTGCATTTAGTTTGCTATTTTTAGTAGAATTATAATTGAAATTGCTTTATATGCCCGTTCAACGCAGCAGGAGACTTATTTTAAGAAAAAGCTACGCTGGAAAAGTAAAAAAAAATACAGGAGCACGCGTATTTAACATTTAATTAATAGATATTTCGTAATTCTAATCTTTTACTTTCTAGAAACCCCGGGAAAACAGAAATCACCAGAACCTTCTCGTGCCCGATTAAAAAGCTTTAAAAAGTCGGAGGGAAACATCTCAGTTCAGTTGTTTTACTCAGTTCATGTTGGTTTCTTAGCTGCTGTAATTATGAGATCCGATTAGCTTTCTCTACGCTTTGGATTATGTTCTATTTAACGTTGTAGTAGTTTAAAATATAACTACTGGGTGATATTGTACGAATACCTTTGAGAAAAACGTTTTGTTACATTTCTTGTGATAATAAATTTTATTAACTTTTTATCGGACCTGTGCATTCATTCTATTACGAACCCGTACGCACGCAACAACACATTTCTGCATCCGGTCCTGATAATAGAACAGTACAAGAATTTCTGTAATACTAATAAATATATATATATATATATATATATATATACCTGGCTCGGTGAGCTCATTTTTGTATTCTTATATATTGGTAAGTATTCTTATATATTGGTAAGTTGTGCACTTTTTGCTTTAAAAGTGATTATATTACGTTATGATTATGTTCCAGTTAAGGTTTCTATGCCTTTAGTTAATCCGCATGCAATAGCTGTAAAATTTCAACAGTTTAAATGTTTAAGTGGTGCTGATCCTAGTGAGGCCGCCATTTGTTTACATTTGAAACTCTTAGTGGAATATTGAATTAAATTAGTTCAGGCACCAACTTTGTCATTTTGCCTAGTGATACCAAAAGTAAACTTTCAAGTTTGTGCATAAAAAAATCTGCTTTTTTGCCCGCTAGCTTTTTGCTTGTCTTTGCGTAGAAATTGTAATTTTAATTGTAAATTTTTTTCAGCTGTATTAGGTGTCTTATGTTTTTTATATTTTAGAATATTTAATGAAGGTACTTTTAGTTTTTATGTATTGTTTCCTTGCCAAGAAGTGAAATGAATTGAGTGAAGGGGAAATATATCTTTAATGAAATTCGAGGAAATAAGTTTAAATGGAATGTAGCAAAAAATATATATAATTTAGTAGGCCAAGTCAAGTAAGGTCCACATAGGATTTTTTTTTTCCTTTTTAATTTCGAATTTTCTTCTTTTGGACTTGCTATATTATTGTCAAACTTTTATTCTCAATCTGCGAACTACTGTTTTATTAGGTAAACTTTCAAATCGAAAGATTGCACGAATTTTCTAAAGGTTTGCAGTTAAACCTATGCGTTATCTATATCACTACTAACCAAAAAGCAACATTCTACCCTTTCCGAGGAGAGTATCATTCGGAAATGTTTTCCGTTTCTTGAGGCGTTTCACTACCATATAGCTTTCATTGTGATTAATGGTCTCAATTCCAATCCGTCTTTACTGTTAGTTTTTCTCGAATTTTTTTCTTAGTTCCCCTTTTTTTCCCTCACCGGTAAAAAAAAAAAAAAAAAAAAAAAAAAAAAAATGGCGTTGCGTTTTCGTTTCTTATCATTTAACTAGAAAATTTTCAAGCACTGTTTTCGACATTTTTCACTTTTGGCGTTAACAATAGTTATATTCAACTTTCGGAAGTATAATACTGCAAATTTACGTTATATCAATTCCGATTATTATTTTTGACTTTGGTATTACTTTTTTTGCCTTTCTTTTTTAGTCCAAAGGGGCTTTGTCCCTGAAGGACCTCCGTTTTGCGATTTTGCGTCGAATCATTATAAACGGCGTATCACTTTTCAAATTGTTGCCACCAAATGTCAGAGTTCTGCATTATATTTGAAGAAATTAAATAAAGAAGAATCTGCATAAAGGTATGTATGTTTCTCGCACTGTGATAAAACAACGGTACCTAGAGCCATCCAATTTTGAATGACATAATCCTACTGCGAATATGGGCATCTGAAACCCAAATTTAAAATGTGGAATTTTTTTATCGATTTCATATTTTGTAAAACTAATGAATTTTCGATTAACAAACTCAACCATTTAAAAGCGAGTAGTGGCAACACTCTACGGAGGGGGGGGGGAAACCTTTTTATCTTCAGTGCGCGGAACTGTGTATCGGAAATTCTAAAGATAGGCTCATTTTAAAAATTTTTTGCGACATTGCTGTTGAACTGAATTTTATGGCTTAAGGTCAAAGAACATGATATTTAATAAATAAAGGTAACACACAAAATGTTAAAAAAACGCCCCTTTAAACGTAATTTAAAATCTGAAAACCTTTCAGATTTTCTTCCCCCCCCCTTTTTTTTGGTGTGCGCAATTTTTACATGAAAATAGTCCACTTTAAATATAATTTGACTGCTGTTAACTGGTCATTTAGCAAAATTGGTGCTTTAGGAAATGGAATTTAGTAACTGGTAATTGAGTTTTCAGTAACTAGTAATATTCATAATAAATTGAATGGGTTGCCTGCATTTAGTGTTTTCTTTTGTAGGTACTAGATAAATACTCAAAATTTTTCTCAGAAAATCCTCCACGAAGGCATTCCTTTGTCACGTTCAATTGACTCTTCGTCATAAATTTCTGTTTTTACTCCCTTGTAAGAAGTAAAAAGGAAGTATTGTAATCGCGAAAAGTTCCAGGCAGCATATTTCAACGAAAATATCCATTTTGACCGCTATCGAATGCAATTTAACGATGTTTTTGCGTAATATCTGTACGTAAGGACAGAATAAAAGACTCGTTTCCTCCAAAATATTATAAAACTGCTTTAAAATTAATTCTGAAGAGAAATTTTCGTGGCGTCTGTACGAATGTGTGTACTTACGTGCGTACGTACGTACGTATCTCGCATAACTCAAAAACGAGTAGCCTCAGAACGTTGAAATTTTGTCTATATATAGGACTGCTATAACATGTAGATGTGCACCTCGTATTTTGGTTGCAATCGGCCGCACCAAACGTATATAAATATATTTATATATATAGCCACTCTGTTACCCGGCTCAGTGATCTCAGTTTCTTTACTCTTATATGTTTGTAAATTGTACATTTTTTGCTTTAAAAATGATTGAATTATGTTGTTTTTATCTTCCGGTTAAGGTTTTTATGCCTTTAGTAAATCTGTATGCAATAGTTTTAGAATTATCAACAATTTGAAAGTTGTTTAAGTGCCGCTAATCCTTTTTTTTATGGCGGCCATTGATTGTTTACATTTGAAACAGCAGACTAGTGGATTTGTTGCCAATCTAGAGAAAATTAGCTTCGCAACAAGAAAGATAACGCCTTAATTTATTATTGCCAATTAAATCATGCCTAATCCTTTCTGGAATTTTTTCGAAGAAATAAGTGTTTAAGATTTACTTCGTAATTTTTAATATAGATATTTTGAGTTTTTATGTATTTTTGCTTTCTTGCGAAGTGAGAACTGAATTAATTGAATGAGAAATACACAATCGTCTGTGAAAATCTGTTTCTTTTTTGTTTAGTTTGCTTGATTTCTTTTATACATCATTCTAGCCCTATTATAGTATTTGAATAGAACATGTGGCAACGATTAGATAATCCTATTCTTTAAAAGATATAAATTTTGTGCATTATGAGTTATAATATATACGAAATATAATACTGTTAAGTGAATCTAGCCCCAGAGTGTCGCTATGATAAACAAATACTAGAGTGAATTTTAAAGAATGCATTTATTCTATTGTGGTTTATGCGCTGTCGGTGAAGTAGATTTAATTCAATCCAATAAGTTTAAATGAAATGCAAGAAAAAATGCGTATAATTTAATATTCCGCACAAGGAAGTCATGTGTTGTACACATCAGATTTTTTACATATGTGATATTAAAAAAAGACTGAAAATACCCCTTTGTGGTACTATTATGTATATTTCTTTAAAACCTCCTTAGTAATAATATCAGAAAAGATGAAACTACTAGTTTCTGAAAGAACTGTTGTAATAAATCTATGTATCCGATCTGTATTCGAAGAACCCACAAATGCATAAAAATCTCTTTATTTGCAAAACTCGAGGAATAATGAATGTGAGAAATTTCTGCAGAAGATCTTTGTCAGCATTTTTCTAAGCTTCATTCGAGCGTCATTTTAGCTACGTTTGCATAAGAACAGACTAAGGACAAAAATGATGGAATGTGTTCCTGAATGACTAAAATATTTTAAAGAATAGTTTTATAAAAATGAGTTTTTTTCCTCATAATTCACTTGAATTATATAACAATAATTTAAAGAATAATATTGCAAAATGTAACTAATAATAATCATCTCTAAATGTTATTGCATGCGAGAAATTATTAAAAATATACAATCGAATCCAGTTAAGGATTAAAACAAAGTTTGCTTACTATAAAATAATGGAAAAAATTCTATCGCAAACCGTCAAAGTAAAACAAAATTGTCCATAGGAAATAGGAAATGCATAACAAAAATGTGTAGCCTAACAGTGCTGATAATAGATTAAGTCATAGTATTTTTCCGATGTTTTTTCTTTACATTTATACGTAATTTAACGGTATGTAATTCGGAACATATAAGCATTGTTAGATCATCCATTAAAAGTAAATTCCTCAGTTTTACACAATAAACCAAGTATTCAGCTATTGATCTTCTCTTTTATATTCATTTATATCGAAGTACAAGATAATTAAAAAAAATCTGATGGGAACACTGCATGGCTTCCTTCTGCTACCTATTAAATTATACACATTTTTGCTACCTTTCATTTAAATTTATTTCCTCGAATTATATAACTTAATTAATCGATCACTTAAAGCAAGCTTTTTGTCGTACGAGAATAAAACTTCTAATTTTATTTTCTCATAGCGGATATAAAACTTTCCCAAATATAAGTGTTAGAACCGGGAGACGGTGTAAAAGTTAAATTTCGTTATTTGTCGAAAATTACCTTTTCCTTAATTTGGCATTGCCAAAACATGAATATTTTCATCATTTAAAACACTTCTGTAATTGACCAACGAATGCGGAAATAAAAGCCCGGTAAGGGAGTGCGTATATACTATATATAATATGTTTGCTTCTGAGTTGCAATAAAAAAGGGAAGTACACAACTCATTGTCATGACAGTTCCGTATTCAAAATTTTAATGTTCTACGGCTAATCGGTTTTGAGTAATGTGAAATACCTAAGTACAGACGTCACGAAAAATACCTTTCGAATCCATTTTACAATCTTTTTTGGATAAAGGACTTGGTGCAAACGGCACGTACAAATATCACGCAAAAAATCGTCCAAATAGATTCAGGAACGTTCAACATGGATATTTCGATTGAAATATGATACCCGATTTTTTTTTCGCGATTACAATATTTCTTTTCGTACAAAGAAATAACAAACAACATCTGTACGTTGAAGTAGTGAAGAAATTTAGACAGAGATCACGAAACAATTACCTCTTGAAAACATTTTATAATTTTGTTTTGAAAAAAAATCTGATGTATATCATGACATGTGGTATCATGATATCTGATGTATATCATGATACCACATGACTTTCTTGTACGGAATATTAAATTATACGCAATTTTCCTGCATTTCATTTAAACATATCGAATTAACAGTTAACGAATTTTGAATTAAGTCTCATTCGTCGATAGCGCATAAACCACAATAGAGTAAGTGCACTCTTTATTTCTATTTAAGTTCTATTTAAGTTCTCTATATTTATTTACCATAGCGACACTTCCGCGTTAGGTTCACTTAACAGCGTTACATCTCATTCATTTTATAACTCAGAGTGCAAAAAAATTATATCAACTAAAAAATTATCACAAGTTCTATTCAAATACTATAATAAATCTAAAACGATGTATAAAAGAAATTAAACAAATAAAGAAGAAACAGTTTTTCACAGACGATTCAACGCCGCTTACCTAGTGCGCATGCGCTAAAAATTAATTCAGTTCCCACTTTGCGGCAAGGCAAAAATACATAAAAATTCCAATATATTCTTTAAAAATTGAAAGATATACAAAAACAAAACATCAAATACAGTTACAACAATTAAAAAAAAACCACTTTTGCAATTAAAACTACAGTTTCTGCCACAAAACAAGGTAATAACTTAAATGATAGTTCCAGAATGAATTGAGCATAATTTAATTCGGAATAATAAAAGAAGACATTACTTTGTTGTTGCGGAGCTTAGTTTCTCCAGATTGGTAACAAATCCACTATTCTGCTAAGTTTCAAATGTAAACAAATATAGATGCCATGCTAAACAAAAATTACGGTTAGGTGCACTTAAAAAAACTTTTAAATTGTTGATAATTCCACAATTATTGCATGTTAACTAAAGGCATTAAAACCTTAACGGAAGATAAGAACCACATAATTCAATCATTTTTAAAGCAAAAAATGCACAATTTTCAAACATATAAGAATAAAGAAACTGGGTTCACTGAGCCGAATAACAGAGTGGATATATATATATTAATATAAGTTTAATGCATCCGATTGCAACCCAAATGGGAAATGCACATCTACATATTACAGCAGTCATATATACAAAATTTCAACGTTCTGAGGTTACTCGTTTTTGAATGATGGGAAATACATACGTACATACAGACGCCAAGAAAAAAAAAATCTCTTCAGAATTAATTTTAAATCAGTCTTGTATTTTTTTGGGGAAAAAGAGTCCTTTATTCTTTCCTTACGTACAGATGTCACACAAAAATATTACTGAATTGCATTTTATAGCGGTCAAAATTGATATTTCCTTTGAAATATGATACTCAAAATTTTTCGCGATTACAATACTTTCTTTTTACTTCGTACAAGGAAGTAAAAAGAGTCCTTTATTCTCTCCACACGTAGACACCCCCTCCCCCAAGAAAAACAAAATCCTTCAAATGGATTCGGGAACGTTCGAAATGGGTATTTCCGTTAAAATACGATATTCGAAATTTTTTGCTATTACAATAGTTCCTTTACTTTGTGCAAGGAAGTAAAAAAAAGTGTTTATCGTTAACATTTAGCAATAAAGCTCATAAACAAATTAGATTTTATATATAATATTTATAAACATAGAATCGGAATAGATATTTAAAATTCACTGTTATTCCGCAACTTCCATGTGTTAATATGGAATTTGCTGGCCATATCACATTTTCTCCTATATATGTTTATCATTTATAATTTTTTCCCAAGTTTTGAGTTTGACCGGATGGCAACTCTGTAAAACGGGATTCCGCCTCTGTGTTCAGTATAATCAGATTCTGTCCATTAAGGATTCAGTTTCATTCTTGGTGGATTTCTTATTATTACTTTTTAAAATATGAAGCTCTTCTCTGTAGATCGTGTTCTGGTGACGCTGAAGCTTTTCTAAATTAATTTCATCAGTGTGAAATTAAACTTTCCGCATGTAATCGAGTTTGGCTCAGTTACTTTGCTTTGAAGTTTTTTAGCAACCGAATGTAGTACTTTCATAAGTTAATGTTATTTTCCAGGTAATTTTAGTTTACTTTTATAAGGTAATTTTTTCATTTTTTTATTAATAAGGAAATTTTATGTTCCAATTTATTAATAAGTTAATTAGCTGTGTTTAAATATACTCATATTTAAAGACTATGTTGCATGCACACAAAGAAAAACCATGAATACGCCCATGCAATGCAGTCCGTTTGCAGAGACTTGAAGCCGGTCGAAATACCGGTGTTTACGGTCTTGATTGCTCTGCGTCTAACTTTATCAAAGCATTAAGGTCAATAAAGCTCCGATAAAACTGAAATTAACCATACCTTTCTTTAAGGTTTTGTGCTAATTTTTACGTTTTAATTTTTGATTTGTTTAATATCCTTTAAGTATACACTTTTGTTTAAAAATTTAGAGTACTTACATATTATCCCGTCAACTGTGGAAATGGCGCAAGCAGCGAAATTGAGCGCCGATTATGGATAATCGTGACATGACAGCACACTCGTAATATCTGCGCTTTCGTCGGATGAAACCCTGAACGTCTGATTCCCGATAAGCCACCTTTTGTTTTTATGAAAAACATTAACTGTTACTGCTGTGTTTTTTCTTGCATTTTGAGAAAAACTTAAAATCCTGCTTGTACAGAACATCAAGCAATGGATTATTTTCAAAGTTTTGAAATCTTACCATTAAAAAAATATGTATTAATGGACACACGGTCAGGTGAAAATGGCCGACAAAACAGAAATAGATTGGAAAAGTTCCCTGCAAAAATGTTTTATTCTCTAAACATAACTTCAGGTATAATCAGAAAACTTAAGAAAATAGTAGAACGCCGTTTTTACGAATCAGAAAAACTAAGCGGGTCGCTTACAGTTTGTTTATTAAATTAAGAAGGGTCACTTTCTTCAGATATCCGCAGGAATGTTTGGCGCAACTTTGGATGGATCTTCGCCAGTTTCCATAATTCGATGGTAGCCAACTTTCATGACCACCGGGCTAAAACTGAAGTACCAAATCTTAAAAGAGTTTTCTATTTTTTCTTTGAAACTGTAGACTGACTCAAATTATTTCTTTAGATGGAGGCATTCTGGGATTCACAGTACTGGAAAAACCCACTTCCCGTTCTTGACCTTCAAGGAAATGATATCTGGAATTCATCAGTAAGTAATCTTTCTATTAAGTATGTATTTTATAGCAAACATTATCTAAGTCCAAATTTCGGTGATTATTTTTTCTGAATTTCTGGACATTTTTAAAGACTTCGAATATCAAATTTTTCAGTAAATGTAGAATAAATCGGCAAATTTAAAATTCTTCTATATTTTTTAACTTTTATCAAACGAGCAGCATTTTTAAGGCAAGTTTCTTTAAGGGTTTAGTTACACAGTGCTGTGTTTCTGGACATGAGACCCCTGATGGTTTGAACATTAATCAGAGTTTTTGGATACTCTTCTTTTAGAACTTTGCCGCCATTTATGATAACCAGCTATTCATGGTTGTTTTCACTTTATTATTGCCTTAAACAGTTTCAGCCATTTTCATACGTTCAAGGGCTGATGGGCGGGTCTCATAGGGGCGGCCAATTTGCATAAATGTGCCGGTAAGTTGACAATTTACTTAATGACTGTTTATGTTTTGGCAAACAATTACCGGCTTGCATTAAGATGCTGGCGTCTTCAGTGACAAAGCGAAGCTCTGTATTCATCGGTGCTTACGAAACTTTTCCTAATTTTCGACAGCCCCATCCGACCTTGTTGTCATTAATGTCATTGTCGCTACACACCTCACGTAACTGGTGGTAAATAGGTGCAGTTTTCTAGTTTTTTTTTCCATAGTTATGTATAGAATTATTGACCGTATTTCACAGCATTTCACATTTGGAGGACAACCCGGTCCCCCCTTGTCAATGAAGACCTTATGTCGGTGGGACGCTAGATTTCCTTAAGCATTTTAATTTTAACTACGAATCATGCAGATAAACTACGTGAATGCTTATAAATGTACCAATGTACAGATGAACGATGGATGGATGGATCTTGAAAAATATCCTACATATATGTTGCATTATTTTTGTTAAATAGTTTTTATGCTATTTTCCATCAATTCCTCTGAAAAAAAAATACGCTTTAAAGTAATTCTTTTCCAAAATTCAGGTCATAAGAATAAGTTTGAGTTGCCTTAAGTTTTGCTCGAATTCTGAAATATTATAAAAATTCCCGAAGTTGTATGAAGTCTCTCCCCACTGTCTATCCATGTCAGCAAACAATTTTGATGCTGAACTGATGCGTTTTTCAGAAACGTGCTACTTAACGTAGTCTTTATACATACCTGTACGTCTTCTCGTTTAATGTATAAAAATACTATCCAGTTTAATGGCAGTATTCATCGAAAATAATATTAAATATCGCTACAGAATTTGATTGGCTTATAAATATATATTTCATTTAAAGCAGCGGATGTTTTTCGATTTTGGAGGGCATGTGCCGAAAATTTTCTCTAGTATACTAATTTGAGGTAACTTATGGAAAATCCTAGGAATAAAACATTTCTATCTCCAGCGCGTGAGAGACAGTCTATTGGAAACTCTAAAGATATGCCGTTTTTTAATATTTTGTGATTTTGCTATTGAACAGAATTTTATGCATGCGACGTAAACACCAAAAACGGGATATTGAATAAATTAAACGCACGAAACGTTAATAATAAGAAGGAAAAAGTTTTTCTTATTATTATTAACGCCATCTTAGTAAGAAAACTGAAATGAGCTGAGAAAGACTTAAAAAACAAAAATGTATATCAGCCCTTAATGCTGCATCAGAAATTCTAAACGTACACTATTCTAAACGAATTCTAAACTTATGCTGCTGTTAATTTATTTTTATTTTTCTGTTGAATTGTATATTGCGTAAATGCAAAAAAAAAAGATGGAAAAGTATGGCAACTGGAGGTTTGAAATTAGATGGGCGCACAAACCTTAATGTTTTTTGATAGGCGACTTCGTTACTCCTGAGTTACAGAAAAGAGATCTTCAAGCCCTATTTTAGAGTTTTCAGTTGGTGTTCAGTTCATCTTCGTGGACGTTTACATGGAACTAATGTGGATGTCGTGCACTTAGAACTAATCTGGAAATGAAGAATGTGCACATAGAACGTCGTCGTGTGTATAGAACTTTCAGAAAAACTTCACAACTTCATGCACATTGAACTTTCAGAAAATCATCCATAAGACATCGTCCACATAGAACTAATTTGGTGTATAATTTTCTGAAAAGTAAGTATATTAAGGACATGAACTGGCTAGCCAAACATCGAAACCTATACCCTATAGATAACACATTGGATGTTCTTGAGAGACCAATTTTAAATTGTTCTTCCTCTGCCTTCCAGCGCAGTGGAACAAACTTTGCTATAAGAGTAGGACTATAGTCCTACTCTTATAGCAATATATAAGCGATACGTATCCTCATATCCAATATGAAGTCTGCTCAGAGTTGTACTACTTTTTGAATCATATCCCCTATTATCCTATATTGTTCGATCTTGCAATGTCTGTTTTAGAACTTGCTTCTCCCATAAGGATGCACGATCGTGCTCATATATCATGACTGTTATATTATTCTTTGCATTATATCAATACGTATAGTTTTTCAATTTTCTGTTTTGTCGAAACTGTTAACATTTTTCTTTTGTCCCAATTTCAAAGTCCATCAATGCTGGGAATAACTGACAAAATAAGAAAATTCTCTAATTTTTAACAGCGGTATATCTAGCAGATTCTTATCTTTCCCTTATACAGGCCCATCAGTCAGTTGTGGCAGAATACCCTAGGGTATCTGCCTGTGAGAAGGGATGTCTTCATGGAGAACTCTTTGATGATATCTGGCTCATATCCTCTTTAAATACGGGGAAAATTACGAAATCAACCATGAAGCATTGTGTCCCGATTTTCTCCTTTCCTTGCATTTGTTGCTTTTAGTGAAGACTCTAATTTTTTGGTTAGTTTTCAATTTGTTTTATTTTGTTTCTAAAGTAGATCAAAGAAATGTTGACCAGAATTGTTTTCTTTTTTATACAGAATGAGGACGACGCTCAAGAGAGAAGGCGTTCAATGGTACAGCAATTCGCCGCCTCTGGTGCAGTACCATGGATATCAGTAGGGGCCGAATACAGACCGATGAAGCATCGCTTTTACAGAGCAGTGCAGAAGGTTACACAGCAGCAGAGAGTCTTGAAAGTGAGCTATTAATTTTAAATTACTCATGCATAATGTATAATTCTTCAGTACAAATCTTTCTGCATTTCATTAGGTGTTGGTGAACGTTCGTCGGTATCTTAAATACTAGAGTTGAAACATTAATGGTTGCAGCTATCGATTTATAACTAATATAAAATTGTCACTTCTGTGAAACTTTTGCTGTCCTTCGACGAAGTTACTAGCACTGTGTATTACCCACTGCCAAAGATTGGAAATCGCAGTATTGTAGGCGCCACCATATGTGATCACGTTTATTTTGATTATTATTGAAGCATGTTTGATCATGATTATTTTCATAACATTAAGTAATGAGGCCGATTGCAACCAAAATGACAGGTGCACAACTACGTGTTATCACAGTCCTATATACAAATTTTCAACATTCTGAGGCTACTCGTTTATGAGTTATGCGATACACATACATATATACTTCTTAAGTACTGACGCCACGAAAAAATCTCTTCAGAATTCATTTTAAATCAGTTTAATAATTTTTTTGGGGGAAAAGAGTCCTTTATTCTGTCCTTGCGTAAATTGTATTCGATAGCTGTCAAAATAGATATTTTCGTTGAAATGTGATACCTGAAACTTTCGCGATTACAATACTTCCTCTTTACTTCGTACAAGGAAATAAAAAAACTGAATATTTGTGTGTATCAATAAAGTTCTCATTAAACCATTTAGCATGCAGTGATACGTGGTTTTGTATTTAAACCATTGAAAACAATCCTACAAAATTTACAAGTATTACGCAAATTCTTGTTGTCTAACGTCTCCAATAACCGTTATTCGGTGTGTTATTTTAACCAAAACCTTACAGATATTTGAATTCGTGTTCTTCACACTTCCGATTCTCTAAAGAATCGAATAATATCCTATTGATAGTAATACTGAAATCTTAAAATTCACAACATTAAGTACATGAAAAAGGACAACATGCCCGTTTTCCAAAATAAGTATTAATATTTAGTACTGCATTTTAAATTCCTTCACAAGTCGTTACCGTTCAGCTTTAAAACAATGAATAATTAAATATTTAATATTTATCAGCGTTTTCAAGTAGAGATAGTACTTTTGTGTGTTAATGTTTCGTGCAAACAGGCCAGAAGAGAAAAAAAAAATTTAAAAATTTGAACCATTTTTACAACTCCAGTAACGAGTTTCACGAGTGAAGATATTCGTAGCAAATCCGGGAATCTTCATCAGTTTAACAAATAATCATTCTTTAACATAAATCTTCATCAGTTTTCACAAATATAAATAGTATAGCCACTAAAAAGAGAGGTAGGCCAACATTTAACACTTTGTAAACCTTATTAACTGAATGCCTCCACGCTATACAAGTTTTTTTTTTTTTCTTTTCAACTTTTCTAAAATAATATTGCTAAGAATGGATGCTAGTCAGTTAAAATTCCATAGCATTCCGTAGGTCGTAACAAAAAATTTCCAAAGTACGTATCTTTGTGAATGTTTTGAAGTTGATATTTTTCAGACATAGTTTTTGTAGGAATTAGAAATTATATTTTAAGGTACAATAATCGTTAAGCAGATGCTAAACAAATGATATGCATATTTCAGTATAAGTGAGGATTTGGAAATGTAAGTTTAGATTATTATTAATATAGTCAAACCTCGTTATAGCAAACTTCGCTCATAACGAACTCCCGGATATAACGAACGAAATTTTCGGTCCATTCCAGTTTCCCACAGACTGTTATTTTATACAGTTATAGTGAACTTCAAAATGTATAAAAATCAGATATAAGGAGCTTTGTGGATATCGTGAACTGAAATGGTTTTGTATTTTTCAGAATTTCTGTAATTTTCAATTAAATAAGGACCTGACTTTTAAATTCGCCTTGCTTAGGCTATTAGAAGAAAGAAAAAAAAAACACATTTATGTTAATATTCTTTCGCATTCGCCCCCACTTTTCTCTATGTCCTAAGAAATAGGCTATATGAGAAAAATGTAGCACGTAATTCTTGGAAAATCATGAAGCGCAAGAAATATACCTTAGAACAGTGGCCGAACTCAAATTACAAGCGGGTTGAATGTTCAATCTGAAGTCAGCTAATGGGCCAGAAAATGTTTTTAACGAAATAAAATTCTTCTACTGAATATTTATCAGAACATACATAAACAATAATAACAATAACAAAAAAACATTCAATTTATATTTATTTTCCATGTGAAACCAAAAAGTTGGAATCTGCAATATATTTCTGTTGCTTATATTTTGAAATTCATATACACCGATAGATAAATATTAATTCTTAAACTGACATTTATTTTAGAGAATTCCAGTACCTTAATTTAGCCACTAAATAACTTTTTTACTTTAACCGAAATAACGGAAATTTCAGAATACTGAACTGCCACCAGTTGTCGGCTGGCAAACGAAATTAAACTAAATTTAATTTATTCAGTTTTATAACTACATTACCCTACTCACATGCAGCCCACCAGCGGCCGAGCGATAAAAGTCGCTGAACACAGGTAGTACGGTCCGAGGTTCGAATCCCACAAACGGGCTGGCTGCATGGAGGTTTACGTAGTTTTCTCCTTGTGTAACGTTTATACGAGCCGTTTTGCTTAGAAAGTCCTCTACGAATGCATTTCTTCTCTTAGGCAGATAGCCCTAGTGTGCTTTGCCGTAATTAAATAAATCAAATCAAACCAACTTTAGTCACATGACCTGGTTTAAAAGCGCAGAACTCCAACCTGTTCAGTCTTTTTTTTTTAAACAGCAGTCGCTCGCATAAGCTCAGTCAACATCTATGTCTCTAAAACTATAAGCCTTGTATTCGCAACAAATGCATAATTAAAATATATTGGCGGGCCGCATAAAATTGCTTCGAAGGACGCGACTTTGATATCACTGCCTTAGTAGATGCTATTGTGGAATAAATCGAGCCAGAGGATTATTGATCTATTGAAACGGAGAGCTTGAATCGATTTTTTGATTCCATTCCAGTTCTTTGAGTTATCCGGTTCGAGGATGATGCTTGTTCATTATCGTAAGCGCATATTTTAGATGGAAATACGTAGTTGCAAAGAAAGGGTCTAAAACATGACTAGGTAATTTTTGATGTAAAATTATTTAAAAACTAGAAAAAGAAATGTAGTAATTGCAGATAATGGTTTGAATTAATTTTTTATATATTTTTATTTAAACTTGCTCTTGCACCTTTGCGGAGATATATCAATGCTAACACTTCTTTCTCTGTGGTTAGCTATCATTTTTTACACTATATAAGAACATAGATGTTATATGTTTAGGTATCAGTTACATTTTTTTATGAATGAGTATACACTATTTCTGTTTGCTCCATTTAGCTTCGAATACTTCGCCATAATTAGTCGACTAATGTTTTTAATTTTCTATTAAATGCTCACGGTTAGTAATGCAATTTCTGTCGCATTTTTCCCTTTGTTGAAGCTTTGAATAAAATACTTTAACGAGAGGTGAAACTATGGTAGTCTTATGCTAAGCGAACAGAAATTGAGGTTAAAGTCACGTATTTAACTCCTCTTCTCCGCGAATCTTTACAACCACCACAAAACGATCATTTGATGCACCCTGGAGCACGCAATCGTTTAGCTGTTATGTGCGTTTCCTCATCTTCCCTCTCCCCTCTCTTCCAGGCTCTTTCACCGGTCGACAGCGCCCCCTGCGCTCCAGAGGATGCGCATCCACCAACTCCGAGCGACGGCCTCCCTGCCGTGGCCAGCCCGGCCTTCTTCCACCAGCAGCTCCTGGGTTTGCTTCAGAAGAAACTCCGACGGGGTTCTTTCAGAAGGAGCCTCAAAATGGGCAACAGGGGAAGCAGCAATGCCCCCAGCCCGGACAAGAAGCCGTCACCCGATGCCGGACAATCCGGTCAGTCCTCAATCCTTTTTTCTAATTTCTTTACAGGATGCTCGGGAGGCGGATCTGGACGTCAAAGAGGACATCTTTGATCCTTTACTCCCAATTATCAACAAAGTGACGGTATTTATGTGAAATTTTAACATATTCCAACTGTTGCTTGATCGGTTAAAGGGACTCTTAAATAGAAACTCTCATGGAGTTCCGTTAGCTAAATCCGTGATAAGAGTGGTTGTTGACATCAGTATTAGGCTTAGTTCTGAGTTAAAATTATGTCAACAAAGCAATCAGAGGAAGCAGTGGGTGAATTTTCTGACATGACAGCAATTAAGCATTAAAAATATTTTAATATAGCATGGATTTCTGGAAGCCAAAAGGAATCTTGAGTTGTGAATAGGTTTCATTTTAAAATTTAAACAGCGTTTCAGTCAGTGGAACGATGTCGTAGGTAAGAGATGTAGGTGCTCTGTTGAGGTGCGCATTTTTATTGACCGTGAAAAAGGAATACGTGGCTTGCGTCCAGAACAATTTCAAATCCTAGAGATATTAATGATGCCAAAACCACTGCATTTGTTGACCATTCTAGTAAATTGAAATTAATTTCGGTAATAGAATCAGAATTCTAAAATATAAAATATTTAATTCTCATATTTAAAAATATAATAACTTTTATGAGACGATTCATGTATTACGAAATTCCAAAAAGAAAATTATAGTCTAAAATTAAGGTTTATTTGCTATTTTCTGCCTTTTTCTATTTAAAACTGAGCTTTTCGTTACACTATTATTCCGTGTTTATAATATAATATTTTCATTCAAAATTACAGTTTACAAAAATAACTAAATAAGGGTAGTAATTTAATACAGCTAATATATTCTGTATTATCAATACATTTCATTTGGAGATAATTCTCTTTCAAATCGTAGCAATATTATTGTAATAAATACGGCTAATAGAAATAATTAAACACATCTAATATATTTTATATTAATAACATAATATTAATAATTTATTATATTATTATGCTATTATCAAACCAGTATTGACTGATACTGTAACATTAGCAGCAGTACTTATTGAAAGTAGATGCGACTAATTTAAATGAAATAACCAATATTTTATTACTTGTTTATTAGTAGATTTATAGCATACTATTATATACATTTGAATAGAGTTAATACATTCCAGGCTTATAATATGCTGCTTTGTATAAGAATAATTCTTAATCAAATACTGAGTAAGGAGATTTTGAAGGTAGGAAAGCAGAATTAGTGAAGGGATTTGGAAGTGATACTTTCAACACGCTGTATTTTTTGTAATAAAAATACGATGTTCATAATTTTTTTTATAGAAGTGGTTATTAATAATCATTTAGATTTCAATTGTTTCAAGTTTATCTCTTTGAAATCCTTTTCACATACATTTGGGTATATTTTCCAAATAAGTTCTCAAATGAATATTACAGTCACAAATCTAAACGGTGCATACTTTTACTTCTTATTTTACTTTGAAAATTGAGATTCAGTATTTAAGGAATTTATTACAGCAATTTCTCGTTAGAATTATAAAAAGCACTGTAAACATAACGTGTCTCTAATTTCAAACTCATTTCCTGATTGCCTACGTGCCAATTTAAATCCTATTAATCTGAGTGTTTAGAATGAATTTCATACTCCGATATTTATTTCCCCATATTAGTTGATTATATTTCAGTCATTTCTTTGAAATTATATTAGAATTATATTTCAATATATTTTAATTCAGTGATTATTTTTAAATCACTAAATTTAATATTGCATGATCAGAAAACGTTTCTTAAGTATCATAGCAATAGAAACTTGACTTTAAAAATGAAGCTCTTTGTTTTATTCATAGCAATAATTTTCTGTATAAACCTTCGTTATAGTTAACCAATTACCAGTTTTGCATTATGTTGCATTTCAGACGACATGTAGTTTATATTTTAGACGTATTTTCATTTCATTTTATTTACTTAATGTTTTTTGGCCACTAGTTACTATTCTTGATTTTGTTTCTTAGATGTGGCAACAGAACAATTTATAGAATTATCAAAAAACGTATGTACTAGGTAGCAAGTAGGCTTATTAAAAGAATTTTTGTTATTTGCACGAAAGATGCATTTATTTAAGATTCAAATCTATTTTCATCGAGAAATGAATACTTTAGAATATGATTATTAGTTTCTAGATTTCGTGATACGCTGGTAGCATAATAGTTTATTTTGAAGCATAAGCGAACATATTAGATATTAAGTAATTTACATTGCTTTTAAGGTATTTCTGGTTTCTCTAGAATGCTTATGTTAAACGTGTTCATGCGAAAATACTGTAAATTGCATATTTTGTAAATTATCAACAACTAGTGAATAATTTTGAAATTATAATATATATATATATATATATATAGTTCAGTTTGAAATTTTCGTCTCTCGTTATATGATTTTTGGAAACATTACGATCAGTAATTTCAGAGTTTTGTAGAAATACTTTGTTTTCAAAATCTGAAGCAACGCGCATAAGTACTTTCTTTTTATGCAGATATTATAGTTTAAAAAATGAAAAAAAATGTTTGTTGTTTCTAAGCCTATTCGGGAAATAATTCCAAACACTGTTTAAAACGTAATGAAAAGTGTATTATGTTACTTTCAAAGGTGTTTGAATCAACGGGAAGAAAAAAGCTAGTGAATTAAATAAGCCTTTTTATTTGAATTCACGGCTTAAATATGTAAAAAGAAAGCGTTAAATTGTTAATGAATGTTAATATAAGATCCCGTATTTATTTCAGTTGTATACGATGTCATTCAAAATGGATTATAATTTCTCTTTATGACATTTTGTTTTTGGAAGCATAATTGTTTAAAAGGAATAAAATATTTGACAATTTTCTTTACATACTGAGAAAAAACACCAATATATAAACTACTGGAAATGAATTAAAAGGAAACAAATATGAAAATAGATGACAATGCGACTGATAGATTCGTTGTTTCATGTAAACTGTCAATATTTATATAGAATACGTATCCATTGCGGCTTGTTTTTTAAGGTTTAATGATTTAATTTATTATTTCGAAATCCAAGATGTTAGAACCATCTTTCTGTAACTATTTTGCCGTTTTCTTTGTTTAATCATATGACGACTGTAGACGTCAGTAGGAAATGACAAGGCAATTCAAAGAAAGAAGAACCGGATTTTAAATTTATATATCTTTTAAAAAATAGAAAAGTATAATTTGTTATATTCATTCTTTATTGATGATATGTACTTTGGAAAAGGAACACTAATATAAAAGATGAGCAATACATCTGCATTTATATTCAGAATTATTTTTAAATGGAATTGTATAAATTTATGCGGAGTGATAACACTTTTCATGCATAACACCATTACATATAAATGCACAGGTAAACGCTGAAGAGCACTTCATAATGATATAAGTCTGTAGCATGTTCAGAAAAAAAAGCTCAGAAAAATCTTAAGACTTATGAATTGAATATGAAATATGATCTCTCTGGATTTGTTACACACAGATCACGACATGTTTCAGTGCTCGCAATAACGTGTTTAACCATAGTTTGGGGAATTACGTTCTTCCTCCAGCTACGCGGTTTTCAGGGCATTTACTCCTCCAGGTGAAGCTTATCTTCGTGCATTTGCTTTCCCACGATAGCTTCGCATGTTCTCTATAGGTTAAGATCAGGAGATTTTGCTGGTCACAATATTCGCTCAGTATGTTCACATTCAAGAAATTCGTCAAAGAGGTTTTCTAAATGTGGACTAGCAAAATAGTTCATAAATAAAAATTCAAATCCATATGCAGCTTTGAAAAGTCTTACACGAGGTGCTAAGACCTCTGGTTGGTCTCATCTCTGGTCACATCTCTGGTCTGGTCTCTCATCCACTGTTAAAAACGTCTAGATGACCGTGCCCATCGATCAGTAATCGTCCCCATACCATCAAATCTGCGTTACCCAAACTGTGACGTTCTATAATGTTCAAAAGAAGATTTCGCATTAGCGTTTCCCCAGAAGTAAACGCATTTAGAATCCTTTGTAAAATAAGCCTCGAATTATCAGTAAATGTCTCAACTGATACCTCTTTTGTTGCAAGACATGCTCTTGGCTTTCTGTCATAGTGGCCTTTTTCATTAAGCCTTATTTGCACAGTTGCTGTGAAACAATTCCATTGGCGTCTGCAAGCTTCGAACTAACTTCCTGTTAATTGATCTTGAGTAGTAGTTCACTAACCTGTCCAGGCCTCCTCACAGCAATTCCAGAATTCTAGAAAATACTCACATATTTCCTGACCTCCATTATTGTCTGCTCAAATTTAGAACGCCAATGATTTATCACATAAGATTTTTCTTTGTAGAGTCGTTAAGGATTTTTTATGCTGGAGAAGTGAAAAATGAGCAATGCCCTCACCGGGACTTGAACCTGGACCTCCGAATACGCGCCGAGTGTGCTACCGTTACACTACGAAGGCATGCAGAAAGGAGGGAGAATATATCTTGTATCTTAGTGATACTTCAAAACATAACAAATCATTTTGAGTCTTTATCCACTAAAATCAAATATTGCAGAAATTCATTCAGATACGTAAAGCCTTGATTTGCATATTGAAATATTTAATCACTTTTGATTGAATATAATGCTAATTAAACTTTCCCACATTCCCTGAAAAAATGGATTACATCGATTGGATGTTTCATGGAACATCATTAGTTTTCGATATGCAAAGATGAAATTGGACCATGAGGGTACTTTTAAGGCGGCAAATATGCCACAATACCTTTAATGTCTGTTCAGTATGTTCTTTTCCTTATTCTGGCGTTTCCACGGGAATTAAGAGATTGAATAAGAAACAGAGTATGATTAGTATCATATTAAAATATTTCTCTACAGAAAATGGTTCAGCATGTAATGTCTTACAATGGGACAGATCTCAGTAATTTTTTATATTTAATGCATTTTATTATAATATTTAAAACCTGTCTCGTTAAGCATATTACGCATTTTAAAGGAATACTATGAAAATGTTTAAATCTGAAAAGATAAAGTATGCACAAATATTTTATAGTCTTCTATAATCTCAAATTTTTTTGTAATAAATGTTTATATCTATACTCAGATAAATCGTCCAATGAAGCTTCTAAGAGTGCCAAAGAAGTTCCAAAAATCCCCAAACTCTTGAAACCGGATGTTTCGCAGACCAGGTTACCATCTCCATCGCCACCTAAAGGTAAGTTAGTCTCTATATTGAGTTGCTCAGAATGTGTTTTAAAAATTTCAGTCTTTACTAAGCATTCAGTGTTTAAAAAGTGCATTTAAGAATACGTATTAAACGCTAAGAGATATGTTTGTAATAAATGCTAAAGAAAACTGTTTTCTATTTTTTTAAGCTTATTAGTCATTATTTAAGTATAGGACCTTCCAAAAGTATTGAATATTTTGTCAAAAATCCATACATCGAATTTAAGAAATTCATAGCAGAAATCTGATTTTTAAGATTCGAATTCATATTTTATTGGCCGAGGAAAAAACAGTAACAAAGCTGGAATTGTATAAAATTCGCATAATCCTGTAACTAACAGCGGTGACAAAAAGGAATAAGGCGTAAAATATTATTAATTAAGGTAAAAAAAATAGAATATTTTTCTTGGTGAGAATTTTTTTGCACCGCTGAGTGGGTTGCGGAACATGAGAACTTTAGGATTATCTTTTAGGGGATTATCTTTTAATTCACGAATAACCAAATTGTCCCTCGAGTGCTTTATAGCATAACTAAACAAATCAAACCAAAGATAATTTTCCCTAAATACGGAATATATCCGCGAGTTTCAAATATTTCCTATTAATTTTTTAGTTCGTTTTTGAATTGCTAGGTTTTTTTCATATTTAATTCATTTTAATCGCACTTCCATTTTTAAAATCATTTAAATATCTTTAATACAAATAAATGCCCACTAGAGTATCTCAGTTCCTGAATCTAATCCATAATACTGAATTTCATTTTCTTCCTGTTAATTTTGAAAGACTACTGCAATGTTTAAGTCAAACAGATGAACAAATTGGAATTTTTAAAGTATTGTTTCCCAGATTTGCACAAGACTGTCGCCCACTGGCTTTTAATGCAGACAAATAGTTTCGAAATAAAAAATGTGCCCATATATTGAAACAAATCTATCCATGTGCATTATATACATATTTTTAAGAAATTATAATTTAAAAAATACAAAATTTTCTATATTAAAAGGATTGTTCCAGCCTAGGAAAAAATGCTTAGTGTAAATTGGTGTTATATTGCTGTATATTGGTAGTGTTTTAATATTGGTATGAAATTATTACATTATTAGATTAAATATTAAAGTTGAAAAAAGCGTTTTCCTAAAACGTTAATTAGGAACGTGTAATAAAAGTGTGTAAACATATATATGGGAGAAACAAATAAAAACAACCCCCTTTGCTTAATGCTTTTAATATAACTTTTCAAGGGGTTAGTATTTAAAACATTAAACTCGGATGATTAATGAGTGCCGAACACTCGTTTTGTTACTGACATTATGAGACTCAAATCGCCGCTATCTAATTGTCCAGAAATGTTAAATAATATTTCGGATAATCTCTTAATCATCTATATACATATACATACATGGCCCACCAGCGGCCGAGCGGTAACGTCGCTGAACACTGGCAGTTCGGTCCGAGGTTCGAATCTCGCGAACGGGCTGGCTGCATGGGCGTTTTCGTGGTTTTCCCCATGTGTAACGTGTATACGAGCCAGTTTCCCTTAGAAAGTCCTCCACGAAAGTATCCATCCCCCTATGCAGATAGCCCTAGTGTGCTTTGCCATAATTAAATACACCAGCACCACACCACCCGGGGAATGGGCCGGCTGCATAAGCGTTTTCGTGATTTTCTTCATATGTAACGTGTATACGAGCCAGTTTCGCTTGAAAAGTCTCCTCGAAGGCAACCTTCCTCTCAGGCAGATTGCTGTCGTGTGCTTTGTCATAATTAAATAAACCAAACCAAAGCAGTCGCGCAGACGTCTTGAAATCTCACCGTTCGTTCTGAAAATTAAACAGTACTGAATTATAGAGTCCTATTCATGGATCCTTTAAGTCTTTCAGACTCACGGCTTACGAGCAAATTTTCAGCCCGTCTGAAATATTACAACAAAATATTAAGGAGGTTTTTAAATAACTTTTATTAGTTAATCTCAAAATTAAAAAGAAGCCCCTCCCCTTATGAGACACAAAATGCTTCCACCTATGCGCAGTAAAATAATAATGTTGAACTTAAAAGGTATCGCACTCGCAGACCACATACATTTGACCTGCTGAAACAGGTTCCAATCTTATGGCGCGGTTTAAGGTTGGCTAGAACTGTGGCTAATGCCGGACTATTAATGGGCAAACATTGCAAACGCCGCTGTCAAAAGCTCTGCAAATACAAAACCTTCCCTTTAATTTTTTTTCAATTTAATTTGCATCCTGGTGAGACCTAACGGGCAGAAAAAGCTGTAGTAAAGGTTCGAATCATAAAAAATGATTAAATAATATAAAAACCTATACATTAAGCCGAAATTTTGAACAACTTAGCATACTTTTGTAATACCAAGTAAAGTTTTGTCCAAGTCATTAAACAAATGTCTAATTTGAAGTAATCTTTAAATCCTCAAAATGGTTTTTGAAGTAATTATAAAACTTATGAGTTTACACATAAAAATCTAGCTTTTCAGAAAAAAATTTCATTGTTGTACATACAGCTGAAACCTTCTTGATTTTAAGATAAAAATTCAAAAATATTAAATAAACTAAAGAGTTACAAGATACAAAGTACAATTACTTAAATATCATCTACTGTGCCAGAATTTTCTATGCTAAAGAAAATAATAAGACTTTTATTTTACGACATAGCTAGTTATAGGTTCTGAAACAGATAATAAAGTTTCCTTCGAATGAATGAATACATAAAACCACCCTGTTGTTAACTTAGACAATATATGGGAGAAACAAATAAAAACAACCCCCTTTGCTTAATGCTTTTAACATAACTTTTCAAGGGGTTAGTATTTAAAACATTAAACTCGGATGATTAATGTCATTTACGTCATTCTTTCTTGACTTGGAAACCAGCTTATTAGAGTGTCACCTTTATGACTTTCGTCTAAAAGACGATGGACATAAAATTGGTCATTTTACGACTAAGTGACAGAAAGGTGATATATACGTATTCCTCGACAGTGGGGGTGGTAAAATTTGAAAATCAAATCCACATTGGTATTCCGAATTCGAAATGAGGTTCTAAGAATCTTGTTGGAATAAAATTTAACTGCGTAAGATTTTGTAACTCGGTGTAGGATTATTTTCCGTGAAAAACGATTCTTCTGCTTCGTTTTTCGTCATTGGAATTTTTAAGAAATTTATAGAAGAGATTCGGATCACTTGATTACTGACCAAAATGTCAGGTCAAGGTCAATTAGAAAAATTTTTAATTCTGTAACTTATTTAATGTTTATATTTATGCTAAACCTAGCAACACATTTTGATATAATTGATTGTAATGTGCATTTAAAGCCATAGATATTATACCATATTTCCTTGGGTATCTTTCTTTATCGTTTTACAGCTGGGTTCTGAAAATTTTAAAAATATCCCCATATTCTTCCCCTTCGTCTATTATACCAACATTTTCCTTCGAGACCTAATTTATTGGTAAATTATATTCCCTTGATTATTTTTAATTTTATTCGGTGTATTCAGTTTATATTTGCATTTTTGTATTAGCATTTCATCCATTTTATTTTCCCTTGTATTTACTATTTCAAGTTCATTTTATTCAGATTCTTCGTTAAGCCAACTAGATGCGGCTGATGTTCTCATACCTAAAAAACTCTTTAAACATAAGATTAGACCTTACTTCTATTATTTACATTCCAGCTTATTATAGCCTTTAGTGTTGATGTGTTCAATCTTCGGAAATCTGGGTTTTTTGTTCGCACCTTTCTACTTCGTTTCTCTGGTGTCCCTTTTGGGAACTGTGGTCAAGACTCATTCATATGGCATGTCCCTAAAGCCCTTCTTAAAAATTACCTAATAACTGTACAACTGAGCAGGACATGTCACGCCTGGGCTCATTTGTCATCCGATACTGCCATAATATCCGGCAGATATTGTTACGTTCATATTATTTATTGAAATGTGCTTTTTATTTTTAAAACAAATATTATATGCAAGCCATGAAAGCTGAGCATACAGAAAGGTGTAATGTGCATTTTCGTTTATATAACTTTGAATGAAAAATACTGAATCCTAAGTTTATTTTGAAAAATACTATGAAAGGGCTTTAAACAAAATGCAACTTTCTAGAATCAAGAAATATAACGAAATATAATTTTCTAAAATAAAACTACATATTTTTAGAACATATTTTTAGAAGGACTAGTTCAGAGCCCCAAATTCGTAAACTGCACCCTTGCTTTTTTTTATACAGAAGAAACATCTAATTTAATATTTGGGAGTGTTTCTAAGCCACAGGTTCTCGACCAGGTGGAAATTTCATACTTTCAGAGGGGGAATGCGATCAGCCTTTTAACCCTTTGCGGCACAGTGTGCCCGATCCAGAAGACACACCTAAAAATTTCCTTCTGTACGCAAAGAAAAATTGAATGAAAAAGGATTTATAGGTTACTCTGAGCCTTCTTTATTAATAGTAGATGGCAGCTCAACACAAACCAGTCCATATATTTTAGCCATGTTTAGTTTTTTTAAGAACCTCATTTTTCAAAGAAATCTTCCAGATTTTTTTAGGGTATAAAAGGAATTGTTTGAAAAGAAGTTTCTATGTTATTTTTTGACTGTATGCTAATTGCCTTATTCTATATTAGTTTTAAATTTTTACCTTGAAATATTGCCTAAAATCAAACGGCGAATCTTAGATGTGTCCAGGATGGACTCACCGATCATTTAGGACAACTGAGAGTCTGTATTCTTTATTTCTCCGCATCTCGTCGATCAGTTCATTGACAAAAATGCTCGTTTCAGCACTCTTTTCGAAGCTCTATTCAATCAGTGTGCCACCTCGGGCACACCCACAGAATTCAAACGATAAGTGCTATCTTCACAAAATTTTACTTGTGTGCTCCTCTAGTCCTAATTAGACTGCCTACCTTTTTTTTCCATCAAAATTCCAATCTTAAAAGGTAGCGTGCCGGAAAGGGTTAATTACCTGTTAGTATTTAGTTTTAGTTTATGAATATAAAAAAAATATTGAAGTTTGTTATTTACCAGCGTTTTTTAACACTGGTTTTCGTTTAATTTATGAAACATATTAAAAATTAATGTATATTTTAAAAATGTGTATATGTATTTTTCCAGTTTTGGAAAGGAGGAGGGAATGATCATCCAGCAATGGTAGAAGGGGTAAAAATGTTTGAGAAACCACTGTTCTGTACACTGTTACTGTTGGTTTTTCTGCCGTAATATATTTCGTGCTAAATAAATAATTTTACAGGAAAGCTGTTTCTTTAGCATTTGAGTTACTAGACAAATAAACTGGCTGGAAGATTTCCTGCGTAAAATAAATACAAGCCAATATATATTTAAAACGTTTTTGGAAGATATGTTTTTCTAGGCATGTAGTTCGTGCGTGCTTTTCGTGTTAGTTTTTGATATAATTCTGTTATAATTTCCTAAGCAATTACATCTTTTTTCATTTTTTGCTTGGTTTGCATGTGGCTAAGTGGTATGATTGACACTGAACATTGGCTTTTCGGTACATAATCTTAGTAAAGGGGCTGGCTGCATGATAATAATGTTATATAATTTTTTTTAGCTCAAGAGGGCGTCAGCGTGTATGAGTCTTGAAAGGAAATTCGGTGGCGTATCACTTTAAATGTCCGAATTACTTTTCAGATTGTTGCCATGAAATATTATCGCCGTGCATTACTTTTAAGTAAATAAAATAACGAAGACTCTGCATGAATGCATATATGTTTCTAGTACTTTGAAAAAATGATGGTACCTAGAGGGCCATCAAATTTTCAATAATGTAGTCCTCCATCCGAACATGGAACCCACCAGCGGCTGAACGGTGAAGTCGCTGAACACTGGTAGTTCGGTCCGAGGTTCGAATCCCGCGAAAAGGCTGGCTGCATGCGCGTTTTCGTGGTTTTCCCCATGTGTAACGTGTATACGAGCCAGTTTTCCTCAGAAAGTCCTCCACGAAGGCATCCCTTCCCTTAGGCAGATAACCCTAGTGTGCTTTACCATAATTAAATATATCAAACCATTCGAACATGGGCACCCGGAAGCCCGAATTTCGAACTTTATATTTCATATTTTGAAAACATTTAATGAATTCTTAACATACTCATTGATTTGGTAGCGAACAGTGGTGACAGTGTACAGATTGAAACATTGCTGTTTCCAGAGCGCGAGGCTGTCTATCGGAAATTATAAAGATATGCTTTTTTTTATATTTTGTGATTATGTTGTTCAGTCGAATTTTATGTGACGTAAGTGCAAAAAAACGCGATATTTGATTAATAAATTTAGCACATAAGACATAATAATAACATAATAATGCATAATTAATAATAAAAAGAGAAAAAAACTTAAGAACCACCTACTAGGAAACCTGCACATTGATATGATGAACTGAGGAAAGACTGAAAAAGATAGGAAAATGTACGCCAACGCTTAAAATTTCATCAGGAACTGTAAACACGTGTTGCTTTTAAAGTTTTTGTAATTTTGCTGTTGAATAGTATATGAAATACACATTTTGACTGTTCTCGAATCCATCTGAACGATGTTTTTGCGTGACATCTGTAAGTAGGGACATAATAAAGGTCTCTTTTATCCAAAACTGATTAAAAATGCATTTAAAATGGATTCAAAAGAAATGTTTTCGTGACGTCTATATACGTACGTCTGTTACGCGAGATATCTACATAAATACGTACGTATGCACGCATGTATTTGCATAACTCAAAAAGAGTGGCTTCAGAACGTTGAAAATTTGTATGTGGCTATTACATGAAGTTGTGCACATCGCTTTTCGTTGCAATCCGCCCGCACCAAAAGTGTATATATATGTAATGATTTTAAAATGCTTAGATAAAAACAGTGGAACTTTTAACAGCTTCGATACTGCGTAGATGACCGAGAATACTGTAGCGGGTTGAAGGTGGCAGAGTGTAAAGCATGATGACGCAATTTAGCACAACGTATCTTGAAAAATCGCAATTTTTATTTTTTACGCATATCAAATCATCCTTATTTTACATATATATAGAGAGAGATAGAGTATATATATACCCATTCTGTTACTCGGCTCGGGGGGCGTTCAGTTACTTTTATTCTTATATTTTGGTAAATTGGGCATTTTTTGCTTTAAAAGTGATTGAATTATGTTGTCGTTAAGGTTTTTAATGCCTTTATTTAATCTGTATGCAATAGTTGTAGAATTATTAATAATTAAAAGTTGTTTAACTGCTGCTAAGTTTAAAGAACCCTCCATTGGTTTATATAGGAAACTTAGTAGAATAGTAAATTAAATAGAATAGTAGAATAGTAATTAAGTTTCTCTGCACTTTCAGTGTGTTTTGGTCGAGTGGGACCAAAAGTAAACTTTCAGTTTTGTGCACCGAAAACCTGCCTTCTTGCACGCTGGCCTAATTGCTTGTTTTTCCTTCCAGGCTCTAATTTTAAATGCAAAAAATTTTTTAACTCATTTAACTGTATGTGGTGTTTTATGTTTTTCAGGGTTTTACAATTTTTAATAAAGACTTTTTAAGTTTTATGTATTTTTGACTTGCCTCAAAGCGAGTACTGAATTAATTGAATGAGAAATATATCTCCAATGAAATTAAAGGAAGTAATTTTAAATGAAATGCAGCAAAAAGTGTGTAAAATTTAATATACCGTAAAAGGAAGTCATGTGGTGTTTGTTCACATCAGGTTTCTTAATTTTTACGTTCAGCTAGACGCTTTTTCACTTTCAACTTTAACATACTAAAAGTACCATTTTACTTCCTTGTACGAAGTAAAAAGGAAGTATTGTAATCGCGAAAAGTTTCAGGCAGCATATTTCAACGAAAATATTCATTTTGACCGCTTTCGAATGCAATTTAAGGATGTTTTTGCGTGATATCTGTACGTAAGGACAGAATAAAAGACTATTTTTCTCTAAAAAAATTATAAAACTGCTTTAAAATGAATTCTGAAGAGAATTTTTCGTGGCGTCTGTTCGAACGTATGTACGTACGCATCTCGCATAACTCAATATCGAGTAGCCGCAGAACGTTGCAATTTTGTATATAGAACTCCTATAACATGTAGATGTGCACCTCGTATTTTGGTTGCAATCGGCCGCGCCAAACGTATATAAATATATTTATATATATATCCACTCTGTTACCCGGCTCAGTGATCTCAGTTTCTTTACTCTTATATGTTTGTAAATTGTACATTTTTTGCTTTAAAAAGGATTGAATTATGTTGTTCTTATGTTCCGGTTAAGGTTCTTATGCCTTTAGTAAATCTGTATGTAATATTTTTTAGAATTATCAAGAATTTTAAAGTTGTTTAAGTGCCGCTAAGCCTAATAATTTTTTTGATGGCCGCCATTGCTTGTTTACATTTGAAACAGCAGGATAGTGGATTTGTTGCCAATCTAGAGAAACGTAGCTTCGCAACAATAAAAATAAGGCCTTAATTTATTATTGCGAATTAAATCATGCTTAATCCTGTCTGGAATTTTTTCGAGGAAATAAGTGCTTAAGATTTACTTAATTTTTTATAATTTAATTTTTAATAATTAGTAATTTTTAATACAGATATTTTGATTATTGTATTTTTGCCTTGTCGCGAAGTAAGAACTGAATAAATTGAATGAGAAATACTCAATGGTCTGTGAAAAACTGTTTTTGTTTTGTTTGCTTAATTTCTTTTATACATCGTTCTAGCTTTATTATAGTATTTGAATAGAACATGTGGCAACGTTTAGATAATTCTTTAAATGATATAAATTTTGTGCATTCTGAGTTATATATGAGCGAAATATAATACTGTTAAGTGAACCTAGCGCCAGAGTGTCGCTATGGTAAACACATAGAATGAATTTTAAAGAATGCATTTATTCTATTGTGGTTTATGCGTTGTCGACGAAGTAGATTTAATTCAACCCAATAACTTTAAATGAAATGCAAGAAAAATGCGTATAATTTAATATTCCGTACAAGGAAGTCATGTTGTGTACACAGGAAAGAGATTTTTGTAATTCCTTTGAACCATCTACCAATTTTGAAAATTATTTCCAGGTTTCCTGCTCATATTCTTACTCTTTACCATTCCTACTCTTATTCTGCATTCTAATTAAACGAAAATAGTAATAGGCGGTCATGTTCAAAATGCCAAATCTTTATCTCAAAATGCTAGAGAGAATATTTAAATAGAAAGTTGTGTTCATAAAGTATGAACAAAATTTTGCATATATATAATTATATATATATATATAGAATCTGTAATAATACAAATATACCTCTATCTTTATTGCATTCTTTCTTCAATCATTTTCGTTGCCGTAGAAGCTTTCTAATGAATATAAGCTCTGCTAGGAATTTATTTGTATTGCTAAAAGTTCTGCCCATCTACTGCTGACCTTTTCATCCGTTAGCGAGGAAGACTGTAATTACCATTTCGACATGAACTCAGATGAGGAAGTCCTTGATTTACAGAAGACTGCTTTAGTTCATAATGTCAATCTGTTTACCACTTCTTTTCGTTTTCTTTTCCTCTTAATAGGTCACTTGGTGTGGAAAAGAATGTAATTACGTATAAAAGGAGCGCTAAGAATTTTATTTACTAATGGTTCCATTTATTTTTGCCAAACTAATAAAACTAGAGCGGATTTTTTCGCGATATATAAAATTTGGCAAAAATTAGCAGAGCAACAACCTCGTCTTTGGCATAGATTTAGTCAATAACTCAACCGATTTCGAAGGCAAACAGATACAGGTGACGGAGGACGGGGGCGCCTGGTGTTTAACATAGGTAAACAGGCGTGTGTCCCACGCCCTCCCCTATCTAGGAACAACAACTCCCTGGGACCCCGTGAGGTTGCCTCGGGAGTTTATAATACAGATATAAAGATCAATAGATGGCCAAACCGGGGCTGAGGATTGTTGTTTGACAATGGTTAGGTGACAATAGCTTTGTGGGTGTGCATGGCCGTTAGAATAACACATATACATAAAAATATACAAAACAAACACAAGAGTTAGATACATGTACAGACAAAAACAAACAAATACTAACAGGTACGAACATAAAAATGCATTGATTTTAAGAAAAATATGAAGAGAGACGCATATATGATAGTAATACAAAAGTAAAATACTAAAATACTAAAAAATGCTAAAATACAGAATGGGGTAAAGGGAGTCATATGTGTATTGCTGGTATCCTTGTGTTTGCAAGTGTGCTGTGAGTACTTAAACACAAAGATGAAGCAATGAGTACCAGATGTAGAGTTATGGTGCCAGGGATTCGTGTTAGAGTTCGTTGAAAGTACAGTCTGCACTATAGTTCAAATTTGCGAGAGTTGAGGCTACACTAAAGTTTAGAGTACACTGTGGTACTAATAGGACTCAATTTGGAGTTTGGCACAGTCACTATGTTTTAACACAATTGCTATAGGTTGGTACAGTTCCATTTTTTGTATTATATGACATCAAAAAAGCTGGCAACGGTTTTTGGCGATTAATTTTTGCGACCTAATTTGGCAAGAAATTGCGAAAAGTTGCCCAATTTGGTGGTAATTTGGCGATATTTCCGTTCAGTCCCTGTATAATTTTAATTTATATCAGAATTGAATAACTGTTATTAATTGAATTGAATAACTGCATTCAATCTATTACCAAATCATACGCACGTAACACTCTGTTTCGGCTTTTACTGGTGTGCAAACATCTGTGTAATCAGTTGGGATATTGATTCTTTAGACATTCTGGAGAGGTAGTTATAGTTGATTGTTAACAGTAATATTGCCTCTTTCAAAAGGGCAGATATCTGGCTCATTAAAACACTTACTGTAACGTTATATATGATACACAACGATGTTATACTATATTGTTACGAATTGTCCAAGCGCGGTAAGATATCTTCTCCGCAAAGCAGGTTTAGGATTGCCAGAAAATGGCAGGGGAAATAGGGGTTGCCACATTTGGCAAGAAATCGCCCATTTGGCGAAATGCCATAGACGGATGGAGAACCTTCTGGAATGAATTTTTACCGCTTTAGCCCAGAATGTTCTTTAACACAAGCCAAAAGCTATATAAACCCTGCTGGTACGCGGTGGGTCAGTCAGTCCGTGCGGAGTCCATCGAGTTGATAGTCAGTCAGTGAGTGCCTAGTGCCGAGTCGGTCGTCGAGAGAATCTCTTAGAGTATCGCGAGTTGGTGCATCGTCGAATTTGATCTTAGAATGCGTTGAGCTCCGGAAACGGAGTCGAGGAGTCGGGAACTGTACTCTAGTGTATCGTCGAATGCATCGCGAGTGGTAGCGTGGAGAGTCTCGAGAGTACGTAGAGTTCTGAGAACGACAGAAGAGAGTCGGGAGCTGTACTCTGGTGCTTTGCCCTGAAGCAGTCTACACCGTTATAGCCTGATAACTTGGAGGCTGTGTCGCTGTTTGTGTCAGCGTATTTATAGTAGTTCTTCCCCGACTTTGAAACTTTCTTGAATAATACTGGCCAATAAAGTGTGTTTTCGATACTTCATCAAGTGCTGTTCTCGTTATTCACTCCAAATAAACGAAACCCGAACGTACCCTAATGTGAAGAAATGTAACGTAACAATATGATACTGTATGATAACACGATGACGCGTTATTGCAGTAGCCACTCCAGTCTTCGGATTTATCCCATGTGATATTTTTCTGGTGGAGAGTTGTCAGATTTTTACTATCATAACAGTATCGTTGATGTTATGGTTTTCATCGATCTTGAAGTAATTTTACGCATGTAGAGAAAAAAAAAGGCTTAGCGCACAGATTGAATTTTGAGAGAACTTTAAAAACCAGGAAGAGTTTGTTTCTCTGTATAAAATTTTGCGTAGGTTACATAGTTAATGTTTTGGGGGGATGGGGACAAAATTATAAATAATCTTATAATTAGCACTTGAAAGATAAATTTGCATTATTATTACCATGAATCCCTTTTCAGCTGACAATACTTTTTGTAAACTGTATTGAAAAATTAAAATTTTATATTTTTATATCTTAAATTTTTGAATGAATAGACAATAACTTTTATGTTACTTTTGGGACTCGCCTCATCTTTTGCTGAATATTTCGAATGTCTCTAGAAAGCAAAAAGTAACAGTTCCTGTAGATTTTTATGAGTTTTTATTTCGGGATAAGTAGATGTTCGCTGTGAAGTATATCATAGAATACACCATAGAATAGTACTACATCATAGAATGTTATTTTTTTTTACTCTCAGTATTCTTAAATTGATTCTTCGCTACAAAAGTACAAAATTCTATAAAACTATCGAAAAATTACAAATGCAGTTAAAGAACTAAAATAATGATTTTCCATTACTTAAACGCATTCATAATTCACAGCATTTTGGGATTTAGAATAGTCTTAAGGTATTTTTAAAAATATCTGTAATTCTTGATCACATGAAATACATGATGTAGTTCAAGATATTACCAAGTGAGTGGCAAAAATATTTCCAAACTGGGTAATAACTGGTTCTTCTCCTTAGTAATTATTTTACTTCTTTAATAAATTATATTTATATGTCTTTCTTTGTAGTCCTAGGTTCGTTGGTTGAATCGGAGAGTGGAGAGAGTTTGGTATCGTCCTGTAGCCAAGAATCAAATCGAACTCCAGATGTCCGAGTGGATCTTGCATCCAGTCCGGATACAAGTTCGGTGTCCAGTTCACTTTTCGTTGACGTCCAGGAAAAGGTACATTTTCTAATTCATTTCCTAGACTAAAATTATTCTCGATGTCCAACATGTTTGTTATTGAGCCATTCGGAGATATTTACAATTATGTATAATTTATCTTTAAGTGACTCATCCGAGGCCCCGAGTGGTAAAGTCTATGAACACTGGTAGCTCGGGTCCGGGATTTGAATCTTGGCGATCGGGCTGGTGCATGGGTGGTTTCATGGTTTTTCCCCTTCTGTGAACTGTATCCGAGCAATTTTCTCTCAGAAAGCTCTCCACGGAGGCATGTTTTTAGGCAGGTAGCCGTCGAGTGCTTTGCCATAATCAAATGAACCAAACTTAATTAAGTATTTGTCAAACAGTTTGTATTTTGTTACGCTGATTATTGTCGAAACAATCTGGCTTTCCTAATTAATAAAAGTATTGCCAAGAAAGAAAACTTTGAAAATAAAATACGTTTCTCTAACATTTCGTGAATGTGTTGTTGCAGTAAATGTCGCAATTTCATAAAGATCGTAAAATATTTTAGAAAAAATTGCGCAGTGAATTCATACAAATTGATTCGTATCTGAATATTCTAAAGCGCTTAAACGGATAGAAACTTGTATGGAATATTATACAAAAATGATTTTAATATATTTATGTAGCTTTTTTTTATTTTGCTAAAGAATAATTCAGAAACTTCACTTCGCAACATGCATAGTCTTGTTTAATTGTTTAAATTTCAGAATCCGAGTATTCAAAATTCGCCAAATTCCGTTCTGAATTTGAAGCTTGTCAGACAGAGTAAAGCATGAGCGGAAATTAAGAATAACACTGCTCTATAAATTTTTACTGTTTTCCCGTAAGATATGAAAACAAATTCTTAATAAATTTTACATCCGGAGGATGAATCTGGTTCTTAGAAGTTGTAGCAAAATTCATTTAAAATTTTAACACCCATAAACAATGTTTGGCTCGTATGGATTCGTCACTGTTATGATATAAACGAATGAGGAAAGCTTTTTGCTTCTTTCTGAGAATAAAAAGAAGTATTGTAATCGCAAAAAATTTCGAATACCATACTTTAACGAAAATATCCATTTTAACCGCCCTTGAATCTATTTGAAAAATGTTTTTGCGTGACATCTGTACGTACGAACACTCTAAACATCTTTTTCACAAACGGATTGTAAAATGGATTTAAATTGGATTCAGAAGAGTTTTTTTCCGTGACATCTGTACGAACGTACGTACGTATGTATGTGTCTCGCATAACTCAAAAAAAAATTTTGCCTTAGAACACTGAAATTTTCTATATGGGACTGCTATAACATGTAGTTTTGCACTCCCCCTTTTTTTGTTGTAATCGGCAGCACCGTGCAACGTATATGTATATATGTGTGTGTGTGTGTAATAATAGCAAGTGAAAGACGGAGCAGCTTCCATGCGTAATAGCTAAATAGGATATATCTAATTAACCATAATGGTAAATTGGTAGTGCCCACGTCCTCCGTCACTTGTCACTTATCTAGGATAGATAGTAGATTCATATTGAAGAGGAAGAATTCTGATTGCGTAGTATGCTAATATGTTGACTTCGCAGCATCTAAAAAACTTGGCAGTCGAGACAGTTTTAATTCCATTTTTATTTGCAATTGATGTTTGTCGCCACAGTTCAGTAGGCAGTCCAGTCGTGCCTATTCAAAAACATTTACATTTTTGATATTATTGAGATAGAAAGCGAAATTACGTCCAAGCAGCGCACAGAGAGAACCTGAAGTGAAAAGTTATCCAATATGGAAGCACACGAAGAGAAAGGTTTTTGGTTAGAGTTAAAAGTTTCAGTTCCCATTTATTACATCATTAGCGCAGCGTAAGCCAAGCTAAATGGAATGATCTAGAAATGACGCAATCTAGAGAAGTTATTACGATTTTTAGAAGAGAGAGGGATAATTTAAAGGGTTACTGTTAGTTTAAATTATAATTTTGATTCACATATTTTTTATCTTACACTATATATATGTAATATATATAAAGAGGGAAAGAAACCAAATTATTACCCGACTCTTTGAACTGAGATTATTTATGATGGTAAACTGTGCACTTTTTTTTTTTTTCTTTAAAAGTGACTGAATTATGTTTTTCTTATGCTTCGGTTAAGGTTTTTATGCCTTTAGTTAATTAGCATGCAATAGTTGTAGAATTATCAACAATTTAAAAGTGTAAGTGGAGCTAAGCCTAACGTAGCGTAAATTTGTCTACATTTGAAACTCTTAGTAGAATCAATTAAGTCACTCGATGCACCAACTTCAATGTCTTAGTGGCTTAGTTTTTTAGTACCTTAACAGTTTTAATGAAGATGCTTGAGTTTTTCTTCATTGGATGGCAATTAGACGACTTAGCCACTACTAAGGCCGGAAGCGGTGTCCATTCTATTCTGGAAGCACCTAATTAGTGAGCCACCGTTATCTCCTATAAGAGACGGACAATTACAGCCATGTGTTCTCCGAGATTCGAACCCGAGCCCTTCTTTATCGCAACAGGCTCCTCTAATCACTATACTCTCTGAGCGTCTTAACGTCACTATAACTTAACGTCTTGCCAGACGTTTTGTGAGTTGCTATGCATATTTGCTTTGCCAGGAAGTGAGAACTGAATTTATTGAATGAGAAATATAATTCTAATGAAATTCGGGGAAATAAATTTAAATGAAATGCAGCAAAAATGTGCATAATTTAATAGACAGTTCATGAAGTCTTATGTGTTAGATTATTTTAATGCCATTTTTATGATCAGCTACTAGAAATTATTAAGGAATGCGTACTTATATAAGAAATTAAGTGTGGAACAGTATTTTATTTTTTTCCTGAAAAATGACTTTAACACATGACCATTACTTTGATTACCTCGTAAAAAGGTTATTAAATTCGATAAAAAAAATGCCGCTTTAAATTTCACAAACCTTGGAAAAAGTATTTTATAGACAATTTGATCTAAAACGTAGCAGAATATTGTCCGAAACAGTTCGAAAAATCTAGAGAATCGCAACAAAAGAATTCTTTATCCAAAAAAGAAAATAACGTATTTTGTTACAAATACAAAGGGCTAATTCAATCAACCAGACTGCCCGCCACGAGTATGCGATATAATCAGAGATTTGAAGAATAGCACTATTTCTGGCACATTTATGAAACATTAACAAATTCATCGAATTTCACGCATATGATCTAAAACTAGAATAGCTTTCGGGAAAGCTAGCAGATAGGCTAATCGTTAAACGCAGTAGTATCATGTCAGATAAATCAACTATCATGTCTGCAGACAGGGAAGGTGTTTGTTAACCCTTTCCGGCACGCTACCTTTTAAAGTTGGAGTTTTGATTTAAAAATAAAAAAAAAAAGGTAGGCAGTCTAATTAGGCCTAGAGGAGTACACAAGCAAAAATTTGGTGAAGATAGCACTTATCGTTTAATTCTGTGAGTGTGCCCAGACTCTCAACTGTCCTAGATTATCGGTGAGCCCGATCTGGGCACACCTAGGGTTCGCCGTTTGATTTTAGGCAAGATTTCAAAGTAAAAATTTAAAACTAATATAGAATAAGGAGATTAGCATATAGCCAAAAAATAACATAGAAATTTCTTTTCAACCAATTCCTTTTATACCCTAAAAAAAATCTGGAAGATTTCTTTGAAAAATGAGGGTCTTAAAAAACTAAACATGGCTAAAATATGTGGACTGGTTTGTGTTGAGCTGCCATAAATAAAGAAGGTTCAGAGTAACATATAGTAACCTATAAATCCTTTTTCATTCAATTTTTCTGTGCGTACAGAAGGAAAATTTTAGGTGTGTCCAGACCGGACACACTGTGCCGCAAAGGGTTAACCGATGGCCGACTACAGAATACAATTAAATACTAGTAATTCCTCTAACTGGGTTTTTGGGTCTCAGTAAGTTGGACGTATAAAGGTTTGACTAATTTCCGAATATACATGAGAACGAGCTAGTTACCTTTATAACGTTGTCTAGTATGAAGCCTCTCCAAACAAAACAGCCAGCCATTGAGTAATCAACAAATTCCCTCTGCAACTAACCTAAATTAATCAAAATATTTCAGGTATTTTGGACAACATTTTTATGATCTTCCCCGTTAAAAATTAATTATCAACAGTGTTTTTTTAAAAGCCAAACCTCGTTGTTTTAATAAAAATGCTTTATTACAGTAGCTGATTCACATTTTTTTCTTCTAGAAAAAGGATTTACGAGCTTATAAATTGAACTATTACAGAAAATGCAAAGTTTTCGCTTTTCATTATAATTTTTAAAATAAATGTTTTTGGTTTTTAACTTAAAATGTTTTAGGTATAAAATAAGTCAATAAATGATTATCTGTTAAAGTCAAGTTGCCTCAGATTTTTCGAAGAACTTTAACTAAAACATTAAAAAAGGAATAAAATCGATTCCCTGTCGAAAGTTTGACTCACTGCAAGGAGTAAAAATAGTTTTATCGGATGGAGTTCGGGAAAAGGATTTTCCAGGACAAAAAGTTAGCCTTGAAGTCGTTAATCTTCCCCAGAACTTTTGCATGTAGGAGCATTAAGTATAATAGAACTTTCCGCCGTTTGTCAGATTTTGAAAAATTTTTAGTTTACGATATAACAGATTTTTAACATGAAAGTTATGAGGAAAAACAAATGGTAGCTGGTAGATATGTTTACAAATAATGAACACTTAGTTATATTAATTTTCTCAGCGAAAATTATTTTTATATGGGATTTTTTAATTTAAATATATTGTATAATACTAAACTAAAATTTTAGTTGTCTTTTAGAAGATACTGAATTCTTTTTAGCCCAGAATGGTTATTAATCTACACTGCTGGCCATTAAAATTGCAACAGCATAAAGAAAAGCAAATACAAAACAGATATTTATAATACGTAAAACAGTATGGCATGAGGACAGAATGATTAAATTTATGAGTTGTTTGGGGTACGAAAAAACAGCTATCACCCTTGGCAGTAAAAACGGCCCTTACCTAGTTGGGTATGGAGTCGAACTGGACTTGGACGACAGAAACGGGCAGTTCCTTCCATGCTGCTTCAGATCTATGCCACACTTCATCAACCGTATTAGCTGGAGAGGGGTCGCGTACCAGTCTCTCAGCAACCCATGACCAGACGTTTGCAATAATGACAGATCTGGAGATTGTATAGACCAGGGCAGCAATCGAATATTCTGCGTATCGAGGAATGTGAGAACGCTGCGTGTAACCTGTGGTCTTTCATTATCTTGATGGATGGAAGATGGCGTTTGGCAGGCCTCGAAGATGGGGCACAACTACTTGATGTCAGATGTAATAAACGCACCGATTTGCGTTCAAATTACCATCGATTCGAACTAGACATGTGCGTGTCGTGTACCCAATGGCTGCCCAAATCATCACACCATGTGCAGGGCCCCTATGCGGATATCGAATGCAAGCAGGCGACGTACGATCTCCTCGGAGCCTCCAAACACGTATACGGCCATCAGAGTACTGCACACAGAACCGGGACTCGTCTGAAAAAACAACATTATGCCACTCTTGTATCCAGGTTTGTCGTTCGGCGCACCAGATTTACCGTTTCTTTCTATGCTGCATTTTCAAGGGAATGGTCGTCGTGCTGACAGTTTACACTGCTGCACCGTAGGAGCGGATACTGTGCATGCTGCAAACATGCCCATTTCCTGATTAATGGACCGTGATGCAGTTGTATGGTTTTGCAGGGCTGACCTCACGATATGTCTGTCTTCTCGGGCGTTAGCCATGGGAGGGTGTTGAGATCGTGCATGTCATTCAGTATAACCCTCAGCAACCCCTTGATTCATATTCTCATACCAGTGGTTGGATGTCGACCAGTGCGAGGGGCGATATCATAGAACGATAGGCAACGATTGTGCCTTTATCGAATTACGGCACTTGCTGGTAAGCATTTCTTCTTATTATTCGAGGCCTAACACGATATTCTGAGCAGACTCCGATCTAACAAAGCGCTTTCCGGATGAGAAATCCACTTCACAACTTTTGTCTTATGCAGTGCTTCAGATGTCGTTTCTCCCTCCTGCGTAGTTTAAATGCGCCAAAATGCTAATAATTTGCATATCCCAACCTTTTCTTCCTTTCATGTGATTTTGACGTTTGTCAAATCATTCCTTCCTGATGTTGCTATTTTGAATGGCCAGCAGTGTAGAAACGGCATTTTGCGTCGAATCACTATAAACGGTTCTATAATTTTTCATATTGTTTCCACCAAACAGTATCGTTGTGTATTATATTTAATGAAATTAAATAATGAAGAACCTGCATAAATGTTTGCATGTTTCTCTCACTGCGAGAAACGAAGGATACCTGGAACCATCAAATTTTGAATAATGTAGTCCTTCGCCTGAATATGGGCACTTGGTAGCCCAAATCTTGAATTTAGAATTTGTTTTATTACCTGTTTCATATTTTTAAAAGTTAACGAATTTTTTATTAAGAAACGCAACAATTTCAAATTGAGCAGTGGCAACACACTGTGCAGAATATATTTTTATCTCCAGCACGCCAGATTATCGATGAAAAATTCGAAAGATAATCTGATTTTAAACATTTTAACCCAAATGTGCATGTATGTGTAAATGAAAAAAAAAAGCCCTTTTGCGCATAATATAAAATCTGAAAGCATTCAGATTTTTTTCCTTGTTCTGATTATGATAATTTTAGTTTTCGTTTTTGTTTGTTTGGCAATATTTTTAGATAATCTGTAAATATTGCTTTTGGCTTTAATGAAAAGCTTTGACTGTCACATTTCACTTTTCCTCTATTTATTTACAAATTCCTGGCTTTTGTCACTTAAGCATTTATCCACCTTGCTTTCCAGTACTTCACTTCTGGATGGCATAATTGAGATTATTAACTGCAGAAAAAAAGAGTCTAAATGTTCTTTGACTATGGATAGTCCGGATTTATAAACGAAAACCACACTGGGTAAATCCTGAATCAAATATTAAATGTTTTGTTATTTGATTAGGATAAAGTACATGACGAGTCTCTGCCTCATATGTTACAGAGATGATTACTGAGGCAATCGCATGAGGAAAAAAATGAGGAAAAAAAGGCAAAAATACAGAGTGATGCCACATGTCTTCACATGTATCGTCACTGAGTATCGTCACACTCAGTATCGTCACTGAGTATCGCAAGGAGAAATTTGGGATATTATATCGCTTGTCCAGAAGATACTGCGAAGCCTCACCTCTAGTTTTTAAGCCAAATCGCAATTACAATTCTTGCTAAATTCTGTATTTATCAATCTCTCAACAGAATGAAAATTTATAGGATTTCTGGGTTTGGGTGGAAGACATTAGATCCTTTCTGTGTTAGAAAATCTACACTCACATTTCCCTGTATTCCACAATAAACTGGTATCTACTGTAGTGCTATTGAGTTGGTAAGACTCTTCAAAGATGTCGGGGCACATGCACACGTTTTGAGTCGCAAGTTTTGATTTAGATTCCAAGATGATGACCGCTTTGAAGGAAGAGGTTCTAGGATAGGAAATACATTACAAGGCGATATGAATCCTTCTAGTTCCCCATCAAAACTACTAGTATTGACAACAACCGTTTTATGAAAGCAAAAAGATTTGTTGTGTATACCAACTCCAATACCGTATGAATATCCAACTTGAGATTTCGTACAAAAGTATTTTAGCATTTATATTTTTAGTAATAAATATTTAAATTTATACATTTTCTGTTATTAATATTTTTATAAAGATATTTAATATTCTATTTTAAAACTATTTTCTAAAACGTCGAACAATGCAAGATCTAACAATTGTTACTAAAGTGGAGAGAGATGGTTTCATTTTCAGTGAAGCCTATATGCTTATTTTTCATATTTTGAATATGAAGAATAAACCAAAAATTCATTTTCTTTGGTAGTTCTCGAGTCCAGACGAACAAGGTAATTTAGGTGAAGTAGAATCGTTACTAGATGAAGAAGCCCTTCCAGGTAAGAAAGATTTTAGCTTTTTCTTTAACCTTTTTTCTCGTATTTCTTTAAATGACTGATTTTAGTGATCGCTTAGCGATACCACTTCAGAAAATTACACTGTTAAATAATATTTTGCTACTTTTGCCTTAGCTGGGCACAAATGTCGCCAACAGCAATTTTTTTTTTTTTTTTTCATTTTGGTGAAGGGACACCACGCCTAACTTAAGCTAAGGTTAAAGAATTGGTTTTAGCGTCAGTAAGGTGTTGGTGTATTTAATTATGGCAAAGCACACGAGGGCTATCTGCCTAAGGGGAGGGATGCCTTTCGTGGAAGACTTTCTAAGGGAAACTGGCTCGTATACACGTTACACATGGCGAAAACCACGAAAACGCCCATGCAGCCAGCCCGTTCGCGGGATTCGAACCTCGTACCGAAATACTAGTGTTCAGCGACTTTACCCCTCGGCCGCTGGTGGGCAAGCGTCAGTAAGGAAAGCATTCTAAAAATTAAACAAACAACTTTCACTCGTTTCATTTGAAATGCAAACGAAGAAACTATTGTTTAAATGAGAAGGAAAGGTGCTTTCCAGTTAAAAAAGCCGAAAGCATTTAAATCAAAGCACTGTTTTTAATATGACGTACAGAAATAAATGTTAAAAAATATACTGTTTTCGTATGACATTTGCGAGGGTGTAGAAACATTGAATAGGGGATTCCCTCCAGCCGTAAATGAACTTCAGATATTAAACTCATGTGTTTTTTGTTGTGTCAGATAGAAATGTAGGACCATAATTAAATACAATCTTCGAAACCCATCATCGTGATTTTCGCCTAACTCGCGTTAATTTCTTTTTCCTGTAGAAATTAGAACAGTTTGTTACCTCGTTATGGGCAAGTTCTAGTTGCCTTTGTTGGTAAGTTTACCGGAATCTGTAAAATAACCAAACGCCGGTTGTTAAATATAGGCTCGGAGAATGACGGAAAAAAGTTGGTGTTAAAAGGAATATTTGGCGGTTTATCTCTCAGGGCTGGCTAAAGTGCCAATATTTCTTACAATTGACAGTCAATCAAACATTCATTTTCCGTTACTGATAATTTATAAATGTAGAAGATTTGTAAATGAGCAGTCTTAACGAAGGCATGTGACAGTTAAAGGTAAATCTTTAAAGTTAAGTAAATCTTTAAAATTCTATTTCGTCGCTTTTGAGAGGTAACTGCCCTTAGCAACGTTCTACAATTCTAGCGTTAAAGCTTTTCTGAGGTGATATTGTTAATTTACTGATAAAATATTGGATACGTTTTCATAATTTCAAAGCGTCCACCAGCGGCCGAGCGGTAACGTCGCTGAACACTGGTAGTTCGGTCCGAGGTTCGAATCCCGCGAACGGGTTGGCTGCATGGGTGTTTTCGTGGTTTTCCCCATGTGTAACGTGTATACGAGTCAGTTTTCCTTAGAAAGCCCTTCACAAAGGCATCCCTCCCTTAAGGCAGATAGCTCTCGAATGCTTTGCCGTAATCTAATAAACAAAACCATAATTTCAAAGCAACGAATTAAATATTAATTAATATAAACGATTAATTAATATAAATTAATATAAACGAATTAAATATTAATTAATATTAATATATTAGTTAAAAATATTTCAAGCTATAAAAACCAATTTATTTTGGTTCTGATAGCAGTGCATTAGTCAAAAGGTATTTACGTTTTCTAGAACTCCTCTAATTCTAATTACGTTATAAAAAGGGAAACAAACTACATTGTATGCAGTTTCAATAAAACTTATTTCAAGTTTCCAAAAACAAAATTGCATACATGCATATAAAAAGAGGAAACGGTGCATCTCTCAAATAAGATTATCAGAGTTATAAATAACTGCATATGCATACCTATCATTTCCTTAAATTACAATTTTAAAATAGGGAAAAAAGTCATCTCTACTTATAACTTTTATTTCTTAGTTCTTATTCGGACTATACTTTTATTGTGGAGGGGGAAAGAAATTTCTTAAAGCATTCGTGAAATAAATTGTGGAAACTTTCACTGTTCAAGTATTTATACTAATAATTGTACAAACAACTTTGCGGTACTTTCTGATTATCCGCATCCCTTGGCGACTTTGGAGAGCATTTCTGAACCGTGACCACTCATTTATTGCCAAACTAATACGCCAAAGGCATCAAAGCCATTTTGATAATGGCTGTGCGCTAAGAATTCCACGAAAAAGCAATCAATTAGCAAAATTAAGAAAGCAAGTAATAAAACACGTATCTTTTTCGAGAAATCCTGTTATTTTTTGCACTATTATTGTTATGTGCATAACGATCTGTTTTCATTCAATAAAACATCGGAAAATTGAGCAGTTTGGCATAATCCACAACTCGGCAATGCAAATTCGACAATTATAAATAAATTGAATTACAATTAACCAGATACAGCTCTCTTCAAACCAATCGACCCCCATTTTAAAAATTTCTATTTTTCACATTGCATTTCAATAAAACATGTCTTATAAAAGTATAACATGTCTAAATGCGAATGCTTGTACTCTCGATTGTTGGGCAAAATGCCATATTTCTGCAAATAAGCAAGGTTTTTTCATTAACCCGCGGACTTTACACTTCCATCACGATTCGTTATGAAAAAAGCAAATATAATCAATGCAAAAGAAACACTAAGCTGAAAAATGACGAATGAATTTCTAAAGTACAAATTTCCTGAAGAGACATGGGCTACTTGCGTACGTGGGTTGCCACATAAACACTTTTGGGCGACATCTTGGGCTGCCAAATTAGTATTTTGGGGAATATATTGCATTGCCTCGTGAATACTTTTCGCGACTTTTCGGTGGGGATGCGAATAATCAGAAAGTATCAGTTTCGCCTTCAAAATCAATAAATATTAATTTTTAGTTGAAATTTATATGTACAAACCAATCGAATTTTATAAATGCCTTTAATGCAGTTATTTTAATCACAACTGCCACTTAAAACAACGGTATTTTACATATTAAGCGAATTGCACGTATGCAAATTTCTTCATATTGCTATTGCTCGTTATCAAAAGCGGATCATTCAGAATCGTAACTGTTTGTAGGCATTAAAGAGTAATTTTATGTAATTTGTGAAAACGAATTTTTTTCATATTCCAAAAATGCAGCAAAATTTAGGGTAATTTAAAGTTTAACCATTTAGCTGACATTTTAAAATGAGGCAAGTTCACAGATTACTTTTGCGGGATTTTCTAATAGAACGTAGCATAAAAATAATTTAAATGTAAAAATAATGTAGCATTTATAATAGAAATTTTAACAAAAGGGAAAATCCGAAATCTGGGGATTCCTATCATCGAGGGATAACATGCAAATTTAACATGACGATCTTTTAACAGCTTCAAAATTATGAAGAATAAAAATACGAGTGAATTTCATAATGCAAAACTGATTTCGGATAATTATGCAAATTAATTATTTTTGTTCTTTTGTGCTTATTTTCTGACACTGGAAGACACGATAAAACGACCAAAATTCGAAATATAAACTTTAATCGAACTAATTATTCTGGTATGAAGTATAGAATTTTATTTGTTTCAGTTTTTGCGTCAGGTACCGATGAATTATCCGAATCTCTTCAATTCGAACCAGAAGCTGACAACCAGAGAATAGAAAACAAAGTATTCGAACAAAGTGTAATCGAAGACTTTGACAGCGACGATGACGACGACTGCAGTTATCATGACACTCACGAAGATGCTACTGATTCCTCTGAGCACAGCCCCCTCAAGGATCCCACTTCCGGGAAGCGGAAAGGGGGAATCCGGTCCTGTCCGGGAACTCCAGATACTCACCACCCCGTGGAGACTAGCATGTTTAGTCAGTATCGGGAGAGAAAGGGATCTCTGGGAAGTGTCTGCAGAAGCACCCTACCAACTATAGGCAGCGTGCCACGCCTAGACTTCCCGTAAGTTGTGATTTTTATTGAAAGGTAGTCAGTCATATGTTTGGAGAAAAATGCGCAAAAGTTTTAAAATAATGCAGAGGTTTACAATAATATAAATTTAATATTTGAATGTAAAAGGCAGTCTGACTTTGTTAGAAAAACGTGTCAATGTAAAATTTAAAAGTACGCAAAATGCTTATAAATAATTAAAAATTCAAATTGCAATCAGAGTTAATTTTTATAAATTTGCAGTAGTAGTTTCGAAGGAATATATTCCATATTTTGTACAAATTGGCAGGCTATGAACATCAGAAATGCAGACACACACACATGTATGCATTTTTGCATTATTTAGACATGAATAACTAATTATGAGACACTAAATTACGTAAGTACATTGAAATTTCTTTTACTGCTATGTATAACAACATTTTATAGAAAGATATATAAGCATTTTGTAATAGAGCAAAATATACAGGTGCAGGTAGAAGTGGGCGTGACACCAGAAGTTCATCATTTTTCGTTTATGTATAGCTCCGCCGTGCTAACTGTGTATTTCCATCGCAGGTTTGATGAAGAGCATCCCAGGGTATCGTTTGAGGGTCTCTCACCCTACTAACAGGTTCTTGAGAAAACGTTCTGCTTGCCGTGTGTTTTGAATCCCTCCTTCCCGCACAGACACTATACGCTTACGAACATCCATGCCCTCATCGGACTTCGAATCTGGACCCATCGGTACGGCAGTTAGCGTCACTAATCACTCTACCAGCTGGTGACGAGCAAAATACACAGGGTGATGTACAGTTATGTAAATTCTTAACGCATTAGTCTCTTTCCTGAGTATTGGCCTCACCAATGGCCAAGAGGTTAAGACGCTGATTTGGGTTCAACAGCAGGCAATTGTTCTGACTGCAGAGTTGCTTTTTTTGGGGGGGGGTTCTCTATGTATAATGTGGATATGAGCCAGTTTCTCTCAGAAAGGACCTCCACGAATGCCTCTCATCTTATGCAGATAGCCTATGAAGTTTTCCCGTGCTCAAATAACTTAACCTAATCTTTTTTTGGAATAGATACTCTTCGAGGGTTGGAATCACTTCATGGGTTGGAACAGTTTTGTGATAATATAATAACTATGCACTATTATTCAATCTGCCGCTCACGCGGCACACTTCAAACCCTTGGCTTTTTTAAAATAAGCTGTTTCTTCTTATTGATGCAAGCAAGCGCATAGTAACTGGAAGTGCCTTTAACTGGGAACACATTTGCCTGCTATTGAACCCAAATCAGCGTCTTAACCACTTGAATTACTTTACTCATTTATTAATTACTTACTTGAATTATTTTATCACTTGAATTATTTTACTCCCCTGTAGAATTACTTTACTCATTACTTTGAAAATAACCTAATACTTACTCTTATATATAAGGCAGGTTCCTAATTTTAAAATTTTTCAAAATGCTAGGAAAATATGCAACAACAACAACAACAGTTAATTTATTACCTTCTTTACAAAAACGAAACGTAGTTTGTAAAGAATCAATCGAAATGACATCAAACGAAAGAGCAGATGTGATGAGTGCGTCACACGTAACCACAATTGGTTCTAAATCTTATTGTTAACGACAGTTTCAGGATAGACTGATTAATTCCTCAGTACTTTTCATTGTTTTCACCTTAATCTAAAAATTTGTCTAGCTCTAAAATCTAACCTTTAAAAATCTTTAGTCTCTTCTTAATAAAGGACGCTATCCATGAATATTTGTGTACCTTGGAAACGGCCTCTTATGGGATAAATGTGGACACGTTTCACTAAATGTCACATGTCTGCGTGAGGCCACTACTCATGAAAGAGACTAATGCGTTAAGAATTTACATAACTGTACATCACCCTATGTATTTTGCTCGTCACCAGCTAGTAGGATGATTAGTGACGCTAACTGCCATACCGATGGGTTCAGATTCGAATTCCGAAGAGGGCATGAATGTTCGTAAGCGTATAGTGTCTGTGCCGTAAGGAGGGACTCAAAACACATGGCAAGCCGAACGTCTCCAGATTTGCTCTGGTCTGATGTTTTTTCCCGAATCACAGGTTGCTGACTATAACCCACTAGCGACTGCATTAACAATGCGCTGCACTAAGAAGACAGACTTCACAGTAAATTAAAGCTATTTGTGAACCGCGTGTGGCCGTTTTACAGAATGTTCATTCTAATCTCTTACTAAAGTTCTTCACGCTAAATTTCATATGTAATTTGAATAAATGTAATGAATTTATTATTCATATTGTTGTCTTTAAGTTTCTTTTCTGAAATCAATGGCCAAATGACAGTTTATCTACTTCTTTAGAAACACGTAACAATCCTACAGAGATTTAAAAACGAAGCATAAAAGCTCAAGGTTATCAATGATTTATTAAGAATTTTAGGACACGCATGGCAAAGATACGAATCCATCTAAGTAAAATCTTAGCAGACATCATTACTTACGAGCCATCTTTAAATTAAATGTGATTGTTATTAGCTTTTATAGTATATTTCTTTTTGTTTCCAAAATAACTTTCGTCAAATAAAGGTTTTAAACAGTGTCAATGTAATTTAGGTATTATTTCTTTAAAGTAACTAATCTAAGATGTATATTTTCGATCGCGAGCACTTAACGGACAGCTGTTGACCGACAGGGCAGTCTTAGATGACACGTCCATTTCGCCGACGACACTTTTAGCAGATGGCACATTTATTTGACAAAACATGAATTTAAGTAAAAGCGTGCAATAATGTTTTAGTAATGTTTGTCCATATTATCCCAAGTATTGTATTATGTCAAGTATTAGCAAGTATTATGTACACTATTATGTCAAGTACTGATGTCAACTGAACACAAGTATTATGTCAAATATTATGTACAGCTTTAGAGTATGGTAGACGTGCCGCTAAAGCGATTCACAATCGTATAAAAATGGTGCCCACGTCCCCCGTCACTCACTTCATATTTATCCTTCAAAAGGCCGTTTCTAAGGTACATATCTTGAAGGCTTATACAAAAATACCCCATTTTTGTCTTCATTTAATGCTAGATAAGTAGTAAATTTAAAAATTTATAACTTTTAAGTTGCTTCTGTGCCTAATTTTTAAATTTAATTCGGTACATTATTATCCTGTTTTGATCGTGAAAGCTGGGGATCACCGAACGAGGAAAGTTGCCGGAGATTCAAGTTAAAATGTCTGCAATCGTTCCTGCAGAATTCTGAGAGAACTGATTCCTCTTTATTAAATAAACAATTATTACACTTCGTTTTTGCGCTTCGTAAAAAGGCTCGATTTAGACTACTTTGTTAGGCCCTCCGATTTTTAGCGAAAGCCCTGTTTAAAGCGTTAAGATTACAAACTTTCCGCGAGTAAATGTTCCAGTCTGTTACTGTTTTATCGGCCATTTTCAGCTGACCATATCGCGTTCACTAATGCATTTTATTTTTATGGTAGGAGCTCATTACTTTGAAAATAACCTAATGCTTACTCTTCTGTATAAGTCAGGTTCCTAATTTTAAAATTTTTCAAAATGCTAGGAAAAGATGTAACAACAACAACAATAGTTAATTTATTACCTTCTTTACAAAAACGAAACGTAGTTTGTAAAGAATCAATCGAAACGACATCAAACGAAAGAGCAGATGTGATGAGTGCCTCGGTGCGTCACACGTAACCACAATTGGTTCTAAATCTTATTGTTAGCGACAGTTTTACGATAGACTGATTAATCCCTCAGTACTTTTCATTGTTTTCATCTTAATCTAAAAATTTGTCTAGCTCTAAAATCTGTCCTTTAAAAATCTCTAGTCTCTTTTTAACAAAAGACACTATCCATGAACCTTTTTATACCTTGGAAAAGGCCTCTTATGGGATAAATATGGACACGCTTCACTAAATGTCACATGTTTGCGTCTAAATGTAAACGTGCTGTCAGCTAAATATCATGGATTCCTTATATATCTTATGGTTTGAAAATGCTTACTTTTGAATAATATTATCAAAACAATCACGTATTACTAATAAAAGTAATTTTCAAAAGATTAATCTAATATTTTCGGTGTCCAATGTGTATAAAAACAAAGTATAAAATACTCTGAGTATAATTACGTAGCATTTAATTTCACACAAGAACTACTATAAGTATACTGTAATGGTAGGTAACTAGAAAGCTTCTGTTCTGATATAAGAATAACTGCCTACAGTATATTTTTAGAGATATTCTTTTTTCCCTTATTCTTGTACATTTTTAATTGCTTTATTTATTATATAGGTACGAAGATGACATACTGCCCGAGGAAGACGAGCAGCGACACTTTTCTGGTTCTACGCAATCTCTTTCTGTTCCCCGGTTTCAAGTACCGCCACCTCACAGGCATCGGTACCGCAATCACAGCTGCAGTACCACTCGCAGAGATCGGTCGTCTTCAGAACTGTGCCTGCACGCTGCTTCACCTGCCATATCAAAGGTACCACTGAAAATATTCAGAGTTTTCATGTTTGGCTGTTTTGAACACCGTATTTCCTCGCCTATTTTCCACCTTCGAGTATTGCCCCCAACCTTTCAAGGCCAGGGTCCGAAATTAAAAAAAAAAATATTTGCATAATTTTCCATTTCCTCTATTACATATATTTTATTTCCACTCGAAAGCTAGTTTATTGTTAAATTGTAGTCATTTGATTATTTTTATTTGGTATAATCAATTCGTAGTTGTATTTTCGTACTAGCCTTTCATCCATTTTGCTTTCCTTTGCTTTATTATTTAAAAAGTATATTATGGAGACTTTTAGTGAAGCTACCTAGACCTGGCAGATGTTTTCGCACTAAAGAGTCGTTCACACTGGGGTTTATCTGAGCTAAGGGAGTCAGTTCCATGTGTCGACTAGCTCCGCTATGCCTGCATTTCAAACTTTTCAACTTGTTTCCCTATGGGGGAAAAATGTTTTTTGGAGATGGGTCGGCTACGTCAGTTGTCTCCGTCAGCTCAGATAAACCCCAGTGTGAACGGTATTTTAAGAAACTTTCCAAACATGTGATTTCACCTTACTTCCATTATTTATGTTTCAGCCATTATCTAATGTTATTATGTTCTAACATTTAGAATCCGTTCTTTTGTTCTCTTCCCTTCTCTTTCATTCTTCCTATGTCGCTCTTTGAAACTGAAGTCAACACTCATTCATGTGAAGTACCACAGGAGTTTATAAAGGAACTTATTCGTCTGGCTCAGTTACCGTCAAATGGTGACTCAAAAATCTATTGGATACTGTAATGTCAATACTAATACGTATTCTTACTGAAAATTTCGTTTTAAAGAATTAATAGTATGGATTGGTGCCAGTAGTTTATTCCCGACTTCTCTTACTGTAACCGTATAAGGTATTTCTCCCGCCTTCTTAGCATGCCTTCGTGGTGTAGCGGTCAGCACCCTCGACGCGTATTCGAGAGGTCCGTGGTTCGAGTCTCGGCAAGGGCATTCCTTATTTTTCAATCTCCTGCTTCAAAAAAAAAAAAAAGTTTCTACGGCGTCTGAACTAAAAAGTGGTGAATGATGATTCTTCACCACCAGGATTAGTCGAATAGGTCTCCTAAAACCAAGTCACCCTTTAAAAGGAAGAGTCTATAATGTATTTCTCCCGCCTTTTTGGTGTAGTGGTCAGCACGCTCGACGCGTATTCGAGAGGTCTGTGGTTCGAGTCCCGGCGAGTGCGTTGCTCATTTTTCATCTCTCCTACTTCAAAGAAACCTAACGTCTCTACAACCCTGCTTCGTAAATTAAATGACTCGGATATAATTTTCTTCTCCCGTGTTTAGGACGATGAAAATAGTTTTAAAAAGGAGAAGGAAAATTCGCGAGGAAGTATGGCAGTTTAATTAATGAAAAATAAGGAATCAAAGTATCTTGTAGATAGACGATTGGAAGATTGTTTGGATTTCTTGGTAAGATCTTGTAGGTTATGCACAGAATAGTATTCCCCTCAATTTAGCTTTCATCTGTAAAACTTTAAATTACATGTTACAAAAAAAGGATTGCTTGTCTTTTCAAGACATTTTCAAAAGTTTCAGTTAGATCAAAATTCTTATATTTTCTTAAAATACAACAAATAAAATGAGGAGAAAATTTGCTACTTTCTGTTTATTCGCACACCCTTTAGCCAAGCTAATGTGCGAAATACAATAGCCATTTTGTAAATGAAGGTGCATAAAGCATTCCATGAAAGAGAAAATTTAATAAGCAAGAAAATTTAATCATAAAATACTTAACTTCCTCCACTTCCTTTTTTCTGTTATCTTCTCTTCCTTATTCATCTTACATATTTGGGATTTTATTAATATGGTTAACCTTGACCTCAAAAATATGCAAACCATTGCTACAAATTAACGAGCATAAAAGGTCCATCAAATTCCGTTCGTATTGATTTTGTGTTAAAGGAGGCTGAAGAATTGGCAAACTTATCTGGCGCTTAGCCAGAGCTATGCCAATATATAACTCTAAATTCTGCTAGAGTAGTTTTTAATGTAGTTTTATTTTTCTGCTCGATTGATTAGAAAATTTACTCGGATCTAAAGCTTGATAAGCGTATTCTTTAAAAGTTTGGTTTCTATCTTGAGTTTAAAATGTATTCTTAATTTATTTATAATGCTTTCATAGAACTTTTCCAAGCTTCCGTGCAATGCAAATGATAAAAATGGTATTTCGTTATAGGATTAAATTTGGATATCATAATTCGTTTTCAGAACTGAATCTGTCTGTTGTGGATTAACAAACTAGGAAATCTGAAAGCAATAGATGCACTGCTTTAAAAATATTTGTTTCTTAATTTTGAATCAGATTGATTTAAATAATAAAAATGTATTTTAATTCTTCATCTACCTAATTACAAATATTTAATATTTTCATAGAAAGATGTTATATACTTATTATTTATTTCGTATTTTGTAAAACTTTAGTGAATTTTTGATTAACAAACTCAAAGATTTGAAAGCGAGCAGTGGCAATACTGTGCGGAATAAAACATTTTTAACTTCAGTGCGCGAGACTATCTACCGGAATTTCTAAAGATATGTTGTTTTTAAATATTTTGTGATTATGCTGTCGAATTGAATTTTATCTGTCGTAAGCGCAAGAACGTGATATTTAATAAAGTTAATAATAAAATAAAGTATTAAAAATAAAAAGCCAAAAATGTTTTCTAAGCCATCTTACTAAGGAAACTGAATATTGATAGGATGAACTGAGAGAAGACTGGGACAAAATGTTTCCAGCACTTAACACTGCATCGGGAATTCTAAACATGTACTGCTTTTAAAATTTTGGGGATTTTGCTGCTGACTTAAGCGCGAAGAAAACGATTGTAGAGACATTAGGTATTTTTTTGGAAGCAGGGGAGATAAAAAATGAGCAACGCCTTCTCGGGAATCGAACCGAAGACCTCTGGAATACGCACCCAGCATGCAGACCACCACACCATGAAGGCGGGAGAAATTCCTTATAAGATTATAGAGACATTAGGTTAATTGGAAAAACCGGAGAGATGAAAAATTAACAACCGCCTTCGCCGGGAATCGAACCACGGACCTCTGGAATACCGGCCCAGCGTGCAGAACCACTACACCATGAAGGCATGCTTGGAAAGCGGGAGAGATACCTTATATACTCCCCGTTTTAAAGGGCGACTAGGGTTTTTCAGAGAACCTATTGCCAAATCCTGGGTGTGGAGAATCTTCATCCAACACCCTTTTAGTTCGGGCGCCACTGTAGAGACATTAGGTTAATTGGAAAAGCCGGAGAGATGAAAAATTAGCAACCGCCTTCGCCGAGAATCGAACCACGGACCTCCGGAATACCGACACAGTGTGCAGAACCACTACACCACGAAGGCACACTTATAAAGTGGGAGAGATACCTTATAAGATGATTACTAATAAAGCTAAAAATATTTTTAAATGGTTTAGCAGGAGTAGACTGGGAGACTAAGAACTCAGTGAGAGCGTAGGAAACCTAAACAAACGCTTTGGGGCCACCGTTAAAATCTGAAATCTTTCAGAATTTTTTAATATTTTCTAATTCAGTTATGGTTTCTGTCGTATGAGGGAACAAGTTTGTAATATCGTTTAGAGGCTGAATCCTGTCGTATAAGTGATATGTGTATTTTTTTTTTTTTTTTTTTTTTTCTTTTCTTTTCAAATTTCCAGCATGATTCAAATTTTTAGTTTTCTACACCCGAAACGTTAAGAGGGAGGGTGGAATTCATATGTTCTAGAAACTGATGACTTAGGCTTATAAACTATGATGGGTTTTATTAAATAAGGCAAGCTATGAGACTTTCCAATAACAATCTCTTCGTAACTTTCTCGAGTAAGTATGTAAATAAAGCAGGTTTTGCAGTCACCCACCCGCAGTGCCCTACAAGGCTTATAAAGTGACTTGCTTCTGCAGCCTTTGCAGCTTCAGATTGACAAAACAAAGTATGTGTTATCGGTAAAGTATGAAATCCGGCATTTTAACCTAGGATGCTTGCATGTTCAGTGTTGAGCCAAAAGCTCTCGTCGGACTGCGCATTTGGGCGATCTAGCGGTAACCAGTTAGTAAGACGACGAAAGGTGTCTGCTGCTAATATTAACTTTTATTCTGATGGACATTGTACTAAAATGTACTTTATATACCTCATATTATATATGTATTTTTTCTATCTCATGATGATGATGCACTTTATGTAGCTTGATCTTGTACTCAATAGTGCCAAATAATAGGCATTTGGAGACCCAGAATATCTTTATGCCTCAGACATTGCATCTTACTTCTGAGTAACAGATAAAAGGTGAATTGATGAAAGTAATTTCTATAATGTGGCTGTCACATCATTTACTGCTTTCCTAGGTGCATCGAAGATATTGTTCACAGAATCTAGTCGTGCCAACAGGGGAGTGCTGCCTGCGACGCGTAGCCTCTTTGACTCTCGACAAAGCGACGATCGAGAAACATGTAGACAGACCGAAGTTTCTGCCGCAGGAGCTGGATTTCAGCCTCTACGAGAAATTTCAAGGTAATCAACTCTTATTATCATGCTTTGGAGTTCAATTTATTTGTGCGTAAGTTTCCTAGCGGAAAACATTTTCTAACTTGCTGATTGGTTATTATCTTAATACATCTCTCGTGTGCTGGGAATGAAATCAAAATACGACATGTAGTCCAAATAAAACTTGCGCAAACATTGCATTTTTGTTTCAGATGATATTTTAAGGTTTTAAAAGTTGCTTTGGTGCTTGCTCTTCATTTATACGAAAAGATAAAAATAAAAAAGATAAACCGGTATATCAAACATCATATTATAACATACTGGAAGAAAACAGTACGTTTACGTCAGTGTACACGAATTTTAGTTGATCCTTGTTTCTTAAAAACAAAATATTTGAAATTTGCCTCAATATTAAGAACCAGTCTTGGCAAAAGTTTAACATTTGTCGATAACTAAATCGGAAGAAACTTGGACTCCTTTTTCAGTCTGAAATTACTGAGTTATCCTGCACAACGAGGTTTATAACTTTCCTATGCCATCTTCTTCATTCCTTCGAATGTAGTGTTTATTACATGTACAGCTTGATTAGCCACTTCTACGGATATTGCATCAAATAAACGCACCGTAAGTGATTTAAGATTTAATATTTAAATAATAGCATTAAAAAGCAAAGCTTGTATTTTTTTCTTTATAAGATAAAACAGGCCAAACAATATTCCCTAGATATATAGAGACATGAAATTGATATTTTCCAGGGACAAAACGTACTTTCGTAATCAGCTTATTTGGATTGTAGTATAAATTTTCTAAATATTAGTAATATATTTCTTAGATTAATTGTTTCAACAAACAAAAAATAGAATGGAATGAGATATTTTAAAAGCATTTTGTTGGAAACATTACTTTGAAAACAATAATTTAGTGCAGGAGCACGTGCTATTTACGCTGAACAACAGACTACTGTCTCCTTACACTATCTATCCAGATTAATAAAGCCTTATTTAGACCAACGGGCCGTTCTGGTGTCAAAGTACACTTGTCGTCTGGTGGAACTGACATCACAAACTCTGCCAACGGTTGTCGCAATTTATGCCAGTACCTAAGGCATATTTATGGTACAGCATTTATATTCAATAATTACATAGCTGTTATATGATTCTGATTTGATTGCAATCTTGGTCAAATTGAATATTTTTTGCCTACAGCTGCATAGAAATCACTAAATATTTTACAGTTCTGAATGTAGATTACATAGACAACAATTCATATAATCTGTGCACATGTACACTGCGAGAAAAAGGGACAGTTCTATATCTCCCGTTCTATTGGGTCGATTGACGAAATTCAAATTGCGTTTTTCATGTCTCGAAAGCGCGACTTAAGATATACCTTAGATTTATGAATAGCATTATTCTAATGTAGGTATTTTGACACAAATCGGACCTTTTTCTGAAATGGCATGCGAATTTTGTTTCCATATTTCGATTTTACGACTCAAATTATAGGTAAATATTAAATTTTTAAAATTTGGTGCGAAATCTACGGAGAAATTCAAAAATTTATCTTGGCGCATTTTTTCAGCTTTCGCCGAGAATAATTCACTTGGCGAACTTCTTAATTCATAGCAATCTATTTTCGTTCCCTCTTTTCTTTGTGCATGAGCGGGAAAAAAAAAGTGCATCGTTCATACTTTGAAATAATTTTAACGAAGTGCGTAAAGCACGTCTGGCGTTATTATCGCTCATAACGAATATGCCAAACTTCAAAACGCTCCAAAATGTAAATTCACTACTTTAAAATGATGGTAAAAATTTTATAGGTTATAACTCAAAATGTTTTTCGAAAAATTTATAAAAATTATTTTTAAATAAATCACTAAAAAATAGGCGAAATCATTTTAAAGAGCTAAAATTTTAGGGCTAATTTTTGAAAAACTATTCCTACATTTTTTTACAAAACTTGGCACTTTGGCATAATTTGAGTCGTAAAATTGAAATATGAAAAAATAGCGGCATGTCATTTCAGAGGAAATCTGATTTTGTGTCAAAATACCTGTGTTAGAACAACATTAGATATAAATCTAATACATATCCTAAGTTGCGCTTTCGAGACATGAAAACCGAAAGCTGAATTTCGTCAATCGGCCCCGTAGAACGGGAAATACAGAACTGCCCCATTTTTTATTTTTTTTTTTCGCTTCGCAGTGTACATGATATGCATTCGGTGTTTATAATCGGATTACACTGATACTTAATTTATATTATTTAAGTACAATGGTTACCATACGAATACTAACGCCTAAATACTGACACTTTTTGGGCCAGGTGGAACAGGTAAATTGTGAACTATCATTCAGTTATTGAATGGTTAATAAACCTGGACAATGCGATTCATGTAATTTGTTTCCGTATGCGGTGGGTACACACAATGGTTATAAAATGATTACTCTGGTACTTCAAGTATACAATATATGCATACAAATGTTTCAATAGTGTTCCACTATTATTTAAATATAGGCATGCATTTTTTTCACTTACACAGTTGTTATAAGAGGATTACATTGTTGCAATTTTTGCTTAGATTGTAATCACACAGTTTCTACATTGATGCTAGAATTGTATATTTTATACACAAATTTGTTGCATCATAGCATTAATGCTTAAATAAAATATTAACCAGTTAACTGTGTTTGACGATTATACTCGTCATGGAGAAGCGGCACCATTTTGTGTATTGATGAGTATACTCGTCATGCATATATTATGTTAATGAAATGGAAAGATAAGTGGGAGGTTTATTTAGTAAGTACATTGTCATTATGTACAGTAAGTACTGTACATAATGACAATGTAATTGAAACAGAGAAATGAAAAACAATAACAAAGAAACTGGAGCTAGTGATTGATGATAATAAAAAGTCGGTGGAGTGGATAGGGGCGATGGAATTATCATAGCGTACTCCACAGAAGAAAACGGCTCAAAAAGTGCTACAAAAAGATATTTTTCCATTTCTTAGACATTATGTGTCTGAATGCATTCATATTATATAAAAAAAGGGAACATGATAGCGTATCAACCTTTTGCTCAAATTTATTGAAAACACTTTTGCGAAGTATCCAATTGAAAGGAATAAATCGACACAAATTCGGCCATTTAGACCTAATATAAGCCAATTAGGCGGAAATCGTGTTCCGGATTATATACACGGAACATCGAAAAAAAAAAAAAAAAAAAAAAACAATCCTAAGCGAAGGTGTTCGCATTGCTACAAACGTAAGATCAGGATGGAATCGCGTTACTGGTGTTCGATTTGCAAAATCCCATTGTGTATGGTACCCTGTTTTGCTGAATATCACTCCACGGCGGGAATTTAAATTCTTACTTTTATATGTATAATATTTATTTCAATTTATTGCGTTTTTAGTTTAATATGTATGTAATATATGCTTATGTTAACCAAATAGGTAAATATTAGTAATACAATTTTCAATTTTATAAAATAAACCCTCTCTCTTAAACGAGGGCGCCACAGTTAACTGGTTAAGCTAATGCCTAAGTGATATACTTACACCGCTCGCATTGCACATTGTATGTATTCAGTCCCTATAACATATTACTGCTTAAAGAATGTTTACCTATTTGGGCCAGTGGGGCATTCAACCTGGACATTGCATTCGCTATAACTGCATGTTCGTCGCACTTGGCCACAATCAGTAAGTACGCTTAGTTTTTTTAAATGCATATTCACATGCTCGTCATATTGGGGTTACAACTATGCTATAGGCTGAACTATTAGAATCACCCAATCACACACTTTTTGAAAACAAGAATGCTGCTTTGAGAGATCTTTAGCCAACACGCGATGTTGGAGCATATATTTCTTCAGAAAATTGCTTGAAGAGTATTGTTTTGTAATATAAAACCTCCCAAGCTTTGATAATACAATCAAAAGGATCATAATTCCCAATATCGTATACAAATTGTGTAATATAGAACATATAACTTGCACACTATTGTGTAACTCTGTTTTATAATATTCAGATAGGTACGACGATTTAATGACTTCTAAATGACTTGACGTCGTTAAATTTCTAACTAATAAGCACATACATCTGGAACAGATCTCCAAGTGTAAAATATTTAAATCAAATGGAAGAGAAACATTGCCATGGGAAATTTAAAATTAAGAAAAAAAGGGAATCTTTGTTTGGAGATATTCCGAATAATTCAAAAGCTATCAAACACAGATCCATCTCCTTCACTAGCGAAAAAACGTTTTGCAAAGTAAGAGAAGCAACGACCACTTTTATACAAAAAGCAATAAGCACAGGAGAACAAACGTAGCCCCAGTTATAGATAAAAAAAAAACCTTTTTGAAGCGTTGAAAAGCCACACTATTAGAAACTGAAAGTATCTGGAAGAACTAGCTGGGACTCTGGAGATTAATACGAGTCCCAATCCTATATTTAAAACAGTGTGTATTAGTTTTGAAATGGGAATTTTCGTCGAATCACTATAAATGCGTCGTTTCATTTCTCATTCGAGTCTATTGCCATTCTGCAAAATGCAAAATAAGATAGTTATCTTTCAAATTTAATCTGTCTTTTGTGGATTCACAAAGTAAGTTACTTGAAAGCAGCAGATGCAGTTCTTAAAAATGTTAGTTTCTTATTTTTGAATCGGATTTCTTTAAATAATAAAAATGCATTTAATTCATATCTGCGTACTCATTATTTTCATAGAATGACATTATATTTTTTATTTTCTATTTCCTATTTTGTAAACCTTTAATGAATTTTTGATTAACAAACTCAACGATTTGTGAGTGTGCAGTGGCAACACGGTGCGGGAGCCTGTCTACGGGAAATTTTAAAGATATGCCATTTTTTAATATTTTTTCATTTTGCTGCTGAATTGAATTTTACGTGGCGTGTTTAATAAATAAAGGTAACACTCAAAACGTTAATAATAAAAAGACAAAACAAAATTGTAAGCCATCTTACTAAGAAACTGAACATTGTTATGATGAACTGAAGAAAAAACTGATCATTTACTGCTTTCTGTTTGCTGAACATTGATATAATGAACCGAAGAAAAACCTGAACATTAACTACTATTTACCTACTAACCATTGATATGATGAACTGAAGAAAAACTGAACATTTTTAACATTATATCTACTGAATACTAATATGATGAACTGGAGTAAAAACTGAAGAACTGCTATAGCAACAGAGAAACTGTATGTCAGTACTTTTTTAACATTGTATCGGGAATTCTAAACATACGCTGCTATTCTGCTTTTAAAATATTTTTGATTTTGTTGTTGAGCTGTATATGGCGTAAAGGCGAACAAAACGATGCTCAATAATAAAGCTAAAAAGACAGAAAAAAGGAAGAAGAAGCAGAAGGGTTGACAACAGACCCCTTTTGGGTGACCGTTAGAATTTGAAACTTTTTATATTTTTTAATTAAGTTCTTAAGTATTAAAAGTTGTATTAAAGATTAAGCTCTGTTTACTTATTTTTCGTTTAATGTTTTTATTTTTAGGTCAGATGTTAGTGAATTGGTTTTGCTCGGCCTTTCCTGAAGATCACCATCTAAGCCGTCAAGAGTTGAGGCTAATGGCCGCTCAGTTCAGCACCAATTTGCTTTACGCCGGGGTTCTACGTCCTCTAGACCCAGAGAACAATGATGGACTCTTTAGGGCAAGTACCAGGCTAATAATTGGTTTGGAAATGAAAAACATTGTTGAGGAAATAGATTTATTTGCACGTGCATTGATTTTTGATGGTATTGCTAAATTCGAATATTTTATTGAAACTCTGCATATGATAAAACAAACGAAAAACAAGCTAAGTACTCATAAATATCACATTATGCCGATCACTCCGAATTCCTTTTCATCGAGATGATTCATTGCAAAATTAACTTATATTAGCAAATTTACTCCGCTTACGTCGATACCCTGAAAACTTACTTTCTTTGCGCCTGTTCCATTGCAAATTTACTACTTTTACGTTACGTAGATTCCTCTGCAAGTAAATTCTCTTACCAAGATTTCTCTACGAATTTACTTAAATCGCGCCGATTTACTACATAATTTACTCATGTTATGCAAATTGAATGGTAAGTTATTCACGCCACGCCTATTCCTGTTGCTTGATATTGGTTGCTTCATTTACGTCTAAGAATTTGGAAGTGAAAAGACCTGCGATGAAATTAATTTTTAATTCTTTGGTAAAATGTTATGTTTATATTCAATATATACATTGCAAATATCATATGGCTCTTTCTGTTACACGAAAATACTTTTAGAATGTAGTTACAAAAATTCTCTAACCGTTGCCATAATTGATTTCGTAAGCATGCATGAATTATCTTCAGTTATATATATTTCATTGCATTCTTTTTGCAAAGTATAGTCTTTGTAAAATTCTATAAAAATAACATTGGATTAAACATGATAAAGAAGTTGCTGTTACTGGTGAGATTGAAAAATTATTTAATTTAAGTTTTAAAAATGTGTAATTATCTGACTTATTTTAAAAACAAATTTAATATTTTTTCATTCTACATAATATATTTATCTGGCATTATTCAGAATTCAAAGATTGTTTTTGTTATATTTGAAAGCTTTATACGGGTACGCTGTCAAATTTATGCACGTATTGAAAGTTATGCATTTAATTACATATTTACATAAAACCAGGCGGTTTATCTGAAATATCTCAATTTTTAAAGAGAACGTATATCATACTAATTTTAAGATTTCTTTTGCATCGTACTTTATTTTATTCTTTAATGCTTCTCGATACTGTGCATTGATAAATTTATCTTTGATTTTACCATATTTGAGTTTTTCAGCTTCATCGAAATTAGGCTATTAGTGGCCATGGGAAAAAGTCTCTGAACGTCGTTAGTGTGACCTGAATTCAATCTCGGTTCTAAACTGGCTGGTTGTTTGCATGTTTTGTTTGTGTAGTGTAATGTAAGTACGTGCCAGTTTTCCTTTAGAAATTTCTCACGAAAGTATCATACCTCGTATAGATAGCCCTCGTGTGCCTTGCTACAATCCAAATAATTCACCTACTTTGATTAAAAAAAGTAGATTGGGTGTATCTTCTTAATAAGGTTTTACCCTGAACTTCAACTTTTGTACATCGGTTCCTGCCTGCGGTTTACATTTGTCGAATACTTTTACCATCGAACAAATACAAATAGAATAGTCTTTCCCACTTCCTTTACTAAAACGTTTCACTGGCAAATGCGATTCACAAATCACCAGCAAACTGACAGTGTCTGCATGCGACGCACAGATATTTTATCACCATTTTGCGTGGAACACTTTTATGACTCCTTTAACACTGCTGTAATTCGAAGCAGGATTCGGTTGCGATTACGACATTCTCGTGAATGGACTCTTCCATGGAATTGCGTCGCTTCCGATTTCCTGGAAAGAGAGGTGAATAGTGTTTAGCTTGCTATCGATCGCCTAGAAGCCCGAGAGAGAATGACGGTGTCGTTACCTAGGCAACGGGACGACGCCTGTTTTAGGCCATCTCTTCGCTCTTTCTTTTTACTGTGCTGTGTAGGGCAAGTCTGTATCTGCCAGGTGGACTGTTTTCTTGTATGTTTTCTTCTCCAGACTGTGACGTCAGAATGAAATTCATGTCGTCTTTTTGGAAGTTGGTTTAGTTCCATTTTATAATGGGATTTACTATGGTTTGGAAGGGGAAAATATTTATGCAAAATGTGGGAAGTGCGAAGTTTTTCATTAACAGGCAAATCGATAAAATGTCGCAAGGCACGTGTATGAAACAGTAATATATTCCTTTAGAGCTTTTCAGTTTTAAATGCATCAACGAGGCTTTTGGAAATATTTTTAACATTTTTCTACTTCACAGGTTACAACATTTTAAGTACAGGACCTAATTTACGTAAGGGAAAAAAAAAGCACATGTTCCCAATTACATCAAATCCCCCTCTGATTTTAAATCATGCATAATTTTATTTTATATTCTAGGTTTTTAAAAATATAAAATTAGAAACAGGACCAAAAATTCAAACTTTTAGTTTTCATTTCATTTTTAGGTTCAGATACTATATTCTTGTCTTTGGACTCTCTAACCCGGCGAACGGGCTCTCTGTGTGAGAATGTTCGCTGTGTTTTACGCATGTGTACCCTAAATAAGAGACAGAAAAGTCTTATTAGGAAGCTCTCCTTCATTTATGAAAGTACTATTCTTGTATTTTGCCGTAAATAGAACCAATCAAATTTTAATTCTAATAATTTTTTTGGGCGAGCGATACCCTTTAGTGAAGCTTCTACAGGGGCAGAAACTATTCAGCATTACTGTCGTTGATTATTACATTAATGAAGAATTTAATTGCATTAATTCTATGTTAACTTTGCAAATTAATTAAGATCTCTAATAAAATTAATAAGAATTGTTAACATTCTCACAGAATAAATTCTGAAGCACTGATTACTGAGAAGGAACATAATATATTCGTACAATTCTTAACCGATTTACTCAGCTAACGTTGAAATGGACTCCACTGCTCCGCGCAGCCCTTGTAGAAGGCTGCTCAGCCTTTTGGAAGCATTCGAGAATATCGTATTTAAGGCTTAAAAATCCGTTTTGCAAAAACTTCCCAAAAGTAGCCAAGCTAGCGGAAATGTTCCAACTACTGACAATTCGGTGATAATTTCTGTCGCCAAGGCCAGTTACGAGAAATGTTTGACTGTATCTGGAATTCTAACTGAAGTGACTCGTATTTTTACAATTTAACTGTTCTATCCAGAATCGAAAAATCTACAAATCTCTACAAACATGAAATAAATATTTATAAATAAAATACGTAACCACAATTTCAGTCAAACCAAATTACGCGCTAAAATTTTCACTCAAAATGTGCCAAATAAATAAAAATAATGCATAACGCCATAAAAAACACAAAATAAGGATTTAATAATTTCAAACTTTTAAGTACATTGTTGCGTGCGTAGGATTACGTAATGTATTAATGAACGCAGAACCGATGAGAGCTTGATGAAATTTATTTCATCAAGCTCTCAACTGTGAAGTGTCTCTTTTGATGAAATTTATTTCATCAAAAGAGACACTTTACAGTTCTGGAACGTTCCACAAAAATACTCTTGCAGCTGTTTTTAGTTTCGGAAAGCATAAGTGTCACACTTCTGACAAATAAGAACGTTAAACACAACGCAATGCAAAGCGTATCTTAAGAACGAAGCTCAAACGGAGATATCCTAATACTCCGAAGTTGACGCTGAAATGAACAACCGAGATCTGATGTCCTCTCCGGGCTTATATAGTTTCCCCCCTTGCCGCTAATAAATTTCTAGACCTTCCATTTCTCGAAATTGCTGGAAGGCAAATACGATTATAGTTGCATATAAGGAGCGGATGCGGTTACATTTACATATCAAGATCAATTAGTTATATGAGGACCGGACCGAAACGTCGCCCAGTTTGGAGGCTTTTGGCGATTTCTCACCAAATTCGGAGACAAAAGTCACCACTGCCAGCTTAGTTTTGAGTTACTCGTTTTTGAGTTATGCGAGATGCGTATATACGCACAGACGCCACGAAAATTTCTCTTCAGAATTCAATCTAAATCAGTTTTATTATTTTTTGGAGGGAGAAGAGCCTTTTATTCTGTCCTTACGTACAAATGTCATGCAAAAACATCGTTAAATTGCACTTGATAGCGGTCGAAATGGATATTGTCGTTGAAATATGCTGCTTGAAAATTTTCGCGATTACAATACTTCCATTTTACTTCGTACAAGGAAGTAAGAAGTAACACAGTTTCACATATTTCACTAAAATTATTTACATATATTCAAAATTCGTAACAATATTTACAATAATATAACGAATTAAAACAATGCAAAAACATTAAAAATGTATCCTTTTTGTTCAGTAATTTTAAATGAAAAAATACTTAATAAGTAGTTTAATTAATTATTTTATATAATTGATTCCGATTGCTTATGTCTATCACGCTGAATAAAAAGGCAAGGAAAAACCACTAATAGAGATTTTTGCCCGGAACCCTCAGATTTGTCTTCTATTCTTTTTGTGAGTCAAGAGAAAGAGATTGAAGTACTAAAGAACGAATTTCGTTGAGCTAGTTAAAATTAGAATACAATTTTCAAGGAAATACTGAGAGTTGTATGCATTATTCACTTGAAAATTTATTCTTCTTTGAAATGAGGTCGAAACAGAAGCAAAAATCAGTCATATTTTAACATGAAACTCTTTTCAATAAAGGAAAGCAAAAACACAACGGCAAAATGAAGATTCTTCTCTAGATTAAACTTATCTAAAGTACAGGTCAAATTTTCAATGGTATTTTTCTGTTACAACACGCCCTTTCTGTGTTGTTTTTTCTTAAACTGTCGGCAGATATTTGTGATTATATATAGATACTGTCTCCAGAACACCCGCGAAAATCGCTCTTTTGAGCGTGCAAAAATATGTTTTAACAAGATCTGTTTCAAAAATATTAATTATAGGATGATATGATACATACGTGCAGAATATCAATGGAATTATTCTTTCTATTTAAAGTGATCATGTAAGTAGTAATTAGTTGAGTGAAGCGAATGTTATTTTTATGCGGAAATACCGTTTGAAACTGTGTGGAAAACTGCACACATCCTCCATTACGTAAAAGTATCATTTGCTTTTTTTTCTTTCCAAACAGCCAGATCAAATGTACCAGTGGTCAAAACTAGAGCCATCGTCTCCTCCTTCAGCCTATACCACACCTGGTCGCCTGTCCCCCAGTGCTTGGCCTCCCAAGACTCCGATGTCCCCTGCTTATTCCGAACGGGATTTGAAAGAAGTCATTTCTGAGTTGTATGATCAACGTGTACAGGTAAATTTGAAATTTCCCTGACTATTTTACATGTTATTGTATGAAACTTCGGACTAAGAAAGCAATACATAAAGAATGGAAAGATTTAGGAAGTCGAAATTTGGAAGAATGTGTTTCATATCTCGACTTCCTAAATCTCTGTGTGTGTAGGCCAGGTACTACTGTATTTTCCACACGGATTCCCGACCCTAGTTTTACAGCTCTAGCTTCTGAAAATTAAAAAAAATATATTCACATAATTTTCCCCTTCTTCTGTTGTACATAAGATTTCCTTCTGAGGGCTAGTTTATTGGTAACTTGTATTCTCTTGATTATTTAAATTTTTATTCAGTGTATTTAATTCGCATTTGAATTTTTTAGTTAGCATTTAATCCATTTTATTTTCCATTACATTTATTATTTTAAACGTATTTTGTGCAGATTCTTCGTTAAGATATCTGAACATTGCAGGTGATCTCGCACTTACCGAAACTTTCCAAATATGTGATTTCCCTTACTTGTTTTATTTACGTTCCAGCTCGTTGCAGTCTTATCTACTGTTGGGTGTTCGATCTTTTGAAGACCAGGTCTTTTGTTCGCCCCCTTCTTTTTCGTTCCTTCTATGTTTCTTCTGGAATTGTGGTCAAGACTCTTACATGTGAGATACCTTTGGGGCTTTGCAATGCAATTGAGCCGGACACGTCACTCAGTTACCGTCCGCTATTACAATGTTAATATTACTATGTATGCCGCCCAGTCAGGTGGTCAGGGAAGCGGACTGTGATGCCGAAGGGCCTGGGTTCGAATTCCTGAGAAGGCATGATTGTAACTGTCCGTCCCTTCATAGGAAAGGCGATGGTAACCCACCTATTAGGTGCCTCCGTAATAAAGAGACCACCACATCCGGCCTTGTATAGATTAATTGACTAGGTTACATTTTTAATTGTTCACAATCTGCCACTGGAAAAAAATATATTACTATGCATTCTTAATTGGAATGTATATTTCTTTTAAAGAAGTAAGACAAGATGTTTCATATTGAAAGGACAAAAAGAAAGAATAACTGTGAATACTGTAATTGTTTAATTTTGATAAATCAAATTTACAGGGAAATTATATAGTTATCCAATTTTCTGTAGATGTAATATGCGTGCCCGTTCGGTGACACAGGAAATATCTATGAGGTACTCCAGTTCCTGAAACGAGGGTGATACAATATCTTTTGTTGTTCTGATGCTTCCATCTAAAATTATCTGTTTTTGATAGGCAGTGAAAGCATGTTTTAACGAGTTACGATTATGAAGATCACATTGAAGATCAATGTAAAATTTATTCCAACAGTAATTTTCTGAACAATTTCACAGTTAACGTTAGTTGCTATATGTTATGTTACCTATGGTTTTTATAACTACCAGTTATAATTATGATAAACATTTTTGCGTACATACCTAAAACTATCCTGATTAAATTCATAATCTAAAAAACTGATTCAGCAAAAGAATTAATTCATTCAAATTAATGAATTACCTGTCATTCATTCAAGGACATTACAAAGCTCTGACATTCAATGTGTAACCTTTAATAATGTTATGGCTATTTTAATAAGATTTTGATGAAAATATCGCAAGCGAAAATTCTGGAAAAACTGGCTAATCTAAAAATTTATTAAATTTCGGACAAAAAATAAAATGTGTGAAGAAAATAATGCAGAAAATTTTCCACTGTTTACGTTAACTCGTTACCCGTAATGAATAAACGGACGACAACTGCCCATTATCAGCTCAGTTTACTTACAAAATTAAAAGATTTATTGTTATATTAAGTCATGAAGACTCAAATATTTAAGGCATGAAGGATGTCAGATTTATGTCATGAGTGTTATATCTAAATCATGAAATAATTAGAGGCAACGTCTATCTTTTATTCCATTTTATCACTTTACAAAATTCACTGCATGTTTTTAGGAATTTGATATTTTGCAGAAATTATAAAATACAAAGATTTGGCGTAATAATTATACAAACATCGAATTAAAAACAATTAAGACTTGTTCATTTAGTTCGACCTGTTTTTATTTTCTTTAGTCTGAATCATTTGAATTTCTTTGGAAATTTCAGAAAGATCATGAGAAAAGTTCTGTCTTCCATCTCAAGCCGTCTCATCGAATTGGTGAATACGAGGAAAAAGTCGCTCGGTAAGTGCTTGAAAAGTTCATTACTATACTCCCTATAGTAATGAACTATACTCCCATAGTGTAGAATATAATAATTATATGAACTATTGAATTTTCAGAACTATAATCATATATATTTCATTTACTATATTTTATTCTTCAGATAATTTTTAATAGATGTTTATTGAGTTCTTTATTTTTGGTTTCCTTCTAACTGCGAAATAACTGTAATACACATAAGTGTTGAATGCCATGTATAATGCAGACAGCTATAAACCTTGAAAATAATATATTTTAAAAATGTCCTATTGGTTGGACTCATTGTTCGAGACGATGAGGGAAGGCTTCCATTGTATGTCTCAACATGTCCTGTAAAATAGCCTGTACTTCCCGTTTTTGCAGTCTTTAGTTTTCATATGCAAAGGATGTGCAGATATTCTCTTCTTTAGGTAATTCTCATAGAAAATAGTCTGGATCTGTCAAATCCCCGAAATGGGAAGTCGGAAGATTCAGAAATGCCTGTTGAAATAATAATTGTAATTATGCTTAACGTTCTGCATTCTTTTGAAAAGGAATTGTGTCCACTTACTATCTTGTACACAAGCATTGCATCTTCTTTAGTCCGCCACAATACGCGCTGACTGTTTGTGACAGAGCCTGTTTGAATGAAAGCTGCTACCTCCACAATCTGCCACTTTTCCGGTCAACGGCCCATGGTATACTAATTTCCCGACTCTAGCACTGAATGAATCAAACATTCTACCAGAAAGCACATTCCGGTAGAAATTCTAGTCCAGAATATAAGCCAATCTATATATTGGCGGGTGTCTACTAGTTTTGGCGTCTGAGCGTGGGGACTGTTTTAACAAGGAAGTATCTGAAATTTTAAACACGACAGAATTTGTAATTCCTCTGACTTTTCAGTGCATTTCAGACTTTTACGGGATCCACCAGCAACCAGGTGGCAAAAATCCAAAAATCGCTCAATATTGATAGCATTTCGATCTTGGGCTCAAATTTTAGGAAAAGTACTGACAGCACGGGAGTTTTCATGTATTTTCACATAATGCATAATGTGAATTTAAGCCAGTTTCATTTAAAAATATCCTCTTCGAGTGCATACCTTCCCTTACCAGATAACCTTCGCTTTGCCATGATCTAAATTCAAACATTGATTGATTTAGTTGTAAGCATTTTAACCCTCCGAGCGTATCGTACGTATCGTACAGAAGCAAATTCTACCCAAAAACAGACGCAAAACATTGATGATAACAATACATTTCATTTTTAAACACCATTGTTTAGACTTCTGATGTTGTTCCAAGAGGCCTTTATGCTTTACGTCTAATGCATGAAACTGTAAGTAATTACATCATCTATTTTCAATTGGTGGACTTAAAAGTTGTTATGGTAAAGTAAACTTAGCGAAAGCTACATTCGAATTAAAGGGAGATGGCAAAGAATTAAATGTTGGCAGCAGGATGCTTTCTAGATAAATTTAGTCTCATTTAAAAGAGGCTTAATATTTCAAAATTAATTCCCAACAACGTATTTTAAAGTTTGAAAGCAGCATACTTTGCATTACTTTTAAAGATCAATACTTTGCATTACTTTTAAAGATCAATACTTTGCATTACTTTTAAAGATCAATACTTTGCATTACTTTTAAAGATCAATACTTTGCATTACTTTTAAAGATCAATACTTTGCATTACTTTTAAAGATCAATACTTTGCATTACTTTTAAAGATCAATACTTTGCATTACTTTTAAAGATCAATACTTTGCATTACTTTTAAAGATCAATACTTTGCATTACTTTTAAAGATCAATACTTTGCATTACTTTTAAAGATCAATACTTTGCATTACTTTTAAAGATCAATACTTTGCATTACTTTTAAAGATCAATACTTTGCATTACTTTTAAAGATCAATACTTTGCATTACTTTTAAAGATCAATACTTTGCATTACTTTTAAAGATCAATACTTTGCATTACTTTTAAAGATCAATACTTTGCATTACTTTTAAAGATCAATACTTTGCATTACTTTTAAAGATCAATACTTTGCATTACTTTTAAAGATCAATACTTTGCATTACTTTTAAAGATCAATACTTTGCATTACTTTTAAAGATCAATACTTTGCATTACTTTTAAAGATCAATACTTTGCATTACTTTTAAAGATCAATACTTTGCATTACTTTTAAAGATCAATACTTTGCATTACTTTTAAAGATCAATACTTTGCATTACTTTTAAAGATCAATACTTTGCATTACTTTTAAAGATCAATACTTTGCATTACTTTTAAAGATCAATACTTTTCAGAATAAATTAATGTTATTAATTTTTCTCTTAATTCATCTAGCTTGTTTACAGCACAATTTTTTAATACTTTCAAATTTGAAAGTTAATGATCATAACTTTTTTAATGAATTTCGAAATTTTCATAGCTATTTTGACGTTCCTTCTAGTTATCTAACTAAGCACTTTTTTGTTATTAAACAGGCTGCAGACACACTTACCTTATTATTGAGGGACATAATTCTTGAAATAAGCATTATCAAACTAGAATTTTTTTAAATTATGATAAGCAAGTAAAACTGGCATTGCCCATTAAAGTACTCTTTTGTCCACATTCAGCCTTAAAGAACCGTAATGCCAATAGCTGATAATCAATACAATAAATGAATTTGATATTAAATATCTGCTTTCAGAATTTAGTTATGCGCTTGATTTTCCAATAGAATTGTGTAATAATTATGTATCTATGTTACTAAATTATTTTCATTTCGGCAAATTTCTTACATAGTACGGCAAAGTTCTTACAAAGAACGTCACATTTCTTAAGCATTATACTTGGAAAATTTTTTACTTTTCTGCCGTCTTCTTTAACATATATATAAGTTGCAAAGACGCTCTGTTAAGATAATGCGTTTCATTCCAAGATGTATTTATTAAAATTCGTAATATAATTTCAGAACTGTATGTTATGCAAAATACTTCATTTAATTTTATCTTAGTTACCGACTGCATTGTTCAACTGTCTGATATTGAAATTTTGTTTTCCTTTTTTTTATTTTACCAATTTAGAAGCGTTGCTGGTACGTAATGATTTTTTTTATGGTTATTCCGTGTAATTGTTGAATTTTTTATTCTCAGGTTGGAGCTTCAGCTGGAAAAATACCAGACTCTAACGGAAATTGAAGAGCTCACCAGGAGAGCCAAATATGTCTCTTGTCCAACATCTCCTCATTCACCTTGTGCAGCTACCCAGACCGAGCCACCACGTCCTACTCTCTCTTCTTCCAGCCAATATGACATTGCGTCCTGCACCTTCCTACTTACGCGCTCCCGCTTTGTACAGACTGAATCAATCCGCTCCTTGAGCAGGAGTATTCAAACAGACGTTGGTTCTCCTTTAGCCCGAAATTCTGTTAGAGTCCAAACAGAAGATGCGGGTCCGGACGTCATTCGTGGATTGCCTAGGGTCAACTCGGATGTCTCCGAAATATTGCCGTCGCTTGTTACGGAGAGAAAACCCTATTTCTATAGACCTTCTGGAAGTGTTTCTTCCTTTTCGCTCAGTTCATCCACTCTTCTGTCAGAGGAACCAGAAATAAAGACTGAAGAACATTATCCAATTCGCGGCACGCAATGTGAACGTTGCCAGAAACCTGAAACAGTTGCCGTCTGCACACAAACGGATTTAGAATCCACTTGTGAACTACAAACCTCATCCAAAGAAACGGGTTCCTCTCTCACTTGCCAGATACCTCAGCCACCATCCATATCTACTATCCCTCCTCCTCCTCCTCCAATGCCCGGAATGAGTAATATGCCAGCGCCATCTCCGTTCTCTGGAATACCTCCACCGCCTCCAATGCCAACAACATCTTCAATACCACCTCCACCTCCTATGCCTGGAACTTGCTCTATACCACAGCCTCCTCCAATGCCAGGCTCTGGCATCCCACCGCCTCCTCCGATGCCAGGCTCTGGCATTCCACCACCACCTCCGATGCCAGGAAGTGGAATTCCACCACCACCTCCGATGCCAGGAAGCGGAATTCCACCACCACCTCCGATGCCAGGAAGCGGAATTCCACCACCACCTCCGATGCCAGGAAGCGGAATTCCACCACCACCTCCGATGCCAGGAAGCGGAATTCCACCACCCCCACCAATGCCGGGAAGTGGCATACCTCCACCTCCTCCACCACCAGGCTGTGGTTCCCCACCTCCACCCCCACCACTTCCGGGAATGACTGGTCCTCCAATGTACAACTATCCTTCACCACAGGTATACATCGGTGAGTTCAGTATAGTAAAATTTAAAAAAAAATCATTTGTATTAGTGATAAGCGTCATTTACTCAATCAAATAATTAGATGTCATATAGACGTTAGAATTAGGAGATGTATAGATACTAATTTGATACTGATTTTAGAGATATATTAATGTTTGCAGTGATGTTAGGGCACTGCGAGTGTCCATCATGCCCTCTCTTACGGGAATGCATCTACGAACGCTATCCTTACCACCTATTTTATGGTCTTGTCTTGTGTTGCTCTTTAATCTAGATAGTGAAAGGCGCGAGACCGTGCGATGCATATTTGTTTCTGCTTCTTATATATTTTATTTGTATTTCGTATTTTATTTTTGCTTGTAAATCATCGCGTTTCTTTACCTAAGAGCTTTTGCTGACTGGAGCTCTGCATTTGAAATAGATTTCAATATTAGATTATTACCGACTTTTATGGAGAACACTCTTGAATAACATATTTTATTAATATCATAGCAATAAATCCTTGCGATATAAATTCCTCTTTATTTAATTACAGTATAAAACCATACTTCTCACTGCAAATTCAACGTTTAGCCTATATACGACTATATATAAAAGCATATGTATGATAGTCTGAAACAAAACAAAAGACTGCAAATATGTATTAGCTTAATAAAAAATGAAATACCGAGTTTGTAAAAAAAATAAATGACATCTTGCTCACTTGTCTTTAATAATGTCATATTAAGAGTTAACTGTGGAAATAAGAGATTTCCGTTCCCATATGACATATAACATTTACATTATATGTAAATGTTTTCTCGATGTTGTAAAGAAGATCAAAATATTTATCTAGAAGTTCATACTTATGGGTCTTATATATGTTTATCAGGGTTAGAAACCAAACTAAGAAGTGTTTTGACAGACGAATTGGAAGTTTTGAATTTGGAACTTCTCAGTACATACTAATATGAAAATAACACGAACGATAAAATAATATATATCTGAGCCGAAAAAATAAAAATGCGCCATAATTCTCCATTAACAGAAATGTATAAAAAGGAAAACGCATCTAAAGAATAAAAGTTGCAAAGCCAAAAAATGCTTAAGTAAATTCCACGCGAAGGATAAGTCTCTGAGGAACTGAAACTAAGAAATATCATATTATTCAACAAATATACCATAAATATCTAAAAAAACGCCACTTGAAGAAAAAATACCAGGAAAATTGAGAAAATGAGAACAAAGCTAAAATACGACAATTGAAGGGTCGAAATCAGAAAATCTGAAAACCATCAAAATATTCCTCCTCGAGGATATAAACTGTTAATATTTTCGTTAGGATTTAATCATTCTGCTGACTTTTTTAACTAGCCTTTGATTTGTCTACTTCCTATGATATTTTAGAACTTTTTTTATGCTTCCCTTTTTAAACAGCCATAGCTGAGCCAGTCATTCCTATGGTATTCTAAGCTGGAACTCAAACTCTTTAAATAAACCATACGTCAATCTCCAACCAATCGAGCAAATAACCACGATGCTGAAGTTTTCGACCTGCTTCGTTTTTGCGCTCTAAAAAGGCTTTTATAAATTTCTGCAACTATTTTGTGTAGTTTTACCAGAAGCACTGTCTAGAGCGTTATGAGTGCAAACTTCTCGCAGATTATGGTTCCAGTCTATTACTGACTGCCAGACATATCTAGCTGTTCTTTTCCCCCTTCATTATATGTTAATTCACTCAATAAGTCGAAAATGAACCGGAATGCTGTCCCAAATGTGATTCTACAACCCTTCATTTTCTTCAGAATGCAAAGAGGAAAACGGAGGGTTACATTAAACGAAAGCATAGATGTTAAGAGTGTGCCGCGAAATCACACTCATTCATAATTGGTATTGCATCGCATTGTTGACTCCTGTGTGCAGTATCACTGTTCTTCGCAACACTGCAGACTTGCCTGTCTCTGCGGCCGCTATCTAAAAGGAGAAATACTTATTGTTCAGACCTTTCTAAGAGTTCTGTATGAATAAAAAAAGGAATCCGTGATGTGTTTTAGCGGAGACTACTGAGTTTTGTAATTCAAGCTAGCCGTAAATTGTCATTATTCAAATCACTTGCGTACATATAGAATAGGAAATAAAACATTATTATCCATAGAATACATTTTTCCAAGTTAGAAAGTCCTTTTCTTGAATAAAATATAGCTTCAGGAAATCAGTTTATTCTTTTTAATAACACTTTATCATGTTCCGTTAAGTTTTAATATAGTAGAAAGATTCTATGGACATATCGTAACATGATGCATGTATTTAACTTCAATAAGACAATTACAGTGGATGGACAAAAATATGGAAACACCTTGTGAAATGCATGTTTGAAAAGAAAGATTGATTTTAATGAAATATGTAGGTGGCGCTGGCATTTTTGACTACTGACGCCACCTATACAACTTCGTAAATGTGCTAAACATTTCAGTTGTTGTCGGAGTACTGTTATGTGAAGTTGTCATTGCATTATGTCAGAGTTAACAGACTTCGAACATGGGCAAATTGTTGGAGCACGTATGGTAGGTGCTTCCATAAACAAGGTAGCCGAGGTGTTTAGTGTTTCAAGAGGTACTGTATCGAAGATTTATTCTGCATATTTGAAAAGCGGAAAAACATCATCTGCTAAATCACAGCGCGGACGAAAGTGTGTCCTGAGTGATCGTGACAGACGATCATTAAGGGCAATTGTGACGAAAAATAAGAAGACCACAGCTGCAAAAGTTACTGCTGAAATGAATGTTGTGTTACCGAACCCTGTGAGTACCAAAACAATTAGAAGGGAGCTTCATAAACAGGGAATTGCTGGCCATGCTGCAATTGAGAAGCCACTCATCAGTGATGCTAATACCCGTAACAGGAAAAGGTGGTGTTTAAGTCATAAAGCCTGGACTATAGAGCAGTGGAAGCGAGTAATATGGTCTGACGAGTCTTCTTTCACATTGTTTCCCACTTCTGGCCGAGTTTACGTCTGGAGAACGCCATCTCAAGCCTATAATACAGACTGCTTGTTGCCAAGAGTGAAACATGGCGGGGGTTCTGTTATGATTTGGGCAGCTATATCATGGTTCTCTGCTAGCCCCATGATAACTGTGTCAGGGCACATGACTGCCAAGACTTATGTGAACATTTTGGCCGATGAAGTTCATCCCATGGTACAAACTTTGTTCTCCGGTGGTGATGGTGTCTTCCAAGACGACAAAGCCTCTGTTCACACAGCTCACATTGTCCAGGACTGGTTTTCTGAGTACGAGGATGAGCTGTCCCATCTCCCCTGGCCACCACAGTCACCAGACCTGAATATTATCGAACCTTTGTGGTCTACATTGGAACGGAAAGTGCGTTCTCATTATCCACCGCCAACATCGTTATCTGAACTTGCCACCGTTTTGCAGGAAGAATGGTATAATATTCCCTTGGCAAACATACAGGAACTGTATTTATCCATTCCGAGAAGACTGCAAGCTGTTTTGGATGCCAACGGGTTTCCTACACCATATTAAGCAAAGAAACATTTTTTTTAAAGGTGTTTCCATATTTTTGTCCAACCCCTGTATGTCCCAACTAAAAAAATTGTCTCAAGCTTCCAGTGTTTAAAGCATTTAATGCATAACATTATCATTTGCTAATCGCTAACTTTTCTGTTAAAACGAAATAATATATGTAATCTGTCCTTTCCTAGTGCGGAAGCCAGCTATTATTCCTAAAACGGCTATGAAACCCTTATACTGGACAAGAATCCAAATGAACACTCCTGCAGCAGTAAAACAGTAAGTATAGTAAATATGAGGTTCCTCAAAATTTTCAGAAATAGTTTGTAATTCTGACTTGTACATAATGTTAACAACAGATAGAAAAGTTATTACCTTAATGGGCATTCCTAGGGCTCTCTTATTTCTTTGTTAAGATTTTAATGCTACCTTTAAAATTCCTTTATTGATCATCTTCTTGACAAGATATATTTAGTTTAGTATTCTCTACTTTAGATTTATTTTTGTTGAATACTAGTGTGCCCTGTTAAAATAATAACAACATTGATTATGGTAGAATTCGGTTTTTTTTTTTTCCCCTAAAACTCTTCTTGGAATTTGTTTTCAGGGAGAGTGAGTGCCTTTGGGACAATCTGGAGGAGACTCCACTCGAAAGCTGGGACGAGTTCGAAGAACTTTTCTCGAAGCCTATAACAAAGAAAAAGACTTCTGATGAAAAGCCAAAGACCGCCCAGTCAAAGACAAAAGAAGTACGACACCATTTCTTGCATTCATTACTTTCAAACACAAATTTGTCGCAACTAACCGAACTTCTTATCTTGAATACAAGGCAAGCTATGTGCTAATTAATCCATAAAAATAGCTCTGACGTGCCAACTTTGCTACTGTATAAGCCAAGAATTTTTAGCTACAGAACATGCAGATTGCCTTATATGCGAATACAAAATGACTTAATTCAAATGATAGAATAGTTTAAAAAAAATGGAAAGAATGTTTTTATTTTATTTGATCCGAATAATAATCCTAATAATCAATCAAATTTCACAATACCGATAACAGAGTCTGAATTTTCTAGCAATTCTCTAGTATATCTGCGAAAGGCAAGTCAGCGTGAATATCATTGCTCTACATTTCACCATTTAATATTACCGTCATCCGCTTCATAGATAAAATCATCTTCCTTTCCGTTTATAATACGGTTCTGCAAAAGTAGTAACGTTTATTTTAACCAGTTAACTGTGATTGACGAGTATACTCGTCATGGAGAAGCAACAGGATTTTATGTATTGACGAGTATACTCGTCATGCGTATATTATGTTAATGAAATTGAAAAATAAAAGGGAGGTTTATTTAGTAAGTACTGTACATAACAATACCGATAACAGAGTCGGAATTTTCAACAGGTCGAAAAACAATTCTAAGTGAAGGTGTTCGCATTGCTACAAACGTAAGATCAGGATGGAATCGCGTACATAATGACAACGTAATAGAAACAGAGAAAAGAAAAATAATAAAAAAAGAAACCGGAGCTAGTGATTGATTATAATAAAAAAAAAGGTGGAGTGGATGGGAGCGATGGAATTATCATACCGTACTCCACAGCAAGAAAACGACTCAAAAAGATATTTCTCCATTTCTTAGACATTATGTGTCTGAATGCATTCATATTATATTAAAAAAAATGTAACATGATCGCGTATCAACTTTTTGTTCAAATTTATTGAAGACGCTTTTGCGACGTATCCAATTGAAAGAAATAAATGGACACAAACTCGGCCATTTAGACCTAATATAAGCCAATTAGGCAGAAATCGTGTTCCGGATTATATACTCGGAACATCGGAAAAAAACAATCCTAAGTGAAGGTGTTCGCATTGCTACAAACGTAAGATCAGGATGGAATCGCGTTACTGGTGTTCGATTTGCAAAATCCCATTGTGTACGGTACCCTGTTTTGCTGAATATCACCCCACGGCGGAAATTTAAATTCTTACTTTTATATGTATAATATTTAATTTAATTTATTGCGTTTTTAGTTTAATATGTATGTAATATGGGCTTATGTTAACCAAATAAGTCAATATTAGTCATAAAAGTTTCAATTTTATAAAATAAACCCCTTTTTTTCATCCAATATCTTACAGCGCAAACTTACTCTGTGATGGACGAATATACTCATGGCTCGATTCTGGCGACACAAAACGGTGTGCACTCTTAAACGAGAGCCCCACAGTTAACTGGTTAAAAACCTAGAATAAAAGGCAACTCCTTATTTGAGGTCCATAAATATAGAATCGAGCATGGCAGAAATTATATTTTGTTAGAATAAGATTGGCGAAAAAAAATTGAAAGAACAACTGTAAAAACAAATATAGCTTGAAAGATTTCCATGGTTATACTATGAAATTTGCGTTAAAATCTGGTCATGTCTAATAAACCGCAAAAATTCAGAATTGTCTATTTCTGGGAAAACTAAATAAGAGCATAAAAAATGCAATATAAAGACCAACATTCAAAAAATTAATGTAGCTCTAGTGAACTCCTTTGTAATCGTAGCTATTCTCTTTCTCTTAGCAAGCATTGCCAGATAACGGAATCTATTATGGCATGCTTCTGATTTTGACTGATCTTCATATACGTCTGTTGAATATTGTATGTAGTCATTTCAGTGAATCTACAACACTGACCTACTGAGACCTAAGTTAGCCTAATGACCTACTGAGACCTAAGTTAGCCTAAAGGCAACAAACGGAATATGTTACTCAGAGGTAAAACCATCTACCATCTACTATCTACTGGCCACAACCTTAGGTCGGGGCCAAAACAGATCAGTCGGGCACTAAAATATCAAAGTCAAATTTCAAAGTTTACATTTGTACAATATTCAGATTTATTTGGATATATTGCGTACGTTGAAGAAATACATCTGAAGTTATTATATTAAGATTTTCCAGAATAGTTAAGACAGGAATTGACAGCCGCCTACAGTAACAAACATGGTAACAATAAATGCAAAACGTTTAAAGTAGAAGATTATAGATAAATGTCAGTCATATATAATAGAAAAACACAAGTAAATGAACAGTAAGGATCAACACCTTTCAGAATCTGCACGCTATTGAAATGAAGTATATAGTAATGAAAGAATCAATTCTGATCTCTAGAGTCCAAATTTAAGTGTTAATGAGCATACTTTATGTTCCATAATCCAGTACTAAATGTTTTGTCCAAAGCAAAGTATTGTGCAGTTCATCTACAGTTGCATTCTGTGTGATAATATTATGAATTATTAATTTGAAAAATGCTTTCCTTTATGCATATTTTATTGAAATATTATAAATTGTAAATATATAGTTGAATCTCTATTATTGAATCTCGGTTATTCAGTATTTCTTGAATCTCGATTATTTTTCCGAATTCAGATGTTTCTGCGGTTTATAACATTAACCCATGGATACTCATGTTTCGAAGCCATAGAATATTTTTTATTAGAAATCGGGATTATTTCAACTTTTGAGGATATAAATTACTTCGATCACTTATTGTAGTCTATATGAATAATTCCGATGCGTTTTTAATCTGGTAATTATCTGTATTACGATTGATTGGTCAACTGTTTTAAGAAGATTTTATTTCAAGCATTAATTATTGATTTTTTATTATTTATTGGCTGATCCTTATTGACTTTTTAAAATTTAATTACTGATCCTTCGAGGATTAACTATGAGCCAATAATACTTAAAGAATTTTAACAATAAATCTTTAACAACTTTATTAATATTTTTATTTATTTCATGTATTTTGTATCATAATTTTACTATGTATTTTCGTTTAATCGAAGTTTTGGTTATGTTTTGTTTTTATTTCACGTATTATATTGTAGACCTTGTAAATTTGAAACAATCGACATGTGAATTACACATTACACTCAGAAGACATACATTTGATGAAATTTGGCTAGAATTTTTGTCGCCACATTGCTGTCAATCTAGAAGTTTTCGCAAAATGCATCGTCAAAAGTGTAGGAGCGGGTTTTCTCTAAGCTTCTAGTGGTGCTGAGAAACCTTATAACTCCGGCTTCTCTGAAGCGGATAGTTAGTTCAATGATTCAATTCAGAATCGTGCAATTGTAATTTGACCTTTGTTATTTGAGTGTTTTTGCTAATGTATAATATGCTTCTCATGTACGGGAGAATTAGCCCAATCTTTGGTTTCTCCCTGATCTCTTGCAAACTGTTTACCTCGTGTAAGCTTTTATTTATTTTAGTAAAGTTTATTTATTTTCCAGTTAACCTAGCATAACTAAAGATATGTGTGGTCCCTGCCATAAATCGTAAAAGTATTCTATGAAAATGGCTTTAGTTTATAAGGTATTTTATCCCTTCGTCCAGCATGCCTTCATGGTATAACGGTAGCACACTCGGCGCGTATTCGAGTGGTGAAGGTTCGAGTCCCGGCGAGGGCATTGCTCATTTTTCATGTTTCCTGCTTCAAAAAAACGTAATGACTCTACAAGTTTCAGGATAAGGATATAAGCTCAATTTTTGAAGATATTGATTGCCTGGATGTTTTATGTTGATTCACATTAATGGGAATTTTAATGCAGTTTTTTTTTAATTCTGTTAAGTTAATGATAAATTACAGTATTTTTAAACCAAATTTGCCAGAAAAAATTATAGCTTAGCATATTGAAACACCACCTATGAACTGCAGACTAATTACAGTGGGTACAAAAAGTATTTGCACACATACATTTTTGTTCACAATTTATAAGAAAATGCATTAATAAATACAAAAATTGGCATTTAAAAAATATAATAAGCCTATTCATTTAAATTAATTACAAAAATACAATAATATTAATAAAAAACATTTTTTGCAACAATATTAAAATAGCTTATGTCAAAAAAAGTATTTGCACACTCAATTCAACTCTAGCAAATTTGCATTTTATGCTATTATTTGACAGTCATCCCGCAGTAAATAATATATGTAAGACGACTATAAAAGGAGGTGTTGTCGAAACGTTATCAGTTGATTGCCGATTCAAATTGTAATGGCACCTAAGAAATCTGAATTGTCGATTTCATTGCGAGAAAATTTTTTTTCTCTACGTGAAAATGGCCTAAGTTATCAAGAAATAGGTAAAAAAGTAAATGTTTGCTTCTCTACTATTTGGTATGTTATAAAGAAAGAGGATCTACATCAAATAACTTGCGCTCTGGACGCCCAAAGAAACTTTCACTGCGAATGAAGCGAAAAATCATAAGAGAAGCATCAAAAAATCCATTTGTTAGTGCAATTACTTTAGCCAATGATGTCCCTTCAACATCTGGAGTTCAAATCTGTGCCCAAAGTGTTCCAAATGTCCTGCACGATGCACACATTTATGGGAGATCACCAAGGAAAAAACCTCTCCTAACTGAACGAAACAGACTGAAGAGACTTGAATTCGCTAAGGAATATATCAATAAGCCAATCGATTTCTGGAAAAATGTCATATTCTCCGACGAGAGTGAGTTCAATATCTTTAAATCAGATGGCAGAAAATTAGTTTGGAGAAAACCTTGTGCTGCTTTTCATACCAAAAATGTGTTACCTACAGTTAAACAGGGAAGAGGTTCTGTTTGATTTGGGGGTGCATGGCTAGCAAAAGAATTGGTAATTTGTGTTTCATTGATGGGAATATGACAGCTCGAACCTATATTGATGTGTTGCGAGATAACTTGCCACAAAGTGCAATAAAATTGGGTATCAGTAATTCGTACTATTTTCAGCTAGACAATGATCCCAAGCACACTGCCGGTATAACTCGTATGTGGTTGCTTTATAATGTACTCAGAAAACTTGCCGCTCCACCACAATCACCAGACTTAAATCCTTTGGAAAATCTGTGGAATTCTTTGGATTTAAAAATAAGAAAAAGGAAGATTTCAAGCAAATCTGCCCTTAAACAAGCCCTTATTGAAGGGTGACCAAATACTGAGCCTACTGTTACAGAAAATTTAATTAAATCAATGCCAGCAAGATTACAAGCAGTAATAGATGCTAAAGGCATGCATACTAAATATTAGTTATTTGAAATTTGCTTATATATTTTATTTCTTTTGTATTCATGCATGTGTGCAAATACTTTTTTGATACGAGATATTTTAATTTTGTTACAAAAAAGCATTGTTATTTATATTATTGTAATTTTTCTGTTTGTTTTGGATGATTAAACTTATTCTGATTTGGCAGTACCAATTTTTTTATTTCTTAATGCTTCTTTTTATGAATTGCAAACAAAAATGTAGGTGTGCAAATACTTTTTTTACCCACTGTACGTGTTTGTTTCGCGCGTCATCTATTACGGACGGATAACGAGATCTGCTGTTTTAAGGTGCCCCTGTATTGATATATTGTATCTACTTTGTCTGTTTTCAATTACATCACATAAAAAGAAAAAAAAAACAGAGTATTAAACTCAATTCATTTGTCTTCGTGTGTTTTTTGTGTGTTTGCTTGTACCTTATTTACCTGTTTTGTTTAAATTTTCGTAATTCAAATAGTCGCAATCTTCGCCTTCCTCGTCCTTTTTAGAAATTGGCTTTTTCAAGAAACGGAAAGAAATGAATGAAACTAAAATACTTTCGTAAGTTTCTAACAATAATTTAGCAGATGTTCCTAGCGAGATTGCGGATGCGGAAAACCGTGAGAATAAATGTTCTGATGGCTGTGAGGACGATTCCTGCGACAGTGACATTATTAGACCTGTAAAGATTCGTAATGGGGCAATGCTTTCAAGTGATTTTGACGTTAACGATACAGATGATTCGTTTCCAGGGAATGATAAGTATTGGTATGAAACTAAAATTCTACCACACTTACAAATGTTTGAAGGTCATCCAAGGCTCATTACATTTCCATCTCATTGTGATTATGTAGTCTCTGTGACTAGCCTGATGTTTGGTGATGATTTGTTTGAAATGTTGCGCAAGGAGACGTATACTTATCATGATCAGTGAAACTTAAAACTAAAGCACTCGAGTAGCCTCCTGTTAGAGGTAGAAGCTAGGTTAGCGTTTCCGAAGGTGATTGAGTACTGCTGAACCTAGCTAACTGTGGAACTTCCGCCCTAATTTTAAAAAAAGGGCGGTTCGAGGATCTCCTACCCCTCTTTCCTGCTTAGAATCACCGTGATGAGTGCTCCCTTGCAGCATAGACATTATAAGCTTCCAAAAATCCATGTCTTCTCCAGGATTCCGAACCTGTATCCATCTTTACAGCAGCCAGTGTCACTAGCCAATGTTACCGGTGATAGTAATCACTAGCTTCAATGAGAATCATAAGTTCCGGTTTCTCTCAGCTTATTTTTTATGTAACTTTTTATTATAGATTTTTCTCCTTTTAACGTATTTGTTTTCTAATATAACGCCGTTTTTTTCAACCAGGTAGCCAAGCTTTTAGATCAAAAAAGGTCCCAGAATGTTGGTATACTCATATCTAGTCGGCATCTGGATATTACAGAAATTCAGCATGGTAAGTTAATATCATAATTATCAAGTCATAAATAGAGTTTTCATAGTTGTTTTTGAAAAATTATGTTTACTTTATTAATTTCCGGGATATTTCAGAATTTTTACATTTCTTGAACAGAGGTCAACTGGTTGTCATTCAACAATATCTAAATTTCCAGAGCCTAATAATGTGTTTAATATTATGATACGCAAATTGCTATTAGTTGGTCTGTAGTTAAAATCCTTGATCTCATGAATTTCTTTTATCAAATGTATCGATTTTATCAACTTTTGAAACACAGTAACTTAATACACAAAATGAAAAATTTATTTAGTATTTAAATTATTAGCTTTTTTGTGGGTGTTTTTCCCCCGGATCTCTACTTTTCACCTTCTGTTTATAGCGATAGAACAGTCTAAAATGGAAACGATTATACCCGTCTGACGCTAAAACGTATTAAGTACAATTTCTGAAATGAATACTGTAATGTTACATTATGATTACAAGATATCATAATATTATGCTTTACTTACAGCTTTGTACAATTTTGATAGTTCCGTCGTCGATATCGAAACGCTCAAATCCGTCTATGATATCGTAAGTATGCCTGCGTTTCTGAAATTACTTTTTCTTTTTCCGTTTCGCTTTATCTCACTAAGACATCTGGTTTCCTCGACAGCGGCCTACTCCCGACGAATTGCAATCTATCTCAAACCACAGAGCCGCCCAGACCGATGTGCCTCTCGACAAACCAGAACAGTAAGTTTGAGTTTTACATTTGATTGTTAGATCTTTTCAGTTTCGTACGTTTCATTTGAAATATTTAATTCAGAGTTCAGCCTTTTATACGCCAATGAACACATAAGGGGAATGTACATGTAATACAACAAACCTAATCAACGCTACTCTAGCGCACTGGAGTTGTACAATTTAATTCATCCCTAAGATTGATTGCGAAACTAAGCTAGCTCCGTTCGCCAACGTAAATGAAATCCAAAATAGATCTAATTTTATTTAGCGAGTATTAAGTAGCGAACAATAATAAATCCCTTCGCTCCAATCACTGTTCATTGCTCTGTGCTGATAATGAAAGTTTTAAACAGGGTGTTTCAAAACAAGCTTAAAGAGGTTGTACAACACACCAAAATGATAAATAGAATGCTTGATAAAAATACTGAAACGTGAAAGAACTAGATGATACTTGCTTGGCAATAACCGGAGTACTGCAATTTCAAATTCTGAAACTACAAATTAATAAACAGACTTTGCTGGAGATATGATTTCAGCAGAAAGTCTTATCAGAATTATAGGAGGATATTCCAGTGACATGTGTCCCAGCACCAAGGAATACCATTTCATTTTTGATAAGACATACGGAGCTATCTGGATACAACATTTCCTGGGCCGTTGGAATGGACGATGTTTTCTTATCGGCTAACGTTTCTCGCAAACCCCGATCTACCACATCGTGATTTTTTGTGATATCTCGAGAGCTTCATCTAAGAAACTTGTTGAATATGAACAGAAATCTTCCTCAAGAATTCCATCAGGTATTTCTAGCATGTTTGAGAACGTCCGCCAATCCCTTCACTGTCAATGTGTATTGACAATAGCTCTTTCGATCAGTTACTGCTATTATTTCTAATTAGGTTTTCCCTTGGCTTCTGTATAATTTTTATGGGGGGACTTATTTGCCTGGCTTCACCTAGCACCACGAAGGTATCCCTTTCCTTGGGCAGATACTTCTCGAGTACTTTGCCATAATTAAATAAACCAAACTAAACCATAACATTGCAAATACATCACAAATCACAAAAATGACTAACAAAGTAAAATCTGAAGAAATAAGCAATACATAAGAGCTTAAATTGGTTCATAATGTTCAGCTTAGCTAACTCTATGCTTGAACACAATCATATTTTTAGGGTTGCGCAGCATTTCTACAGTTTGAAAATTGTTTTCTGGCAAAGTCTACAATGTCGGCAAGTTTGCGATTAGATCGCCAAAAGTCACTGAGTTATGTTTACAGTTCAAGTATGGAGCGACTCAGAATTAAAGGATTTACAACATAATACTTGAGACAAATACAACAAGTGGCAAAAAATTTAGTTAAACAAAAAATATAAAATAAAATTATTTCACTGAAGGAAAGAAATAAAAAACAATAAATAAACGAAAATTTTAATATAAATTTAGACTATTATTCCAAGCATTTTATATTTTATTTTGCGTAACCGGTTTCACGTGAGATATATGAGAAATGAACGTAATGTGTTAATAAATTTATTAAAATCAGTGTCAATATTTTATAATTTCTAATATACTTTTGCAAAGAATTTAAAACTCGAAATATTTATCCCACTTAAAATATTTCTCATTAAAAGATGACAATAAAATAAATATTACGTAAGTGAGGAGTGTTTTGACACTATAGGTTTTGAAAATGACTCTTTTATTCTGTAATATAACTGATAGAGCGTTTGAAACATTTATGCTGTGACAAAAAACTATATACGGTGCCTGTTATAGATATACAAAACAAAATGCTAATCATTTTTTCAGGTTTTTATGGGAACTTTCTCGAATTCCTGATTACGCCATCCGTATAGAATGTATGATGTTTCATGCCTCCTTTGCAGAAACTCTCGCTCAAATCGAAAGCAAGCTGGATAACCTGAAATTAACCTGTCAGGTGAGTTACAATTTAGCCTTAAATTGAAATATCTGCTAACCGATTTGCAAGTTCATTAGCCAAATATTCAGATATTATTTAAAACCTAGTAAGTTCTCCATTTTGTAATAAATCGAATAATGCTTTAAATTAAAATGACCAATCAACGTACCTGTGTGCTTGTTAAGTTTAACCCTTGTTTTCTGTCCCAATGATCTGTCTCAAATTTTAAATGTGTCAGCACAGATATTAACTGTCGTCGAGCGCACTGAAAGAACAAAAAATTTTTGGCTGCTCTGTAGTCTGCAGAATGTAAATAATAATAGGCCATAATACTAGGGCATACAACATCCTATTCATTACATTATTAAAATCGTAGTTTTAAATATATAAAAATAGCTAAAATAGCTTGTCTTTAAAGTTTTAAGATCCCATTTTAAATTGCTTTACCAGTCGTAGTCATCCACAGCTTCAAAAAAAAATTTTAAAAAAATTACAAAAATAAAATAAATTAAAACTAAAACATTTTGATTTTTTCCAAGGTTTTCAAACGCTGATTTAATTTAACTTTTGTATATGAACAAAGTTCGTAAAAACTTTGTGAATAAATTTGTCATAAAGAAACAAATTAACCAAAATTGTGGAAATTTTTTTTCCAATTTGAAACAGTAACAATTTTTAAACGTGAATATATTCGAAACCCTTCCGAGTATTCTCTTTTTGGATTTGCTCCGGATATATAGCTATATCATCCGGATGCTTTCTATCTGTATTGTTACGAAATGTCAAGGCGCGGTGAGATGGCTTCCCCGCAAAGCAGTTTTAGGGTTACCATAAAATGGCAAAAGAAGGCAGGGTTGCCATATTTGGCTAGAAATCGCCCATTCGGCGACATTTGGCGATATGCCATGGACTGATGGAGAGCTTTCTGAAACGAATTCTTACCGGTTTAGAACCGAAGAATCGGGAGCTGTGCTCGTGTGTCGTCGAGTGCATCGCGAGTTGTAGCGTGGAGAGTCTCGAGAGTACGTGAAGTTCCGAGAACGACCAAGCAGATTTGGGAGCTGTATCCACCGTTATCGCCTGACAGTGTGAAGGCTGTGTCTCTGAACGTGTCAGCGTGTTTATAACAGTTCGACGACTGTAAAAGGGATTTTGGAGCTGTTCTGATTAATATTGGTAAATAAAGTGTGTTTCGATACTTCATCAAGTGTCGTCGTTATTCACTCCCAAATCTACGAACCCCGTACGAACGTGAAGGAAGAAAATAACGTAACAGTATATTAGTTATCATGCAAATTTGAAATTTTAGCATTAGAAATGTGTTTTTATTTTTATCTTATATAAAGGATTTTAGAAATTTGAGAATATTTGTTTCCCACCTGTAATCATTACTCTTAGTTCTCTCATATATCCTACTTTTTGTCGGATAAATGCAAATTACATATTAAAATAATTACAAATATAGAAATTTAACAAATAAGATTGCGAACTCATTTTTCTTCTAAATAATCTATTTCTGAGCAGAATACATTTTAATGCTTTGTCAGAAATAAGGCATCTTTTTCTCATAGTATTCAACAAGCTAGACTTGAAATTAGTTGTTTCTAGTAAAGCCTGCTTCGCTTTTAAAAAGTAAACTATCTTCCAGATTAAAAAATTTGAGAAAATTTCAAGCGGGACTTACTTCTACGTTGAAGAAAACTCCAAGATTACATGAAAAATCGATTTCTATTGAAACCTTTTACCAAACTTTTCATCTCAAAATGTAAATTGGTTTTTTACATTTTTGTGAATGTTTGTTGCATGGTGAATCTATGGTTTCTCCTACGAGGAATGTAAATAATTTCTTCCACGCTTCGCAATTCTCAAAGTTGGATTATTTTCTCTTACGGAGGCAAGTTTCCTAAGCATTTTCCAAATCTTGCTTTTATATAAAAATATATAATTGTATTAAATACAAAGTGTTCAATATTGAATCCTTACACAGCTATAGCAAGTATTCATGGGTTTATCGCATGCAGAAGATGAGCAATATTGCTGTAAAATGTAACTGTTATTAGAACCTCCTTCTCTACTTCATAATTATGGTATATTGGACTGTAATGTAAATAACTTGATTATGTGATTTATTTAAATATTTCTTATTTCAGTGTCTAGAGGGCAAAAATGTACAAAGGATCATCAGCATAGTTTTGTCCCTCGGCAATTACATGAACGGAGGTAAATATCCTTTCACACTTATGAATTTATATGATAAGCAAGACACGGATTTTGATGACATGTATTTTGCTTAGGTATTTTCTTCTTTTGAAGTATTTCTTATAATTTTGTGGCATTTTTGAGCATTTTGAGGCTTAGTACGTGTATGTACTTTTTGTGAATGTATTCTTCAAGTCACTTCAGAATAGTTTTGATGTGAATGCACTTACTTCGATTCAAACTGCAGAGAATGCTTTCTCCACAGAGAAAATTGAAGGAAATTTGGCTTATAGCAGCTCCACTTTCTTATTTGCTTACATCAGATCCAATTCCTTGGATTCTAATCTCAGCTATTGAATTCAACAAGAGCAAAATATGGAACATGTCGATGCAATGAATTACTTGATAAACTAGGTTAGAGGCAAAGTTTCAAATACTGCGTTTTCTAAATTCAGTACTGTTTTGACTAAACCCTGTGGCTTCCAAACTATGTGGAAAATATATCTCATCTCGAAAAAGGGGAAGTAGACTCTTTTGAAGAGTTAACGATAAACGATGCAGTTGTTGTTTCCAAGTATGCTGCAATAACTGCAGTAGATCTCGAGAGAAGCTTCTTACGATATAAAAACTTATATTCTAACAACAGAATATATTTTACTTTCTAAACATCAAAAAGCGTTTAATAATTCAGGGCAATTGTAAAAAACATTTGCGCAAGCTTGAAAATGAGGAAGAAAATATTCAAGTCACAGGTATGTGTAATAGTTTGGGATCTAATCCATTTGTCATTGAATACGCCATTTTTTATATTTTTTATTTTGAGCACCCATTTAATTTTTTAAGGGTATTTTTTCTATTTTGAGTACATTTTCTGGTCATAAAAGTCCGGGCTTTGGTGATAATATATTAAAACAAAACTCATTCAGATATATAAACGAAGCTTTTATTGGTTTAAAATTTAACCCTTAGCTCTCCGCACGTTTTTGTACCACTGCCTACCAGCAACTCCGGCACATTTTCGCAGTGGAACGCAGCATCCAGAATATCTGCATAAATCTCTTTCTTGTAAATATTTTAATAAAGAAAGGGATGTGACTATTCTCCTTAACTGACCAATAATCCTGCATATTCGCCAGGGGTATCGTACCCATATTGATAATAACTCCAATAAAAGCCCAAAACTCATCCTCTTCCACCACATGCCACGTTTTCCAAATAGAATTACTAGATATTTCTTTATTCTTTAGAACATTTTCTGCGTAATTGTTGGTTCCTTTTATAATTTCATTTACCAGTTCGTTTGTGAAAAAATAATTTGAAATATTGTGTCGGCTGTACAATATTTGTAGGAATTTGTGGTCCAATGACCTTTGGCGATACACTAAAATGTATTATATCCGGAATATCTAATTCTTCCGTGACATCGCGCCATTCATCTAAGTCTTCCGGCGACTCTTTGCTTTCACTTTCAATAACTACCATTCGTCGTCTCTTTGGTAGTATAATTTCGGAACCACTAATCGAAGAGTCGGAATTATAATCAACATTGTCTTCCACAATATCTTCTAACAATGAAAAATCAAACACATCTTCACAATCACTCAAATCTATATTCTCATCACAATAATTATTTTTCTCCATGTTGCTAACCATAAAATTGGGTCAAATAATGTTTCAATCGTAACAGTAGCGAGACTGAGCCCGTTTTACTACAGATAACAATTGCCAACGCCGACGATTCCGTAACATTTTAAGCCTAATCATTCTAAAAGCATTGGGCTCCGCCGCGGAGCCTACGGAGTTACGGAACAAATGACGGACGGCTCCGTACCGGAGCCAACGGAGAGCTAAGGGTTAAAACTTGTGATGATAAAATGTATTTTCTTTAGACCCATAAGGTGAAAAGTTTAAAAGCTAGGCCATGTTGAAATGCTAAATATGTACTTACAAGGTGGAAATAATGAAGAATGGAATTTGTTATTCATAGCGGCCCACAACTAGTTAAGTGTATGATACCGCTGTACATAGATATTTAATGTCGAATGGGATTTTTATAGTGTTCCCCTTAGGTAAAATGAATGGCAGCCAGTTTTCCTTAAAACGCATTTATCTTTGTCTCTATGCGGACTGTATCTTCAGGAAAAAGTGGCGAAAAACAAATGATAATAATACCTAATGTTATTTTATTGCTGTTTAATCAGTAATGAAAAACCATGTGAGGGCTATAAGAATAGTGGCAATTGAGAGCAGGATCCGGACACCCGGGGGGCTTACACAGACTATTCGGGTATAGTCCGAATCTCTCAACTGTCCAGAAAAACGCCGTAACGGAAAGGTTGAATATTGCCATACAAGGGCTGGTTGCATCGTACATAAAAACTTTTGTTAATACTTTGCTTACATATATGAGACGAAGGCTAGTTGATACACATATTGGATAAACATACTGATTCATAATAAACATACATGATATATAATCATACAACTGAATTGCTCAGTGCCGTACATACGATTACTGATGCTGGTTCATAATACAAAAACATACGAGACACATAATCATACGACTGAATTGTTCCGTGCCATACATACAGATACTGCCTTACATAATTTCTGATTTACATACAAACACTGAATTATGCAAATCAAGCTTAGTGTGTTGTGTGTGTGATCTGATTACTTTGTGTGTAATTTGAGCATGACGTGTGTCAATTCACACTGAACGGGTCATACTTTACTACACACATGATACATATAATAATTGATAACATAATAGATAAACATACATAGTATATAATCGTACAACTAGATTGTTCTATGTACATACAATTACTGATTCCTAGTAGAATAATATTCATGATACATAATCATACTCTCAATTTTGCGTGCCATACGTACATTTACTGAATTACATAATTACTGGATTGCATACAAATACTGAATTGTACAAATCAAGCTTATTGTATTGTACGTGTGATCCGATCACTTTGCGTGTAACTTGGGCACGGCGTGTGTTAGTTCACACTGCACAGGCCAATTCTTAATAACTCTAATTTGCCGTAATTTTGATTAGGTTCTTTATTAAAAACACGTTATTTGATGTCTTTATAAAAGCAAGAAACGTTTACGCTGTGTCGCGTGATCCGGCAGATTTACATGCAGCTGCTTTGTAAAGGGACATGTAGTTAGTGTTCAGGGCTGCATGTAGGCAGCAATCTGTTGTAGTGCTACCTCTTTCCCGGTAATAAGTGGGGAAGGGTCTATGGCAGGCAACAAACCTAGTGATATAAGGGGACGAGATTAGGCGTTCTGTTAAAACTTTGTGGTAGTTAATCATGAGTGTGTCTTCCTTGGGGAACTCTGTCCCACTCATGCTGCCACTGTTCATTTTCGGTAAATGCGTGTTAGTTTCGTGAAATGGGACATTGGTAATTTGAGCTGTAGAGCTTGTGCATTCAGTTTCCGTGCTTCTTCTTTGGCGAAGTGGTCCGCCTCTTCATTTCTCTGGATTCCAGCATGTGCCTTTATCCAGGAAATGCGGATCTCCTTGTGAAGAGCGGTCTTTGAATATCTGTTGTATTTCCGCGATAACTTCGGAAGTGTGCCTTGGGTTTCTTTTCGGAGGTGCGTCTTGGGTGGTGTTGATTTGTGTAAGTAAGTGTGTATTTGTGTAAGAAACGGATGTCTTTGTAAAGGACTTTTGGAGCTTTAACGTTATACAACAATCCATGCCAAGTACTTTTCTACAGGAAGATGTATGAGCCAACGTTACCTGTTCGCCTCCGTTAAATATGTACCTATCTCTTCTAAAATGCTTTGTTTTTCAGCGTATTCTCAATTAAATTAAAGGTAATAAATGTATATAAAAATAAAATAAAGGTAGGTAAAACTCTATATCGGTTTATCCTAAATTATTTTTAATTTAATCATTAAGAAAAGCCTAAAAGGTGGCAAAAATCATTTTGAAGTTAATACCTTAGTCAATATTTTTAGCATGGGAGTCAAATTTTCTGTGTTAATTTTTACAATGAATATGAATTTTCATTCAAAAAGTGAGATTTCCTAATTTCTACTAAACTGACTTTTTAAATTTAAAAATGCTAAAGCATAAATATTTAAGTCATTTAAAACGCTTTTGTAACCGAAAGTGCATGCCTACGGCTAACGTTTGCCAAAATAAGGGTCGCATAAAGTCTTCAAAGGACATGAGTATAAAAGTAAGATATAAATTTACTTTACTGTTTGCTTTTATATACTATCCATCAGTATAATTATCGTATTCTCTGATTTCGTATTTATTAGGAGAGAAAGGCAAAAGATATCGACTTCTATTCCTAAACATTTATCTCAAGTTATTGTAAAATTCTCTATTCTAAATACAATTTAGCATGTGCAATTTCTCGAAGTTTTATATTTTATTAAAGAATTATTGTTCCTCATTCAAACAGATGTGTAAAGACGGTAATATTTTTTCTTTAATTCAGAAGGATTTTTTTCCTGAGTTTTAACATAATTTAAATGCGTTCGTTTCAGGTAACGGTAACCGCGGTCAAGCTGATGGATTCGGCCTAGAAATTCTTTCCAAACTCAGGGACATCAAGAGCAAGGTAGGGGAAAACATTTGAAAGTGAAAATACCCTGTATATTTTACTTGGATTAGTCCCTATTGAGCTTTTCTTTTTTTTTTTTTTTTTTTTGCAGGACAACTCCCTTACTTTGCTGCATTATGTCGTGAAAATATATTCAAGACTTTTTGAAAAAGTAAAGTATTCTTTAAAGCTTATTTTAAGTAATTATTATCAGAACTTGAATATAGGCATAAAACTCGGGCATTATCATAGTTTGACTCGGCTTCGAAACCCGGTGAAGGGTTGGCTACACTGGCGTTTCCTTGTCTTTCCACGTGTATAATGTGAATAGAAGCCACTTTCTCTGAGAATGTATTTCATGAATGCTTCCTTCCTTCAGGAAGCGCCCGCCAACAGCCGAGTAAAATGCAAGAAAGCAAAATGCAAAAGAGATAAGCATTATCTTGGATTTTATTTTTCCTTTCTCTAATTTCTGAAGACAGTTATTGTCTACGCTGATGGTTTGTGATTGTAAGTTTTTTTTAATCCTTCCGCAATAAACAAACTTAATTCTTTTTAGCTAAGTTCTGATTAATTCGTTATCCGATTAATTCGCTTCCAGTAAGTCTAAAGTTCACTTTATTATCAAATGGAACCCGTTATTTTTCTTGATAACGCTACATTCATTCTCGTTTTGCTCCTCCTCTTACTTTCAGTGTAAAAACGGTCGTTGTTCCTCCTATTCTGCAAAATGGTTTTGCTCCTTAAGAAGAGAGGTCTGTGTATGATTGCCCTTCAAGTAGACAGCGTTTTATTCAAAATCTACGCAAACAAAAATTACTTCCCCTTTAATTTCAGTTTATTAATTTTTTCAAATCGGACAATATAAAAGATTAGCTCTATCTTCCCTAGATGGGCCCGCCAGCGCCCGAGTGCTAAAAGTCATTGAATGCTGTTGGTTTGACTTGGGTTCGATTCCGGCGAAAGGGCTTACTGCATGATCACTTTCTTAATTTTCCGCATATTTAACATAAATACGTGCCAGTTTCCTTTAGAAAGCCGCCCAGACTATAGTGGTTAGGAGAGCCGACTGCGATGCCGAAGGTCTCATGTTCGAATCCCAGAAAAGGCATGGATGTGCCCTCATAGGAGATAATGGAGCCTCTATAATAAAATTGGCCATTAGGTGCCTCTATAATAAAATGACCACCACTTCTGGCCTTAGTAGTGGCGAAATGTTTAGTGCCCGCCACTAAAAAGATGTTCCCCTTGGAAAGTCCTAAACGAAGGCATCTCTACCTTTAAGCAGATAGTTTGCGAGCTTTACCGTAATCAAATAAATCAAACTAAACCTACCCATTAGGACCTAGTGTACTTTGTCACATTTAGACCAGTAATTTTATTGTGGGAAAAAGAGGCAAAATCAGCAGTACGATCGCGGGATAAGTAGTGAAAATTCGTGCCAATTTCCGCAGCCCGAGATTTGCATTAACAATTCCGCGGCTGAGGGTTTACGTTAAGATTTAGGAGGAGGGAAAGCAAAAAAGAAACAACAATACAGATAACTGGTATGTAACTAAATAAAAATTATATACTTTTCATTTCACCCCCCTCTCGTATTCCAGAAGTTTAGCAAAACTGGTTAATTATACTAGTATTCAATTTGACATAAAATTATTTTATAGTGTATTTTTTACAGAAATTCTGACGGAAAGTAGTATAAAAGTTACTTAAATATAAAAATAAGCTAAACAACTATTTCAGAAATTAAAAAATAAAAAAAAATCCGAAATTCAGAAAAATCACTTAACATTTGCGCCCGTAATACTGTTATGGTACTGATCGTAACTGCTGTAACAATTCACTGCTGCTGCTTTCTGTGTCCCTTTGAAGTGAAAACTTCAAAGGGACACAGAAAATATTTTGTGTTTTCTATATCATACCTCAAATATTGATTTTTCTAGCTGTCTTATTTAATTACTTTCATTTAAAATCATAATCGTTCATATTTTAGAGTAAAGGATCTCTTCTATAAAACAGTAGACAAGTTCCCAGAAAATATCATATTGTGTGAAACCGCGTTGCAAGAGACTAAGAACCAATAGCAAATAGACGGATGGTGTTCCAAAAGGTTTTAAAAGCAAAATATTTTTAAATACTTTTCACTGTTGCCTTTTTTAAATTTAGACTTTCTGCAATGTCAGATTCTTTTCTCATTTTCACACGTTATTCAAGATTTGTATGAATAAATGTTTCTTTTAAAAGTTTTCTTACTTTAAGACGTAGTTAGGAGCTTGAATATAGTTTCGCAATAATTACTTCTGAAGAAGACAAAGTTAATTAGTAACCCAAAAAGTTTTTTAAAATATTTTTCTGAAATCGCAATTACGTAACTTAAGCAATCTACCAGCTGAATACTTGAAGCACACGATGCATACTATAGAAATGATGAGCATGACTCAATTTCAAAAGAATTTTGATGCGAGAGAATTTGGGTATTCTCAGAATCATTTTATTTCAGTGTGTATAAAGAAATAGACTGTTATTGTGACGTAGGCATAGAATGTAACATAATTTTATAAATGTTTAGAATAAAAATCATGTTATCGAAGTATATATATAGATAAAGTTTTGTAAGAGGGTTTAATGTATATTCCTTAACTTGCTAGAATGAAACTGTTGCCTTGCTATACGAGAGTTTCTGCAATTTTTTTACCGTGTAAGACCAAAACCGTGTTATAAGAAGAATGCCTGTTTTATAAAAGAGAGGTATGTTTTGTCTGTATAAGAGGGGTGTAATTTAATAGAGAAATTTATGTCAAAATATAGCTATAAAAAATATCCTTCTGCTCTCTAATCTTCGTATATTCACACAAAGAATAATACACTTCATTTCAGTGACCTTATGCAAAAGTAATATACTTCGGTTCACTAAGCTTAAACCTGTATGTTCGTATAGAAAGTAATGTTCTTCAGTTTACTAATTTTATAATCGTAATACGTGTCAAGAAATTCGGGAACTGTCAACAAAACGAATCTCATTCGCATTAGAAAAATTTTAATTTAATACTTGATTTATCTTGTCGAACAAGAAGCAGGAGCTGCATTCAGTATAATGTTTTAATTAAATATATGCATAAAATCCATATTTGTTGTTTTATTCATTGAAATAAATTACAATTAATCTGTAGCTAATAGTTTTATGAAGTTAAATTCAATATAAAAAAATTCTTTTGGTATTGTATAACGTCCATATTACAAATAGTTTGAAAGTGTGAAAAATTATTTTATCAGTTCATTATCTGCTTAAATATTTCACATAATACTGAAACGATTAAATACTGTTAAGAAGATAATATTACGAACGACTGGCATAAAAACAAGCTATTCTATGTACAGTTACTAATAATCATACTAATGATTGTCATGAATAAAAAGTATTCATGACAATCATACTAATAATTGTCATGAATGAAAAGTATTTATGACGGTTTCCTATAACATTATGCAAGACACAGATTTTAATAACAAAACTGTTCACTTAAACTGATTCACGTATACTTCAAGAATTAACGCTTACACCATTGTCAAAAGCAGAGGTCTTCAAAGTGGAGTATGCAAAGTGGTGTACTCCCAAAAATGTTTTTACATTGGTTCTCTGTGTCTTGTTCCACTAGCATTTGGGTGAGTTACTTTAGAATGCGTATAATATAATGTAAAGGTAAAACCTAAATTTATTTTCGTTTTAGAATTACGCGATCCAAAACATTTCGAGATCACTGATCATCTGCAATTGAGAGTGGATTGCTAGTATGAGATTTCGTCTTTTGTTTTGTGTCTAAACTCGCTCGTCTGAAATCAGAGGACGCCCACGAAATTCATTGGGGTAAGGCATCACGATTGCATCTATCGTTCGCAAAAGAATAATACACTTCATTTCAGTGACCTTATGCAAAAGTAATACACTTCAGTTCCTAAGCTTAAACCTATGTGTTCCTATAGAAAGTAATGCTCTTCAGTTTACTAATTTTATAATCGTAATACGTGTCAAGAAATTCGGGAAACTGCCAACAAAACGAATCTCATTCGCATTAGAAAAATTTTAATTCAATACTTGATTTTTCTTGTCGAACAAGGAGCAGGAGCTGCATTCAGTATAATGTTTTAATTAAATGTATGCATAAAATCCATTTTTGTTGTTTTATTCATTGAATTCAAGAAACGGGTCTAAAGGTCTCCCACCCCTCTTTCCCTATCACAACCTCTCACCGCATAGTTAAAGTGTTACCATGCCCCACAGACACTATACATTTACAGATATCTGTACTTTTTCCGATTCGAACCCTGGCGCATCGATACGGGGGTCAGAGTCACTAACCACTATCACCAACCGAGGTCATTCATACCAACCGAAATACTTTATCTCGGTTGGGATGGAAAAAATGGATACTTCTTTGCTTTTGCATTCCGCCTCGGCCACATTTGAAATTTGCGCATTACAGGCTGATAGTTATGTTTTACATATTTGGCACAACTGAGCATGATGGCAGTTTTAACGATAAAGTGCCAAAAACGTTTCCTTACAAAGTTATCTGTCATTTTCAATAACTTTTCGCAAGATTGCTGTTAATGAAACACAAATTCTGTTTGATTTATGTAGAACGGTTATTTCGTTTAACTAATGCATGGCGTCCCTTGAGCCATGCATTATTTTTGTAAGCCTTAGAGCATTCTCTACTGCGAAAGGCTTTCATTTAACTGCAATTGAAATTCATTTGCATAATTTCGAATGATGTTTTTTTTGTAGTCAAATGTGATAACTAAAATTTAAATGTTTTTCTCCTCAGGACAAAGCGGCCGTTGATTGCCATCTTCCTGTCCCAGAACCTTCTGATCTGGAACGTGCCGGAACATTGCAGTTCGACGAAGTCAGGAAAGAACTTGACAAACTTTATGTTCAAACGGCAGGTTAGAATTCTTTCCCTGTTTACGTGATTGCATACAACACCGATTCTTGGTATATTATTTTTAAGCTTTCACGATTATCACGAAATTAAGTACCGATGTAAATATTCTGAGCTTTGAGAGGGTTATAAGCTACTTTCTACGCACCATTCCTCCTGTTCTTCGTGTTGGCGCCACCCAGCGTGGTATTTATGGAGTCAATAGTTTCGATTATAATTAAAGAGATTTAATGCTAAATGATGGTGAACTACTTCTTTTGGCATCTTAAAGACAATGTTTTAAGGTTATCCAAACTTTGCAAAGGTGAATGGTCCATGAAATAATGAATGATTTTTGAACTACTCAGTTAACATCTTTACTTTTGCATTTTCAAAGTTAATATGCGCTAAAGAAAAAGTTCTCAATGCTGAAAGATTGTGAGTTGTTTCTTTCTTACGTATTTAAAGGTAGTCTGTAAGGAGGACTACTCAAAATTTTGCGAAATTTATTCACTGTAATGTATTGGTCAACTGCTTCACCCCGCATATCATTTTCATACCGTTCTCTTGTAAATATGAGTAGAAATGTTATGATACAAAATGCTTCGCGGCTCTGTAGTTCACCAAATCTGGAATTCTGTTGTTTAATAACGCGGTAGCCTATGACGAAAACGAGACAGATGATACTCATAGATTCACTTCACTGACAATATATTACTTGTGTAGTTTTCGATGTCTGTTTCAGCCCTTTGTTTTTGTTTTTTTATAGCTTGCGAGAGGAAAGTGACTCAAATACTTAAATCTTCTGATGAAGTACATCAGCAGCCAATTAAAGAAAGGATGGAAACTTTTTTACACAAAGGTAAGTGAAGACGTCAAAATGTTTCTTTTAATAACTTTATTTTTTTTAATTTAACAGAATATTGTAAAGAATAAATTAAATTTCCTCGATTTTTCTCTTAAAAATAAGAATCAATTGAAAACAAATCGTCAAGATACGGTTACAGTAAATCAACAGAGTTACCAGCTTTAAATTCGGCAAAGCTACACAAACTATTATTCCTTCATTTACCACGTTTTATTTTATTATCAGCTCGGGTTAGTGACAAGCAAAACTTATGTTTCTATACATTTTTAGGCATACTAATGAAAAGTACACCATATCCACAAAAGCTTCGTAACTGTTGGGCGTAGACATATACTTCTAATTACAAAACGGTTTCATATGACGTAAAGATTCGCGTTTTGTATTTTTAAATTTAGAAAAAAATTTTAGGAAATCTAATTTTTTATCCTTTCCTCTCGTATCTGTATTTGTAAGTCTATAATATAACGCGATAAGTACATGTGTCATCAGTAAAGCTTTGTGTTGTCACTCTAAGAAGCGTACGAAATTTATGTATAAAATTCAATCGAAAAACTCGGTTATATAGAAGTGTGTTGTCACTTTCAAAATATTTGTCTTAATTTTGGAATTTAAACAAATTTGGCGATATAAAAGAAATATGTCACCACTGCTCAAATAAATTTATTTTAATTCGATTGATTCAACTGGAAAAAGTCATTAACACGCTGGCAAAAGCAAGGAAATTTGTTAAAAAAGAATGCCTTGACACTAATAATTGCCTTACAAAAGCGACTTTAGAAATGAATAAAACCAATTTGTTAGTTAAAGGCAGACCCAGAATAAATTAGATTTGCCAAAAAATTAGAATTAGAAAAATTGAGGAAAATTTATATATAATATGAAAGAAAACTGTTAACAAATTACGAACTTAATTTGGCAATAGCCCTTTTATTTCTGATTTTATTTTGGCTAAGTCCGCGATCTGAAATCCGCATTGCGTCACTTGCATCTGAAATGGTCTGTAATGCTGTATAACTCCTGTCCCATCCATTTCAAAACTGAAGCAAAGAATCCGAGTTTATAAATACCTTAGATACTAAATGCGCAGTTAATTTTTTCCTCCCTTTCCTCATCTAAGTAGCATCTGTTCGCCGCTTCGCAGCTTTCATTCATTATTTTAAAATGCGATACGTTTTATACAAGTTTTGGGAGGTTTTTAGCACCCATAGTGTTGTATCAATCAAGAATATATGAGCTAAGAAGTTGTTTATAAAAGCATAAAGAGATGTTCAAGCTACTTGTGCTTTTCGGAGTTCCAGCACAATCTATATTTACCTAAAGTCATAACATTTTGAATAACATAGCCCTCCACCCGAACATGGTCATTAGGAAGCACGAATTTCATATTTGTTTTACTGCTTGTTTCGTATTTTATAAATCATTAATGAATTTTTGATTAAAAAACTCAACAATTTCAAAGCGAGCAGTGGCAACACTGGATGGAATAAAACATTTTTATCTCCAGCTCGCGAGACTGTCTATCGGAAGTCCTAAAGATATTCTGTTTTTTAAATATTTTTAGTCCAAAGTGGCGTTAGCCAAAATGCTCTCGAAGCGGGTATGTGTTTGTAAATGAAAAAACCTTCCGTTGGGGCATAATATCAAATATTAATTTTTTTAATAATTTTATAAGATTATTACTTCCCATCTACGAGACTAAAGCTCACGGGCGGGTTCAAACATACAATCTGAAAATTTTTGCGTCATATGAATTTATTAATTATTTCACAACAGCATAAGGCTTTAACTCACAGTTGCAAGCATATCACATAACACGTTGAAGATCCAAATTAAGCTCTTATCAGGGCTTTGCAAGGAATACGGCTTCGAAAACTCCTAGTGTTTCGGAGCCCCACTTGAAATGTTGCAGCAAAGCATGAAGTGCTAATCTCAAGCCCCAATTTCAAAAGAGTTGCAATTTAATTATCTGTTAGTTTTGTAATATTTCATAGCTAGTGTCAGTTACTCTTTAATGTAGTTGTTATCTGTTAATGTAACTGGCATTATATCCCTAAAATAATTTTAAGTTCTAAAACATTTAATCTTTTTCAGCGCTCGTGGAGACACGACTGCAAATAGAAAACTTAGATAAATGTAAAATACAGTAAGTATTCATTGTTCCTCTATATCTAAGTATATTAATATGGTGTTAACATAAGTAATATAATTCCTGTCATTTTGCATAAGAATAAGTAAATTTAATTTTTGAAATCCTAAACGATTTGTATCACTTCATATCTCGGTATAAAATTTATATATTTATATGGCGCCATAGTGTTTCCAATATGTCTGTGCTTATACTGATCCATAGTTTTTATACCATAGTGTTTGAGCTAAACCCATGGTGTTGCCAATTCAATGAAATTCCTGTACCAATGACAGTAAAACTTCCCAAAACGTTATATCTTCACGTTAATGTACTATAGTAGGTAGCAGATTTTTCGGATGCAGTTCTATGTTGGCCTTTTACCACATAGTAAAGGTCGTAAAACCTTTCCGAAGAACAACGTTTTAGAACAATTTTTCTGCTTTGTCTTACGATAAGAAACTGACAATCATCGCGAATCGTTTGGTGATTGCTATGCAAAAGGGAAAACTAATTCTCTAATGCTGTTGTCTTGTCCATATTACATGGAACAATGATTGCCAGCGCCTACTCCAAAGAGAGGTTGGATTTCTATTTTCCACCCCAATTTTAAGGAAGAGGATACCCTGAGGAGGGAATCCGGGGGTCTCCTACCCCTCTCCCCTTCCACCAATCCACACGAGAGGACTTTCGGCTCGCCGCATATTTAGAGTGCCGCACCAACACTATACGTTTACAAACATCCATGTCTTCTCCGGGGTTCGAACCTGGGTCTTTTGGTACCGTAGTAGGTAATTCTTTAATACAAATGATGGCTGATGGCGAAAGATTCGATGCTGATAGCTGACTGGTTGTTGAAATTGAATACCTTAGTTTTTGAGGTAAGGATTGAAAAAGTTGTAAAACTATCTGAAAGAGTTGTTCGTCTGAAATAAATGTATGTGTGATACCAATGTTACGCATGAGCGGATTCAAATATATTCAATTTTGATTTATTTGCAAATATTACGTTATGCCAATACATAATTTTATTTTCTTCACGTGGTTATTTAAAAAGGCTGGTGTAATTTGTTTTACTTTTTCTTGCCTCAGGACAGCACTGAATTTTGAATTTTGCTCTATTTTTAACAGGATACAGCTTTAATTCCTTAGTGTTATCTTGTAATGTAGTTCGATTTTTTAACTTTAAGTTTTGATTACATTTATGTATTGCAATCAGGTTTTGAAATATGTAAACTACAATATATATGTATAAAAAAATGGTATCACTTCTTTCACATTTAGTAAATTCTTTTTGCAAATAAATTTTAAAAAGCTCAAATGCCCAAGAACAAATAACCATTGTCTAATAATAAGTCTATCCTAATTATATTATATCAATGCAGACTTATTTTCAACAAACTTATTGATTTCAGATAATGCGTTCTGAAACTGCGAAAATTTATTTTTCAGGTTCAAGAAGACGCAAACTTTTTTCAAATTTCAACCTAAGTCAAATAACGAAAGTGAATGGCCAAAAGAATTTTTTGGTTTGTGGATCTCTTTCTGTTCTGATTTCAAAGACATATGGAAAAAAGAACAGCATAAGAGGCACCAAGAACAGTAAGCTTTTTTCCTCAGAAATTTAATGATTTTTTCGCACTAGTAAGTTCCAAAATATTGACTGTTTGTTAATCATGAGCATCCGCAATCAAACATCTTTTGTTTGGCACCCCACAATCCCGCCTATGGTCAGTTGTTTTCGATTTCAACCAGTTTTTTATTTCATTTACATGATTTTAAATCTTTCTAAGATTTCTTCGCGCATTCAATATAATTTGAGTAAAGAGATTACATATTCTTTTAAATAAAATCATTCATTTAGAATATGTTGTTACATATGGCTTTATTGAAAAGATCAATCCAAACATATTGAACGGGTAAAGCACCACACAAGATTAACGATATATAATAAAAAATGAACAGACATTTAAAGAATCAGAATAAATGAACATGGGAATAAAAGTAAAAAGTTAAAAAAAATTAAACAACAAGGAAAGGATCATTAGAGATGTAGTCTTTACAGGGAGTTTATGAAAGCTCTAGCATTCCAATATAGTTTACTCATATCACAACTTTTCTGAGACACTTTATCTAGTTCTGGGCATATAAGAAGATCTGCATTCATGATGTCCTAATTTCAAATTTAGCGTATACTAAAGCTAGAAGGATACCAGTTTTATTAAGATGATTATGTGCCATGCAATCGTGGCCTGTTTGCAGTCTGAAGTTTCCCACAGCCTCTTTACGGCGTTTCTGACAAAACATTTTCCATGTGTCTTGAATGTTAGCCCAGGATTGGCCTGTTGATTTTGCTGCCTGGTCAGATTTAAGAGTATGCATTCATTTCTCAAAAATATGCTTTTTAAGTGACTCTGGAGGAAGTGGTTTGCTGTCTTGTGGCTCAAGTGTTCCTCTCTTGGCTAGTGAGTCTGCCTTTTCGTTACCGTCGATACCTACGTGTGAAGGGATCCATTGAAAAACGATTGTTTTGTTGTGTTTATACAGAACTTTCAAGGTTTGCTTATTTCTGATATAATCTGGGTATCTGTGTCATGATTTATAACTACAGCCTAGATGGTTGCTTTGGAATCAACTAAAATAACTGCTTTAGAGAATTAATGGATCTTTATCTTGAGGTTTTCCAGAGCCAGTGAGATTACAAGGATCTCTTCAGCAAAATTCGACATAAAGTGTCCCACAGGAGCACATTGGAAAAAAAGGTTAACTGTATACACCAGCCCCAGTGTTGTCTTGTATTTTACAGCCATCAGTGTATACTCTAATCCAGCGGTCGCCAAAGTTGTGACGTCTCTGAGCTACTGTACCAGTTTTAAATTCTACTGTGAGCTAACAATCAAAAGAACTACCAATTGTTTACATAGATCTCCCATGTGTTTATTGCCTGTAAACTTACATTTCCAGTAAATATTGTTGCGTTTTACTTTCTTCTGACACCAGTTGTTACGCTATTTTCTTCCTTCACGTTCGTAAGGGGTTCGTAGATTTGGAGTGAATAACGACGACACTTGATGAAGTATAGAAGCACACTTTATTTAGCCAATATTAATCAGGACAGCTCTAATAACACTTTTTACAGTTGTCGAAGATTTACTCTAAACACGCTGGAACAATCAGTGACACAGCCTTCCCACTGTCGGGCAATAACGGTGGAGACAGCTTCACTGCAGACAGCTTCCCGGCTCTGCTCGGTCGTTCTCGGAACTTCACGTACTCTCGATACTCTCGAGACTCTCCATGCTACAACTCGCGATGCACTCGACGACACACGAGCACAGCTCCCGACTCTTCGATTCAGTCATTCCCGGAGCTCAACACGCTCTCTCAACACGATTGCGAGCTACTGGCGATCACTACTCTAGTCCATTCAGGTTCAGGGTATTGTTCATATAACATACGTAATGTGTTTGATTTTAATATTGCATCAGCACTGTTTTTCTTTCCCAAGTCATTAATATCTAGCTGGTATTTGATATCAGTATATTCAAAGGAATTAACCATGACCTGGTTACAATTCATTGGTTTGTTTTCATCTATTTCCTGTAATAATTTCTCACCTCTATGGGAGACATTTGAGTCTTCATACTACTTGGTTTGAAGTCGTTCATTCATTGCGCTCTATGCGATGCTTTAATTTTAACTAATGTACCAGCCGCTTGTTTCTTGATTTCAGTAGAAGTTGGTGGGTTGGATTTGTAGCTTTGTATAGCTGTAATCCGAGTAGTTTTTCTCGCTTCTGTGATAATCCGAAGAGCAGTCATTTAGAATATACTTGGGACTATTTGGTAAGTATCAGATCCTTTAATGAAACAGCTGCTTTTAAGTAATACATTTAAAAAGGGCAGCATTCTCCGCAATAATATAATCCTTTAAGCAGAAAACATGTTTTCTCTAAATTTTTCAGCTTTGATATTAATTTCCGGGAAATGATTCTGATATCAGCTATGCGAAAATAATTAACGTTAGTTATCTTTGAACCAATATGATGTTGCAACAATTTTAAAATATCTGATGATCACTTGTTTGTACGCCCTATTAAATTGCTGCATTTCCATTAAAACTTGTGTATTATGTAAAACCAGTTTATTAGAGATATATTTCGCATTCAATTAACCAGTTTTCACCTCGCGGCAAGGCAAAAGTACATAAAAATTGCAAAATACAGAAAAATATAAAACATCAAATACAGTTAAAAATAGCTTTTTTTTTTAAAAAACAATTAAAATTAGAGTTTCTACGCATTCGGTTCGGCCAGTGGCCGGGAAGAAAGATTTTTCGATGCACAAAATTGGAAGTTTACTTTGGGACCCCCTGAGAAAAAAGATAGTGAAGTTGGTGCACCAACTGATTTAATTAACTATTCTACTAAAAGTTTCAGATGTAACGCATGACGGCTTCGTTAGCGCCAACGTTTTTGCGTTATGCGAGATACGCACTTGGATTCGAGAGAGGCTAAAGTTACTTTTACGGGCTCTATTCGTGTAAGCTTTATCCGTGTGGGTATTTTTGTGGGCTCTTGTCGTGATAAAGATTAAACAGTTATTCTTTCCAAGAAATGTAACTCAAGGATTTAGAATTAATTTAGGCAGCAACTACAAAAAATAAATTACCCTTTTGGGCAATAATTGTCTTCGGCAAAGAGAATTATCAAGCAAACAAGCAAGATAATTTTTTGAACAAATTTTATCGCTAAATTTTCTCATCCCTTGTAACTCTGTTCACAAAATCTATCTTAAGATGCAGATAATATTAAGGGTTTCGAAGCTCTAGTCGATATCCGAGCTACTCATCTTTCAATATCATCCGGATCTGCTATAACTTACAACAAGAAAGTAATACCATGAGAAAATGTAAAACTTCTTGCAAAGAAAATTTAGGATTGAAATAAACGTTTAACTTCAATATTTATGTTGACGAGCCCCTTAAACTTTTATTCAAATACCTTCCATAACTAAAACCCTCCATAGATTGAAATGAAATCTTAGGAGAATCTAGTGACAAATTTTTAAATATTCTGTAAGCTCACAAAGATATTTTTAAGACATAAAATGTTAACAGTAAAATCCGGTAAAATTTCCTAAATGTTTCCTAATGTTTTTTTCTTTCTAAATGCTTTTGTTTGTTTTCTAGAACGGAAAAGGTCAGGAAAAGCTTTCTGAAAAGGGAAGCAGAAAAGAATGCCATTGTCCGGGTCAAAGCCAAGCCTACAGGACTGGTAAGCATAAAAGGCTATTCTATAAATCTTCAATATTTGCTTTTTATCAATATATCCTTTACGACAAAATTAACTTTCAAGCAATAGAAACAATTGAATATAACAAAATAAATCGAATTCTGTTATAATCGGTAATGTCAAGAATAGAACAAACTTGATTATTATCAAATAAAGCTATATATTACTTTTTTTTGCATTTATTGCTTAAATAGCTCAACAATCAATAGTTTTCCTCCTAATATATTTCTAAAAATGGGGTGGACGGTGCTAGAATCCCATCTTTTAAGTAGCAGTTCTTTCCCTTAATACTAAAAACCTTCAAAATATGAAACTTAATATCCATGGAAATGGCAACAAAATTTAAAACCTAATTTTTTAAACCTTAATTTATGTAATTTTGCATGCTGAAAAATGCATAATTATAATTTTAAACTCAAATGAGTTGGTATTTCTTAAACAAATTTTGAGGTAAAATAATTCAAGATAGCTGCTGTTCAATAACGAGGAAAGCAATCAATTTCATTATTGCAAATCACATACATACGTAGATATATATATACACATATATATGTGTGTATATATATATATATAGAGAGAGAGAGAGAGAGTATAGGAAGTCTTCTCAGCCATAGGGCAGTTTTTTCTCTGGGATAATTATTTCGGTTTCACGGGGAAATGTGGTCAGTCGTTTATTTAGCCTATAAGCTCTTAGTTTATGAATATAAGACTTCTTTTATTCAAGTTTTGCTATTTACTAATATTTTCTACACTTTTTTAATTCATGAAAAACATTAAAAATAATCTAAATAATTGTAAATATGCATTTTTGAGTTGAACCATATTTATAGTTGGTATTTCATATTAAGTTATGTATAAATTTAAATATTTTGTTATTCATAATTTATATAGGACCCTTGAAAATTTTCGAACTTTAAAACCACCTCCAACACTATGTTTCCGTTGTACAGGGGTTAATGAGTTTAAAAGAGTGAGTACACACGTTTACTATGCGGGACGAGGGAGGGTACAGAGTGTTGGATTTCTAAAATACCATAACATGAATATTTTCCTTACTCAAAACACTTCTGTGACTGAAAGTTTATGTTGCCTATTCAGTATGGTCAATGATTGCGAGTACCTTTATAAGCAATCATCATTGACATTGCACTTAAATTTGTAAGTTTGCTTCGTATTTTACATATGTATAATTTATTATTATCACAAATTATTTTGAATATTTTTTACATGCTTATATTTTGTGTTCAGTACATATTTTATTTTCATGTACGTCTTATAACAGTGGTCTTAAACTCATACTGCATGCAGGTCGAAGACACAATCTGAAAACATCTGACAGGGATGAATTTTTAGTCCAAAGGGCGTTAGCCCAAAAGGACTATTAATTTCGTTTTGGCATTTTGCGTCGAATTACTATAAACGGCGAATCACTTTTCAAACTGTTGCCACCAAATGTTAGAGTCCTGCATTATATTTTAATAAATTATAAAATGGAAAATCTGCATAAATATATGTGTATTTCTCGCATTGTGAAAAAACAACGGTACCTAGAGCCACCAAATTTTGAATAACGTAATCCTCCACCCAAACATGGGCATCTAGAAGCCCCAATTTGGAATTTGTTTCATTAGTTATTTCATATTTGTAAAACTTTAACGAATTATTGATTAATAAATTCAATCATTTCAAAGCGAGCAATGGCAACACTGTGCGGGGGGGGCGGGATTATCGATTATCTCCAGGGCATGAGGCTATGTATCAGAAATTCTAAAGATATACTTTTTAAATATTTTGTGATATCGCTGTCGAATTGAATTTTGTGGTTTAAATGCGAAGACTCTGATATTTAATAAATAAAGGTAACACACAAAACGTTAGAAAAATGCGCCTTTGAGTAATATATAAACTCTAAAAACTTACAGATATTTTTTCTCCCTTAAATAAAAACATTTTAACTAAATTTTGTGTGATAAATATTTATCATAAATAAACAATAACAATACTGACAACACAAAAGAAAAAAAAATTGAAATTTATGTTCTACTTTGAAATATAAAATTTGGTACCTGAAAGACATTTTGTTGATTACACTGCAGTTAAGTTTTAAGATTGACATTTATTTCAAATAATTTTAATATGTTTAAATAACAATTAAATAATTCACTTTAATTTAAACTAAAGATGAACAAATTATGAAAACGTTCTAAGGTTTGAGAGAGAACTTTCCAAGTGGGAAAAATTTGAGAATATATTGTAACAATTTAATGTCTGTCTCCTATTTATAAAATTTTTCTTCGACGCGTAAATAAAAATACATATTTTTATGTGAAAATAATAGTAATAAACTTCTTTGTTTCTCCACTGCAACTTGGCACTTGATGGCGTTTCGATTCTTGGAGAAAAATTACGGATTGTAGACGCTCATAGTCAATCCGGTTTTATTCATTTTCAAATGTGGAGAAAAGTTTATTCAAATATAAAAGCGATTAATCTTAGTGAAAACATTCGTAATTGAGCGTATTTATTTTTTTGACAAGTACCAATAAAATAGACAAATCTGTATTTTCAAATCTTTGAATAATACTTATATCACATTGTAAATTAGCTCCGTTTATAAATTTTCTGTTACGTTCAGCTCGTTTTTTATGGTAATGAAAGTAATGTAAACTCGGACTTGAAATAACTAAAATCTTAAAATCATTGCAAAACTATACTTTCAACAAATACATAATTGAAATCTATTTGTTGTTACATAAAATTGCTTCGAAGACCACCACTTACGGCCTGCAGGCCGTCAATTTGAGACCACTGTCTTATAATATCTGATGAATTTTAAATAAATCATCTACATTTTTTTGGTTTATTTTCATATTTTTAGTAAATTTTTGAGAAGTAAAATATTGGTAAGCTAGGTTTAATTGGCAACTTTACCAAATTATCATGAATTGAAATGTTTGTAAATTACAAGCAATATCATTGGAAAAACTTCCATGAACTGCTTTAAGAGTGTAATTAATTCAAAGTTCAACAAAAGTTCAATTTCATTAAACTTTTGTTGTATCATTAATTTATGATATTCTAATGCTCAGAACCCTAAAATTCTTCTTGTATTTATTTTATTAGCCCGAATGGTGTCTTAGTCTCCAAAATAGATTTTGCTTTGTTTCAAATTTCATTAGTCTGTTTCCATCCAGAAAAACATTAACATTTTATTTTTTTTTGTATTTAATCTGTCCGCTATTAATAATTAAACTAAATTAATTAAAAACAAAATTTCAATTCTTGAGAATATTTTTTTTTACCTTTTAATGGGATTCAGTTAAATAAAAATATGTTTAATTCATGATGTATATACTTAAAATCATTCGATATTTTTATAGAATTACATTATATTTTTCACTTTTTAAATATTCAGAAAATACACCAGTTAAATGCATATTCATGTAATATCCTGTAAAATGTTTCGCTATTTCCCTGAGCCATCTTTAACGATAACCTCCACTGATAAATCATATTAAACTTTCTTCTTTTATGCTAGAGTTCTTTTAGATATCCTTAAAATCTGAGCCCTTTTAGACATTTTTTTTTTTTTTTTTTTTTTAATTTTACTTTTTTAGACCAAAAGTCTGTTAGTCTCGAAACACGATTCTGGGTTGTTTCACTTTTCATTCGAGTCTGTTACCGTGATTGCATAATAAAATGAACACGCGCCTCTGCTTGAGTGGCAAAAGTATTAAGATTATTACTTTTTTATTTTTTAATCCGATTGATTTTTAAAAAAATGTATTTAATTCACGATATATTTCATTAAAAACATTCATTATTTTATAGAATTAATTACATATTTTTTTGCTTTTCAAATATACGGAAGATATATAACATTCCCATGATGGCCTAAATGTAATTCGTCTAGTATCGTATAAATATTTCCTTATTCCACCGGGGCCATTTCTACTGATAATCTTTATTGATAAACCGAATTAAATTTTAAAATAGACCTTTTGTGCAATCTGAAAACTTTCAGATTATTTGTTTTGTGTGTGTGTGTGTCTGTCTTTATTTGTTTGATGCTCATTTAAAAAGTTTTTCTTTTCTAATATTTCAGAAAGCAAGACTGAACAAATTACGTCAACAGACTTCGAAGGAAATTGCTACTTGATAAAAAAGAATGCCATTGAATTTTTGCTGCCTTATGAACTGTCTTTCTCAAAGGTGCTATTCCTCTGTAGGCAATCCTTAGACTTTTTGCCCCCCTCCGATTTTAACTCCCACAGCCCTCCTCCAGGCTTTGGGAGCAAGTGTGGCTTAGTAAACCACGAAAAGGACATCCTCGGCAATTACTAAGCCATTCTCGCTCTGCAATGTATTTATTTTTTTAATACTAAACTTTGTCATTTAGACTGAAATGTTTTAATATCTATGTTTGCTTCTTATAATCATATAGTCAGTGGTTCTATGGAGATCGAAGATAAGTTGGTACTAAATAGAACTGCCTTTAATAGGTCCATAAATCAGAAATAACGCATTTAAAATTTGAATTTAAAAATTTACGAGAGAGATCTGTTTTAGATCATTACCCCGTGCATCTAATTTTTCTTAATAAAGTAAATTATTCATTTTCCACAGGTTCAGAAAATATTTTTGTCCAAGCATTTAATTTTAATTAGTTTACACTATAGATAAAAATCCCATTTTAACATGAATAGCTTTAATTAAACGCCCGTTTAAAATTTTTCATAGGGTTATTATTTTTCAAATTGAACAAAATGTTTGTTTCTTAAGTTAGTCATTTCGTAAATGCTTTTAATTTAGATTTGTCTCATCATTGTTATACTATACAGGAAATTTAGCTAAGCATGTACGCTGTGCAAACTTAGCTGAACCCCTTTTGTAGAACAACAGTAAGACAAATCCTAAATTAAAAAAATTTAGGGAGGGGTAAGTTGCATTAAGACTGCAAGAAATTCAGCATCAATGCAGGGTCAGAAATGCCACTTCGCAATAGTTTTCCAAAGAAGACGAGAACTAAAAAACCAGAACTAACAGAACAAAATAATTTTCGATTACTGAAGACGTATGCGAAATGCATTTGAAAATGGGCTTCAAAATGGCGACCATGAACTTCACCGCATGTTCAACGTCATGTCACTTGGTGTCCTATATCTTGAAAACAATTTTCCAATGGAAGCCCAAGACAGATGGATGGCATGTCTTGCGTAAACTGATGCCATGTCTTGGACTTCCACATCGACATGCGTGCTACAAGGTCTTCACAATTCTGAAAGGGGAATGTTTTACTCTTTGATATAACCCTCAGAAGAAGTAATCAAAGCGTCCTTAATACGTCGATCTTACAGGTGGGCAGCTTACGAATGATGTTATCTCAAAAGATTGTATAAACGCTCTTTGCCGTCGAACAGCGCCATCTACGACTTGAACATGACATTTCTAACCCTGCAATGCTGTATTATTCTCATTTGTCTTTGCGCAATTCTGCCCTCCGCGCAACTGAAGAGCACTGTATACTATAACAAATGATAGCAGGAGCTCTCCTATCATATCTATAGTATGTATATATATGCAGTAATATATATGAGTAATTTCTTAAATTATGAACAGTTTTGCTGTTTTCAGTAATTTCACTGATATTAAATTTGAACTGGAGAATAATCTAAAATGGAAGATTTGCAAAAACTTAATCTGAATTAAATTTATGTTTTAAAAATAAGTATTCCATTCAACTCTTAAATTTTAAGAAAATGCGTTGAGTTGCCAATCTGAAACCTATATTCTAAAAAATGTTTTTAAAAAAATTTCTTTGTCAAAAATCACGGAAAAAGAATATTTACTTCACATTTAAGTGTCTTTAAATGATTGTGTTTTTATTATAAATTTATATTGCCATCAATAATTTCATCCTACTGTGATGAAAAATGAATAAATAACTAAAAGTTAAAAAAATAATAATAATAAAACGAAAAGATATTGTATTTTTTGAATTTTATTTGTAATTTTGTACTTAAAAAAATATTGAGATTTGTACGTATTCATATAGTATGCGATCTGCTGCAATAGTTATTTCATAATGGCTTCACTGAAACGCTGTATTTAAATATGGAAATAAATACGAACGTACAAATGAAAATGATTCCATTAATTGATCTTATAACCCGTTTAAATCTATAATTCCAATAAAGTTACATATAAGGGATGAGTTGGTGACTTTTGCTAGTTTTTTTCAATAGCTAGCCAGATCATCTATATAATAATATAATAACTCGGCAAAGATTATTAACATATTAAAAGAAAAAAAAATAAATAAAAATGAGACTAAAATACAGTTTACAATTAAGAAATATGATACATTAAATTATGCATAACATACGAAACATTACTGTCGTTCTTCCCCTGTAGACAGCGATCTATTTTCAATTAAGAAAATATGAAAGAATTTCAAAGATTTAGCATTCGCACTTCAAACATTTTACGTATATAGTGTTATATGCATTATTAATTCTCTGCCCGTCCAACACACTGATCAGTTTACACTTAAAAAATTTCGAAAAATTGCAAATAGTCTGTGGTGCACGTATTAAATATTACATTTATTATATTTTATGAATGGTTTTTCTCCCCTTCTATCCAGCGACCTACTTTTGCATCATAGCAAATGCCCAAATCCGGCATCATACAGAGTCTCGGCATTCAGCACAATAAACATTATGTAGATTGTATGATATATTACTGTTATTCTAATAAACGACAATCCCATTAATTCCGCTTATTAAGAAACAAGGTTGCCGAAACAAAATCATTAAGAAATAACGAAAATGGGAGATTATGAGGATAAAACCATTATCTGCACGGGAAATCCTGTGCTTTATTCTAGACAGGTTTAAATTTTAATAGTTTCGCAATTTAGCAACAATAGCTTCATAAAATAAAAAAATCAGTACCTTTCAAGTTTGGTCGTGAGATAAAATGACTGCAAAATAAAAATATAATATATATATATATATATATATATAAGCCGTAGATCGCATACTACATGACAGCCGATTTGTATAGTGAATACTTATATTATGTAATTATTTATCAACGAAAATTATTTGTCAGTAAAAAATTACGATTTTATGTGATCATTCAGCAACAAAAATTATTCGTCAGCAAAAAATGACTGTTTTATGTGATTATTTATCAACAAAATTATTTTTCAGCAAAAAATTGTTATTTTATATGATTATTTATCAGCAAGAAATCCTTTAAGATTTGTATATGGTCAAATTGTGACTGTTGCTTCACTGAATTCTGTATTACTTACCTCTTTCTACTGCACGTTTTTACTTTTCAGTAGTTTTGTATATTATGATTTTTTAAATGTATTGTAAAAGAAGTACACGATACTGATTAATTTTCCACTCAAATTTTATTTGCGTTCTTTTTAAAGAAAAAAAAATTGTAAAATACAAATTCCTAACGCAAACTAAGGAAACGAACAAATTTTTCAGCAAGTTTCAAGAAGAAACTGTGCATGGTAAAGTTCTGCAATTTAATTTCTTTCTGAAATATTTGCGTGCATTTTTATGCTTTTATTTCATCGTTGGACTTTTTAAAGTATTAAAATATAATAATTATCGAGCTTTTGAAAAAAGGTAAAGTCGATTTTAACAGAATGGGACAGGACAGGAGTTCTCGTCCGAATTCATCTTCCAAAAGAAATAGTTTTTCATCATGTAGTCTTCTTAATGATAATAAAGTGTTCTTTAAAACTTTTGTCGCATTTATTTTCGAAACACTTCGTTTCTAAATTTTTGATAAATCTGTAGGGAGAAAATACAAACATTACTTAATTGAAAACAAATATAAATTCAAATATAAACTGAAACTCTCATGCTCCGGCCGCTCAGAAGCGAAAGTGGTTACCGGAGCCTATATCTAAGGGCCGGGGTTCGAATCCCGGAGAAGGCATGCATTTAACGGTTCCCAGACAAAAGCCCACTGGACGAAAGCGCACATGACAAAAGCCCACAAAATAAAGCCCACTATGATAATTGCCCGCGCGATAAATGCCCACAGCGATGAAAGCGCCCTTTGATAAATGCCCACACTGATAAAAGCACACATTGATAAGAGCCCACATAGATATAAGCCCACGCTGATAAAAGCATACACTGATAAATGCGCACATAATCAAAAGGGACTTATGGTTTTTATTACTATAAAATGTAGTTATAATTTTAATTATAATAAATGGAATATTCAGATCTGAATTTTAATGTCTCAAGTATTTGTATATTTTATCACTACTTTATTTGCTTAATTTATTAGGTTGAAAGCAAACTTTCTGCTCTCTGATTGGAAGTATTGAAGATTGAAAGTATTGAAAGCTCTCTGGTGAAAGTATTCGCTTTCACCTCCCTTTGTCGGACTTATACGAGGGTACTTCCATTTGCCGCGTAAATATAATAACAAACTTGCACATTCATGTATATGTTTATAATTACATTATTTTGATTGACTCCCTTAATTCACCCGGAGCCCAAAATGAAATGTGTTCCTCTACACTTAAATTTATTGATCAATTAGTTGCTATTAATTTATTTTTTTTATTCATGTATCTACTAAAAAAAAGGGAAGAGCTGAAGAAAAAAGGGAAAAAATGAATATTTTTAACGTAGCTTATATACCGGTGTGGGTTTTTGTCAGTATGGGATTTTATCAACGTGGGCTTTATGTCTATGTGGGCTTTTATTTGTGTGCGCTTTTATCAATGTGCGCATTCATCGGTGTGGGTATTAGTCGCGTGGGCAATTGTCTCAGTGGGGTCTTTTTTGTGGGCTTTTGTCGCGTGCGCTTTCGTCCAGTGGCTTTTCTCTAGTCACTGCATTTAACTTGTCTGTCCCTTTATAAGAGGCAACTGAGGTTCACCTGTTAAGGTATGTCCGTAATAAGGCGACTACTGCTTCCAGTCATTGCAGTGGCCAACGCCTGCAATGGTTAGTGGGCGCCATTGGGAAAATAAAATGGTCTCATGCTCCGTTCATGTAAATAGTTCAATGTAATCATGACCCATTGGACAAGGCATACATGTCTGAGCTTCTCGTTATAGTATTAGTTTCTTTTTTCATGACCCTTGTTAATCACGTTCAACATGTCCGAGAAGGAGGTTGAAAAGAATGTTGTGCAGGAAAAAAATCTTATTTGACTTTCGAAAACCTCAGATTTATTCCACATTTAAAAATCAGTTTGGAGATGAGTCTCACTCTAGAGCTTATGATAGATGCAAGTCTTTGAAAGAAGGCCATGTGGAAGTTAAAAATGAATAACTTAACTCGTGAACCTCAACCAATAAACACAAGACAGGCCTTATGTGCAACTCTATAACTAACTCCTAAAATACGGTAGACGGGTTTCTAGGAAATACCGTGTTATGCGAAATCATGCTACGAGACAAACAACCAATACGAATAGAGGAATGCCTTCCAAAACTTTTAAAAATAATATTTTTCTTTGAGTTGGAGCATAAGGCGCCAAATGGAAGCCAAGCTTCAAGAAGAAGAAGAATATTTTTCAATGGTTTTCTTTGTTGCGTTACTTAATTTTAAACTTTTTGCGACGTTTTTCTCCTTTTAAGAAAGTATTTAAAATTTGTATAATTTTATTTCCAATTGTTTTCTTACTTTCACACGTAGTTTGGGATTAAAATACAATTTCGTAATAATTACTCCTAGGAACGAGAATGCAAATTAGTTACAAAGACCAAAACGTTTTTTAAGAAGTTTCTTATAAGTTACAATTAGGTAATTTATGCAATCTACCAACTGAATACTTGGAGCAAAAAATACATACTGTGTAAATAATGGACATAGTTTCATGGAATTTCGACTTGAGGGTATGCGTGTATTGTCGGTATTTCTTTTATTTTCGTGTGTAAAAATAAATGGGTTCTTACGATGTACTGCATATAATGATACAGTATTTAACTTAATTCTGTAAATGTTTAGAATAAAACTCGTGTTATCGTAATATGTACACCATACACGAAAATGAAATGGGACAGCTCTGTATCTCTTGTTTTGCTGGGCCGATCGACAAAACCTAAGTTGAGTTTTTCAACTCGAATATGCGACTTAGGTTATATGTTAGATTTATTTGCAGTATTGTTCTAACATAGGTAAACTGCTGGCCATTAAAATTAACTGCCCCCATGAACGAAAGCAAATGCAAAAAAGATTTTTCATTGTACGTAATCAATATGGTACGAAGACAAAATGATTAAATTTGTAAGCAGTTTGGGAGTTTACAGAGGTGCGAAATTAGTAGAAACAGCTGTCACCACAGCCTTTACCCGGTTAGGCATGGAGTCAAACTGGGCTTGGATGAGAAATGGGCAGCTCATTCTATGCTCCTTCAAATGCCACACTTCATCAACCGTATTAGCTGGAGATGGTTGGCGAACCAGTGTCTCAGCAACTCATGACTAGATGTTTTCACTCGGTGATAGATCTGGATACTGTGCAGGCCAGGGCAGCAATCGAATATCCTGTGTATCGAGGAAGGTCAGAACACGACGTGACACATATGGACTGGCATTACCTTGTTGGAAGACAGCGTTTGGCAGGCCTCGAAGGTAGACCACAACTACTGAACGTAATATGTCAGAAATGTACCTATCTGTGTTCAAATTACCGTCGATCTAATCTACAGATGTGTGTGTTGTGTACCCAATAGTGCCAAAACCATCAAGCCAAGTGCAGGCCCCCTATGCTGACATCGAATGTAAGTAGGCGACGTGGGATCTCCTCGGAGTCTCCAGACACGTATACGGTCATCAGAATACTGCACACAGAACCGGGACTCGTCTGAAAAGACGACATTGTGCTGCTCTTGTATCCAGCTTTGTCGTTCGACCCAGCAGAGTTGCCGTCTCTCTATGCTGCATTGTCAAGGGAAGTCGAAGTAATCGTCGCTGTGCTGATGGTCCACTACTGCTACAAACATCCACATTCTATACGAGCGGATACTGGGCGTGTTCCAAACATCCCCATTTTCTGACTAATGGTCCGTGATATGGTTATATGGTACTTCAGGGCTGACCTCACAGTATGTCTGTCCTCTCGGGCGTTAGGCATATGGGAGGGCGTTGAGATCATGCAACCCAACCTCTTCTTCCTTTCTTGTGATTTTGAAGTTTGTCAGATCATCCCTTTCTGGTGCTGCTATTTTAATGGCTAGTAGTGTATTTTGACACAAAATGTGACTATTCTGAAATGACACACCAATTTTTTTTTTCACATTCCGATTCTATGACTCAAATTATGCCTGAATTTTGTAAAATTTGATGTGAAATTTACCGAGAAATTTAAAAAATTATCTTTGCGCACATTTTTCAGTCTGCGCCAAGAATAATTCTCTTGACGTAATTCTAAATTAATGGTTCTATTTTTCTTTCCCTTTCATTGTGCACGAACAGGAAAAAAGCGCGCATCGTTCATTCTTTCAGATATTTTTAACAAAGTGCTTAAAGTACCCTGCGGAAAAAAAAGGGCCAGTTCTATAGCTCCCGTTATACTGGGCCAATTGACAAAATTCAATCTGCATTTTTCATGGCTCGAAAGCGCGGCTTAGGATACATATTGGATTAATATATAGCATTGTTCTAACATAAGTATTTTGACACTAAATCGGACTTTTTCTGAAATAACATGCCAATTGTTTTCCATTTTCGATTCCACGACTCAAATTATGCCTAGCCATTGAATTTCGTAATTTTTGGTGAGAAATTTATGGAGAAATTTAAAAATTTATCTTGGTGCATTTTTTCAGTTTGTGCCAAGAATAATTCACTTTGCGAACTTCTTAATTTATAACAACCTATTGTCCTTTCCTTTTTTTCATTGTACAGGAGTGGAAAAAAGTCATCGTTCACACTTTCAAATAATTTTAACAAAGTGCTTAAACCACATTTGGTGTTATCGGTGATAACAAATATTCCAAATTTTAAAATGCGCCAATATGTAAATTCATGTATATCTTAGGAAATTCTGAATAAAAACCTCTAATTTTTCGTAAGTATGCTTAGAAATGCATCCACTTTAAAATGATGTTAGAAAGTTTATAGGTTGTAATTCCATTTTTTTTTTTCGAAAAATTTATAAAAATTATTTTAAAAATACAAATTTTAAAAGTAAATCATAAAAAATGGGCGAATTTTATTTGGAATGAACCTAAATTTTGAAATGTGAAAGGAAGAATAAAATAATTTTTTAAAAAAAGAGATTAATTATTATATACCAAATTCAATTAACACTGGAGGAGCCAAAAGTTTAAGAGCTGATATTTTAAAAACTAATAGTGCGATTTTTACAGAACTTGGCAGTTTGACGTAATATAGGTCGTAAAATCGAAATATGGAAAAAACGTTGGCATACAGTTTCAGAAAAAGTTCGATTTTGTGTCAAAATACCTATATTAGAACAATGCTATATATAAATCTAATACATATCCTAAGTCGCACTTTCGAGACCTGAAAAGCGCAAGTTGAATTTCGTAAATCAGCCCAGTATAGAACGGGAGGTGTCGAACTGTCCCTTTTAAATCCAAAGGGGCAATTTGCTCTGAACGGCTATTAATTTCGTTTTGGCATTTTGCGTCGAAAACTCTAAAAGGCTGTACCATTTTTCAAATCGTTGCCACCATATATTATCGCCCTGTCTTATAATTAAAGAAATTAATTAATGGAAAATCTGCATGAATGTATGTATGTTTTTCGCATTGTGATGACAAGGTACCTAGAGGCATCAAAATTTGAATAACGTAATCTTCCGTAGAATATGGGCATGTGAGAGCCTTAATTTGAATTTGAAATTTGTTTTATTATCGATTTGAGATTTTCTAACACTTCAACGAATTTTTGATTAAAAAATTAAACGATTTCAAAGCGAGCAATGACAACACTATACGGGAAAAAAAATTATCTCCAGCGCGCGAGACTCTGTATCGGAAATTCTAAAGATAGGCTCATTTTAAAATTAATTTTCGATATTGCTGTTGAACTGAATTTTATAGTTTGAGTACGTAGAATATGATTTTTAATAAATAAAGGTAACGCATAAAACGGTAAATAAAAGCTCCTTTGGGCGTAATATAAAATCTGAAAACTTTCAGAATTTTTTTATTAATATTTTTATATTCCACTTTTTAATATTCCCCCTTTTCTCATTTCTTTTACCTACGGCAACTGCCTGAGTTACACTGCTTTCGGCACGGCTCTGCCGGAAGAATAATATAATTATAATAATGAATGAATTAAAAAATATATATATACAACTACATTTTCTTTCGAGAAAAATTTGAGTTATTTTTTTTCCTAAGATTAGATTCAAATACATAACTTGTTTTAGAAAACTAAAATGCTGGGTTTATTAATGAAATCAAAGCAGCTTTATAGATATCTGCCTACGAGGAGGGATGATTTTGTCGAGGAGTTTTACTCACCATTCGTATGGATTTGAAGCCGAGTAGAACTGCCAGTGCTCAGTTATCTTATCGTTTGTTCTTTGATAGGCTAAAATAAAATGGACGAAATACTGTTATTTACATATGTTTGGCTGCTTTATTATGGCAATACTCTAGAAGGCTATCTATTAAGATGGTCTTATGGAGGAGTTTCTAAAATAAGGTTGGTTTATATTTACAGACTCTCTTTGTTACCAAGAATATATTCCAGGATCAACTAGTAATATGTTAACTCATTTCGATACCTTTCGCTAACTTCAATAGTATCATATCATGATGCCAATTTTTTTATTTAACAGTTTTACTTAGTATACAAAAAGTACTTAAGGTTGATTCATAAGCAAAATTTCCTACAACGTGATCTCGCTAGTAGGTGGTACAGAAAATTGTTCGCGCGTGCTTTCAGCAACTAATAACGGCCAGACGTAAGTAGGCGTCCAGGCGTCAGAGCAAAAGCAGCCTGATCCTATCAGTATTTTCATAAGTTAGAATAAACGTAGTTATTTGGACATGCAAGTATAATTGAAGAGAAAAATTCGAGCAGCATAAACTGCCTACATGGAAATGCATATGTATGCGTAATTATTTAAGATTATCCAGAAAATTGACTGTAGGTGGGTGTTAATAACTACATAACTCTGCTACATAACTCTACATAACTCGCCAAATATTTTTGGCGAGAAATTTGGCGACTTGAGGGCGCATATAAGAGTGGTTCGAAAAAAATTAATACAGTATTCTCAACAAAGGCTGAGGTATCTTTTATTGCCACGGTTGTTTTACACTTAAATAGCTGTATTATATAAAATTACTTTATTTTGAATTGTTTCAATTCAAGTAATATTTTAATCTTATTAAGCATTGGCGCGATGATACTTTGATACTTTGTTGGTTATCTGGTATGCAGCAAGAGATGCACTACTCCTGCTCTTTCCAGATTCTTGAATGAGTTCCCTTAGGGTCCTGGCGTATGTAAAAGTCCAAAAATGAAGCTTCTCCAACTGAGATAGCCTTGTAAAAGAAAAACAGAAATGAAGCCCTGAACTTCGGTGATCAGCGAGCCATGTCTGGGGCAGCTGCAGAAAGACAGGGAGGTGGGGAATGTTGGCCGAAAACACATGAAAGAGGTTTGTAGAATCCGAAATGTGATGAGCTTGCAAACTACTATATAATACATGCATGCAGAAGCATTAAAGAAAGATTCTATATACAATGTAAAATATCATCTGTTCTGAAAAAACAGCAATTAATTTTAAGTGATTGTAGATTGAGAAATTAACAGGAAGAAATAATATGGGATAACCTATGTACAGCAAAAAAATTTTAAAACTGCTCTTTTAAGGGCAAAGCAGTCAAAAACACTGAGTTTGCTGGTCTCTGGTAGCCAGGGGTAGCAGAGTTCGAATGTTCACAGCACTAGAAAACGCATAGATTGTACTTTACGATGAAAAAATTGTCACGAATAAGGAAAATGACCCCTTAAATTGTCCTTAAAAATAGGGATGACATATATAAACGTACAGTCGGTTCCTATTTCACAGATAATACATAAAAGCATCAAATTTAAGTAAGTCCTGTGCGAGTATGCTGAGCTCTCATTAGACGGTTTAGGTAGACTGTAACACGTAAACATTGGTGTGATGTTTTTAAAGTGGTGTTTTTATTCTATTTGTTTGCTATAAAAGTAATAGTTTAATCTGACTTTAGTATTTTTGTATTAGCAGTAAATTTATTTATTTATAATAGCCTGCCATCTTTAAAAACGACGTTTTCAACAAAAAATTAATACATTATTTTGAACGATATTGCATATTTTTAAAGTTTAGAATATTTTGCTATGCTTAACGAGGTTTTTTTTTTTTTTTTTTTTTTTTTTTTTTTTTTAAATCATGATAGGCGATTGTATAACTCGCGGCAAAAATTGCGCCAAAAAATCGTGCGCCCGTCTACCAAAGTAGCACACGATGTGGAATGGTAACCTCAAGGCAGATTTGTGGATTCGATAACAGGCTGTTGAGTTCCTCATTATTCAAATAGGCTCTTGCAGTTGCAGAAAATCTGGAGCGGTGAGTTTATATTAGATAAAGTGTCAGAGACCCAGGTATCAGTACCAAAAACATGTCTCATGTCTGCACGGAACTTAGTAAAGAAATTCAATTGTCGAAGCTGACGAGGCGAACTTGAATCCGAGTTTTTTTTTTTAAATGCAAAGATTAATGGTCGATGGTCAGTGAAAACGATGAAATCCATCTCTTTCCAAATCTCGTCGCACGTATTTAATGGTAAGTATTATTATTTGCATGATTTTAAAACAATATTTCCTTGGCTCTAGTGTAGAATTGGGTGTCCCTTCGATTAGCGACAAATTTTGTTAGATTTTGGCGATGAAACCTCATTTATGGTTACCATGATAATTTTAAATTTGTTTTAGCTTCCTGGGTTTTCTTTTTTTTTTTTTTAATGAAAATAGATTGATGTGTATATGGATAAGGTTAAGGCAGTTCGGCAGTGCCTAGTTTGTGCAATTTGCTGATGTTTTTTAAGTGAAAATAGATCAATGTGTTCATGGACACAGAGTTTGTGCAATTCTTTGACTTCTTATCTTGGTTTTGTGTAGCGGCCATTTTGAAATTGTACCTTTCTGGCGCCGATCTTCGCGTCAAAAAGGAATCGCCAAAAAACAAGGGGCACACAATTGTAAACTTTTACCAAAAATACACGGAATTGCAGAAATATAGCAGCTTTAAAGCCACTGAACATTTATAGTTCAGCCCAAGTTCAAACCCTGACGCACGGACTGGCATTGGGATTGAGAGTTTTCGTGCCTTTTCTCTATCCATAACGTGAATACGAGAGAGTGTTTTTCTTAAAATGTCCTCCATGCGATCATCCTTTCCCATAGGAGGTAGCTCTCGAGTGGTTGACATAATCTAAGTAATTCCAAATGCAAAAATATGCAGTAAATCTTATTTACCTTTTCTAAATGAATATATTCAAAAAACAATAACCTTGCTCACATGCATTATATTAACTTATAGTACAAAACTAAAATATTCGAAATTTAAAATACAATTTCTCACATACTTTCATAATTCTTTCTGCGTAACTACATTTTTAAAGGCGTTTTCTAGTTCTCTTGTCATAACAGTTTTGCATAAATGTTTATGTAAAAAAAAAAAAAAAAAAAAATATTAAAATTCCAGTTATTTCCAGCATAGATATATTTATTATTTATGATATTTTAGGTATGAGTTAAAATATTAGTTCATAAATACATTATCTTAAACAGTAAACTTAACTTAAAAACAATCTACCAACATTTTGTAAGTTCATTATTCTTAGAAATGCACACTTTTCATATAAAAAATATTATAAATAAGTAATTAATTCTTAGAATATCAAAACGCAGATGGCTACCACCAGAAGATGGAGGAATTCTACGCAATGTTCGATTTCTAAATTCTAGCTCAGTTTTCTTTCCAATATCCATTTCCGCGTCTTTGGTCGCAGCATCTGTAACCTTAACAATTAAAGGCTTGCCTGTGAATGGTTGTTTTTGAATGACAACTGATTTATTTGTATTCACGTTCGATGGATACAAGCAAAGTGGAGAGGGACAGTCCAAGATGCATTCGCAAGTCTTTTCATCTAAAACGTAATACTGTTTGCAGATTTTGCCATTACAGCACAGTTCATTAGACAGATTAGTTTCCATTCTTGGGCAAAGTCCACAGAACTTTCTACACCACCTTCCTGGAACTAATTCTTTGCAAGTTGCATTGCTTTTGATGAGTAGAGGGCACAGATCTTCCGAAAAGTCATCTGCTTCATTTTTGCAAGGATAAGAACAGTCTTCCCAGTCCCATCCAGATTTACAAGAATCGCATCTACATGTTGCCGGATTGGGACGTACACAGTTTTTGCAAGATGTTTTACAAGAACAGTCCAAGTTATATTTTTTGCATATGCTATTTTCAATGCATAAATTTTTATGGCAGAGGTTACCATCGTACGATTTGCATCTGGTGCAAGGCTTGCCCACACGAAATATAGGAAATCCAAAAATAACTTAATTGCCAGCTGTAAAATAAAAGCAGCTGACCAAAACATGCGTCTTTTCCAAAGGAAAGCAGTAACTTCTTCTTGCGCAACCTATTTCTGTAGTATCGCCCCAAAGCATTTGTGTGAAATGCCCACACTTGTACTTTGAGAATGGCGTTTTGCAAGACATATTGTAGAACGAATAATCTTCGTACTCTTTGTACCACAGCCACATTGCTCTTGAAGGAGTTCGTGAGTTACCTTTGTACATATTTTGACCGATGACTTGTGTCATGTTATTTCTCTCTGATAGGGCAGACTGCCATTTGCATTCCTTCACCCACTCTCTGGCCTATTCTTCTAAGATGGGGCTGTATTTCATGAAATTCATATCAGATGCTTCAGGTATAATGCCAGTCATATTTGCCCTATATATGTTATGATGATCTACAAACTCCTGCTTTTGCTCTGGAGTATAAATATCGACATCATATTCAAGCTTCGATTCTGAAAGGGCAATTATATCAGCCAAATCGAAATCTTCATAATCATCCTCTAATAATGGATCCAGACCATGCATATAATTCAGATTTTCATTTGGGTCAAGATTTCGAGGTTTCAATTTCGATTCGACATTATCCCATATTGAATAACTTCTATTATTGTTGAATTCTTCATCCCATAATCCATATCCAGAAATACTTAAAACAAATACAATGCTAAGGAATCGTAAATTTTTCATCTTTAAATTTCGTTGAATTCTCATATCCTAAACACAGATATTTCAAGTCTTGCACGAGCAAATGTTCTGCCTTGCTTGTGGTTAAGGTTAAAAGTATTAGTAATGGAGAAAAATTCTGAAAGTTAAACTCGTACAAATAATGGCCTGTTTACTCAATAATTCTTGGCATTTTAATGAAATTTTAAAATTTTATCTCATTACAGGATACGTTGACAAGAAATAATGGTAAACGCTCGGAGTGCACTAGATAAGCAAAACTGCGAAGGCGGAGCTAAGTGACGTCAATATATGGATGTGACTAAGCTCGTGACTTCACAATGTATTCGCACATTTTATATTACGTGTATTTACTATTTTCTGCCGAAAATGATAATAATCAGTTGTTCATTACTGTAAATTAATATTAATTTTTTATTACATTTCTTTCTAACAATTAACCTTTGGTTTTACTGGAAAATAAGTATAATAAACTATTTATTTTAAATTTAACAAATATTGTCTATTCGTATAAAGCGAATAGAAACGAATAGAAAATTTAACAAGTATTCTTTATTCGTATAAAGCAAATATAAAATTAAAATTTTAAATTTAATTAAGAACTTTTAATTCCAAAGAAATAAAAAAATAATTATTATTGCTGCGAACTAATTTACAATATAATTTAAATTATAAGAGCATATGCAAATTAATTGCACTTATCTAAAACTCCTAAAAAATATATTATTCCAAAAAATTAAATTTATTATTCCTAAAAATTTTTGAGCAGGTAGGAGACGGACTTATCAAGGGGAAGTTGCCCCCATACCTAACTCTTCATTTACTCAATTCGTGTTTCGTCATCCCTATAGGCAAGGGTAAAAGTAAAATTCAAAACCAAAAGTAAAAACAAATGTTGTGAATTACAAAAAAGGAAATTTAAACAGTGGAGTTTTGAGAAAATAGCAAGTAAATGACTAGAGTTAAAATTAATTAAAAGCCAATAAGGAGTAGAAAACCAATTTTTTTAGAAAAACCGAAGTAATTTAGAAACTCTTCCCTACAGGAAACTTCCCCTACATGAATTATCCATGTAAACCTAAAATAAACTATATACAATAATTAAAATATAAAAATAAAATATAAATAAAAAGGCAACTAAAAGTAAAAAACATTTAGTCCTTTATAAAGGACTAAATGTTTTTTCGAATTCAGAATAAAAATAAGGAAAATGTAGTTTATTGGATTTCCATAAATGAAATAATTAAAAGCTGCAAAAGCTCAATTAAGACTAAAGAAGTCGTGGTTTTCAGAAGTTTTTAGAAGAATGAACGACATTTAAGAATAAAGCCGTTAGTCGAATAAATATAAAAAATTTATTATAACTCACCTTTATACGGAATTTTGGAAGATTATTGTTCTTTACGAAACAATCTCTTAGTTCATTGCCAAAATCATCGCAGAGTTTGAAAATCACTTTTTCTCTCCTTTAAAATACAGTATTAGCTTCATTCAAGCAAAGATCTGAGATAGTAAATATCTTTCAATTATTTCTTTTAATTTTTTTTTTTTTTTTTTTTTTTTTTTTTTTTTTTAAATCTAAAAATTTTTGTTTTCCTACATTTCATGAGAGGTCAAGTCCCACTCGGGTCCCTAGACTGACAATATCGCGGAAACAGGAAAGTTTTTGACAATCGCGGAAACAAACAGGAATCGGGGGAAAAGGAAGACACCTATAGCAGTTATGACAGGGAGCATTCTGACGAAAAATGGCGCGAACTCTACATTTATAGTAGCGATTACATTACATGCCAGAATGTTCTCGAAAGTACTGGTATGGGGGGAGATCCTGAAATTGCGGAAACTTACTCGGAGGTTGTCAGTTCGCGTAGATATATAGAGCAGAATAAATACAAAAATACAAAAATATTTAGATCAGAGCCATCGTATTTTTTATATTTTACATATATATATATATATATATATATATACTGTTTCTTACCCTGCTGGGTAAGCTCTGTGTTTGTATTCTTATGTTTGTAAATTGTGCACTTTTTGCTTTAAAAGTAATTTAATTATTTTGTTCTTATTTTCTGGTTTAGATTTTATGACTTTAGTTAATCTGCATGGAATATTTGCAGAACTATCAATAATTAAAAAGTCTGATTGGCGCTAGTCCTAAAGAGGCAGCCATTTATTTACATTTGAAGCTCTTAGTAGATTAGTGAATTAAGTCAGTTGGTGCATCAAATTCAGTGCCTTTTTCCCCAGTGGCACCGAAAGTTAACTTTCAGTTTAATACACCGAAAACTTCGTCTTCCTGTCCGTTAACCGAATTGCTTTTTTTTGCGTACAAATTCTAATTTTAATTGTGACAATTTTTTTAACTGCATTGCGAGAACTGAATTGATTGAATACAAAAATATATCTCTAATGAAGTTCGAGGAAATAAATTTAAACGAAGTGCAGCAAAAAATGTTTATAATGGAATAGGCCGTACAAGGAAGTCATATACGGAACCACACCAGATAATTTCCAATATAAAATATAAGTTTTTTTGAAAATTTCTAAAAAGCAGTGAAATAAATGTAGAAATATTTTCCAGTTTTAGTAATAGGTATTATTATTTTCTTGCTTTTGCACAATGACATCTACCAAAATGATTTCAGTGATTTTAGTGATTGTTAGGATTTAAAATTTAATCAATACAAGGTCTTTCCTTATTTCAAATAGTCCTTCCCTTTAAATACATATGCATAATTGCAAAAAAGATTTCTCTTTTATGAAGTAATATTGATTTAAACATCCAAACAAAGTACAAAAATATAAAATAGCAATTAAATGCATTCATCAACAAAGTTATCCTTTACAATAATAATAAATTAATTTTTTGAATAATTTTATAATAGTTGGTATTATAAAATATCCCACAATGTATTTGATCAATTTTACTGTTTTAAGGAAATAAAAGGGAATTCAACGAAATTTCCCTACAACGTTTGTTTACTTTATGGCTAGTAGATGGCGCCACGTCTTATGCAAATATTTTCCTGTGATCTCGGTTTAACGAATCGATATTGCGATAGAAATGAACGAACATATAAGGTCTGGCCAAGATTTGCGAAAGAAATCTGTTTTGAAAAGTTCGTTTAAATATAATATTATTTTGGTACTGAATAAAATTACAAATGTTTGCGTACCAGAAAAAAGAATACTTTTTAGAACATAGTCATGGCAATATAAGTAATAAAAATCCTGCACGTTTTAATTAGAATTTAAATTTTCTGCATCAACTAAATTCTTCTCGATGAAGGAACCGAATTTTCATGTTGAAGAAATGTGTCCGTATAATTTATTATTTCAGGCAACTATTTGGAAATATAAATTTTAATTCGGTTGCGCTTAAACTTTTGCTAATCTTCACGTAAAGTGTAGACTGCCCGCCTCATCGGCGTAATTGTTTCTATTTGATTCGCATAACTCACACACAATTTTTCATTGATATATATTTATTTCTACAGTTCGAGTTCATTTATAAATCCTATTAACAATTACTGAGTAATCTTTATCAAAATTAATGTTAATTATTGAATAATTATGTTATTATTACGAATTAATAAATAATTATCTAATTAATTATTAATGTTAAGAATTACTGAGTAATTTTTTTAAATCTTGAATTTTGAATATGTTTTTAATGAGCCAAAATAATTAAAAGACATCAATCGGAAGTTACAGTCAAAAGTTTGTTTACAGTCTTATATTACAAAAGGCGAAGAGAAACCAGTCAATGCATGCGCTTACAGAGTGTTTAGGTGTTGTCATAGTTTTTTCTATATCTCGCTATATTATTTATATTTGGGATGCAAATTGATAAAGGGCATCCGGATTTGCTCCGAATTTCTTCACCTGCAAAAATTGCTACTGCTTGGAGTCGTAAAAAATGTTCCATGTTTGTTCCCAAAGTTTACAAGAGCTATTAAAATACAAAAATAGTAACTCATTGTCTGAAAACATTGAAAAATATCAAAATGTTTAATTTAATTGTTCTTTGTTTTGAAGTTGACGATGGCAAAGATTTGTAAAGCAATTTAAAACGGAACACTAAATTTTAAAATCTTTATTTTAAAAACATGTGATTTTTTAGATATATATATATATATATTTAAAATTGTGATATTGAAGCTGAAGATAGCAACGATTTGTAAAGTAATTTAAAATGGAGTATTGAGTTTCCAGACTTTTCTTTTTAAAAACAAGTAAAAATTTTTTAATATATTTAAAGTTCTGAATTTTATGATTCCAATAATGTAGTCGATAGGATGTCATCAAGTCTTATTATTATCTAATTTTAAGAGTTGCGTTCTGCCAATTGTTTCGATTAGGAGAAATTATGAGCTTTTAAGGCATGAGTTACCTTTTTTAATTATTGTTTACTTTACTTGTTATTTATTGCTACTTTGAGGGTTTGCAGTGACATTATCGTCTTAGTAATATGAAACTGGATTAAAGTTAACTTAAAGTTGGCTTTATTATCTATTTTTTAATTCTTCTTCCCATGCATTTCATACATTAGAGAATTTTACGCGATAGCGTTTTCGTTTCTTTAGAGAATCGAGGGCTTACAAGTAAATAATAATACATAATATTTTGCTGAAACAAATAAAATCTTTCAGATTTTATATTACGCTCAAAGGGGCCTTTTTTTTTTTTCCTCCCGTTTACACACATATATATACGTTTTGATAACATTTGGACTTAACGCCCTTTTGGGGTACAAAAACAGCATATCATCTTTAGAATTTCCGACAGATAGTCTCGCGCGCTGGAGATAATTTTTTTTTATTATTATTTTGCACAATGTGTTGCAACTGCTTGCTTTGAAATCGTAGAGTTTCTTAATAAAATTCGTTAAAGTTTTAAAAATATGAAATAGATAATAAAACAAATTCGAAATTCAAGATTCGGGCCTCCAGGTGTCTATGTTTGGGTGGAGGACTAGGTTATTCAAAATTTGATGGCTCTAGATATCTTTTTTCCCCACGATTTGAGAAACATACATATATTCATAAAGATTCTTCATTATTTAATTTCTTTAAATATAGCGCCTTTTTGAGACAAATAGCTCTTCTGGGCTAAAAATTAGTTCTGCTTAAGTAGTAAATAATGTAAAAGAGCTATTATGCCAAGCTTGAAAAATACATTTTTTGAATATTTGCTGATCAGAAACATTAACGATAAATAATTATTTAAAGAGAAAACAATCTGTTTCTTGTAAATTTCATGTAAGATTACGTACATTTCTCGCATTTTGAATTTCGTTTTCTGTAGTATTCAAAATAAATTGCTGATGTAGTCTGCAATAAACAATGTCTAGACAATATTGAAAGACTGCGCATGTCAAATTCCTTTAACTGTCAAATTTCTATAATTGGGAAGTCTCCTGCCAGACCTGTGTTTTCGCCGCACGTCAAACTCTCGTCAACTTCGACTATTTTTCCAGGGCCTCCTAATCTTATTGCAGTAAGACTAGTTAAGACTAGTAAAAAAAAGTAATAGTTGTATTTTGACAGATGTTGAGCTGTTTATTGCGCCATTTAAGCGCAGTTAGTTTCTCATATGAAATGCAGCTCTCTTAGAAATGTTATTCTGGAACCGCTAAACCAGTTGTCGGATAAAATGCCCCCCCCTCCTTTTTTTTTTTTTTTTTTTTTTTTTTTTTATTTACCTTCCTCATTCTTTGGTAAATTAAAAGTTGTCACAGTTCTTTACGACGTATAAATTGAAAAAGACTATTAGGATATCACTCGGTTTTTCAAATTCGTGAAAGTACCGTTTTTCACATAATATGGCGGTTTATAGCAAAGGCCTTGAAAAATCAAATAGTACTGAAATTTTATTATAAATACCGGTTATTTTCTTATATGAGATATGAGATTTTGCTCCAAAAATTCAGTTAAAATTTCAATGATTTTCTACTTATAAGCAAAACTAAAGATTGTCCTATTAATCACCAAACATTCAAAGATATATAGATCGCTAAAAGTTCAAATAATTAACCGATTAACTAACATAGCTAGAATTATCAAACGAGCTGAAGATGGAGCCCACCAGCAGCCGATCGGTGAAGTCGCTGAACACTGGTAATTCGGTCCGAGGTTCGAATCCCGGCGAACGGGCTTCCTGCATGGACGTTTTTGTGGTTTTCCCCATGTATAACGTATATACGAGCCAGTTTCACTTAGAAAGTCCTCCACGAAGCATCCCTCCTCTTAGGCAGATAGCCTTTGAGTGCTTCGCCGTAGTTAAATAAACCAAACGAAGCTGAAGATGAATATTCCTTCGAAGCTGAAGAGCATTATATAAACTGCACTTTTCTGCCAATAATTTTCTTCCTCAATTCTTCTAGTTTTCAGGCATGCGTATCATTTAGCGCTTTGGTAACAACAAGGCTAATTTTTCTTCGATTCTGAGTTCTGTGACCCAAGGAGGTTAGAATAAATGGAGTAAGCCTCCTCTGTATGTGCAATGAAAATGAAGTCATGATACGTCACGGTATGACGTCACGACTTATCATGGCAGCTGCCATAGACGGACTTCTGGTTGGTTTTGTTTGCATTCTAATCTGTATTCCCTGTATATTTAGTTATACATCATTGAACGTTTATATGTTCTAATTTTAATACTTATAATTGATTTTCTACTTAGTATATCGAAACATCGCAAGGATATTCATTTCAAATTATGCGGACGTCGATATTTGCTCTCAAAGTCAGTGTAATTTAACAATATGTTTCGAAGTCTTATCCATGCGCTGTATGGCGGCCATGATGATAAGTCGTGAAGGTCCATGGTTGACATTTTCTTGGCTTGAATTTTGTAACGTCACCATTTATTCTAACCTCTTTGGTGCAACCGTTCTAAAGTGCTCATAAGATATTTTCCTCTCAACTGCACTGCCATTTTTACGAGTAAAAAATTATTCTTCATTTCTGCTGCATGAATAAAAAATGCACAGTCAGGAAAAAAAAAAAAAAAAAGAACTGCATACTCTATTAGTTTGAAACTAAATATCATAATTTTTTTCTGAGCAATGCTGATGGCTTAACTGAAGATAATATTACTTATAAAGCGGATGACAACAATGTTACTGATGAGAAAGAAAGTTATGGCTTTTAATAAGACGTGCCTTCAACAAAGATTTTGGAGAATTGCTATAAAATTCGGAGTCGATTATCAATATTAAGAAATTTGATTAATGTATGTTAAGGTTAAATAACATAATTTTTTCCCACAAATTTAATTTACAGTATCATTTAAATAGTAGAATTATTTGTAAATTAAACTACTCCTAATCATGAATGGCAAAAAGTCTGCTAAAACTTTTCGTTTTATACATGGAAATATACGGCATAAATTTTGTCTTCTAAACTAATATTAAGCAAAATAATTGTTTACAAAGAAAATAAACATACTGTAAAAAATTATGATACTTTTGTTCATTTTAGCATTTCGTATTAAAATATTGTTACTTTTTTAATTTATTTAGTTTGCTATTTTTAATAGAATTGTTATTAAAATTGTTTCATATTCCCGTGCAATGCAGCACGAGAATTATTTTAAGAGAAAGCTACGCCGGAAAAATTAAATACAGAAGCAGGCGCATGTAACATTTTCATAATAGATATCCCGTAATTGTACCCTTTTAATATCCAGAAAAATCGAGAAAATACGAGAAGTTTCTCGTGCATGTTTAAAAAGCTTATAAAAGCTGGAGGAAAACATCTCAATTCAGTTGTTTATTTATTGCTGTTAACGATTGCAGCGAATTCGCATTGAAATCGGATTAGCTTTCTCTGTTTTGAATTAAGTTCTGTTGAACGTTTTAGTAGGTTAAACTATAACTACTGTGAGATATTGCAATATTGTACGAATATCTAAGGAAATTTAAGCCTTTTGTTTTATTTGTTGTGATAATAATAAATTTCATTCACTTTTTATCGGACTTGCATTCAATTTATTGTGAACAATTTATTGCACGCACCAAATTTTTGTGTCAGAAGTGGGATATTGAATGCCAATCACGACAGCGATGGAAGAACAGTTAAGGCAATCCATGGCAGCCTTTCCTGCATTTAAAGAAGAGATGAAAGATTCTGTTAAAGAAGAGATGAGACTAGCCAAGAACCGGTTAAAGGAGAGTTGGAAGGGGTTCAAGTAAAGATGGAAGCTGGTTAAGTATCTGTTAAAGAGAAGATGAATTCGCTTCAAGAAAAGATTGAAGCAGGTCAGGAGGAATTGAAAAGAGAAGTTACCTGTGTAATAGAAAACAAATTCGAGGCTTTGGAAGGCAAAATTGAAGCTGTTGAAAATAAAATTGAACCTATTGAAGAAAGAGTTTCTTCTGTAAAAGAACAAATAGAAAAGGTTTCTGCTGTGAAACAACAAACCGATGACAGGGTTACTGTGGTCGCCAAAGAAGTTGATAGAAAGAAATTCGTAGCGACGGCAGGGAAGAGTAAGACCATTTGCGAGCAACGACGCAGGAAACAAACTAATGACCATATCGAGGAACGGAGGTTGCCAGATAATGAAAAACACCGTTTTAGAGCGCTCAAGATTTCTGACAGTGTGGACTATCCATCATTGGGCATATCGTTGGAGTTCCTTGCAATATGATCATTGAACCAGGAGCTAATGTTATCATCATTCGGAAAGATTTAGCTGAACAGGTTAAAGATAAACTCATTTGGACGCCATCCTGTGTTGCCCTCCAGACTGCGTCTGGTGATAAAATCGACATTGATGGGAAGTTAAACGCAACATCACGTTTGGAAGTAAGTGCCGCCTACCATCACGCTGCATACGTGACAGATTCTACAGATCCTTGCATACTTGGATTGGACGTTTTAAGGAAATATAATTTTTGCTAAGACTTCAGAAACAGCAAACTCCTTTCATCATCAGATGACATAAATATCCATCATCAGAAGGGATACTCACCTGGAAACGTCGATGACATTGCAGAACGACGGCTGTTCAGAAACCTTGTCACCCTGTTCAGAAAGCTGCCGAAATAGGAAATACTAGGGTCGAAGAGAAATGCGAGACTACCGGCTATCTTTCCATCCCACATGTTCATCGGTCGTGACTTTCGTCTGCCTTGTGATCTCTTGTTTTGTCGCCTTCCGGATGTGCCTTCATCGCCTGAGGAATACATCCAAGATCCTGAGGGCCCGGTTTGAAGAGATAACAATTTCGCACGAGAGTGAGTCAACTTGGTGACAGAGAAGATAAAGACCTGATACGACACGAAAGCTACTGAACATCGATTCAACGAAGGAGACAAGGTGTGGTCGTGGAACACAATTCAACGGAAAGGACTCAGTCCTAAATTACAGTCACCTTGGGATGGTCCTTACACAGTCCTAAACAGATTGAACTACGTTGTGATTCGGATCCGTAAGTCATCGAACTCTAAACCTAAAATCGTTCAATTACGACAGGTTAGCTCATTACTATAGTTATAGTACGTAGTGTATGTAATTGTAAGTAGTTTTGTGAATGGTATACGACCATGGTCCTTTTTATTTCTAAATTTGTAAAATTTATGAACTTATTTGATTTGTAACTTACTGCAATTATGGTTTATGTTGTTTGCAATGTAACATTTATTATTGCAGATTTGGCTTAGTTGTAAGTTTGGTCTTCAATCCAGGGATTGTACTGCCCGGGACGTGCAGTCCTTGGGAAGTGGGAATCATTACGGTTTTTGTATTGAATTATTACGATTTTTGTATTTTGTATTTAATACAATTGTTATTAAAAATGTTTTATATTCCCGTGCAATGAAGCACGAGACTTATTTGAAGAGAAAGTTACACCGGAAAAATTAAATACAAGAGCACGCCCATCCAATACTTTAATAATAGATATCTCATAATTGTACTCTTTTAATATCCAGATAAATCGAGAAAATACGAGCAGTTTCTCGTGCATATTTAGAAAACTTATAAACGCTAGAGTAAAATATCTCAATTCAGTTGTTTATTTATTGCTGTTAATGATTGTAGCGAATCCGCGGTGAAATCAGATTAGCTTTCTTTGTTTTGAATTAAGTTCTGTTGAACGTTTAGTAGTTTAAAATATAACTACTGTGAGATATTGCAATATTGTACGAATATCTGAGGAAATTTAAGCATTTTATTTTATTTTTTGTGATAATAATAAATTTTATTCACTTTTCATCGAACTTATATTCAATTTATTACGAACCCGTACGCACGCAACAATGCTATTAAATGTTTTATTCTAATAATGTAAAAATCTTTAAAAAAATGGCTTCCGAGTTTAAATAATAAATTGAATAATAAGTAATCATAAAAACCAGGTTTCGATGAGACATTATGGCCATTATATCCATTACACATTTGTAAACTATGTAGTAATAATGTGTAAGATATTTTGCTTCAGACAAGAAGCATACATGAAATAAAGAGAGTTTACACATTTTTAGATCAATTTACAAGCCTTTAAATTAATGTTTAAAAAAGTACTTTTCAATGTTCGATCTTTTCCTGGAGTATAAATCTGCATCCTGACTACGTTAAGCCTCATGCCTAGACAAAAGCTAATAAACGTTATTTTATTTAGCTGTCTTGGGACGGCGAGCTGACAGGGTGCGTCGTCTTGTTAGGATGAGTAATTCATGCTGTTAAGCCTTACTTCAGAAACAAATTCGTATAAATTAAATCAGTGCTCTAATTGTCCCAATTGTTGGTACATAACGAGAGGAACATTTTGGTAGTAGTCAGAATTGATTTGAAAGCTTTATCATTATATTTTCCTGGCCATCTTAAAAATGTTTCGCTAAGCAAATTCGTTGCTGTTTGAAATAGTAGACCTTGTTTTATTATTTTATTTGTTGTTGCTACAGATGTATTTAAAGTCTTTGCAACTGATTTCTACGTCGGCAGATTTCCTCTTGTTACCAACGATTTTTAACTTCAGAAATATTAGAAACAATACGTACATTTTTCGGATATTCTTTGGTGTCTTCTTTCCACATAGAAAGAATTACTGACGGTTTTTCCCTTTTAACAATGCTGCTTATTTTGCATTTCGAAATTTTAATACCATGTATTTTACATGTTTGAGCTATGGAATACAAATATTTCTCAGAAAGCGCAAAAACATATTCTTCAATCTCCCCAGCTTATTTACAAGCGATATTTTGAAAGAAGAATAAATTTGAAAGTAACAGACGATATTTCTCACTTCAAACAATAAGTTGTTGCCAGAAATTTTTATTCCAGAATCTGCCTCTTTTAAAAAATTCTTTATCGAAATTGTTCTAAAAATGTGTAAACACCCTCTGTATAATAATAAATTTTGCAAAACGCAGATCTCTAAGATGTTGTGTTTTTTAGGTTGATCATTATAAGAATCTGTATTAATAAATAATGAAGGATTTATATTGATGTATGTATGTTCTTCGTACGACATCAAGACGCCGGCATGTAGAGCCACCATATTGTTTAGAATACACATAATCCTTCGCCTGAACATGTGCGACTCGAAGCTGGAATTTTGAAGTTTTTTTTTTTTTTTTTAAATTTATGTTTTATGCTAACTTGAAGAAATTTTTTAATTGACAAACTCAATGATTTTAAAACATTGTGTTGCCACCCAACAAAGCTTAAGATATTTTTCTTTCATATTTAATCAACAAAATCCTGCCTGGGAGTACTGAAGCCTCACTAATCCTAAGCGACTGCGTACTCCACAAAATATTGGTCTTAGACAAACATGCATCGCACCTTGGTACATTCGTAACAATAAAATACAGGAAGAACTAAACGTTGTGAAGCATAGAGGTATGTACTATAAGTTAGCCAAGAAATTTCTTGGAATATTTTCCTTTACTAATAATTAATGCATCCAGCAACTATGATCAATATATGATATGATGTAAATCCTTAATGGAAGTGAGTCCTAAGGGCAGCAACTATCAGTTGCCTTGCTTGCTTTTATTGTTTATGTCTACTATTAAAATATAAACCCTATGAAATCTCCAATGGTTTGGACTCAAGGATTTATCACAATACATATTCTTTGAACTGACATGATTCAGAAAAACAAATTATTCAACAGGAGTAGTGTTTTTAGCGCAAGCGCCCTGGTGACTGCACCATTCCAATCCAATGTAATCAATAAATCCGAAGATTTAAAAGAAATGTATTCCCGCTGCGGGAAATAAAATATTTTTTCCTTCCGTGCTAAGTGTTGCCATTTCGTAAAGCGTAATGTCGCATTTCATCAAGTATCCCCTAGCTTTTTAGCGGTAGGTTCTGAAGATTTCAAAAATATTCGCCTAAATTTTCTCTTACTCTGTTTTACATAGTTTTTTTTTTCCCTCTAAGAGCTAGTTTATTGGTAAATTTTATTCCCTTGATTATTTTTAACCCAGAAGCTCTATTAGCCTCAAAGCTGCATTTTGCATCGAAACACCTTAAATGTCCGAACTGCTTTTCAAATTGTTGCCACCAAATATTATCACTCTGTATTATATTTAAAGAAATTAAATAATGGTTAATCTACATGAATGTAAGTATATTTCTCGCATTGTGAAAAAACAACGGTACCTAGAGTCATCAAATTTTGTATAAAATGGTGCTCCACCCGAACATGGGCACCTGAAAGCCCAAATATGGAATTTGTTTTATTGTGCATTTCATATTTTGTAAACCTTTAACTAATTTTGATTAAAAAATTCAACAATTTCAAAGTGAGCAGTGGGAACACTGTACGGAATAAAACATTTTTATCTCCAGCGCGCGTGACTGTTTATCAGAAATTCTAAAGGTATGCTGTTTTGAAATATATCTAGCACAATATTGTGTTACTTCAAATGCTATCGAAACGTTTTTATGTCTGTAAAAAGAGGGGGGAAAAAGTCTGTTTAGGCGTAATATAAAATCTAAGAGCTTCCAGATTTTTTTTTCATTTTAATTGAATTGAATTTCAATTTAATTGAATTTTACTTACATTTCATCCAATTTATTTTACACTGCGTTTATATGAAATTATTTTGTGCAGATTCTTCGTTAAGCTACACGGACGTGCAGATGTTCACAAACTTTCCAATCATGTGATTTCATTTCACTTCTGGTATTTACGTTCCAGCTTATGTACAGCCTTTGTATAAAATGCACTAAAATGAAAAGGAGGTTATCTTTAAATTTTTACAGCTTGACGGCAAAAAATAAAATAGTAGATTCTGTTCCGTAGATACTGATTTCGGGTGTGAATCAAAAGGACTGAAGAAGGAATCTGCATTCAGGACACCCCCCCTCCAAAAAAAGGGGTGACTGACCCGCTTCTGCTACGTTATCGGTTGCTATGGAGACACAGGAAGGTGCAAAATCTAATAAAATCTAAATTTTCACTCATGTTTTATATTTATTCATAAGCATAAAAATTAAAAATAATTTTAAAAAATAATCACTCCGACCACGTCCAGTTCTTGAATTAAATGTATGTGTTTTTAATTTGTATCACTAATTGAACTCATGTTAGCTTTCCCTTACCAAATAGCAAAGTAAACTAGTACAGGCTGATGAAATTTGAAAGCTGACAATACAATTAAACAACACTTACTACAAGCAATAAATAATACTTTAATTACAGCAAGACATGTTCTTAGATGGTATATAAAAACAAACTGAAGGGCTAAACAAAATATTTAGCTGTTGAAACAGCTAAAACTTTGTATGCAGTACAATAAATTTACGCAGTGCCTAAATTGTTCGAAACAGATACTGCAATAACAGAATAAAATGAGGAACACTTTTTGCACTGGATGCCAGGAAAAGCATATTTATCATCGCATATGCCCTTACTGCAACGTAACAAGTGACGAAACAACAAAATATAAATTTAACGTAGCAACAGCGCAAGACATTGCAGTGTATCACTTAATGCAAATTTAAATTCGGTTTTCTCAGTCTGCATAGTTTATCCAAAAAACGCTTACCTCTTCTTAGCTCATATACGCTTTGCCTTTGATGTAATACTTTGCAAAGCAATTAGTATTGCCTTAATCGAAAAGTCCAGTACCACTTTAGCATTCAGAAGGCAAATTCTAAACGAAGCCACCAGAACATGACGAAGTACCAAAACTTCAAAAAATAACACCATATAGCAAGAGAACATAAATCATTCGTTAAATCAAATATAAGCTTCTCAGTTTCCAGCCAATATATATTTTCAGTCGGCTGCAGTTCAGTCTTCCATCCAGAGTACCAACCAGCTTAACAATATGGAACTTCAAATCCATTCCAACAACAAAACGCGAAACAAAACTCACGTCCCTATTTCCATTTCGATATAAATCGACGTCTTCTTATAAGTTTTCTTATAAATATTCATAAATACAGATGCACATGCCAGTTGTACGATAGCAATCCTTTTTGTCCAGCCCACTATCCTTGGTTCACAAATGTTGCACCAGGCGTTGGGACAAGTACAACACTTTTCAAGTCAGGAGATCACAGAGGAATGACTAGAAAACGAGTCTTTTAGCTACCGATTTCGTCAGCAGCCTTTCCTTGGTCCATACTTCTTCTTCATTTGGGCCAGGAGCTTGTTATGCACTGCATTGTTTTTGTACATAAAAGGAGCACGCCGTCGCTGGTCCACACTGCTGAGGGTTTTGATACCTGGAGCATGGACAAGGAATGCATTATCCAAGATGTAAAAGTCATAATCCAGGAGGCACAATTCATACATCTGTAAAAGAAAAAGAAAAAACAATATATTCAAGCTTATTAAAAGAAAAATCTTTTCTATTACTGTGATCAAAAAGGATTAGGGACGTTTCAATTAGAATAACGCCCGTGCCAAAAATGCTGAAGAATTTTTGCCTTGTCGATTTCCTCGGAGGGTAAACGTAATATCTGAACGAAGAACTTGCATCAAGTTTTCCATGCGCAATCGAACTTTTGCTACAAAAATATTTGAAATGCTGTAACAAAATAAATGCCATGTGTTGAGGGCAACATGTCCATCGACCAGAGATTTTAGCGTTCTTTGCTTATCCTACCAATATATTATCGAACAAACTTCTATACCGTTTGATCCCACCAGCGACCGAATAGTAAAGTTGCTAAACACTGATAGTTCGGTTCGAGGTTCGAATTCCGCAAATGGGCTGGTTGCATGGGCATTTTCGTGGTTTTCCCCATGCGTAATAAATTCTTCATGCGTAATATCTTCTTCCCGGAATAAGTGCATTTTCTTACAACAAACAATACATCGAAGCCAAATTTATGCTGTCAAAATTTTCCAGAAAATGTTTCAAAAGTATAAAATTAAGAAGTAGTGAAAGTAAATCAAATCCCATAGAAAAACTCTCATTGTTACCATTTTTACTTCCATATACGAAGTAAAGGAAGTATTGTAATCACGAAAATTTCCGGGTACCATATTTCAATGAAAATATCCATTTTGACAGCTAGCGAATGGAATTTAACGATGTTTTTCCGTGACATCTGTACGTAAAGACAGAATAGTACGAGCCAGTTTTCCTTAGAAATTTCTCCAATAAGGCATCCCTGCCTTTAGGTAGATAGCCCTGAGTGCTTTGCCGTAATGAAATAAACCAAACTAACCTATACCATTTGAATCCTGTCAAGAAATTTTAGAAGATCATTTATGTTTGCGTCCCGTCGCTTCTTAAGTTGTTCCAAAAATTACAACGAATTCAGATGGTTCAGGTTAGGCTTCTTCAAAATGAATCCTTCCTAAAAATGCATTATTACCAGTGGCGAAACGTGGATCAACGCTCTGAATACAGAAAAAATCTCAACAACGTAGTCAAATGGCATTCAAAAGGTGAAGAATGCATTCTCGAGATGAAGCCAAATCAAAGTGTTCATATCAAAATCAAAGTAATTAAGTGTATGTTTTGGTTGTCGTAGTGCTGTGCATAAAAAATTCCTAACAACCGGGCAAACTATTGATAAAAGATATTATTTGAGGGTTGGGTGGTGCTTTGGTGCAGCAAATTGTGTCGACGAAATATATGTCAACGGTATTACAGCTAATGCTATCAAAAATCTGATCTTCAAACTGAAGAACAATGCATAATAATATCGTCATTTTCGAAGATTTCCAATCCATACTAATACTGCTGTATCAGTGTTGCTGTTAGCCCTTCCAGGAGATATTCTTTTCTCGATGTTTCTCTTTACAAACACTCATTTCATTCGTTTCTCACAATGGACGGAAACTATATTGCATTAAAAACATGTCTCTCCGGTCTCAATACTTCGCAACCATTTTGGACAACGACCAATTCTCTTTGCCTAAATCCTAGGCATATACACTGGAAATACCGATAGATAGAAAGGAAAAATAAAGTTACCTGCGACATCTTGTCTCGCTTGCCCTCCCAAGTAAGGCGCTCGTCGTAGAGCGGCTCGTCGTTGGTGCCGATGTATATGGGTTCCCAGGCAGTGCGGGGCATCTGACGCTTCGTCACTTCGAACACTCCCAGGCTATCATCTCCGTCACTTTCGGGAAGACTCTTCAACCACTGGTCGCGCCTGGAGCAGGAAAGATGAAACATAAACAAAATTTTGTCTCACCAGATATAGAAAAAGATGAAACACAATAAGTGTTTGGCGTCATTCATGGAAGTAAAATGATGAAATATAATTAAAGACTAGTCTCGTAATGTAAACCTCAATAATATTCAAATAAATGATAGAGATTTTCATTTCATAATTTTATGTAGTTGCCCTCCTCGGAAGAAGTTCTTAGAGTAGAGTCGATTTTATTCAATGTTTTGCCATGACGAGTCACTTTTCTTGGTATATATGACATAATTATTTACTATCGTATAGTTTTGTAATTTTTTTACATTAAACGAATCCTTTATATCTTAGCAAGGAGTACTTCTGAACTAAAAACCATTTTCAATCCTGTTAGTTAAACATTACATTTACCTTTCGTCAGAGGTTCAGGTAGGAAGAAAACGATTAACATTTCCATGAATTCTATTTCCTTACTCAAAAGAAACAGAATATACTCCTAGATAAGAACTTCCTTTGATACCATTTCCTTACTTAAGAAACCCAGAATCGAATCTTTTGAGTTAAGATTGTTATTCTCCGAGAATTTCGCGACCAATGACTACATCCGGGAAGCTGATTAAGTCTCAGCATGTTATTGACGTTAAACGGTTTTAGCAGAATAATATTTTTATACTTCTAAAATAACATTTTGGAAAGAATTTAATCATTTATATTATCTTTTTGATTCTCCTGTTTTTAACATTCAGCGATATCGACTAATAATCAAGTTTTTAATAGGAATCATTGTACATAAATAGTAGTTAGAAAGAAGAGAACAATTACTGCGATGGAGTTATCGTTATTGCTTTATTTTTATTCAACACATTCTCTGTTTATTAGCTATCCATCCTAATATCTTCTTCCCGGAATAAGTGCATTTTCTTACAACAAACAATACATCGAAGCCAAATTTATGCTGTCAAAATTTTCCAGAAAATGTTTCAAAAGTATAAAATTAAGAAGTAGTGAAAGTAAATCAAATCCCATAGAAAAACTCTCATTGTTACCATTTTTACTTCCATATACGAAGTAAAGGAAGTATTGTAATCACGAAAATTTCCGGGTACCATATTTCAATGAAAATATCCATTTTGACAGCTAGCGAATGGAATTTAACGATGTTTTTCCGTGACATCTGTACGTAAAGACAGAATAAAGGACTCTTTTTCCATCAAACGAATTATAAAACTGATTTAAAACGGATTCAAAACAGAATTTTTCGTGGCGTCTGAACGTACATATATATGTCATAAAACTCATAAAAGAGTAGCCTCCGAACGTTGAAATTTCGTATATAGGACTGCTATAATATGTACTCCCTTTTTAGTTGCAATCGGACACACCAAAATAATATGTATATATATATATACAGAGAGTAGTACACCAAAAGTGTATATACATATATACATATAATACACTCTATTACTCGGCACATTGAGCTCAGTTTCTTTATTTTTATATGCTGGTAAATTGTGCATTTTCTGCTTTAAAAATGATTGAATTATGCTGTTCTTATCTTCCGGTTAAGGTTTTTATGCTTTCAGTCAATCTGCATGCAATAGTTGTAGAATTATCAACAATTTAAAAGTTTTTAAGTGCTTCTAAGCCTAAATGTTTTACCATAGTAGCTACATTTGTTTACATTTAAAACTTAGCAGATTAGTGAATTAAGTCTTTCTGAACCTTAAGTATCTTTTTGCAGAGTGGGACTAAAAGTAAATTTTCAGTTTTGTGCACCGAAAAATCTGTCTTGTTGCCTGCTGGCCGAATTGCTTGTTTTTGCGAAGAAAAACTGTAATTTGAATTATAAAAATTGTTATTTTAATTGTTTTAACTGTATTTGATGTTTTATGTTTTTCTGTATCTTTCAGTTTTTATTGAAAATATTTTGAGTTTTTATGTATTTTTGCCTTCCCGCGAAAGTGAGAACCGAATTCATTGAATGAGAAATATATCTCTAATGAAATTCGAGGAAATAAGTTTAAATGAAATGTAGGAAAAAATGCGTATAATTTAATATTCCGTACAAGGAAGTCATCTGATGACACATCAACTTTCTTTTAAATGACATCAGTTGCATTTGCGATAAAAAAAAAAACTGTGTTGTTGTTCTTACTGATCCTAACTGGTTAGCCATTAGGCTAGACCAGATCCATGAGCTCAAGAGCCGTCAATATTTAAGAAAACTGTACTGCGAGTAATGGATGGTTACGACATTCTAAAATACTTACTACAAAGAATTATATTATTATAGGAATTAACTGATGTTTCTAATTTCATCTCAACAAATCGACTTGAAAGAAAAGAGAAAAAAGAAGTGTCTAACTCCGTCGATATGTTTGCCCTGTTACGTCCTTGAATTCGATGACACGATCAAAGGACGATTAACCTATTCTTTCAATCAATAAAAGAGACATTAGTTTCTCGTTAAAGTAGCTTTATGGCTAGATAACGAAACTTTATGACTGCTGAGATGGGAGTTGGTTCGATTTGTGAATATTTAAAGAAAGAAAAAAATCTGAAATTCTTTTTCAATCGTTGCCATCGAAGATGCGAGACATTTGCATAATTAGATGGAAAGCATCTGGCAATCAGAAGATGCATCGTAATGGCTTACTTAACGAGAAATAATCCCATTCTAATAGGGATTTTTAGCTACAGCATAATATTAAACAAATTTAAAGCAAAGAATTTAAGAAAGTCTTCATTCAATGCGCATAAATGCGTACAATAATACTGTTATGATCTTAGTCCATGGGTTTTATTGGTCGAATAAAGTCTTCATTGTTGAAGAAATTAATATATGTAGCAGGAATCCGCGTAACGTTAAAAAATAGCATATGACTTCGAGGATTGGCCAAAAGGTTAGAAAAATCTTCCTGAACATCCTTGTGGTGTGTACTTAGTTCGCTGACTCTAGCCAGTTACATCTCTCTCCTGCAACAGTAGAAACAATTACGTTTATTTACATTTATTTACACATCATGCATAACGACCTGCCTCAGTTATAGCAAACCATTACCTCAATCAATATGAAATTTCCTTCATGTGCAGTCAAGTTTCAGTTGCTGGCAATTTTCTTTCAAATGACCCTAACGATAGAAATCACACAAAGTGTGAAATCCGGCGCGTTATTCGATTTCTCATAGCGCAAAATATTCGGCTTATCGAGATCTATAGACAAATCAAACAAAGTTTGTAATGATAGTGCAATGAATGAAGCTTCTGTAAGAAAAGGGCTCATTAAGACAATGAAGGAAGGATAAACGAGCGTGGCCAATACCTCCTACACAGCGCTTACTTTCCAAAATTAGAAGTGTCGGAGCACTATAGAAGGCCATCAGGAAACAGGAACAAAAATAAATAAATAAAATAACCAATAAATTATTATAGCTGTCAAACAAAATGTTCCAGAAGAAAAATAATTTCCCCGAAAACGAGGACAGATCTACAAGCTGAGAATTATCATAAAGTCTACTTTTACACATAGTGGAGTGTGGGGATTACAAAAATATGTCAAAATAACTAATAAGATAGTAGTAGTACTGTGATTTCTGTTAGCCGCGGGGATGAAAACCAATGTTATAAATATCTGATACATGGGAAAAGCATGGCTAAGCGGCATATCAAGATGACGATTTGCGATCTACGGGCGTGCCTTCTCTACGGACTTAGCTCCTCGTCATTGAGAATATTTTGTTGCCGGCCACGAAAGATTTTCCTGAAAGAGTAAATGGCGTTTCTAAATCATCGGTTGCAGAGTCAAGTTGGCGAAAACTGCCGGAAGGTCGCAGTTTCATTCCGAGTTGAACTTATTAAGAAAGATTTAAGACCGGAACCAAAGTTTTAGCAAAGACGACTAGTGCTTAAACCGAAATCTAACCCATGCAATCAAGAGATGAGAACGAAGAACCAGCACGTTTGTGTAGTAATTTCGCTGCGATCCCGATTTTGGACGTGGACTCTGAGCTCCTAAAAGACATAGACGTTTCCTTTCTACTTTTATTCCTCAATATTTTCCAACAAATAGCTTTAATTCATATGCGCTTACTAGACGTGTGATTTTTTTCCCTTTATCCTCTCTCTTATGATTTACATGCATATAGGACCGCGTAATTTTCATGTCTCAATTTTCAGAGGGTAAAATAAGAGATAAAAAAGAGAATAACATGAAAAAATACCGTGATACCCAATGGAATGAAAATCTGCCAAATCAATAAGAAAAATATACACAAATCTAAATAGAAAAAAAAAATTAAAAAATCCAACCTACCTGGGAAAATTCTGGCATGCGTCGCATACCCACTTGTGGAAGAAAATGGCATGTCCTTCACGCACTCTTTTTACTAGTTCTTCCTTCGTCTTCGGGGCTGGAAACTCTTTCTTCACCTCGAAGATGGGCAGTGTGAAGACTCGCCTCGTTTTCGGTTTGCCTTCTTCCTTCTTTGCCAGACGAGCAACCAGATTCAGGAACCTTCAAAGAAAAAAATTTAAGTTAGGAAAAACTTCAAAACTATAATTTCTCGTCTTGTACGATACTCGTCGATTGGTTCTGAAGCGATATTGGGAGACGTTACTTGTCCTAAGCGTAGTAAGGGATCTTTGAGAAGCAAGAAGGCAATAAGAACCCGTTTGAAGAATTGGGTTGCCTAAATGTTTTTAACAGATACTAAGACATTCGCTTTATTATACAAAACTTCAGACAAGCATCTTTATTAAAATGATACCGATTCGAGTCCGTGAGCATATTTCGTAAGTGCACATTAGTATAGCCACCGAGGAAATGGTTTCTAGAATGGACCAATAGGCATCCAGTAATATTCCTGGTATTTAACATGAGCTTTGCCGAGCTTTAAGGAAGATGGTTGAAAATGTTTTGCAACGCAATTTCCTGTACAAAATAATTAATGCACTGTGGATTTCTTGTGAAAATTTTCAGTGCGAAGTTAGATTAAATACGTATATGCAAATAGTAGAAGTCTTACCACTTTTTATAGCAGTCTATATAAAAAGTATGTTGTATAATAATAGACAATGTACAGTTTTATTCAACGTGAATTTTCCTCATTTGCATTCCTACACATTAGTGTGTTAAATTTCCCATTAATAAGGTTCACTCTTAAACCTTAAATGTATTGCCTTAAATGTTTGAAATACTGTTCAAACAGAATGGATATATCTTATTCACAAGGAATATTTTTAATTTATTCATATGTAACTTTTAATGTTAACAATAGATATAATCAGATCATTCACAATATATACTTTGAATTTGACTCTTGCATTTTCAAAATTAAAGGAATGCAAGCATTGAGATAAGAAAATACACGATTCGTTGTAACATTTCCAATTATTCTCAGCTTAATAAAAAAAATTGTACACTTAAGTTCTTTTAATCCCCGTGTAAGCGAATAATATTCGAGGCTAATTGTACCTTGAGTCACTTTCTCGATATAAAGAGCGATAATATGCCCGGACACTAATCCGTATATAAAAAATGCGTGATAAATTTCGGGAAAGTGAAATGTCGATGATTAAATAAACTTATAAAACGAGATTTTCTACTAAAATGAAAGCAGCATTTATACGCTATACATTTATAATTGGGAAACAAATGCAAAAGAAAACGTAAACAACAACAAACATATACAAAGTTTCAAAGATTCAGTGTCACAAGAGCAATAGAAGCTTATTGGTCCATTATTGAAACCCCTCCCTCAGTGGCGATACTGATGTGCACTTGTAAATTATGCATGCGAGTAGAATGTACAATCTAAAACAGCTGAAGGGCCAGGAATGTCCCCCTTTTAATAAATGAAAAATTTTTATTAACAAAATAAAAAAAAATATTTTAATTATATTTTTAATTTCGCTCACTAAATATTTATCAAAACATGGTTATATAGCAATAATAATATAACAACTAAAAAAATCAAATTTATTTTCATTTTCTATCTGAAATCTGAAGTTCGGTAACTGCAAGACACTTTTGTTGGTTACACTTCGTAATTCAAATGTATTGACAGCTCAGAATTAAATTTTCAGAGTGACATTTGTTTAAAATAATTCTAATAAGATTACTGGATTTTTAAATAACTTCTTTTTTCAAACTACAAATAAACAAATTACTAAAACTTCAAACGTTTTTAGAGAAAATGGGGCAAGTGGGACAAACTTTGAGAATAAGTAATGACAATCTAGTCTTTTTCTCTTATTTATTAAATTTTTTTCAACGACTCAATAAAAGTACATATGTTTGTACGTAAATAGTTACAGACATCTTTATTTCTTACTGTAGCTTGCCATTTGATGTCGTTTCGATTCGGATAAAGTTTGTAACCCTTGGAGAAAAATTACTAGAAATGATCTTCAGCAAAAATTGTAGAAGCTTACCGGTCAAGCAATTTCTTTTCTTATTAATTTTCAGTATTTAATTATTATTATTAATTTTCAATATAATTAATTCTGTGGGGAAAAACTGTTCATATATAATGCGCACCCAAACGAAACGATTATTCTTAGTCCAAAAATTCGCATTTAATTTTTGAAAAATATGAATAAAACTAATAAAATACATATTTTTCAAATATTTGAATAAGATTTATATCAAACAGTAAATTAATTAGCTCCCTTTATACATTTTATGACAAATTATTCATGTTCGCTTTTTAATAAAAATGAAAATAATGTAAACTCGGACTTTAAATAATTAAAATCTAAAAAAACCTTCGGAACACCGTATTTGCAATAAATACATAACTGAAATGTATTCGCGCGCCATGTAAAATTGCTTCGGCGCTATATGCGGCCCGCTAGTTTTAGAATACTGTTTCAAGTTACTTGCTTAAAAAAGAGCCGAAACAAATACTTTTTCGCATAACACACTCGATGCGAACATTTTTAGAGTCCGTTACCGTCCTTTATTTATAGGCAATGCAGGTAAAAAGGCCCACCTCACCAATTATTGCATATTTTAGTCTTAGGATCAGAACTGCCATCCACACAACACAGCGTTTCACTGGAGAGAAGCTATTGTGAGCTGTTATCATCGCTAAACGTGTTTCGCCTATCATTCATAATGCATTCGTTCATTAATGCTCGAGAACAAAGAGCACAACGAAAGCATTTTTCTAACCAAACCGACGAGTGAGGCGTAACTTCACGCAACTGGAACTATATTATATTATCGTATAAATCAATTGTTTTGTATTAGAACTTATTGAAAGGTTAAATTATTCTCATTATAAATATAATTTGTTATAATCTAATTCCAAGATACTATTAAATGAATTTACGTTTCATGTTCATTTAATTTTCTTTAAAAATCAAAACTTAAAATACAATCGATGCACGAATAATCGGGAGATTACCGGCAACATGCCAAAGATTAATTTAAAAAACCGCGATTAATTTGAGGGGAGTTAAAAAACACAGGACAGAAGAATTACTTATATTATAATTAAGGTCCGTATTTCGATAACATATGCAGTTTTTGAATATTTTCCTTTTTTAAAACATTTTTAAAACATTTCAGGGCATTTTGGGACATAGTCTAGTAATCACGCATAAAAATAGAGTTACCTTTGAAATATAAGTCTGAACTCCAATGAACTCATTTTTACAAGGCAGGCATGCCTAATCCACAGAACTGATTGTAAAATTTGTTAGTTCCATTTATCAAAACACCAATGTGACTTCTGAGAATTTTTCTATACCAGCATTTATTTATTCTTTAAAAAATCTTGCGCATGATCAATTCCAAAGAATTGCATGTAGAGCGGCCACTCTGCATGTAATAACCGGTATAGTGGTTACCGGTTATTGCTCTGCACGCTTATAACCGGTATAGTGGTTACTTCCGTGCCAAGGGCGCGGCTTTGAATCCCGGAGAAGGCATGGATGTTTGTAAACGTATAGTGTCCGTGCGGCATGGGGGCACTATAAATATACGGCAAGCCGAAAGTGCTCTCGAGAGGTTGGTGATAGTGGAAGAGGGGTGAGAGACCCTCGGAACCGTCCCTTCGGGGTGCTCTCTATCAAAATTGGGGGCGGAACTAAGCTAAATCGCACTATCACCTGTAACGACAGGCATATATTGCGCTCCTTGCCACGAGGAGTTTCGTGGGCTTGGGCTGACAAGTGAGCATTAGTCAAGAACAACAACACATGTAGAGATGAAAAATATATTCCACAGATACATTTTTGGAATCAAATAATCACAGCTGTGAGCAATACGTTTTCTTTTCTCGATTTTTTTATAAAGCCCAAAAGAGACGCCAGTCCAGAATGGGATATTAGTCTCGAAACGGCATTTTGTGTTGAATCACTATAAACGACGAATCACTTTTCAAATTGTTGGCACCAAATATTATCGCCCTTTATTAAATAAAAAAAAACATTAAATAATGAAGAATCTGCATAACTGTATGCATGTTTTTCATATTGTGAAAAAACAAAGGTACCTAGAGCCATCCAATTCTGAATAACGTAGTCCTCCACCTGAACATGGGCATCTGGAAGCTCGAATTTTGAAATTTCAATTTGTTTTATTATCTATTTCATATTTTGCAAAACTTCAAGGAATTTTTGATTAACAAACTGAACGATTTCAAAGCGAGCAGTGGCAACACTGTACCGAAAAAAAAAAAAAAAAAAAAAAAAATTGTTATCTTCAGCGCGCGAGACTGCCGTTTTTAAACATTTTGTAATTTCGCTGCCTAATCGAATTTTATGTGACGTAAGCGCCAAGAACGTGATATTTAATAAATAAAGTAAACACAACAAAACGCTAATGCCAAAAAAATAAAGTTTTGTAAAGCCTGCTTAATAAGAAAACTGAACATTTATATGATAAACTGAGAAAAGACCGGGCTGGAATCAGAAAAATGCATTCCATGTAACGTATGCTGCTATTAAAATTTTTGTAATTTTGCTGTTGAATTAAATTGTATACGGCTTAAGTGAGAAGAAAATTATGCCTAATAAAGAGATTTAAAAAAATGGGTTAATAGAAGTAAGTGTACAACAGACTGCTAGACTGCACGCTCAACAATAGCGTAAAAAACCAGAACCGTTTCAAACGACCATTAAGATTACCTTTCAGACATTATCCCTCCCCAGTCCTGCTTCTATTTTAATGGCACACACACGCACATTCTCCACAGACAAAAATGAAGAAAACCTACATACTTCCGATTCAATTTCAGGATCATTATTTCAAATAGTAAATCCTTACAAAAACAAAATATGGAAATTGTCGATGCAATAAATTATATCGACAAATTAGACGACTTTAAAAAAAAGGGGCCAAAGCTTCAAATGTTGCATTTGGTAAATTCAACACTGCTTTGACTAAAAACGGTGACTTGCAAACTATGTGGAAAATATCCGTCACCTTGACAGCAGAAGCAAACTCTTTTGAACAGTTAGCGATAAATGATGCAGTTTATTTATTTATTTATTTTTTTCAAGTATGCTGCAATAACTGCGGTAGGTGTCGACCGAAGATTCTCATGATACAAAAACTTACATACTGACATCAGAAGATCCGTTTCACTTTCGGAAACATCATGAAGCACTTAATTCAGTTCTATTGTAATATGTTCTGTTACGTACTGCGGATTCATGGATCTAGTATAATCGATGTTAACACTTGATGAAGAATCAAAACACAATTTATTCGTCAATATATCACACAGGACAGTTCCAAAGACACGTTTACAATCGTCGTAAATCTACGATAAACTCGATCAAACAATCAGCAACACAGCTTTCAGGCTATAACCGGTGAAAACAGCTTCATGGCAAAGCACTAAATTAGAGCTCCCGACTCGGTCGATCGCTCTCAAGCTAATCACTGAACTCAAGCCGCTACTACTAAACCCAAGATACTCCGCGCACAGGCAGGGTATATATAGCTTTTACCTATCTTCAAGAACATTCCTCAGGAAATCCACCAAGGATACATTCTACAATGTTCTCGCTCCGTCTATGGCATATAGCAAATTTTGTCGCCAAATGGGCGATTTTGCGCTAAATCTGGGAATCCTGCTTTCCCCTGCTACTTTCTGGAAACCTTAGCCCCGGTTTGCGGGGAAGCTATCTTACCGCGGTGGGGCATTTCGCAACAGTACATTTGTGTCAGGTTGAAAATTCGGAAGAAAAAATTTAAATTCAAGTGACAGATATGTGTGATTGTTTGGGTTTTAATCCACTTCTCAGAGTTAGTCCAAATTTGTCACATTTTATATTATTTTTGCTTTAGTTCTTTAGGAAGGGTCTCTTTTTTAATTTTTTTTTTTTTTTTTTTTTTTTTTTTTTTTTTTTTTTTTTTTTTTTAAGTGCACTTCTCGACTATTTTTAAAGGCCTCTTCAGTGTATTTTTATGTTATTGAAATTCGGGTCTTCATTACAATTTATAATAAAATACTATCTCTAATTTACCTGCATTTTCAAACAATTTATTCGGGAGAATAATTTCATTTGGTTGTGTAAATTAAATCAATATTAAGAATAAAGAAGAACGGAAGACTAAACGTGAAACCAAAGTTATAAATAGCATTAAAGAATGCTGCTTATAAAAGCACTGTTATTGAATTCAAACTGTACACTTTATTTGTTTGATTTCTTTTCACGATTGAGTAATTTGCTTTTAATAGATGATTAAAGGATATTCATATATTCTGGATAGCGTATAATAAAATCCGCATTGTTATAAATGAAAACAATTTCCAAGCACGACCGCACATTTCCCCCCTTTTTGCATTTTCCTTTGACAGTTTTCGACAGGCAGCTGATTGTTTGTGACTGTTTCTTAGAAAACGGACCCGTTAATACGTTTCAGGTAAATGGGAACTTGACGTTTTGAGATTTGTACTGAAAGTTTTATTATGCATTTACAAAGGTGTTTCGCATAAAAGCAGTTCGTTCTAAGATGATGGTAGTTAACGCAGTTTCCCATAGATTGTTACGTGTAAGTGAATAATCTTCAGCCAGCTCCAAAACTGCAAAATATGGTTAAACTAATTCGGATAATGTTAAAAACATGGTTGATATTGTAAATGCTCTGAAGTTACTGATTAATTGTTTACACGCACTTCTGCACCTACACTTTCAAAGCTTTTTATTTCAATTTAGCTTTAGTCTTCAACAGGAGGCAAAGAATTAAAGCTGTTTTGCCTTGAGCATCTATCTCAGTTTTCCCCGTAAGTCCAACTTTCAAGAAGTTCTCTAAACAGGCTAATTGTTTAGTTAATTCTTGTTCTTTTGTGTGGTCCAGAAATAGCGCATCGCGCTGTCATTGCACAGACCAGCCACTCTGTTCATCTCAAGTGACTGGAATGTCATAGCTTGGATGTGGACTAAAGCTCTTCCTACTTCGTTAGAATGACGTTTATCCTTACATGGAACACTTTTTGCTCAGCAAAAGAAAATTCTTTCGTTTATTTCTTCTCAGCAAAAGAAAACTCCCTTTCGGCTTCCTCAAGTTTCAAGAAGTTGTTTAAAGATGTTAGATGATCAATTAATTCCTTCTTCAGAATTAAATTATTGTATTGCATCGTCGTTGGACAGGCAAGCCATTCTGTTCATCTCAGCTTGATTAGGATGGCACTGCTTGGTTGTGGTCTGAACCTCTTGCTTCAGAATGTTCTTGATAGTTGCAGTAAGTACGCATACTTGTATTGCACCGTCGGATCATCCTCAATTACTCATCCTCAATGAATCTCCTCGAGTCTTGCCGCTACCAGTTATGTTCAAAGTATATTTATAAAGTTTATCGGTACCAATGTAAAACGTTTTTTGAAAACAAGGCGCGACTGCGCCGATTTCAATTATGTTGGATTAATGATAAATGTATCCCAACCATGAATAAAAAGGAAATAACTGAATTCGCCGAAGTCTACAAGTTTTTTCACCTTTACGCTTCTACGACGCCGCAACTCTCCCACATGCATATGTGAAAACTTTTTGTAAAAAAATCGTATCGGTGAAAATAAGGTCAAAAATTAATTTTAAGATCTGACGCAAACAAAGCCGGAGAGGAAAGTAGAAAGAGTTAGCCTACAAAAAAAGGAAAACAATGCCAAATTACAAGAAAATCCCAAGTAGTTCTTGCTTAGATAAGAAAAACATACATTTATTTAAAATCCAATACCAGCAGAATGCATAGCATTCATAGTCTGTTGTTATATTGAGCAGATTGAACGCGAGGAACTAACGTAAACATGAATTTAATTGCAAAACTACCAACTGCCTTTTAGTTGGCTTTCTAAAAATTCTAATCATCAAACAATTCGATCGCAAAATAAATGCGTAAATAAAACGAAAATGCTTTTGCATTCAGGGCCGCTTAGATACTGAGTATGTTTATGTAAACAGATTCGAAATGGGACTTCGTTTTCGTGCTATTGTTATAACATAGCTTTCGTTTATTCTACGTGACCCATAAAACACCAACAAACCGTCACGAAAAAATGTTCTGTGCCATTAAGTTCGGCAAAAGCAAAGGGTAAACTTTACACATTGAACAAATGGAGCTAAATCAACAACATTAATTACCAATATTCTTCGATATACATATGCATTTGTATATAAATATCGATTCTTCGATATTCATGTACATTGATTTAACAATCTTTCTTTTAACCTACTAAAATAATAATCAATATTATTTAATAAATAAATATACGTCAATATTACTTAATTCAAATTAAACAAGACCGAACAACGTAAAAACTATGAAGGGAAAATATAAGGTAAAAATAAAGTGATCGAACATCCCGGACAGTGCGGGACAATCCCGATTTTACTGCAGCTTTTCGTTTCAAGCTATGTCCCGGATGCTTCAAATATTCCAAGAAGTTATTCTTGTGAAAATTTGCAAATATAACGCTGATTTTTGTTGTTTGACTTCTAAATTAGTATTCCAAGATGTTGTTGAATTTTAATAACGCATCATACAAGTACACGGTCATTGAGATATATTTGTGGTATTAGAAATATGTTCGATAATAACAAATACATAAATCTTATTTTGTAAAAAAGGACAGACATGAATTTATAAATTTTTATTCCAACTTCAGTTCAAATTTTAAAGAATAAAAGCGAAATTAAAATCAAGTATAGAATAGTAAAGGGATCACTTTGAGAAATATTGTTGAATGAGAAGACAGTAAAGGGAGGAAAGACTCCTATCCCCAAATATCCGATATAAAACTATTCAATAAAATACTTGGTTCAAAAGGAATAACAACCATAAATTAAAATTTAAAACCAAAAATCCACGTATAAAAAATGAAACCGGTGAGAACTGAAAGTGAACGAAATGGATTGAGATTTATCTTCTTTTCAGAATCATTCACGTCTCTCTCAATTTCGCTGCTTCATTAATTAGGCTTCGCTTACTGGAAACAAATACTACAATAACACAGCTTGCATTTTAATAACAAATAGAGTAATGACTCATGAAGATAGTTTCTGTTTATTTGAAATACAGATATTATTTTTCAAACGACACCCTCCCTTCCCATCTTTCAGCCCCAGCTCCAGCATTCTCCTCGCCCTAGGCAATCAGCCCTGTATTAATTAAGTATATCAATGACTGATTCAAGCCATGGTACAGATTTCTTTAGTTAATTGCTTCTTTCTTTAATTTACTTAATCAATATAACCTCATATATTGGCTACAGCGATGCCATTGAACAGTAATTCTTCAGTAATATCATTTCCTACACATATGAGCACAAAAGAATTCGAAGTTTTTTTCTACTTAAACATTAGCTCAAACAATGTTTTTGTCTAAAAAACTAAAGGTAACTGAATTGTCAACTAATGATAGTTGAACTAATGATAATTGAACTAATCTGCAACTAATGATAATTGAATTGTCAAACGAGGCGATCCATAACTGTTACACGAATTTTCTATATATGTAAATAATTTTAGTGAAATTATATGTGAAATTGTACTACTTTTTGTATATACTGTAACATGAAATGCTTAAAAGAGACGAAGCTCTGCGAAAAAAAAAGTTTACAGGGGCAAGTCTATTTAACATTGAGGTAAATGACTATCTCGCTACATTGACGATACATCGCCAACTTGGAGTTGGTTTTTAGCGATTCATCAAATGTCGCCAAACCTAATATGCAACAATAATATGTATATTGATATGTAACTATATGTAACTGTAACCGTACGCGGTCCTTATATAACTTTAACCGTATATGCCTTCCAGTAATTTCGAGAAATCTTTATTTCTAGACTTGTCCCTGTCACCTTATGTTTCCGACAGAGCTTCGCCTTTTTTCAAGCATTCATGTTATACTATACAAAAGATACTATAACATATAATTTCACTAAAATTATTCAGGTATATACAAAATTCGTAACAATACGTTAGAATAAGTAATTATGTAAAGAGAACAAGAGAATGTAGAAAAGCAATTTGTTTTAGAGTTTTAGCCATTCCGAGAATGAGATCTGTCGATTAAAAATTTCGTGGTCACCTCTTCAAAGTTACCAAATGAATGGCTGCTCATCGCACCTTCGACTGTTATTTCTATTCAAGAAGTTGCAAATTTTTAAAATTTTCCGATCATAATCCTTACCAACTTTATCAAGCTAATGAAAAAATAATTAGAGTAAATTCACCACGTCCAACTGCTCAAATCCCTGCTTCACTGAAGAAAGCGTTTGACCTGTAATTGGACTGAAGCAATTTTATTTTTTTAAAATGACTTTCTTCATCTGCCAGAGCTTCATCGGAATGTCCATGATCGAAAACTTGTTTCTTTCGCCGAATTCTATAGACAATTATTCTAAGATTCCATATGAGGATGTTCAAAAATCGCTTCCCCGACACGTACGTGATACAATATAATTTTATAGTATTTCACTCTTTTCGATCGTTCTTGGTTGGCATCCTAACCTACTGCCTACGTTACCAATACTTGGAGACGGACCAGCATTCCGTCTTCCGAACGCCAAACAATCGTCAGGTCCCACGGTGGCTTCAGAGAAAAATCTAATCAGCCTAAAAAACAGCGTTCCCCCGATGGTCTAGCCGTCATTATCGTCATAGTCCTAGCACGTATAATTCAAAACCTCCTTTCACACCTATGCAAAAGAGTTTACAAACGTAGCCAATTATAGAAGGTAGAGTTGCGAACGCATGAATGTGCGACTGACTCAGCGAAATAGTCATCTGAATGTCAGTTCACTTTTCCTCCGCTGCGACTGATTGATTCTTCTACCAAATTGGCCTAAATATGAACAGCTAAAAAACATTTAGACAAAATCCTTATACACGTTTCCACGACGCAACAAACTCTGATCGCCTAGCAAAGAAATTCAACTTATGTCATTTGTGCCCTGCAAAGCCATCGCATGAACGCCCCGTTAGGAAATTCTCAGAGATTCGTCTTTCAGACAATTTTTCTATCATTTTTATCACTAAAATAAAGATGGGCAATTTTTCCTCCTTTCTGCAAAAAGTTACAGATTGCACGTTCTCACCCAAGTCAGTTTCGAGCTAAAGAACTTGAACGGGAGTTCTTTGTTGGTGGTCTCTAAGTTTCAGTTTTTTTTTTTCTTTATATGGTAACCCAAAAGTGAAGCGCAGGGATTAGCTGTTTTATAGCACGAAACAAAACAGAAAATTGCATTAATTGTTCTTTTTGGTTTTCAGGTTCTTTTAGGTAGACCCGAAAATTGGTCAGCATGTGCAATGAGCTCCGCCAATCAAGCGAAACTAATCAGTGTTCAAGGTAGTAATGGAAAAAAGAAAAATAAATGAAAATTTTTGTTGAAGACAGAGCCGTTATTAAAATCTTACCTTGGTACGATATGAAGACTTGGGTAAAGTTCGATATCCGACGCCAAGACATACCGAGTGCGGGCCAGCTGACGTGCCACATTGCGGGCCACATTGATTGGATAAGGAAGTTTCTTGGACTGCAAAATAAAGCAAAACGTTAAAGAAAAAAAAGAAATTAAAATATCATACTCGTAACTTTAAAGTGAAAGTCTTTATTTCACTTAAATGAACGTAAAGTAAGAAATAAAAATTTATTCTTCCAATCCTATACAACGTGGGAGAATAAAGGACTTAACCCTTTGACTACTAACGAGGACGTATATGCCCCACTAAAAGTTTAAAAATTACTTCTGGATTAAAAAGTACTTAGAATCTCCTGAATGTTGGGGGATCATCTTTCAAGAGTTGGATAATCAAAACGCCGCTCTGCTCATTGTACACATATGAACGTAGAGAAAAGAATAAATATAAGTTGCCCAATGTGTAATGTTGCGTTATGCAAAGAATGCCTTATCCTGTACCAAAGGATGTAAAATATATTTCATATAATAAAGTTTTCCAGAATAGTACGTGTGATAATAAGAAGTCGATCGCTGCGTGTGGGACATATGTATCCCACCACTAACTACGGCTGGAATATATGCGTCCCAAACCGTTTGTCAAAAAAATCCGAAATGCTAAATGTATTTATGACACATTTTGTTCCCTTCGATAGAAAACGGAGTAATGTTTTTTTTTTTTTTTCCATTAACACACGCATACACGTCTTAAGTGCATTTGGGATAAAGTGTTTTTGAGCTAAACCTATTTAAAAGCCAATATCTTTAGAATTTACATACAGAGTCTCGCATGCTGGAGATAAAAATGTTATCTACATTAAATGTTATCTATTAGCAGTGGCAACCTCATACAGTGTTGCCACTGCTAGCTTTGAAGTTGACCTTGTTAATTAAAAATTCCTAAAAGTTTTACAAAATATTAAATAGAGAATAAAACAAATTCCAAATTCGAGCTTCCAGGTGCTCATATTCGGGTGGAGGACTCTGCTATTCAAAATTTGATGGCTCTGGGTACCGTCGTTTTTTCACAATGGGAGAAACATATATCCATTATTTAATTTCTTTAAATATAAACCAGCGCGATAATATTTGGTGGCAACAATCTGAAAAGTGATGCAACGCTTTTAGTGATTCAAAGCTAACGTTCTGGGCTAACACCTCTTTGTGCTAAAAATTTAAGTTCTCCTTCTTATTATTTTTATTACTCTTATAAAGGGGAAGTAGGTATTCGGGGAAAAATTATCATTCAGAAATATAAATTAAAATATAGTAAACACTCTCGTAGCGACCACCTCCAGTAGCCAACTTACTGCGAAAATATTTATGAAAATATAAATAAATCCGTAATGATTATTACCTCTAAAAGGCAGCCACTTTGACAGAAGATTCAAATCATTTGGAAACGTATATGCTCATCTTATAGAAGACCCAATATAATATAAATTAATTTCGATTTTATGAGTAAAATTATAACAAAACAAAATAATGATACTCTTTACCTTTCTACGCAAATATCACGTAGCACTGATACATAAAACTTTGTCTAAGACAACAATCCACGGTTGGTTGCAGGTGATTTTGGTTTTTTGTGAAGTTGACCTCTTATAGAGGTGAATGATCTTTATTTATGATTTCACAAATACCAATCATTTTCGGATGTGGTCCATTTAGGGGTGTATTCGCCACGAAAGATTCACTGTATTTTAAATAATTTCTACGTTTCTGAGGATTTAAAGTTTCTACCAAAAAAAATTATAATTTTATGAGTCGACAGTTTCAAGACTTAAGTTTTAAAGCATTCATATCAACGTGTCAAAATTTCGGGGTATAAAAGAGAACATTTTATGATTGCTAACTCTGCAATTCAATTCATCCTTCATTTAAATATGTCGAAAGATCATCCATCTACGAATAAAACACGCAACCGTTAACACCGTGACATTTTCGCTGCATGCCATTAAAATGCCAACTGAAAAAAGGAATTGCTCGGGGGAATGCGCTTCAGAATGAAAGGAAAGGGTAATTGGGTCATTTCCATCGAAACCATTTCTTTTTCCCTTTCAAAACATTTCTCGCTCAAAGAAACAAGAAACCAGAAGAAAAAAAAAAAAAAAAATGTTGAGGCTTATTTTATCGCACATATCAATTGCAAAAGTTGTATACTATCTAGGAAAATGGTCTTCTCTGGAAACCTTGGGTTTCTTCTGACTTGTCGAAACTTCAGGTTTTGTACAACTCCTGCAAGGGTTCCACAAGACATACTAATTTAGATATTTAGTCTGAAGGTCCATATGGTATTTTAATTATTATTAGCTTTGACTCGCAGGACCTATACAGCCGCTCAAAAAGTCAGCCCCGTAAATCCTTTAGATATTTATTACTGTGGTCACAGAGTATGCATTCTCTTTTGGTTTATGACCTGAGGAATCCTGCCGGTCAAAACCAAAAATCGAAAGATTACAATGCGGATCTGAAACTAAACGCCTAGAAGAATTAATTAATTATATTTTAGTCCAAAGAGGCGTTAACCTATAAGGGGGTTATTAGACTCAAAACTGCAGTTTGAGTCGTTTCACTTTCTGCGTTGATTCATTTTTCAAACTGTTGCCACCAAATATTATCGCCCTGTATAATACTTAAAGAAACTATATAAAGAAGAATCTGCGTCAATGCATGAATGTTTCTCGCATTGTGAAAAAACAACGGTACCTAAAGCCACCAAATTTTGAATAACGTAATCCTCCACCTAATATGGGCATCTGGAAGCTCTAATTTGGAATTTGTTTTATTATCGAATTCATATTTTGTAACACTTTAACAAACTCGACGATTTCAAAGCGAGCAATGACAACACTGTATTGGGGAGTGTGTGTGTGTAATTATGGCAAAGCCTCGAGGGCTATCTGCCTAAGGGAAGGGCTGCCTTCCTGGAGGACTTTCTAAGGGAAACTGGCTCGTACACACGTTACACATGGGAAAACCACGAAAACATCCGTGCAGCCAGCCCGTTCGCGGGATTCGAACCTCGGACCGAACTACTAGTGTTCAGCGACTTTACCGCTCGGCCGCTGGCGGGCCTCTGTATTGGGGAGAGGAAGGGAAAAAAAATGCATGCTAATATTTAACATTGCATCGGGAATTCTAAACGTGTACTGCTATGTTGCCTTTAATTTTTGTTTTTGGAATTTTGTCGTTGAATTGTATATGACGTAAGTGCGAAGAAAATGCTTAATAATAAAGCTAAAAAGACAAAAAAAAGATAGAAAATGGTTAGTAGAAGTGAGTGTAACAGCGGACTATAGTATACTGCGAGCTCACCGATAGCGAAAAAAACCTTAACAAACCCTTTTGGGCGACCGTTAAAATCTAAATCCTTTCAGATTTTGCTTTATTATTATTATTATTTTTATTTTCTCCCACAGCGTCTGTTACTAAGCCGTCGCAGAACAAATAAAACAAACATTAAAAGCTTTCAGAACGCAACTTGATCTGCGATATTCTTGCCATAACGTTAGGAGAATAATATTTTTTATGCTAATGGATTTCATTCAGAATGCATATCGTAAAAAACACGTAACGATATGCCCGAGTTTTACCTAATTCCATTTGTGGATTCTATTATGTCATTTTTCGTTTCCCATTAAAGTATATGCATTAAAGCATAAACGATAAGCATAAAAGGAAATAAGACGGGATATTTAAAGGATTTGTTAATCGTGCTTTAAAACTAACAGCAGCTAAATATCGACCACTGTTTTAACAAAATGCTGGAAAACGTTTCCATTAAACATTCACACGCACATATATCTACATTATCACGAAAGGAACATGAGAAACACGATCTTGACGCCCACCGAAAGTATGCAGAATTCGTATTTTGCTAGATGGAACTGATAACGAAACAAATAAGCTAACTAACAATTTGGGTGGTAGCCAAGCGTCTGAAAAATTACTCTAAGTGGAAATGTAATTCTTTTGCAAACACGAGATATGAACAATCAGACGATATTCCGCCTTTTTTATGTCAGTATTTTCAGACGCGTTTCAAGTTTCTGCGTTTGAAATTTTGTGCATTTAGTGCAAACGTTACAATAGGTGGAGTAATGTAATCGTAATTTGTTTAACCTTTTGGGGACGACGGAACGCTTAGTAACAAGAATGTCCATTGAATGCAGCTTAAAAATACGCTATATGACTGGCAGTTCTTTAAACCAAATGCAGAACTCCTATTTTAGCCCCAAAGGGACTCTAGCCCTGAAGGCTATTAGTCTCGAAACGGGATTTTGCGTTGAATCAATGCAATTGTTGCCCCCCAATATTACTGCCCTGTATTATATTTAAAGAAAAATTAAATTATGAAGAATCTGTATGAATGTATGTATATTTCTCGCAATGTGAAAAAAAACAACGGTACCTAAAGCCATCGAATTTTGAATGACGTTGTTCTCCACCGGAATATGAACACCTGGAAGCACGATTTTTTAATTTCGAATTTGTTTTATTATGAATTTCACATTTTGTAAAACATTAATGAATTTTTTATTAAAAAACTTAAACGATTTCAAAGGAAGCAGTGGTAGCACCGTACAGAATAAAACATTTTTATCTCCATGACGTTAGACTGTCTACTGGAAATTCTTATGTTGTTTTTAAATATTTTTATCCCAAAGGGATGTACGCCAAAATTGCTCTCGGGATGTGTATGAGTGTATAAATGAAAAAACGCCCCTTTTCGGCGTAATATAAAACCTGAAAGCTTTCAGTTTTTTTTTTTTTTTTTTAAAGGAAGGGGAACAAATTGGTTGGTGTCAGATATTTACTAAACCTTGATTTTTTTTTTTTTTTTTTTACTTGATGAAATTATCTAGTTGTAGCGAAAGTTTTCAACGTTCTTAATAAAGTTATGGAAAAAAATATGATTAGCAGTACCTTTAGTGCGGGTAGTTAATCACCACCCAAATCTATGATTTTCTGCCATTTGACAGTTTTTCAAAAGTCTTCGGCCCAGAAACGTTGTGGCCACAAGTCCGAAAACAGACCAACCTCATTTCGTAAGGCCTGTGAAGAATTTAAGATAGCACCAGCAAGATGTAGTTGCAGATGTTAAAAAAGGTAGAAGTGCGAAAGAGCGATTACGGGGCTATATATGCCCACAAATATGGCCTTGCTAGATGGGCACGGACTAGAATCTCGCTGTACATTTTATTGTTCAGGGTTTTACCTTTTTCCAGGTACTCTTTGTCGATAATACCTCGGCAATCCCACCAGATACAAAGTATGATCTTTCTGTTAGTCAAATTGCGTTTTGCGACGCTGCCGACGGGCTCACCGGCCGCAGATCAACCCTCTTTGCAGCCTGTGTTGTTGAAGTAAATCCTTTTTTCATTAGAAGTGACGATCCGGTCCAGAATTTTGTTCTGGCGTTGATATTTGAGCAGATTAGTGCAGGTTCGAACACATCTATCCTTATCTGCTTGTGTTAGCTCATGCCGCACCCAGAGATTGAACTTCAAAGTTTCAAGTTTATGCGATGGATAGCTCGACTAATGAGCATGGCACTAACGTCTAACTTAGCAAGCTCTCGAGTGGTTGCGCACAGATCTTCTTCCACAAGTTCTCGCACGCGGGCCTCATCAATATCAGTAGGCTGACCAGAGCGCTCTGCTTCTTGAATGTCATAGTCCCTCCCTCCTTTTTTTTAACTTTCGGTACCAAACTCTCACAGTGTCATATGATACAACTAAAGCTGTACACGTGATTTGGTGACAATCTGTAACTGATGTTTTGCAACAGAACTGGAAGTAAATAATAGTTCTAATCTGATAGCGTGTTAGTTCCAATCCAGACAATTTGTATTTAATGATAACGATATTTGTTTTTACAAATTTCACAACACAGTGTTCTAAAGTAGATCTCCTTCTTTTAAATGCCAAAAATCATTTGACAAAATATGATTAAACACGCCAACGTGAACTGTTTGCGCAGACGATATTTGAGATGGCGGTAAAACCCGATACTTATCTGAAACTCACGTGTATTAATAATCTACTCTCAAAAACTTATTTTTGGTTCGGTGCTAAGTGGAGATAAGTATTTTCAAACTGAACTACTTACAATTTTGTAATTACAAAGTACCTACAATTTTATGACTAATTACTACTAAATACATAGAATTTTGTAACCGCTTAGTACAAGGTTGGTACTGATCTTCAAGGAACCTTAAGTTCATGCCTATTTTTGTTTAAATACTCCACTCTTAAAAACTTGTTGTTGGTTCCGTGACAGGTAAAGATAAGCACTTTCAAACTGAAGTAGTTACAATTTTGTTAATACAAATACAATTCACTAGTAATAGTATTTACAATTTTACTAATAATTATTACTAAGTGCTTCTAAATACTACTGAGTACTTAAAATTTTGTAACCGCTTAGCACAAAGTTGTCCCTGAAGTTCAACTTTTAATTTCCCTCGCTCTCTTGATTTTTCTCTGATTAAATTAAATAATTTACCTGATCAAACATGAAGAGCAAATTATTTGCGAACAAATTAATGTTTTCATGCATTCCACTGCAAATTATACTGGATAATTAAAAATATCATTTAAATCGCCATATTGTAAAACAACTGAAAGAAAATTGGTGTAGGAAACGTGCATCCAAACAACCATTCAATAAAAGTAGGGAAATGTTTTAAACGGAATATCAAATCTAAAAGATATTTTGAAGAAAATTACTCCTACAGTGTTTTCAAATAAAACTAAAACTAGGAATCTGAGAACAACATATCATTGAGAAAATATTTTTTTCTTTTCCGTTATGAGATAGCATGCACTTAATCCCCCTCCCTAGAAAGATATATACCCCATCCACCGGGAAAACATGCTTTTGGCATCAGGTCATTTTAACTTCAAAACTAAAACATCTTCTTAATGTAAGAAACATATTTCTTAGAGGAGTCATTCTAACAAACAAAGCACAGAATAGAATGACACACTTCAGAAACTTTTCGTTAGCGATATTTATTGTGAAAATACCAGGAACACTATTACAAGAAACAAGAACACCACATTTAATTCAACAGAAGACAACAGGGCAACACATGTATCTTTCTGTAGAAAACTGGATAGCCCACCCAATCAGCTTTGGAAGATACCCTGCTGAGGATATCGTTGATTTTCCACGTTTGTTACTCCAAAGAGTCTATGCCTCAACAAGGTCCCTTCATGTTAAGACCTTCATACAGAGGTTACATTTACTTTTGAATAGTGGCTAATCACATGCATAAAGATTCTGGCACCTTTATGGACAGATCATCGTTATCAGAAGTCTTTTTATATGACAGTGACATATAACAGGGCAACACATGTATCTTTCTGTAGAAAACTGGATAGCCCACCCAATCAGCTTTGAAAGATACCTTGCTGAGGATATCGTTGATTTTCTACGTTTGTTACTCCAAAGAGTCTAATGCCTCAACAAGGTCCTTCATGTTAAGACCTTCATACACAGGTTTCATTTACTTTTGAATAGTGGGAAATGACATGCATAAAGACTCTGACACCTTTATGGAGAGATCACCGTTATCAGAAGTCTTTTTATATGACAGTGACGTATAACAGGGCAACACATGTATCTTTCTGTAGAAAACTGGATAGCCCACTCAATCAGCTTTGAAAGATATCTTGCTGAGGATATCGTTGATTTTCTACGTTTGTTACTCCAAAGAGTCTAATGCCTCAACAAGGTCCTTCATGTTAAGACCTTCATACACAGGTTTCATTTACTTTTGAATAGTGGAAAATGACATGCATAAAGATTCTGACACCTTTATGGAGAGATCACCGTTATCAGAAGTCCTTTTATATGACAGTGACGTATAACAGGGCAACACATGTATCTTTCTGTAGAAAACTGGATAGCCCACCCAATCAGCTTTGAAAGATACCTTGCTGAGGATATCGTTGATTTTCTACGTTTGTTACTCCAAAGAGTCTAATGCCTCAACAAGGTCCTTCATGTTAAGACCTTCATACACAGGTTTCATTTACTTTTGAATAGTGGAAAATGACATGCATAAAGATTCTGACACCTTTATGGAGAGATCACCGTTATCAGAAGTCTTTTTATATGACAGTGACGTATAACAGGGCAACACATGTATCTTTCTGTAGAAAACTGGATAGCCCACCCAATCAGATTTGAAAGATACCTTGCTGAGGATATCGTTGATTTTCTACGTTTGTTACTCCAAAGAGTCTAATGCCTCAACAAGGTCCTTCCTGTTAAGACCTTCATACACAGGTTTCATTTACTTTTGAATAGTGGAAAATGACATGCATAAAGATTCTGACACCTTTATGGAGAGATCACCGTTATCAGAAGTCCTTTTATATGACAGTGACGTATAACAGGGCAACACATGTATCTTTCTGTAGAAAACTGGATAGCCCACCCAATCAGCTTTGAAAGATACCTTGCTGAGGATATCGTTGATTTTCTATGTTTGTTACTCCAAAGAGTCTAATGCCTCAACAAGGTCCTTCATGTTAAGACCTTCATACACAGGTTTCATTTACTTTTGAATAGTGGCTAATCACATGCATAAAGATTCTGGCACCTTTATGGACAGATCACCGTTATCAGAAGTCTTTTTATATGACAGTGACATATAAACAAGCACCAAGAAACATAAACTAAACTCCACGGTACAAACAACCCATAGAGAGAGCTATGGCCGGTAGTACCCTGATATCTGCTTTCTAGACCGTGGACTCAGAAGTGCTTGTGCATTATAGCCTGGACAAGTGGTCAGCCTGTCGCAGGACCCCCGTTGTTTAGTTCCCAAGCGAACTTGTAACTTATTTTATCGACCCACTCCAGGAATGAAAGGCTGAGTCAACCTTGCCCCGCCCGGGATCGAACCCCGGATCTCTGGTGCTACTGCGGGACGAGCTAGCCACACCAAGAGCATGCATAATGAAAAATGAGTTCTTTTCTAAATTAAGTAATAAATGCAAATGACTTACGTTTCTAATCTCGGAGACTAGCTGCAAGGGCTTTGTGCCGGCAGAACAATCCAAGGGCTCGTAGGCCTCCATTTCTGCTGCCTCCCGGGGTAGTTCCAGGCGATCCGGTCCCAGCGCGGTTTCGTAAACCAGGTGCCACGTGACATTTGTCCGAACGCAGGGAGCTCCGCAAGTTCGCAAAAACAGAATTTTCCGAACAGCTACCGGTAGATCTGTACCTGGGGCGTATACAGAGACAGAAAGTGGGCCCTCCCAGCGCTCGCACAGCTCTGGAACGTGCTGCAGGAACTCGTAAGTGCCTTGCGTGCAGAGGGTGACGCTCTCGTTGAAACCAGGTTCGGCACCTGCAGAAAACAAACAGTTAAGAAATCTGTATCAGTCCACCTTATTTTGAATGTATATGTTTCAGGCAATGTATGAAACGCCAGCTTTCTCTAGAATACCTAGGAATTTTATAGAATGTCTGGCGTTTTTAGACAAAGTATGAAATATGAGAATCCTTATATGCCTTCTCTAGGGATTGTATACAATATCTAGGTCTTCTGTAGATTGCGGATGCTATTTAGGAAAAAAAAGTGATGATGAAGCTGTTATTTTATTGTGCATTCCGCAACAGTACAAATTTTATTTTGAAAAATAACGGAAGGATGCCATTGAGAAATTTTTATTCAAAATATATAAAGAAGAACGAACGTTGTACAAAACAAAATTTATGCCTTCTCTTGTTAAGGAAAACAATATATGAAAAATGTATGGAATTATGAAATAAATGTATTATATGTATAGATATTCGAAACGAATAGGAAATGTACTTCCTACTTTGCCGGTTTGTCATTTGGCATTCTATAAAATGCCTAGGAAATATCTCAAATGTTAATCGTTTCAAATATTGCGGCCAGTTTTCTGCTTTCTATAACATGAATAGTTATTCCACAGTACGCCAGCTTTCCTATATTTCCGGTAATATAAACAACAAAAATTCCGTTTATCTGAATTAATTCGAGCACAACAATTCCGGATAATACTTTTATTGGTATTACCCATGGTAATTATTTCGGACAGCAACATTTTTGCACACGAAACAAGCATTTTACATTATTAAAATTTACAGCATAGGTTTTTACAATAGCTCTCCCAGGTAGCAGCTTTACATTGTATTACGGCCCTCTATTTAGACAGTTAGCTGTAACAAACGACTCCACTTCACCTAGTTTAGCAAATGCTAGTACAACTCAGAAATCCAAATATCTAGATCTAGGTAAATTAAATTAAAACTTACTATGTACTTGCTTTATTATTATTTTTTTATATATTTTGATAGTTGTATATAGTTTATTTTAGGTTTACATACATAATTCGTGTTGGAGAGGTTTCCAGTAGGCAAGAGTTTCTATGGTTTTCTACTCTTAATTGACTTCTAATTAATTTAATTAATTTTAACTCTAGTCTTTTACTTGCTTTTTTTCTCAAAATTCAACTGTTTAAATTTCTCTTTTTTTTTTTTTTTTTTTTTTTTTTTTTTGTAATTCACAACATTAGGTTTTACTTTTGGTTTTGAATTTTACTTTTACCCTTGCCTATATGGATGACGAAACACGAATTGAGTAACTGAAGAGTTACGTTCGGAGGAGCTTCCCCTTGACAAGTCTGTCAACAATTATTCACTTATTATTTTTTGGAATAATAAATTATTTTTTGGAATAATATATTTTTAATGATTTTAGATACGTGCACTTAATTTACATATGCTCTTTGAATTTAAATGATATTGTTAATTAGTTCGAAGCAATAATTTTTATTTTTATTTTTTTGCAATTAAAATTCCTTAATTAAAATTTAATTTAATTTAATTAGCTTTACACGAATAGAGAATAATTGTTAAATTATAATGAGCAAATTATGCATTATATAACAATGATACATCTGTATTACGAAACATCTCCATACGCATTTTAATTCGTTGTGACCTTCCAAACAATCAAAGTAATACCGAAGCAGACGGTTAAATCAAAATCACTGTTTAAAAGCAATAATAATAATAATAACACGGAGGAAAAAGGAATAACACTTATATTAGAATTAACGCAAAAGTCCTGTTCGCAATCTACCTGTGTTTTTAAGGAGCTTAAACTGAAGAATATGATAATTTAATTACGGAAATTAAATCAGCGTTTGCCGCCCAGCTGGTATAGAGGTTAGTGACGCCGACTACCGTATCGATTGGGCCCGGCTTCGAATCCCGGACAAGGCATGGATGTTTGTAAATGTAGACTATCTGTACGGCATGGGGCACTCAAAATATACTGCAACCCAAAAGTTCTGTGCAGTGGTTTGGCGGAAGGTAAAGAAGCAAGGGGGAACTTCTAACTCATTCACGGGGATCAAAAATAGAGGCGGAAGTGGTCAAAGTGATACTGTCACCTATAGCGCTGAAGGCTCATGCCAACGAGAGACGCATTCTTGCACTCCTTGCCAGGATAAAATGTTGTGGGCTTGTTTAGATTACGTCAGACTAGTATTCAACAAATCAATATTCAAAATAGAAAGGGCCTGCAGTCCAAAGGAAGAATTAGCATCGATGGAAATGAAGAGACCAAGTTGTAAATGGCATTCGAAAACAGCAGTTTCAAGAAAAATGAACGAAGTCGTCAAAGTTAAATACTCGTAAAAAATAGGTTAGAACTTCTCATTTAGAAACAGAGTTCATCTAAACAAACATCGTCTGGCATTGTTGTTAACTCATGCATTTTAATTTTCCATTTTATGTATTTTCCGAAGAGTGCTTTGTTTTACGCTGATGATTTATGACAGTAATATCTCTTTCATTCCGCAATAAACAAACTTACTATTTTTCGATAGGGTAGGGTTCATCCACAACTATTCACACAACCACCTTATTAAACTATTTGCAGTTAACCGTGAGTTGACAGTAAAATACTTTCCAAATTCTCTCTCCTCTAGAAATTATTTTGCATTATAAGGTATTTCTCCCGCCTTCTTAGCATACCTTCGTGGTGTATCGGTCAGCACGCTCGACGCGTATTCGAGAGGTTCGTGGTTCGAGTCCCGGCGAGGGCATTGCTCGTTTTTCATGACTCCTGTTTCAAAACAAATCCTAATGTCTCTATAGTGACGCTCGAACTAAAAATAGTGGTGGATGATGATTTTACCAAGATTTGGCGATTTACCGCCACCAAGATTTGGCGATTGGGTTCCCTAATTCCCAGTCGCCCTTTAAAAGGGAGGAGTATATAAGGTATTTCTCCCGACTTCTTAGCGTGTCTTACCTCACCCTCAACGCTCCTTCAAACACGGCAGCAGTTAGTCAAGAAATGCTATAGCCAGGCGTCGAGCGGCCACTACTTCAGAGAGCCGGATCACGTCATGCAAGTTCGCATGGTACTTCCGGCATATCAGCGGAACTAGGAGTTTCTTAGCATGCCTTCGTGGTGTAGTGCTCAGCACGCTCGACGCGTATTCCAGAGGTCCGTGGTTCGAGTCCCGGCGAGGGCATTGTTCATTTTTCACATCTCCTGCTTCGAAATAACTTAACGTCTCTACAGCATAAATGTTTTCCTTGCTGTACCTTTGCACGACGTTTGCACAGATCTGTGACGACATATTAGAAAAATAACAGTAAGCTCATAATATAAACATTTTCTGCTCAAGGTAAATGCCCGAAATTTTACAACAGTCGTTGCCAATCGCTGATGCAAAACTCATGTAATTTGATGAAGAATGAATGAGTACCTAATGAAACACTAGTGAGAAAATCTTCCCTGCATCACAGATAGTTTCAATACTGACTTTTTAAATCTGCACATACCTAATAGGAATGCAGTACCTGACAAGGAATAAAAGAGAGAGATTCCAGGAAGTTGTCCACTTCTATAAGCGCACGAAAAATATTAGAGCCTTCTGGCAACGTTTTATGAGGGGAAATAATTAAAGGACGAATTCTAAACATCCTTAATAAATCTAAAACTTTATGACCCGTAAATAAATTTTATTGATGTTTCCTTCTTATGTTTACGACCGCCAAACCACACATAAAAAATCGATTATTTCCCGCCCCCTCCCTGCTATGTTTCTATTTCGTTCTTTTTTTAGCCACCACTTTTTACCCCCTTAACAAAATAAAAAACCTGTTTACTAATTACTCCAGCTTACGGCCATCCAAATATGCTAAATCATATCCACTTAAGAGTTCACGTCACAGAGATATTAAACAGGGAATTGCTTAGAATATTCAAGTTCTTAATGGACCAGAGATCAATTTACTTAACAATCCCCCTCCTCAATTTGCTCGCACTACTTTCAACCAGTCTGCTAACTCCTAGCTTTAAACGCTCGCAATTCGGAGATCAGATGAAGACTTCCATTGACTAGGCACAAAATGCGTTGAAACATTGCTGCATTGTAAAGAATTTTACCTCTCTAATGTTACAGTAAAATTCGAAAAAAGATTCATCTTTTGCATTGGTCAATATAGTAAGTACAGTAGTAAATATTACAAAAAAATAGGGAGACGAAAATAGCTCTAGTTAGGAGAATTTTATTTTAATGTAATTTCTTGTGACAGAAAAACAGTGTATTATTTATCAAATATTCTTAGATAAATTTATAAACTTTTGATCATATTAATTATAATGCACAGAATATCTACCTAAGTTTTTAATCTCCTTTTATTATTTTTAGCCCAAACGAATGTTAGAACAAAAGGGCTAAGTCTCGAAACGTGATTTGGTGTAGTCCAATATAAGCGGCGAATTATTTTTCAAATTATTGCCACCAAATATTATCGCCCTGTTTTACATTTAAACAAATTAAAGAATGAAGAATCTGCATTCATGTACGTATGTTGAAAAAGAGGCGGTATCTAGAGCCATCAAATTCTGAATAACGTAGTCCTCCATCTGAAAATGTGCATTTGGAAGCCCGAATTTTGAATTTCGAAATATCTATTTATATTTTGTAAAATTTTAATGAATTTTTGACTACCAAACTCAAAGATTTGTAAGCCAGCAGTGGCAACACTGCGCGAAATAAAAATTTTTTATCTCCATCGAGCGAGACTGTATGTAGGAAATTCTAAAGGTATGCTTTTATTAACTATTGTATTTTGTTAAATTGAATTTTATGAGGCGCAAGTGGGAGGAACATGATTGACATGATAAACTGAGATAAGACTGAAAATAATCAACAATAGATAAATAAATATAAATAGAGGAAAGAAAGAAAGAAAAATATATGCCAACACGTAACACAGAATCGGATAATCTGTGTGTGTGTGTGTGTGTTTAATTATGGCAAAGCACACGAGGGCTATTTGCCTAACGAGAGGGATGCCTTCATGGAGGACTTTCTAAGGGAAACTAGCTCGTACACACGTTACACATGGGGAAAACCGCGACCCATGCAGCCAACCCGTTCGCGGGATTCGAACCTCGGACCGAACTACCAGTGTTCAGCGACTTTACCGCTCAGCCGCTGGTGGGCGAATCGGATAATCTAAGCAAATGCTACTTTTAAAACTTTTGTAACTTTGCTGTTGAACTGGACAATGCTTAATAATAAAGCTATGGCGTAACTGCGACAATGCTTAATAATAAAGCTAACTAGACAAAAATAAATGGGCTAGCAGGAGTGAGTGCAGTAGCAGACAGGTAGACTGCGAACTTAGCTAGAGCATAAAAAACCTTAACAAATCCTTTTGGGCGATCGTTAAAATCTGAAAACTTTCAGAATTTTTTTTTTTTTTTTTTTTTTTTTTTTTTTTTAAATTTGAGCCAATTTTTTGACATACGGGAGGTGTCAAACTTTTTAAATTTTATTTTTTACAAGTACATTTTTCTATATATGTATAGGGACTGAGGAAACAGGTAAATAGTTAAATTCCGTATTTTAAACAAAGTTTTTTTTTTTAATTTAAAAATACGAAAACGTGAATCTTTATTGCGTCATTTAAAACATTTCTGTAGCTGGAACTCTATGACTACGACCAACGGTTGCAAAAATATGTCTGGTAAGTTCGGGTAAACACTTTCGTAGACTTGTTACATATATGGCTTTAAAAATTTTGTTTGTCAAATTGATTTTCTACTTCATTTTTCTAAACTAATGGCTAAGATAACATTCTCTTCACCTCCTTCATTCTTCTAAGTTCCCTATTATACATATATATTATTTAAATCTTTCTAAATGTTTTGTATGTTAATGGCACGCAGACGGAGTATGCACGGGAAGCATCATCAGTGTAATTTCGTAGAAATCACAGCGTACTCATACAGTAAAGATATTATTGATTGTGCCTTACTTTCACTCATACTAGGCAGAACAGACTTTATAGCGGCGAAAATTTTCTTGAATGATTGGAGGCATTTTAGGAGATTTTCTTATATTTCGCGCAAATCAGCTTTCTCCGAGAAGTTCGCATTTATTCCTTATTTTTTAATTTTATTATAGGTTCTTGCTTATTTTCATATTTATTTAACTTTTATGCTACTTTCCATCAGATTTCAGCAAAAGAACTATTGAATGTAATCATGTTCTAAAACCCAAAGAGGGCTTATCAACGGCCGAGCGGTAAAGTCACTGAAAACTGGTAGTTCCAACCTGGGTTCTAGCCTAAGCGGATGGGTAAGCTGCATGGGCGTTTTCGTTCTTTTCCCTTTGTGTAACGTTATACGAGCCAGTTTCCCGTAGAAAATCCGCATTACCAGCGGCCGAGCGGTAAAATCGCTGAACAATGGTAGTTCGGTCCGAGGTTCGAATCCCGCGAACGGGCTGGCTGCATGAGCATTTTCGTGGTTTTCCCCATGTGTAACGTGTATACGAACCAGTTTTCCTTAGAAAGTCCTCCACGAAGGCATCCTTTCCCTTAGGCAGATAGCCCTAGTGTGCTTTGCCGTATTCTCAGTACACAAACACCACCCTTAGAAAATCCTCCATGAAGGCATCCTTGCCCTTAGGCAGATAGCCCTTGCGTGCTTTGCCATAATTACCAAACAAAACCCAATGCAGAACACTGAACTTTGAAATACCGTTTTGTTGAAATAGGAAAGTCTTTTACGGACGTTAATGAAATTTGCCTTCCTTTGTTTTCAGTGCCGACAAACAAGTTGACGAAAATTTGTGTACATAAAGTTATACAGCTTACAATATAACTTTTCAATTATTGATCTAAAATTTCAATACGTTTCAGAAGGTCACTAATTTATAAATGCAAATATCCATTAAAAACTGTAATTTGTATTCGGTTATATACAAGTCACCTATGCCATTACTTGTTTGTGGTATATCCTCCTCCCATGAAAACGTTAACGCAAATCCTCGACAGTGAAACGCTTCGCGAAATTTTAATATAAATGTTTCGCGAATTTTAATCCGGGACTGCTTTGCCGCGAATTTTGCTTCCCCAGCTCGCCACAAAATTACTGCCGTAAGAGTAGTTTATGAAACATTACCTTCTGCGGGAATGTATCGCTTGACAACTGTGTACTTGTCCCTCCTCTCGATGTCCCATAGCAAGCTAATGTTAGAAGGTGCTGTCACCTCTTGCTCTGTTGTATTTCTGACCACCAGATGTCGGGTGTGTGGAGTCGAGCTGGAATTGCCATCTTCTGAAAGATTAAAAATAAATAAATAAAGTTATACATAGCTAGCTATAAGAAGGGAAGAATGCCAATACACATGTCAGAACATTAGCGAAATACATCAAATTCGGTTACCGTAAAATTATATACGTATTATATTAATAATATTACAGCGTTATTGATTAATCAAGTTGTAGGAGAAGCAGGCTGATTTTCAAATTTTGCTTACATTTGCTGTCCCAGAAGAAAAGAATGAAAATTAAAGATAAATTAATATTTAATTTGAGTTTTGCATTGCATAAAATGACTATAAATATATTTCTACAGGTTAAATTTAACAAACATTCTCTATTCATAAAAAGCAAATTTAAAGTTAATTTTAAATTAAATTTAATGCAAACAAATAAATGATTAATGTTGTTGCGAACTAATCTACAATATCATTTAAATTCTGAGAGCATATGTAAATCAAGTGCAAGATTCAAATTCATGAATAAATATAAAATTCTAAAAATTATTTAATCCTAAAAAATTATTTAGAAAAATGCATAAGTGAATGATTGTTGAGTAGACAGGAACAGACTTATCAAAGGGAAATTGCTTTCAAACCTAACTCTTCAATCATTAAATTCGTGTTTCGTCATTCATGCAGGCAAGAGTAAAAGTCAAACCAAATGTAGTGAATTACTAAAAAGAAATTTAAACAAGTGGAATTTTAAGTAAATAATGCTTTTTTAGTATTATTTAAGTATAATATATATATGTTTTGATAGATAATTTCTAGTTTATTTTGATTTATATGCAGAATTCGTGTAGGGAAGTTTCTGTGGGCCAAGAGTTTCTAAACTACTTTGGTTTTCTAAAAATTTGGTTTTCTACTCTTATTTTTTTTTTAATTTTTTAAATTTTTTAATTTTAATTCTTGTTTTTTAATTGCTAATTTCTCAAAATTCCACTTGTTTAAATTTCTTTTTGGTTTGACTTCTACTCTTGCCTACATGAATGACGAAACACGAATTGAATGATTGAAGAGTTAGGTTTGGAGGCAACTTTCCCTTGATAAGTCTGTCTCCTGCCTACTCAAAATTCATTCACTTATGCATTTTTCTAAATAATTTTTTTAGGATTAAATAATTTTTAGAATTTTATATTTATTCATGAATTTGATACTTTCACTTGATTTACATATACTTTCAGAATTTAAATGATATTGTAGATTAGTTCGCAACAACATTAATTTGTTTGCATTAAATTTAATTTAAAATTAACTTTAAATTTGCATTTAATTTGCTTTTTACGAATAGAGAATGTTTGTTAAATTCAAATTTCATTCCTTGCAGCAGTGGCGCAAGAGAATTATTTAAAATTAAACTTAACTTTACTTTAAATTACTTCTTTTGAAGCAATTTCTACAAGTTAAAATATAAATAAAATCTATTGAGTATTTTTATATAAAAATTCAGCAAATTAATAAAAATAATTTGTCTTCCACTTCATTATTTTATTCCCAATTAGTTTGTAAAATAATCTCAAGGTAACGGACCTGACATGAAGTGGAAGACATATTATTTTTCTATTGATTTGTTAAAGAAAAAAAACTTCTGTAATTAATTTTTATCATGAATGTAACACACTAACAGTTCATATTTAAAATAATTAAACTTCTTTACTTAAAAAAATTAATTAGGTTAAATAAAGAGGTTGAATAACACGAAACTTGAAAGGTACAGGCATTTTTGCTTAGAGTCACACATTTTAAGATCTATATCTGAAAAATTTCAATTGATTTTTTTATATTTTGAATTGTAGAAATATATTTAGAGTCATCTTGATGAAATGCATAGCTTAAATTTAACTTTAAACATAATTTATCTTGAATTTTCTTTTTTATCTTCTGGGATAGCATATGTAAGCAAAATTTGAAAATGGGCCAGCAAATAAGTAACAGAAAATTAAAATGTAAATTTTAACCCTTTAGGTCGAATCTATAGTAGTAGAACACGGGAGTCGAACATCTAATAGCTTAGATATGCTACAGAGCATGCGCATCCGCCGAAGAATGTTGTCTTTTCACTTCTAGCAGCTTCGAAAAATACATAATTTAGAAATTAAACAATGACATAATGTTGTTTCGATAAAAATATTGATCGTAAAAGTACGCTTAGGGAAAGATCATTTCACTTCTAAATTTTTATTTAAAAACGAAATAGTGTATATGTCAAGCACATGATGACCAATAAAAACAGATCCTATTTTTGGTGTATTTGTAATTTTTATTAAAAATTAGCAGTTTTTAAAAACGTAATTGTATTTTTTTTAATTTCTACCGGGCAGGGATGCTTTTCCCTATCGCATCTTGCAAACAATAAGGGCATCATAAAAGATAGTTCAGACACCAAATACAGGTTAAAAAAAAATCTTTATAACAAAAATTAGAGTTTCTACGCCAAAATAAGCAATTCTCCAAAATAAGCAATTTCGAAGACGAAATTTTCGGTGTACAAAATTGAAAGTCAACTTTTGGTCCTACTAAGCAAAATTACACTAAAGTTGGTGCACCAACTGACGTAATTCACTATTCTACTAAGAGTTTCAAATGTAAACTCGTGAGGCTTAGTGCCACTTAAACTTTTAAATTGTTGATAATTTAGACTTCTAGTATAACTGTAAGCACTTCATAGCTACATTTCGTGAGCAAATTTAAGCTTATAAAAAGTCAGATTTCGCAATTTTTGCAAGATTAGTTTCTTTTAGTTTAAAAATGCCAAAATATAAATAAATATGGCATGTTTCAAAAGTCCGGGAGCTTTTTAAAAAATTTATTGTAGCTAAACAAATAGCATTACGAAGTACATCACTTTACAGAGATGTAAGTGTTTTCAACAATACTCATTTTACAAACACTGTATGCGGGAACCATGTGTCATCCTACAAACATCGATGCAATAATCTAACTCTTGCCACACACGACACAAAGTGTCTTCCCAGCTTCACATGAGAAATGTCAACAACGACTGTGTGGCGTGCTTTTCATAAAAAATTAAACATGAAACGATACAAACAACAGTTAGTGCAAAAGTTATACCCTAAAGACAACTACCAGCGATTCCAGTTTTGATGTGCACTGCAGGACAAAGACGAAGCCTTTTGTGAATTCAATAATTTTTTCGGACGAGGCAAAATTTCATACAAATAAGAAGATAAACAGACACAATTGTAGAATCTGGGGAACAGAAAGCCCTTATAACATTGCTGAACACGAGCGAGATTCTCCAAAGGTCAATGTTTTTTTGTGCCATGTCTCACAAGAAACTTTATAGACCTTTCTTCTTTGAAGAACAATTTGTTACTGGAGAGTCCTTCCTTCAGATGTTGCAGACCTGGTTAATTCCATTGTTGCAAACTGAAGCAGAAAACTTTGTCCTTCAGTTAGATGGTGGACCCTCGCATTTTCACCATGATGTTGGGGCATATCTGAACTCAGAGCTACCTAATCGTTGGATTGGTCGTGGTGGAGCAACAGACCAGTGTCTACTAAAATGACCTCCTTAGGTCCACGAATATCACCCCTTGTGATTTCTTTTTATGGGGTTACGTAAAGGACCTTGTTTATGTTCCTCCTCTTCCAGGTGATGTTATGGAATTGAAAAGGAAAACTGAACAAGTAGCAGCCAAAGTTTCGGAAGACACTGTGCCGTGTATGGCAAGAGTTAGCTTATCGCGTGGACGTTTGTAGGATGATCACACATGGTTCCCACATACAGTGTTTGTAAAATGAGTGTTGTTGAAAAAATGTACAACTTTACTTTATAAAATGATGTACTTCGTTACTCTGTAATGTTACTCGGTTGCAATAAATTTTTTAAAGTGTTCCCGGATTTTTAAAACACGCTCCATTTAAGTAATTTTTTTAACATTTTTATTACTGGAAGAAAATGCCTACGATCAAAATAAATTTGCGGAAATAAATACCCGGTAAAGACTTTTATAAGCAAACAGTGCATAAAACTCAGATGGAGAAAACCCCTCAGTTAGCAATCTCTCAGAAGCAAAAATGCAGCAAAAGCGAACTGGAAATCGCAGATAAACAAACAAACAGCTTCGAAATAAACAGCCAGTTAATTAGAAAACCACTTTTGATTGATGAACGCACCAACACATCTTCAGAAAATCACATTTTACCCATTGATTAAACGAATAACCAGCAGAATAAACTCGGCTAAACGGAATTACTCATCATCAATCCTTCTCATGAAGAACTTTCCTCGAGTCACTCACTTTCCGAGCCAAATTAACCAGGAGGCAATTTTGCCCGGGGGTAGTCATTAATTGTTGCGCTTAGAGGAGGCTCGAAAACTCCAAAACTTATATTCCCCTTCTCCAGTAAAATTCATTAGATGATCACTGGGGTATAAGACTAATGAATGAAATGGGGAAGTGCAAACTCTCATGAGAAAACTTTAACTACTTAAACTTCGGGGAGTTGGTAAGAGATAGTACTAAGATTGAATGTTTAAGTTCTGAACAGTGATAAAGTAGTTTATTCTGCGGTAGGTGAAAATTTCGGGAGAAAATTAAAAACAGCTACAGTGTTTATTAATGCTAAATTAGGGAAGTTTAATACACACTTATGTATAATGTTTAACTAGCTAATTAATAATAAAAGCACGGAAATCCAGGTATAGTGGAAGCAACCGTTATATCACACCTGATGCAGAAGACAGGGTTGATGTGGTGTTATTTACTTAGTAATTAATTAACCTGGCTTGCTAAAATCTAGCATGCCAAGCACAAAAGCAAGATAAGAAATAACAAAGTGGTCAAGAACATTTTTTTTAATTTTATTTTTCTGTAAAATGAAAGAGAGAGCATTCATCGGTATGTAAGAATTTTATCTTTTATAACCTTTTATAACGTAGAGTATAATAACATTGTTGCGTGCGCACGGGTTCGTAACAGACTGAATGCACACAGAACCAGTGATGCTTCCCAGACGGTATACTGGTTATGGAAGTAAACCGCTGAGTTGGCTTCCGACCCAGGTATAGATATATCCATACAGAACTGGTTACCAACTCAGCGAGAGTTAACCACTAGCTGTCAGGTAGTAACCCCAGGCTGAGCAGACGACATTTAGAAAATGCAAAAAAGAAATATGCATGTGCATATAAGGCACTTGAAGAAGAATACAATCAAAATATATGTAAATACATATAAATACCAACTCAGATACAGATATATACATATATATTCCGAAACACACGTATATATATACATATATGTTCGGTATACACACATATATACATATATATTCCGAAACAAATAAAGGTATACGTACTCTCACTCATATTCATATATACATCTATACATACATATACGTTAAAGTTTACATGAAGCATGCCAATGAGGTTAGCGTGATCCTTAGTATAAATTAGGTACCGTAAATAAAAGATATAAACATGTACAGATACAATACAGCATAATGGTTAGGGAAGCCTACTGCAGTACCGAAAGGCCCGAGTTCGAATCCTGGGGAAGGCATGGATGTTTGTAAATGGATAGTGTCTTTGCGGATGGAGACACTCTAAATATATGGCACGCCTAAGATCCTCTCGTGTGGTTTGATGGTGGGGCAAAGGGGTGGGAGATCCTTGGACCACTCCACAAGGCTAGCTTCCTCAAAACTAGGGTGGAAGTAGTCCAAGTAGGCTCTGGCAAACATTCTTCAATGAATTACATAGACAAGACAACACAAAACCGATGGCAGCTCGATAAAATTTATTTTTAGCAAAAGTTACAGTTCCAGAAATTTCCACAAGAATACTCCTACAGCTCTTTTCAGTATCACAGAGCACAATCAGTAGTTATATTTCAAAATACGAAGAGCGTGAAACACAGCGCAATGCAAAACTCATCTAGAAAGGCACAGCTCCTACGGAGATTTCTCAATACTCTGAATTAAACAACTACTATTCAAAAACTGATGCTCTCGCCGGTTTTATACAGTTTTCCTTCGGTCGTCGAAAAACCTCTAATACCTTCTATTTCTCGAAATTACTGGAAGCGCATGAAAGCCGAATTACGGTTATAGGTGTATAAAGCATCAATTATATTTATTTAATTATAATATCCATGATAGTTATACAGGGATCGGACCAAAATGTCGCCTAAAGGTCGCTAAGTGTGCCGACTTCTGGTGATTTCTCGTGAAATTTGACAACAAAAATTAGTCGCCAGGACCGTTGCCAGCTTGGTAACATCTCGCCAATTTGGCCCGTTATTCTTATTTTTTCGGTAGAACATCTTCTCTTTGAAGTATTTCATGTAATACTATACACAAAATGCTATAATTTCACATATTTACAGATGTATACTATTCGCAACACTATTTAATAAAACTTACCGCCACAAAAATACATAGAATGAGCACAGGAAATGAGAATAAAATTCAAACCGGGAAGGGGGAGAAAGAAAGTGCACAGCCTTTTACTCTTTGAGAAGCAGGAAAAGGCAATTAACTTTTTCAGTAAAACTCTTGTTTTATTTACTATATTAGGTACTACAATGAACTTATTTGCCACAATTACACATATTTTGTCCAAGACGCGTGAAAAAAATGACCACTTTTCTGGTGGGTAGTATCAGTGACCACCGCCCACAGAACACATCCCTACAAATCAGTCTCTATGGTATGGTACTCCTGAAAACAGTTTTCGTTTCAAGCAGAATGGTGTGCTGCATTCCCATACTGTTCTTACAGGCTTTTTCTTGGTGCTACAGAGTGCACATCGTCATGATGTTGTCTTCGATGGCTGATGCTTATTTCCTTGAAGACGAATTGCTGCATCAACTACTAGCTTATGTTTCTTGATTGCCGTCTAGTGAGCTACAAGGGAAGTTCAGAAACGGTCAATCTTGAAAACCACTCACACGAGTGATTAAGACGTTCAACAGAGAGGTAACCACCGCCCTTCAAAGAGTTAATGAACAAAACATTCTGAGACAAATTCCGATACAAAGAGTTAATGAACAAAACATTCTGAGACAAATTCCGATAAATATTTATTTGTTCAAGTTAAATAAGTTTCGTAATTAATATTCCTCAGCATTATATATACCGGCTCATCGAGTAGCATGTAAAAGAAAAAAATCAACAATTCGAAAACTACAAAAAGCAGCAAGAAACGAGCCCTCCCCCCCAAAAAAAAACGTGATTTTGTTCCCCTTTTTAATAATGAAAGGTTTTATTCTCAGAAGAGTTACATTTTTCAAGTGGTGTTTCAGCTGTGTCAGAACTGGCGCAGCATAGTTCACAACGCAGCTATGCGATGCACAATGTGATGGCTGTCATTATTGACAATGGCCGCCCGACGTGGCTCAACAGTCTGTAAAGAATCGAAGACGATTCAGCTGTAATTCTTGTCACATGATGGTGAATAAACTTCTTTCAGTATGGCCAATGACATCGGCCGACCTCTGTACATCTCTCATTTCAGCAATAAATGCAATACTTCCGGCATTAAATTTGTTTCCTTATTAAAAAAAAAAAAAAAAAAGCTTTCTATGCATTTTTGTCAAAACCACATCGTGCTACTATTTATACCAATGGTGCTCAGCTTATTTTGTTCCATGTCACTCTTACCGTTGCTGCAACTTCCCTCCTCTCTTTTCCAAAACTAAAAAAATACATATATTTTATTAGCCCAGGAAGGATATTAGACTCTAAACAGCATTTTGCGTCGAATCACTAAAAATGGCTGTATCACTTTTCAGATCGTTGCCACCCAATATTATCGCCCTGTATTATAGTTAAAGAAATTAAATAATGAAGAATCTGCCTGAATGTTTGTTATGTTTTTCGCATTGTGAAGAAACAACGACACCTAGAGCCATCATATTTTGAATAGCGTATTCCTCCACCCGAACATGGGCACCTGGAAGCCCGAATCTTCAATTTCGAGTTTGTTTTATTATATGTTTCATGTTTTTTTTTAAAACTTTAAGGAATTTTTGATTAAGAAACTCAACGATTTCAAAGCGAGCTTCGGCAACACACTCTATAGAATAAAACATTTTTTACCTCCAGCGCGCGAAGCTGTCTATCGGCAATTCTAAGGATATGCTGTTTTTAAATACTTTTACCCCAAAGGAGTATGAGCCCAAATGTTCTCGAAACGTGTATGTATGTGTAAATGAGGGCGGGGGGGAAGAAAAGGGCTCCTTTGGGCGTGATAATACATCTGAAAGCTTTCAGTTTTTATTATTATTATTATTATTATTATTATTATTATTAATTTGATTATTTTTTACGTGCTTTTCTAAATTAAACAACACTGCTACTGTTCTACTGTACGAATAGAAATTAGTCATTTTATTAACTTATACTAAAATAAGGTTTAATAAACTGCAACTACATTGCAGTTTAAAAGCAATGCTCCTTCGAATATAATACTTCGCAATCCTTTTCGTTTCATTTCTAATGCTTCCTTGGATCCATTAATGTCAACAATAGAAATCATTCAATGGCAAATGATGTGGAACGCAAGGTCATGCTTCGTTTTGCTCAGTCAATCTTAAATATTTGCAACTGCTGGCATTAACCGAAGTACTTCACATTTTTTTTTCTCTCTCTCTCTCCCGTATTCGGAGATCTTAAGCTTTACCATCACGGCATTCTGGGAAAGAGAAATTCAGATAAAAAAAATGTTTGTCCAACGTAATGAACGAAAATATTACGCTAACGAGTGCAAGCTGAAGTTTAGAATTTTGTATAAGAAATTTAAACCTTTACGATAATTATGTAATATCTAATATCTTCAAAATCCGAATATCATACTGGAAAAGCAAAAAACACAGCAGATGCTAACATTTCTGAATAACCTACAGCTTCTCCGCTCCTTAAAAATAAGTAAATGTAAAATCGTATCATGATAGTTCTATCAAGAAATACTTCTAATTGGGTTTTCTTTCCATTTGGCGATCAAATTCGTACGTTTAACTCCCCAATTTGATTTGAAGTTCTATCATAGATTTTACTTCAAAATTTCAAAATAGCCGAAAAAATAACTAAATAAGTAAAAAATCTGAAAGGTTTCAAATTTTAAACTACATCCAGAGGGCTTTTTTTTTTTTTTTTTTTTCAAAACATTTTGTGCGTTGCCTTTATTTATTAAATATCACGTTCTTCGCACTTAAACCATAAAATTCAGTTCAAGAGCAATATCGCAAAATAATTTTAAATTGAGCATATCTTTAGAATTTCCGAAACACAGTCTCACGCGCTGGAGATAAAAATGCTTTTTCTGTACAACGTTGCCATTGCTAGCTTTGACATCCTTGAGTTTGTTAATCAAAAATTCATTAAAGATTTACAAAATATGAAATCGATAATAAAAAAAATTCCAAATTTCAAATTTGGGCTTTCACATGCCCATATTCGCAGTAGAATTACGTCATTCAAAATTCGATGGCTCTATGCTTTATCACAATGCGAGAAACATACATACATTTATGCAGATTCTTCCTTATTTAATTTCTTCAAATATAGTACAGGGTGATAATATTTTGTTGCAACAGTTTGAAAAGTGAAACGGACATTCAGAGTGATTCGATGCAAAATCGCAAAACGAAAACCGTAGTTCCTCAGGTACAATAGTCTTCCCTTTGAACTAACAATCTGAAAGCCTTCAGATTCTAAATTACGCCCAAAGGGGCGTTATTTAACGTTTCGTGTGTTACCTTTACATATTAAATATCCTGTTCTTCGTACTTAAACCACATAAAATTTAATTCAATTTAACAGCAATATCACAATCTTAAAAAACGTAAAACAGCATGTTTGTAGAATTTCCGATACACACACTCGCACGCTGGAGATATTCCCCCTCGGTACGGTGTTGCCATTGCTAGCTTTGAAATCCTTCAGTTTCTTAATGAAAAATTCTTTAATGTTTGGCAAAATATGAAATAAATTGTAGGGGTTTATATTTATTTTAAATAACCAATTTTATTTAATTTTAAGCTTTCCTATAATCTTTCATTCTCCCTAATTATCAACGTCAGAATATTCAAATTTGACAGCGCGCGTGAAGGAATGCAAATTCAGCCTGGAGGAGAAAAAGTTTAAATACCGAGTTTTAGAAGAAACGCTAGAGATAATTAGGCTGTTGCCGTCACCTCTGTTGCGTGAGCTTCTACTAACGGAGTTATTGCTGGTTTACGTGGTATAACAGCATTTTCCTTTGCCGGCACTAATTTCGACGCGGGTTTAAGAAACAGGAGTTATCTGAGCCCTGTAACTTAATTTTCTACTACTTATGAACATCTTCGAGTTTTTAGTTTAGTTCCGTGATTTCAGTTACCGCCCAAGGGAGGCGTAGTGTGTTAGCGTCGAGTTGACACATTGTAAATTTTAAAGAGTTAAATAAAGGGTACTTTTAACTTTTCTCCTGTGTACTTCTTACAAGAACTTGATAAACGTACGGTTAAGATACAATAACACGCCGAACAAATATTAATTTAGAAGTCAAACAACAAAAAGTCTTCTGTTGCCCAACATTGTTGGTCCGAAAATCACACTTTCAATTTTTCTGCTGCCAAAATTATTCAAAAAACATCTTCCATTGGTGAACTGGATTTTCTAGAGGCATTTCACATTCAAAAAAAATCTTTCTGTTCTAGTTAACGACCCTAATTCCAATCCACCTTTGCCTTCGGCCTCTAAAGAAATTATGTTTTAGTTCTGGTTTCATATACAGATGGCGCCAGTGGCTTATCTCCTGTCCAGGCTTTCTTATCATATCTAATCTTTATATCTTATCTCGTTCGTTTGGGCTTTTGCAGCTGAGGATGATGGTTCGGTAAAACCATCGAAACTAGTTCTGTGAAAATTTGAAAATATAACGTTGATTTTTGTTGTTTGACTTATAAATTAACACTGGTGCCTAAGCTTCGAGGAATCAGCCAGGAAAGTAAACTGTCTTATTTACACTTTCTAATCGAATTACAGCTCCGTTAACGCAAAAGATTCCAGGCGAACGGGCTCGCTGCATGAGCGCTTTCTCGTTTTCTTCTCTTAGAAGATTTCCCATGATGGCATCCCTTTCTTTAGGCAAATACTTTACTGTCAACTAAATCGAAATTGAACCGTATACAAGAAGCGCAACTTGTTGCTGATTTATTTGCTCAGTAAGGACGAAAAAGAATTTAAGCCTTCAGCTACTGGATGTCCAATAATTTGCACTGCATACATTGCTAAATAGTTATATCCAAAAAGCAAGGAAAGAATTACCAGTGACAGGGAGATCTGTCCATGAAAGCGATGCAGATGATGTCGTGAGGATCGGTTTCCCGCGGCGGTGTAACGTCTGTGGTGTGTTCGGTGTGGCGACGGCTGGAGGTGGCGGCGTAGGGGCAACGATCACGACGCAAGGGACGGTTGCACGAGAGGCGACTCTATAGTTGAGGACGTTGAAGATGGCCAACAGGACGTTGAAAAGCACAAACACGATGCCGAACAAGCGGCCTTCACTCCGAAGCCACATCCGCTCCTAGGAGAGAATACTAAAATTAGTGATCCATGCAGTTTATTTGGTATAAAAAATACATATTTCTCATATAAAAACAACTACATTAAGATACTATTTATACATGTCCCATTTATACGTCTTTCACATTTATTACCTGTCTCACTTATACGCCTTTTACATATATACCTTTTTACCTCTGTTGCAGTTAATTTCTATTCGTGTTAATAGTAAAATATTTCTTTCATACGGCACATAACTCTAGTTACACTTTTTACTGTTATAACTTATTCATCGAATTTTTTTTCGCGGCTCAAATAATTTCTGCGAGTGAACGAGATAAACAGAAGTAATATTAGATAATAATTAGCAAATATTAGTAAAAAACAAAATAAATGCAAAAGTTTAGTGAAGCACCGTTTGTACGTTTCTTATTACATTTATGCGTACTCTCATCTTTGTTCCAATTCATTTTTGTTCACGTCAATCATAAATTTTCATGTTAATGATTTTTTTTATTTATATGACGCTGAACTTCGATTATACGTCGTTATTCCTCTGACTAAGTCATTAGTATTTCTTTCGTAGATCGGCGTTTTTTCGGATTTCCTAACTTTTTCTATTTACCTAACACTTGTTGTTGTTCCTTATGCTCACTTGCTGACGTAGTCAGCCCAAGCCCACCAAATGCCTCGTGGCAAGGAGCGCAAGAATACGCCTGGGTGGGGGCGGCCCAAGTGTATTCACCCTTTTTCCTTACTGCCAACCATTTGAGAGGATTTTCTGCTCGCCATGTATTTTGAGAGTCCCCTTGCTGCAGAGACACTGTACACTTAAAAACATCAATGCCTTCTCCGGAATTCGAACCCGGCACATAGGCACGGCAATGACCGTCACAGCTGTTTGGAAACTGGCTATTTGCAAGACCGCGTAGAAGATAAATTAAAGAACTTATCACTCATTTAACGGTATTACTGGTCAAGACACATAAATGTTAAAAGACATAGTAGCATAACGTAACGTCGTAAGCAATTACCGCTTTCTCTTTTAAGTTTCTTTCATGGTGCATCTGATAGCACTTTCAGCTAACAAGTGGCAGATCCCTGTTTCGAACTCTAGCGTGGATGCAGTTAAATGTTTTTTGTGTGTCTTAAAAAAATTATCACAGTAAATTTTTACTGGGAGTGGACTAATTTAATTGTGGATTAACTGAGTTTTTTTTTTTTTTTTTTTTTTTTTTTTTAGCAGCTTAAAAGAGGCTACCAGTCTTGAAATACGATTCTGCGTTGCTTCACCACTATAAACATCGTATCATTTTTCAGACTGTTGCCATTCAATATTATCGACCTGCACTATGTTTAAAGAAATTAAACGACGGATAATCTGCATGCATGTATGCGTTCTTCGCATTGTGAAAATCAACGGTACCTAGAGCAATGGAATTTACAACGTAATACTCCACCCAAAAAGGTGCACCTGGAAACTCGAATTTTTAATTTCGAGTTTGTTTTATTATTTGCTTCATAGTTTGTAAAACTTTAATGAATTTTTGATTAACAAACTCAACGATCTGAAAGACAGCAGTGGCAACACTGTGCGAAATAAAAGATTTTTATCTCTAGCGTGTGGGAAACTGTCTATCCGGAATTCTAAAGTCGTGCTGTTTTTTAATATTTTGTGTTTTGCTTTGTAATTGCGGCAATTCTAAACATAACACTGCATCGGCAATTCTAAACATATGCTGCTAAGCTGTCTGTCACAAAATTTTTTTAAAATTTTGCTGCCGAATTGCATTATGACGTAACCATGAAGAAAACGATGCTTATAATAAAGCTAAAAAGACAAAGGGAAAAAAAAATGGTTAGCAGGAATGAGTGCAACGGCAGACTGGTTAAACTGCGAGCTCAACAAGAGCGTAAGAAAACCTTAATAAACTCTTTTGAGTTGCCATTAAAACCGGAAACCTTTCAGATTTTTTTTAATTATTATTATTGTGAAACAATTAAAAATTACAATTCGCGGAAAACAGAACAGCCAACGGAAAATTAACACTGAAAAGTAAAATGCATGGGATAATAGCAGTGTTAGCAAATTACGTAATATGATTTAGAGTTGTTTTTATTCACAACAGTACGAATTTAATTGTACTTAATCCTGGATATTGTTCTATTAAAAAAGAAAGAAAGAAAGAGAAGTTCTAACCGAGTTTATTAAACGAGTTTGAACTCAAGATGCTCTATAGTCTATATATTTATGTAAATATTCTTTAACGCAATTAAAACACTTCCTTCATATTCACTATGTTGTTTGCCGCCGAAAGAGGGCGCTGCTGTTTCTCATAAAACATTAAAAATAATTTATTTCTACTTTTAAATAAGAGAAGTTTTTCATGAATTTGTTTCAGAGATGTGGCAACACGCTATTATTTTTACTACAATTGTGTTCTGAAATGTAATGTTATGTTCCCTTTGCATCTTGTATCTTGGAGCAAAGTAAAATATTTATGTTATTTATTGTAAAGAGTTTGATTTTCACAACCCTGTATAAAGAGGTGAACACTTGCGTTATTTACAGTACGTTCTTTTTGTTTTGAATACGAATTTAGTTTTCGAGACCATATAACTGCATCCTCCAGATTAAACTTGCTTGTTAATGCATGCAAATTTTTCAGAATTTTTTTTTTTTAATTATAATATAGTTTACTATTTCCTATTAAAAAAAAAAGAAAGAAAGAGAAGTTCTAACCGAGTTTATTAAACGAGTTTGAACTCAAGATGCTCTTCAAGTTCTCATGTAAATATTCTTTAACGCAATTAATTCACTTTCTTCATATTCACTATGTTGTTTGCCACCGAAAGAGGGTGCTGCTGTTTCTCATAAAACATTTAAAATAATTTATTTCTACTTTTAAATAAGAGAAGTTTTTCTTGATTTTGTTTCAGAGATGTGGCAATATGTTATTATTTTTACTACAATTGTGTTCTGAAATGTAATGTTATATTCCCTTTGCATTTTGTATGTTGGAGCAAAGTAAAATATTTATGTTATTCATTGTAAAGAGTTTGATTTTCACAACCCTGTATAAAGAAGTGAGCACTTCCGTTATTTACGGTACGTTCTTTTTGTTTTGAATATGAATTTAGTTTTCGAGACCATATAACTGCATCCTTCAGATTAAAATTGCTTGTAAAATGCAGGCAAATTGTTCAGTTTATTCCTATTTCCTGTGCGTGTGTTTATAATTAACCTCGGATTAACCGTAACTTTTATTTAACCGTGGATTACTTTGTGTCATTAGAGCTCAGAAAATCTGCAAAAACTCCGCTAAACATATTTCCTAACTTTAGCGTGACATTAGAACTTAAATGGTCGACTAATAGTGTGTTTCTAATGTTTAAATTCCAAGAATTTCAGAAACAACGCAAATGCAAATTAAACATCAACAACTATACACTTTCATTCATTGCGAACAGCTGGAACATTGGACGCCGTTAAAAATGGATACGAAAAAAGCGTTCAAAGAGTCACAGGAAGTGCGCCGCAATGATCTCGGGAAGGAACTCTGGGATTACGCATCAGATCCTTCATAATCCTTCTAAAACTCATTTTAATGGTCCGTTCACCTCGGCGATGAAGCCAGACATTACAAGAGGACCAGACAACAATTATAATTTAATGCTGCTTCTCGGCGAAAAAGGCTTAACAGTCCAATGGGACAGGAAAATCTCTACTTAATAGCTTCCACAGAAAAGAACACATGATAATGCATGATTTAATAGAGGAATGAATGAGTTAATATTACACTGGGAAAACGATACAATCTCAAACAAGCACAAAAATAAAATTATAAATTATTTGAAAGATGTCAGTTGATTGTATTATATTCAGTTCAGTATATAATTAAAAATAAAATAAAGATTATAAATTATTCATTTGATCTAAATGTTTCAATAAGAGTTTCATATGTAAATATCAATTTTCGCGGTCAGAAAAAATACTTACTCGTCTTGCCCATCTTCGAATGTTCATGATGCAAGACTGTAAGAAAACTGCTCAAGCTTCCTTCTCATATGTGTAAATGATTTAAATTGGCCAAAACCGTGTTTTCAGTAATCGAAAGTTATACTGTAAGACGCAATCCTAAACTTCACCGAATTTTCTGCTGCTAAACTATTTACCTTTGAAACCCAGGCTCCAGTTCTTTTAATAAAGAAACATTACACACCGAGGATTCCCAAAATAAAAGACTTTTTTTATTTACAGCATATGTTCTGCCAAGAAAGTTGAAAGAATCTAGTATTAAGCATTACGTAAATTTAAAGAATATTCTTTTTAGAAGAACAATACACTGAAATTAAATACTGTTGCCACTCACAAAGTATACTAATAAAATATCGTTAGTATTTATGTAAAGCCAACATGCTTTTATTAAATAAATATAATCAGAGGATAACAAATACGGTAACTGTCAAACTGCAAAGCAAAAGCCCACTCTAAAAGCTGAAATGTGATATATCTTTTTACATAATTTGGAAATATATTAGTTTATGCTCATTGCAAAACCGATTTCAAATTAATAACAAAAATAAATAAATAAATAAACTTAAAAAATGCGCTTTTGCGGCACCAAAAGCTCGTGGAATAAAATACATTTTATAACATTTCGCAAAAATACATTTTATCATTTCTTTAAGGTCCTTAATGATCGAAGTAACGTGCAAAAAATTATTCGTAATTTTTAGCCCAAAAGGGAAGTAACGTGCAAAAAAAATAGATTTCGCAATTCTTAGCCCAAAAGCGCAATTTGCCCAGAAGGACTATATATAATCTGAAAACATAAAGGTTGTTTTTTTTTTACAATTTTTTTTAAATTTAAAAATTCTCAAAACACAAATCTTGTCATTTGCAACATTTTTGTAACTAGAAGTTTATGTCTACGACAAACGGTCGCGAAAATAAACTTTTGAGGGTATGGGTGCGTTCTTTTTACATTTACTTTTATACTTTTTTACGTCTCATTTTTCATACAATACAATTTTTAAACAATTCGTCTTTTAAGCCATGTACGGGGTGTATGTATATATATATATATTTGGTACTGCCGATTGCAATAAAAAGGGAGGTGCACAACTAAATGTTATAGCAGCCCCAGATATAAAATTTCAATGTTCTACCGCAAATCGTTTTTGAGTTACAGGAGACACATACGTACGTACGTTCAAACGTCAGGAAAGATCTATTTTTAATCCACTTTAAATCTGTTTTGGAAACACAAAAATCTTTTATTCTGTCCATACGTACAGAAGTCACGCAAAAAAATGGTCGATATTGATTTGGGAATGGTCAAAATGAATATTTCCATTGACATATTACACATGAAATTGTTGTCGACTACAATAATTCCTTTACGTCGTACAAAGTAAAAAGAGAAAAATACGCGAGGAAATACGGTACATGTATCGGTAAAATATGTCCAATCGTGAACGACTAAATATCCAAAAGCAAAAAGACGAATTAAAGCAGCATATACATTATATTATGTAAGTTAAATCATTTGACCTAAAAAAATGGCACACACTGTTTGATTTACAGCAATAAGGGAAGCCTCCACCGGCACGCCAAAAAAATCCATCACTGACAAGAACAATGGACTATTCCAAATGTATCATAAACGAAAAGTAACCGACGAACATTTCGAATAATCGAGGTTTTTTCGGGCTGTCATAAATTCGAAGACAGCTGGTGCTATTTTGCTTTGTGCATTCAGGGACGATACTTAATAGCAAACCTCCCGTTTCCGGTTGTTCACGATGCAGGAATCAGCTGACACAGCTGAAAGCCTAGTATCGAAAAACGTCATTAAGCATAAATCTCGCGCAGCACCGCAATTGTAACGTCACACACGACGAACACGTGAGTTGAAATGGGGTTGGTCTCAGTTTCGGTCGCTGATGATGCAATGATATTGAAATGTTGAAATTTCTCACGTTACAAAATCCTCACAGTTTTAACGATGAATAAAATACACGAAAGCGAAAGTCAGTGTTTGTTCCATGCCAGTATCAAAATTTTTATAAATACAATGAGTTATCTCCAAGAGATCACCTCCTTAATCTATCTACTGCTGAAAGCGACCGGTAGCTCTGAGAAAGTGCTGAAGATTTATATGAAGCATCATCTCGTTTAAAACGATCACCTCCACAAAAGACTACCTGGAATCATAGATAGTGGCTTTTATAGATGATTCAGTAAATATGAATTGGATGTACTGTAGTATACAGGGGGTCCCAAAAACATTGACCTCGGCTTTTATTCCTTAAATATGATCATAGACATATAATATAAATTACAAAGTCACGTACAAAACGGTACAGAATTTTATGAAATCAATTAAAATTTTCAGGGAATTAAACTTAAAGAAATACAAAATTTACATTTTTGTATGGCCCCCTGTACAGAAAATTCTCAATTAGCAAATTGTGCCTCATACACCCAGTACATGCACAAAAAAAAATTCAGCATTTTATCATAAAAATTCGCAGAATATGTTTAAACAAAGTCGGTGAGGGGTTAATCATAAATTAAAATGGAAATGCTTACAGGTAGATTCAGATGACCAGATGCAGAAATGCATCATAAGCATAGAAAATACGCCTCTTTATTTACAAATTTACAAAACTATGCTTCCGGAAATTCATATCCAGGCGTAGAAAAGTCAGCATTTATGTTTTTTCATACCTCTGCGACTTTTTGTGATAAAATGCTGAAATTTTGTACACAACCTTATTACTGTATGAGCCACATTTTGCTAATTGAGAAATTTTCTCTACGGGGGGCCATATAAAAATGTAAATTTTGTATTTCTTTAAATTTAATTCCTTGAAAATTTTAAATGACTTCGTACAATTTTGGATCTTGTTTTGCGTGATTTTGTAATTTATAATATTATCATGCAGCCAGCTTATTAGCCTGTGATCGAAGCCAGGTCGAACTATGAGCATTTAGTGTTTCTGTGGAGCAAAATGACCAGTTTGTTATGAATTATTGTCCACAACACTTGAATTCGGGCGCCACTCGTAGTATTTTGAAGGTTTCGAACCAGGAATCATGAAAAATCAGCTATACCCTCCCTGGGATTCGAATTACGGATCTTCCGCTTACAAGTCGGACGTGCTTCCAATTTCACCGCAAAAGCAGGAGACCATTCTTTGCAATTACGAACTTTTATCTTGCATAACGTGTACACGCCAGGCCTTCTAATCACTGAAATTAATTTTTTATAAAATGTCTTGGACGGGGACGTCTACAAAAAATATTCAAGGGGGGGCGGAGGCGGCGAGGGGAACTGGAGATAAATAATTACATTGCTAAACTTCTATTTAAATTTTTATTTTGGGAGATATCGCAAGAAGATTATAGAATATAGTATTACATCAATACGACAACACGTGTATTATTATTTAAAGCGTATCATATATGTATAAATGTGTGTGTATGTAACATAAAAGAATATGTAAAAGTTATATTATAATTTAAATTAGAAATAGCTCCTTAATGCTTAATTTAGTATTTGGATCAATATTCTTAGCAATCAAAATTATTGCTATTGAGTCAACATTCTACGTTCTATGCCTTCGTTGTTCGACGCCGTCACTACTGCAGGCTTTTATATTACAAACACATATATAATATATATGTTACGGTGAAACACTGAAATCTGGAGAATGTCGACTTTCACCGGTGAATGTCAACATTCCCATAGTCGCTTGGTGTATGTCCGAAATATTTTCCAAATACTCTTATTTCTGACTTACACCGGTAAATGTCGACATTCATTATGTAATGGTGAATGTTGAACATATAAGAATATTAGATTTTCTTCTCCGTAATTCAGTCGCAAAAAAAAACGCACTTGAAATTTAAAATAAGAACGTAAGAATATAAGAAATTAAAACACACAGTACATTCAAAATGAGAAAGGAAAATAATAGAAGTTAAAAACTTTCTAAATTATGTGATTCAAATCTTATTTATTGCAACTACTTAAACTATTATGACACTTTGAATTGCACAAGAGACCCTTGCTTTTACAACTGCATTTATTTGTGGAACACTTCCTTTTGCAATAGCAGCGTGTACATATACACGACCTATACCAGAGCCACTCTTTTCGACCTACACCAGAGCATATCTGTCATTGTCGACATACACCGGTGAGAGTCCGAATGTACAAGAATGTAATGCAATATTCGATCTTTCACCGACGTATTTGGTGAATGTTGACATTCTTCGGTGAAAGTCGACATTTTCCAATTTCGGTCTTTCACAATAACATATACGTAAACACAACAAAAAAATATATATATATAAATATATAAGTAAAAAATATAATTATTCCATGAATTTTCGCACATTATATCGCAAACAACTGATCAGTAAATACATATAGAAAGAAATTTAGAACCAGTTTTTCACAAACACCAAAAAATGAAATTCAAATAAATAAATTCCAAAAAAATTCTATAAATGTAAAACTAGAATTTTGTAAATGTTAAAAATTAAAATTAAAATAAACCATCACAAGCTCTTCTTTCGTGTTCTTTTTTTTTACTTTATTAGCCCAAGGAACAATTTGCTCAGAAGGGCTATTAATTTCGTTTTGGCATTTTGTGTCAAAAACTTTAAAGGTTTGGATCACTTTTCAAATTGGCCGACCAGCGGCCGAGCGGTAAAGTCGCTGAACACTGGTAGTTCGGTCCGAGGCTCGAATCCGGCGAACGGGCTGGCTGCATGGGTGTTTTCGTGGTTTTCCCCATGTGTAACGCGTATACGAGCCAGTTTCCCTTAGAAAGTCATATTTTGTAAAGCAATTATGAGTTTTTGATTAAAAAACTCAACGATTTCAAAGCGAGCAATGGCAACACGGTAAAAAAAAAAAAAAATTATCTCGAGCGCGCTAGACCGTGTATCGGAATTTCTAAGGATATGCGTTTTTAAAATTATTTTGCGATATTGCTATTGAATTGAATTTTGCGGTTTAAGTGCGAAGAACATGATATTTAATAAATCAAGGTAACAAGAAACGTTAAAAAAAAACGCCCCCTTGGGCGTAATATAAAATTTGAAGGCTTTCACATTTTATTATTATTATTATTATTTTGTTTTTTATTTTTCTTGTGATGGTTTATTTTAATTTGCTTTTAACATTTATAGAATTCTAATTCTACATTTATAGGATTTGTTTTTTATTTTGTTTAATTTCATTTTTTGGTCTTTGTGAAAAACTGGTTCTAAAATTCGTCTTTCTTTCTATATATAACACTTTCAGTATTCAATTTCAGGTAATGTCTTCCATCTGCGCCCCTCACCCTGCCCCGGGAAAGCCAATGGTCGGAGATTCTCATTCCTAAAATATGGTAACCCTATCCATAAAGAAAAAAATGAAACATTTTGTTTAATAAAAAAAAGAAAAAATGTCTCTCCGAAAAAAATATGTTTGAAAAATGACTTTGCAATGTTAATTAAGTCATGCGACATTTGAAATTTCTTTTGGAAGGGTGGGAAAAAATAAGTGACATCACGGAAAAAAAAAAAAACAGAGGAGATTAGGAATTACGCTTTTTAGAATCTATCTGCGACAGAATCTACAAATGATGCAACTCATTTCAAAAAGGGCGCGATGCACATTCCTTTTCTTACCGGAAATGTTTCGAGAATAAATAAACAGTACATCCCTTCCATCGTCTGAAGAATTCCATTCTTCCTGAATACGCATATTAATCTACAGATGACACCGAGTGTGAAGGATCTAACAAGGTATACATTACCAGCAGCTCTATTTTTAATCTACTTTCGACCTACCCAAAATGCATCGCTCGACGACGTTATTTATAATCGCGAAAAACAAATTCATATGAGATAATCTAGGAAGTCTGAGAACCCGAAATAAACACAAAACAATTCATTTATATGATAGGCTTATCCTAATAAACAGGGCGTTTATGCGATTTTAGAACGATTAGGTAGTTTAATTAATGTTTAAAACGTGAAGAGTATTTTTTTTTTTTTTAAATGTTCGATCTGATAGTCTTTTTTCTAGGCTGTCTGCATTGTGAGTCGTAGGCAGGCTAGTACTTAGAGCTCTTTTTCAAGATACCAGAGGTATCATAGTCCATAGGCGAAGCGTCAAAGGACTTCGCAGACATATTCTGAAAAGATATACAGGGTGATCCAAAATTCTGCTAACTTTTGAAAACTCAAAAATTTACTGAATAGTGTAGGTAGAGAGATAAAAGCTGACACACATACTTGAAATGTCATGGGGTTTTACTGAAAGCCACAAAAGTGCTTAAAATGGCCAATAGATGGCGCTTCATATGATAACAAAAGCAATAATTAGGGTAACAATTGATTTTTAGCAAACACTACAACACATTTTAGTAAACAAATGTTCAACAAACATTACAAGTTGTGTTGTTAAACATTGTTGTAGTGTTTGATGTTGTGCTGTAGTGTTCGCTGTTGTACAAACACTACAACACATTTTAGCAAACAAATGTTCAACAATACCTGTAGTTGAGGTACAGTGTTGCGAACAGCATTGTACAGCATATCTGTAAGTATGATGAGAAACTGCCATCGGATGTTGTCTTTTAGCATCCCTATTGCGGTCGGACGATCGTGGTAGGCTTGCAATTCCAAGTAACCCCACAACCAATAATCACAGAAATCTGGGGATCCGAGAGGCCCAGCATGACCGAAGTGGCGGCTCAGCACGCGATTTCACCAAAGAATATGTGCAAGAGATCTGTCACACACGTAGCAATATGGGGTGGAGCGCCATCCTGCAAAAAAGTGATACCTTCCAACAGGTGTTTATCAACCAAATTAGGGATGATGCGATTCTGTAACTATCCGCTTACCTACCACCCGTCACACTGACAGTTTGAATAGCTGAATCACGCATTTCCCCGAAGAAAAGAGGTCAGATCACGACTGATGTGACAAATCCACATCATACAGCGACCAATACCCGGAGGCGAGGATAGAAAAGTGACAAGTCATGAAGGGACTGTTTCCTCCTCTCACCATAGCTTATTTCTTGCACAATTCTCATGCGATGTCACTGACATTTTGCTGCCTAGCGCCACATGCTGGCTTTTTTGGGGGGGGAGCATTTTTTTTTTCTTTCAATAAACCCCATGTCATTTCAAGTGTGTCAATTCGTATCTCTGTACCTACATTATTCCGTGAATTATACAATTTTCAAATATTAAGGTACTTTTGGATCACCCTGTATATGCAATACCTGCATCAGTCTTTATTTTTTCAAGAAATGTAATGGTACTTTTCGAAATATAACTTGTCGCTTTGGCTTGATGAAGTTTCACTCTTTGATAGTCAATGGGTTAAAGAAATGGAATTTCTTCTATAAATATCGGACATTAAACTTGATAGCACGTTGAGGTGATTTTAGCATTTTTCGTACTCATTACATTTTTAATTTTCCGTAGCAAGAGAATCTTGAGACAGTCGCAAACCCCTTATCGAAATCTTCTTTGCGTTGACGGAGCTAGGTTTGTACATTTTTTTCTCTTCGTTTTCGATAATAAATATACTTCGTTGCGGTCACTTAGGTAAACCCTGTAAGCATTATAATGTATTTCCATTCATTTCAAGCTAAATAGCTTTCATACAGAGCTCTACAAATTGCTCTGCGTTGAACCCCGGCAAAAGCTAATGAACATTATGTTATTTAGCTTTTTGCAAGTTAACCTCGATTCATTATTTTATTCATTGTTGCCACAGTTTGCGATTGATTTCTGCGTCGGTGCATTTTCTTTTGTTACCAACGATTTAACTTTAGAACTATTAGAAGCAATACACACCTTTTTCAGGTATTTGTTTGGAGTCTTCTTTCCACTGGAAGTAATGGCTGAGTATTTTTCCTTTTCCGATTAACAGAGTTCCTTATTTTTCACTTAGAAATTTTAATACCATGCATTTCACAACATTTTTGAGTTAAGGAACGGAACAGGAATATTTCTCTTCAGAAAGAGCAAAAATCTGTCCTTCAATCCCCAGCTTGTTTACATGCGACATTTTGAAAGAAGAATAAATTTAAAAGTTGCAGACGATATCTCTCATTTTAAATAACAAACTATTGCCAGAAATTTTTTCTACAAAACATTTGCTTTTATTATTATTATTATTATTCATCGAAATCGTTCTAAAAATGTGTAAACATTCTGTATTTTTGTGCTCAAACCAGGGCAATTTTGAGAAAATACTCAAAACATAAAATAAAACCTACTAGATAAGACTCGCGCAGGGACATCGTCTTAGGTAAAGCGGCCCATGGGACTTTAATGTTAAGTACTTAATCTGGAAAAAAATTATTATTTTTCAACTCATTCTTACAGTGAAATCCTTATTATTTCTTTAACTAGACAGCTTCACATTGGATCGTGGATCTTATTTAAACAAAAATTTAAAATAGTATTATTTAAACATTTAAAACAAAATTAATTGCGCGCTATCGTGCCAATTTTCTGTCTCTGCATGCTGTCAAATACGGGCTTCATTAACAAACGTTTTTACAAGGTCAAAGGCAAAAACATTTTCCCTTTTTGTCTTGCCCCAACTAGAAGAAGAGCTGTTAAATGTTTCCCTATCTAGACAGTGCGTCCTTATTGCATCAGCTGGAAAGGCTCGTTTCTTCATTTAAGTTGGAGCAATTTATTAATACGCTTTAGGCATTATTATTACGCAAAGGGGAGTTTTCTGCTGCAAAGTTTACATTGTATTGTACATTTTAGTATAAAATTATTTAGTTTTATTAGAAATTTTTAAATTTAAAACGGTTTTGTTTTAAAGATATTTATTCTCATTTATCTGGGTTCTTTGCTTTATTCTGTATGATGATGAAACCTTTTTTTTTTTTTTTAATTTAAGAAATTTAATGAATAACTGAAAATGAATCAAAGTGGCTGTGAAAGGATTTAATTAAAAAAGTGATTAGATTTTGATCGTCCTTTGAAAAATAAAAATTACTTAAAAATAATGGAACTTTATGGGTAATGTAAAAAAAAAAAATGAATTAGGAGAGGCAAGAAAACTAGCTCATCAATACTTATGGTGTTAATGAAAGGTTTAAGTTGTAAGTTATGAACTTAACAACTCCTATGCGCTATCAATAACTGTCATTTCGCTTGTATGCGCTAAAGTCAAACCTTTCACACTCGGCGCATATTCGAGAGGTCCAGGTTCGAGTCCCGGCGAGGGCACTGCACATTTTTCATACTTCCTGCTTCCTAATAACCTAATGACAGTTATTCTTTGTCGAAATCGTTCTAAAAATGTATAAACACTCTGTATTTTTTGTTCAAACCGGAGCAATTTTGAGAAAATTCTTAAAAACAGAAAATAGAACCTACTAGTTAACCTTGAGTTAAAATGAGTAATTACTCTGACTCTAGCTTAAACATTTTAGAAATTATCTTTAATTAAGTTTAAAAAAATAATTGAAATATTCTGTAATAAGTCAAATAATTTTAACTGTACGTTATTTTTCTACTTTGGAAAAAAAAAAAAAAAAAAAAAAAAGAAGAAGAAGAAAGTTAAAAATAGTAATTTGTTTATATATAATTTGGGACTGTTGGTAGTACGAATCACAACATTACGTGGATGACAAATAACTTATTTTACTTAAGATATTATAAATATTTGGAATGTAAAATAAAAGCAGCAAAAAGCTATCACAGAACTATCGAAATAAATATACAAAATTGCGAGCTCAAGAGCCAGTTAAAAATACTCATCTTTAAAATGATTATTTTAATGGATGTATTGAGATATTTTGACATTTTGAAGGCACCTGACTCCTTCAGTTACTTATCACTCTTTATATGTTAACAGACACATAATTTAATTATTTTTAAAAATTTATATTTGCAAGGATTTATTTATTTTTTTATCTGATAAGTTATTTTACGTTAAGTAGCTTTACTGTCATTCTCCTTTTCCGTTTTCCTGCTAGAATGCTAAATTTAGTTCGACCGCATTTAAATGAGTAGAAAGAGATAGTACTTAAAGGAACTATGCTAAGCAAACCTGGTGTGTCCAAACACCATTCCACCGAGGTAGGTAGGTTTCAGATCGAATAATCAGAGCGTGTTCCTCCTGCTGGAGGCCACGTTACTAGTTGAAACTCTTCGATAGTACTCTGTCTGCGGCGTTGCATTATGCCAACTTATGCCTTATTCATTCTGTGTAGCCTTTGGCTAACTTATGATTTAACGTAGCTTCAATTTGAATCCATTACTTTTGAGTTACGCCATAAATGCTGGCTGTTTCGTAAGCACAAAGTGGTGCCTTTTATTAAATTACTGAGTTTTAATAAGAAGGTATTTTACCCCCTTGTAACGTTCTCTGTCTTCTTACTGGACATAGCGATAAGCCGCTCATATTCAACTTGCGTCTGGTTTCAGTGCATGTTTCCCAAGATGGTGAGACTCTACAAATTTTGCAGTCCAGTAGCCTAAAGTTTTGGAAAGTTAATTAATAATCCAAGTCTCTGTCCCAAGTTGTCGGAAGATAATCAAGATGTGGTTTTGTGCAGAACTGCTACTAAACTATACAAACTACTATTTACACATCCAGTAATGAATGTTTCTTTTGCGCAAGTGTACCAATTTTTTGATTCGGGAGCAAAAGCCACTAAACCAATATTTTTTAAAATTTTCAGAAACTCGTGCTAGCTAGGAGGTAATATACGTGAAATGTAAATTATTGTTTATTCATTTCCGATTTTTAAAATGTGCGCAAATGTTAACTACAATGAACCCTCTCTAAAGTGACCATCAACGGTTTCAGACAATTCTGCTTTTCTGCTGAGGTGGTCGTTTTAGAGAAATTAAACTCAAATGCGGGCATTTATTTATGTTGTCGGAAGTGCTTTCAGGATCCGTTTAACGTTACCTGCCCTTTTGCACATTGTAATTGATTAGAATGCATTCAGTCAGGCAAATTTATCTTTAAAGCTGTCCTTCTGAAAACTACGTTTTCCTTCTAAAACTCTTTACCTTACTGCCAGCGGGACGTCACGAAGAAAAGCAATGCCAAAAAGCTGAGTAAAAATGACAAAAATTCCTTTCACGTAGAGGATCTAATCCTGCAAGAGAAGCGAAAAATTACACAACACTCAGTGTGGTCGACAATTTCTTCTGCTACACGTAGCATCATAATTTGTGTCCTTATTACAAGTATTTGTTTTCTAGGGCCTCTTCACTCCGAAGGCAATATCGTCCAGAAGAAGCATAAGAACTGCTGACTATGCGAGATTGGCATAGAAATAAAAAAAAAAGAAAATGCATAGCCAACCTCCCCTCCCCCCAAAAAAAAAAAAATAAAAATGCTGGAAGAATTGTTAACCATGGAACATGGAAAGAATTATTAACCAGAAAAATTTACTCTTGGTTTCCTTTCTCATAAAGAAAAATGTTTAATACAAGATTTTGTTCTAAAAAGAATGCTTTAAAAGTACAGTCAAATCTCGATTAACCGCGCTACCCATTAACTGAGGCCAGTTTAAATAGTTTTTAGCGGAATAATGGAAAAATTACTATTATAAATCAAAAGCGTAAAACAAAACTGCCTACGAAAAATACAAAAAAAAAAAAATTATTATCCACAAATAGAATGTAATTTATTTGAATATATATTTGAATAATGATAAAGCACTCCAGGGCTATCTGCCTAAGCGGAGGAATGCTTTCGTGGAGAACTTTCTAAGGGAAATGGCTCGTATACACGTTACACATGTTGAGAAACACAAAAAAACGCCCATGCAGTCATACGGTTCGCGGGATTCGAACCTCGAACCAAACTACCAGCATTCAGCAACTTTACCGCTCGGCCGTTGGTGGATCAGTACGCAATTTAACTGCACACAACCCGAAATATACAGGATCTCTCACTCAAAAGGGGCCTGGGGAAAAGTGTGATAAGAAACTTATAACAAGAGGAAACGAAGCCAAAATTTTGCATGATACGCCTTTATGTTTGAGAAATAAAAAGTACAAGAGGTACTAGAAGTGACCTCCCCACCTGTATACACATTCCTACACGGCGCTGCATTTTCGTGTATGTTGCTGCCAGAGTACACGTGGTACAGTGATGAAGTGGAGTTCCACTTGTCAGAATAACCTAAACTAACAAAACACATGTTAATGGAGTAGTGACAACCAGCATGCATTTGTCGAGGAACCTCTTCATTTGCAAATGATGGACCTGTTCTGTGCATTATCAGATCTGGCCCATCATCTGTCAATGAAGAGCGCCATCATCTGGGCCACTGTTTTTGACACTACTATCACCAGTAAAGCGTACCAGGCACTATTTCATCAATTTGTGAATCAGTCGGTGATGAAAAGCTGACACTTGCCTGGTAGCTGCAAGATGGGGCAACACGCCACACGTCAATAGTGAGTATGACTGCGGTGAAATCATTTTTCCAGACTTGAACTCCCTTGACTTTTTTCTATGGAGTTGCCGTAAAGGTAATGCATAGAAGCACAAGCCACGCACCATCGACGAATTGCGTCAGAACATCCGCAGTGAAATCCAGGCAATGAGAATATCCTAGTTGACCAATGCTCTGGCAGCAACATATACGAACATGGCCACTGCCGTACTGAACTGTGTGTACAGATAGGGGGAAGGGGAACCACTTCCAGCATCTCTTGTAATGTCCTTTCATTTTTCAAATATAAAGAATTCATGTAAAAATATAGCTTCATTTAATCGTGTTATAAGATTTTTATCACACTTTTCCTGGGGCCCTTTGTGGGACACCCTGTATGAACAACGTTGAATTCTCCGTTAAAAGTAAATTGCTCAATCCTAAAGATAAACCAGAAGTACAGTCATTCACATTTACTTCTATAAAAATATTACAAAAATAACGTAAACAAAACAAAAAATGTTTTGCTTCGTCTTTTGTTCTGAATGATTTAATTTACGGTACCAAATGAGATTATTCTTCATATTAAACTAGTTAGAAATACAGATTAATTGTGAATAGCATTTTTCTGTTAATTATAACAGGGGTTATATAACTGTTTCTTGTGCTGTTTTAACTGCCCTTGGATTAACCCTAGACATCTTCCCCCAAAACACTTCATTAAATCTAATATTAGATTTAATGAAGATTTAATTTGATTACGGCAAAGCACGCTAGGGCTACCTGCCTAAGGGGATGGATGCCTCCGTGGTGGACTTTCGAAGTGAAATTGGTTCGTAGCCACGTTATATACGGGGCAAACCACGAAAACATCCATTTCAGCTAGCCCTTTCGCTTGGAATGGAACCCAGGTCGAACTCCCAGTGTTCAGCGCCTTTACCATTCCACCGCATACGCAGATATGTTTCGTATTCTTTTCCATACTCAGTTAACCTTGATCTTTCTAAATCGTCAACATCTGCAAGAGACTAAAATTATCTAGAACTACGTGAAATATCTTAAATATTAAAATTTGAAATGATATTCTAAAGTGATAATAGGGCCACACTAAATTAGAAAAGTTTTCACTTCCGTGACTAACTCGAAACACAGTAAAACCTATTTAAGAAGTTCTCGTTAAAAAAAAAAAAAAAAAAAAAAATTCCAAACATTTCCTAAATTCAGGCATTTTAAGTTTCTCATATAAAACTTTTTATTTTGAAAGACCTTCCCGCATAAGAAGTTCGGGAAATTTTTTCTTTCTTAGCTAAATAAATTATTTTCTTTATTTATTACTTATTACACAAATTCTTATAAATGCACTTATTATTCCATTGTGAACTAGAAACTGAAATCATGAATAATTTTTTTTAGAATATGTGAAGGGTCCTGCTGCACCTAGAAGCTTGTGTCAATGTCTGTCCCACAGATCCCACTAGACTAGAAGCGAATTATCGCTTTTGTCTGAAACAAATGACCGAGTTTAAGAAGGCTAAAATTACCTTTTTTGTTTATTTTTTACCTCTTAAATGAACAGAATTCACTGCCTGTATGATAGACGAATAACATATCGTTTTCAAGTAGTTTTTACAGTAACGTTCTACGGGAAACCCAGTTTCGGGTCCTTTTTTGTGAAAAGGCTAAGATCTTAGATCAAGATCAGAAGCTTGGTTGTTCATCCTCTTAAAGCAAGTAACGGTTGGCTAAGAAATTTAAGTGCATGGTGTCCGTCAAACAGCTTACTTTGACCGAGATGACTTTCAGCAGTTGTAAGTACTGCACAGTACGCTATACACCACGTACGCAAAAGTGTTGCCTTTTCATTTTCCTTAAAAATAGTTTTTTCTCCCATCTTCTTCAATATAAAATACAAAAAGTAATTAATAAAAGTGTACGCAGATCCTTTCTTCGAAATAGATCCAATTATTCGAATAGATCCGGTCCTATTTGATTCGGATAATTGGAGTTCTGCTGTACATATTCTACATATACAATATTCTTATACATATTCTACATATATACAATATTGTTATACATATTCTACGTATATTATTAGTCCAAAGGGATTTGAGTCCCGACTTTCGTTTTGGAATTTTGCGCCGGACTCCTATAAATGCCGGTTCACTTTTCAAACTGTTGCCACCCAATGTTAGAGTCCTGCATTATATTTGAAGAAATTAAATAATGAAAAATCTGTATAAATGTATGTATATTTCTCGCATTGTGATAAAACAACGGTATCTAGAGCCATCCAATTTTGAATGACGTAATTCTACTCCGAACATGGGCATTTGAAATAACAAATTTGAAATTGTTTTATTATCGATTTCATATTTTGTAAAACTTAAACGAATTTTTGAGTAACAAACTCAACGATTTAAAAGCGAGTAATGGCAACACTCTACGGGGGGGGATCTTTTTATCCTCAGCGCGTCGAACTGTGTATCGGAAATTCTAAAGATAGGCTCATTTTTAAATTATTTTGCGACATTGCTATTGAACTAAATTTTATGGTTTAAGTGCAAAGATATTTAATAAATAAAGGTAACAACACAAAACGTTCCTTTGGACGTAATTTAAAATCTGAAACATTTCAGATTTTTTTTTTTGGTGGTGTTTTATTGTTATACATTTTCTACACATATAACATTGTTATACATATTCTACATGTATATACATATTCTTTGGCTCTATCTATAATGCTCTGATGCTTTAGTTATTTATTCTCGCGAATATATCCAGCTCTAACAGAGCTTCATTGACACCTATAAAGGGCTTCACGCTTGAAACTTTCATAACTATGTTATTTTTTTCTATCTCCAATGGCGGGCGCTTACCTATGCCAGCATTGGCCACTCCTAAGGCCAGATGTGGTGGTCTCTTTATTATGGGGGCACCTAATAGGTGGGCCACTTTTGCCTTTTGAAAGGATAGACAATTTTACATCCATACCGAGATACATTCTCCGAGATTCGATCCTGGGGCCTTCGATATCGCAGTCAGGATTCCCTAACCACTATACCGTCTGGGCGGCTTTCAACTGTACTACCCATAAAGACAACACCACCGGGGCTGATGGGTAAAAGCGAACGGTACAGTAAACCACGCATTTTGCTTCACTGGCGGCACTGGAAAACTGGCGAAGACAAATATTGCAATGTGACCAATCCTGTGTTACATTGCGGTTTTCCCTTAAACAAGTACTCCATCTCTAAGACATTCAACCCTCGCTTAAATGCACAATAACTGATTTGCATTCTGTGAAGGACTACGGAAAGGAGAAATTCCAGTAAAGGTTTAACTTATTAGAACATGTTAACTAACATAAAATCTTACATCGCGATGGACTTTTCCTATTGTTCTCAGTCCTTTTCGAATAACACTCGCCATTATCATTATGGTTAGTAAAATTTTCAAAACGAATTAGCCATTTTAAGATGGAAAGAAAGGCTGTCAAGTTAAGGACCATTCCCTTTCATCTTTCTTTTACAGATTGTGACGTAGAAAACATGACAGTTCAGCAAAAAGAACCCCATTTGTCTAACTTTCCTAGTTTGATTTCGGTTTTTCCTTAAATGATACAGTTTGTTTCTAGAACGCTTAATGTTTTATAATTAATTAGCGAATAAAATTTTAAATTACGAAAAACGTGTACAAAACTTAACATAAATGCAAACCATTCTGCTCGATTTTGCATATTTATTTAAATAAAATTTAACTAACTTATAAAGTCTAGTTCTTTCTGTGAACAAAGTGATTCAGACTTTTAAAGTTTTCGACGCAAAATGCGAAAACGAAATTAATAGCCTTTCTGGGCTAAGGTCCTTTGGGCTAATAATTAGAAAGGTAAAAAATTTGGCAGTGCGTGTTAATAACTTGTTTTTTTGAATAAGTATCATTTAAAAAAAAAGAAAGAAAGAAAGAAAGGGGAATGGAAAAAGAAGAGAGAAAGAAAGTTCTCGCTTAACGAAGTTTTATTACTATTATTATTATTATTCGGGTCCCTTGGAAAACTTCTTAAGCAGGTTCTGTTGTAGTTACGGTCTTCTATTTTATTCTATATTCGAGTTCTGCAATATGCCTAAATCTACATCTTTCGGGTAATTGCGATTCCAATAAAGGAAAAAGAAACGTCGAGTGACATTATGCAAGGAATGTAAAGGTTAATTGAGACGGCGTATTTCTGTTCTCATTTGGGAAGTGCGAACACAGGTGTTCATTTCCATAGCATCCAACGCAGAAGTCATCAAAACTATTAAGCCCCTATAATTAACTATTTTTCAAGAGGTGTGCCTGCATGACAAAGTATCGTAAACCCGCCTGAACAGAAAATTCAGCCTTCATTAAGGTAAGTTATATACGCCTGCTGAAACACAAAAAGTTTATTTTATCACTAAAACATGCAGGTAAGCACAGCTAATACTACAAATACACAGACAGCGGAGAATCTTAAGTAAAACTAGTTCATAATGACATTTATAGAACCAATCCTCGTAAAACGCGGCAATTACGCTTTTCAAACTTCGTGATATGCTAACCATATTCTATAGACAAAAAAAAAGTGTTCTGGATATTAAAATGACCAGGATTCACTGGAGCTAACTAGTCTATAAAGACTAGTCTATAAAGACTAGTTACAGAAAAGCTTTGCACACTTCGACGGATATCCGAACCGATCCCTCTTCTTCGTGGAGCAAAAACTTGGAAAAAAGAAATTATTCACTTTTACTTCGCGAAGGAGGTGGATTGTTTTAGCATCTTAAATCACGTTCTGCTAAGCTCACCGATGGCTAAACGGCTAAAACCACTGAACACTAGTAGTTCGACTTGGCAACCCAGCTGGCTGCATGGGTGTTTTCCTGAAGCGAATACTCCCTCAACCGACTTTTAAAGTCCAAGACAAGGATATACCTCCCTTTAGACGAATAGTCTTCGTGTGCTTTGCCGCATTCTAATAATCTCGTTTAACTTAATTAATTATTTTGGTTAAATGAAATGCATATACACGATCATGGTTGCCACTTACAGAAATGGTGTTTGTAAATTTTAGCAAAATATTGTTACGTTCTACGGGTTTATGGATTTGGAGTGCTTGATGTGAATCGAAACACTTGATGAAGAATCAAAATTATTCGTCAGTATTTCACAATTTGGAGAGTTCCAAAGACACGTTACAGTCGTCGAAAAACGACGTTAAACACGCTGAAATAAACAGGAACACAGCCTTCAGGCTATAACAGGGAAGACAGCTTCACGGCGAAGCAGCAAAGTACAGCTCCCGATTCGGTCTCAAGCTAATCTCTGAACTCAACATACTTTCTACTCCACGTACAAGCAGGGTATATATATACATATAGCTTTAGACTTGCCTTCGAGAACATTCCCGGGAAAACCGCTAAGAATTCGTTCTCGAAGGTTCTCCATTCGTCTATGACACATCGCCAATTTTGTTGCTAAATGGGCAAATTCGCACCAAATCTGGCAACCCTAAACCCGCTTTGCGGGAAGCTATCTTACCCGTTTCGTAACAATATGGAATATAGTCAAAACACAAAGCAAAATTCCCAAGGATTGTAAAGCATTGGTACAATATCCACCGCTTATCCGATAATTTTGTAAACAAAGTATAACAAAAAACTATCAAAATACAAATCCAGTTTACTTTTATGTTGCAAATATATTTTGGTCATGGGAAAATTCAGAAATTAGTCATTCTGAACAAATTTATGTGAATAAAACTATTACTTGTTCCTTTTTTAAGTCCATATAGATCTCATTTCGAACTAGACTAAAAATACTTAATCAATTTTCGAAATGAAAAATATTCCTTCCTCACTGGCACAGATATTTCCTAGCGGGACTCTCTCTAGTAATTCGGGCATAATTTCCTCAGTATTCATTATGTTTCAGTAGAATCTATACTAAATTTTATGGCATTACCATTACACTCCTTTCTTTTCAACTTTTTCAATGCTTTCTGAGCATTCGCCAGTTTATTGCATTGGTAAGGGTGTGTGTGAAGAATTTTACTACATAAATAATAGAGAAGCAATCGATATTCGGCATATTATCAACATATATTGAAAAATAGAATAACATAGTAAAAAAAATACAAATGCATTGATGGCAAATGTGAAGGAAAGAAGGGGCTGGTCCAATTTCATTCATAAGTAAATATCATGTTTTCATGCACTGAAAAACGAAATGACCTGTCTAAAATAATGTTAGTAAATTATCGCAAATGAACAATAAAATATTTACTCACCCCCCCCAAAAAAAAAGATGCGTTAGCACTTGGCTATTAGTCTTGAACCGGCATTTTGTGTAGAATCACTTTAAACGGATGTATCATATTTCAGATTGTTGACATCAAATATTATCGCCCTGTATTATATTTAAAGAAATTAAGTAATGAAGAATCTGAATGAAAGTACGTATTAAAAATACCTACAACCATCGAATTCTGAATAACGTAGTTCTCCACCCGAATATGGATATTTGGAAGCTCAAATCTTAAATTTGGAATTTGTTTTATTATCAATTTCACATTTTTTTTTAATTTAACGAATTTTTGATTAACAAACTCAACGACTTCAAAGCGAGCAGTGGCAACACAATGTGCGGAATAAAATACTTTTAGCTCCAGCGTGCGAAACTGTTTGCCGGAAAATCTAAAAATATGGTGTTTTTAAATATTTTTAGTCCAAAGACTCTCGAAATGTGTAAGTGAAAAAAACGCCCCTTTGGAAGTAATACAAAATCTAAAAGCTATTTTAGATTTTTTTTGTGGGGGGGGGGAGGTGCTTCAGACTTTTGGTTGTGTGAAATATCCGAACTTTAGTCTCTCGTGCTAGAGATCATAGAAGACGCGTGCATCTTACAACTAGGTGTACGCAAAAATAACATATGCAATTAATTTTAAGAATTTTTTTTTAATGTAAAATTCACTAAATTCGTACAGAATATGGAATTAGTAAAAACTAATTCTAGTTTCGAGGTGCACGTGTAAGAGTACAAGACTACATGTGTTTAAAATTTGGTGGTTCTAGGTGGCACCGTCTTGCCACACTGCAACGAACGCACTCGTAAATCATTCCTTTTTTGAATAATACGGAAGACTGGAAAATCTTACAACAGCACAAATATCATGAGGTTAAATTCAAAATGCCATTATTTTGATGAAAACAGTTTCAATTCTTGGGAACTAAAGCGTTATTTTGTAAACAGTATGTAAATAAGCGTTATGTTGTCAAATTTTCCAAGACTAGTTTCGATGGTTTTACTACCGAACCATCCGCTTCAGCTGCCAAAGTGCAAATGAACGAGATAAGATAAGACAAACAAATTAAATTAATATATATTAATATAATACATATATTTTTTCTTCTGTTAGGTTACTATGTAATAAAAACTGAATGAATTTAAATTAATTCTGTTTTAAAAATATTAGTATACTGGTAGTAACACGGGCTAAATAAATCGCTATCGAAGGGTACAAGAGTAAGATGGTCCGCAGACCGTTCTAATTTATAAAAATGGTCCCCACTTGAGAAACGCCGGTATCAATGATACACGTGTCAAATGAGGTCACGAAGAAATGTAATTAATCCACTAAATATACAAATTGATAGTTAGAAACTTATTTTGTTTCCCTTGAAAATTCAATTAATCTCCGGTCAATGACGATAATTACTTAGTTTATTGGTAACTAAGTAATTATCGTCATATTTATAATTATCTTAGGTGTAAACATAAAATGGGTTTTCCAGTCCTCACCTCAGAACAGAGGTATCACCGGAACTTAGATGTAAACAAACAAACAATAATTCAATAAAAATTATCACTAAAAGAAATATGTGTTAAAAATAACGCAAAATAATCCTTACCTAAAATGCAGTACTGGAACTAATAACGCGGTGGTGCGGGAACCGGTATATTGCTGAAAATAACCAGAGCGTTGTGAAATGTCACTATCACGAGGAACACGAAGAGAAACTCTAGAAGCTAGTAACTCCACGCTTTCATCAGGAATGGACAGCGAACGAAATTCGCGGGCCTTTGTCCTAGAAGGGGGCAGCAAAACATTGCTTCAGGCACAGATCATTTCTAGAAAACATCCAATGCGGTTATAAAAGAGCACTTACTCAGGAGCTAAGGAATGGGTGACGCTTCCGGCAAACAAAAACACGTTCTCGATTAGAAAGTGTGGTAGAAAAGAAAAGGCAAGTCATAGGGAAAAAGTGGAAATATCCCATCTGGGCAAAGGTCACCAAAAGGATGAACAATGCAATGCGCTAGGTCATACCGCTATAAGAGGATAATGAAATCAAAGACGTCCTTGACCTTTCTTACGTCAAACTAACCGAAGGGCAACTTAAACAGAAGTTCCTCCGTAAATATAGGGTTAACTTAAACGAAATACACACGTTTTATATTATGCAGCAGAAGTTCCGGCGCATATTCCTTTAATTTCCCGGAACAGCATTCTCTTATCTGATAATAAACTAAAAACAATGAAAATCTGCACTTAGGCGTAAACAAGCAAACAATAATTCAATAAAAATTATCACTTAAAGCTATCACCACTTATTATACCATCTTGTGCGGGCATATTCATGCCAACTAAGAGTCCATGGTATGTTCGGAACAGCAAAATTCATGAAAAACTGGGTGTTGCTCCATCACGTACCATCCAACGTACCTCCATCACTAACTTGCGCACAACTTCTTGTCATTAATCCTAAAAATTGTTTCGTCCCTAAATTTTACTGCTAGGTAGTTTTCTAAATTCCAGAAATTTTTTCACCACTAAACTCTGCCTCTCGGTGAGATCACACCGGCTATAAACCTGGCCTACCTGCACATCCTTAAATTCTAAAGATTTTGCCGTCCCTAATTTCTGCTGCCTACTGGCACCCCGTCCGAGTGTTTAGTGACCCTAACTGCTGTGTCAATGTACCCGGGTTCAAATCCCGGAGAAGGCGAGGCTGCTTTTTAGTGTCTGGCGGCAAGGCGGCACTTAATTCCTAAACTTAAAATTGCTGGAGCTCTATGGAAGATTATCAGGAAAAGTGAACAAAAATAAAGTAGTGAATTGCAAAATATTATAATTAAAATAAAGTAACAAGTACAGAGAAAAACAAAAAAAATTTTTAAATTAGTTTAATTAATGGTAAACAATAGAACAATAGATTGAAATATCCGCTACTGGATTTGGCTTTCTGGCTGGAAATATAGTTACACCCGGAAACTGAACTCTGTTGGCTCCAGCTGAATTTATAGTTTATTTAGTTACAACAAAGCACTTGAGAGCTATCTGCTTAAGAGGACGTATGAATTCGTGGAGGACTTTCTAAAGGAAACTGGCTCATGTACACATTACACCACAAAAACGCCCATGCAGTCAGCCCATTCATTTTGAATCACACCCATTTCAAACTACCAGTGTTTGGCAACGCCACTCGAACGCTGGTGGTCCTTCAGTTGAATTTAAGCCTTGACTGATATTTTACAGCATTTCCTCGCATATTTTTTGCTGATTTTATCGTCCGAAACTTTTTTTAACGAATTTTATCGTCCGGGGGAAATTATGCGTGTAATTTAGTTTTCGAAGGGCACGGTTACAGTTAAGAACACTATACGTGAAAAGTAATTAAAGACAAACGACTGTTAACTATCAAAATATTTTTTTCTTTAAAAGAAATCAATAAGAATACATAGTAATATCAGCTTAACAATATCTAATGAGATATCTTCGTTTCTACCTCCTTGTAGAACCTCGCCTGTTTTTATTGTTGACTTTGCTACTTCTCAGGCCTCAAATCATCGATAAATACTTTGAAAAGATAAATAAGCAGCTGACACAGCGAAATCGTAAACTGGATGTCAGTCAGTTCGCGTTTGCAACGCTGTGATGGATCGTTTCTTATGTTAGGTTGCAAAAAGGTCAACAGCTAGAAGGAAAAGGTTCGGCGCGAGTTTCGCATGTATTTTACGATGTTCGTTAGTAAGACGGAAACAATCTCCACGTGGACGACACAAATTTAAAATTAAGGAAGCTTGTTCTCTAAAGGTATTCAGAAAAGAGAAAATTACTCGAATATTTTTTTAATTTTCAGAACCTGGCACTAAAAATCTGGGGGGGGAGGATACACGAGGAAATACATACATAAACTGCTGAAATATACTGAAAAAGAACTGAAAATATTATATATTATTTAATATAATTTTAATGTTTTTTATATTTATGTTTTACATCCGTATGTATTTATATACTGATATTGGAAAGCTCTATCCAAAATTATGTGTCACTTTTTAAGTAGGTTTTATAGAACATATATTCTCAAGTAATATTTTTTTAAGATTTTTAGTTTTAATAAAATTGATATAAATTTGACTTTCTTTGAGTTTCCTATTTTAAGCTAAACCAAAAATATTATCTTGACTGAAAAGTTAAAAATTCATTATTCATTCTGAGTCAATTAGAAGTTTGGGAAAACAGGGGGAACAATACAATATAGCTTTTCGAAGAAAAAATCGGAAAAAAATATTCCAAACAAAACTCTAAGATAAAAAGAGTTTCAGAATCGAAAAATAATTAGACTTCAAAAATTAATTTTGCGAGGGTTTTCGAGCCTGAAAGTTTATTCAAATTGCTGATTTCTCCCCCCCCCCTCCAAACTCAGTAAAATCGCATTTGAATGGACAACTCGAATCATGAACACAAAAGAAAGAAGGAAAACAGAAACCAATTATCTGCACCCTTCGGTTTTCCATTCGTTTAAGAAAATTAAACTTATTTTCCATAGCTGGCTGACACATAGCCTTAATTGCTTACAAAACAAAAGAACTCTCAAAGGTTAAAATTTTTTAAAAATTAATTTTAAAAAATCTGAAGGGTTTCAGATTTTGAATTACGTCCAAAGGGGCGTTTTTTTAACATTTTGTGTGTTACCTTTATTTATTAAATATCGTGTTTTTCGCACTTAAACGTTAAAATTCAGTTCAACAGCAATATCGCAAAATAATTTTAAAATGAGCATATCTTTAGAATTTCCGATATAGAGTTCTGCGCACTGGAGATAAAATGGTTCCTCCTTTCCCCGTAGAGTGTTGTCATTGCTCGCTTTTGAATCGTTGAGTTTTCTGATCAAAAATTCGTTCACTTTAAGTTTTACAAAATATGAAACAGATAATAAAACAAATTCCAAATTTGGGGTTTCAGATGCCCATATTAGGGTGGAAACATACGTTATTCAAAATTGGATGGCTCTAGGTACCATTGTTTTATGACAATGCGAGAAACATACATACATTTATGCAGATTCTTCATTATTTAATTTCTTTAAATATAAATACAGGGCGATAATATTGGGTGGAAACAATTTGAAAAGTGAATCGGACATTTATAGTGAACCAACGTAAAATGCCAAAACGAGTCCTTTAGGGCAAATTGCCCCTTTGGACTAACCTGCTCCCCTAAAAAAAAGTTCAAAGGATAAAAATACGAGGAAGAAAACAAAATACTCCCTCCACAGCTGAAAGCAGCTGGCCTGAGAATAGGATAGACCTCCATTCGAATATGGGCATTCGAAAGCCCGAATATGGAATTTGCTTTATTATCTATTTCACATTTTGTCAAAATTTTTTATTAACAAACTCAAGAATTTCAAAGCGAGCAATGGCAACACCGTACGGAAAAGAAAACATATTCATCTCCAGTGCGCGAGATAGTTTATCGGAAATTCTCTTTTTAAAATTATTTTGTGATATTATTGTTGAATTGAATTTTATGGTTTAAGTGCAAAGAACGTGTTATTTAATAAATAAAGGTAACGCAAAAAAAAGTTTAAAAAAACGCCTCTTTGAGCGTAATATAAAATCTGAAAGCTTTTAGATTTTATTTTTCTTCTGTTAATTATTTCATATTTCAGCTATCTTTGAACTGTTAATTTATAATACTGTTGCGAAATGCCCAGCTGCGGTAAGATAGCTTCCCCGCATGCCAGAAAGTGACAAGGAAAGGCTGAATTGCCATATTTCGGGCTAAATCGCCCATTTGGCAACAAAATCGGCGATATGCCATAGACCGAGCGAGAACCTTTTAGAACGCATTCTTACCAGTTTTCTCGAGAATATTCTCGAAGGTAGGTTAAAGCTACTTGTATCCTGCCTGCACGCGAAGTAGTAGTACTTTGAATTCAGTAGTGTTTTGAGTTCAAAGATTAGCTCGAGAGTGATCGGCCGAGTCGGGAGCTGTACTTAGCGTTTTACCGTGAAGTCGTCTTCACCGTTATATCCTGAAGTCTCTGTTGCCGATAGCTACAACGTATTTATCATAGGTTTTCGACGCTTGTAATTGTTTCTCTGGAAATGTCCTGTTTAATACTGGCGAATAAATTGTGTTTTGATTCTTCATCAAGAGTTATCATCAATTACTCCAAATCCACGAACCCGTAGTACGTAACAATATAAGAAAATTTACACGATGTTCAATTTAAACTTTTTGGAAATATGCACAACATAAATATGCACTGCATACTTTAAGCAAAATTCATACAAAAGCGTGAGCAAAAGACCAGGGAATATATTCATTGGCAAACGTTTTCTATTCCACTTGATTATTATATTATCTTCTATTAAAGGGGGAAGAAAGATATACGCCACGAATAAACATTACCTATTACAAATGAGGAACTGCCTAATGAGGCCTTTTGTTTCAACAACCAGAGACCTCCCACGAGTGTTTGTTGCTGTGATGGTGCAGATACGTCGCAGTTCTGTCCTAATGAGCGATGACATAAGGACAGGTGCAATCGTGCAAACATTCATTTTCAAATGCAAGACGCGCAGTCAACTCAAATGTCGAAACCAGATATTGTTATTTCAACGCCCGATCGTCTGCTACAAAAAATCACATGTAAAAACATATGACTACGGAAAACATGTGACTATGATTATTAACGGCATTCCGAACGAATATTCGCTGCTGAATTTCTGCAAAAAAGAGATAAATTTCAAATAACTTAATAACCTTTACTATTATATAAAAAGGAATCTAAAAAATAACAGTGTTAAATGCTGTTAATCAATAACAAACTGATTAAGTATGAACGTTAAATAGCTTAGTTTTACTGAATTACATTACTTACAAGCTGGAATGGAAGGTAATTTTTTTCTTTTTAGCCCAAAGACGTGTTAGTCCAAAAGGCCTATCACCGTGTTTACTCGCGTAATAGTCGCACTTTTTCTGCCGATTTTTCACTGCGAAAGTCTAGGTGCGACTATTATGCGAGTAAATACGGTAATCTCCAAACGACATTTGCAACGAATTACTTAAGTGCGATGTATCACTTTTAAAATTTTTTCCGCCAAATATTACTACCCAGGAACATTTAAAGAAACTAAGTAATAAACAATCTGCATGAACATATGTTTGCTTTTCATGTGAAAAAAAAATTGCACCTAGAATCATCAAATTTTGAATAACAGTCCTCCATCCGATACACGGGCTCTGGAATTTATTTTATTATCTGTTTCATATTTTGTAAAACTTTAAGGATTTTTTGATTAAAAAACTCAACGATTCGAAAGCAAGCAGTGGCAACACTATTAGGAATAAAAAAATTTTATCTCCAACGCGCGAGACTGTCCTCAGAAATTCTAAAGATATTCTTTTGTAAGTATTCCTAGCCCAAAGTAGTGTTAGACCAGATGCTTTCAAAACGCGTATGTGTCTGTAAACGAGGGGAAAAAAACGCCCGTTTGAACGTAACGTAAAATGTGAAAGCTTTCAGATTTGTTTTAACACATTGCTTTTAAATCGTTGTGTTTGTTGATTAAAATTGAAAGACTAATTATACATATATTATATTAAGACACAATAACACGCCGAATAAATACTAATTCAGAAGTAGCATATATTATATATTTAAATAACAATAGTCTCGCGCCTTGGAGATTTAAATGTTCTATTTCGATCAGTGTTGTCATAATTCGCTTTCAGATCGCTATGATAATTAAAAAAATTCACAATACGAAATAAATCAAAAAACAAATTCGGCATTCAAAATTCTGCTTATAGATGCACATTTTGGGGTAAGAGTTACGTGTGTTACCAATGATGAAATTTTCAGTCATTATTAAAACAAAAGCAATAAATTATAATAAAATTATGAATCAAAGAAAAATAATTGAACGTCATTCACAGAATTGAGAAAACTTTGAATATTCAGTTTCGGAAATTCGATGTAATAGCAATATTACTTAATGAGCATTTTACTTGAACTTAAGAGAAAAAAATGAATATCATCTGTTCGTCATAAAGTGAGGCAAGATGGCAAACTTCAAAACTTTTTCCCCGGTCTGATTCAGACTGCAACAAATTTAATAAATAAAATTTTAAAAAAATGGAGAAATTCTCTCAATTAAATATTTGTTTATCATTCTTGTTTTACAACCGGGAGAAAAATCTGTTTTAGAATCAGTGAAAATTTCAAAACTTTATATTCAATACATTTTCAGATGCTGTAATTTTAAAATCATAAACGTCAATATAGCCTAAAAAATTGTTCGATTTTCAAAAATTCACCAAAAATTTGGAAATTAAGTTACAATTCCCAAACACGTTTCATTGAAAAGAATGTTTTCCGCTCTATCACTAAAATTCTGATATAATTTGTTCATTAAATGAAGGTATTTACAAAAAATTGTTTCAACATTAAATAAAAAACTTTTAAATCGAATTTTGAAAAAAAAAAAAGTTCCCTTCACCACACTGCATTCTCATCAACAAATAATGCGTTTAGCTCGATACTTATCAAGAAGTAAAGTTAAAAATCGATGAAAAAATTCTAATAAACAAAGTAAATAAAAGCTTATAAAAAATTTATTGGGTTTACCTCTGTTGCTGTGTAATTTGGTATCGTTCGAGTGATTTGTTTATAACGAATTTTTAAATATTTCATAAACTGAATGCGTAACCCTACACATTTTTTAACCCAAAGGGCCAGTTTGTCCAGCAGGGCTATTAATTTAGTTTTGGCATTTTGCGTTCGTTCACTATAAACGGCGTTACGCTTTTCAAATTGTTGCCACTAAATATTATATCCCTGCCTTATTTTTAAAGAAATAATGAATGTATGTATGTTTCTCGCATTGTGATAAAACAACTTTGAATAACGTAATTCGAATATGGGCATATGGAAGCCAGAATTTGGAATTTGTTTTATTATCTGTTTCCTATTTTGTAAAACTTTAACGAGTTTTTGAGCAACAAATTCAACGATTTCAAAGCAAGCTGTGGCAACACTCTACGGGGAAAAAAAAAAAAAAGCATTTTTATCTCCAGCGAGCGAGACTGTGTATCGGAAAATCTAAAGAAATGCTCTTTTTAAATTATTTTGTGATATTGCTGTTGCTGAATTGAAATTTATGGTTTAAGTGAGAAGAACATTGTATTTGATAAATAAAGGTACCATACAAAACGTTAATTAAAGTCCCTTTGGGCGTACTATAAAACCTGAAAGCTTTCAGTTTTTTCTTTTATTCGTTCCCTCTAACGGGGCAATTTGCCCTGAAGGACTATTAATTTCGTTTTGGCATTTTGCGCCGAAAACTTTAAAAGGCTGTATCCTTTTTCAAATCGTTGCCGCCATATATTATCATCCTGTCTTATATTTAAAAAAATTAAATAATGAAGAATCTGCATAAATGTATGTATGTTTCTCGCATTGTGATAAAACAACGGTACCTAGAGCCATCAAAATTTGAATAACGTAATCTTCCATAAAATATGGGCATGTGAAGCCCTAATTTGAAATTGAAATTTGTTTTATTATCGAATTTCGATTTTGTAACTCACGAATTTTTGATTAAAAAACTAAACGATTTCAAAGCAAGCAATGGCATCACTGTACGGGGGGGGGGACTTTTATTTCCATCGCGCGAAACTCTGTATCGGAAATTCTAAAGATAGGCTCATTTTAAAATTAATTTGCGATATTGCTGTTGAACTGAATTTTATAGTTTGAGTACGTAGAAGATATTTAATAAATAAAGGTAGCACACAAAAAGTTGAAAAAAGCCCCTTTGGAATTTAAAATCTGAAAGCTTTCAGATTTTTTTGTCTTTTTTTAAATTTTTTTTTTTATTTTTCCACTTCATTTACCACAGAATTAAAGTTTTCTATATCCATTTCGCATCTTTACGTAACTGAACACAGCCTAACGCATTAATTGCGATGAATATACGGTATTTTTCAACAACTGACATGTAAGTTCTTTATTTCACAACTTACTATCATTTATAAGAAAATTTTAACATGAATGGTTAGAAGTATTCTTTAAAAACAAACACATGCTTCTCTCAAGACGAAAAATATACTTCTGTATACAAACTACATAGAAAGAGAAATCATAAAAAGAGAGCTGCAGTTTATTTGCAGCAGAAAAATAGACAGTAAATGCAGTAGATAAAATCCAAGTTCAATTGCAATGGCTCCCATTAAATCATCGAAACATTAAGCAGCTGATGCTGCGTAGCAATGCAATGAAACGTAACTTTCGAGAATGCTTCACGATGACTCGGTCGTTTTATAGCTTGAATTATCGTTTGCGGCTAGAAAACGTGCTCAAAAAGCGTTATGTTACTCAAGAGATGTGTGAACAATCAAAAAGAAATCGGTTTAGAATTTGAATGGTAGATGGTTCTGAAATAAATCAAATAAGAATGGAAATGATTCTAAAGTTATTTTCTGCATTTCTTTGCTTAGTCCCCCCTTTTTACTTCCTTGTACGAAGTAAAAAGGAAGTACTGTAATCGCGAAAAGTTTCAGGCAGCATATTTCAACGAAAATATCCATTTTGACCGCTATCGAATGCAATTTAACGATGTTTTTGCGTGATATCTGTACGTAAAGACAGAATAAAATACTCTTTTCCTTCAAAAAAATTATAAAACTGCTTTAAAATTAATTCTGAAGAGAATTTTTCGTGGCGTCTGTGCGAACGTATGTACGTACGTTCGTTCGTACGTACGTATCTTTCATAACTCAAAAACGAGTAGACTCAGAACGTTCAAATTTTGTATATAGGACTGCCATAACATGTATATGTGCACCTCGTATTTTGGTTGCAATCAGCCGCACCAAACGTATATAAATATACTTATATATATATCCACTCTGTTACCCGGCTCAGTGATCTCAGTTTCTTTACTCTTATATGTTGGTAAATTGTACATTTTTTGCTTTAAAACTGATTGAATTATGTTGGTTTTTATCTTCCGGTTAAGAATTTTATGCCTTTAGTAAATCTGTGTGCAATATTTTTAGAATTATCAGCAATTTTAAAGTTGTTTAATTGCCGCTAAGCCTTTTTTAATGGCGGCCATTGATGTTTACATTTGAAACAGGAGACTAGTGGATTTGTTGCCAATCTAGAGAAACTTAGCTTCGCAACAAGAAAGATAACGCCTTCATTTATTATTTAAATGATGCTTAATCCTTTCTGGAATTTTTTCGAGGAAATAAGCGTTTAAGATTTACTTCGTAATTTTTAATATAGATATTTTGAGTTTTTATGTATTTTTGCCTTCTCGCGAAGTGAGAACTGAATTAATTAAATGAGAAATACGCAATCTTCTGTGAAAAACTGTTTCGTTTTTGTTTTGTTTGCTTAATTTCTTTTATACATCATTCTAGCTTTTTTATAGTATTTGAATAGAACATGTGGCAACGATTAGATAATCCTATTCTTTAAATGATATAAATTTTGTGCATTATGAGTTATAATATGAACGAAATATATAAGTTAACTGTTATATAATTATTGGATTATATAACAGTTAACTTAGTTTCCGTTATAAAATTATTATATAAGTTAACTGTTATATAATTATTAACACTGTTAAGTGAATCTAGCGCCAGAGTGTCGCTATGCTAATCAAATACTAGAGTGAATTTTAAAGAATGCATTTATTCTATTGTGGTTTATGCGCTATGGGCGAAGTAGATTTAATTCAATCCAATAAGTTTAAATTAAATGCAAGAAAAAATGCGTATAATTTAATATTCCAATACAAGGAAGTCATGTGGTGTACACATCAGATTTTTTTTTATTTATTTTAACGTCTTAAAATTGAGAGGGAAAAATTATGCGAATCATAAAATTTCCGAAGGACGCAGTTACAGTACGAGTATAACAAAAGAAAAGTAGCCATGGATAAACTAAAGTCATGGATTCGTTTGCAAATCAAATAACTGAATCTGCGGGTTTCTATCCATCTTTCCTTTCGTAACAGAGCCATTGCACGAAAACATTAAAATAACGAATATTTTCTAAAACGAAAATTTGAATTATAAAAGCAAACAATTTTTAGAGTTTTGCCAAGCTTCTTTTATCCAAACTAATTTAACAAAATTTCGTTTTTTCATTTATTGCAAATGATTTTAATTAGAAATTATGAAAATACCCAATTAATATTGGGGTATCTTTTTCTTCCATTTCAGTTCAAAACGCTTCTTTTTAAATTTACTATTTCGTTTTTCCAAATTTATGCAGTACAAAGAGATAGCTAAGAAAATATGTATTCAAAGGGAAAATATTCTTTATTAGTTTACTGCAAAGTTTTCTCCGATTACTTAAAAAGTAAAAATATTGTTGTGATCGATCATTTTTGTGAGACACTGTATATAAAAATATGAACCTGCTTGGAAATTCTTTTTAACTGCACCACATTTTTGAATTGTAAATTATCATCTGCTACTTGACAATTTTGCTTTCACGAAAAATGGCGCTTTTAAAGAAGCAATGGACGGAAGGCTCTGTTTGTGTTTTTTCCGAAGAAATCGTATCTAATTATTATAAAATGCTGTGAAAGCCATGATGTTTCGGTATCTAAAGCAACGATAGATAATATTATCAATAAGAAAGGAAAAAGGCGTCAAAGCATCAAAGTTTGGCTTCAAGGAGAAAAATTGTTGAAAATATATATCCAAGGAAAAAGAGCAGAATGTTTCGGATGTTGCAAAGCTAAGAATTTTAATGTTAAAAGAAAATCCGTCAAGTTAAAAAGGACAGTTGCATAATCATTAAAATGCTCAGTGTCAACCGTAAACAAAGTGATTAAATGCTGAGTTGAATCTAAAAAAGGCAAAAAACGTAATGTCCATCATCTTTCTTCACGATTTATCGCGCTTCAGAATTCTCTGTGAGAAACAATTATTCGGACAAAACTGTAAAAATGTTGTCACTATAGATGAATCTCGGACATATTTAAATGACGACAATCAAAAGAGATCCATTTATTATCTTAAAATAGAAGAAAAAAGTTCTTAGAACATGTTTTAAAGAATCTAAAGAAAGTTTTTCAAAGGGATTTATGATTGTTGCTGGTTTTTAATATAACAGCAAATAGAGTGCAAACAACTTCTAAGATCCACTCCACATATTATCAGGAACATATTTTATGGCTATTTTTACTTCCTTATTACTTAAAAAGGAAGTATTGTAATCGCGAAAAGCTTCAGGCATCATATTTGATCGCAAATATCCATTTTGACCGCTATCGAATGCAATTTAACGATGTTTTTGCCTGACATCTGTACGTAAGGACAGGATAAAAGACTTTTTCCCCAAAAAAAATTTTTACAACTAATTTAAAATGAATTCTAAAGAGAATTTTTCTTGGCATCTGTGCGTACGTACGTATGTATCTCGCATAACTCAAAAACGAGTAGCCTCAGAACGTTCAAATTTTGTACTATATAGTACAAAAGGATAGGACTAATATAGGACCGTTATAACATGTAGATGTGCACCTCGTATTTTGGTTGCAATCGGCCGCACCAAAAGTACATAAATATATTTATGTATATATCCGTTCTGTTATTCGGCTCAGTGAAATCCGTATCTTTATTCTTATATGTTGGTAAATTGTGCAATTTTTGCTTAAAAAATGATTGAATTATATTGCTCTTATCTTCCGGTTGAGGTTTTTATGCCTTAAGTAAATCTGCATGCAATATTTGTGAAGTTATCAACAATTTAAAAGTTGCTTAAGTAGGGCTAAGCCTAATGAATTTTGTCATGGCGGAAATAATTGTTTATATTTCAAACTTGGCAAAATAGCGGATTTGTTGCTAACCTAGAGAAAATAAGCTTCGCAACAACAAAGATAACGCCTTCTCTTATTATTACGAATTAAATCATGCTTAATCCATTCTGGAATTTATTCGAAGAAATAAGTGTTTCAGATTTACTTCGTAATTTTTAATATAGATATTTTGAGTTTTTATGTATTTTTGCCTTGTCGGAAAGTGAGAACTGAATTAATTGAAAGAGAAATACTGAATCGTCTGTAAAAAACTGTTTCGTTTTTGTTTTGTTTGCTTAATTTCTTTTATATATCGTTTTAGATTCATTATAATATTTGAATAGAACATGTGAATAGTTAGATAATTCTTCAAATGATATAAATTTATATGCATTCTAAGTTATAATATCGACGAAATGTAACTCTGCTAAGTGAAGCTAGCGCCAGAATGTCGCTATGGTAAACAAATATAGTGAATTTTAAAAAGTGCATTTATTCTATTGTGGTTTATGCACTATCACCGATGTATATTTAATTGAATCCAATAAGTTTAAATGAAATGCAAGAAAAAATGCGTATAATTTAATATTCTGTGCAAGGAAGTCATGTGGCGTACACATCAGATTTTTTAAATACGGAATACTTTCTCTTTACTACCCATAGTGCCATCAATCAGTAGCACTGTATCAAGGGAAAGCAAGCAGCCCCACGTCAAAATCTACTGTTAATTTCCTGGAAAAAAAAAATGGAACACGAAACGGGTGTCAAGGCTCACATTCCTTTACTCATATTCCAACTAAATCTCCTGATGTCTCATGCATGAATGTTTGCGCTTTTGGTGTTTTAAAAAGCAAATTATTGGAACGTCGACCTACAACCCTCCTTGGACTCTGGAAAGCTGTTCAAGAGGAATGGGATAAAATACCTCTTTCGATACTAAAAGAGGGTTTATTATCTTGGAAATTACGATGCAGGAAGATAGTGAAGGATAAGAGTTATCAAATGGAACATTTAAAACACAAAAAATTTAGGTAAAATATTTCTGTAAATACCATGAAAATCATCTAAAATTGTAAAAACAGGCTCTGTACATTATGTAATGGAGATATCTCCATTTCTACTTCCTTAAAACTTGAACCCTGCTCATCATTCTTATTGCTTGTTGTCTCTTTAGGCTGTTAATTAGGCTCAAAATCATCCATAAATAATAAAAAGAAGTGGAATGTGCTGCCAACGCGGCGAAATATTGGATATAAATTCAATAAAATAACGCAACTTCATATTCGAAACGCATACCTACAATTAAATTAGCCAACAAAATAAGCCGCGAGGAATTATCTGAAGAATTTTCTGTGCCGTGTGAAACAGAATTTCTTGTTTAAAGAGTTCTAACGACAGTAAGTCGTAAAACAACTAAGCTCAAAAACGTGAAGTCACGTAGAATTACAGTTATTCGGCTCAGTTCAGGTCAAAAAACGAGATTGCAAAAGCTAAGTAAAAGAGATATTTCTTCTTATCATATCCTGGAGGTGTGAAAATAAAGAAATACGACTGAGTGATAAAATTTGTGATCGGATTATGTAATGACACTAAGCTTATCACTCATTTTTCGCCTTTACTTCTTTTCAGGGTATTTTTTTTTCCTGTCTGTCCTCACAAAAGAATCAGGATGTTTATTTTGAAATAATATGCTAAGTCAAAAATCGTAGTGTCTATCATAAAATCATATCTTATCAGATCTAAATCGTATCACTTTCTGGCAATGACGAACGATGTCTACTCCCAGATATATCCTCGAGTTTAGATGTCCATACAGTTTGGATCTTTTAAAACAAACTCTCTGAAGCACTGAAATTTAGATTTGCTGAAATCTGAGAATTCTGAAGTATATGAAATTGAATTTCTCCCCCTTTTTTTAAAACTTTGTCATGAATTTTGGAATTTATGTTCTAAAATGCGTATTGTTTTTTACAATTATGCAAAACAGTTATTAAATTTAAAAAATAAATTACCTGCTATTTCTAAGCAGTCGTGAAAATCAGTACCACTTTTCTTCAGAATCTAAACAGCACATTTTGAAATTTTTTAAACTAATTATCACACCAATCTTAAAATTTAGTTACTAAAATGTTTGAAATTTCTGGAGCACTTAAAACACAATTCTGAAATAAATCAATTTTTCCAAATTGACTTTTCCATAATCCCGAAATTGGCATGCTGAAATGAGAACCATTTATAGAATATTTTAAATACTGGAATAAAACATTTCTTCGCTAGTACTCTCTAACATGACGACCTCTGAAAGTGACCGATATTTCTGAGCGCATAAACAAAAATCGGTATTGTAACACTACTCTGAGACAACCACCTGCACAGAACCATAATCATAAAATCATATGCAACCATGAGTGGTCGTCGTAGAAATGGTTTACAGTGTGTAGCATACTTAATCGCAAAGTCTACATGTAAAAGTCAAAGTTAATTTTAACTTTTCTCGAAAAGTTGAATTTCTGATTAATAAATTTCCTCCCTGGTCGTTAGAATCTTCAGCTTGTAATATAGTTCGACCGTCTGAAGCGCAACCCTGATTGGTATTCTGCCAAAACGCATAGACTCGTCCAAAAGGGGCGGTATTACTTGCTGCGACGTGAACGTCTTCTCTTCTCCGGAAAGAGCTATGTTCATGGAGGTAGGAAAGGGAGGAGGGGCCATTCCGCGCTAGAAGTGAAGCACTGCTTTGAAGCTTGGGTCACCAGACGGGGTGTTCTTTGTTTACATTCAGAAGCTCGCTTGACAAGATTCTGATAGTATTTCGACACACGACAGTTCCATAGAAATCGAAAAAGGGACACTCTCGCATGAAAGAAACATTCATAGTGTGATGGATAATAGCAATTTGTATAGTTTACTGACATTTACGCAAAAATCACATCTTGGTTATTTTTCGATAACTAACAACAGCGATTTTGATTATGAATTTGTTTTATAATTCATAAATTCATTTATAATTCATGTTTTACAATTCTAAGCTGTTGCACTACAAAAATATAGATTTTAAGAAAATTGCTAAAAGAGATCTGCCAAAATTTATTTTCTAGAAGATTTGAAAAGTTTGAAACTTGATGGCTAAATGTAAATATAAAATTATGTATGTTAAAATATTTGTAATTAGGCACATAGGTCAGATTAAGTTTTTATTAAATAGAGTAACGCATGCAAGGGCTATCTGCCTAAAGAGAGAGATGCCATCTTGGAGGAATTTTGAAGAAAAACTGACCTTTGAGTGGGTATTAAAAATAATACTTATAATTTTCATTCAAATTATATTCATATATATATTTTTATATAAAATTTTCGGGTGTATGCTAAATTAGTGTAAATTACTTTACACGAAAAATATAGTGAATACACAGAAATTAAAGATTTGCACATGCCGGAAATGATAAATAGGAAATATGTATGGGTATTTATGCATGTGCTTGCAAAAAGCATGTATCTGCCTTTGATAAAATACTTAAATATTCATTAAATTATTTATAAATGTATTTGAAATGAAGAATTTATTCACTTATAAACAACTGTGAAAGTACTGTGAAGAAATCTAATGATTAAATGTATCTAATTTATAATGATTATAAATGTTATTTAAATATATAATAACCTTAATATTGAATTGTAAACATAAATTGAAATCCTGTTGACAAATACGTTATAAAACTATTTAAGCAAGAATTGTTCGTATTGGAAAGCAATCTGTTAAAAGGTATTGTAAAGCAAATGCTATGAGATGCGCACTTAAAAACGTAATAAAGAGTTTTGGAATATGTATTGTTGAAATGAAGGGTAAAAAAAAAACTGATAAGTATAATTAAAAAAATTATTCCCCTTTACATTTTATAATAACTCAGTTACAAGTTTTAAATAATACTTAAAAAAAAAAAAAAAAAAAAAAAAAACTTATTTCATTCCCTTTCAGAAATGTTCAGAGAAAGTCAAATACTATTTAATACCTATTTAATTATAAAGTATTTCGCTATAAGTATTTCGCTAATTCCTAATAATTCTCTAATTTAAAATGAACCGAATAGAGCATTAATTATAAATTGACTTACATTTTTCGATTTAAAAGAAGCCAAAAAATCATGTCATATTTAAGAAAGTGTTTTAGGAAGAAGCTCTATAAATAGAAAAGAAATAATGCATAATTTTAATATTAATAATACAATAAACTTTGATCTTAATTTTTGTACCTTAACCGAATAAAATCGAATTACCTTAATTTTTTTTTCTAATGTAATTAACGAAAACTTGTGAAAATATTTCATTCAAATTAAACCATTCTGAGAAAACTGTTCTGTGAAAAGTATAGCATTTAATTCCGTTCAGAATGAAATGTTGTTTAAAAATATGTTGTTTTCACATACTTAGGACTCTGAAGTGTTGTAGAAAAAGAAAATATATACATTTATATGTATATTTGCGACGTAATTACAAAATATTTACACCCGAACGAGTCAAATCCCATAGAACTGAATGGTAAATGACCCAATGTTTTGGTCACCACGTAGGGATCGCCGATGCTTCAGAGCAGGGTACGGAGAAACTTGTTTAGGGCCACTCCACCTTACTTCCTACCTCCATGGCTATGTTGGAGGGGAAAAAATGTCCCCATCCTTCCACCTTATTTTGAGAATAATTTGGTCCGAATGGCGCATGCGTGTTTGCGCTAATGGTCGCGGATGAGGCGGTCGAACTTTATTAGAATTATATGTGTAAGATATAAAAATATGAATAAAAGTTTATGACCAAATTAAACTTAATTGGAACTGTGCTTTAAAAACTTAATTCTATTGCACACAGTCCCTCTTGAAGGCTCCATATTGCACCGTTATACACCACGCTTTCTCTGCAGTAACCGCAGTGTGAAATCTTTTGCTCAGGATTAAAGCAAAGACTTTCCAAGGTTATGAATAGTACCGAAACGCATTCTCTTTCATCACTTCGCTTTCCTCCTGGCAACGCATTGCTCAGCCTCTGCTAGCTATTTTCCCTTATTTAAAATGTAAACTGCGTTTCTAAAATTGTGAGGAGCGTTTAGCCTCCCTGGTGTTCTACCCGTTAAGAAGAACTTTGCTAAGAAATTCGTCACCCAAAAATAAATGATGGCTAACTACCAAGCTGGTCGTGCTTCGTCCAGAATTCTATCCGGTCATCCACTACCCGCAACTTCCGTCACCTACGCAGCAGTTTTTCGGCCATGATCAAAAAATGAATTGGGGTGCCCTTCCTAATCGAACGCTCATCCAAGATCAAGTTATCTACAACGAAATAAATCATTACACATATGTAAATAAATGTCTTACGTAATCAAGATCTTTTCTCATAAGTCATAGCTTATAAATGCAACAACGTTCTATAACAGTCGTTCTCACATATTTTTTGCACCATTCACTTCTTTACAGATTGATTACATCCCCCTCCTTTCCAAAACTTGAACAAAACATACATGCATTTATTTATATTCATATTATTTTTAATGCGTTTTTAAATGAAATAACAAAAAGCACAGAAAATGCAGGTAAATGCCAAACCTTGAATAAAAGTTATTTTTTATATTCATGAACTAAAACTAAATACTTAACAGCTAAATAAAATGTTTATCGCATCCCCGCCCTAAAACTATAAAATCCTAAGGAGGAAACCCCCCTCGTTTGAGAACCCCTGTTTTATAGGTATAAGGAATATTGTAAGGTCAGCATAAGTTAAATGGAAAACAAATAAGATCACAACACGTTATGTCAACACGATCTAAAGTAGCCAAACAAAAAGCGCGTAAGAAATTTTCTACGTTAATATTTGATGCTTTTTGTACGAAATACTCGTATATATAAAAACTTAAATTTCTCTGCCTTTTAAAGTAACCATAAAGTTACCATATGATATACCTTCTAAAGATATCAAAATCTGCAAGTGTTCTTTAGGTTACATTACTTGTATGTGGCAAGGGAGAGACACCTTCTTGTAAGATTTTAGATTTTCTAAGATAAATTGACTTGTATTAAAGTTACGCTCGAAGAAAACCACAAAAAACACCCGTGCCGACAGCCCCTTTGCCGGAGTTCGAACTATAAGTCTTCAACCATTTTAACCACTTGGCCATTCGATGAGGCTCAAGAGATGGCCAAAGAGAATATGAGAATCATTTTGTTTTTAAATAATAAAAAGCTCACTGCTGAAGAAATCGATTCACTGATCAGAAACGAAAACAAAATATTGATCGGAACAAACCTCAGTGGAAAGAATTCTTGAAATTTAGAAAATCGCAGGGCTTAGAAGAATGCAGCTGCATTGACATTTACTTCCACCTACAAAATAAAATAAGCTTGAGCCACGTTCGGCTGTAAAGAGAGACTATAAAGCAGGCTCGTTATCTGAAATGTGCTACGTGAACAGCTCAAATGTTCTACGTGATGTTAAAAGCTGTCGTTGAAATGCTGAAGAACATTTCCATAAGGGGAAATTTTTATGTATCGTAATATTTCCAAACCGCCATACTTCGGATAGAAAGAAAAAAATTCTGATCCTGTAAGAGTAACGTTTGGGAATGTTCCATGATATTTGTAGATCTCTAAATTGCCGAAACGTGATCACTCCCCATTAGGAGGAAAAACTGCAAGAATTGCTTTTTAAATCAGATAATTTTAGTCTTTTGTGGAGATGGTTACGACGTGTGGATCTGTGGAGTTAGGTAAGCTGCAACAGCAAGATGCCCCGCGTTGCAAGGAGTCTCCAGTTCCTTTTTGCATTTAAAGAAAAGCAATTTAAAAGTGAGAAAAATAATAAATTTGTCTTGTGCCTTTTTAGGCGAGGGGTATCAGTTTCATCAATTCCCTACTGATAATCGTCATACAAAAGTGATGTTCGTGTTTATTGATGCTATCAGAAATTCTGTTCACATTAAAAAGTGGTTGACTTAAGAGATGGTTGTCACGAGACCGCCCACTGTGTATTATAAACGGCATTTTTACTCAAAATATTGCTCATGTCAATTAAATGTTAAGTAAATACTGATACTTAGGTATTTTCCGACAACAGTGAATGCTGTCAGAAATCCTGCCGAAACTGCGCCAACGATTCTAATGGAAGTTTGAAGGAAAAGACTTCTAGTTAGATAATTAAGAGTTGCAAGTTACAAATATGATATATTAAAACTTAAATACGAGCTAAATGTTTGAAATTATCCGAATAAGAATTCATTAAAACTAGTGCCAATCGTTCCGGCAATAAAAAATTCCGAATGGAATATAAAATAAAAACGAAATTTGTCACTTTCCTTGTGAACTCGAGGCCACATTAACTAAAGGGTAATGCACTTTTCCGTGGTCTTTTATTACGTCAATTTAATGAATTCCATAGTCTTTTAATATGCATCAGTATAACCAGTCCTGCAACTTTGAAAACATTTAACGCTTTCCATTCTGTAGAAGACAAATCCCAGATTTTAATCTTTCTCTCGAAAGAGGTAAAAAACAAAGAAATAGCAACATTTCACGCTTTCTGTTCTGTAGAAGACAAATCCCAGATTTTAATCTTTTTCTCAAAACGGAGGTAAAACACAGAGAATTAGCAATTAACTCATAACTTCCTTACAAACTTACTGAAAAACTTACTAGCTTACTGAAGATCTGGACCTCAGAAAATCAAAGCAAAATTCTTATGAGTGTACTGTAATATCATTTTATTCATTGTTGCCAATAAACTGCAATGTTTGGCGACACTGTAGAAAATGATCAAGGAAAAATCCATACCGAAATACTTTCATTAGCGGTTAAAACTCGTATACGATGCCTTGACATGACGACCGCGTGAATTTTATCTCAAAAAGAAACTCCTACAAATTTCTTCGAATATTAAATACGGAGCCAAATTTGCATTATTACCTGATATAACGATATTTACATACCGTCTAAGCTTAAATAAAAACTGTAAAAAAAAGAGCTGGGGAAAGAAAAGAAAAAGAGATGAAAAGTAGTATCTGAAAGGGCTCAGATTTTAAAGGTCGCCCAAAAGGTTTCGTTAAGGTTGTCTTACGCTCTCAATGGTTGTTTCGTTAAGAACTGCTCGCGGTCTACCAGTTTGCTCTTACACTCACTCTTGCTAACTCCTTTTTTTTTTTTTTTTTTTTTTTTTTTTTTTTTTTGTCTTTTTAGCATCTAATTTCTGATAGCATCAATAAACACGAACATCACTTTTGTATGACGATTATCAGTAGGGAATTGATGAAATTGGCATAATTTTCTTCTCACTTACGCCATTTACAATTCAACACTAAAATTACAAAATTGTTAATGTGTTTAAAATTTCAGATGCAGTGTTATGTGTCGACATACATTTTTCTTTTTTATTTCAGTCTTTTCTCCGTTTCTCATATCAATATACAGTTTTCTTAGTAAGGTAGCTCGCAAAACTTTTTTTGTCACTTTATGATTAACGCTTTGTGTGTTAAATTTATTAATTAAATATGTTCTTCCCACTTACGCCGAATAAAATTCATAAAATTCAGCTGAATATCAAAATCACAAAATATTTATAAATAGCATATCTTTAAAATTCCTCATATACAGTCCAGCACGCTGGAGATAACAATGTTTTGATCCATACAGTGTTGCCATTGTTCGCTTTCAAATCGTTCAGTCTGTTAAAAATTCATTGAAGTGTTACGAAATGTACAGGCGCGGTGAGATAGCTTCCCCGCAAAGCAGGTTTAGGGTTGCCATAATTGGCAAGGGAAGGCAGGGTTGTTACGTTTGGCGACAAAATTGGCGATATGCCATGGACGGATGGAGAACCTTCTGGAACGAATTCTGACTGGTTTAGCCCAGAATGTTCTCGAGCACAAGCCGAAAGCTATATAAACCCTGCTGGTCCGCAGTCAGTTAGTGTGTGCCTCGTCTAGAGTGCGAGATAGTGTGTCTCATAGTTAGTCCGTGCGGAGACGATCGAGTTGACAGCCGGCCAGCGAGTGCCGAGTGGATCGTCGATTGCATCGAAGAATCTCTTAGTGTATCGCGGTTAGTGCATCGTCGAGAGAGTGTGTTAAGCTCCGGGAACGACTGAACCGAAGAGTCGGGAGCTGTGCTCTGTGAGTCGTCGAGTGCATTGCGAGTTGTAGCGCGAAGAGTTTTGAGAGTATGTGGAGTTCCGAGAACGACCGAGCAGAGTCGGGAGCTGTACTCTGGTGCTTTGCAGTGAAGCTGTCTCCATCTTATAGCCTGATAACCTGAGGGCATTGTCGCTGATTGTTCCAGCGAGTGTATAGTAGATCTTCGATGACTGTAAAACGTGACTTTAGAGCTGTCCTGATTAATATTGGCTAAATAAAGTGTGTTTCGATACTTCATCAAGTGCTGTCGTCGTTATTCACTCCAAATCCGTACGAACGTGAAGGAAGAAAAAACGTAACAGAAGTTTTACAAAATATGAAAATAAAATTTAAAATTCAGGCTTCCAGGTGCCCATGTTCGGTTGATGAACTACGTTATTCAAAATTTTAAAAATAATACGTTATTCAAATGGTTCTAGGTCCCATTGTGTTTTTCACACTGTAAAGAACATACTTATATACATGCAGATTCTTCATTATTTTAAAATAATACAAGGCGAGAATATTTGGTGGCAACAATATGAAAAGTGACTCGCCGTTTATAGTGGACGACGCGAAACCCCGTTTCGAAACCAATATCCCATTCATCTAGCACCTTCTTGGGCTAAAAAGAGCAAAAAATGGCCAAATTGATATATTTCTTTATGTTATTATTATTATTACCATTGGCGAATTTCAATCCCCCTTTGAATAATGCGGATGTGAGAAAGCCAACAGTGAACTTTTTTTTCTCCTGAAGCGTAAGAGGACACAAACAAATTATATGTACTGCAGCTGTCAAGGGCCTTTTTATGGAACGGAAATCAGAGTGATTTCATACTACATAAAGCAAAAATGTATTTCATTAGAAATGCGAGGGCATATAGTAGATCTTCGATGACTGTAAAACGTGACTTTAGAGCAAAGTCAACGGCATCCCAGTGAGATGAGATGAGCAGATTGCCTCATCTGTTTAGTGACGATGCCATATACTAACTCAGGACCATCCTGAAGAAGACGGAGGCCAATTAACTTCCCCTCCCCCGGAAAAAAAAATCCTCAAAGCATAAAGTTTACTTTTCTTACAGCTAGCTGAATCTTCCACTTCAACGAAAAGGTTAAGAACACTCAGACTTAGCTGAGCTAAAATAACTAACTACAAGACATTGCAAATAAAATAATTTTATTAAGTAATCAATTGAAAAATTCGTAACAATACTGAAGAGTTTCTTTTAACGTTATTTACTGTTATAAGCTAGTTCTAGATCAAATCTGTTCTTATAACTCTTCTCCATCTTATCGTTTTGTGGCCATTCCAATGTTCTCGGTTTTCTTTTTTTTTTTTTACCCCATTTAGAAAAACTTTATTCCCAGTGTTATCCCTGAGGTCTGAGACTTAATCCTTGAATCTTGTTCTCAACCTTATTCCCAGTGAGCAGTCTATTTGTAACTACGGCAGCGTTCTTAACTTTTTTGCCTTGTCTGGAAAACCCTTATTCCCATCTCTGAGACCTTATCTTTAAAGACCTGAGACTTTACTTTGATGCCTTATTCCTTATTATTCGGGATAAGCAATGTTTTCTTAACCATTCCAGTGTTCTTAACTTAACAGCTCACAGAATAAAAACCTTATTCCCAACCTCATCCCAGAAGCCGGAATGCTTATCTCTACAGTCCTGAAATTCTTATCCTTATTCCCTGACCCTAAAGCAACTACCTCATCGTTTTTAACTCTTTTAGCCTATCTACAAAAACCTTATTCCTTATCAACCTTATTTACCGGGACAAGCAGTCCTTTTTTAACTACTCTCAATGTTCTCACAACTTCTGAACTTACCTAGAAGAATCTTATTTACAAAGCTGAAATTTTATCCGTGAGAATTTTTCTTACCCTTATTTTCATTAGACAAACCACCTCAGCGTTACCAGACCTATAACACTTTGTCCTAGGGACCTGCTTTCTGCTTTAATCTCTGAGACACTCAATCCTTTTACGATTGCCCCGGCATTTTCAGCTCTTTTACTATATATTTTTTGCAACTATTAACCCAATTTCTGAGCTTTTGTACCCTCGCAGAGCAGAACACTAGAAACTAATCTGTTTACTATTTCAAGGACTCCTAAAGGGTAAAACGTTTGAAACGATGGTTACATAGCAGCGAAATGCTAACAATTAGCACGTAGGACAGTCTTCATATTTCAAGGAAAAAACATCCAGACTTAACTTTCAGACAAAGCATTTCACAATTCCTAGAAAAAGTATACAAGGCCCAAAATTTTAACTCACCTTTGCTTTCAGAAAGCGTACTACAGATCTTTCTCAGCTTCTGACGAATTCAAGCACAAGAGAAGAATAAAAATTCAAAAAAAATGTCTCCTTTCTAGCAATATCTGAGATGGTATCTCGGCTGTCTTCCTATCTTTCCAACGTCAAGGTCTATGCAACAATACAACCGAAAATCATTCTCGTAATAAATATACAAAGAAGGAAGATTAGTTTTTAACTCTTTTACGTATTTCAAAACGTTTTTCCCGCTTATCATTCTGTCTATTTAGGCAATGTTAACAACTTCAAGTAAGAGCAGATCATAACTTTTAATTAAGATTTTATATCGACGTATTTACCTTTTTAACCGCTCCCGTTTTAGACATACATGTATTCTATTTTAAAATTCCTACATGTGGGACGTTTGTCACGATAATGTCCCAGCTTATACAAAAATTCTCTTTAGCAGAAATAAACGGAAAGTAAAGGATTTAGGTTGAATCAATAAATTAATTCAATGCATATACAGATTAGTGCCCATGTGCCTAGCCCCTGCCAACGAGGACACTAATCGTCGGTAACTGAAAGCTGACCGTAAGTCTAAAGTGGGAGGTGTAAAAAAACTGTGAAAGTTCAACTTAGAGGCCTACCCTCAAATTCTAACGCTAGTATTATCTCTGATGCTCTAACTGAGAAAGGTTTACAGTGCACAAAATGCAGAATCAAAGCCCATCTTCCAGGCACAGTTATTAAGTACTGAAAATTTCGAGAGGATCTCGAAATCCCATGTGACTAATCTCATGTTTTTTCAGATCAAAGTGGACAACTAACTATATTGTAAAAAAAAAAAAAAAAAAAAAAAAAAAAAAAAAAAAAAGGTTCTCCAGTTTCAAAATTGCCAGAAATTGCATCATTCGTCTGAGAATTGTTACGTGGCTCCCCAGTTAGGAGTAAGAGCAATATCAGACTGGTAGATTGCGAGCTCAGCGAGAGCGTAAAACTTTAACAAATCCTTTTGAGTATCGTTAAAATCTCAACCCTTTCAGATTTTTTTTCTTTCTTTTTATTTTTTGGTCTTCTAATATATATGTACCCACATTTTTATTCGAATAAATGGAGTCTGGATAATCACAATGTCGAACAGCGCAAGTCCAGTACTTAAGAGTTCCGAATAAGTATAGAACTTTACACATGTTCGTTCGGATAATTGGAGGTCTACTATATATGCAATTACTTTATCCGAATGGCTACATAACTTCATATCTTTATCCAGATAACTTCAGTCCGAAAAGAGATGTTCTACTTTATATGCATGGATTCTTCGCATCTTTATTCCTATAATCATAGTTCCGTATAAGCGCAGTTCAGTAATTTAAGTTCCCGATAATTTAAGTCTGCACAACTGGAGTATTGTATATATATTGTTACGTGCGTTCATAATAGATCGAATGCACAAGTCCAATAAAAGGTTAATAAAATTTATTCGTATCACAAGAAATGTAACAAAAGTGTTAGGTTCCCCCCCCCTCAAAGATATTCTCAAAATATCACGATATCACACAGTAGTTATACTAAACTACTAAAATATTAAATAGAACGCAATCCACAGCGCAGAGAAAGCTAATCCGATAAACAAAAAATTACAGCAGTGAAGTAAATAACTGAACTATGATGTTCTCTCTCTGGCTTTCATAGCTTTTAAATCGGTTGCGCGAGGATGTTCTAGCAATTTCTGGAAAGTAAAAGGTAGAATTACGGTCATAGCTAACACAGTAATCAATTACATTTATTCAGTTTAAATATAAATTACGAGATATCTACTTATTACATGCGCGAGCTCCTGTATTTTTAACTTTTCTGCGTAGCTTTCTCTTAAAACTCGCCACGCGCTGTATTGCACGGGGAAATAAAACAATTTTAATCATAATTCTACTAAAAATAGCTAATTAAATGCAAAATCCGTAATAATATATGTATATATATATATATGTGTGTGTGTGTGTGTAAGATGAAAAGTATGTAAATCACTTTTATAATCTAATTTAACAATAGGCTTTTAATTCCTTATTTTTATAGCATTTCCTCTATGTATTCGAAAAACTGCAATAACTTCCCTTGACTGCGTCATTTCTAGATCAATCTATGCAACAAACCTTGCGTAACGCTGATGACATATTTATTTCGGAACCTAAGCTCTGAGAACTGAAACCTTTCTAACTTAAACCAAAACTTTTCTCATAACAGACTGCCGTATTGAATAAATACGCACTTCGTTTGTATCTCTGTTGCTGTTTGGACACCGTTTCATTTCGCTGTGCTCTCTTCCTATTGCAATAGTATTCAAAAATGTTCTGTAAATAGACACGATTAGAGTGTCAAGTGAATTGTGGTCACAAATGCGAATATAAATAAAATTGGAATTAAATCTACCGCGACTGTCATGTTTCCTATTCATTATGTATTAGCATACTATGCATTCAAAATTCTTTCTCTTCAGTATGGATCTACCTGCTTCGCCAAACAACAGCTGTATCTTTTCCTGTTTTGGGATCCGGATAATTAGAGTTCCGAATAGCTGCAGTCCGTAATTCCAGATAACGAAATTTCGAATAATTTGAGTTCTACTGTTCTACTACATATTGCATGAATACATAAATAATTTCTCCTTTTTCCAAATGTCGAATATATTTATAAAATGCAGCTTATTCATATGAATATGAATGTTTCTTTTTCTTCCGTCTGCGCTCTTCTTTTACGTAAGCAGAAACAAAATGGATATAAGCAGATAAAACTGCATTTTTGAGAAATAATAATTCACCTCTGCTATCTGCAGACGTGTTTTTGCTGGAAATAACACCTGTAAAGAGAAGAATTTGCTTAGCAAATATGTCCATCGAAATCCGGGTTAAAAACCCATTTCTATGCATTGCCGTGTATAAAACCATACCAGGCATGGAAAAATAACAAACAGTTCGCTTTGGGGCCCTCCCTCTGGCACGACCCGCACAATGGAACATAAATCATACAACCCTGGACGGAAACTGCATTCGAACGAAGCTCTCCTGGAAAGCATTACGCAAGAATCCTTTGCTGAAGAATGAATCTGCATGGATGCAACGATTCTAAAATCACCGGCAAGGGCCATTTTCATCTTTCTTCTACGTGAACTCTACCACGATTTTATCATAAACCTCGTAATAAACAACGCATAAAAAAGCAATGAAAATATCAAGGATAAGCAACTCTTGTTGTTGCAATAGTTTTGGAATAATTTGGTATGGAAGTACCATTCCGATATGCAGGATTCACACATTATTGCAGATTTATTTGTAATAAATTTGCATCAAACTCAGCGCTATTTGGTCAGCCATATTTTTTTGTTTCGTGTGTCTGTGTTCCATTCTAATAATTCACACAGTATTTCGAAATTTTTCATTGTTATTACATTGAAATTAGGAAGAACACTGTTTAATATAAAGCATACGAATCTTACATCTGACCACTCTTCATTTGCACTAGTAATTTCTGCTGGATCTTGATTCATTTCCGAAGATTTCTGCCATCGAACTTTTAGAAGGAAACAAAATCATATTTCAAGTCTTGGATGGCCTAAGACAGACTTTTTTTTTTTTTTTTTTTTTTTACTTTTTAGCTTTATTATTATGCATAACTTTCTTCGCCATTTACTACATATAAATTTCAACAGTAAAATTACAAAAATTTTAAAAGCAGCATAGCATATTAGCATTCGTTTAGAATTCTCGATGCAGCGTTAAGCGTTAGCATACATTCTCCTGCTTTTTCAGTCTTTTCTCAGTCCGTCTCAGATGGCTTTGCAAAACTTTTTTTCGTCTTTTTATTATTATTTTCATTTTGTGTGTTTACTTTATTTATTAAATGTCACTTTCTTACGCCCCATAAAATTCGATTTAACAGAAAATTCACAAAATTTTTAAAAACAACCTATCTTTGGAATTTTCGGCAGACAATCTGGCGCGGTGGAGATATATATATATATATATATATACTTTTACAATTCGAGAAACACGCATACATTCATCCAGCTTCTTCATTATTTAATTTCTTTAAATATAATACACTCAAAGCAGCTAATTTGAAGATACAAAATGTAAAGTAAGAAATGTAAAGAAACCTCGCGTATAAACATCCGTGCTTGAAGATGCACGCAATGTTAATGTTAGAGGAGCGCTTTCAAATCGTTGAGTTTGTTAATCAAAAATCTTTAAGTTTCACAAAACATGAAATAGATAATAAAATAAATTCCAAATTTGGGCTTCCAGATGCTCGTATTCGAGTGGAGAGCTAAGTTATACAAAATTGGATGTCTCTAGGTACCGTCGCTTTTTCACAATGCGAAAAACATACATACATTTATACAGGTTCTTCATTATTTAATTTCTTTATATATAATGCAGGTCTCTCATATTTGGTGGCAACAGTTTGAAAAGTGATTCAGACTTTTATAATGGACCAACGTAAAATGGCCAAACGAAATTAAGAACACTTCTTGTCTAACGCCTATTTGAGCTAAAAAGAAAGTAAGAAAGAAAAAGAAGTTAGTACTAAACTTTTTGGATAGGGAAAAGGTATTAGTTATTATTTTGAAAATAATTTCAACCGGTCTACGTTTTCCATGTTGTGGAAAGCTTCAAAACTTACAAAATGCAGCTTATTAGTAAAGTGATAACTTGAAGGAAAAATTCTCAAATTCTAAATAAAATTATATATTTTACAGGCCATTTGATGCCATTTGAGAGTAAACTTTGACTGCGGTGCTTCGAAAATGTGATAAAAAAAACTCCTGCTTCAACAACTTTCGAGTGCAAAGTAAAAAATAAATACGTATTTCAATAACACAAATGCCGAAAATACTTTTTATGAAACGTAAAACTACAAAAAAAGAGAGAATTCCATCATTTTTTCTCTTTCGCCCACTGATACATAATATGACACTGGAAAACGAAAATTTTGCCACTTTTGCAGCTCAGAAAATTCTTCCTTATTTCCAGTTTTGAGGGAGAAAAAAGATCCTTTTCTGTTATTCTCAGAACTTGAAACGAAAGGCAAAATTACACGTATTCAGGACCTTTACGAAAAGTGTTATTAAATTTAACTTTCTTCCTTCTTTGAATCACAGAAGCTATGCGTTTCCGCAATAAGTATTTGATTCGGAATGAAGATAAAATCCTGACTCATCCTATTCAAGAAGAAAAGTTTTTCCTGCTTTGAATTACAGAGATTACAAAGCTCTGGGGCCGCCCAGACAGTATACTGGTTAGGGAAGACTACTGCGGTACCAAAGCGCCCAGTTCGCATCCTGGAGAAGGCATGGATGTTTGTAAATATATGGTCCATGCGGCATGGGGGCACTCTAAATATATGGCAAGCCCAATGTCCTCTTAAGAGGTTAATGGTAGGGGAAGAGGGGTGAGAGACCCTCGGGGTGCTCTCCATCAAAATTGGGGGCGGAACTGAGCGAAAGCGTACTGTCACCTGTGCGGTGTTCGGGGCTCTTGCCAACGACAGGCGCAATCTTCCTATCCTTGACACGATGAATTTCGTGGGCTTGTTGGGATGTTACTGTCAGACAAGTGAGATATGTTACATATTTCACAAGACTTAAACACTTTTATAGATACAATGCACACTAAATGGATAACCTCCTCAGGCTGCTATCACACGTCCATTTGTTTCGGACGAACAACTGTTTCGAACAATTTTTCTGCCTGCTTTACCACTGAAAGAAAGACGCACGGTTTTGTCCTTTCTTTGCCAAAAATTTCTACAACCAATCAGCTATCAGCATCGATTGCCCATCATCAACCATCATTAGTAAAGGAGAACTATCTTACCTCTTTATATGGCAACCACAAAGTGATTCGTGATGACAGATTGTTCTAAACCATGTGACAAAGCAGAAAAATTGCCCTTGTTCTTCCGAAATGTTTTGAATGCGTGATACGACCTCACAAAGGCATCAAAAGGATAAGCCTATGGATAAGCTTGTGTAATCGGTAGCTGCGATACTTATTAAAAACATTAACAACGAAGAAGCAAATTTTTGGAAGCTTGCTTATACAATCAATGATTAGAAGCAAAATACCTGTAAAAGCAATAACAGAACTAACGAAATTTCATCACAAATATATCATACGTGCTTTCTTATAATCTTCTTGAACCATAAGCAGGTATTTCACATAGAACCCAACTATCTCAATTATACTTTCTTATAATCTTCCTCAATCATACACATCCATTACACAACAAAATAATTTGACTTGTTCGGAATGCCAAGAAAACTATCCGCCTCAAAGAACTCTAAGAATCTTATATCCGTTTCGTTTGCCACCCAGACGGTATAGAGGTTAGGGAAGCCGACAACGATATCGAAGGGCTCGGGTTCAAATCCCGGATAAGGCATGGTCATAACTGTCCTTCCCTTCATAGGAGGTAACCGTGGCGGCCTATTAGGTGCCTCCACAATGAAATGGCCAGCAACAATAGTAATACCCAAGTAATTGAACAGTAATAAAGATATTCCCTCGATAGGTTATTACAACTATAATAGCAGTTGCAAGCACAGTCGTAGCTAGGGTTTTCAGCGCCCAGCGACAACTGAAAATTTCGCGCCTCCTACTGCTTGACAAGGATGGATTTAATTCTAAAATGTCGTAACATCAGTTTGGCGCCCCTCGTATGCTGCGCCCGGGGATAGATGTCCCCCTTGCCCCCTCTAGCTACGCCACTGATTGTAACTATTCCAAGCAAATCAGTTACGGTACCAGAAAATTGAGTCACGCAACTCCCTACCTAGTTTAATCTAGACAGTACTACAACAAATGAAAGTCAGCATTAGAAAAATAGCTCACCCCGTAGAATATAGCTATAAGAGCAAAAACTATTGTAACGTAAGCTTATTATTATCTATTTTGCATGCAGTTGTTAAAAATAATTGTAAAAAAGTTCAAAATGACATAGAAAATCCAGTTAATGTTAACTGAATTACAAGTTTACTTTGATTATCTCAGTAAAAGTATTGTAAGTATGAAATTAGATAATGTTTAAATGTGCACATAACTGTCATGTTTATATCTATACATACAAAACAATGTTTGTAATTAACATATCGATGGTTATACACAGGCCTTGTATGCCCATGTAATATTTAAATTTTTATATTGAAGAAATACACCCTTTTTACCAGGACGACTATTAACACTGTAAGACATTTAAAACAAAATGAGATCAGTGGTTATCCCAGGCGAGGCTTGGCCTTAGCATTAGCCAGTGTCGAAGAAAAAAGACAAAGTAATGCCCGCTGTTCGGGGGGAGGGTGGACAAAAAATATCCGTTTCTTTCTTATATCATATGTACTATATTTTTCTGAACAAGAGTCTGATTCTGACTAAAACAGACCAGATTACAAAGCGTGATTCGGAATGCCTACCCGTAATCCACAAATAACAAGTTTTGGTTATATAGACTATTTTATAAGGAACATGAAAAGAAAATTATTATTTGAACATAATTTTTAATTGAAGAATGTGCATAAAAATTTCACAGTGTAGCTATCAACTAACGAATCGTTTCGTTTTTTACTTCCTTCTACCGAAGTAAAGGAAATATAGCAACAGCGAAAATTTTCGGATACACTAAGTTAAGCAATAAACGGAAAACTGACAATAATTCGAAAATTATGCAAGCTAATTGGGCGAAACTTGGTGATAATATTTGTTATGCCACTTGTAATATTACACAGCACGCTTACATATCGACAGCAACATGAAATCTTCTAAATTTGGGCACACAAATTCATGCATGATCATGGAGCATGATCACTCCGAACAGCGATGTCTTTATGATGTTATAAATGAGGTTCTTGGAAAGCAACGCCCATTTATCACGTAAAGAAATTCTACGGCTTGGAAAAGTCATTAGGATTTTTTTAAGCAGAAGACATGAAAAATGAGCAATGTCCTCGCCGGGACCCGAACCTGAACCTCTCGAATACGCGCCGAGTGTACTACCGTTACACCACGAAGACGAGCTAGTGTAATATTTTGTTATTTATCAAATAACTACATTTATTCTTGACGTGGCTACACCATATTTGCATGATGTAACCGTTGCTCAGCAACGGTTACATCATGCAAATATGGTGTACGAAAATTTTGCCACTTAAGAATTGTATACAAATTATCTATCTCCGTAAACTAAAAATAAAATTTATGTTCTACTATGAAGATTATTTGTTTCGTCAAGTACTGCAAAATTCATTACATTGGAAAGAGGCAGTAAATAACTTATAGGGGCTGGAAGGCAGCACCCCTCCCGAGAATGTTTTCCACGTTCTTAATGGGATTAACGTCGGGAGAACATGCTGGTCATCCCATTTGAACTATTGTTTCTTCTTCGAGAAATTTCTGCACGAGGAGAGCAGTGTGAGGGTGGGTATTATCTGCTTGCAAAATGAAGACATCGAAAACTGTAGAAGCATACGAACGAACTATAAGATGCAGTATGGCGTCTCTGTACCTCAGAAAATTAACAAGTCAGAGGATCAACGTCACAGCACATACAGGTCTCTGCGCCCACCTGAAGATACTTCTCCTCATACAATAACACTACCTCTACCACAGATAACCTTTTCTCATATGGGGTTAGACGGAAGATATCGAGTGTTTGCTTCTCTCGATATGTACACATGTCGAAAATCTCTCTCTAAAGCAAAGCGGAACTCATCAGTGCAGTCAAGTTTACATGCGTTCGTGCGCAATTCAAACGCTGCCTCCGGTGGCGGTTGATAAGCGGGGCGCACAATGCCAGTCGCCTAGCCTACAAGCCTCTTTCTTACACACTTATTGTGTACTATTGCGGCTGATACTATCTTTCCTGTAACGGAAATAAGAGCGAAGCTGAGCTGAGATTGAGTTGCAGCAAAGTGCACTAAGTTGCAAATACCGGTCTTCTATAGAATTGTAATAATAATTACTTACTCTTTGATAATATCTGACATTAATCTATTATATATATCCACATCAGAATTATTTTAATTATTTTAAAATAACTGGCGTGGACTTATTACCTGCAATAGTAAGTACTTTCTCTTCTACAGTACCTGACATTAATCTGTTATTTATCCAGTTGAGGATAATTATTTTAACTATTTTATAATACTTGGCGTGGACCATTGTGGCTTATTACCTGTAATAGTAAGTACTTTTTCTTTTACAGTACCTGACATTAATCCGTTATATATCCAGCAGAGAATAATTATTTTATAATACCTTGAATGGACCATTGTCACTTGTTACCAGTAATAGTAAATATTTTCTCTTTTAAAATACCTGGCATTAATCTATTATAGATTCACCTCAAGATAATTATTTAAAAATAACTGGCGTGGACCATTATGGCTTATTGCCTGTAATGGTAATCATTTTCTCTTTTATAATACTTGATATTAATCTATTTCAGATCCACCTCAGGATAATTATTTTATAATACCTGGCAAGGACCATTATGGCTTATTACCAGTAATAATAACTATTTTTCTCTTTTATAATACCTTGGAAAAGCTGCAAATATTAAACGATAATTTACTCCTAAAAGCCATTTTGTTAGGGCTATTAAGCCTCGGGCTGTTCTGTCTAGGCTCTTACTGCTTGAGCTATTTTAACGGGTCACAGGTTCAAAACTGCTTCCCAATTTTGATTTTAATTTGTAAAAAGAGTTGCGAGGAGACCTCAAAATCCCTGAGACAGAGTTTGAAGACCTCCATTATAAGGTAAGGGGAGAGCGGACAAGAAATGTTTCTTTGTTTCCGTCCTGTAATTCCGAAGTATAATATACATCTTTACTTTCTTTAGAATTCTCTGTATTCAAAAATAATTCTAAATTTTATGTGTTTACCTTTGCGGAGCACGTGACATCGAAAACCTCTTTTGAATTTTGATTTTAATTTCCAGAACTCCTAAAAGTGTTACGTCGAACCCCGAGATTCCACGGAACACAATTTGAAGATCACTAGCAAAGACCTACCAAACATATAACAATTCCGTGGCGCGTTAGAGAAGCAATATCGCTCCATTCCACTGTCGCGGACGACAGCTTCATGTGACTGACACCATAAAAGAGTTTCTCATCTCTCATCTTTCTCAGAACAAATCTTCTCCAGCAGGGCTTCTCAAATCTTCGAGTAGGTAATGGGGGCTCAGACAGGACGGGGCGGATAAAGACAACTCCTTATCTTCGGGAAGCTCTTTCATTACTCAAGTTCTTCGAGCCTTCTTATCACAAGAGCGTTTTATTACAGCGTACTTTGTAAAAGGAAAGATATCGAATTCTTCGACGGTTCTTCTACTCTTCAATCAAAGGATCTTCTTCAAATCAATACCCCAAGGTTTACAATTGCAAAGAGTCGTACAAAAGAATAGGATATTTAAGTAACGGAGAATTACCAAAGAATACCTTTGGCAGACCAAAGATATCAAATACAAGTAGAATGGAAAAAAAATTATTTTTTTAAAGAGTTTCGTGTCATTACGCATCTCGATTAAAAATCAAAAACTGGGAATGTCAAAAATTACACATAAAATAAGTTTGTTACTGCATAACTTAAGAACATTTTACCTTTTAACAATGTTCGTTCTTTTTGCAAATATTCTGACACTGATCGTACTTCGTCAACAAATACGAATATTAAATTCAAGCTTTAAACATATTGAAATAAAAAACAAACATGCGTTGGCACAAGAACTGCAAATATAAAAGATACGCTGTTATGAGTCTTTATCATCTATATGAATGCTCTGCTATGTTGGTATGGTGATATGGGAGTCGATTGAAATTGTCCTGGGTTCGAATCCCAGCCAAAGCATGGATGTTTCCCAGCAAATAGTGTCTCTGAGGTATGAGAGCACTTACAACAGTGCCATGCGAAATGTTGGCGAAACCTCTTGAAACGTTGGCGGTATAAAAAAGAAGGATGAGAAAATTTCGGATCCATTCCCTGGGGTGTTCATCAAAACTGAGACAGAGTTTTCTCTTTCTCGCGAGTATACCCCGTGGTTACCTTGGGCAACTTTCTCGTTGAGGACACAGCTAAGTATCTCATGGGTTTTGGCCATTCCCCTACGAATTCACTAAGTTGCAAACGTACAGCCATTTGAAACAACAATACATAAAAGTGTAGTTATTAGGGACTTTTATACTTCGTCACCTAAAAAAGCCTTTGTAGTGTAACTGGAATCGTGTTTGTCAAAAAATCGGGTGGCCCGGGGAGGACATAGCACATTTTCCATGTTTCCTGGTCCAGAAAAGAAATCCTAGTGACTCTACACAGTAGGATTCTAATTAGGGAAGATTTCATATTTGAGACAAATGAGTAACTATTTGTAATATTACTTTTTTCTTTTTATTCATCATTTCTTACGCGGATAGTCTAAAAGCCTTGAAAGATAACTTTTTCATGTTCAAAACAGGAAGACGCTACAGCTGCTGACATTTTCAACTTGATACAATGTTGATACAGCTGATAATACTTTTCACATTTGTAATTTTGTCAGTCTAGTACTTACTGACATTTGCATGTGCCATTTTAAGGTCAAATTATTTTTTACAACTATATTTTCAGCTTTTCGATTTGCTACATAAATGAAACACTCATGATAAATCATGTTATTTTATGGCAATAAAAAATTTTAACCCTAATTTTACCTGTTATGAATATGAGTGATCAAGACATCCAGTTAATTTTTTATGCTGAATCTGATAGTTGCCTTCCTTTCCTTGATATTCAAATTACCCACATAGAATTTGATTTCAAGGCCACAGTTCACCATAAATCTTTTTTTGTTTGCTTGTTTCTTCGCGATAAATCATGTCACCCTGATAAGCAAAATGGTTTAATTCGTAAAGATTCCATCTCTGTTTTTAATTTTTGAGGAATTTATAGCTATCTTGCCAGTGCGGTTTGAAATATATCGACCAAACTAAAAGAGCCTTGAAATTTCACGTCAAGGAACGTGTCCGCAAAAGAGAAATAAACAAAACTTCGATAGCTAATCATAGTTGTACACTTAATTACAATTTTGATTTTAGTTTGGCGAAAATTATCCATAAAGCTTTTTGTGAGAACACAGTTTTCTCATTAATGGATTTAATCGTCATTCATTTAATAATAAGTTGAATCGTCATCGACTAGTCGCACCCGGGAATAAATTCTCGCAGAACTGGTTTTTCTCCACTTTCAGACGACGACGGCTAACGGGTGAGCTAGGTTTCGGCAGCGCTCTTCCCGTAAGATTATTTCACAAGTGCACATCTGTGTAGCCACCGAGGGTGTAGCTTCCAGGATCGACCAATGGGCGTCCAGTAATATTTCTGTCATGTCACATGACCTTTTGTGTGCTTTAAGATGTAAGTTGAAAATATTTTGCCACGCAATTTTCTAATTACAACATAGTCGATTCCTTCTGGAAATTTTCATTGCGAAGTTAGATCAAATATAAGCAATTGTGAAGATTTCACTACCTGGTTGAAAGAATTTGAAATACATACAAACATATGTTGGACACTCCGCAAAGAGATGAAGAAAGAAATAGGTGATAAACATCTCAGCCCAAATGTTATCTTTACATAAAACTATGCATATGACAAAAGTATTTATACCAATTATATATGTAAATAGAAGTCAGCACTTTTTATTGTAGTCTATATGAAAACTATGTTCTATAATAGTAGCTAATGCAGAAACTTTACTAATTTGCATTTGTATACACTTAGTGTGTTAAATTTCACATATAATAACTGCTTACTCTTAAAGAAATACTCATCAAACAGAATGAATTTATCTTATTCATAAAGAATATATTAAATTTATTCACATATAATTTTTAATGTTAACAGCGGATATAATCAAACAGGTTATAGCGGCATTTATAACATATAATGAAAATAAGCATCAGAAAAGCTTGATGACATTTCTTCAATCGATTATAGAAAAACACACGGTTGTCTGTCTAAGCGATGGGGTATTTTCACTCTGATTTTCTAAGGGAAACTAAAGCGTATTCACATAAGATTCACGCAAAAGATCGTGAAAACTTCCATGCAGCTAAATTCTTCGCTGAGATTCAAATCTGGCTAGAAGCTACCAGTTTACATAGGACTTATGCCACTGGTCACTGGTGGCCTATGGATTGATTGAATGAGCTACAGGATTGACAGAATGACCTATAGGACTGACAGAATGACCAACAGGATTGACTGAATTACCTACAGGACTGACAGAATGACCTACAAGATTGACAGAAGGACCTACAGGATTGACAGAATATCCTACAGGATTGATTGAATTGAGTAAACTATAAAGAGTTCGATAAGTTTCAAACCTTTTTCTTGGCTACCAGGGTATAGAATCTGATAACGGATGTGAACGTTCTTGGGGTTTTTTCTGCAGCTGTAATAATAATAAACCATTAGGCACTGGTTTAAAAACGAAAATTTTCCACCAATTGCAAAAGCGCATAGAAAATGGGTTATAAACACAAGTTTAGATATATAATGCATTTTTTATAATTGTAATCAATTACACTCATTTCCATAAATTAAGGATAATTCGGAGTCACGCGGAAATCGAACTCTAAAATAAATATATCACCTGTAAAATCACTACACACATCTTCAAGAATCATATGCAAATTTCAGGAAGTAACCAGATGACACCGATGTTACGTCACAATGACGAGAGTATAAGAGAGTGATATATAAGGAATACAGGCAAAGAAGTAAAATTGTTCGCAGGCGCTTTATAAGCATTTCAGTGCAATAACCGAATGGTTATGACACAAAGGATGCTTTCGGATGATTTTTACGTGGTAGAATTATCGCCCGTGTGGAATGTGGGCGTACTCAACTGGAAGTATCAGACGAACTTGGAATTGCCCAGAGTGTCATCTCCAGTTACAGTAGACGTTACAGCACAGGTCGCCCCAGCGTTACAACGCCGAATGAGGACCGATATTTGGCAGTTACTTCCAAAAGAAGCAGGCGGAGCACAGCCTCAGACCTGTTACGTCAGCTCTCTTCAGCCACTGGTACGACAATTTCAAGGCAGACCGTGTACAGACGCTTAGGGCAGATTGGTCTATATGCTCGTAGACCTGTCAGATGCGTTCCACTTACTGCAACTCACTGTCGCCTGCAGTTAGCCTGGAGTAGAGAGCATGCATTGTGGACACCGCCACAGTGGGCTTGTGTGATGTTTTCCGACGAGTCCAAGTTTAGCTTGCAGTCTGATTCTCGCCAGACTTTCATATGGAGAGCTCCAGGTACCCGTTACCACCAAGAAAACATCATTGAACGCCACCGTTGTGGTGGTGCATGAGTGCTCGTTTGGGATGGAATTATTCTGGGTTCCAGAACTGACCTGTATGTTCAAATTGGAACCATGACAAGCCAAATCTATCGGGACGTCATTCTGGAACAACATGTACGTTTGTTTCGGGGCGCCATGGGCGCACAATTTGTGTTTATGGATGACAACGCCCGTCCTCACCGTGCAAACATAATAAGCGAATGCCTTCAATCGGAGGATATCATCCGTATGGACTGGCTAGCATTCTCACCAGACTTGAATCCAGTAGAGCACGTGTGGGATATGCTTGGCCGACGAGTTGCAGCCCGTCAACCTCTTCCTACATGTCTACCGGAACTTCGGAGAGCATTGCTTTTTGAGTGGTGTAATATCCCCCAAGATCAGATCGATAATTTGATACTCAGCATGCCTAAGCGTTGTACGGACTGTATTGCATCGTCTGGGAGACATACAATGTATTAACAATCATACCAACCATGTAATATTGTTTATTTGTAAATAGGTGTTTTTGTAATTTGCTCCAGGGAGAAAAAATCGCTAATTTTTTTAATAATATCAAACATATAGCATCTTTTTTTGCTCTTTACCTTTTGTTTAATAAATAAGCTTTACAAATAAGTCAATTGTTTTGCTTCTAACTCTTCCTTTGCCTGATTTTGCATTATCCTTAATTTATGGACATGAGTTTATTTACTAACTGCTATTATACTTATGAATGAAGTAATTGCCTTTTATTCATTAATTTCTACTTATAATACACTTAACCCTAATTTTGTTAAGCAGTGTATAAGCAGATAACGTAATCTTTACAAAAATTAAATTTTCAAATGAAAAATGCTCTAAAATATCGCTAATCGTATACTACAATATAAAATTTATTTTAATATAAGGTAGAAAGTACTTTTCTTATTTAAAGCGGTTTATTAAAATAAATTTCGTATCTTCGAACGCACACTGAAACAAAACAACCGAATTTATATTTACGTACAGTTATTCTCTCAGGTAAAATGAATGGGGGGAATCGTCTCCATGACAACCGACATGGCTTTTCATTTGTGGCTTCAACGACATACTTTCTTCCTAGCACAAAGCGATTCACAAAGCAAATTATTTAAATAAATATACCTAGGTCATCGTTTTTCTGTAGCGAAATATATTTACAGACGTGCATATGCAAAATAATGGAAAAACTTTCTGCAAAGGAAATAGTACCATGTATAGAATTACAAAATGAACAATTGCATTTAATTTAAATAAGTTATTTTAAAACTGCAGAATAAGCTCTCCAGAAATTCCGCAAGCCAAAATCAAATTTAAAATAATTTTTCAATATTACGTGGAGAAAAGAATTAATCCTCTATATTAATTAATTAAATAATATTGTTATTTATCTTGTCGCTGTTACTTTAAATTACTATAAGTAACTGTGTTTTATGAATACAGTTTTAATTAATTAATTAAAGGCGAGACGAAGTATAAGTTTCTCCAATCTGAATTCTTGATTTTTCAATGAAAGAAGGACGAAAGAAAAAAAAAATCTTTTACTTAAAATCTTTTATTTAAAGCAAATTTTGTTAAATAAAAAAATTAACAAATTAAAAAAAAAAATAAAACACATTAACGAATTAAAATAAAAAAATTAAATAAAAAATTAAGGATTGAGGAAATCGAAAACAATTTTTGCGGCTCTGTATTCGTTACGTTGATGATATTGTTGTGTGCGAATGAGTTCGTAAAGACTGAATGCACACAGAACCGATAAAATTTATTTTATCAAAAGAGACAGTTCGCAGTTCTGCAACTTTCCACAAAAACAGTCGTTCAACTCTTCACAGTATTACAGAGTACAACCAGTGGTTACACTTCAAACTACTAAGAATGTTAAACACAACGCAATGCAAAGCGCATCTAAAGAATAAGGCTAACTCCGCACTCCCGCTGAACTATCAACTCATAACTACTGACAGCAGGTATTCTCTTCGGTCTTATATAGTTTTCCTCCGCCGAGATATTTCTAGTACTTCTGGAAGGCATACGAAGGTCGGATACGGTTACCGCTACATATGAAATCAATTACAGTTATTCAATTACAATACCTAATACAGTAAATCAATGACCGGACCAAAATGTGGGCAAATGTTTGCAAAGTTTGGCGATAAAACTTAGTCGCCGAAACCGTTGCCAGCTTGGCGATTTCTCGCCAAATTAGCGAGATGGATATTTACTGAAAATCTGAAACCTTCAGATATACCAGAAGTATATATATATATGTGTGTGTATCCACTCTGTTACTCGGCTTAGTGATCTCAGTTTCTTTATACTTATATGTTTGTAAATTGTACATTGTACATTTGTACATTTAAAATAATTAAATTAGGTTGTTCTTATCTTCCGGTTAAGGTTTTTATGCCTTTCGTAAATCTGGAGGCAATATTTGTACAATTATCAACAATTAAAAATATGTTTAAGTACGGTTAAGTTTTAAATAACATGGCAGACATATTTGTTTACATTTGAAACAGCAGAATAGTGGATTTTTATTGCCAATCTAGAGAAACTAAGCTTCGCAAAACAAAGATAACGCCTTCTTTTATTATTGTGAATTAAATCATGCTTAATCCATTCTGGATTTTAATCGAAGGAATAAGTGTTTAGGATTTACTTCGTAATTTTTATATAGATATTTTGAGTTTTTATGTATTTTTGCCTTGTCGCGACGTGAGAACTGAAATAATTGAATGAGAAATACTAAATCGTCTGTGCAAAACGTTTTCCTTTTTTTTTTTTTTTTTTTCCCCCATTTGTTTAATTTTATCTATACATGGTTTTAGATTTATTATAGTATTTGAATAAATTTGTGAAAATATGATATAGAGATGATATAAATTTTGTGCATTCTGAGTTATAAAATGAATGAAATGTAACGCTGTTAAATGGACTAGCGCCAGAGTGTCGCTTTGGTAAAGAAATATAGTGATTTTTTTAAAGAGTGCATTCATTGTATTGTGGTTTATGCACTATCGACGAAGTAGATTTAATTCAATCAGATAAGTTTAAACAAAATGCAAGAAAAAATTCGTATAATTTAATATTCAGTGCAAGGAAGTCATGTGGTGTACACATCAGATTTTTTTATTTCGAATTCAGAATTCGAAACTTATTTTAAGTCGTGAATAAAAAGAAAAACTATCGATTCAGTTCATCATCGATTGCTTTTAAAACATCTGTAGTCAAAATGACAACTGATCATTCATCTTTAATTTCTGTATGGCACCCTATTTGTCAAAAGCGTGACAGTCCGAGTCGACTGTTCTATAGAAAGAGAGAAAAATAAGATAAAATAAAAAGCTCCACGCTACCTCCTCAGTACGCTAAAAAGAGAATTTTTCCTCACTACGGTGCGTTTTCAATCGATACAAGCTCCGGGAAGCAAGCGAGACTCAGTATCAATAATGGATATTGCTCGAAAGGCAGACAAGGGGATGAAGAAGAAATGAAGAGAAAAGTTCACGAGGTAAGGTTGTCACGAAACGGAAAAGATGGAAAAAATATTCAGCATTTGTGGTGTGTCAATATTTGGAATGAAATTAGTCGTTTGAAATTTCTTTCTTTTTAAGGAAAAATGGAATCTATTTTTAGCAGTGAACGAGTGTTGAGCAATTTGAGGAGAAAGGGAGACAAAAAAGATAAACTGATTCAATTGAAAGTTTTTATTTTTTATCATAGATTCGCGAATTATTTTTTTTTTCTGAAATTTAATCTATTCAAATTTTAAAAGAAAATCTGGTAGTTTGTTACTCGGAAATGTTGTTGTTATAGTCGTGTCTGATTAAGCCCATTCGAATTGTGCATGGGCGAAGAAGACAGTGAAGAAGACAGCCCTAGCAATCTGCACAGTGAGCACACATTGTAGAGGTTCATTCTCTTAAACAAGACTCCAATTTTTAACTATTCAGCAAGGATGGCCGGACAATAAAAAATGTGTGCAGTTGCCAGTTCTTTCCTACACTCTGTCAATTTTCAATCCTATTTGATGGCCAGTTTTAAGCCAACCTGACTATGGTTTTAGGTCAACATAAATCTCCATTGATGTTATGGAGCTGGTACTTTATTGGAATTGAACGTCCCTTCAATCTGTATTTGGCCATGTCATTTGCGTCCGAGAGGGTGACATTTGCGTTATTATTATTGTTGAAATTTCCAGCCTCTTTTTGCAAGTTTATGTGCATTCTCGTTACCTGCGATGTTGACATGAGCTGGCAACTATTGAAAAATGCAGAACGTAACTTTTGAAGCTCGTTTCGGCGAAATTGGATCCTGTTAGTGATCAGGGAGCTTCCATGTAGGACTGCTGCCTTTGAATGATAGAAGCCAATGAGTGCTTTTGCTTGCTCAATGACTGGAGGAGATCTGTGTAGGTATAGATTCCTTCCCATTTACGACTTCGCTTGCCAGAATCTAGCAAGTGAAGTTAGAGGCTATGGCTTCAGCGCCAATTTTGTGTTGATAAGTAGTATCGCCTGGGGTAGTTAGAAATCCTCCAGATCCTCTATTAGTGATTGTCTCCTCAGATAAACCATCTGTATAAGCGTGTACGAAAATACCAGTTGAATGGTTGGATTTGATGTTTACATTTAGAACCGGAGAGTAAACTATAAAGCGCCTTGCATTTCAACTCCGTTTTCAAGGAATAGCCGAAAAACTATACAAATAATGCTCCTAAAAAGGTGCATCATTTTTTTCTGTCTACATCAAATGGCGTATGCTTTTTTCCATTTAATGCTTAACGTCAAACATGAGGTATAGAAGCAGTATTTAAATAATAGCAACAAGTAGACAATAAAATATATATTTTAAAATTATTTTGCTATTTAGTCAGTAGTTTAAAATTAAATTCTTTTTAAGATGTTTTTTAAACAAAGCAAAAATTTAGTTTGGTGTGCTGGCAACAGTAGATTTATTTTCATTTAAGAAGAGAAACCAAATATTTGTATGTTTTTCATACTTTTAAAACCTTTTAACGATAATTCTTCTTTATGGTGTTAGAATGCAATCTAAAATCTTCAGATTGTTTTTTCTATATAATTTCTTTAAATAAATATTTAAATAATATTTTTCCAAAATTTTCAACTCTGGTTCGATTTTTTATTTTTATAAATTACACTTCTGAATGCGGTTATATTCTATTAAATGAAAACAGGCACTTCAAGGTCGTAACGATCCTCCTCTCATTTACGACCATAATGAGTGTCGCCATGTCATGAGTGAATCAGGCGATTTTTAACAAATTAGAGGATTTGACTTTTTTCCGCAGCAGTCGTTAGTAAGGTTATGAAGCACGGAATGCTCTCGACGTGCATAATCTTAAGTAACAGAATATACTTCCTTTCGTTCCGGTAAGAGCAGCAAGATCGTTGAACACTGGGAGTTCGACCAAGTTCTAATTCCGTAGAAAGGGCCACCTGAATATTGTTTTTTTTTCCTTGCGTTTTCTTCATGTGTAATGTGAATACGATCGATCCAGCTTCCCTTAAAAAAATCCTTCACGAAGCCATTCTTACCCTTAACTAATAGCCCTCATCTGCATTGCCGTAATCTAAACGAATTATTCCGTGGCGCCCTATTTACGTATCGTTTCAGATACCACCAATGTAATATCAGATATCATGGCATATTGAAACGCATTATAACATGGACTTAAATGCCTACCAATTAAAATAGATGCATTAAAATAATTAATTAAATAGATGCAAATACCACTGAAAATATAACATGCCTTCAGGCATAACACATAATACCAAAACCCGTGGAACACTGAAACGCTTTATAGCAAAGAAGGTTTACAATAACATGCAATACAAATACGCATTCAAACAGATACAAATAGCCCTCAAAAAGTTAATTCCAATCACCAGGAAAATGCACTAATTAAGAACTTGAGCAATATTGCACGCTTTCTCACTTTTTGTGTTCTTGCAACGGTTTTCGTAATTCTGTAGCTTCAAAAGTGCACGGCCGATTGCGTGAGCTACCACTAATTACTGCTCTGCGACTGAAATAATGACGATGTATTTAACGCAAATAGGATACTTAACAAATACTACTGCAAGATCCACGCAATGGGAGGTAGATTTAATAAACAGCCAGCTGCTGCGTTGAAGTTTAAAACACCAATAATGAAAACACCCTGCTTGTTTGTATAAACTAATTTAACCGCTCTTCGAACCGGTCTAGTTTGCAGTTCTCTCTAATTACAACGCGAACAGGCTACTTGCAAGTGCGTTTCCGTGCACTTCTATGTAGCATATAACGTTAAAATGAATCAGTTTTCCTTAGAAAGACCTACAAAGGTTTGGTTTTGTTATATTTAGCAATGGCAAAGCACGCAAGGGGAGTTCTGGGGAGCTGTTCAAGGGGAGCGATGCCCTATTAGGACTTACCGTTTACTCGATTACAGCAAGGTCCATCAGCAGCCGATCGGTAAAGTCGCTAAAAACTAGTAGTTCGGTCCGAGGTTCGAATGCCGCAAATGGGCTGGCTGCACAGGCGTTTTTCATGGTTTTCCTCATATGTAACGAGTATACGAGTCAGGTTTCCTTATAAATTCCTCCACAGAGGCATCCCTTCTTTTAGGTATTAACCCTTAACCCGTTGAGCGCCAAGCGTATTTCTTAGGCAAACCCGTTCAGGCCACGCGCGCCGCTTAAAAGCGCTGGCATTGTAGGGCCAGCGATTCTTATCGCAGTAGAAGATAGTTTACGTTTGGAACGTGATTCCTATAGGCATTCATTCAACACGTTACGCTCCAAGTCTGTTTTGTAAATAGTTACATTCTATGCAAAGATATTACGAAGCAGAAAATTACCCTTACTGAAGTCCGGAAAGAATTAGCGCTATTCCTTACAAGTTGTGAAAAAGAAGATATTTCATCGAACGGAAATGCAATAATATCTAAAAAAACGACAGCATAAACTCCAAAGAAAACCGTAAAATGTCTCTGAAGTACGGAAATATTGTAAATTATGTTATGATAAAAATGCAACAGAAGCTGGTAGAGTAATGGCCAGAAAAAAGACTAAGACAGTCGTCACAATTTGTAATAGCTGTAATGGAGAACCGTTTTTATACTTACCGTGTTTCAACGAAATCCATTAGTCCTGTAATGAATCAAAATTAAGTAAATTTTAAATAATATTTCTGTAATTCCATAAAACAGTGTAAATTGTATAGTTATATATCATGTTACACGCTGTCAGCTGAGCTTCAGATAATCTGATAAATATACAGAAATATGTGGACCGACATTTAATAACCTCAAGTACATAGCAAACTGAATGAAATTAAAACTAGATTATTAAAGATGGATGGATGAATACATCTATTCGATGGATGCTTTCTTAAACAATAACGTCTGGTAGAAAGCAGAGGTTAAGCACACAGAGAAATTATTAGTAGTTTCTATTCTCTGCACATAGCTTATGAAATTCCATGCATCTCGGGGATATTCAAATGAAGTAATGACCTTAAAAGAATGTCTTGCATTTCTTGCGGCAAAATGGCCACGAGTATTCAAAAGAAACCATTGTTCCCAGGATCCTAAATCAAACCCAAGTCTTCTTCACGTTATCTCTAGACTCATAAAAATGCTTCTTAGCTGGGCGATATCATGTCTCGACGAACAAGAACCCGGAAAAAAAATCCATTAGCTCTTTTATTACGAGGCATAAAATATGAGGTGTGTTTTAATAGGTTTGTTATTTGCGAATAAATAACTCGGAAAATGATACATGTCTCGTTATCCAAGAAGCAGAGCAGAAATAGAAAGCACTAAAATGTAATGTGGCAATATTGAGTATAAAATATAACTGACTCACCCAAGGCTGAGCCGTTTTTTCGGACTTACTGTACCCGTTTAATGGCTCCGTTGAAGTACGAACCCAGGATCAACTTCTGCCTAGTTAGGCGCTTTTTCCATCCGAGCTAAGGAAAATCATCAATCAGGTAACTGATATTTATCCATAAGCATCCTATAATCGCTTTGACCTTCAAATTTGACGATGTCCAGGCCAAGTTCGGCGACTGTAAAAGGGCCTCTTATCCTTCTAGAATTCTACTTTGACTGGGAACCACTGTAACCACCAGGATTCTGACTGGAACTCGAATTAACAATTCCCGAATACCCTAAGAATGACTCTTCATAGTTCAGTATTTGGAACCATCAGCAAGTTCCGTGTAATTCCAGTTTAAATCGCAATACACATATTCGATCTTCAGAAACTACACTGTCCATTATTTCAAAAAGTGTGTCATTCAGAATTAGGATTTCCAGCATAGAATTCCACACGGAGTTGCGAACTAAAGAAGTTCAAACGTACAACCTCATAAATAAGATTCACACATTAATTTTCATGTACACGTACAATTTAGAGTACTTACATATTAACGCAATCCCTCTGTCTAAGTTTGCCGATTTTTGTAAATGCACAGGTAAAAGTTAATTATCAGGTGCAAATTGGTTTACTTTATGTGATTATGGCAAAGCCTCGAGGGCTATCTGATTAAGAGGAGGGATGCCTTCGTGGAGGACTTGCTAAAGGAAACTGGCTCGTATACACGTTACACATGAGATAAACAACGAAAACGCTCATGCAGCCAGTCCGTTCGCGGGATTCGAATCTTGACGGAACTACCCGTGTTTAACAACTTCACCGCTCGGCCGCTGGTGAGGCCAGCGTGTCAGTTCGTTATTTGTTGTTGCTGTGACTTATCTCATTTGTCTGACAGTATCATCAGAAAAAGCGCACAAAATTCATCGTGGCAAGGAGTGCAAGATTGTGGCTGTCGTAGAGCCTTGAGCACTATACAGGTGATAGTACAACTTTGCTCAGTTATGTCCCCAATTTTGAGGGAGAGCATTCTGGGGGGAGGAATCCACCTCTCTTTCCCTACCATCAACTTCTCGAAAGGACTTTTGGCTGACCGCATATTTAGAGTGACCCCATACCGCACAGACCCTACACATTTACAAACATCCATGCTTGCTCCAGGATTCGAACCCGGGCCCTGCGATACGGCAGTTTCACGACCTTTTCTTAAAACATTCTCGAACTATCGACATTCATCCCAAAACGGCAAACATTATCAACATATTAAAAACAAACACATTTTCAAAAATTAAAAAATTAAATGTGGAGTATATGATGCATTGAAAAATAAACAGAAGACATTTATCGCGCAATACGTCTAAATATAATTTTAGTGCGGCTTTTCGCCTTATGTACACAGTAATCAGTTTTTGCTTTAAAAAGAAAAAAAAAAAAAAAGGGGGGGGGACCAGCGAATTACACAAACTCGTCACTTTTCCCTTTAGCCATTTTTCGGCAAAATGTTGATTATTGTAAAAATTTTACCGCAGTTTTTCTATTGAACGAAAATGACGACGTTTCTTGACTGAAGGATTGTTACGGGCATGGTTGCCTGCAGATTGATTATGCAAATGGTAGTCAGAATTTGCTCATTCTGAAAATCTGGCTACTTCAACTACGGTGGTTGCGATAATACGTAAATACCCAATTTAGAACATTCAAACATATGTACAAATATGAACTAGAAATTTAAAACTTTGATTTACTTCACTATGGCAAAGCACTCGAGGGCTATCTGGCTAAGAAGAGGGGTGCCTTCTTGGAGACGTGTTTTAAGGGAAATGGCTCGTATACATATTACACATGGGGAAAACCACGAAACTCCCATGCAGCCAACTCGTTCGCAGAGATTCGAACTAAGGACCGAACTACCAGTATTCAGCGACTTTATCGCTCGACCGCTGGTGAGCCAAACTAGAACACTCAGGCCTAAAATGTGTGAAGAAATGCAGTTTAAGTTGTTCAGACCTAGAATTTCATGCTTAAATGCAAACTAGAATTTTGAACCTAGAACAATCTAAAGGACTCAAACCGAGAATTTAGCAAACACAAGCTACAGCAATCAAACCTAGAATAGTACGTACAAGACCAAGCTTCACAGTTGGCATCTAAACTACAAACAGATTCTCCGTATAAGTATAGTATATTCTAAGACTGATGCTTTTGTATGCAGTTCATGCAATGGAAGTATTGCTCAAATGTTTAGTATTCCAAGGCGTTCCATACAAGTACTTAACATTCAGTCCTAAAAATACTGCCTGTAAGAACAATCTAGATGATTCGAATTTAAAAAGCTCAAACTAAAACATTCAAATCTAGTAGAAATTCCTCCGCGACACCACTCCTCTCCTTCGGCAGATAGCCCTCGTGTTCTTCGCTATATTCAAATTTTAATAAAAATTTTACTTGCAGTCTAAAATCTGCAAGTATAAAAAGAAAATACGCAAACCTAGAACAAAATAAATCTAACTTTAATAACTTTTAACCACAAATGTTTCCACTTATGGACTTTTAAAAAGCGAACTGTCCAAACGTCAACCTACAACCCTCCTTGGACTCTGGAAAGCTGTGCAAGAGGAGTGGGATAAAATACTTCTTTCGATACTATAATAGGCTTTATTGTCTTGGAAATTACGGTGTAAAAAGATAGTGAAGATTGAGGGTTATCAAATGGAACATTTAAAACACAAAAATAATAGGTAAAATATTTCTTAAAATACAATAAATATAATCTAAAAACTGTTCGAACAGCCTTTGTATTTGGAACAAATTCAAAATTGAAATGTTTTCGCGGGCCGCATAAAATTGCTTCGAGCTCGAATGCGACCCGCGAGCCTCCATTTCAACAGCACTACTATAGCTAATCTACACCAGGGTTTCTTAAAACATTTTTCACTCGCGACCCCTTTTTATCACTGAGAATTTTTCGCGACTTTCTGGACCCCATAATATTTACGAAAATTTTGTGGGACCCCATAAGCATTGCGCAAATCCGACACACGCGTATGTGAAACTGTGTGTGTACTATTGCAGTACATACACGGTTTCCTTTGTTAGGGTTGTGTATTTTTTAGGGTTGTGTATTCACGGTTGTGTATACTATTGCAGTTTTAGACCGCTAACTTTAATTTCTAATTTTATGACATAGTGTAAAAATTTTAAATAAGTAACAGACGAAATGACAGCGTCACGTGCAAAGCAAGTAAAATAAACGTTTTATTATAAAAAGAATGCGTCGAAACGTTTTTCTTTTTTCTTTGCCTGTATTGTCTTATCTTTATTTATTTTCAGATATACCGTGTAAAAATATTTGGTAATTGTAAAACTATTATAATAAGTTAAAGAAATATCAAAACTACTAAATTTTTTGGCGACCCCTGCTGCAGGTCCCGCGACCTCCCTGGGGCTGGCCGACCCACAGTTTAAGAAACGCTGATTACACAAACAAATACAAAATATAAATTCAACGTAAAAATTTATTTGGCAAACAAGAACATGAATAGCGAAGTTACAGAATACTCTGATAATAAAATAAGCCCAGAAATAAATTCTGAGCGGATATTTTGATCTTTGTATCGCACGATTATAAACAGATTCTGTCGATAATGCCCCTCCTTTTCTAAGATTATTTGAGATATTTCTGACGATATTTAGAGACCTTTCAAAAGCTTTTACTTTTGAACTTGGCCTATATGGCGCTGCTGCGATGAAATAAGATCAAGGTTTCTGCTCGCAGACGAGTCGTCATTCCGGAAACTGAATGAGGTGAAAACAGCCATTCTAAATGAAATTTACACACCAGTCAAAAATTCCATGCTCAGTCAGCTGAATAAATGAAACTGTAAAATGCAGCTGTTGTGATTAAACCTCGTGTTTGGATTGTTTTAGCCACCTTCTAAAACGATTGATTCAAAGTTTTAAAGCAGATATTTTCGACAACATAGACACACAGACGCAGAGCATTTTTGCGTTGTCGTTCGAACGGAAAAGTGTGGAAACGAGGATATATTTAATCCTGACAACTTTCTCTTTGTTTCGTATTTAAGTTGTGCATTTCATTAGATTCGCTTTATTTTGAAAATGATACCCAGCGGCATAGCTAGGGAAAAGAAGGGGAATTATCTGCCCCGACCCCCGGACGCAGTATCCAGGTGGTGCCAAATTGATGTTACGAAATTTCAGAATGAAATGTTTTCCATTCTTGGCAAACATTCTTCAATTGACCCCGAACGCTGAAAACAGTAATTACGACTCTAATGGTACGTAGTCCCTTTCCATTAATAACCGAAATTCCCTTTTTTCCCCTTCTCACAGCATTGGCACAGAAGCAGTTGACCAGGTTTAGAGAAATGTTTGATTAAGAATAAAAACTACATGTTCTTTTCTAAAAATAAACCTCTAATACTCAATTGTTCGCTCACCATTTTCCACATACATATATCGATTAGAGGGACATTTGGTTGGCTGAACAATGAAATATCGATTGCCAGGTGGTCACAGTTAGGAAATAATTATCTGCTTATAACCGTTTATTTTGATTTCGCCAATTAAGATTTCGCGAATGTTGGGATATACAACAATTAGTTTGCTTTTATTATGATAAACTAAGATTTATTTACGAACAACCGCAAACAGATTTATAGATGAAGAATTTCTAGAAACTTCGAATGAATATATTTCAATAATTTTTCTGTATCTTTTTATTTTAATATCGCATAAAGATAAAATTCTCATTAAATTCTATGGAAATATTGGATAAGATATTAAAAAGATACGGCTAGTGTCCGCCATTGGGGGGAGGGGGAGATTAAAAGAATAGAATATTTACATGCCAGAAATCACCGTCTGAATTAAACTGAAGAAGATTAGAAAATGAGAACGAAAAACCTCTAATCTCGGAAATAGATGAAAATTTCCTTATCACGCGGAAAGACAATGTTGGACTATGTTTTATGGTTACAGCAGAATTTTTGTGGTTAGATTAGGTTAAGTTATTTGAATATGCAAGCGCACAAGAGCTATCTGCTTAAGGGAAGGGAAGACTTCGTGGAGGAGCTTCTAAGGTTAACTGGTTCGTACTCACGTGTCATATAGAGAAAACAACCCATGCAATCAGCGTGCTCTCGACTGTGTTCGAATCAGAGTCGAATTACCAATATTCAGAGGTCTTAACCACTAGAACTTCACGAACATATATAATTTTATATTTGGCGGACCACTAATATGAATTGAAAAAAGGTAAATACATTTATACAATAATAATCAGCAAACTACATATATTTCGTTCACATTGAAAAATTACATGAAAAGTACAAAAATCTTACCTTCTTGAACAGAAAGCTTCACATTTCCATATCACTGAAAAGGAACTTCACGAAAAGCAAGAACCAGCAAACGCAAAGCAATATCAATAAACTGATAGTGTTAGGCCACCAATTTTTAATTATTGTAAACATAATAATCATCGCTTATTCAGTAATGGCGCCATCGATCAATAGTTAGACAAAACAAAAACGGAAACTTCCAGTGATGCAATTATAAACAAGAATGCAGATGGTTCTCATAAAAATCCATCAAGATGCCTATTGACGCGGAGAAAAACTGTGTTATTAACGACCACAATAGCATATGTTTGTAATTCCAAAGGAAAGATAATTCCAGTTCGCGCTATTATTGATAACAGCAGCATATCTATGGATGCCAACTCTCACTTTCAAAAGAAGCTACATACACCTGCAATAGTGGCTAAACAGAAGCTAAATTCAGAAAGAATTTCGCTAAAAGTAGTAGCTAAAATTAAAAAGGTATAATCCATATTCTATAATAGGCTTTGTTACTCGTCATTTTTTAAACTGTATCTTCATAAAGATATAAATAATGTCTCAATTTTTCTGCGGACCATCAAAACGTTTTCACGGACCACCGGTTGGCGACCGCTGCACTAGACCACTGGTGCCTAAGCTTCGAGGAATCTGCCAGAAAAGTAAACTATCTTATATACAGTTTCTAATCGAATTACAGTTACGTTAAAGCAGAAGATAAACGAAAACTTTAAGGAATATCTTCTATTCTAATTGTTGATGTGGATATGAAACTGAAGAACTAGAAGATGTGGTTTTATGTGCAAAACGGTCAGTCACACGTACAAAACAGTCACGTCGGAAACTGACGTTAACGTGCAGCACGTCGAGAAAACCATACCAGCGAAGGAAGTCTGATGGAACAAGTCCAGGGTAATCAAAGCATCGTCCATAAAATCAACAACGATTTTATATTATCGATTTTATATTTTGTAACACTTTAACGAATTTTTGATTAACAAACTCATGGGTTTCAAAACGAGCAATGGCAGCGATGTAGAGAAAAAACATTTTTATCTCCAGCGCGCGAGACTGTGTGTCGGAAATTCTGAAGGTATGCTCATTTTCTTTTGCAATATTGCTGTTGAACTGAATTTTATGGTTTAAATGCCAAGAACATGATACTTTATAAATAAAGGTAACACAAAAAACGTTAAAAAAGCCTCTTTGGGCATAATGTAAAATCTGAAGGCTTTCAGATTTTTTTTCCTTTCAGTTGTATTTTATTTTTTGTTTTTTAGACTCAGTTACATGTTTTCTTGATAAATTTTTAGTCTTTATTAACTATTTTTAGTATTTATTTTTATCTTATTCCTCGTATGTTTGCCAAGATGGCAAGCTCAAACGACTTTTCCGCCAGAAATGCTTTTTTCTCTTGTGTGCCTCAGACTGCAACACATTTTTTAAAATAAATGTAGAATCGCTCAATGAATATTTTTTATAATTCTTGTTTTAAAACAGGCGAAAATTTTGTTTTATAATCTGTGAAAATTTTCGAAACTTTATAACCGATACATTTTTAGATGCCGAAATTTTTAAAATCATCAACGTCATATAATCTGAAAAATTCAGCAATTTTAAAAAGTTCGCGAGAAAGTCAGAAATTAATTTACAATTTTCATACAAGTTTCACTGAAAGGATTTTTTCCCGTTCTATTCGATGGTGTAAACAACAAAATTCGAATATGCTTAATTTGTTTGCTAAGCTATGTGGGCAAAATCGTTTTAAGATTAAATATAAAAAAACAAAAAGTAAGAATGATGATGCCAAATTGGCAGTTTAAGTTAGGTCAAAATTGTAGCTCCGTTAAGTGATTGGATTTTTAGAAAACTTGAGACACTAAAGCCAAATTAGAGTACCAAAAACTCTCTCTGAATACAGCATTTTCGTTAAGACAATAGATTCTTTAGAAATTTTGGGTGAATAGCCAAATTATGTAGTAAAATTGTATGTAAACTTTTGGTGTGACCGATTGCAACCATAAATAAAGGTGCACAACTACATGTTATAGCAGTCCCATGGACAAAATTTCAATGTTCTGAGGCTACTCGTTTTTGAGTTATGCGAGATACATCTATACGTACGTACCAACATATAAGAACTTTACATACATACGTACGTACAAATGTCTTATGAATCCATTTTAAATTCATTTTGGAATCCATTTTGGGAAAATCCTTTATTATACCCGTACGTACAGATGTTAAGAATACACATTGCTCCGGAGGATTCAATAGCGGTCAAAATAGATATTTTTGTTGAAATATGATACCCAAAGGAAGTAAAAAAGGGACAAAAATGTACATTACGCATTAGACCGCACTGGACATTCACCTTAGACTCTTATATCTGTTGAAATGTCACACGCATTGCATGTGTCACAAAAACGCATCCACAGTCCTGTTGACTGTAATGAATTAAACAAAAATCTTTTTAATCCAATTCACGCAATGCATACTTACTTCTCAGAGACCTCGCGAAATCCCACCATTCATTCTTGGAGACTATACATAAAAGTAATTTACCCCTCTCATTGGAGAATTCAACAAAGAGGCGAGTTGCTGGTTTTGTGACCCTGGTGAAAAATTGATTTTTCGCACAGCAGCCATTACTTAATACTCCAGAAAACTAAAATTTTTTTTTTCAGTAACTTGTTTAAAAAAAGCTCAGCAACGCGAAGAATCAATCAGCTTGGTAATAAAACGTCAAAGGAATAATTACAGCAATCAATCAACTTCAGCGCCGCCGACAGAAACACAATTTTTCAACGAATGTTTCAACTGGTCCTTTCCTGTCATTTTTATCGCCTGAATTCGTTTTTCGTTGTCGGACACGTTGTTCGGTGACCAAGTTCGCTGACCTGAGAATTTTGAAAGCATACTTATGTCTACAATTATTACTGTGAAAATTGTGTTTTGTTCAAATGTTCTACAAGTCTGTAGTTCAAGTTAACCAAGCCTCTTATCTTCAAGACACATTCTCGTAATAGGTACTGGTAACCCTCCAGAGTTTTACAAAACTCGCCGTTACGAAAGATCTAAATTAGTACTTTTTCGCTTAAGGGTATATCTAAAAAATTCCCACGAAAAAGATGGAGAGTGAAAGGATGGTGAAGCTCATTCTATACAATAATTGAAGGAGCACGAGTCTGATTTTAAAACTTGCTTAAAATACACGCTACCATTTATAAGATTGATTCGCTCCAAATAAGTTAAACGGCGGAAGAAAGGAATTCGTTTTTTACAATGAAGCACACCGTCTTACTTAAAGCTTTTCACTTGATCTAGAATATAATAACTTTCGACATAAGATACCGGTCCAGGCAGATATCGAAAACAAAGACACGGTGATTTGCTGGGTACTAATAATATAATACAAATTAAATAAAAGAGATTATGATTGAGTTCATGTAGATTATAGGCAAGGCATTCGGGGCTGTCTGCTTAACGGAAGGAATGCTTTCGAGGAGGATTTTTCAAAGGTTTGGTTTATTTGGAATCTGAAGATTACCTGGACATGAGAAGGAACGCCTTCGCGGAGGACTTTTCAAGGGAATCTGGCTCGTACTTACTTAACACATGGGGAAAATCACAAAAATCCATGCAGCCAGGCTGATCGCCAGCATATGAACTCGGGTCGAACTAACAGTGACCTCACCAGCGGCCGAGCGGTAAAGTCGCTAAACACTGGTAGTTCGGTCCGAGTTTCGAATCCTGCGAACGGACTGGCTGCATGGGCGTTTACGTGGTTTTCCCCATATGTAAAGTGTATACGAGCCAGTTTCCTTTAGAAAGTCCTCCGCGAAGGCATCTCTTTCCTTAGGCAGATAGCTCTTGAGGCTTTGCGTAATTACATAAGCTAAACCAAACCGAAATATTAGTGCTCAGCGATCATGCCGCTCGGCTACTATTGGGCCCTTTAAAAAAAAGAAAGAAATACATGATGAAACACAAGAGGAACACATTTCTTCGTTACACATGAGGAAAGCTGTGCATAGTTTCGTGCAGCCAATCCATACGCAGAGATTTGAAACCTGACCAAATTGCCAATGTGCCGGTTTTCCACTAAGCTACTGGTAGGCCGTAAATTAAAGAAAGTTTTATTAATATGGCAACCCCAGCACACTAGGGCTATCAGCTTATAGGAAAGGTTGCCTTCATTGAGGAATGTCTACAGGAAAACTGCCTAGTATTCAAGTTACACATGGGGAAAACCACGAACACTAACTGTACAGCTAGGCCACATTCGAATCCCGGTCTGACTACCAGTAGTTTAGGGCCATAAATAAAAGAAGGATGCTGCAACTGTAGAGCCATTTATTACGCAAAATCGAAATTAAAATAATTTTTAAAAAAACGCTTTTGAACATTTTAAGAACTTAAAAATTTCTATGTTCTGTCCCATTCTTTCCGACAGCCATCCCTATTTTAAATCCAGCGTATACTTCATTCGACATCTCAAACGCTTCTTCAGTTCTAGATATAAAACTTGCATTGCTTGACATATGTAAAGTTCTTAATTACGATTCTAATTATTACCTACTGGCGTCTCATGCAGGAATTTTACTCGCAGTATTGCCTTCTTCTACCACCTCACCACGTCATTATAATGGCATGTGTTCCTGGCATGAACAATTCAGTGATGGAGTATGTGACTTTTGTTGACCATAAAAGTCCTCAAAACTCACAAATACGATATATTCAATCTGTAGCTGCAAATACTTTGGGCAAGCATGCCACTTATGCTTCCAGTTTGGGGAAGGGCGGTACCAGGGACTGCGAAATGTTACATTTAACACCTGTTGTTTTGTTCACGTGCTTGATCAACCCTGAAAGCTTCGTCACGATTGTTGGCCATACTTGTTCGGATTCGGATCCGGGTTTCGTTAGCTTTCGTTGTAACAGAAAATAAACTCCCTTTTTATTGAAACAAAGTGTTTCTTATCATTAAAATTTTAAAATCCGGCCCATACTCTTTGCGATTATAAAAAATATGTATTTGTCCATGTTTTGAAATTAGTAATTAGCCGAAAAATTCGCATGTTATTTTTCAGCCTTTATTTTTACGATTTTTTTAATAAAATACAATTAAAAAAAGTTTTAATCTTTATTTAAAATGGGTGTGATAATTAAATGCATAAACAGAAGAAAACTACTGTATCATAGTATTTAATAGCCATAATAGATTAAATACTTATTTTACAGAATTCAACTACAATTTTATATCGCGGATAATAAACGCGTAGAGCGCCTAAGATAAATATGAAAAGATAATGGCCTATACATTTGGCAATACAATTAAATTAATGGAAAATTAAACAAGATTACACCTTATATATTTGTCAATCTATTATTCCTATTAAACTATATGATAAAATATTTTCTCTATTTTTGGTGCATTATTTATCATATTTATCATATTCATTTCTTTTTTAAAGAAGTCTGTTCTTTAAAAAACCTTTTCTTAATTGTATTTTATTTTCTGTTTTTTAGAACCAATTACATGGTATTAATGAAAAAATTTTTGGGTCATTATTAAAACATCAGAAATTAATTGCAAGAAAATAATGAATTAAAGAAAAATAACTGAACGTCACACAGAGAATGAAGAAATCGCTTTGAATATTCAGTTTCGGAAACTGGAAGAGTAAACAATATTACAATTTGTGTTTTAGTTGAAGCTAAAATGAGAAAACAAATATCGCCAATTCGTCATTAGGTTTGCCAAGATCTCAAATTTTGCCATTCGCTTGAGTGTGTCAAGACGGCAAACTTGAAAACAATTTTTCTGCGAGAAACAAATTTTTCTTCTGTCTGTTTCAGACAGCAACATGTTCAAAAAAGTGTAAAAAATCGTTCAATTAATATTCTTTTCGTCATTCGTGGTTTTAAAAGGGGGCAAAAAGTTTCTTATATCATCTGCGAAATTTTTGGAACTTTTGAAATTTTAAAATCATAAACGACAAAATATTCTAAAAAATCGATCGATTTTCAAAACGTCCGAAGTTAAATTACAATTTCCATACAAGTTTCACTGAAAAGAATTGTTTCCGCTCTATTCGATGGTATAAACAGTAAAACTCTAACATAATTTGTTCGTTACGAAAAATTTTTTAACATTAAATAAAAAAGTTTCACTCGAATTTTTAAATCGTACAAAATTCGAACTCGATATCTTATAAACAAGTAATATTTAAAGTCATTTCCTACTTATGAGAATTTTCTCTATATAATGGGACATTACATCTACTTCATCCAACTCTATAAAACTACAATTCTTTAATTCCATACACTTCAAAAATCTGTAGAACTTTGTCTTACTGTTGCCACTTATTTTTGTTAAATATTACAATTCCATTTATCACAGTCATATACCATTATTTATAAGTTGTTACAAAATTAATTTTTACTGCACGTGAAAATTCCTAGTAAAAGTTCATTATTTGTAAGCCTTATAATATATTTAAAAAACAGCATATCTTTAGTTCCGATAAATAGGAATAAATCAGTGGGAATGGACTTTAATATGTGAAAAAACTGTATTAACATCAAATGCCATCCAGTACAGGTTTAAAAAATGTATTTGAACTTGAGTGGATGAATAAAAAGTATTTAATTAACGACTGAAAATTTGAACAAGATACAGTAAGACCCCGTTTAACGCTGTTTCGGTTTAACGCTCTTTTATTTGAATTGTGGGATCGTTTGTCTTTACAAAATAAAAATAAATCATTATCGTTTGCTTTTACAAAATAGATTATTAAGATGTAATACTTAATGCCATTGGATAATGCCACATTTATTATCGTTTATCCTTAGAAAAATTAAACAAATTTTCTATGAACAGTAAAACCTTCGAAAATGTTATATCAAAAGTGAACGTATAAATAACGTGCAGAGCATTTTGCCGCAGAAAGCGAATATTTCAAGTTACGCTGAAACAGCGAATGTAATTAAAATCACATCTATGATCCGGTGAAGCGGTTTCCAGATAAATCGTGAAATATAGCTTGAAAATTTTAAGCGTAAAATTTACATTTTTTTAACCAATGATTTGGCATATATCTACAAGATGCGTATATGTCATTTTCTTCCAAACCGGTATACGCAAACTGTGCTATCTTAAATAATTTTACTAAAATCTTAAATAACCTAAAAACCAACTCATGCAGCTTTTCATAGTAAAAAATTTTGAAAATTAATTTAGTTGGCTATAAATTTGTTGTTTAGTTGGCGATAAAGTTTGAGCTAAAATCATTAAAATTATATTGCATACTTACCTATTTAACGCAACCAGCTTGGCGCAGTTTAGCGATTTTTTATAGATGAAAAAAAAAATTACTTTACGGGAGTAAGTTGGCGATGTTTGCGATTTTTTAAGAAATATTCCCAAAATATTAATATTTATCCTAAGCTGACAAACATTATCAGCATGTCAATAGGAAACACAACTTAAAATACAAGTTTTAATTATTAAATAAAGATTATATGATACATTAAAAAATAAAGCAATCACTTTTTACGCAAATCCTGCTCTAATTTTTGCGCCATTCTTCTCCCCATGTACACAAAGATCTATTTTCGCTTAGAAAAAGAAAAGAGAACTGCAAAAACTCGACATTGGCTATCTACCAAACCCATCTTATCATTGTTTTCTTTACCGACACTGGGACAAAATATTGTATTCGTGCAAACATTTTACTGCAGTTTTCCCACTCCTGGCCAAGCGATAGCTTAAAACCAAGTTGAAGACAAAGATATCGCAATAAAAACGATTGGAATATAACAAAAAGACGCAAACGAAAATGGTGACGTTGCCTGAAGAATGTTTGCCAGAATTTGGCACATTCAGAAAACTTCGCGACTTCTTCTAAGGTTTTTTTTTTTTTTTTTTTTTTTTTTTTTTTTTTGCAATAATAGGTAAGTACCTTATGTTTTTGAAATTCAATATATTTTCCCCAATTTCTAAATATTTCAGCATCAGGAAACCGTTGAATTAATCACTGCACTGGATTCTGAAAATTCTGAGTATACAAATGAAGATTATTTGATTTGTTTGAAGTAGTACAGGACAAGAATATAAATTTTCACTTAATTCTTACACAGATGATATCCCTTATAAAGGAAAACTCGAAAAATATTACGCAAATCAACAGAAATATATACGATACACTCTAAAAAATATGTTTAACAAATTTATGTGACTTCCTTGCATGACTTCCTTGCATTGACTTCCTTGCATGACGTATTAAATTACACACACTTTTTGCTGCGCTTCAATTAAATTTATGTCCTCCAATTACTCTAACTTAATTAACTGATTTCTCAAGAAAAGCTGAAAATGACATCAAAAATTCCAAGTTTTAAAATTAAATATTTCAGTCAAATTTGTCGTACGGAAGTCAAACATCTTCTAACTTTATACTTTCATAACGAGTATAACACTTTTTCAAATATAAGTATGAGAAACGAGAGACCGGCATTAAAAGTCAGATTTCGTTATTTGTCGAAAAAAAAATTTTTTTTTTAATTTGACAATGCCAAAATATGAATATTTTCGTCATTTAAAACATTTCTGTAATTGCAAGTATATATGACTATAAGCAACGTATGCGAAAATAAAGGCCGGGTAAGGAGGTATGTATATATATATACATATAAATATATAAGGTAATTATTATTAATAAAAAGCTAAATACTTGTGCTGAAACCACTAGGTAGTAAAATAAGTATTTGCTTATTAGAAGAGTATTTTATATATCATCTCCTAGAACAATAAAGCAGTTTAGGAAACTTAATAAACAGCTAAAATTAGATGATCATCTCCTAAAGCAATAAAGCAGTTTAAAAAATTTAATAAAGAGCTAAAATTAGAATATCATCTCCTCAGACAATAAAGCAGTTTAAAAAATTTAATAAAAAGCTAAAGTTAGAAGATCATCTCCTAAGACAATATAGCAGTTGAAAAAAATTAAGAAAAATTAAAATTAGAATTCTATTGCGGTAAAATAAGCCAGTAATATAATTAAAGTTACTAAAAAATTGAAAAAGTAAATAAAAACGATTGTGTATATAAAAATTAAACAATTAATTGCTGTTGATCGGAAATTAATTGACGCATCAAGGGGAACAAACTGATCTTCGATCATAATCACTATTACACTCAGAGCCGTGCCCACATATTTTTTCACCTGAGGCAAAGGTAAATGTGCGCCTCCGTATACAATGCATGATTATTTATTTACCTATTTGTGAGGAAGGGAATAAATAAATAACACTAGATAATGTTTGAAAACATAACATTGTACAAGCACACGCAATATATATCTATATATATGAGTTATTGCATATTGGCTCGTTTATTGAAAATTTTATACAAAAAAAGCGCAATAACTAATAATATGGTTCATTTCATTTTCAATCCCTCTTGTTTATTCTTCGGGAGGTATTCCAGAAGGTGTTTATGAAACTGCAAAACTCAGCGGTTATGTCACCGTCTATGTTCAGTTAATGGCAAGTTTGTTATAACTAAGTAAACAGCTCATATCAAACTAATGAGACACAGCAAAGAACAACTATTATCGGCAGTATAACATTTTCTATGAAAGTTTAGTCTATACAATTCGTTACACCAAGTATAATTAGTCCCTTAAAGCTACTTTCAATAACAAATTTCTATGTTGGAAAATATTATATACACTACTGTGAAAGCTCATGTCTTTTGAGAATAAATTAATTCAATTAGTTTTTCTTTTTCTTTTTACTTCCTTGTACAAAGTAAAAAGGAAGTATTGTAATCGCGAAAATTTTCAGGCAGCATATTTCAACGAAAATATCCATTTTGACCGCTATCGAATGCAATTTAAAGATGTTTTTGCGTGATATCTGTACGTAAGGACAGAATAAAATACTCTTTTCCTTCAAAAAAATTATAAAACTGCTTTAAAATTAATTCTGAAGAGAATTTTTCGTGGCGTCTGTACGAACGTATGTACGTACGTACGTATCTCGCATAACTCAAAAACGAGTAGCCTCAGAACGTTGGAATTTTGTATATATGACTGCTATAACATGTAGATGTGCACCTCGTATTTTGGTTGCAATCGGCCGCACCAAACGTATATAAATATATTTATATATATATCCACTCTATTACCCGGCTCAGTGATCTCAGTTTCTTTACTCTTATATGTTTGTAAATTGTACATTTTTTGCTTTAAAAATGATTGAATTATGTTGTTTTTATCTTCCGGTTAAGAATTTTATGCCTTTCGTAAATCTGTGTGCAATATTTTTAGAATTATCAGCAATTTTAAAGTTGTTTAATTGCCGCTAAGCCTGTTTTTAATGGCGGCCATTGATGTTTACATTTGAAACAGGAGACTAGTGGATTTGTTGCCAATCTAGAGAAACTTAGCTTCGCAACAACAAAGATAACGCATTCGTTTATTATTGCCAATTAAATCATGCTTAATTCTTTCTGGAATTTTGTCGAGGAAATAAGCGTTTGAGATTTACTTCGTAATTTTTAATATAGATATTTTGAGTTTTTATGTATTTTTGCCTTGTCGGAAAGTGAGAACTGAATTAATTAAATGAGAAATACTCAATCGTCTGTGAAAAACTGTTTCTTTTTTGATTTGTTTGCTTAATTTCTTTTATACATTGTTTTAGCTTTATTATAGTATTTGAATAGAACATGTGGCAACGATTAGATAATTCTTTAAGTGATATATATTTTGTGCATTCTGAGTTATAATATGAATGAAATATAATACTGTTAAGTAAACCTAGCGCCAGAGTGTCGCTATGGTAAACAAAGTGAATTTTAAAGAATGCATTTATTCTATTGTGGTTTATGCGCTGTCGGCGAAGTAGGTTTAATTCAATCTAATAAGTTTAAATAAAATGCAAGAAAAAATGCGTATAATTTAATATTCCGTACAAGGAAGTCATGTGGTGTATACATCAGATTTTTTTAGCTGGATTGTTTATAACACAAAATTCTTTTAATATTCGCTGATGTATTCCGAAATTAAATTAAATTTCTGAATTTTTGATCTGAATAGCTTTTAATTTGGCTCGTTTTCTGTTTGTTCACCTGAGGCAAGTGCCTCACCCTCGTCCCGACCCTGATTACATTAGTAAATAAATTATATATATATATATATATATATATTAGAAGTACGAGGAACGTTTAAAAGTTTATGCTAAAAAATACATTTGACTCTATAGTTCCTTAGCAAAAATGTAAAATCATTTAAAACCTAGAAAGAATAATAAAGTAGTAAAAGCAATTTCGTAAAAACTAAATGTTAAAATTACAAGTCGAGATGATTTGAAAATCAAAAAGGGGTGAGAAAAAGGAAACATTGTGTGTGTGTGTGTAATAAAAACAAGTACCGATTGAGACTTAGAAACGCAGTATTACTGATGGCGCAGGTGGTAGATAGCATAGAACGTAGATCCATATTTAAACAGGAAGAATTCTGATTGCGTATAATAATAAAACACTGAATCCGTAATGTATAGGCAACTTGGCAGTCGAAGCAGATTAAATTTTATTTTAATTTCAACTGACATTTGTGGCCACAATTTACTTTACACTCTAATCGTGCCTGTTTGTTGAATATTTACATTTTTGAATACTATTGCGATAGAAAAAGAGCAGACTGAAATCGCGTCCATACGATAACCAGAGTTAGAATTTTCGGAATAACAGTATTTCCTTTATTTCGCACAAGGAAGCAATATTTTTTTAATATTCTCTATATGGTATCGTATATTTTGAAAAGATATGCAAGCAGATCTAAAACTGCAGTCTAAATGAAACAGATTTTCATATCTTAACGAAGTTCACGTTGAAGTATAGAACGTTATAGACCGCCACATGACAGAACATTATATTTTTCAATAAATTTATTCTATAATTTCATAATTCGTAGTGCATATTTTCATCGCCGAGTTGCTAGTAGGTCAACCGGAGAAGGCTCGAAGTGCAAAGCGTTAATTGTATGCTGAAACCATACAAATAGATAAACTTTGAAATTTCTTCATCATAGGAAAGAAAGAAGAGAAAGTGAGAGATAAAAATCACCTTTAAGGCCCATTTCAACACGTGTGATTTCGCTTTTTGAAACCGAAGAAATCTCCTCCGGTTTCTCAAGCATAAAATGAAAGCTAATAATACGAGAAAAGAAACTGAATCGGATTGAGGTTATTCTAGTTATCGCTTGTGATGAAACAGTGAATTACTGACATGCATCAATGCAAGGGAAGAAGCACACGAAAAGCTTTTGTTTATTTATTTATTTACTGTCATAGTAGCATAAAGTTTAGGCAATTCTGTTTGTCAGTTTGTTCTCGCAATTATATAACGGATATTATAATTATGATTATCACTTCTCTGATTTGGACCCATAAACCCGATTTTTAAAGCAAATCCCTGGGATCTGGTTTTACGAATTGTTAAATTAGGTTAGGTTGCTGGCATATGGCAAAACCTACGATGATTGCCTGTCAAAAAGGTTGGTTGGTTGATGCGATTATGACAAAGCCTCAAGGACTAAGGGAAAAAATGCCTTCAGGGAGGACTTTCTAAGGGAAAGTGGCTCGTATACACGTTACACATGGGGAAAACGCCCATGCTGGCAGCCCGTTCGCGGGTTGTCAAGCAGGAGGGAATTTCGTAATTTCATGTGGGGGAATGCTGTCAGCGATTAATTTTTTTTAATATTAGTTTATGAAGATTATGCTTTTATTCAAGTTTTAGTATTTACTAGTATTTTCTACACTTTTTCTTGTGTGATCTATTAAACGCTTTAAAAAAATTATCTAAATTTAAATAAATGTATTTTTCAAGTTTTGGGAATGATCATCTAGCAATGTTAAAATGGGTTCATTGGACAAAAAAAAAAAAAAAAAAAAAAATTGAAAACCATTGGTCTAATATAAAGAACGCCTTCGTGGAACGAATTCACGTTCGGGTTTACGTTAAGCATGAGAAAAACCACGAAATCAATTACGCAGCCAGCCTGGTTTCGAACCAGGTCAAACTACCAGCATTCAGCGGTCGGTTTTATGAATTGAATCTCCGGACTGAATAATGAATAATATTATATTACTGTTTGAAAAGTCGCCTTTACTTTTTATAATGAGGAATGTAGCAACCTCCAAGTAGTTTTGGTACTTACGCATTATATCGTCGATCAGCCAAATAGTGCGATTAAGCGCCAAACATAACGACTGACAGCTGGCGACCGTTACCTAAATTTCCGCCAGTGGTCGACGGGATAATACGAGTGTACTGTACTTTTTGGACCACTCGGATTTCAATCAAAATGTAAATGGAAAATAATTTTTGGAGCTAAAAGTTCATCCTGTGGGAAAAAAATATATTTGAATTATTCGAATTAAAAAGTGTAACCAACAAAATGTCTCACAAGTACCAAATTTTAGATCTCAAATAGAAAATAAATATATATTTGAAATTTTTTCCTTTGTTATTATTATTTTTATGTATGTTTTAATAAATACTTAGTAGGCAAAATTTAAAATTTAATTAAAATATTTTTTATTTTGTTCATATTTTTTTCTTTTGTTAAAAAATATGAGAAAGCACACAAAGGCCTATGTTGTTGAATATGAGAAAGCACACAAAGGCCTATGATTTCATGGAGTTTATAGTTCGGTTTATTCAACTACGGCAAAGCACTCGAGGGCTATCTGCCTAAGAGAACAGATACCTTCATGGAAGGCTTTCTAAGGTAAACTGGACACTCTTCTGTTATCAGGACCGGGTTGAGAAATGTATGTATATATGCATGTATGTATGTACGTATACATGTGTGTACACACACACACACACATACATACATTTCTGCATTTACACGTGCCTACATACATGCATTTCTGAATCTGGTCCCGATAACCGAAAAGTATCGGAAACTGGCTCGTATACAACCAAGGGAAACCACGAAAACGCCCGTGCAGCCAACCCGTTCGCTAAGATTCCCACTCCGGACCGAACTGCCAGTGTTCAGCGACTTTACCGCTTGGGTGCAGGTGGGCCTGGAGCAGTTTCTAAGGTAACGTGGTTCGTACTCGCGTTACACATGGGAAGAATTACGAAAATCAACCATGCCTTGGTCGCCTGAGTTCGAACTCCCAGCATTCAGCGATGTTAACCCTTTGTTGCATACAAATAATCTAGAGAAGTTAAACCAAAATGTTTGTATTTTTTCTATTTAAAATAACCTTAGTAATAATTTAAAAAAATTTATTTTATTCAAATTTCGTTTTAAATAATTGCTACAGTTTGTTCACTACAGTGGACAGCATGCATATACGTACATGCATACAAATCTCTTCCCAATGATTTACGGTCATTGCATTTGAAATCATTTCCTCCCTTGATTAATCATTACCGTCTTCTAAATGGTAAATCTACAACTGACATGTACATACAGATCTCCCAAAATGCCTTCCTTTCGCCGATTGTGATTGAATTCATTTTGCTACGATTTTGTAACCTGTACCAATTGGATTCAAATGTCAAATGTTCTAGAAATTCCTTGCCAAACAAACATTTCCAGTGGTGTTTTGGCTTGATTAAGCAGTACATTTGGGTTTCAATTCACTCTTTTCGGTAGATCTTTATCTACCCACTCCACAATTTTCTCAAAATGAGATTTAAAATAAAATGTCGAAAATGACTAATTATGAATAAAAAATGGCAGTATAAGAAAATGTAACCAATATAATACAATGTTTACTATGAGAAATTGTTGGATATGATGCAACAAAGAGTTAAGCACTCGTACGGGTTTGTTTGGTTTATGTGATTATAGCAAAGCCTCGAGGGCTATTTGCCATTGGGGAGGGATACCTTCGTCACTCGGCTACTAGTAAAGCTCGTTAAAACTGAAGAACTATTCTGAGTATTGTTATTGGAGTTTCGCGCATTTGAATATTTTTCGACTACCCACTTTAATACGATGAATTAAAAATCTAATAAATTCTGAATTGCATTGTATTATGTAGATTATGGCAAAGGACTCGAGGGCCACCTGCATAAAGCAACGGACGCCTTTGTAGAGGACCTTTTCTTATGCACGTTACATGGAGCGAAGGGAGGATGATAGAAACGTTAAAGCAGCAAACTCATTCACCAAGATCCGAACCCTGGTCGACTCCAGCTCCAACTTCCTCTGTATGCCGTGATTAGCATGAAGGTTTCATGCTTTGAAGTCTTATTCCGATGTATACTAGGGAATTACCTAACAAACCCATCAACGAATCCCACTAGGGGCCTCACTCTTAAAGGCTCTTCACAACTGTGTCACCATAAAAGATGAGAGCAAATGGGTTGGTACGCGAGCACCTCTGAGGTCTTACTGCCGGGTTAAAGTACAGAAAACTGGCTATCAAAGTCTGTGTCAAATCCAGAGCTTTTTTAGGATCACAAAACGTCAGCAGTGCTGCAATTCCACAGGAGAGTTCAGTAAATTATGCACAATATTTACATTTCATACACATGCGATGAATCCAAATAATGTTTAAAAAAAATTACAATTTCGTTGAAATTTCCAAATGGATCTATCCTGCGTCTTGAACGCGTTTCTTTGACTGCGTCTTTCTTTTACTGCGTTCTTTTACTTTTTACTTTCTTTTACCACCTTTTATTTATTTCTTTTTTAAATAAACAAACCTCGGGAATTTACAAAGCAAAATACTTGTTTCAGAGCAAAAGTGAATTTTATAAATAGTCTTTTTTTTTTTACTTTGGCAAGATTTTTGGTTTAATGGCAAGATTTCATGCTGTGTTCCGGCTGTCTTAACTTCTAGCGCGGCGCTTCAATTGAAATAATTACCGAACAGTGCTTCCGGGAGGACAGAATAGACGATAGCAGAGGGGCGTGCCCACTTTGTCACGTGGTGAGTCGACCTACTAGTGTTCCGTGATCTTATCCACTCGACCACTGGAAAGCTGAAGAATTAAACTCCCGACCTGGCACTGAACGCTCGTAAAAAATATATTGGCTGTACCTCCAGGTGAACAAAACTACTTCTGATATCCAGTGCAAATATAGCTCAAACTTAAGTCTAGCTCCAATCAATGAGATTTCAGAGACAATACGTCTCAGCGTTTTCTTATTTTTACTGTATTTTATACACCTTTATGGTGGACCAATTTGACGAGCCCTTATCTGTGAGGCCCCTAGTGGGATTCGGTGATAAACTCTGGTAAGAGCGGAATTAATTCCTGCTGTAAACCAGACTATGCAACCAAAGCATCAACGCTAGCTCCAATACGATCACATGGTTGAACACTGATTCGACAACGTGGGACAGGCCTGGTCCTTAAATCATATTAAATCGAAACTCATTCCACAGCCCTAATATGAACAAATTTTCAAATTCTGTAAACTGGTAAGCATTTTACACGGTAATTTTTATTATACGATCCATATTTCCGCATGTCAGAAGACAGGAACATTACTGATTAATTAACAGAGAAAATGTATATATTTCTTCTAATTATCTATTCATCTTTAATATTCAGTTTTGAAGTTTTTGTACCTCCTAACTATTTACTAATTACTTTCTAAAAATATACTTTATTTAAATCAATTTAAATTTAAATTTAGACTTTCAATATGTTTTTATAACAGTACAACAATAAAGATACATTTTTCATTATTTTTAATGCCGTGCCAAAATCACAAATCTGCATCTTTCAATATCTTCAATGCCGTGCCAAAATCACAAATCTGCATCTTTCAAAGTTTTATATTCTGTGCTTTTTTTAATACTGTTTTTCAGTATTTCGCACTACGCAAAAATAGAATGGTTCTTGTTTTCTGAGATGCATATATAAAAAAATTATTATTGATCACTAAGATGTACATATATAAAGGAAATTTAACTTTTATTTTCTTTTTCATCTAAAAATTATGGCAGAAGTTTTAAAGTCAAATGACGTAAACCGCATGTTTTTATGTTAATAACAAGAGTAGATTTTGTTTTTTGAGAGACATTTGTGAGACACAATCTGATAGGATATCAATGCCCTACTCCGGCTTGATAGCGCATCAACAAACTTGTCCACTGATCTGCTTTTAATTACTACGTTTACTTCTCTGTTGCTTATACGAAGTGAAACGATTTGTTAGCCTAAAGAGGCAGTTTGCCCAGAAGGGCTATTAACTTCGTTGTGGCATTTTACAAGGTTCACTTTTCAAACTGTTGCCACCAAATATTAGAAATCTGCCAGTGGCGTAGCTAGAACTCTTGGGCCCCTGTGCAAAAAATTTTCCTGCGTCCCTCCCAAAATATGCTTGAAAAAAGGGGAAAAGAAAGTTTAGATTTTCAGAGATTTTTAAATAAAATCCAGTAGATTTTAATGCAAGTATATTTCGAGTTTCTATATAAAATCTGCCCCAATCCAAGTTTTTTTTTTCGCTTAATTTAGCAAGCTAATAAATAACTGGTTATGTTATAAACTGACAGACAAAATGATAGGTAAACGTACAAAAAAGAAATTACACTAATATATAGCGCTCTGGGATTAACTGAGCTTACAAACATGACTTATGCAATAATATACAAGTCATAAATAAGAACGTTTATAATGTAAATGATACATTTGTTAAATATAAAACATATTTATAAATTTCATAAAGGAAACTATTTGAAACTGAATTTTTGTACTTCAAAACTGAATTTTTGTAGAAAATATGTAAAGTTTCTCCTCTTTGTTTTAAGAAAACGTTTTGGTACACTAAACTACTCGAATAAATGATTTTTATAAGTGTTTTAAGTTTAAACATGTAAATGTAGTTCAGCAGGACATTCATGGGCCCCTATGCGACTGCATTCTTTGCATACCCTTATTTACGCCACTGAACACTGCATATTTAAAGAAATTAAATGAAGAATCTGCATAAAGGTATACATATTTCTCGTTACAAATTCTGAATAGCGTAATCCTCCACTCAAATATGGGCATCTGGAAGGCCCAAATCTGGAATTTGTTTCATTATCTACTTCATATTTTGTAAAGCTATAATGAATTTTTGATTAAGAAACTCAACGATTTCAAAGCCAGCAACGATAACACTGTACACAATGAGCAACAATCAACACTGTAGGAGTTTTTATTATTATTTTTATTATTATTATTCCCATTATTGTTGCGAGTTCCTATGAATTTATAACTTTTAGCTGCCTGCAATTCGTGTATAATTCGTCTAATATTTTTTTAAGTTTTAGTGTCATTTTTATACACTGCTGCAGAAATTATGTACCGTAATTTCCGGAAGAAAGCCCGCATCAGCGTAAACGCCGCACTCGAGAAAAATGGCGGGAAAAAATTTAAAATTACACAGAAACGCCGCATCAGCGTAAACGCCGCAATAGATTAAATTGCGCGTGACATCGTCGTGGGCCGTATAGATGCAAAAACTCAACCTAAGTCCTGATATATGACATACCAGTTAAGAAAAATGCATGATATGAAACCATAACTCAAAAATAAATTAAAGGTAAGAAATGTATAGCTTCTGTGCCGTTTAGAGACATTTTCAAAAATTTTCCGCTCCCTAATTAAAAACTATCCAACAAGTACTTGTACGCAAACTGATGGGATCTGTATTTGGCAGAATGCCAAGAAAAATCCATTCATGCTGAAGGGGAAATACGTCAGAGTTCGTTATTGCGAGGCAGGTGGAGTCCTGTCCACCTTTGAAAAAAATTGCAGAAAAGGCAGGGGTGGGGAGAGGATGGGTCCTGGAAGATTCATGGAATGGCAGAGGAGAGAGACTATTCAAACTGATGAGAATGTTGATTTGAAAGGGGGGAGAATGTTATTGTTCTGAGATCTCGTTTAGGGTGAATAAGGCATGTAGGTCCGTTCAAGGGAAAAAATGTAAACAAAATAACGTTCGCAAAAAGCAACTGAGTGGTCTTTTGTGTGGGAACAGCACCAGTCTGTGCACAATGACAAGGCCATCCAAACAATGTACAATGATCATCATAGGAAATATTTTATTTTTAGTGCACCTAAACGCCGCATGGGTAGAAACGCCGCACCCGCTGAAAATTTAAGTTTTAAACACGTAAACGCCGCGGCGTTTCTTCCGGAAATTACGGTATTTACTTTTCAAAGTAAGATTAAAATACTACTTCAATGGCTAAGAAATTACTAATTAGTCCTGAAACTGAGTTTAAATTAAACAACAACAGCAACTTAAAATCTTAATCTGATGATGTTTTTGAATATGGTGCATTTTAAATCAAACTGGTATTAGTGCATACAAATTTTTGCTTAGGCTAAGACACTTGTATTGCATTTTACACGAATATTAAATTCATTTTTCAGTTATTCAGCATCATTTATATTTCAATAATAAAAAATTATACACCAAATCGTAAAAATTAATCCACGTGAATTTCTGAAAAGAAAGTGATGAATTTCTCGGTCTTTTATATCTCAGAATAAATTTCTTAATTTTTGAAGGTGTATATGTACTTCTATGCATGAAACTTTCAGCACTTTTTATTTGTTTCCATTTTAAATAAACAAACCTCGGGAATTTTGTCGCAAAATACTTGTTTCAGAGCAAAAGCATTTTATAAATAGCCTTTTTTTACTTTTCAAATTATAAAAATATTCAGCACAAAAATTTTAATAACTTCTGAAACTAAGAGGAATATGTTTTGTGTCAGCAATTATGTCAAAAATTATACGCAATTCAAAATAAAAAAAAATTAAATGAGATTTTTAATTATTGAAAAAGTTTTCTTACGTAAAGTGATCTTAATATAAAAACATGTATTTCAGGTTAAAAAAGAACCGTAAATAAAATACGAGAATAAATAAAAATACCTTCAATTAAAAACTATAAGCAAAAATGTTGTGTCTCGAATTCACGGTTTCGAAGCTTATTGGGAATATCTCAACATTTTTTAATTCACTATTTTTGCTACTCAACCGGCCCCCCTACTTGCGGGCTTCAGCTGTTTATAGGCGTTAGCCACTACTAAGGCCATAAGCTGTGATCTCTTTATTACAGAGGCACCCAATAGGTGGGTCACCATTGCCTGTGAAGAAACAGACAAATTACATAGTACATGCCTTTTCCGGGATTTGAGCCTTCGGTACCTTCCTTCACTAACCACTTTCCCCTCTGGGCGATTTGCTCCTCATTTTTGCCGTCATCTTATTCTTTACAAACATTTTTATCTTTGCATTTTTATCTTTTTTATATAACAATGAAATATCTAATTCATACACTTTCCGCAATTGTATATTTAGAAAACCACCACACATAGCGCTATGAAATAATATGATTTCGATTAGAATGCTTATGTTCACTGGGATGTGGTAATGAAAGTTCATAAAATATTTTCTTCGCATTCGGAACTCGCCAGAGCGGATCAGACGACTACACACTGATTGTTCGACTACAGTTCAAATACCGGCGAACGGGATGACTGCATGGACGTTTTCGGGGTTTTTTCCAGGGATAAATAGAAGGGCTAGCTCATTTCTTTGTTCGACTCCTCGCCGACGCGAGCCTAGTGGAGGGACGTAACAGGCAATAATCTGACGTCACTGTGATGCCACCCGTCCTGATTTCCCGCGTTTAAAACAGTATTTTCATTGAGCTGTGAGACGATTTTCTAGAGGTTACATATCCCAAATTAATTTTAATAATATATATATCTGTTTTCTAATAATGTATATATTTAAAATAATTTATATGTATGTAATTTTAGTCAGTTTTTATTTTAAATTCTATATTGTAAAGTATCGTTTACGTAATATGGCTTTTTGCGCTGCAGTAACGTGCCGTAGCACTTACAGAAGTATGAAAGGAGGAGATATTTTATTTCATGGGACCAAAGGATCCAAATGAGAGTTTGCTTTTGAAGAAAGTATGGATACACAAATGTCAAAGAGAAGATTCTATTAATGTGAAGAGCGGAAAAATTTGCAGCGAACATTTTCTATGCAGTGTTTATGAAGATGATATGAAAAATCGCTTGTTTGGATAGCCATAAAAAGAAACTGTTGGAATGGAATGCTGTGCCGAAAGTAAATTATGATGACAATAATAAATCGAAATTGATGATGACAATAATGAATAAAATTTTAATGATTTGAAATAAAACTCGCAAATGAAAATGTAGATCATCCTGAATGTTTAAGGATAAACAAGAATGCATTGATAATTTGAAGAACAAAATAATATCCTTAGAAAATTGTATTAAATTGTATTAAAGTATTGAAAAATAGAGAAAAGAAAAATTTTAGAATGTTTGTTCAGCGACAAAGAAGGTGGACGACATCTAGACAGAAATTGGTATCAGAAATTAAAATCTCAAATAGCGAAATTTGGGGAGGGGAGCACAAATCGGAGAATTTGGAAAAATGTCTAAAGCTTATTTTTACAAAGACGCAGATTAATGCATTACTGAAAAAGAAGAAAAAAAATCAGGTGGACTAGTGAAAATATTTCACGTAGCATCGTCATAAGAGCTCTGTCATCTTAAAGCTATGATTTTTGGAAAGAAAAAAAATTGGAATATCTTTACCTAGTATTATCAAATTAAAGAAATGGTGTTTATTTTATTTTTTAGTGTTTTCTAAATTTTAGTGTAGTCCAAGAATTCAAAGTAATGTTCTGACTCTAAAGAAGGAAAGAGGCGAATATTTGTATTCTGTAGAAAAAATATGCGTTCTCAGTTTCGACGAAATGCATATAGATTGAAAACTCTGCTATGACTCTAAACTGGACTAAGTTGGTTCTTTTCAAAATGTGCAGTTTGTTTGAATCAGAGTCTCATTTCGCGCTCTGCCTCAAATTACTGAGAAACCGCGTTTTAGATAGAGGATTTGTTTTAGAAGATGTAACTGTTTGAAATTTTGATATTATTAATGAGGTTTTAAATAGAGATTGAGAAGAAATCAAATTGTGTCACAAACTAAAACAAATTATTTAATGGTCAAGGGAAACGAGAGACAAAAAGTCGCTCCAGAGAAAATATTATTTTCAAAAAGTACCGCAAAAGGTATACTCTACCCCACAGGAAATCAGAAAGCATCTGACTTCTATTAGTTAATCGATAATATCTTCGGTATTATGTGTATGTGTGTATTTAATTATGGCAAAGCACACTAGGGCTATCTGCCTAAGGGGAGGGATGCCTTCGTGGAGGACTTTCTAAGGAAAACTGGCTCGTATACACGTTACACATGGGGAAAACCACGAAAACACCCATGCAGCCAGCCCGTTCGCGGGATGCGAACCTCGGACCGAACTACCAGTGTTCAGCGACTTTACCGCTCGGCCGCTGGTGGGCCTCTTCGGTATTATGAATAGTACCAAAATAGTACCAACAAGAATAACAAGTATTTAACGAACTAATTTTGTAAAGTACTTGTTAAAGTTATTCTTATTGTATCCTTTGTAACTAATTATTGATTAGATTTTGTGCTAGATTAGCATTCTAGATAAAATATAATAGTATAAAACATCAAAGTGATTGGCATAAAAAGACTTGCTTCATTTACTCACACTTTTTAAAAATTAAATAACTGTTTTAGGTATTCTGAATAAAGCTATTTTGTCAAAATTAAGGTAACAATCTTATATACATTTATTTAATTGTAATATATATATATATAAGTATAAATTACAAAATTATTTAAAAAATATCTATTATATTGAATCGGAAGAGAATTATAACAATGTAAAATTTACAATTAGGCAAAAAATCAAACGTAGGTTAGCAGAAATGTTGCCATATATGTCATATATGTTTAAACCTATGTCGATGTAAAGTTGTTTTTTGAGTAAATTTAAATAGCTGCTATTATAGTTATCTTAGAAGCAGCATAAAAATTCTCTCAGTTAGTATGCAAATAAAGAAATGATTAGAAATAAACGTGCATTAAATAAAAAAACCTGCAAATAAAAATTAAAAAAAAACCACGGAACTTTATGTTAAAAGAGTAGCACATTTTATCTATTATTTTAAAATTGAGTAAGCATTATTAAATTTTTAATGGTTCAGTCTAAAATTCATAAAGCAATAACATTGCCTTTTCCAAATTATAGCTATCTTCCACACACAGCTCATTTTAAACGCTGGTTCAAAAACGCTAATTTCCAAGCTGTGAATTAATTATATTGGCGCGCTCAGCGTCATCATGGCTACGTCATCGCTTCTCACTTTCTGCTTCAGGGGGAAAAGCTCTATGAGCTAGCCCTTCTCTTCTAAGTCCTGGTTTTTTCCAAGTGCAACCTGAATATGAGACAGGTTTCTTTATACAATTCTCCACGAAGGCTTCCCTTCCGCAGATATCAGTAAGAATGACCTGTACTAAACAAAATCAATGTAGTTTTACTAATAGACTTTTTAGCTGTGAAAAATACTACAAATACAAATTTTTATCTTATTTAGTCACGCAATTCAGTATTAGGAAGAAAACAATCATAAAAGGTTTGTTTTGATTTGGTAGATTATGGCAAAGCACACTAGGGCTATCTGCATAAAGGAAGGCATGGCTTCGTGGAGGACTTTTTAAGGGAAACTGTTACACTTTGCACATGGAGTATGCACACTTGTATACACTTTGCACATGGAGAAAAACACGAAAACACCCATGCAGACACCCGTTCGCCTGGAATCGAACCAAAGTTAGAACTACCAGTGTTCAGCGATTTTACCGCTCAGCCGAGGCAACAATCATCGTAATCAGATATTCCACCATCAACGTACTCAATAAATTAACAAACAGAATTATCATCATCAATATACTCAATAAATTTTAAAAAAATGGAAAACAAAGCTTTATCTGTAAACACCATAGCAGCCAAAAATAACTTAAGCAGTTACTATAATCAGATAATCCATCGCCAATAAACGTAGTAAATTAACAAAAGAAATATAGCTTAGCACTAAACCATTTAGTTGTCAAAAATATTATAAATATACATTTTTAGTTTACATATTTACGCGACAATTTAATCTCAGTAAGAAAGTTCTGCACTCAGAGTTAATTAAAAAATAAAGTCAGCTTCACGGGTAAACTCTTTAACTGTCAAAAATAATGCAAAAACAAATTTTTAGTCTGCCTAATTTACCCCTCTTTTCACTATCTGTAAGATAAAGATCTGACAACGTCAGTGTACTCGTAAATAAAAAATGGAAAACTCAGCTTTATCTTTAAACTTCTTTGATGCCAATATGAGAAATATCTTTATTCGAATGATATTTTAAGTTCAATCTAAAATACTGAACGATGAATTTTTATAATGCCTGGTACACATTAAATGGGGAAAAAAATATATCTTCTGTTGCAAACTTTATTTCTATAGCAGATTATTAATTTAGTTCTTTAAATTTCAATATACGACATTGATAAATACAAGACATGCATCATCTTTCGCTGCCATACTCGTTATTATTATTAACGCTCTATTTTATACGTGTGGCAACAGCTGACCGCTTATTCAGTTTAAATATCCAGTTCCATACAACCCTACGCACGTGCATTCGACAGAAAATAAACAACGTGGAAAATAAATACGAATACGAACCGCTCTGGACGAAACTATTATTGGCTTGATTGTACCTGTTACTGCCTTTTGCGAAACGCAACTCAAATTTTAACTTTTCTTAAACATTCAATATCATCGAACATCTGCCACCCCTAAGTATTTACAAACATCTAAATCTCGGCGAGACATCGCCAGACAACCAAACTCTGCATAAAATGAGATCCGCAATGCATCCCAAACCGGGTGCAGAAACCCAAAAACAGTCTTTTAATGAGAATGAATTTTGGGATCCGGTTCGGTTTCGAAGCCAGGTTATGAAAAATGTAGGAAACTGCACTCACCGTTCGGAAGTTCTTCGGAAGTAGTATCCGACAGGGATCGCTGGTCGAGTTTGTTCCACCCCCGTTACTTTCGTTCTGCCGCATCCACGCGCCCGCGCGATGCTAACTGAGACGTTAGATTCGTGGGGTTGCCATCGTTGGCAAATACTCGCCGCGTCTGGCTATCAATTCGGATGACTTGCGAATCGCTATTAATAGATTTTCGCCTCGGATGAAAGAGTGATGAAAATTAAAGAGATATGTGTTTGTTTTAGGTCAAGGTTCACAAGGTCTAGGGATGATATGACGTATCTGACTATAATTCTGCTACGGGCGAATGAAATCTTGCATTCGCAATGACTATCATGCAATAATTCCTTAAGCACTAAAACTTTGAAACACACAGTATTTCCTCGCATATTTCCCTATTTTGTTTTCACTAATTTTACCGTCCGAAAATCGAGAAGGGGAAATAGGCGAACAATTTTACTTTCGACACGGTTACAAGTAACAATATAACATACCCAAATTAGCCGTGGATAGAGTACAGGTAAACAAGAATCAACTTTTCTTTATTGCTCTATTTTGATAGTTTGGGACTTTTTACGTCTTCCCCTTTCCATTAGTTAATTTAATTTTGTCTATATCTGTGTTTTTTAAATCATTATTAAGCATATCCCACAAGCAATCCATCACACGATGATCATTGTTTTGTTGTATGGTTTTGCTGTATTTCGAACATTTGTAAACGGACAGGATTATACACTTCAGATATTGTGTTTTCTAGCGCATTTTCCCCTCCTTTTGTTACTAACTTTATCACTCGAAATTCGAGAGCGGAAAATTGTGCGAATAGTTTCATTTTCGAAGGACGCTGTTACAGTAAGAGTGTAAAAGCGTTGAAAAGCAGCAACGGATAAACTACAGCTAACTATCAGAATATGGTTCGCTAGCGGCCGAGCGGTAAAGTTGTTGAACAATGGTAGTTCAGTCTGAGGTTAGAAACCTGGCCAACAGGTTGGCTGCATGAGTTTTTTCGTGGTTTTCCCGATGTTTAATATGCATACGAGCCAATTCTCTCAGAAAGTCATCCACGAAGGCCCTTTTTTATATGATTATATGATTGTGGCAAAGCCTCGAGAGCTATCTACCTAAGGGGCTGGATGCTTTCGTGGAGGACTTTCTAAGGAAAACTGGCTCGTATACATGTTACACATGGGGTATGTATGTATGTATGTGCGTGATTATGGCAAAGACTCGAGGACTATCTGCCTAAGAGGAGGGATGCCTTCGTGGAGGACTTTCTAAGGGAAACTGGCTCGTATACACGTTACATATGGGGAAAACCACGAAAACGCCCATGCAGCCAGCCCGTTCGAGGGATTCGAACCTCGGACCGAACTACCAGTGTTCAGCGACTTTACCGCTCTGCCATTGGTGGGCCGTTACACATGGGGAACACCACGAAAGCGCCGATGCAGATAGCCCGTTCGCGAGATTCGAATAGCGAACCGAACTACAAGTGTTCAGCGACTTTATGTTTCGCTCGTTTTGCGTCAAATGCCCCCCCCCTCAAAACCCACTGTGGAGGCAACATTCTTCCAGGATTATTTTTGCGTCGTGTGAACATGCTTTCGTCAATCCACACAGCATCCGGCAGCGCCGATTTTCTCCTTTTCTACTGCCACCGTTTCAAGAACGCAGATCTTCCGGAGATATTGGCCCACCAGCGGCCGAGCGGTAAATCGCTGAACACTGGTAGTTTGGTCTGAGGTTCGAATCCCGCGAACGGGCTGGCTGCATGGGCGTTTTCGTGGTTTTCCCCATGTATACGAGCCACTTTCCCTTAGAAAGTCCTCCACGAAGGCATCCTCCTCTTAGGCAGATAGCCCTAGTGCGCTTTGCCCTATTCTCAATACACCAACACACCATACACCACCCACCACCCGAAGATATTGTTCTAATCCACTACCGTTTTGTCAATCATTTCTACTTGCTTTTTGCAGAACTTGGTCGATGTTAGTTCTTCACACGAGCAATATGTGAAATGCGATGCTGTTGTGAATGTCATTAGACTTTCTTCGAACTAATTTCCTACACGCATTCTAATACCATTTTCGGCAGATATGGATATTTAAACCTAAAAAAAAAATGCGATCTTCGTTGATGTACTATTAAAGCTTCGTCGAGAGCGAATGTTCTCATTCTCGATTTTCCAGTAGCATGTTGTAATTCTGAAAATAGCGAGATCCATATAAATCAAAATTAAGGTACAAATTTTCTTTGACTTAAATTCTAAACGAATAATTAACTATCCAATCAAGAACTATCTATTCGAACCACGTGCAAACGCAGAAATGTTCAAAATAATATAGGTTGCCATAAACTGTGAAATATTTGGCGATTAATCGTTGGAGTGCGGTTAATACTAAAGAACCAAGAAATGTAAAGTAAGTATATTAATAATATCAAATTTCAAGGATAAGCCATGCATCCGGTATGGTGGTTAGTGAATCTGACTGCCCTAGCGATGGGCTGGGTTCGAAGCTTTTTTAAGCCTGACCAAATCGCTGCGTACTTTGGAAGAAGAATAACATACCAAAAAAGAATATAGAAAGATTTGGAGAAAAAATGTAAGTGTTGTATTTTTTAATTTATTACGTAATACTTGTTTAGTGATTAAATTTTGGATTTTAAATTACTAAAGTATGTTTCCTTTTCAGATGTTGGTAATGTTTGTCAGCTTACAATAAATATCGATAGTTTGGGAATCTTTTTAAAGAAAAGAATCGCGAAAAACCACCATTTTGCACCCGAAAAGTAACTTCTACCTTTCCACCTGTAAAAAATCGCCAAATTGCGCCAAGATAGTTGCGTTAATACGCACCTATCAAAAGACCTTAATCAAATCGTCTCGTGTGATGTTAAAATATAAATCCTTTTAGATTTTGTTTACTGTCTTTTCTTTCCTTTTTTGTTTTTTATTTACTTTTTTAAGACAGCAGAATATATAATTATGACAAAACCATTATTTCGAAAGGCTTTACGCATTTTCGCTAAGGATGATTTCAAAGTAAAGAGGATTTGATACAATTAAACTAGAAATAAAAACATTTACTTTACGTCTGCAAGAGAACTGCGTGCACTTTTTGTTATTCTTCAACACTCGAAACAAACCAAACTTTGATTGGGTAATCCAATATATTTGATAATCCGACATAGCTAAAGTCCTGAACATCTCGAATTATCGGAATTCGCTGGCATAATACTTTGGTGAAGCAACCACTTATCATTCCAATATGAATCTATAAAGTGAAATGAAAGCGTCGGTCGAGAAATGGGGAAAAGCTGTCAATGACAGAACACAAGTGGAACTTATCACTCTAACAAGGTACTTCTCGGACTCTTGAGAGCACACTGCGATAAAATAACCTGAAAGCATAAATCACGATGCTGTTATCAGCAAGAATACTTAACTGTAAAGAGAAGACGAAAGAATCATTTTTCTAACGATAAAACCAGGACAAATTCAGCCGGAGTCCAGGTCTTGTACTTCTCACTTTTGAGTAAATTCTAATTTCAAACGAAGTGCACCACAACCCAAAATTAGATAATCCTTCGTACTTTCTTGAAAAACTAAGAAACCTCCTCTTTTTTTTTTTTTTTTTTTTTTTTTTTTTTTTTAAATTTTCCTTGTTTCGTTCACAATTTATTTGGAAATAATTTAAAATATACGAATTTCACCTTAATAATGTCCTCCTTCAATGTCTTTCCACCATCTATAATGAAGAAAAAAAAAGACTGAAATGGTACGATTTTTGATGTTCTCTTTCAGGACACATGCAGAAGGGATGGCAAAAAAATGCCTCAAATGGCACGATTTTTGTTGCCACCTCCAGAAAAACCTGAAGCAGGGATTCTCAACCGATGTACGCGTACCACTGGTGGTACGCAAGAGAAACTAAGTACTTTTAACTATTAAATTCAAAACTTAAATACCCCAACTTCTGTTTAAGTTTTTTCTCTAGCACTGTAAAGTTATGCGAATGGCAAATAAATGAAATATGAAATAGCAAATTCAATAAAAGAGACACATATTAAACAAATAAAACACAGTGAGTATTTCGCATTACAGTTGGATGAAAGTACTAATATAGTGAACTTTGTTCAGTTATTATTTTATATACGTTTCGAAGAAGATAAACGAATTGTCAAATAGTATTTATTTTGTAAATCTCTTCAGAAAAGAGAGACACCAAATGAAATTTTCATAGTAATTGACAATTTTATGTCTGAGTATTGTTACGAAAGATACGATAGCTTCCCCGCAAAGAAGGTATAAAATGGCAAGGAAAGACAGGGTTGCCCACATTTGACGAAAAATCTCCCATTTGGCGGTAAAATTGGCGATATGCCATGGACGGATGGAGAACCTTTCGGTTTAGCCCAGAATTTTCTGGAACACAAGCCGAATGTTATATAAAACCTGCTGCTCCGCAGTCAGGGAGAGTGCCTCGTCGAGAGGGTGAGTTAAAGAGGGCCTCGTCTAGAGTGTGTCTCATCTAGTTAGTCCTTGCGGGGACGATCGAGTTGACAGCCGGCCAGCGAGTGCCGAGTGGGTCGTCGAATGCATCGAAGAATCTCTTAGTGTATCGCGGTTAGTGCATCGTCGAGAGAGTGTGCTAAGCTCCGGGAACGACTGAACCGAAGAGTCGGGAGCTGTGCTCTGAGTGTCGTCGAGTGCATCACGGGTTGTAGCGTGGAGAATCTGGAGAGTACGTGGAGTTCTGAGAGTGACCAAGCAGAGTCGGGAGCTGTACTTTGGTGCTTTGCAGTGAAGCTGTATCGACCGTTATAGCCTGATAGTGTGAAGGCCGTGTCGTTGATTGTTCCAGCGAGTGTATAGTAGATCTTCGACAACTATAAACGAGATTTTGGAGCTGTTTTGATTAATATCGGCCAGTAAAGTGTGTTTCGATATTCCATCAAGTGCTGTCGTCGTTATTCTCTCCAAATTCACGCAAATCCCGTACGAATGTGAAGGAAGAAAATAACATACGAACTGTTGTCAGAAAAGAAAATAACGCAACGGTATGAAATTCCTTGGAATTGCCGTATGCAGTGATGGAGCTCAGTCTTTAACAGGAAAATATTCTGGTATTATTTCTCAAATAAAAAAAGTCGCACCTGAAACTAAATTAGCTCACTCCTCCATTCATCGTGAAGCTTCAGCAGTCAAAACAATCCCCGAAAACCTGAAAATCATTTTGAATCAAGCTCCGGAAATTGTTAATTTCATTAAAAGCCGAGCTTTAAATTCAAGAATATTTACGATTTTGTGGCAAGAGATGGACAGTGAACATGAAACGCTTTTGTCACATTCCGAAGTAAGGTGGTTATCCAGGGGCAATGTTTTAAATCATCTTTTGGACGTTCGATCAGAAATTGAAATTTTCTTCTGTAATTCACAATTTGAATGGCAAAACTGTTTATTTAGTGAATTATGGTTGGCGCATTTAGCATATGTAGCTGATAATTTTTGGAAAGTTAAATGAGTTAAATTTAGGAATACTAGGACAAAGTGTTGATTTGTTTACCATTACAGATAAAAATAAATGCAATGGTAAAAAAACTCTAGCTAATAATCAAAGAATTTGATAAACATATTTTAAGCTTTTTCCACTTTTAGAAAGTTTTCTAACCGAAAATAATTTGAAAATAAAAGAGGAATAAGCTTCTGACTTTAAAAATCATTGTTTTTCATTGATAAATAATTTCAACATGTATTTTCTGGAGGATTATGGGAAAAATGGAATTATGGGAACAAAATCCATTTTGTTCAAATGTACCTGACATTTTATCTCGTGCAGAAAGAACAATTGAGAGAAATTTCCTATGATCGAACTCTAACTGAAGATTTCAAAAATACGAACGCAATTATTAACTTTTGGCTGAACCGAAAAAAAGAACTTAAAGGCTTTTCAAATAAGGTTATTAAAATTTATTGTCCTTTTTTTTCAACCTATTTGTGGGAACAAAACTTTTCATCCATGTTATATTTAAAAAATAAATACAGAAAAAATTAAAAGTGGATCGGAATTTAAGGCTAAAGCTAAGTGAATAGACATAAAGAAATTGATCCCTTTTAAGCAGGCCCAAGTTTCGCACTAAATTCTAGAATTAAAGTATTATAACTTAAGTTTGATAATTAAAATGGTAGCCAATTTTTATCTAATATTTTTATGTGTGTATATTTAATACAAATAGCCAATAGATTGTGCAAATGGCAATACATATATGGCAACCCGGTTACTATGCCCCTGGCTAACTGAGAGTTGAGTGAACTTTCGAACTTGCGAAACCCCCAAATGCCATGAAACAAACTTTTATCGAAAAAGGCGAAAATATTCATAATCCACCGTTTTGAATTGTTGAAAATGGCTGAAAATTTTCCTTTGAACATTTTATCAATAAACAGTAACACTCCCATTCTCTGACGATTCGAATAACGCGTTAATTTAATATGACCAACTAACGTACTTGTGTCCTGCGCAATGTTCAACTCTGTTTTCAGTCTCCAAAGATTTGTCTCGAATAATTTTTTTCGAGACAAATCTTTAGATCACTGTTAACATCAATATCAACAGTGATATTGATGTTAATTTTTTCTTTTCGTCGAGAGCATGCAAAGATCTAAAATTTTTTCACAGCCGAATTATCTCTCTCAGATTGCTTTTCTTAATGAAAACATTGCTCAGCTGAATGCGTCCACGCTACACACATTTTTCTTCCCGATTTCCTTTCTTTCTTGTTGGCCTTTTTTTTTTTTTTTTTTTTTTTTTTTTTTCTCTTTGCCTTTTGAATCATTTTAATCAAGATGCTGATGTTACTGCTAAAGCTGGGAATACTAACTTAAGCAATTATAAATAATAGCTAAAGTAATCAATATCTAAATTAGGCAATTCATGCTTAAAGCTCATTCATCTCATCATATCTTAAAGCTAACATTAAAACTCATTCATCTCATCATATCTTAAAGCTAACATTAAAATAGTCTGCAGAATGTAAATCCAAAAATTAGAATAAAAAGGCTTAAAATATCCTAACGATTGTATTACTGTAATCTTAAAATTCACTATTCTAAATATATAATAATAATATTTTACCAGTTTTCCAAAGTAAAACTTTAAGACTAAGGCTTTTGTTTTAAGTTGCTTTCAAATGTTGCCATCCTCAGCTTCAAAACAAAAACAATTCAATTAAACAGTTTGGTATTTTCCAGTTTTCTCAAATGCCGAGTTAGTATTGTTGTATGTCAATAGTTCGTATAAATTTTGTGAATAAACATGTCAGGAGAGCAAAAAAAAATTAACCAAAAGAATAATTATTTCAGCCTGAAATGAAGATATATTCTTAGTTTTAATACCGTATAGTAACTCTGTCGGGAGATGGTTGTAAAGAACCCATTTTCCTAATGGATATATTTAATTAAAAACTGGGATAGCAGTATTACTGATGATTGATTTGTTACAAATATTGTACATAGATAGATGATTTTTAGTGCAGTTGTATATGAAATTGTTGTATTTTCTGCATAATATAGCATAAAAAATCTAGAGAGAAAAGCTATGCCGAAACAGTAAAAATACAGAGGCAAGTACATTTAACATTGAGTAAATGTGTATCTCGGTAATTTGGCGAGATATCGCCTAGCTGGCAACAATTGTGATGACTTTTTGTCATGAAACTTGGCGAGAAATTGCCAGAAATCGCCAAACTTGGCGACATTTATTCTTTGTCCCTGTATCGCCGTAATACGTGTTGTAATTGAATAAATGTGATTGATCACTATATTAGCTGCAACCGTAATTCGGCCTTCGTATTGCCTTCCAGTTATTTCGAGAAGCAGAAAGTGCTAGAAATAACTTGGCGGCCGGGTGAAAAACTGTGTAAGGCCGGAGAGAGCATCTGCTCTCAGTAATTGTTGGTCTTAGCTGTTAGCTCGGCGTGAGTTCGGAGTACTGAGATAGCTCCCGTAGCTTTCTCTTCAAGTGCGCTTTGCACTGCTTGTGTTAAACGTTCGTAGTAGTTTGAAATGTAACTGCTAATTGTACTCTGAGATACTGTGAAGAGTTGTACGATTATGTTTGTGGAAAGTTCCAGAACTTCGAAGTGTTTCTTTCGATAAAATACATTTTATTAATTTTTCGTCATACCTGTGTGGATTTAATATATTACGAACCCGCACGCAGGCAACAATATTTTAACATAGAGTTAATGCTAGCCAAATCCTCAAAAGTTTTCATTTTTTGCTTTCAATGTTTCAATTTTTCAAGACGCAGAATTCTCAAAATATTTTTTTTAAGCTGCGATTATTCTTTAGAAATCGACACGATCCTATTTCTAGATAATAATAATACTGAATTGCAATTAAATTTTAAAAATAGCTAATTTTCTGTATTAAGTGTAATCACCATTAGCGGTTTATCAAAGCAGTGCTTAAACTAAGTTTCCAGGCTGAAGCGTCACTGTGACATCACTTTATGCATATGTCAAAGTCGCGTGACCTTGTATCGAGCTTTCGTATTTTACGTTTTTACTGAATGAAAAGGCTGAAATGGATATTGTTCTTACCTATTTTATCAAGAGAGGATGAAATGGCACAAACCTGAATTGAGAAAACCTGAAATGGGAAATAGCTCACAGCGAAACAGTTGCCTATCCCATGGTTTATTGTACTATCGCAAATTATCAGAATAAAACAAAACTTCTACGGAAAATGCAAAGTAAATGTGTGATACAAGCTGTGAAACAGATAACAGTGACAGCATGTAAGAGCCATTTTTATCTAAAATAGTACGTAATTTTTTATGCAGAAGTTGGAAATATTTTTTGTTGTTGTTGACTAATGCTCGCTTGTCTGACATATAGTCAGCCCAAGCCCAAGAAAAATCGTCGTGGCAAGGAGGGCAAGATTACGCCTGTCGTTGCCAACAGCCATAATCACTTTATAGGTGATCGTGCGATTTACCTCAGTTCCGCTCCCAATTTTGATGGAGAGCACCCCGAAGGGACGGGTCCGAGGGTCTCCCACCCCCCCTCTCTTCCCCTTCCAGCAACCTCTCGAGAGGACTTTCGGTTCGCCGCCTATTTATAGTGCCCCCATGCCTCACGGACAGTATACATTTACAAATATTCATGCCTTCTCCGGGATTCGAAGTCGGGCCCTTCGTCAGGGCAGTCAGCGACCATTATACCGGTTGGTCGGCTCAGTTGGAATTTATAAATATTGTCAAATCTTCCGTTAAAAATAAATTGTTAATGGTAAAAATAAATTAAGTGCATAGCCTTGTAGGGTTTATAGTTATTTTAACTAACATTTATTTTAAGTTTAAACTATCTTTCCTGTCAATCCTTACTTTCCCCTGGAACTGCCAATGCCAGAATATGTAAATTTGAGTAGAACGCGCAAGCATTCAAATTATCAGCGGAAGTAGTATGATTTAAATAGAAGGAAACAAGTTCGGTGAGAGAGAGTTATTCTTACTTAGCGAGCGCGGAGGTAGTTATAGAGATTTGAAAAACCCCGCGTTGCGGCCTATGTGCTTGGCGGGAAGTAGTTGCAATTGTTCCAGTGAGCTTCAAGTCTGCTGAATTAGCAGCCGTATTGTAAAACGCGGTGAGTTAGTTATTTGAGAGAGCCTCGTAGTTAGAATATTGTCTTTAATTTCTTTTCAGGTTTTTATTTTTATTTTGACTGCCGAGTTGGCACCGTTTGTAAGCGTCAAGAGAACGCAATTGTAAATTAGTACGTTGAATAAAAAGGGACTTAAACCCTTTATAAGACTCTGTGGTTTATACAAGCTTTCACAGTCACCTCTTGGTTGCGTGCTAGTTAGAGGCGCGCAACGTTATATTGGCGCCCGAACACTTATCGAACTGAAATGGCCGAAAACTGGATGGAAGCCGCTGGACAACACCAAGAAATGACAACGCAGTTAGAAGGATTTGGATACCTGGTCCAGACTTTGAGAGCATCAATCAAGCCAAACGTCTATTTCGACGGAAAAAATTCGGTGTCCGTATTTTTAGAAGGTATAGAAAACCACTTTCAGCTCTATCCTGTGCCCGAAAGACAAAAAGTTGCTATCGCCACATCAGCACTAAGAGGACAGGCCGCGCTATGGTGGAAAAATATAGGCAAATTTCTTCTAGGTGAATTTGGAAGCCCGACGTAATTTCAAAAAATCGTTAGTAAAGGCCTTCCCCATAGTGAAAGATCGCGCACGGCTGGAAGCCGAGCTATATAGTTTCTATCAACGGGATACAGCACAATTGGCGGACTTTATTTTACGAAAAATCAAGCTAACGGATATGTTGTATGGGAAAAAACCCGATGCGGAGATTATTGAAATAATATTACCAAGATTGTTACCCGCTGTCCAAGACTACTTTGAAATTAGAAACCCAACCACATTGCAGGAACTTTTCGAATTGGCGGTGAAGTTTCAAAATCGCAGAATCGCGGAAAGAGCGAGAGGGGAAACATATTCTCAAAGTACCAGAAGGAAGGAGGAAACAAGAAATGGAAATCGCTCATATGGGGGAAAGAACTATCAAGCTAACGCATCGAAACTTGAAGGGCAAGGCCCAAAAAGAAAATTTGAAAATAAGCATCCGCGTACCCAGAAGACACAGATTGAAAGGAAAGCTTTAAACGACTAGAGGGGCCTGTGAAAGGGAGGGTCCAGACCCCGGAAGTTTTAGAAAAACCCTCAAATAGACATCTAAATACAGTCATCGTAAAAAACTCACAGCTACCAATTATACAAGTCCTGGTTGGCGATGTACCAGTAGAAGCCCTCATCGATACAGGGGCAGAAGGCAATTTCATGAGTGAAAAGTTCTTCAAAAAGAATTTTTATAGGATACGACTCTTTAAAACCAGAAATACGGAAATTATAGCGGCGCAAGGAAAAACATGTCACTGCATCGGGAAAGTAGCATTAAACGTACAGGTAAAAGAGGAAAATCTCAAAGTATTAATTTTTGTGGTGAAACACCTCCAACACTCTCTTATTTTAGGTATGGACTTTTTAAGGGCCGCGAGGGCCAAATTAAATTTTCAAGATAGTTCCGTGGTGCTGGAAATGGGCCAGAGGGTGGTGGAACCAGTGGAGACACCTGAATTGGACCTTAGCCATTTGAATGACCAGGAAAGTAAAGCAATACAGCAAGTGGTGAGTAATTTTTCTCATTTGTTTTCAGAAAAGCCGGGAAACTGTCAGATTGTAACTCACAAGATTCAATTAAATGCCGAAAAACCTTGTAGGACTAAACCTTACCGCTATGACAAACAAAAAGACGTAATCATCGAAGAACATATTCAGGAGATGTTAAAGAATAAAATAATAACGCCCATAAATAGTGAATACGCGAGTCCAGTCGTACTATGTAGGAAAAAGAACGAGTTTCCTCCTTCGGATAAAAGGGCTTGGAGGTTTGCTATCGATTATAGAAAACTAAATAGCATAACTAAATTCCCAGTTTACCCTTTGCCGGTTATAGACGAGATCATTAGACAGATCAAATCGACGAGATATATGTCTACTTTGGACTTAACGTCTGGCTACTATCAAATAGCTATGAGACCCGAAGATATACATAAAACCGCGTTTATAACAAAATCGGGCACTTATGCATTTTTACGCATGCCTTTTGGGTTGTGTGGGGCCCCGTCAACATTCCAGAGAGCTATGGACATTGTTCTAAAGCCTGTCCTAGGAAAATCAACTTTAATTTATCTAGATGATATAATTATAACGAGTAGTACGTTGGAACAACACATTAGTGATCTCGAACAAGTTTTTAAATTATTAAAAGAGGCCGGTCTTACAATTAACGCCTCAAAATGCAAGTTCGCAACTAAAGAACTTAAATACCTTGGTTATAAAATTTCGCAAAAGGGTATAGAAACGCAAGATTCAAAAATAAAAGCTATTAAGAATTTCCCACCGCCCAACACCGCCAAGAAACTTTCGTCTTTCCTTGGACTATGTTCTTACTATCGATCTTTCATAAAAGATTTCGCTAATATTGTTGAACCACTCTTAGTAATCAAAAGAAAAAAAGAGTAAATTTACGTGGACAGCGGAAGCTAACACGGCTTTTGAAAGATTAAAAGAAGCGCTTATTAATGCCCCTGTTTTAAAATTCCCTGAGGGGGACGAAAACCTGGAAATTGCGGCAGATGCATCAGACTATGCGGTGGGTGCGGTTCTTATGCAAAATAACCATCCGCTGGCATTTTTTAGTAAAACATTGAATCAAACACAAAGGAATTATACAGCTACAGAAAGAGAAACATTAGCCGTATTAATGGCTGTACACAAATTTCGAGTTTATTTCGGCAAATCGCCAGTAACTGTCTTTTCGGATCATGCGGCTGTTGGTAGACTTTACTCGGGAAAAAACCTAACGCCCAGGTTAATAAGATGGGCTTTAAAACTCCAAGAATATAATATCACAATAAAATATAAACCGGGTAAGGAAAACAATGTAGCTGACGCACTTTCTCGTATAAAACTGGACGAGGAAGGTAATGAACTTAAATGCGCTGTGTTGACTTCAAAAATTTTAGATTCTAGAGATACGGTTATTACTGAACTGAAAGCTGATCCTGAATTTGGAAATATCTATGCTTATTTGAAAGACCCCGAAGGCTTTGAGCATACAGATATCGATGCGATAAGAAATAGAGCAAAAAACTATGAAATAATAGATAATTTATTATTCTATACGAAAACAACGAACGAAAATCTTGAGTATAAGCCAGTCATCCCAGCCTCGCTTCGATTAAGCATTTTGAGGGAGTTGCACGAAAAAAAAACAGCGGGCCACCTCGGGGTCGGAAAGACTTTAAAAAGGGTACGCGAGGCGGTATATTTCCCGCAATTATACAAAATAGTAACGGCGTATGTCAAGTCCTGCAATCAATGTCAGTTAATAAATGATATTAATTACAGCCCGGCCGGGTACTTAAATAGCATTCGCGCTACATTTCCGAATGAAATTTTAGGCATAGATCTCCTTGGTCTCTTCCCCCAGAGCGAGTTAAACAAAAATCGTTTTCTTTTAGTAATAGTAGATCATTTTTCAAAATGGATAGAAATTGTTCCACTTAAACGCGCGTCAGCCAAAACAGTCGCAGATGCATTCTTACACAGATACATTTTAAAATACGGTGCACCGATAAAAGTCATTAGCGATAACGGAAAACAATTCATTAGTCAAATATTTGAAAACATATGCAATGGACTTGATATACGCCATATCAAAATGGTTCCGTATAGACCACAGGCTAACATAGCAGAAAGAGTTAATAAAAACATTGTAAAAATAATTCGCAGTTACGTTAGCACACATCACAAGCGCTGGGATGGCTACATAAATGAATTAGCTTATGCTTTAAGAACGGCACATCATGATACTACGGGAAAAACTCCAGCAGAATTATTTTTAGGCAGAAAGTTAATTACGCCTTTAGATAAATTATTCTTTGTGCAACAAAGAGAGCAGGAATTCAAACAAAAGGACGTGCAAAAACTAATTGATCAGGCGCTTAAAACCTCGGATACGGCAAGAAATAGGCAGAAAATTTATTACGATAAAAAACGCCGTGAAGCAGATTTTAAAGTTGGTGATAAAGTATTGAAACGGAAATTTTCTTTATCAAGTGCCCCAGACAATTTTATGGCAAAGCTAGCTCCAAAGTTTGAAGGCCCCTATGTAATTCAGGAAATCAAAGGAGTAGTTTTATATCTTAAAAACGAGAGAGGGGAAATCTGTAAAGCAAGTCCCGACCAGGTGAAAAAATACTATAATCCCAATGATTTTGAAATCCTTAAAAGTTTCTTGCAGGACTCAAGTCTAAACGAAATAGAAGGGCCAGAGACTGCAACAACTATTCCACCACCCAAGAAACGGAGAACTGAAGAGAGACCTAGCACTTCTACAACCCGGACGTCGGTATCAAAAAGAAAAAATGATTATCAAACTCCGGCGTTTAAGAAAAACAAAAGTACAGATGAACCGGGTAAAGAAACCGTGGTAAAAAGAAAAACACCACCTACAAAGGATGGCAGGAGGAATTACACATCAAGAAGAACGCGCACACGGCCACAGAGTCAGGTGCCAGCAAGGCCGCCGTTCCGGAAACTGAAACGCCAACAGGAAGCACAGAAGTACGAGGAACAGAAGAAATTCAAGGACTCCAGACCGGAGGACGTCAAGACCAGCCGTCCCAGGCAGAAACGCAAAAGCCAACAACCAGACGATTACTCCGTCAAGAGGCCAGCATGTAGAGGACGTAAAAGAAAGATCAACGGGAACGACAATTGGAGATCAACAAGGAGAAGATTGACATCCATGACACCTCTAACTTGGGATCAATTTTGTCAAAAACGGATGACGGAGTTTCAAGCATCGAAAACTCAAAGATAAGTTAAAACCTTCTATAAATATTTTTCTCTTTTGTTCCGAAATGTTATGCATAAGTACGAAGTTCTATGTTTTGACGAAAGTCAATATGTCTCGGTTGAGACTTAGTTTTGTTTTACTTTATTTAGCTAAGGCAAAAGTATTATTTTCTTTAAGTGTAAAAGCTAAAAACAAGCATTTTCTGTTGGTCGAAAGACTAATTCTGTTATATTAAAGCCAAAATTTGGCCGGAGATAAAAATAACTTCGTATTCTTGTATGTACTAATAAGAATTTTAGTTTCAGTGCCGCCAGCTTGGCGAAGATTGAGTAAAGTAAAAATTTATTTCTCTTATTCATTTTATGGTAAATTGTAAAAAGCATATGTATTAAACTTTTGTAAATGTATGTAAATACTTGCATGTTATGTAAAAGTAGAATTTAGTCTAGAAGCATAAAATTGTAGATGCTAAAAGTGAATGCTTAAAAGCAATGAAGTCAAAATTTAAGTATTAAACTGTAAAGTCATGCTTTAGAGCGAAAGCCTGCATGTTTAAAGATGAATGAGGGGGAAGCTAGAATGAATGTGTTTTGTAGGGTTCTCCACCTACATTTGAATTTTTAAGAATATTAAAGTAGCTCATCGAGTTGTAGAATGTCGAGTAAGGTGTGTCTATTTGGTTGTTGAATTCTAACAAATCATGGTGGTTAGGGGAAGTGTTGTAAGACTAAAACACGAATATTCCCGTTTGACACCACACACGGTGGAGAGCCAGGGTAAAGTTAAATTAATGCTTGAAAAATTGAATGAATGTGAAGTAAGCAATAACTAAGAAAAACGAAACGTTAAAAACAAAAATTTATTGTGTCAAGAAAGTGTAAATTATAATGTATGTAGAAAGATACTGATACTTATTCCTTCCAGATGCTGGAAGGAAAGACCAAGATTGATTGATGAAGTCCAGGAAAAGTTGCTGTAAGAAGAAACCTTTGTAAAGAGTAACAGAATTTTAATTGTTACATAAGATTATTTTTGTGTAAACGAGGCTTTCGCCAGTTAGTTCAGAATTAGATAAACTTACAACAGGTCGTTTGTAGGACCTGCTTCCAAGTTTTCCAAATTCTGGCAGCGGCAAATGTAGGGTTTATAGTTATTTTAACTAACATTTATTTTAAGTTTAAACTATCTTTCCTGTCAATCCTTACTTTCCCCTGGAACTGCCAATGCCAGAATATGTAAATTTGAGTAGAACGCGCAAGCATTCAAATTATCAGCGGAAGTAGTATGATTTAAATAGAAGGAAACAAGTTCGGTGAGAGAGAGTTATTCTTACTTAGCGAGCGCGGAGGTAGTTATAGAGATTTGAAAAACCCCGCGTTGCGGCCTATGTGCTTGGCGGGAAGTAGTTGCAATTGTTCCAGTGAGCTTCAAGTCTGCTGAATTAGCAGCCGTATTGTAAAACGCGGTGAGTTAGTTATTTGAGAGAGCCTCGTAGTTAGAATATTGTCTTTAATTTCTTTTCAGGTTTTTATTTTTATTTTGACTGCCGAGTTGGCACCGTTTGTAAGCGTCAAGAGAACGCAATTGTAAATTAGTACGTTGAATAAAAAGGGACTTAAACCCTTTATAAGACTCTGTGGTTTATACAAGCTTTCACAGTCACCTCTTGGTTACGTGCTAGTTAGAGGCGCGCAACGTTATAGCCTTTAATCTCCTCGTTGACTGCTATTGAAATACAAGAGTGATAGCAACAAAAAAACTTAATTTTTGTATTTTGAAGTATCCTCATGTAGTTTCGAACGTTGATTTAATTTCCATAACCAAACGTACTTATTCTCCAATGAAACTGCTTAAAAATATGTTCTTGAGCTGTATTTAACTGCTGTGCCATTAACCGTGAATTTGGGTTAATCGTGAACGTTATACCCCATTAATGGGGAGTTTGTTGCGTTGTTAAATAAAATTAAAAAAAAAAAAAGCAAATGATACATAAATCTGAAAATTTACCAAAAAAAGGACAAGGCGAAATGGCTGAAAGAAGTGAAGCAATTGCCGCGCGCCTAATCAAACGCTCGTAGCGCCACCGTACGGAAGGAATATCGATACACCGAACCACTATACTCTGGATATCAGATGATTATAAAATACTAATTAAGCATGTTAGAATTATTTAAAAGAAATGTTAGTCTCATATATTAATATTTGACTATCAATATGTTTGAATAACAAAGTGTAATAAAAAATGTCTTTCAGGTGACAAACTTTAGATTTCAGATAAAAAAATAAATATAAATTTGAATTTTTTTCCTGTGCGATATTATTATTTTTTTACTTCCTTGTATGACGTAAAGGAGGTATTGTAATAGCGAAACATTTCAGGTACCATATTTCAACGAAATTATCTATTTTAACTGCTTTCAAATTCATTTGAATTTTTTTTTTTTTTTTTTTTTTTTTTTTTTTTCATGACATCTGAAAGCACGGACAGAATAAAGGATATTTTTTTCTTCCAAAACATAGTAATACTGATTTGAAATGGATTCAGAAGGGATTTTTTTTTTTCGTGACGTTTGTACGTACGTATGTATTTCTTTCTTATTCAAAAACGAGTAACCATAGAACTCAAAAACGAGTAACTATAGAACTCAAAAACGTGTAGCCATAGAACGCTGAAATTTCGTAACTCAAAAACGAATGACTATAGAACGCTGAAACTGGTATTTGAGACTGGTCTAATTGTGCACCTCCTTTTTTCGTCCCAATCAGCCTCACCAGATATACGCACACATATACATATATATATTTCTGGAAAGATTGTAAATTTCCCTTTTAAAAAGTTATTTGTTTTTTCTCTTTGTATAAATATAACCCCCACCCTGTTGCCCGGCTCGGTGAGTTCAGTATTTTTGTTCTTACATGTTCTTAAATTGTGCATTTTTTGTTTTAAAATAGTTGGGTTATGTTGTTGTTATGTTCCGCTTAAGTTTTTACGCCTTTGGTTAATCTACACGCAATAGTTTTAGAATTATCAATAATTTAAAGTGGATCTAGGCCTAACAAGGCTGTGTTGAGGGATATAAAAGATCTAGAAAACAGGACAAGAAGATCCATCGGCTTAAGAAAAGACTTTTTCACGACGACCTATTTAAGGATGTTGAACATCTGAGGGAGTCCAATGAAAGCCGTGCTTTCTATCGTGAAATTAATCTTGGCCACAAAGATTTTAAGCCTAGAACCACTGCCTGTAGAGACAAAAACAACATTATCCTAAATGATAGAAAAGAGGTACTCCACAGGTGGAATGAGCACTTTAGTAACTTGTTGAATGACCATACACGGGATGGGTCTTCAACCAACTACCTCTGTAAAAAAAACGATAGTATCCTGCCACCATCTTTGGCAGAAGTTAGAGAAGGAACTAAAAAAAAAAAAAAATAACAAGGCCTTGACTCAATCACTTCAGAACTTATTAAAAGTGCTGCAGGTCAAAACATTGAGGAAATGCACTACCTCATCGAATCAGTTTGGAACCAAGAAGTTTTACCCGAAGATTGGAAAGTGAGCATCATCTGTCCTACACGCAAAAAAGGAGACATTTTGGAATGTACCAACTACAGGAGAATCAGTCTTCTTTGTGTTTTCTACAAACTATTTTCCAATATGACTAGACACTTATACAGAAAATATTATAGGTGATTACTAATGTGGTTTCTGCAAAGGAAGATCTACAGAAGAACAAATCTTTAACATTAGGAAAATTTTGGAAAAAAACTAATGAATATGGTATTGCAACGCACCACCTTTTTGTTGACTTTAAGACTGCCTACGATTCAGTAAACAGAAAATATTTAATTGAAGCTATGAGAGAATTTGCAATACCTGAAAAAACTTATAAATTTGTCACCATTACTCTTACTGAGACAAAACTTAGAGTTAAAAATGCAGAATAATCTTTCTGAAACTATTGTTGTTTCAGATGGGCTCAGATAGGGTGATGCACTGGCCTGCTTGCTTTTTAACCTTGCCCTCCAAAAAATCGCAAAGGACTACTCCAACATTAATTAATACTCGTGGAAATATCTTTAACAAGTCTGTTCAGATTTTTGCGTTTGCCGACGATATTGACATAGTCGCACGTACTCCCGAGTCACTTAGAGAGGCTTTTACATCTCTAGAGGCTGCAGCCAGAAAAATGCATCTAGCAATCAACCAAAATAAAATTAAATACATGCCATGTGGTAATAACAGCAACCCCTATTTTGAAATTGGGAATTGCAAATTTGAAACTGTTAGCAAATTTAAATATTTAGGATCAGAAGTTAATCTCTCAATGGTTTGATGCCCGAGATCCGTAGTAGAGTCACAGATGCTAACCGATGTTTTTTCGGTCTAAAAAAAAATACTAAAGTCTAACTTCACTAGCAGAAAAATGATTTTAATTTACAAAAGCTTAATCAGACCCATTCTTACATACTCTGCTGAGACCTGGGCAATGACAGAAAAAGCTAAAAGTATCATTTCTGTCTTTGAAAGAAACATTTTGAGAAGTATTTTTGGTGGCATAAAATGTAACAATATCTGGAGAAGAAGAAGTAACTCTGAACTCTATAAATCCTTTAAAGAGATAGATATAGTAAAATATATAAGGATTAAGAGAATTAAATGGGCAGCACACCTGTGCAGAATGGATGAAAATCGAGTAACTAAAAAGATCTTCTCGGACCAGACCATTCGGCACTCGAGAAAGAGGGAGACCTAAACTTAGGTGGCTCGACTGTTTGGAAACAGACTTAAGAATTTTAAAAATAACCAATTGGATGTCCATGGCCAGGTATAGAAGAGCTTGGAATTCGTTTCTGAGGAAGGCAAGGGCCCATCTTAGGCTGTCTGGCCATTGAAGAAGAAGAAGGCCTAACAAGGCCGTCATTTATTTACGTTTGAAACTCTTAGCAAAAAAAATGAATAGACTTAAGTTGGTACACCAACTTAATCAACTTAATTGTGTTTTTGCGCAATGGGACCGAAAGTTAACTTTCGGTTTTGTGCACCGAAAATTTAGTCTTCTTGCCCGTTAGCCGAATGGCTTGTTTTAACGTAGAAATTTTAATTTAAAACATTTTTTTCAACTTTTTTTTGACTATATTAGGTTTTTCTGTGTTTTACAATTTGTAATGAAGATATTTTGAGATTTATGTATTTTTACCTTGCCCAGAATAGGGAACTGTATTGAATGACCAATGCATGCCTTATGAAGTTCGAAGATATAAGGAAGTGCAACAAAAAATGTGTATAATTTAAAAAGCTGTACAAGGAAGTCAGGTGGTGTCCACATCAGATATTTTACGTATGTTTTGATAAACATTTAGTAAGTAAAGTTTAAAATGTATTTAAAATATGCTTTTATTTCATTGATGAAAAATCTTTATTTAAAAAAAAAAAAAGAAGGAAAAGAAATCTGGACATTCAAGTTGTTTTCAGATCCTGTATTCGACCCGCATGAGTTTGAGACCACTGCCGTAAGTTACTAGGACCCGCTTAAGAAAATTTAGGGCCTTAGGTACCGCATTCTTGCAATAACCGCAAAGATATGAGTGGGAATGAAAACATATGTAGAGGATAGAGGATTATTTCGAAAATGAACGTGAACATTAAAGAAATAGAAAATTATCTCGAAAACGTTTTTAAAAGCCCAAAACGTTTTTACTTTAAAAAATTACGAAACTGACCTTAGGAAGGTCATCGCCTTATTCAAGTTCTGGAATCTCGCAAATCTTGAAGATGATTCGAGAATCAAACACTCAGTAAGCGCCTAATTTTTATCATTGAAATCTTTCGAATCTTAACCTTAATAAATGAACACTAAATGTTTTAACTAAAATTTTGAAAAGATTACATTTAATGAAGGCTAGTAAAAACGTTCATTCAGAGAACAGCGCGATTGTTGCCATTTCAGTGGTATTTAAATCACCAATATCAATCTGGTGGTGGCCCTCAAATCCATTTTGCAAGGAGATCTTAGTAATTTCTTAAAATAAAGAAGTTTTCTGATTTTTTATAAACGTTTTTCAGAGAATTTAGAATTCCATATTTAGTAATTGTCTATATTAATTCTTGAAATAATCTACCATCTTCTATACTTGCTTTAATTCAGAAAAAATCTAGAAAGTTTGGAGAATATTTCTATTATTATTCTAAAAACATTTTTTAAACTCCCATTGGCATTATAGCTAAGCATATAATTTAGTTTTTGTTTCCAGTGCACGCTTTTTAACGTCAATCAAAAAATTGCTTTTAATTTGAGCAAGCGAAAACTCGTAATCTGTTTCTATTCGACTCCTTTCTAAGGACATCATGTCCTACTATCAAAAAAATGATAAATTACTAAAATAATAAAATAAAATTTTTGCACTTAATGGTTTATAATCAATTTATGACTTTAAGGGAAAAAATTCGTAATGATTTCAATAAAAAAGAAAGATTGGTAACTTTTCATTACTGTGATCAACGCGTATCGAGAATGATTCCATAAAACACAAAATTTCAATTTTTTTAGTCAATATTTATAACATATCTTTCATTCAAAGTAGTTCTCTTCGTTGCACTGCATTTATGTAAATATTATTTTTAGGTTCTCTATATACAGAGAAGATTCCCCACCATTTTCTTGCATCAACGCTTTTTTAGAAAAATGATTTTCTTCATCGACCCCTTTATATTTTTCTGTATAATATAAAGCATGCAACAGAATCATAATCCTAATAATTTAAGGATAACATATTGTTGCGTGCGCGTATTGTGCTTTTAAGTCGCTAAATTTATAATCAAAAATTCGTTAAAATAGCGTAAAATATTGTACGTTTATAAAGAATGCAGACCCCATGGCTGAGAAACCTTATGTAAACAGTTAACTTCCTCTTGTTTGGAGGTCGAACAGGCAAGTTTGTTAAAGATCGAAATTAAACTGTAGAGTTATGTAAAAGACAAACAAACTAACATTTATAAATATAAAGAAGAAAGTCTGTGTGTCTAATGTCTGTGTGAAAGTCTGTGTGTCCTCTAATAACTCAGTCACTAGCACAGCTATTGTCACCAAACTTTCCACAATTCTTTTCTGGGTTCTGGAAAAGGTCGACATCCACTTTTTTTCCAAAAAGAAATTAGCTAAAATCAGAGATATTAATTAAAAACTCGGAAAATCGATAATTTTCGCCCTCATTTTTTTAAGTGGCAACAGTTCCGCAAGCTGGAGATGAAAATCAAAAACGTTGTTGCCACTGCTAGCTTTCAAATCATAGAATTTGTTAACAAAAAATTTCTAAGCTTTACAATGAAATAAAAATAGCATTGCCAAACATTAAATACATTATTCCCGATTCTAAAAATTCGTGGAAAGCCATTTCGACTGCGTACGAGTTAATCAGACGAGATATTAATTAAAAACTCCGAAAACATTAATTTTCGCATTCATTTTTCCGAGTGACAACAGTGTCGCGCGTTGGAGATAAAAATGCCTTAATTCGAAATGTGTTGCTACTGTTCGCTTTCATATCGTAGAGTTTGTTGATCAAAAATTTTAAAGTTTTACGAAATCTCTCTCTCTCTCTCTATATATATATATATATATATGTTATATATATATAAAGAATGTGTGTTTGCTTGTTTGTTTGTTGGCGTTATTGATTTCTGATCAATTATGATAAATTTTTTTCGTCATTTAATCGACTAAAATTGAATATTAAGTGAAATATTGGATGGAACTTGAGCTTTTGCGACCATTTGATTAGAAAGAGGTAAATCTTTAAAAACTGCGTGCCACTATTGTTGATATAAGGAAAGCGAATTAGTTTATTTTTCTATCGAAATTTTGTATGTGGGTTCCATACCGCATCAAACTGAAAAATGTATCACTATGAATCGTATTTTTTACATCATTATTAGAGAAGGATTACAGCGGTATCTCTTTGTTGTCAGATGCATTATTCTAAATATAACTTAACTGGCATCGTGTACTTCCGCTAGTTCATATGTATATATTTAGAGAGATGGTAACAACATTGAGTAATATGTTATTTAAAAAAAAAAGCAACATACAGGGGTTGGACAAAAATATGAAAACACCTTTAAAAAAACATGTTTCTTTGCTTAATATGGTGTAGGAAACCCGTTGGCATCCAAAACAGCTTGCAGTCTTCTCGGAATGGATAAATACAGTTCCTGTATGTTTGCCAAGGGAATATTATACCATTCTTCCTGCAAAACGGTGGCAAGTTCAGATAACGATGTTGGTGGTGGATAACGAGAACGCACTTTCCGTTCCAATGTAGACCACAAAGGTTCGATAATATTCAGGTCTGGTGACTGTGGTGGCCAGGGGAGATGGGACAACTCATCCTCGTGCTCAGAAAACCAGTCCTGGACAATGTGAGCTGTGTGAACAGGGGCTTTGTCGTCTTGGAAGATACCATCACCATCGGGGAACAAAGTTTGTACCATGGGATGAACTTGATCGGCCAAAATGTTCACATAAGTCTTGGCAGTTATGTGCCCTGACACAGTTATCGTGGGGCTAGCAGAGAACCACGATATGGCTGCCCAAACCATAACAGAACCCCCGCCATGTTTCACTCTTGACAACAAGCAGTCTGTATTATAGGCTTGAGATGGCGTTCTCCAGAGGTAAACTCGGCCAGAAGTGGGAAACAATGTGAAAGAAGACTCGTCAGACCATATTACTCGCTTCCACTGCTCTTAGTCCAGGCTTTATGACTTAAACACCGCCTTTTCCTGTTACGGGCATTAGCATCACTGATGAGTGGCTTCTCAATTGCAGCACGGCCAGCAATTCCCTGTTTATGAAGCTCCCTTCTAATTGTTTTGGTACTCACAGGGTTCGGTAACACAACATTCATTTCAGCAGTAACTTTTGCAGCTGTGGTTTTCTTATTTTTCGTCACAATTGCCCTTAATGATCGTCTGTCGCGATCACTCAGGACACACTTTCGTCCGCGCTGTGATTTAGCAGATGATGTTTTTCCGCTTTTCAAATATGCGGAATAAATCTTCGATACAGTACCTCTTGAAACACTAAACACCTCGGCTACCTTGCTTACGGAAGCACCTACCATACGTGCTCCAACAATTTGCCCACGTTTCGAAGTCTGTTAACTCTGACATAATGCAATGACAACCTCATATAACAGTACTCCGACAACAACTGAACTGTTTAGCACATTTACGAAGTTGTATAGGTAGTCAAAAACGCCAGCGCCACCTACATATTTCATTAAAATCAATCTTTCTTTTCAAACATGCATTTCACAAGGTGTTTCCATATTTTTGTCCATCCACTGTATTTGTATGGAAATATATTTCTTTATACATTTCTGTATTAGCAGCTACGCTGCCAGTCTTCGTCTGGCTTTTAAATGTATCGGAAAAATGCCCGAAGGGAATACCAAACGTTAAATTTAAAAACTGCGCAGAATTTTACTCTGCAGAAAAACTTTTAAAAAAAATCCCACAAAATAATGTCATTAAAAAAATGTGTTACATATAACAAAATTACAATAAAATAAGCAATATCCCTTAATACAAATATTAATTATTCTAATAAATAAATTAACCAACTTCCCGTTGCCTTCTCTCAACAAATGTCCAGTATCCAAGAGAAGCATTAAATTTAAAAACTGCACAGAATGATCGTCCTCACTTTTCCAAGTGGCGACAGTGCTGATTTTCAACAGTCAGAAGTCCAGTATTCAACTGACTGAAAAACTGTTGCCAAAACCGCATTTCTAAATAAATGAAATTATTCAAAATCATGCGATAAAATCGAAAAGATTAAAAAAAATCTGATTCGAATTTTGAAAAAAATCGCTTCGAGGTGCACTGGCTGTTGTCTTAGATGCACCTCTATATCAAATTTCGTAGCCCTGGCTCTGTTAGCTTACGCGCAGCACGAACGAAAGACACGCAGACTCTTTCTTTTATTATATGTAAAGATTTCTATAAATTTAGAAGCCATGCATATTTATACTAGTTATTACACACTGCTAAGAAAATATTTTTTTTTTAAATATTTTTGATGGTGTTAAATGTTTTACATTCGAGGACTTTTGAATGACTAACCTTTCCAATGTTATTTTTTGTTAAGCAAATCATATAATGTTCTATTTATTGGCTCACACAATCTTTAAAAAAAATAGAAAAAACTGAGTTTATAGGCTAAGGCTCAAGTTTACAGGAAATGCCCAACCTCGAATTATTCCAGCAACTTTATGACTTCCCATATGCGAACTTTATGACCTTCCGCATGTGACACACCTATCAAAAGTTCCTTTCCTATATTTATTTATTTTCCACTGGGCAACAATGGCAGATTTTGTTTTCCCACGGAATTTACTACATTTACTTTGTCGTAAAACTCCATTTCACTTATCATTTTTGTAGCTGTGCGCCCTAGATTAAAAAGTAAACAAAACAAAAACTAAAAACAGCTTTTATTCTGAGTAGCTACTGAAAAGTGAACGTGTGCGATACTCCAGAGAGATATATACCTTCTTGACACTTCCTAGTTCTCTGGCAATAAATATAAAACCCGAAACCCTCTTTTCGCATCTGTTCTATCAGCGAAACATGACAAACAACATCTGTGGTTAGTTTCTAAGTGAAAGCAAAAGAGAGTAATAAATTTTTCCCCAGCGTCAAGATTGAAAGAATCCATTAAATGTTGCCATTTCCTCAAATGTAACTTTGTTGAGAAAAAAAATTGATATGTCGGGTTATTATTTAAACTGTGACTTATTATTTAACCCATTAATCATTTATAATTTCTTTTTTTAACCAATTCATAAATTTTATCACCATAATAATGTTTTATTTCTACACAAATACATTTAATGTGAAACCAGAAAAACAATTAGCCCACCTTACATTCCAGTGAACAAATAAAGCAATTTCCTTTAACACGAACTTGCTAAAGGTGAACACTCTGTTAACATAAACAAAATTTCGTCCTGGCAGAAACTCGAACTTTGAAAGTTATTTCTGTGCTAGGGCTGAGCTCAGAAATTATGTGTCGCGTTTAATTGGAAACTTTACAGAATACACTGTATTCTTTAAAGCACACATACTACGAGTAGCACTGATTCACGATTATCGCCTGAACAGTGAGCTTCAATCAACAAACCCAATTCTGTGTTTAAAGTTAGCTAATGTTATATCTTGAATAATCCTTAATTAAGATGTTGCGAACCCTAGTGTTAGTTTTGAGAAATTTGTTAATACAGATGAATAAAATTTATGCTCTTAAAGATTATTTTTATTGACGGACCAGCTTCCCTCCTTCGCTTTTAGTCCAAAGGACAATTTGCCTTGAAGGACTATTATTTTCATTTTGGCGTTTTGCTTTGGCTCACTATAAATGTCCGTTTCACTTTTTAAATTGTTGCCACCAAATATCATTGCCCTGTATTATATTTAAAGAAATTAAATAATGAAGAATCTGCATAAATGTATGTATAAATGTTTCTCGCATTGTGATAAAACAACGGTACCTAGACCCATCCAGTTTTGAATAACGTACGTTTCCGCCCGAATATGGGCGTCTGGAAGCATAAATTTGGAATATGTTTTATTATCTATTTCATATTTTATAAACATTTAACGAATTTTTGATTAAAAAATTCGACGATGTGAAAGCGAGCAAAATTCTACGGGAAAAAAAAAAAAAAAAAAAAAAACCTTTTGCCTCTAGCGCGCGGAACTGTGTATCGGAAATTCTAAAGATATGTTCATTTTAAAATTATTTTCCGACATTGCTATTGAAGTGAATTTTATGGTTTAAGTGCAAAGAACATGATATTTAATAAATAAAGGTAACACAGAAAACATTAAATAAAACGCCCGTTTGGACGTAATTTAAAATCTGAAACCTTTCAGATTTTTAGTCCACAGAGGCTTTGTCTCTGAAGGACTATTGTTTTCGTTTTGCGATTTTGCGTTGAATCACTATAAATGTCCGTTTCACTTTCCAAACTGTTGCCACCAAATGTTAGAGTCTTACATTATATTTGAAGAAATTAAATAATGAAAAATCTGCATAAATGAAAAATCTGCATGTCTGTTTCTCGCAGTGTGATAAAACAACGGTACACAGAGCCATCGAATTTTGAATGACGTAATCCTCCTACGAATGGGTGGAAGACCAAATTTGAAATTTGGAATTTGTTTTATTATTGATTTCATATTTTGTAAAACTTTAACAAATTTTTGAGTAACAAACTCAATGATTTGAAAGGGAGCAATGGCAACACTCTACGGCCCAGGGAGGGAGGGAACCTTTTTATCTTTTTTTTTTTGTAACATTTTTTTTATTATTATTATTTATAGTATTGTATTTCATACTTATATATTACCGTGGAGAGCTGTGGCACGAGAAAGCCCCGTGGGATACTTTGTTGCACATGCACATGAGAAGTTCTTTTTGCTTTTAATAAAAAAGGGGGAAAAAAGGGCCCCACGACGGTTTTTTCCGACGCTTTAAGAAGCCTATGCTATACTATATAAATATGGCTCAGAGAGCTGGGACGATTGAGTAGTTAATGAGCTGCGTTATTTAGTGGTTCAAAAAGTGTTATTTGAATTGCTAGTTAGAGCTTACACTGTGAATGACCTTGGAAAATAACAATATACACTCATGTCCTTAAATTAAGGATAATTCGGAGTCACGCGGAAATCGAACTCTAAAATAAATATATCACCTGTAAAATCACTACACACATCTTCAAGAATCATATGCAAATTTCAGGAAGTAACCAGATGACACCGATGGTACGTCGCAATGACGAGAGTGTAAAAGAGTGATATACTCGTATAAGGAATACAGGCAAAGAAGTAAAATTGTTCGTAGGCACTTTATAAGCATTTCAGTGCAATAATCGAATAGTTATGACACAAAGGACGCATTTAGATGATTTTTTACGTGGTAGAATTATCGGCCGTCTGGAATGTGGGCGTACCCAACTGGAAGTATCAGACGAACTTGGAATTGCCCAGAGTGTCATCTTCAGGCTTTGGCAACGATTCCAAGATGATGGTAATGTGAGTAGACGTTACAGCACAGGTCGCCCCAGAGTTACAACGCCAAATGAGGACCGGTATTTGGCAGTTACTGCCAAAAGAAACAGGCGGAGCACAGCCTTAGACCTGTCTCGTCATCTCTCTTCAGCAAACTGGTACGACAATTTCAAGGCAGACCGTGTACGGACGCTTAGGGCAGATTGGTCTATATGCTCGTAGACCTGTCAGATGCGTTCCACGTACTGCAACTCACTGTCGCCTGCGGTTAGCCTGGAGTAGAGAGCATGCATTGTGGACACCGCAAGAGTGGGCTTGTGTGATGTTTTCCGACGAGTCCAGGTTTAGCTTGCAGTCTGATTCTCGCCGGACTTTCATCCTCAACATCATCAAGACATCAAGAGCTCCAGAGACCCGTTACCACCAAAAAAACATCATTGAACGACACCGTTATGGTGGTGCAGGAGTTCTCGTTTGGGGTGGAATTATTCTGGGTTCCAGAACTGACCTGTATGTTCAAATTGGAACCATGACAAGCCAAATCTATCGGGACGTTATTCTGAAACAACATGTGCGTTTGTTTCGGGGCGCCATGGGCGCACAATTTGTGTTTATGGATGGCAATGCCCGCCCTCACCGTGCAAACATCGTAAGCGAATGCCTTCAATCGGAGGATATCACCCGTAGTATGGACTGGCCAGCATTCTCACCGGACTTGAATCCCGTAGAGCACGTGTGGGACATGCTTGGCCGACAAGCTGCAGCCCGTCAACCTCCTCCTACATGTCTACCGGAAATTCGGAGAGCATTGCTTTTTGAGTGGTATAATATCCCCCAAGATCAGATCGATAATTTGATACTCAGCATGCCTAGGCGTTGTACGGACTGTATTGCATCGTCTGGGAGACATAGAATGTATTAACAATTATACCAACCATGTAATATTGTTTTTTTTTTTTTTTTTTTTTTTTTTTTTTTTGTAATTTGCTCCAAGGAGGAAAAAATCGCTAATTTTTTTAATAATATCAAACATATAGCATCTTTGTTTGCTCTTTATCTTTTGTTTAATAAATAAGCTTTACAAATAAGTCAAATGTGTTTTGCTTCTAATTCTTCCTTTGCCTGATTTTGCATTATTCTTAATTTATGGACATGAGTGTATTTCGTGCGCTAAGAAAGAAATGCTTACTATCCAGCTTCTTCTTAAGCTATTTGTCGTGCACTCTGTTGCTAATGAGATAACATTCCGATGACCTCATTGATCACGTAACTTATGTATACCTTTCATAAACAAACAATGCAGATGACCCCAGAGATCACGTGACTGATCACGTGACCCAGAGATCACGTGACTTGAATGACGTAATCCTCCTACGAATGGGTGGAAGACCAAATTTGAAATTTGGAATTTGTTTTATTATTGATTTCATATTTTGTAAAACTTTAACAAATTTTTGAGTAACAAACTCAATGATTTGAAAGGGAGCAATGGCAACACTCTACGGCCCAGGGAGGGAGGGAACGTTTTTATCTTTTTTTTTTTTTTTGTAACATTTTTTTTATTATTATTATTTATAGTATTGTATTTCATACTTATATATTACCGTGGAAGCTAATGCAAACAAGTAAGGTTACTCTTCCTCCACTTCTCTTGCGGAATGCATCTCATTTTTACAATAAACGATCACCCTTTTTTCTGTTTAACTGCAGAGATTAGTTAAAAAGACATCGACGAACGCACAGTTCGCCCCCATCAACGGTCGAGCTGTAAAAGCCACTGAACACTAGTTCGGTCCGGGGTTCGAGTCTCGCAAACGGGTTGGCTTCGTGGATTTTCTCATGTGTAACGTGAATACGAGCCAGTTTTCCTTAAAAAGTTCTCAACGGGGTATCCCTCACTTTCCGTGTAGTGCCAAATAATGAAGCACAAAAAAATTAAAAAAAAAAAAAAAAACTGATGTGGACACCACATGACATCCTTGTACGACCAATTAAATTATACTCATTTCTTTTTGCACTTCATTTCAACTTACTCCCTCGAATTTCATTACAGATCTATTTCTCATTCAATTAATTCAGTTCTCACTTCGCGGCCAGGCACTAATGCATAAAATTTCAAAATATTTTCATTAAAAATTGAAGAATACAGAAAAATATAAATCACCAAATACAGGTAAAACAATTGAAAAATTAATTTTTACATTTAAAATTAGAGTTTCTACGCAAAAAACAAGCAATTCGGCCAGCGGCCAAGAAGGCATATTTTTCAGTTCACAAAAACTGAAAATTTACTTTTGCATACAATCGGCAAAAAAACACTGAAGGTATAGAAACTGACATAGTTTACTATTCTGCTTAATTTCAAATACAAGCAAATATGTCAGATATGTTAGTTCCACTTAAACAACTTTTAATTGTGGATAATTGCAAAACTATTGCATGCAGAATAATAAAAAAATATATAAACCTTAACCGGAACATAAGAACAACATAATTCAATCCCTTTTAAAGAAAAAAATGCGAATTTTCCAGCACAAAAGAATAAAAAAAATGTGCTCGCCGAGCCGAAAGTATAGACGCCAGGAAAAAATATTTCAGAATTCATTTTAAATCAGTTTTATAATTGTTGGGGGGGGAAATAGAGTTCTTTATTCTGTCTTTCCGTACAAATGTCACGCAAAAACATCGTTAAATTAGATTCGATATCGGTTAAAAAGGGTATTTTTATGAAATTATGATACCCGAAATTTTTCGCGATTACAATACTTCCTTTACTTTATGCAAGGAAGTAAAAAGAAGAAGGAAGAAAAGAACGTATAACTCTATAGTTCCAGCTATAGCGGATTATCAAATTTATCTCTAGCTTAATGAAAAGCAACTGATTTAAAATTATATTTAACTAAACACATTGGAATGCCTACAAACACGAAATACAAATATAAAGTTCTGAGCTAAAAGCTAAAATGTCTAACAATTCAATTCCTAACGAAGTTTTGACTGTAATGCAGAGAAAAACAAACAATGCAGAGAAAAACAAACAAATATATATGTCAAATACTGCTAGTCAGAACAAAAAGCGTTCGATTGTAAACCGGGAGGTAAATCATTCTTTACTAGGTCGTAAATACTAATTCAGGGGATACCCGATTTGTAGAGAGGACCAAAGAAACAGATCTGAAATGTGTTTATTTCTTGGATGATTTAGTACACCATACACGGCAAAGTCACATACAAAGTCACGCAAACTGAATTGATAGTGAGTATAAAAGGACTGAATCTAATACTATATATATAAAGAAGAAAATCTGTGTGTTTGTCCTCTAATAACTCAGTTACTACTATAGCCTATCGTCCCAAAACTTTCTACAATTCTTTTCTGGGTTCTGGTAAAGGTCGACGTTCACTTTTTTCCAAAAACGTGTAGCTAAAATCAGAGATATTAATTAAAAACTCGGAAAAACGATCATTTTCGGCCTCATTTTTACGAGTGGCAAGTCTCGAAAGCTGTTGCCACTACTCGCTTTCAAATCCTAGAATTTGTTAATAAAAAATTTTGCGATGAATTAAAAAGAGTATTGCCAAACATTAAATACGTTATTCCCGATTCCAAAAATTCGTGGGAAGCCATTTCACTATTCCCATTTTCGTATGACTTTAATCAACCGAAATATTAATTAAAAACTCTGAAAGCGCTCATTTTTGCACTCATTTTCCCAAGTGACAACGGTGTCGCGCGTTGGAGATGAAAATCTGCTTTTAGTGTCGCGGATTGGAGATAAAAATGCTTTAGTTCGAAAAGTGTTGCTACTGCTCGCTTTCAAATCGTGGAGTTTGTTAATCAAAAATGTGTAGATTTTACAAAATCTATACATATAAAGAAGAATGTGTGTTTGTTTATTTGTTCGCGTTATTGATTTCTGATAATTTTTTTTACCACATTTAATCGACTAAAATTGAATTATTGGACATAAATTGAGCTTTTACGACAATTTGATTAGAAAGACGAAAATCATTAAAACCTGCGTGCCATTATTGCTGATATAATGAGAGAGAATTAGCTTATTTTTCTATTTTGCTTGGGTTTCATATCGCATCAGACTAGAAAAATGTATGACTATGAATCGTACTTTTTGCATCGCTATTAGAGAAGGATTAAAGCGGTATCGTTCTTTCATTTTTTAGATGCATTACTCTCAATCTAACTTAACTGGCATCCGGTACTTCCGCTAGTTGAACTACAAAATAAAACATGTTTTAGCTTCAAAGAAAAAGTGCGAAATGTGGCAGTATCAAAATAGTGATAATTTTCTTAAACTATAATATTTCTAAGCAAATTTTACCGGAATTTTCTTAAAAGTAAAACCTTAGACCTATGAAACATTAGTGCAACAGTATAGGTAAGAACTTTTTTTTTGGCAGTGTTTTTCTCTAAAATCGGAGGAGTTATATTTAACAACAGTTCACAATCTTCCAGAATATTAGTTTGTTCATGAATTTTATCACTTAAAACATTTCTGTAATTGAAAGTATATGACTAGAATCGACGATTGTGAAAATAACGGCCAAGCCACCTGAGGACTTTTAAGTAGTGTAGACACGGTTTAAAACTCAAAACTTCCTTTCACAATGGGTATAAATTTAATAGTTTAACTCGACTAGAGACTACAAGCTTGCCTAGACCATGACAGAAATTCAAATACACTCTTAGATAGTTTATCACATCTAGCGACGGTCCCCGTTAGACGCGTCTTTTCTGAGAAACGAGATGCTGGTAGCACTGGTTTAAACGGGAGGAATCCGAGAAAAAAATAGGTTCGCTGGAAGCTAAGTCTTGCCTAGCTATGCAAAGGATGTCCCGGCTAAGCGAGATATTTTGAAACTTCGCCGAAAATGTTTCGTCTGCAGCTCTGTCCCGGGTAGAGATCAACCAGTCGGACGAAAGTTTTGCTTCTGAAGAATCACGTGATCCCAATCTGAGCGATGATCGATTACTGTTTGGCGTTCGAGTCTGTTTAATAAGTAAAAATGGTAACCTAGCTACGTAGGTTTCATGGAAATGTGAGTGTTCTGAGAAATGTCCCTTTCGACGTCCAGTCCCGCGTAGATGAAACACATGTGATAGGGACTTTACCAAAACAAAATCTAACTTCTCACAGCAGCCCCCCACCGGGGTCGATGCAGAGCGCTCTGTGCAATACTGGCTAGGATCTGTACCTAGGCAATCTCGGCCACGGGGGTATAAAATTCACGAACTTGGCGGTTCCCGATGGGCCGTGGAGTAGTGCTTATCTCTATCTCTCACAGGCCGGGTGACGTAAGTTCCCGATAACTAAAGTATCAGTAGCTAAATAGCACCTGGGCCATTGAGCGTCCTGTCACTGCTGTCCTCGGTATTCCGTGTAAAGCCTGAAGCGTTGTCCGCGTAGTACTGGCAGGTAGCAACAATCAACGACCAGTCAAAGCTCCAAGTTTCCGTACCCACCCCACCGTTGTCCCTATTCACTGGGACGGTGGTCTTGGCTGGCCAGGGTTTAGCGGTGGGTTCTAAGAGGTAGCCTGAATGCTGTTGTCTCGAAGATGTGGTCTCCGGGACTCAGTAAGAAGTGCATACGACCATCCTTTGGGTGGCTTTTGACTAACTTGTCAGTCCCTGTAGTGTTATTTAGTTAGCGAGGCAGGTACACAAACTGTTAGTTCAACAAACGTTTGTTTTCATTGGAGAAGACAACGGACCGCATAATCAAACTTTCACACTGTTATTCGTAATCTCTAAACTTTTTTAATTTATTTTTATCTAATCAGTTATTTTAGCTGGTATAGTGGTTAGTGACAATGATTGCCGTAGCGTTGAGCCCGGGTTCGAATCCCGGAGAAGACATCGTTGTAACTGTCCGTCCCTTCATAGAAGGCAACGTTGGCCACCAATTAAGTGCTTCCATAATGAAATGGCCACCACTTCTGGCCTTGTAGTGGCGCAAGGCTAATGGCTATTAAGTAAAGCGCCCGGCCATTTAAAAAACATGTTTAAATAGCTTTACTGTTTTTCTCCCCTTCCGTTTTCTTGCCAGAGTTTTAATTTTTAATTCGTGCGTACTGAAATGATGCAGAAAACGATGTTCTTTAAAGGCAGGTTTTAGATTATGTAATCAGAGCGTGTTCCGCCCGCTAAAGACCACGTTACTAGTTCCAATTCTTCGATAGCAGTATGTCTTCGGCATTGCGTTTTTATACTTGCCAATAGTGCTTGTAACGTCATTTGAACCAACTTGAGCGTTATTTATTTCAATGCAGCTCTTGGAATAACTTAATATTTAAGTTAGTTTTAAATTTGAAATCCTTATCTTTTGGGTAACGCCATAAATGATGGCTGGTTTCTAAGCACATGAATGGCCATCTGTTAAATCATTTTGAGTTTTGAATAGAAGAGTCTTTTACACCCTTCTTAAGTTCTCTTTCATCTTAGACAGGGCTTAATTCCTACAATGAGAAGTACGGCAGCCTTATGGAAGGCCGCCAAGAAAGAGAAACAATAATAAATAAATAATCCATAAAATAATTAATACTTAAATTAAAATAAAAAATATAAACGGATAAAGAAAAGTTAGTGAATTATTATATGAATGATAATAATTTTTACAGTTAAATAAAAATTCCGAATAAATCAATGGACTTCGTTTTATTTGGGATTCTAACTGGAATTACAGGTTCACTAAAATTCTGTGAAAGAGCCCCAGATGGGCTCTGGCTAACTTTAATCGCTCTCTCTTTATACCTTTAACCTACTATTTAAAAGAATTCCAGAAGCACAGACTATTCCTCTTTCAGCACATCGATAGAAAAATGGTGAAATAGGTAAAGCATAAGAGAATAGAGAGAACGCTAGAAACAGTATGAGGGTACGGAAGATGAACGCATCTCCGTCATATTCCATGTACTCATCCGTCGTATGATATTTTAACGGAGAAGGCTGAATTTGAAAACAAACTAAGAAGAGTCCCCACTTTCTAACCACCACACTCTGCATATAGTATAACTCTACTGTCAAGCAGAATGTGGCAGAGAAAAACAGTTTTCCAGATCCGAGAAATGATCCGTAATCTGCAGGTCCTCTTTTCCGTGAGAAGTCACTGGCACTGGACATGCACGACTAGGGTGATCGCGTCTATTACTTTGGGGAACGGAAAACTTCTCTGCTCTTATAATTCATTACATTTCCAGCAGATAAAAGTCTCAGAAGCGATTTTTCAGCCTTACTTATAATTAAAATAAAACATTGGAGATCTAAAGAATTTTCTTCTGAAATTACGATTCACTTACGTAAAAGAAGAGCCGAAGCCCTCTTGTTTAGGGCTCCTGTGCACTTGGGCTAAAATTACAATTTACGACAAAAATTGAGAAGTACTAGAGCCGTGCTCCGTTGGGCTCCGGCGCAATTTAAGTTCTGCCTAAGGGAAGAGATGCCGTCGTGAAAGACTTTCCAAGAGAAATTTTCTCGTATTCACATTACACATAGGGAAAACTATACGAAAACGAAACATTTAATCCAAGTCATTCGTCTGGGCTCGAACCGAGGTCGAAATGCCAACATTGAGCAGCCTTAACCATTCGGCCAAGGGTGAAGCAAAAAAAAAAGAGGATGTAGAATGGTTTTTTTTTTTTTTTTTTTTTTTTTTTTTTTGTTTGTTTGTTTTGGTACGCAACCAGAACTATACAAAAATTTTAAATGGGATTACGCGTAATACTTATTTTTTTTAGCCTATTTTATTTATTTCCTATACATCATGCCACGTATTTAATTTATTTTTATTCTATTTTATTACATTTATACCATATGATACATTAAATTTTTTTCTAAAACCTGTACCCCTTTGGCCGTAATATAAAATTTGAAAGCTCTTTCTTTTGTGTGTGTGTACTATGTCGTATATTATTTGCTTTTTTATGACATTAAATCAAAAAGAAAGGGGTTACTTATTCATATATCTCCTCGTAGTGATATGACCTCGTAGGTCAGCAAAGTATGGACATTCTTTTTTACTGAAACAGTTTGGCATGTTTGTGTCGACTAAAAGACATGTTGTCCAAACCGATGTATCAACTAAATGTCTGCTAAGTGTCACGGACCAGATTTAGCATAATTCGGGTGAAGATGCCTGTAAAGTTTGCATAATGAAGCGAATATTTTAGAGTTTGTTAAAACGTGTTTAAACCAATTTCTCAAGCGAGTTCTTATTGCTCCCTGTAGGAACAGCAAAGTAACCCAAGATCTCTTCATATCCCACTCGTATTTTCACCAAACCACCATTATATAGCACAAACCACTAGCATTCATGAAGCACCAGCGTGAACTAAGGCTCCGTTCAGACGATGGTATAAATTTTATAGAGACATCGTCATAAGGCATAAGATGCGGGAATTCCGTTCACACCTGCAAGACAGAGCCAATTAGAGAAGCTAAATTTGCGCATGCGTGGATGTGTCTACAGCTTTCCCGCTCAATAGGCTTCGCACGTTCCTTTTGATTGGTCGACTCGGCTTAGAGTTGAAAACTTCGAACTTTATGCCAAAACACCTAAATCAGTTTTTGTGACGTATCAAGGTTTGGTAATCTAGACACGAAGCTCGACTTAAACCAGTTACGACATTTTTACCACTGAGCGTCTGAGCGAAGCCTAAGACTCAGTTCAGACAGTGGTGTAAATGTCATTCAGGCGAAGTCATAAGGCTTAAAAAGCGGGAGTCCCGTTCACACCTGCAAGACAGGCTCTAAGCCGTAACCAATTAGAAAAGCTAAATTTGGACATGCATGGATGCATCTACACCATTTCCTCTGTTTTCTCGCTTAATAACTTTTCTGCGTTCACCTTGATTAGTCGACTCTTGTGCCAAGTCGGTATAAGGTTGAAAACTTTGAACTTTAAGCTGCGTTCAGACGACCGTATAAAGGGCATACGTGGTTTAAGTCGATCTGCGTTTCCAGGCAACCAGGCTTTCTACGTCACAAAATCTGGTTTAAGGATCTTGGCATAAAGTTTAGTTCAGTTCAGTTGATTGGTATTAGCGGCCTTTAGCAGCAGGTATTGCCCTTAGGCGTTGCTCATTTAAGAAAATTAGGGCAATAGCTGCCGCGTCATATAAAGGCGAAGTTAAACAAGTACTCAAGGTACGTACATTGAAGGAGAAGAAGAAAGTAAAAGATGCATCCGGTTGGACCTGTCCGAGCTGTGCAAATCGTCTTTGCTGGTGGACAAGGTTGATTCGTCGAGGCCAGTCACGTTGGAGGTCACCCTCGGAAGTACAGACCCCGAGAGCTGCTGCTCGAAAATAGAAGGACCTGTATAGCGAAAATAAATAAAAAAATCATTAAAGTTCATGAAAATCCTCAGTAGCATCATAAGATGGAAATTACGCTTAGTGCAGCTTGAAAACCTCCTACAAAATTCTGAGCAGTGTTTTCCGCTGCTTTTATCTTTTCCATACTCACCGTTCTCAGGAAGTTCTTGATTTTTTTATTCTGCAGCCAGGCGATTGCTTCAGACATCTCATCGGGAGGGGGCTGTATTCTCTTCTTAACCCGCTCGCTGTACGAAGTCTTAGGTTCTGTTTTTGCATCATTATCATCGGTTTTTGTTAGCTGGGGAAAATATTCAAGTCTAGGAACTAGAACCCTTGGTTTGGAGGGAATCGTTTTTTTTCTTTCAAACTTCTTCTTATACGCCGGACATCCTCGGTAGGAACTCACGTGTTGTTTGCAAAAAAATGCACGTAGGTTTTTCATCTTCTTTAAGCGGACATAACTTGCTTCTGTGGTTTCGTCCACATTTGCAACATCTTTCGAGATTAGAACATAAGTACTGGGAATGACCATATTCCTGGCACCGGTAACATTGTAATAGTCTTTTCTCAAGTATGAATTTTTCAACTCTGATGTTCACACTGAACATGCTATTTAGCTGGTGGATAGCATATTCCTCAACGTCTTTCTCAGTTCTATTAGGAAACTCGGGAGAAATATTTTTTTCCTTCTTCGAAATTGTCGAACTGTACAGTAACCGGAAACTTCATTCTTTCCAAGTTCTGTTGATTGTCTCTTCAGTGACTGTGTCTGGTAGGTTCTTAAGAAGGACCCTTATCGGTTTTGCACTTAGTAACTGGAACGAATGGTACGGGATATTCTTCTCAGTTAAGATTTTAGTTGCTTTTCTGTAGTCATCTATACTCTTCGTATTCACATAAATCGATTTCACTTTCATTTCTGCTTTAAATTCTGCTTCACAGGTTGAATTAACAGTTCATGTACTCTCATCCAATCAACCATTTTCTGCTGCATAACAATGGGTAGCCCGTTTTCTTCCTCAGGTTTGGCTACTCCTTCTTCTGGATTTTCTGCACAGAGTTCAGCACCTCGTATCTGTTTTCTTTAGTGATTTCCATTGGGACTTCTTTTTCTGGAATTTTTGCTATTTCCCTCTGACTTTCATTCTCTTTCCTTCCCTCCTTCTTTTTTTTTTTTTTTTTTTTTTTTATGTTGTTGTTGTTGTTGTTCCTCAACCCGCTTAAGGTGGTAAAATTGTTTCTCAAATCTTTCTACGTTTAGGCTACTACACAGCCATTTTAAGTCATCCAGCGCTTTGTCATATTCTTTTTCTTTGATTAATGCCTCTACTGCTCTGTCTTGTTCTTCGTATCTTTTATCCATTTCATCCTCCGGTTCAGGCATCGTTTTTGTCTTCTTCTTTTTGCTTTTCTTAGGGTCCTCAGAAAATCCTCTTTTCGTAGCGGGAAGGTTTTATTAGCTTGAAAGGATCGCTCAGAATCCCTCTCGCTTAGCTCATCATCATCAGAATCACGCGGAGTCCTATAAAAGGGCATTGGAGTCCTATAAAAGGGCATTTTATCGTGCACTTAATGGTACACTGCTGCTGTTCTGCGAATTCAGATCAAAGAATATATGCGTATCCAAAATGCGTCCTACTCGCTCGCTGTCCCACTTCGGAATGTTGACATAAAGCTCGAAGTTTTTAACTTTATGCCAGCTTGGGATAAGCGTCGACCAGTCAGAGCGAACAAGCGAAACCTGAATGGGAAAACACAGCGGGAAAGTTATAGATACATCCAACGCATGCGCAAATTTAGCTTCTCTAAATGGGTGAGGCTTAGACCCTGTGTGGGAGGTGTGAACGGAACTCCCGCATTTTATTCCTTATGACTATGCCTCTGTGACATTTACACCGCCATCTGAACACAGCCTTATGCCAAAATCCTAAACCAGATTTTGTGACGTAACAAGGTATGGTTACATAACAACGTAGCTCGGCTTAGATCAGTTATGACATTTTTACCACGGTCTGAGCTGACGATGCGCATATTTACCATTTCCATAAGGTATAAAATGCGAGAATTCCGTTCACACCTGCGAGACAGGGTCTCAGTCCTTAACAGCTCGGCCACATGTGGAGTAACTCTAAATTGAACTATCTTCATATTTGAATAATTTACTGATTGATTTCATCTGAGAAAGAATCCATTTAAACCAAGTATCATATAATCTTTGTTATCTATGTTACTTAATATACTTTTTACTATGGTTGGAAGCAGTGACCAGTAAACCAAATATATTCATTTGGAATGTATGATCTTATAACCGGCTATTCCGTAGTAACTCTCAGATGCTAGTTTCTTCATGCGGTAATGGTGCAATAAACTCTGAATTCAAAGTGGCGCAAACCACGAACCCATAGCCTGTAACTACTGTATCACGTAAAAAAGCTCCAGGTTTTGCGTATAGTTCACAACTGCTCCATGTGTGCAACCCTGATGATGTGAGAGATTTCAGTCGACAGATGTGACAGGTTTCAGACGATGGTCTCGGCAGGACTCTTCATTTTGCATTCCAAATGCAGCCATTCTTCGAGAAGTTGTACCACGCACGTATTGTCTTATTCCTAGATGCTTCTGATTAATATTTCGTATAAATCTCTTTACAAAACACGTTTCCTCCTGCGTAAACTCCGATTTTCGATTGAGTGGGACTCGCAGAAGATGAAGGAGGTGTCCAGCTTCTAAACATTAACTGCAAGTTGAAATAAGAAACGCAACTAATATTTCATCGTTGCTGTTCCATATACCTTTGTGCATTTTCTCCCTCCTTCCAGCATGCCTTTGTGGTGCAACGGTTTGCACACTCGGCGCGTTTTCGACAGGCGCGTATTCGAGTCCCGGCGAGGGCATTGATAATTTTTCATGTCTTTTGCTTCAAAAAAATTCTAAAAATGACTCTACAGTAGCGGTTGAACAAAAAGATGGTGAATGATGATTCTTCACTACCAAAATTTACCGAATGGGTACACTAATCACCAGTTGCCCTTTAAAAGGAGAAGTATATAAGATAGTTTCTTTCTCTTTTCTGCATGCCTACATGGTGTAACGGTAGCACACTCGGCGCAGATTGGAGAGGTCAAGGTTCGAGTCCCGGGGAAGGCATTGCTGATTTTTCATGTTTCCTACTTCACGAAATACCCAATGTCTCTACAAAGGAAATGGACTCAGTCTAAATTTATTGGGTTTCATATTTGTGAATGTGTTTTATTATTTGTAGATCCTCACTAAGACAAAGTTAAAGTTATTGCTGTATCAAAATTTAAAATTGCAGCTCATTACCCGAAAAGAGAACTTATGAAAAATTATTACATTGTGGTTGTTTTTGCGGTGTAACTGGCAGCGTACTGAGCAGGCAAATGAAAAGATTCACGGCTCGAATCTCGGAAAATTTCACAAATGATTTCTTACTTTTTTTGCTCCAAGAAACCTAGTGTATCTTCTTTGAGAATTTCAAGGAACAAATAAACAAATAAAAAAACTTTTTGAAAGGTTTCAGATTTTAAATTACGTCCAAATGGGCATTTTTCAACGTTATGTGTTTTACCTTTATTTATTAAATATCATGTTCTTTGAACTTAACCATAAAATTCAGTTCAACAGCAATATCGGAAAATAATTTTAAAATGAGCGTATCTTTAGAATTTCCGATACACAGTTCCGCGCGCTGGAGATTAAAAAAGGGTTTTTTTTTCCCGTAGAGTGTTGCCATTGCTCGGTTTTAAATCGTCGAGTTTGATCATCAAAAATTCGTTAAAGGTTTACGAAATATGAAATAGATAATTAAACAAATTCCAAATTTCAAATTGGGGCTTTCAGATGCCCATATTCGCAGTAGGGTTTGAGTCATTCAGAATTGCATCGCTCTAAGTATCGTTGTTTTATCGCAGTGCAAGAAACATACATTACATTTATGCAGATTCTTCATTACTCTAACATTTAGGTCTCTAACATTTGGTGGCAACAATTTGAAAAGTGATACGCCGTTTACAGTGATTCGACGCAAAATTGCAAAACGAAAACAATAGTTCTTTAGCGACAAAGGCACCTTTGGACTAAGATATAAAAAATTAATAAAATTAATAAAAGAATTTTAAAAATTTCAAATGCAAAACATCGTAATTTTTTTTTAATATTATTCTCTACAGGCTACGTAACGTGTGGTACTAGAAACACCTTTTATTAGTTATAAAAAAGCCGCAAATATTCAGAAGAAATATCAGTTGGATATATTACACAATACATTATACGTGCACAATATATTACGCAATACTTTATAATTAGATATATTATTGCAAAAGTGAAGTAAACATTTAATGAAATGCGTTTATTACTTTTAAACTGCTAGATTTGTAAATCAATAACAGAATGATTTAATTTGAAAACTAAAGTGAAGATCTTAATATGCTTTCGCAAAAAGACACCTGTTGAAAACTGGCAACGTGTAAAGATCTTTTGTTTCACAGACTGGTAACATCTGTCGAGGACTGCTTTATATTTCTTTTCGTTCCTCACCTACCTCAAATTTGGCAGAACAATATTTTATATAAGTCAAAATAAAGCAGCTCTTTCGAGGTATAATAAAAAATTAATTATTTTTTCAGGTTTTAAATAATAATTTATTTGTATTAAATACTTCTTAAAAAATTGTTTTTCAAATATTTTAGCGAATAAAATTATATATTTTATTTATATTTATGAAGACATTTATGCTGTCTTTTAATTCGTTATGTCGTCTAGGAGTAATGCGTACATAAATTAAAGATAATTAAATTCAAATTCAGGATAATTGCTTCGCTTAATAACCACTTTTATGAAAATGCACTACAAAGAATTCGCAGTTACTCGTTATTTCGGAAATAATTGCGAGGGGCAGAAGAAATAAAATTGTACTATTATGTGCTAGACAGTTGTGAGTCTTTGTAAATGGAAACTTGTCAAAAAAAAAAAAAAAAAAAAAAAAAACTCATATAATATTTTTAGTTTCTTCTCTAGTTACTTAAGCGTACTGAATAACTAGTATAAACAGCTAAAGTTTCGGTCATTCTGAATGTTGGGTAAGTTTCAACCAAATGACATAAATTCATCGTAATTATGAATAGTAGTTAAATTGTTGAGGGATCAGCTCATTCTGAATGTTTGGTTTATAAGATTTTATGTTAATTAATCAGTTATTATGATCTGAGCCTTTAATTTCCTCTTTCCTTAGTCCGTAGCAGAATGCAAAAATTAACTTGATAATTAATGTTAATTATCTTATGCTATGTTAAATACCCACAAGTAGCGGAGGTTCGTCTGTAGCATATTAAATAAAAAGGTCTAACTTTTTTTTTTTTTTTTTCCTATGGCTTACTTACTTGCTTCAGATTAAAGCGATTACTCGTTGTGAAATCTAGGTGGATTTAAGTCAAGTCGTTCTTAACCTTTTTCACCCCGTGCACCCCCTTTTACAATTGTTGGACGATTATCCCCCCTTCCTCTCCAGAACTCAAAAAGTACATTTATATTTATTTAAATTTAGGATATCTTTTAATGTGCTTCATAAATTAAACGCGAAAAGTATAGAAAATTTAACAAATACCAAAACTGAAAAAAAAAAAAAAAAAAAAAAAAAGTTTTTATACTCATATAGTTAAATTAAATACACCGCAACCCCCTGCAGCAACTATATAACTCCCCGCTGGTTGAGAAACCCTGCTCTAGACATAGCAGAACCCTATAAGCTTAAATATTACTTATTATATCAAATTACTAACCGGAAATCGGGAATACTGTGGGTTAAAATTTCGTTAACCGTTATGAATTAATTCAGAATGTTCGTTTAGTTTAATACCTTGTAAAATTGCTATTATTTTGAATAATCAGTTATTTTTTATTTAGATCTTTACTGTCACTTTTCTTTCTGCTTCCCTACCAAAATGCAAATCAAGTTCGAGAGTATTCGAGGCATGTTTTTTCGGATTGTAAGATAGAGCGTGTTTCTTCCTCTAAAAGCCACGTTCCTAGGTTTTCGCTAGCTCAGATAAGCTCGCATTATTCGGTTTTGCATTACAGTTGCCGATATATAAATTGTTTACGCCGTTGAGAAGGTTGTGCCAACTTCGGGTTAAATCAATTGTGTAGCCTTTGGCAACACAATTAAAATTTAAACTGGAAATTATTTCAAACTGGAAATTGGCTGTTACTTTTAAGTTATATCGCCACAATTGGTTGCCTGATCCTGTTAAACTCGAACCGTGCATTTTATGTTCAAAGTTGCGTCACGAAAACGAAATCCTTTTTGAATCCATTTTAAATCCATTTTACAATCCGTTTTTGACACAAAAATGCTCTTTATTCTGTCCGTACGTACAAGACGTCACGCAAAAAAATCCTCCAAATGGATTCGGGAACGGTCAAAATGGGTATTTCCGTTGAGCTGTGATACCGAAAATTTTCGCGAGTACTTCCTTTACTCCGTAAACAAAGGAAACAGAAACGTAAGTGAGTGAGTGTGAGTGAGTGAGCGCCACCAAGGAAGACCACTGACCTGGCCTTAGCCTCACAGTGTGTTATCTTCCTGGCAGAAACCATCTACTCTCTGCTCCATCCTGCTCCTGGAACGCAGCCGAATAGACGGCTAAGAGCCTCATATAAGTCTACATATAAGCTTGGATGTTGTTGTACGGGGAAAGAGTATCCTGTTAGGAACTACTTAAAATTAAGCAAAGAAGCAATCAAAAGACTGTTAAGAATCGCTGTTAGAATAGACAGAAACTTGTGTTAGATAAAGTAAAGATAGAAGGACTTTGCCTGAAAAATTAACTGCCGTGGATTTTCTGGACTTGCTAAATGTCTACATGCGGGTGCTTATCGTGACACAACCGTCATATCTTTATGGGGCTTCTGTGAAATCGTTGGTCCTGCATGGAGGAAAGTTGTAACCTATTAAATTATTGCACATAGTAAACTTTAAAAAAAATAAATAAATAAAAAATAAAAAATAATAAAGAGAGAGATTAAAAGATGATTAAAAAAATCCTAGCGCCCAAACATAATTTAACGCAGTTTAATTTCCATGTGCCTGACTCTTATGTAAGAACATTTAAAAGATTGTGTACCTGTTATCACTAAGATAACAAATTCCTGCATAATTTAGTTCTTTGCGCATACTTAAACTGTAGTTGTTTTACAAATTGAACCATTCACCTACATTTTCTTTCGTAGTACTTGCAGACAGGATAATACATACATAAGTACAAAACTGAATATTAAAGTGAAAAACTAACATGATACTGAGTACAGAAATACAGAAAGCTGATCCCTAATGCCTGCATACATAACACTTAAAAATGCATACATAATACATGAAAACTAAAAATAAAACTGATAAGCATAATACATAAAACTGATCATTAAGTACTGCTATGTAGTCTAAATCCTAGCCAAGTACGAATTGACCTTCATAGTACATGCTGAGAAGGAATAAATACAGACTTGAGTACTTTAAAGTGAACATAAACAGAAAAGTACAGCACATACTCAGTAAAACTGATATCTGATTCCAAACACTTGAATACATAATGCTGATACATAATTACAAAGAGAAACTTACCTACATTAATTCCATAGTTAGTTTTATCACCTTAGAACATGCACATAATTTATACAAAACATAATGAAGCACGTAATGCTGATCACTAGGGAAGAGATTCAAACATGCAATTGATCACATAAATACAGATATTTCTTCCCTAAAATTTGCATAAAAAGTTGAATATTTGAATATTTATTAAAATTAAGAAGGCAAAAATGCCATACCAATAATAATATCATTCATAAACTTAAGGTGATAACATAAGTTGACCTTGCCCTTCTTGAACCTATTTATCACAAACTTGTAATTTAAATACACGATTAGTAAGTGTAGGAAAAACTCATTGCTGTTGAAGATTTTACTGGCACGATCTGGTCTTGCGAGTCCTAGACCTGTACATTAATTGCAAAAGTAAACATTATAAAGAATATAGGCAGGTTGTTGCCATAGTCCTAATTATCTAAGTTAGTCTTGGGTTGAGAGGTTCGAGGTGTGTGCCCAGATTGATTTAGTGTGATTTTATACATTTTATGATTCAGAGCGCTAAGCACTTGATTATTTCTATTTGGGGACACTTATCGTCGTATTAGAGAATACTTTCTCTGACAATTGCTGATTACCGCTTGTAGCTTTTTATTTGCTGTTTTGTCTGTTCTCATATTTGCTGCCCATTGTGGCCAGTAAGCTTGATTTGGCTTTCTTATATGGTACTGTGCTGTGTTTGTGCAGTGGAAGACGTAGTGGTCTGGATCCCCCACCTCTCCACATTGACATCTTTCTGTGTCACTCAGGCTGAATCTATGCAGATAGGTCAGGAATGGGCCATGACCTGTATAAAACTGTGTCTGACTACCACTATTGCAGTTTAACTCTAGCGTTGTTTTTGGGAAGAACATATACGTTCTCCTTCCTGTATCTGCTGTGTCCCATCTGGCTTGCCATCTGTCTATCAGTTGTTTTAGAGTGATCTTTTTGAGATGAGACCTAGGTAATTTATCTGGCAGTTCTGTTCTTGAGACCTCCTTTGCCGCTTCTTTTGCCAGGGTGTCTGCTTCCTCATTGCCTTTAATGCCCACGTGAGCCGGAACCCACGTGAGGCATGGCCTTTCTGATGGTGGAAGACTGAGGAGGATTTTTCTAATTTCTTGGACATACTGGCTTCTACTTTTGTAACCTTTGATTGCGTCAAGGCTAGAGGCAGAATCACTGTAAATAGTAATGTGGAGAAGTCTGTTCCTCTTCACATAATTAATTGCTGCTTTAAGTGCTGCCAGCTCAGCTTGGAATACTGAGTTCCTACTGCCAAGTCTTCTTTTCCATTTATACACAGCTGTATTACCTTTTAGAACGCAGAAGGCACTGCCAGTACCCGTCTCGGTTTTTGAGCCATTTGTAAATATAGCTGTGTGGTTATCTTTTGGTGTCACATAGTGGCCTAGAATACACTTTTTTAGATGTGTTTCAGCCGGATGTCCTTGAGTCACTGACTTGTGTTTTTCAAAGTCTTCAGCAAAGTGGTGTTGTTCCCATAGAACTCCATCCTCACCTAGCCTTAACAATCTTGCAATTAACGACTCCCTTTCCGCTTGCAGGTCTAGAGGAAGAATTCCTGCTAGAACCTGCAGAGCTGTCGTTGAAGTAGTTCTGTAGCCCTTGCAGATGAGCAAGAGTTGCAGCCTTTGCATGGACAGAAGTAATCTACGCATGCTTACGTTGAGTGTATTTCCCCAGATCGCTACGCCGTAGAGAACAATTCTTTCTGTTATTGCTTGGTACCACCTCTTAAGCACCCATGGTGGTGCTCCCCACTGCAGTCCTGTTGTGCGTAGCATTGTGTTTGTGAGTGCAATACATCTTTTCCTGAGTTCTTTTAAGTGGGGAATCCAAGAGAGATTATTTTTGAGGGTAAATCCTAGGTATTTTATGTTTGAAGAGCATTTTATTGAGCTACCGTTGAGTCTAATGGTAGGATTTCTTTTCATTACTCTTTTACGCCCTATAAATAGCATGGTAGTTTTTTCTGCTGAGATCGTAAGTTTATGTGTTTGTGCCCACTCTAAGAACCTATTTAGTGCATTTTGTGTAATTTTCTCGATATTGTTTCTTCCCGAAGTTACTAGAAGGAAATCATCCGCAAAAGCCTGCAGATGTATTTCGCTCTCCATCTCAAAAATTTGGAACGCTGAATTAGCTACTAGGTTCCACAGGGTTGGCCCTAGACAGGAACCCTGTGGGCAGCCTTTCTCCAGTTTATGCTGGATTATTCCATCGTTTGTAGTTGCTTGGACTTGTCTGTCTTCAAGGTAGCTCCTTATCAACTTTAAGATCTGAATTGGGCAGTTGATTGAATCTAATTCTTTTGTTACATCAGGCCACCAGACATTATCGAAGGCTCCCTTTATGTCAATAGATATTACTATTGAGTGATTGTCTTCCTCTCTGTTCTTTTTCAGCACTTTCAGGAGATCTGCTACTGCCTGTTCCGTAGATATTCCTTCACGGAAGCCATACTGTTTTTTATTAATTACTGAACTTTTATTCAGGAAATAATTTAGCCTCATTAGAATGATTTTTTCTAGAACTTTGCTAATTGTGGGAAGGAGACTTACCGGGCGGTAGGAGGTCGGATCCGAGGGATCTTTCCCCTTTTTGTGAAACAGAGCGATCTCTGCCAGCTTCATATCTTTCGGAAAGTGTCCTACTTTCCAGCATGCTTTGCAGACTGAGTGGATCAGCTCTGGAAACTCATTATGCAATGCCTTGAGTATTATATTGTCTAGGCCATCCGGCCCGGTGCCTTTTTCCTTGCCAAACCATTTATGATTAGGTCTACCTCCTCTATTGTTGGTGGGAGATAGTCTCCATTTATGGAAGACCAGAATTTTTCCTGAAATTGCGTCCTTATTAATGTATGCGTTTCTGAGTCATTGGCGGGATCATCTGAAGGAAAAACCGTTTTCAGTATTACCGAAAGAATATTTCTTGTATTTGGTGCGTCAGGGGCCACATTCGCAGTCAATTGAGTCGGTCTAAAGACCTTACCTGCGGCGATTTTTTTGTATTTTCCCAAAAATTTCCGGTATTCTACTACAGTGTTCCTGCCAGGAGTCGGATTTGGCCTTTATTATCTGTAGTTTGTATTGCGCAAGTGCCTTCTTGTACGTCTGCATTTTTTGGTCCCTTTGTATGGAATCTGTTTCTGACTGTGCCAGTCTTCTGAGCGCCCGAACTCTGCTTCTGTTTGCCGTTAGTATGTCATTCCACCAGGAAAGTTCTTTCTTCTGGCTGGGTGTTTTTTTCTTATACGTTTGTTTTGCTGCACTTGTTAGAATTCCAATTAAATGCCTGTAGGCATCATCCAGTCCGTCTATGGTGTTGCTTGCTTGGAAGTTGAAAATCAATTGACCTACATAAGGACGAAGCAAATTAAGGAACTTCTGATGTCCTCCATAAGCTGTCTTGAACCTCTGTTTCAGAGTATAAGTTAACTGAGCGCCCATTAGATAGCTGATTATTCTGTGGTCGCTCAGAGAGGGAATGTCCATAACATGCCATTCCGACATTTGATTTGCTAATTGGGAAGATACCATGGTTAAATCCGGCCAACCTTCCGCCCTTATAGTGCGAAAGATGGGCGGTGAGTCTGACGTGTTTATGATGCTTAATCTGTTTGTCATTGCATATTCTAAAACCATTTTGCCTCTTACGTTTTCCACTCGCGCTCCCCATAAGGGACTTGAAGCATTGAAATCACCTGCTAATAAGATTTGGTTGTTCCCTTTTCTGACGACAGTGCTGATTTCTATTAATAGTGGATCTAATTCCTCACTTGGTGGAAAGTACACATTAGTAATTTGAAGGTGTCCCGTAGTTGTCTCTAGTTTAATGGTAACTGAGTGTTGCGTCTGAGATGTAAGGAGGGGAGATAGCGGACCATTATAAATTATGACAGCCTGTTGAGAGGTTGACTGGAACGTCTTGCTTGTGGGTGGAATTCCTGGCAGATGACTATGTGCTAAGTACGGCTCTTGTATGAGGGCGATATCGGTATTTTCCTTTGTCATAATATCCATGAAGTTAAGTGTTGCAGATCTAGCTCTCTGCAGGTTTGCTTGGAGAAACCTGAGTCCTGTGACTTGTTGGCGGAATTGGTTACTGCCTACATCCGTTGTTGCTGTGTTTTGCTGCCTCGTTGCAGTTCCTGTCGGTACACAGGACATTTTGAAGAACTTGCCGGATGACTTGCGTCAAAGTCTGTGCTATTATGCGTATTGGAGTGAACACAATTCGCACAATTTTCCTCTTCTGCCGTACACTCTTGTGTTAAATGACCTTTTCCGCACTTAGTACAGGCTGGTGGGAATCTGCAGTTTTTACTTAGGTGGCCAAAGGTTTGGCAGTTGTAGCAGCGGGTTATTTTTACGTATTCTCTAAACGGACACGAAGTAAATCCAATATAAACCCGCTTGTGGTCAAGAAGCCTGTCTTTGAAATCTGCTGTCACTTCCAGTATCTAATTACAGGTAGTTTCGTCCCTAGGTCTCGGGCCTTTTGGAAAGATAACTGGCGACCGCGTTTCTGGCAAAAGATCTTCAAATGCTGCTTTTATTTCGTCTGCCGTTATGTCACAGGGTACCCCAAATACTATAAGAGAGCTCCTAAACAGACGGGGAATCCTTAGTTCTAAGTGCTCTGTCAGTACGCTAGACTCTTCAATTACTTTTTTAAGTTTGTGCAGGTGTGTGGCTTCTTTGCACCTAATCAAGAGTTCTTTAGATCTCGTGGCCCTCACTTGCTGTATGTTGATGCCAAGCTTATGAGGTTTGATGTTGTTTAGAACTTGCGCTTTCACACCATCTGGCGTGCGCTCTGAATCTTTCCCCTTGATAAGTAAAACGTGCTCAGAAGGCTTTTGCTTGGGAATGGCTGTTGCTTGTATGGAAGGGGGCTTCTTTTTCTTAATCTTACCGGCCACAGTTGCGTAACTCCGGCGGTCTTGTTGTCCTGTAAGATGGTTTTCCTGTAGCTCCGGGACCTTAAAACTGTGCTGCTCTCTTGCTTGAGAGAAGAGACTGGCATTAAGTTGTCGTTCTAGTTGAAGTATTTGTCTCTCCTGTCGCGCAATTAAGATTTCCTGATTAGAAGCTATAGCCAGTATTTCTGTGATATAATTGGACACCGCTTCGTGGTCTGCGATTTTTAGTTTAGAACGGCCTCTGTACTCTGCTAAAAGTGACTTGATGTGCAGAGTCAAAGTGTTAATCCTATCTAATCTGGAAGATGGATGGTCTAATCTCACTGGGCTCACACACCTCGAGCTGGTAGTCCTAATTGATCTAGTTGGGGAGGTTTCTCTTGACCCCATTTAACATGAAATAGTAATATTAACTTAAGAATAAAATACTAAGTGAGTCTCTCAACCTGTTAAATTTCTAATCCTAGCACAGAGTGCTCACTCGTTCGATGAAGAGTAATATTAGCGTAAAAATAAAAAACTCAGAGGATCTCTCCACCTGTTAAAGTTCTAATCCTTGCACAGAGTGCTCACTCGTTCGATGAAGGAAGTCGGAGGAACACAAAGCAAATGTAAGAACAGTATATAGCACTGAAGTTACTGTATTTTTTTAGGTGAGAAAACTTCATATGCTTGCAAGAACTAGCGCTAATGGCAGGAAGATGAATACTAATAACGAAGAGGGGGAAAAAACCGTCCGCAGCGCACTATAACATTACAAAATTGGAATAACAAATAGCAACAAACAACAAACAATACATATAATAAGCAACATACAATAAGCAAATTACTACTACAGGTAAACAATAAAATTGTAGTAAAAAAAAAAAAAAAAAAAAGATTAAACAAATTAGTAGACAGTTAATCACGATAAATTCAAAACCAATTGATATTATGCATTCATTAATATATAGTATATATTAACAATAATGAAAATAATAAAAATATTATTAGTTGTTATAATAAGCAAAGTAAAATTATATAAGATAAATTATTGCACATTAATTAAGAATCATTAAGATAAATTAATGCACTCTTGATAAAACCAATATTAGATTAATAAGTCAGCAGAATTTTAACAGTACCTACTATTACAGAAAGATTTATAACAACGCTGAGGATTAGATAATTGCGTTGGAATGTTGTTTGTTATTAGAGTCTGCATTTAGAATAAAATACGAGTAATTCACGTTGTGAACTGAACTACTTGAATACTTCAGGGTAATTAAATTCAGAAAAGTCTACCTTTTGCAGTCCTCCCTTGAATGTGTATAATCCAGACAGTACCAATACAAGTTGGGTAGTTATCTCACATCTAGGAAATGCCGTTATCCTTTCCGCTGAAACTTGAATCCTCTCAAGGTCGAGAATATGAGGGGATTTTTAACGATTCTCAACAGACCCCCAACTTCTGCAAGCACAAAAGAGGCGAGGGGTGAAAACGTTCTTTACAGGGGTCGTATACTTTCTGCAGAGACTTGCCTAAGTAAAGTTTAAATTAAAATGAATAATTAAAATCCTGAAAGCCGTACAGGAACAAAACCTTTATCAGCAAGATCTTCGTTGATCACTGCACATTTGAATATGACTTTCATAAAGAATTTCACTGAAGAAGCACTTGAAATAGATGCAAAACTGCAGGCATGCTTCCTATAGCTGTCAGTTACTCGTAAGACGTGATAAATTCAATCAATTGTTAATTATTTATAAACGATGTATATTATCGTCTTAAAATTTACACCTCCGTATTCTTGATAAAGTACTGCAACTACTGATACATGATTCGATGTTCAAGTATCGATGTTTCCGCCTTTATTTAGTAGAAACGTGAGAGCTCAAAAAATGTGACGCTCCCGCCTTGAGACTCTACCGTCTTCTACAGAAACGTAAGTATACTGATAGTAACATTTACTAAAAGGAATCGCTGTAGAACGGGTCAATAGTAAGGTGGTCCGCAGAACATTAAAATTGTGGTTCGCACTTGTAAAAACATTTGAGAAACGCTGTACTAGGGCTATCTATCTAAGGAAAGGAATGTTTTCGTGGAGGACTTTCTAAGAAAAACTCGTTCGTATTCACGTTAGTCATGGGGGAAAAAGAGGAAAATAACAATACTGCCAATCCCTTCGCTGGTTATTTGAACCAGATCAAAGTACAAAGCTTAGAGATCAATCATCAGGTTATGAAAAGTGGGTTGAATTAGTTATATGTTTATTTTGAATACTGGAAAATATTAATATGAATTAAAACATATTATGAGTACTGGAGTACGCACTCAACACTTCGGTTCTTTCAAAACACAGGGTAATTTTTTTAGCCCAAAGAGGCATTAGACCCAAAGTACTATTAGTCTCAAAACGGCATTTTGCGCCATTTCACTTTCTGCGTTAGTTCACTTTTCAAAGTGTTATCACCAAATACTATTGTTCTGCATTATATTTAAATAAATTAATAATGAAGAATCTGCGTGAATGCATGAATGTCGCTCGCATTGTGAAAAAACAACGGTACCTAGTTTTGAATAACGTAGTCCTCCAACCGAACATGTGCTCCTGGAAGCCCGAATTTTGAATTCCGAATTTGTTTGATTATCTACTTAAAATTTTGTAAAACTTTAACGAATTTTTTATTAACAAACTCAACTATTTCAAAGCGAGCAAAGGTAACATTGTACGCAAAAGAAAAAAAAAAAAAGTTTTATTTCAAGCGAGCGAGACTGTGTTTCGGAAGTTCTAAAGATATGATGTTTCTAAATATTTTGTGATATTGTTGTTGAATTGAATTTTTAATAAATAAAAGTAACACACAAAACGTTAAAAAAACGCCCTTTAGGGCGTAATGTAAAATCTTACAGCTTTCAGTTTTTTTTTTTTTTTTTTTTTTTTTTAATTACCCAGAAATGGGATTTATATTAATTTACCATCGAGGTCTCATTCAAAATCTAGGCCAATCTAAGTAATTATTTTTGCCTAATTTTAAATTTTCTTTGGTGTGTTTGTCTTACAACTGCACAAATGCAGTAATTATGATTATTAGAGCAAACGGTTTCGATTATTCTAAATGTCGGGTACACAAATGACACCAAATTCACTGCAGTTAATTTTGCTAATAAAATGTTCAACCTTTCCAATTTTCCCGTGTTTATTATTTTTGCTGAAATATTTCTGTAACATTTCAATCATAAGACTATAGTATATATCAAGAAAATAAAGCACATTTCGTCAACAGCGGTCAAAAACACTTCCCAAAAAGCAGTCAGCAAAAAAGAAGAGTGGAAAATCCGTCTGTCAACATTTCAGATGAGAAATAAGCATTAAGCTGTCTCGCAGACACCGCCTTCTAATTCCACTGCCCGATTTTTACCTCTATTACGCCAAAGCACTCGCTGATGATGACTAATTCTCAATCTGCCTAAGTACTTAACCACAGCAAGCCTTCTCCACGAATTACCTACTAGAGTCTGAAGAGTAATCTTTTATTAGGTGGCAAGCGTCTGTTTATATCATCAAACTATTGTTCTTGTGGAAAGAAAAAAAGAAATGGAAAGCACTGTTTGTATTTGACTTATCTCATTCTGCATCAAACCCCAAAGAAAGGAGCGTCCGTCTAAGTATCATTTGCAGCGTCATTCCACACCTAAAGAGGTATATCAAATACAGAGAATTCTGGCCAAAAACCTCTTTGGAGAAAAAGAGCCATTTCCATCCCCCTTTAAAAACACCTCGTGTGGTTTTTCATTCCGCACCTCCCTTCCTGTCTCGCATTCGCAAACATTTTTTTTTTTTTACTCGGCTTACAAGGGTGGACTGACCTGCGACCGTAAACGAGGTTCTAATTTCGGAATATTCACAATAGCCCTGGATAGTTGCAGAAGAAAAAAAACGCCATCGAAAAGACGTCGACGTTAGCTGGAATTTTTCGTTTTCCTTTCAACCAAACAGTTGGTTTCTCAGAATTCATACCTCTCAGAAAGCACTAAAAAAGTAATAATAATCATAATAATCTTTGATGCTTTAACAGCGGGCTGCTGTAGTAAAACCTGAAGACCATGCTTGACAGCGTGCAAAAACCGGGCAAATGAGCTGACATTTTATGAGATATTTAGTGAAAAAAGAAACAGGTTCGTAGGTACTTACACTCTGAACGCGATAAATCGTTTGGCAAAATGATAACAAAAATGTGAGAGACATCGTGGTAAACAAAAGAAAATATATAAAATAACAGATATATTTGTTTTCATTCCCACTTCACATGCGGTTCATGTTAGAGAATAATTCGAATGAAGATAAACTTCCTCACTGTTACCAGACATTTTGTTTATTTTTAAGTATAAAAAGCGTAACGTAAAATTTTTAAAATATTGATGCCCGGGTTAACAGCCGATTTGCTGTGGTAATGTTATTCAGACTGCGTTTCAAGGTAAATTGAAGTTCGTTGGTTCCGCACCTTTCTGCACAAAGTTAGAATTTTATTATTAGCCCAATGGGGCGATAGATAGCCCAGAAAGGCTATTAATCTCGAAATGGCATTTTGCGTCGAATAACTATAAACGGCTCCATCACTTTTCAAATTGTTGCCACCAGACATTATCGCCCTGTATTAAATTTAAAGAAACTAAATAATAAATAATTTGCATGAACGTATGTATATTTCTCGCATTGTGAAAAAACAACGATACCTAGAGCCATCAAATTCTGAATAATGTAGTCCTCCATCCGAACATGGACACCTGGAAGCCCGAACCTTGAATTTCGAATTTGTTTTATTATTAGTCCAAAGGGACAATTTGCCTTGAAGGACTATTAATTTCGTTTTGGCATTTTACGTTGAAAACTTTAAAAGGCTGTATCACTTTTCAAATTGTTGCCATCACATATTACAGCCCTGTATTATATTTAAAGAAAATAAATAATGAAGAATCTGCGTAAATGTAAATATGTTTCTCTCACTGTGTTAAAATAACGTGTACTAGGACCATCCAATTTTGAATAACGTACGTTTCCACCCTATTATTTCATATTTTGTAAAACGTAACGAATTTTTTATTAACAAACACAACGATTTAGGAGCGAGCAATGGCAAACTCTACGGGGGAAAAAGAAAAAAAAACCTTTCTATCTCCAGCGCGTGGAACTGTGTATCGGAAATTCTAAAGACAGGCTCATTTTAAAATTATTTTGCGATATTGTTGAACTGAATTTTATGTTAAGTGCGAAAAACATGATATTTAATAAATAAAGGTAACTCACAAAACGTTAAAAAAACGCCCCTTTGGACGTAATTTAAAATCTGAAACCTCTCAGATTTTTTTTTCTATTTCATATTTTTTTAAACTTTAACAATTTTTTTTTAAATTAAGGAACTCAACGATTTCAACGCGAGCAGTGGCAACACTGTACGGAATAAAATATTTTTATCTCCAGTGCGCGAGACTTGTCAATCGGAAATTATAAAGATGTGATGTTTTTAATACGTATTTTTAGCCAAAATACTCTCGAAACGTGTATGTATGTGTAAATGAAAAAAAAAGCCTTTAGGCGTAATATAAAATCTGAAAGTTATGAGACTTTTGGTGTGTGTGTGGGTGCTACATAATTTCAAGACTTTAGTTGAAGCTTTTTACTATTAAAAAATTACCATCTTGTTATCATGTACTCCCACATATACACGACTAAACGCTTTAGAATAATATATTTAAGATTCTATCAGTAATATCAGTTAGATAGTTTAAATTATTTACTACGACTAAGTACTCTAGCAAAAGAAAAACATGAGAATGATTCATGGTTAACATGGGTTAGGATCTTCACATTCTCGAAATTTGAAATCCTAAAAGTGGCCCAGGTAAAATTTTTCATAGAAATGAAACAGACATGTAGAAACAAATAAGAAAAGAGGGAAAATGTTCATTAAAATTCGCTTATTTTTATTTCAATTAATGTAAAAATATACTGTTTACTCCATAAACTACAGAGGGTGTCTATACATTTTTACAACGAATTCGGGATCGTTTAATTAATATTTATTGTTAAAAGTATTTTTTGATTTTCTATGGAAGTAATCATTTCATAGAGCTAATGTAAATTTATGCTTTTATAAATATAGACCATTTTCAGAAATAGTTGCCTCGAAAGAATGTACTGGATCACATTCCACTGTACTGTAAAGATATCTTATTTAATTTCATTGAAAAATAAATTTTTCACATCGATGTATTCCATTTTGTTTGATTCGTATAATCATTCTGATAAAGTTTTTGTTTGTTTTAAAATAAAATAAATCTACTAGTATTTGAACTAAAATAAAATGTATTACAAAACACATTATCGTAACACACTTGATTGATTTACTAATGTTTAGAAGGAAAATAAATCATATAAAAATGTGCATTTTTTATTGTACTGTTTAAAAGAAAAACTGAGTTTTAGAGCTCTTCAACTGAACTGAGTTTTAGAGCTGTTCATTTTCTTGGTCTCTTATCAAGTGATTTTTGAAAATATTCTTTTCCCCAGGTGCACTGCTTCATGGCAAACTTTAAAGATTAAACAAAGCAATTAATCAAGCACATGTAAACACCAGCCGATTGGCTCTGAAAACTGTTTGCACCTGCTCTATGATCTACCAGATACCTACTTCTATTTAATACTAGTTAACTTTCTTATTAATTGATTATAAATTAATATTTAGTAGATATATTATTAACCTAAAGCGCGTTAGCCCAAAAAGGCTATTAATTTCGTTTTGGCGTTTTGCGTCGGTTCGCTCTAAATGGCGTTTCACTTTTCAGATTGTTGAAAACCAAAATATTAGACCCCTGTATTATATCTAAAGAAATTAAATAATGAAGAATCTGTATAAATGTATGTATGTTTCTCGCATTGTGATAAAACAACAGTACCTCGAGCCGTCAAATTTTGAATAACGTAATCTTCCACCGAATATGGACATCTGGAAGCCCTAATTTGGAATTTGTTTTATTATCCATTTCATATTTTGTAATACTTTAACGAATTTTTTATTAATAAACTCATCCATTTCAAAGCGAGCAATGGCAACACCGTACTGAAGGAAAAAAAAAAAAAAAAAACACTTATCTCCAGAGCGCAAGACTGCGTATCGGAAATTCTAAAGATATGCTCTTTTTAAATTATTTTGCGATATTGCTGTTGAATTGAATTTTATGGTTCAAGTGCGAAGAAATGATATTTAATAAATAAAGGTAACACACAAAACGTTAAAAAAAGCCTCTTTGGACGTAATATAAAATCTCAAAGCTTTCTTATTCTTTTTCTTGTTATTATTTTAATATACAAGCGTTTTATGATATATTAAAAAAAATTAAAGTTGCGAAAGTAGCACAATAAAACGACGAAGTAGCAAAAATTTCGCAAAATCGCGTACACATATAGTCGCACAGGTTTGTAAAAAAGAAAAAATTTGCAAAAAATCGCACAAAAAAGTGGCAGACGATATTTATCATTTTAATCATATCATAAGCTTTTGACAGAATAATTTTTTTTCCGAAACAATTGCTTTTTTTTTTTTTTTTTCAATTCGTTAAAAATCATTCTAAAAATACGTAAACACACTAGTAAAAAATCTGATGTGTACACCACATGACTTCCTTGTACGGAATATTAAATTATACGCATTATTTCTTGTATTTCGTTTAAACTTGATTGAATTAAACTAGATTGAATTAAACCTACTTCGCAGACAGCGCATAAACCACAATAGAGTAAATGCATTCTTTAAAATTCACTTTATTTACCATAGCGACACTCTGGCGCTAGGTTCACTTAACAGTATTATATTTCGTTCATATTATAACTCCGAATGCACAAAATTTATATCATTTAAAGAATTATCTAATCGTTGCCACATGTTCTATTCAAATACTATAATAAAGCTAAAACAATGTATAAAAGAAATTAAGCAAACAAATCAAAAAAGAAACAGTTTTTCACAGACGATTGAGTATTTCTCATTCAATTAATTCAGTTCTCACTTCGCGAGAAGGCAAAAATACTTAAAAACTCAAAATATCTATATTAAAAATTACGAAGTAAATCTTAAACACTTATTTCCTCGAAAAAATTCCAGAAAGGATTAAGCATGATTTAATGAAGGCGTTATCTTTGTTGTTGCGAAGTTAAGTTTCTCTAGATTGGCAACAAATCCACTAGTCTGCTGTTTCAAATGTAAACAATCAATGGCCGCTATCAAAAAAAGGCTTAGCGGCACTTAAACAACTTTAAAATAGTTGATAATTCTAAAAATATTGCATGCAGATTTACTAAAGGCATAAAAAACTTAACCGGAAGATAAGAGCAACATAATTCAATCATTTTTAAAACAAAAAATGTACAATTGACAAACATATAAGAGTAAAGAAACTGAGATCACTGAGCCGGATAACAGAGTGGATATATATATAAATATATTTATATACGTTTGGTGTGAGATATTTATATACGAGGTGCACATCTACATTTTATGGCAGTCTTATATACAAAATTTCAGCGTTCTGAGGCTACTCGTTTTTGAGTTATGCGCGATACGTTCGTACAGATGCCACGAAAAATTCTCTTCAGAATTAATTTTAAAACAGTTTTATAATTTATTTTGGTGGAAAAGAGTGTTTTATTCTGTTCTTACGTACAGATATCACGGAAATACATCCTTAAATTGCATTCAAAAGAGGTCAAAATGGATATTTTCGTTGAAATATGCTGCCTGAATCTTTTCGCGATTACAATACTTCCTTTTTACTTCGTACAAGGAAGTAAAAACAGAGAATAAATCCATACTTTAAATTTGTTCATACATTAAGAGATTCATATAAAATATTTCCTCAAATCACATTACCGACCCTACTCATCACTAACCTTCGGGTAAACCTCTAAGTAAATGTAATTTTTTTAGTAAAACCTTTAAGTAAAATCAAGGTGTGTCAAAGATTTTGGGCCAACTCAAATCCCATAACTCAGACCCATACCTTTAGAATGTGTCAAGACTCTGCTGAACCTAAGCTTGTTCGCGGGCGAACGGTAAAGTCGCTGAACACTGGTAGTTCGGTCCGAGGTTCGAATCCCGCGAACGAGCTGGCTGCATGGGTGTTTTCGTGGTTTTCCCCATGTGTAACGTGTATACGAGACAGTTTCCCTTAGAAAGTCCTCCACTAAGGCATCCTTTCCCTTAGGCAGATAGCTCTAGTGTGCTTTGCCATAATTAAATACACCACACCTAAGCTTGTTCGCAGATGCTTTAAATCAAAATGCTCATCCAGCATCCCTGTGTCCTGTCAAACGCATCTATCTCGAATAAATTTTTTTGATCTGTTAATACTGCTGTAAACTCATCTAGCACATGTAGATTACCTAGTGTTTAATGTTAGCAAGGAGGAAATTAAAATTTTTTGCTTGGTTTTCGTTATTTCCAAAATCATTATTTGTAAACGTTAACATTGATGAGCAGAGTGCGCCCGAATCACGCACATTATTTCACTTCCGCTTTCTTTTTCTCTTCGTCTTTCTGGAGCATATTAACCAAGATGCTGATCTCATGAAGATAAATTTTCCCCCGTACAGTGATGCCGTGGCTCGCTTTGAAATCGTTGAGTTTGTTAATCAAAAATTCGTTAAAGTTTTAAAAAATGGGAAAGAGATAGAAAAGCAATTCCAAATTCCGGTTTCCATGTGCTCAATATTCGGGTGGAGGAATTTATTATTCAAAACTGGATAACTCTAGGTACCGTTCTTTTTTTCACAATGCGAGAAACATACATACATTCGTGAAGATCGTTCATTATTTAATTTCTTTAAATACAGAGCGATAATATTTGGTGGTAACAGTTCGAAACGTGATACAACACATTTCAGTGATTCAAAGCAAAATGCTCTTCTGTGCTAACGCCTTTTCCGGCTCTAATATTTGGTTGCAACAATTTGAAAAGTGAAACGTCGTTTAAAGTGAACCACCTCAAAATGCCAAAACGAAATTAATAGCCCTCCTGGGCAAACTGCCCCTTTGGGCTAAAAATTTTTAATTCTTTTTACAACTCCAAGTAGTAACAGTTTTTACAGTTGAAGAAATACGAACATGTTCATCGATTTAAATCCCAAATATAAATGGTAATGTAAGTCTTACAATCTAAAGAAAAAAAAAAAAAAAAGAAGAAGAAGAAGAAGAAGAATCATGACAACGTTTAACGTTTTTAAACTTTAAAGCTGATTGATCAGATGAATTGTTCCTCAGAACACATACTTTTTTCTCTTGTTATTTTCTAATATCATAATTTGATAGCTTCATTCGTGGCAATTTGCAAACTTAAAAGCATGATTACTTGAATTTAATAGCATACTTTCGTTGTATTTTTAAAAGCGGCATGAGATATATCATTATTTGAATACAACTTTAATAACTCGAATTAAAAGTTCAACACGGATTTAACTTCAACTCCAACTCCAAATAACCTTTCTCGAAAAGTGTAGATTAGGTTCCTTCGGCGACAGAAGAAACGCGCCAACATTGGCGTGATATCTCCATTCATCAAAATTGTACAAGCGCGAGATTGTATCGATCGATCTGTCGTCGCACGAACGGTTTGTGTGCCTGCTGTTTTCATGGTTCGTAACCCATAATAGCCTTAATGCGGGATGGGAATTGGTGATATTCGAAGACTTCTAATTTGGCGAAGTGCATTTTTATGTGTGGAGAGGCTCTGCAATATACCTAAGGAGATTGATCTGGCGCTGAAGAATATCTAAAAGATCGATCTTCAATACTACGCAGCAGCGCCCTCTATGTATGTAAACATGCTTTGAAAGTTTGTTTTTGCTTTTTGAACGTGTGCACACATGCAGCTAAAGTAGGGGAAGCTTTTTTCTGACAATCTTGAATTACTTTTCTTGGGCAAAATGAAAAAAAAAAAAAAAAAAATCAATCGTTCTGCTGCGATAGCATCTGTTTCGCAAAAAATTAAAAATAAGAAGTTATTTATGAGGTAGTTATCCTTTTCATGCATCACCAGTAATTTAATTAGTTTAAAAGATTTAAAGCTTTTCTTATTTTTAATTTAATTTAACATTTTCTAACTTTAGTTTTTAATTATGCACATTCTTTGCTGCATTTCATTTAAACTTATTTATTTCATTAGAGATGTATTTCTCATTCAATCAGTTCAGTTTTCAATTCGCGGCAACACATACACGAAAACTCAAAACATCTTCATTAAGAATTGTAACATACAGACAAACCTAAAACAACAAATAGAATTAAAAACCGTTAAAAAATTAATTTTTACAATTAAAATTAGAGTTTAATAAATATTAGGCAGAAAGACAGATTTTTCGGTGCACAAAACTTTTGGTCCCACTCGGCAAAAAAGACACTAAGTTGATGCAAAAACTGTTTTCATTCACTATGTTCCTAAGTTTCAAATGTAAACAAATCGCGGCGTCGTTAGGCTTAGTGGAACTTGAGCAGCTTTTAACTTGTTAACAATTCTACAACTATTGCATGCAGATTAACTAAATGCACATTAACCGGAACATAAAACCAATATAATTCAATCACTTTTAAAGCAAAAAAAGCACAATTTACCAATATATAAGAATAATAATAAAAAGAAACTCAGTTCACCGAACAGGGTAACAGTGTGGGTGTATATATATATATATATATATATATATAAATTGTAGTAAGCTCGCCTAAAAGTTACCAAGAGCTGCTGCTCCAAAAGGTTCAACACGTTTTAAAAAATGCATATCTACGTGTTATAGTAATCCCATATAGAAAATTTCAAAGTTCTGAGACTACTCGTTTTTGAGTTATGCGAGATACATACCTACGTATATACGCGGGTACGTACAGGCATCACGAAAAAGAATTTCATCTGAATGCATTTTAAATCCATTTCACAATCCGTTTTGGGAAAAAGAGTCCTTTATTCCGTCCGTACTTACAGATGTACCGCAAAAGCGTCGTTCGAATGGAATCAAGAGCGGTCAAAATGGATATTTTCGGATTTTAAGATTGAATATTTAGGAAATAACTGCAGACTTTTGACATTAACAGAGAATATGATCTCCTCTAACTCGCACACACATAATTACAATGCAGTTTATTACTTTCAGTCAGGCCCACCAGAGGCCGAATAGTTTAAACAAGTAAATGCTAGTATTTCGAATTGCTTTCAAATTCTTTTTAAAGTCCATTTATTTTTCAAATCCATTTGTTTACCCACTTGGGCGAATAAAAGCCAGTTTCCCTTAGAAAATCCTCCAAGGAAGCAACTGTTAGGCAGATAATTCTCATGTGCTTTGACTTAATTAACTTAAACTAAGATCCTCTCAACGAAAACAGCTTCGGAAAGTTAAGTTCCACTCATTTACTAATACGTCTTCAAGGCAATAATACTACGCCAGCGCAAATTTGCCATTCTTATTTACTAGTAATCCACTGGATACCTGGAAACAACGCTTCTTACTAACGTAGAAATTAAGGACCGTTGAAGTAAAATGGTTAAAAACCAATATTTTAACTTAACGTATTAATTAATTATTATTAAATCCTCACAATTATTTTAGATATTCAGGACATCAAATAATACTAATATATTCTTACGGAAGACAAGAAATTCAAAGGGATTAGAAGCATTCCTGTTGATAGTGACATAACTGAAATCCAAAATGGATTCATTGCAGTAGGCTACACCAATAATCCTGTGTACCAATTAATCAAACGAAGAGACAATGAACATATAAAGTTTGAATGCAGAAAGATTCTCAACACTCCGGCTGACTCAACTGTCTTGTAGTGGATTCCTGCTCATTGTGGCATCGAGGAAAATGAAAGAGCCGATTTCCTGGCAAAGAAACGACTATTTTACAAACCACTAATAACCAGATGGCTTAAACATTTGACTGTCCAGATGTAACTCTGGGCAGTCCATGGATAAGGAGCATACAGAATAATGCACTGCAATATTATCTTTTAATTCTAATTGTTCTTAAGTATAGGGAAGCAAGATAAGGACTGGCTTAGTGGTCAAATGTCTGGCATTTGTATAAATAGCATATAAAGTTTGAGGTATTCTTTAATTACTCTGGGGAAGCATGACAAATTCAGATCGATATATAACCATTTGCTCTATTTACAAAAATGATGGTCGATTCTTAGTGTGATGGATGAGGGAAGTCTACATAATACTATTGCTATTACAGGTTTTATCCCACTCAGGCAGCTTATGAGCATGTCGTTAAATGAGTCAGCTGTCATTTCACAAACGATTATAATGAAGCTTAAGAAGAATCCCCAATATGTGTAAACTGTCATAAAAGACACCGGGCCAGTTTTAGATCTACTATCCAATTTTGTTTACAAACAAAATGATCGCCCTTATTGGATCGGGATAGATTTTCCATTACAAGGTCAGTCATCAGCATTAGCATCTCATGCTAATCCGGACACATCGGCTAATATTACTAATAAAATCGAAGAGGTTTCTCAAAACCTTCAAGCGCTGATCATTTATATCTAGAATTCAGACTTCCTGGAGTTTGAAATCGCTTTTAAAAGACCAGTAAACACTACTGCTCCCGGTCATGGATAAAGCACCAATTATTCTCCACTCGTCAAGCCTGGCTGTCTGTAATGCATACAGCTTGCGTGATTTCATACATTAGATTATGGTACTGACATTTGCTTTGTGACGTTAAGTGATAGTCTTAGAATTATGAATCTTACTATTGTGATAGACCTAGCGAAGGAGCTGTAATCATTTACATTAAAAATGACATCTCTGTTTAATCATCAAAGTCTAAACGCTACTAATTAGCGTTTACGTCTGCTATTCTCTCTCTCGTTCTGAGGCTCCTTTCACTGCAGCTACATACAGTCCTCCAGATAACAGACTCTCGGACAGTATTCTGCCTGCCATTATTACGGATGCCACTCCCGTGAACTTAACAGGAGATTTAAATACAAAGTATAATGATGCGAGTTGCAAAGGCTGCAAATTTTAGTAGCAAAGTTCTTCACAAGCTTCTTATAAGCTACCTTATTCCACGCTATGCTACAGAAGAGATTACTCTGCGGATAACAATAATAGACAACCTGTCGACAATCTATAGAGATAGACAGTATGTCCGCCATTTATTTCTGAATCTGATCTTGAAAAATATAGGAAACCTGGTGGCATCCTAAAATAGATGGAGTAGCCTTCTGACCATGTTCCAGTTATTTCATGCCTCCTTTGCCCGAGATACCCAACTATCCAAAAAATTAAGTCTGTCAGTGACTGGCAATGGTTGTAAGTACTCAGCTCAAGAAAAATAATAATATTCATCGTACCACAGTAAATTTCATGAATTCTGTTAAGGAGGCAGGAGGCATATTAAGGGGACATCCAAGTCTTTAAATGCACCTTCAGTTCTTGTACGCTTGCTGGGAGTATTAAGGATACTGTTAACTTTAAAAACAGATTTTGCAAACGCTGGCAATACCTAGGACCAGAGCTTAAATTGCGCCGAAACCCGGTTCCGGTGCTTCTTAATTTTGGGATAAATCATAATTCTAATCATTAATTATTTAACTGTTTAATTATTTTACTAGCCATTTTATTTATTTTATTTTTGCTCTTCTTTACAGATAGTCTTCCATAGGGCTCCAGCACTTCTAATTTTAGAAATTAAGCCCTGCATAGGACCCTAACCTTTAAAGTGAAGCCAATGAACTCAATAAGAAATCAAACGGGTTACGAAATCGCAGGATCGCTAGATGGAAAGAAAAGATTTACGAACTTGATTTAGTATATGGCGGCTACTTTTTGAACTGAACTTGGAAACTTAAGAGTAAATCAGTAATTGCATTCGATAGCCGTCAAAATGGATATTTTCGTTGAAATATGATACCCGAAAATTTCGCCTTTATAATACTTCCTTTGCTTCGTACAAGGAAGTAAAAAGTTTCCAGAAATAAAACTACGTATTCTATTTGCACAAACGTTCGATTTTAATTTGTGTGATATACAAAGGCCGTTCGCACACTTTTTAGACGATTTTGTTTTAGAAAAATCGTCTGCTGGAATTTTTTTTAACTGCAACTCTATTTCTGAAAATATTAATTATCGTCTGCTATTTGACAGTTTTATTTTCGTGCAAAATGGCGACTTTAAAGAAGCAATGAATGGAAGGCTATGTTTGTGTTCTTTCCGAAGAAAATTATTCGTATCTAGTTATTAAAAAAATCGTGAAAGACATGGTTTTTATGTAAAGCTACGATACGTAATATTGTCAACAACAAAGGGGAAAAAACGTCAAAATTTACCTTTAAGTGGAAACATAGTTGCAAATACGTATCTAAGGAGAAAGGAAACGTTTCGAATGTTCCAAAAGTAAGATTTTTAATGTTAGAGGAAAATCCGCCAAGTCGAAAGACAGTTGCGATATCATTAAAATGCGCAGTGTCATCTGTAAACAAAGTGATTAACGCTGACTTGAATCTCAAAAAGACAAAATAATAACAATAATAATAATAATAATAATAAAAACAAAAATAATGGCATCGTCTTTCTTCAAGACAGAACGCCCTGCAGAATTCTTTATGAGAAACATTTATCCAGACAAAAATTGAAGGTCACAATAGATGCATCTTTGGTATATTTAAATGATTGCAGTGAAAAGAAATCCATCTATTATCCTCAAAGAGGAGAAAAGAATCTTAAAACATGATTCGAAGAATCTAAAAGTTTAAGATTGTTGCCGGTTTTTCATATAACGACAAATTAAAAATAAAAAGAGTAGAGAAAAATATTAAGATGAATTCCACATGTTATCCAGAACATATTTTATACGCATTTTTTAAATACGAAATAAACTTTTTTTTATCCACAGTGCTATCAATATCAATCAGTAGAACTGCATCAAAAAAAGCAAGCAATCACATGTCAAAAATCAACTGGAAAATTTTCCTGGAAAAAATGGAATAAGAAATAAATATCAAGATCATATCCTTTATTCCTATGCCTTCTAAATTTTCTGATGTATCACCTGACTTTCAAAAATCGAATTGTCCAAATGTCAACATAAAAAAAGGGTTTCAAGAACAATGGGGTAAAATACCACTTCCGATGCTGTTATAAATTGATAGTTTGCGTCGTTAGGTGGCGCTCCGAACGTCTTGTCTCTGTTGATATTCTATAACTTAGTTTTTAGTTTGATGGAAAAATGAAGGTGTTAAGCCTAATAATGATGAAGGCGTGTGCCTAATAATAATGCTTGTAACCATTGTATTATATTGTAAATAAAATGTGTGTGTATTAATAACGAAGCGGATTATCACTTACCTCTGGAATTAATGCTCTCTGATGGTAACTACAGATGCTATAAAAGGGTTTATTGTCTTGGAAATTAAGGTGTAGAAAGATAGTGAAGAATTATGGTTATCAAATAGAACATTTAAAACATAAAAGGTTTACCCAAAATATTTTTATAAATACAATGAAAATCGTCTAAAAAATGTGCGAGCAACCTCTTTATTAATGCAATTTTTTAATATTTGTTAAAATATTGCTTAATTTAATTTTTAAATCCCCTCGTACAAAAACATTCAACCTACTTCTTGTTCTCCATTCTACTAGTTTTTGCGTTCTTCGCAAGTTTTGATTGTGTTTTTTTGTGCTGTTTCGTTTTGCAATTTTTATACTGCACTTATTACCTGTAAAATTTTTATATTTTAAAGAAATTTTCTTGATTTTAAATAATAGAATTTTTAATTAAATCGTAGTACACATTTTAGGGTATTTTTCCCTTGTATTTATTTTATATGATTTCTTTCTTACTACAAGATACAGCTTTATATCAACAAAAAATTAATTATCAATTTCATTAACAAAATCTTGATTATGCCAATCAATATCAGTGCATATTCGGCTATTGACCCCCTTTAAAATTTCATCGATTCCTAGGGGCTCTATACCACACCTTTGAGAACACTTGATGTAAATTATAATTCAAGTAGATACGTATCGGAGGACATTCTGCATAACGGTAGGAATGCCTTCGTGGAGAGGCCCACAAGCGGCCGAGTGGTAAAGTCGCTGAACACTGGTAGTTTGGTCCGAGCTTCGAATCCTGCGAGCAGGCCCACAAGCGGCCGAGTGGTAAAGTCGCTGAACACTGGTAGTTTGGTCCGAGCTTCGAATCCTGCGAGCGGGCTGGCTGCATGGGCTTTTTTATGGCTGCCCCATGCGTAACGCGTATACGAGCCAGTTCTCTTTAGAAAGTCCTGCTTGAAGGCATCCCTTCTCTTAGGCAGATAGCCCTGGGGGCTTTGCCGTAATCACATAAACCAAACCAAGCCTTTGTGGAGAACGTTTTAAGTAAAACTGGCTTGTTTTCGCATTACACATGGAGAAGATTAAGAAAACTTCCAACGCAGCCAAGCCGGTTTTTGAACTCTGGTCGAACTGTCAACGTTCAGCGGTTTTACTGCTCGGCCGTGCTTGTGGGCCTTATTGTGATATTACGAATATGTCACAATAATAACAGAAACTTAAATGTGTATCCACTAACCAAATAGATATGAAATTTAGATTTCCATAAAAATTCTACAACTAAAAAAAAATGTCATTTTTTCCCCATAGACAATCAAATTTAAGTTGGAAAAAGACCGAAAGTGTTAAAATATATTCCTTTGGATCATCACCTTAAAATCTGTTATCATATTAAAACATAAAGTATCTCTCTAAAATAAAAATTATTTATTCTGCGTTATAATGTCCTGAGATAACCTTAATTACATAACTTATACATGTTCTTTAATTAAGTTATCGTGCTTGCTTAGAATTAATTTTTGTTGTAAATGGCAGTGTATTTGTTATTTTTCAAAGCTTCGAATACCATCATTAATTGAGATATATTTCGAAATGAAAAAGAATGCTATTTTACACTCCAAAATTACCACTATTCGTTCTAATGGTGATTGGTAATCTCAATAATAGTTATTATTCATCATATATATGATTCTTTCCTAGATAAAATGCTCCATTACTTTCGAACAGGAAAAACATATGCTCATATTAATGAGTTTATGCATTTTAGAATGCAATTACATTATTATTTTTAACAGAAATTCTTTCCTTGAATAAGTTCCATCACCTTTAAAAACTAAACAAAAAATACTATTATTCATCATTCAATTGCAAAGCGTGTAACTAGCACAGCAGTTAAAGAAAAAAGAAAAAAATCTTAACCTTTATTACTTTCTCTGGTCCCGCCTTCAGCTCCGCAAGATCAAGGACGGACACCTTTTCGGAGAAGATAGACCACCAATACAATATAAACCCCCAACTATTAAAGTAGTTGCCAGATCCGCCAAAAGTCATGGCGTCACTACGACCATCTATTACAGACCATTCATCAACGACCTTGGCGACCTCAGGTGTTTAATTTTGACCTTGCTACGTCAGCCTCACCAGATCATCTTTATTTTTGAGAGGGTTGTTACCATCTTCACTACGCAACATACACAACGATTCTAAATTATTCTCAGCCTACTGCGTCATTTCAAAAATATGATCCTTTCTCACCAGTCCATGATTCATAACATGGATGACTTTATCCTTTAATAAATTCGAAAGAATTGCTTGTTTGTGATGAAACTTGATGGAATGCAACTCTTTTCACATCGACAATACTCAGAAGGTGACGATAAAAGTCTTGAATTTTGATGACGATGAACGGCAATAATGTGTTCATTCTTGGGTTTTTTAATAATTATTTAAGGCGCATCTCTCGCAAATTGAACGCAAATGAAAGAAAAAGGCGGCCTTAAGAAGAAAAGCGCCTGACACAAAAAGAAAGAAGAAAAAAAATCGCCCTGTGTTATATTTAAAGAAATTAAAAAATCTGCATAAATGTATGTATATTTCTTGCATTGTGATCAAACAACGGTACATAGAGCCATCGAGTTTTGAATGACGTAATCCTCCTACGAATATGGGCATGTGGAAAACCAATTTGAAATTTGTAATTTGTTTTATGATCGATTTCCTATTTTGTAAAACTTTACGGGCATGTGGAAAACCAAATTTGAAATTTGTAATTTGTTTTATGATCGATTTCCTATTTTGTAAAACTTTAACGAATTTTTGATTAACAAACTAAGGATTTCAAAGTGAGCCAATGGCAACGTTGTACAGAAAAAAAAAAAAAAAAAATATTTTTATCTCCAGCGCGCTAGTTTCTGTATCGGAAATTCTAAAGGATATGCTCATTTTAAAACTGTTTTGCGATATTGCTGTTGAACTGAATTTTAAGTGCGAAAAACGTGATATTTAATAAACAAATGTAACACACAAAATGTTAAAAAAACGCCCCCTTGGACGTAATTTAAAATCTGAAACATTTCAGATTTTCTTTTATTATTATTTTTGTTAATATTTTGCCTTTTTAGTCCAAATAAAAAATGATTACATCTAAAAACAGCTGTCCCCCCCCTTCTATGCTTGCGTTTGGGCCGACATATCCTTCGTTTTGGTCTTTTAAAGAAAAATGAGGTTTATTATGTTTCACTATAGTGGTGATGATGACGACGTACCATGCACTATTTTTTAAATTATTCAGCACTGTTTGTCAAATTTTTAAGTTATACGAGCCGTTCTCGAGGAGGTAGGCTTATACACAAACAGACAGAAGTGCACAGATTTTAATAGTATAGATTTTTATTCCATACTACAAAACATGCGAAGGCGCTTACTGTGTTTGATATCTTTATTTGCAGTCATTAGGTTTTCCGAAGCAAGACACATGAAAATTCTGGGATGCCGTCACCGAGCATTTTGAGTCCAAATCTCCCTATTGCTAGACGGACCGCATAAAAAAATTCTTTTTATCTGTATTTGGTGTTTTACATTTTTCTGCATTTTACAATTTTTAATGAAGAAGTTTTGAGTTTTTATACATTTTTACCTTGCCGCGAAATGGGAACTGAATTAAATGAATGAGAAATATAGCTGTAATGAAATTCGATGGAATAAGTTTAAATGAAATGCAGCCAAAAATGCATATAATACAAGGAAGTCATGAAATGGCCACATCAGATTTTTTTTAGCCAATTTTATCCCTCGAAAATAGAGGAATATTTACTTTCCAAATAACGCGGTTAAAATAAAACATAACAAACGAAAAGTACTCATAGATAAACTACCGTAATTATCACAATATTAACTCATTAAAAGAAACGTACATTCCAATGAGAATACTCGGTAATATTAACATTATAATATCTGACGGATATTGAAGTAACTGACGACAACTAATGCTCAGGAACGCATGCTGTGAATGAATGTTGACCGCAGTTCCCAAGAAGTAACGAAAAAAGGAGGGGACGAACTAAAGATCGAATACACCAGTATTAGCTAAGGCTGTAATGAGCTGGAACGTAAATAAAAGAAGTAAGGTAAAACCACATGTTTTGGAAAATTTCTTAAGTGTGATAACAACTGAAAGCCTGGACAGCTTAACGGAGAATCTGTACAAAACACTTTTCAAATAATAAATGCACGGCAAAATAAAATGGATGAAATGCTTATAAGGTATTTTCTCCCTCCTTTCTGCACCCCTTCGTGTTGTAATGGTAGCACATTCGACGCCTATTCGAGAAGTCCAGGTTCGAGTCCCGGTGAGGACATTGCTCATTTTTCGTATTTCGTACCTCAAAAATCCTAATAACTGTACATACTAGATAGAAATATAGAATGCTAGCTTTACCCGCGGCTTCGCTCGCGTTGATATCCTTAAATAAGTTTTAACTTCCCGTGAATTTTAAAAATACACTCCGCGTAAGATTTCAGTAAATACTGCCCTTCTTCAATACCTATAGGCCGCGAATATTTTGCATTTACGCCTGACCAAAGGGTTATTTAAAAAAAAAAAAAAAAAACATTCGAGCGCCTTAAAATGATAAAATAATAGTTGTTATCGCACACAGTAAATTGTAAAAAATATAAAATGTAAATGCAATTGTTCAAGCAACAATAACAGAAATATATAAAACGAATGTATAGATCTTTAAAAAATACGAAACAAAACATTAAATATATCACAAAAGTCGAAATGTTGATAATAGTTTCAAGTAAGTTAATTAGAAATCAAGTTATTAATTTTTAAGTGATTTCCCGCGCGTAAACCCGTGAACTTTGATCTTTTCGCCAACCCAACGGTCGATCGGATACCAGCTATCCCCCCTCTCGCTTTCCAATCCCAACCTGTCAACAAAGAGTTAACAACACCAAGCGGAGTATTATTTCATCTGTGATTAAGCTGGAAATAATTAAGCTACGTTTTACCACCAGTGTCTCTATCATTCAGAGTACAACACAAGTTTCTAAATTTCGAGAAATTTGGATGATTAGATCAAAAGTTATAATTTTTATCACTAATTTATTGGACCCACACGGGAAGACCTAAGAAAAAATCCCTAATGGCGCTATTGAGTCTCATTTAAATTAGCATATTCAGAGTTTTTAATTAATATCTCAGCTGATTAAAGTCGTACGAAGATGAGAATGGTATCGATGGATTCCGACGAATTTTTGGAATCAGGGATTATGTGCCTCGAAATTCAACTAACCGCCGTTCCATAGATATTTGTGAAAAAATTAATTGGCGCGCAGCCAAATTCCTTTAATAGAGAAAAACCAAACAAAGTAAGTGAAAAATGTAGCGGAAACGTAGTTTTTAATTAATATCTCGGCTAATTAAAGACATACAAAGACATTTTATAGCCTATAAACTTCTCTAATATATCAAAAATATTTCTTGAAAATTTCAAGATGATCGGTTAAGTAATTAAGGCATGAAAGCGTAACAAACAAACAAACACACAAACAAACTCACAAACAAACTCACATTCGCATTTATAATATTAGTAAGGATAATATAGAAATGCAAATAGAAATTGAAAACACTGAACAAAAATAAAAATAATCAAGGGAATGCAATTTACTAATAAACTATCTCTCATAGGGAAATCTATGTACAATAGAGGAAAGGGAAAATTATTTTCAGAATTGAGGGCTAAAAAGCTACGGGGAGGGAATACGCGAGAATATACGGTATGGTCAAAGATAACATTGCTAAATCAGATCGATCGAGTCAAAGAGCAAACTCAGTTCAAATGAAATGAATAATAGTTGAGGGCTATGTCTTATGAAAAATTTATACATCTGTCTTACTTTGAAATTCTGGTGTTATCTGGGGCAAGTTTGAGAAGAAACATAAGCAAAGAATCATAAAATCCCCCCCCCCTCTTTTTTTTTTTTTTTTTTTTTCTCTTCACCACAAATCAAATGCTTTTACAATAAGAAAATTCTTTTAAATTTTACAAATTACTTCGCTTATAAAGGTATTAATAAATATTAAACAGAAGCTAAGCTAAAAAAAGGGTTTGCTAAGTTAGAGAGGTAACTGCGATTTCTTACAGATTTTAAGCTTTGAGAGAATACATACAGTTGAACAGAAAGAAATGCAATTTCAAGTAAATAAGAAGGAAAAAGAGGTTAATGCTGTGAATTCACGCGTGAAAGAAAGTTATTGGAGATATGTTTAAACTTTGCATCTTATTAATTCTATTTTTATTGCTGAGTCTTATATTTCTAATTTAAATTTGAAACGCGGAATATTCTCTTCCACATTTAATTTCAAAGAATATTTTTCATTTAAAATATTATTTCACAAAGGATTTTACGCCTTTTAATTTTAAAAGTTGTTTTAAAGAAGAATATTTTAATTTAAAAAAAAATATAATAAAATCTGAAAACTTTCCTTTTTTATATTACGTCCCAAAAGGCGTTTTCTTAACGTTTTTTGTATTACCTTTATTTATTAAATACCATGTTCATGATATTTCTTATTATCTTATCAAACCATAAAATTCAGTTCAACAGCAATATCGCAAAATAATTTTAAATTGAGCATATCTTTAGAATTTCCGATACCCAGTCTCGCTCGCTGGAGATAAAAATGGGTTTTTTTCGTACAATGTTGCCATTGCTCGCTTTAAAATTTTTGAGTTGTTCATCAGAAATTCGCCCAAAGTTTTACAGAATTTGAAAAAGATAATAAAACAAATTCGAAATTCAAAATCTGGCCTTCCAAGTGCCCATGTTCGGTTGCAGGACTACTTTATTCATACCTTTATTTCTTTTCAAAAATTCTCTTTTTCAAATTTCAGATAGGAAAACATAATTTACTTTTGTATTTATGACATCAACAATAATTAAAACAAAGTATCTCATCAAATAAACACAGTACTTCTGTAATCCATTTCGCAATAAAACATTAGAATTTCTCTTAACTCTATTTTACGTTGTTTAAGAAATTTCTTATCAGATAAAAAATATATTTACTAATTTGTAAAATGTCAGCTTTTCTTGCTTCATTGAAAAATGCAAAATACATTATTGGCCAATAAAATACTGTGCCATAAGGGAAGCGAATCATAAATTTGAGGTTTCCATGAAATGTAAAACATGCTGAGATATTTCACGATACCCACAAATTACAGGCAAGGCTAATGACACTTCGAAGCAATATAAAACGGCAAACTGAAAAGCCGATTTTTCTGTTAGAAATCATAACTATTCAGTGTTTGTGCTGTAGCTTCTAGTATGTCTCCTATATGAAAATGGATTTCGTATCAGCTGTTTTTAGAAGTCGTACATGGAAGAACCGTAGCCCATCAAGACGATAGATTATCACGACGGTTAAGATCTAATTATTGCTGCGATAGTTTGCAATCGATGAGTCGAGAATAGTCTAATAGAGCGGCGTACGGGATCTCGTGGTTATCAGTGGCTGGGCAGTAACTATCTAACCAGCATCGCTGCTAAGAATCTTGTAATCACATGATGTACACTGAGACAAAACACTGGGTGTTTTCCTTAGCACCAAGTATCCTCTCGTACGGTGCGATGAAGTGTGCAGTGCAATGAATTATCACCAAGATGACTATTGCTTCAGTTTCCCTTGCTGTTTCAGCATAGGAACAGCACTTATAATAATGCGCTGAACGATGCATAGCGATGCATCAGTGGCATAATAGCTTTTCCTAATGAATCTTGCTTTTTGGTTATAGTAACATGATGGCCATATCCATGAGTGAATGCCGAAGGCAGTAAACACTGCAAACTTGCGTTCTTCATTGTCATGTCTGCCCACTGGATATACCGTTCCGTTCATCTCTAGTTCACATACCCGGTCCTTTGACCAGCCATCATTAATATTGCTGAGGTTTTAATGCCCTGGCTATGACATATCATCAGGGTTTTCATCGCCTTGCCTTTCAGAGCCAGACCACATGTTTCTTCAAGCTCTTCTACGTTTTTTCACTCACAGGGTTAGTTAGCTAGAATCTCGGCGCAGCTCGGCTCGCCTAGTGAATGTAAATTCACTTTATAACCAAAAATGGGCTGCACCCGATTCACTCACAAAGGGTTCGAATCTTGCCTTGTTCTCAAGTTCTCTCACTAACTGAAAGCGTCTGGCCAATAGTTGCAAAGAGACTAGCACGACAACTTCTGCCAGCCAGTACGATAAATGAGCTCTGGCAGAGGACGTACTAAAAAAAATTACCTGAGATATTTAATTATTGTAAGGTAAATATAAAAATATAATTGTAATATTTTTCAAGTTAAATAAATTTATAAATATATTTTTAAGATAAATATGATTTTGATGTTATTTTTTTCGTGATGTCGCAATTTTAATAGTTGCCAGTATATTTTATTAAATAATCTTATTGTTAAGACACAATAACACGCCGAATAAATACTAATTCAGAAGTCAAACAACAAAAATCAGCGTTAATTTACAAAATTTTCACAGGACTAGTTTCGATGGTTTTACCGAACCATCATCTTCAGCTGCAAAACCGCAAATGAACAAGGTAGGAAATAATGTTTAGATAAGATAAGAAAGCCTGGACAAGAATAAGCAAGTGGCGCCATCTGTTGGCGAAACCAGAACTAAAACATAATTTCTCTAAAAGCCGAAGGCAAATTTGGATTGGAATTAGGATCGTTAACTAGAACAGAAAGATTTTTATGAATGTGAAATGCCTCTAGAAAATCCAGTTCTCCAATGGAAGATGTTTTTTGAATAATTTTGGCAGCAGAAAAATTGAAAGTGTGATTTTCGGACCAACAATGTTGAGCAACAGAAGACTTCTGTGTTTCCTTTTTTCTAACATATGCCTCATGTTCTTTGACGCGAAATTTTAAGGCTCTCTTAGTTTGGCCAATGTAAATTAAACCGCACTGGCAAGGAATCCTATAAATACCCCAGGAATCCAAATTTGCCAATCCAAATTTGCCTTCGGCTTTTAGAGAAATTATGTTTTAGTTCTGGTTTCGCCAACAGATGGCGCCACTTGCTTATTCTTGTCCAGGCTTTCTTATCTTATCTAAACATTATTTCCTATCTTGTTCATTTGCGGTTTTGCAGCTGAAGATGATGGTTCGGTAAAACCATCGAAACTAGTCCTGTGAAAATTTTGTAAATTAACGCTGATTTTTGTTGTGTGACTTCTGAATTAATCTTATTGTTACCGAAAATGCCAAACTCTTATTGAGAACTAAGGAATTTTCAAATGCCTGCCTTTTATAAGCAATATATTATTAGAATTTGGAAGATGAATTAAAGATTTCATGTTAGAAGAGATGTTCAAAAAAAAAAAAAAAAAAGCGCGAGAGAGAAATACTAACGACTTCCTGGCATTAATACCTTATTGTTAATTCAAGTACAAAAAATAGAATCAATTTGCAGTTAAACATATTGCGGACTATAATTTTGCTTCTTTGTTTTGGCAGCATTCCAGTCTTGATTACACCTCGACTGCGTTAAAAAGCAGTCTTCTGAAAGATAAGTAATTGTTCTAACCAATTCTTATTGTTATCTGAAAAGACCTGAAGTTAATTTAAACAATATTTATGTAAAAAATCATTAAGTTTCGTTTTCTTCAATTCGGTATGCCACGTTCCTGTCAATATTAGCTTCTGTTATTTATGTGTTTGTGAAATAAATGTTTCATTTAGTGGGACTTTATGTCTGTTCTTCAGAACCGCAGACGATATAAAAGTTCGATGAATAACAATGATTATTTCGCTAATGGAACTTCACAGTCATTAATCTATTAATCTTCGAACTGTTTAATTATGAACTTTCTTGCTTCAAATTCTTCGCTCTACTTTATTTTGTTTTCCGCTCATTAAAGCACATTTATTCACAGATTATTTAGGGCTTACTTTTAACGCACTAAAACAGAAAAATGTTTTCATAGTTCTGTTTTCGTATTTGATTATTATTACACAGTTTTGATTTAACACAGTTTGGGAGAAGAAAGATCAGTTCTCATTTTACTTCTATTTTTAGACTTCTCTGGATTTTAATAAGGTTCATACAGTGTCTCGAAAAAGTGATGGGACACTTGTGCTTTACAAAAGGAAACTGCAATAAAATAAATTTAAAAAACATGTAAAATTTTTTGTGGGTGTGTTTCATACTTAAATTTAGTAACAATTATTACATAACATACATTTTCTCAAAATATTAAAATATTAATTTAATAAAAATACAATTGTTTAGAACGGAGCAGAAAATGGCTCATTTAAGTGATGGGACACTTACTTTTCCATCAAATATTTATCCAGAAATTTTACTTTTTAAAAGGTTTTAATATTTTGTTGGATTTCCTTTTACTTTTAAAACATGATTTAATCTTCTTGGGATGGATTCGACTAATTTTTTTTTGTGATTTCTGGAGTGATTTTACCCCATTCTTCTTGAAGCAACGATTTTAATTGTTGTTTTGAAGAAATGGTGTGTTTGCGAATTCTTGATTCCAATTCTTGCTAAGTATTCTCTATGGGATTTAATTGTGGAGATTGTGGGGGTGTTTTTATAATTTCAGGACAGTTATACAGCAGCTAAAGTCTAACGTTCAAAGCACTGTGCTTGGGGTCACTGTCCTCGTAGAATTTTAAATCGTTATGAAGGTTCAATTTTTGTGCTGAAGATTTCAAATTTTGATTTAAAATGTCAATATACTTGTACTGATCCATTATACTGTCAATAAAAACAAGATTACCAACTCCAGCGGAGGACATACACCCCCATACCATAACTCCTCCTCCACCATGTTTTACTGTTGGCACCAAGTTCAGTTTGCGAAATTCTTCCCTGGGTTTTCTCCACACCAAGATTCTACCGTCAAAACCAAATATATTAAATTTACTCTCATCGGCAAATATAACTTCATTCCAGTAATCAGAATTCTTATTTATGTTGGATTTTGCGAAAGCCAGTCTGAGTTTTCTATTCTTTTCACTTACGAAGAATTTTTTCCTGGCTGCTCTACCGTGATATCCAGTAAATCGAATTACTCTTCTAATAGTCTCAGAATTAACAATTACTCCATATAATGCTTGTAAATCAGCAGCAACTTTAGGAGCACTCATTCTTGGATTTTTTTTAAATATTTCGAACGATAATTCGCTTTATTCCATTGGATAGCTTTGATGGTCGGCCAGGTCTTCTTTTATCCTGAATCATATGATTCTTTTTATATCGTTTATGATATTGAAAACTGTTGAATGACTGTATTGAATGACTGTTGTTTCAGTAGTTTCTCTAATAGATTTTCCACGTTCAATATGCAAATTAATAACTAATTTTCGAATTCCAGGCAAAGTTTCTTTTCGTTTAGCATTCATGGCTGCACAGAGCTAAAAAACACAAAACTTCCAAAACAAACTGGAGAGAAATATTGCAGACGATTTTATAAATTATTGGCAATTGCTTTTGAGTAAAAATAAATACCCCAAAAGATATTTTTATTGCTTACTTCAGACGATTTTTGTTGCATAGTACGTAGTGTCCTATCACTTAAGTGAGCCATTTTCTGCTCCGTTCTAAACAATTGTATTTTTATTAAATTAATATTTTAATATTTTGAGAAAATGTATTTTATGTAATAATTGTTACTAAATTTAAGTATGAAACACACCCACAAAAAATTTTACATGTTTTTTAAATTTATTTTATTGCAGTTTTCTTTTGTAAAGAACAAGTGTCCCATCACTTTTTTTAGACACTGTATGTAGCCCTTTTAAAACTCTGTAATAGAATTTTAACTTTGAGAAAATATTTCTAGTCAAGAAAAATGCATACATATTGTTAATTATTTGTAATAAAATGCTCCAATATGATACATTTTTTCAAATTAGTTCTGATTCTGAAAATACAATAAATACATATTTCATGCATAAAAAATCTCTGAAATAAATCTGCCCTAATAGATGATTATGCTATAAATATTATTGCGTGCTTACGGTTCGTTACGAAATGAAGTCCGATGAAAAATTAACAAAATTTATTATTATTACAACAAATATGCTTAAATTTCTTCAAATTATTATGCAGTATTACAGTATCTCACAGTAGTTATCTTTTAACTACTCAAACGTTCAATAGAACTTAATTCAAAACAGCTGAAGAAAGCTAATCTGCGAATTCGGTACAGACAACAAGAGCAGTTTTCTAAACAAACTCTTAAAACAACAACAAACTAACTAATAATCAAATTGAGAGGTTTTCCTCCTATTTATAAGATTTTAAATCGCGCGCGAGAATTTTCTGGAACACTCTCGAAATGAAAAAGAGATATTTTTTAAATGCTAAAATGCACGTGCTCTTGTACTTTTAACTTTCCGGCTTAGCTTTCCTTTAATATTCGTCACGCGCTGCACTGCACGGGGAATAAAACAATTTAATTTATAATTCAACTAACATTAGCTATTTAAATACGAAATCCGTAACAATATATTTATTTTCCTCAGTTTATTCTACAAAATCTGCAAACATTATTTCTTTATTTATAAAAATATTATTTTAACATATTAGAGCTGAGCGCATATAGGAAAAAATTCAGTTGTTGTTGTAAAATATTGTTGCTTTCTACAGGTCAGTGAATTTGGAGCGATTGACAACAACACATGATGAAGAATCAAAGCACAATTTATTTGTCAATATTACGCAACAGAATTCCAAATACACGTTTACAGCGTTGAAAAACTACGATAAACTCGCATAAACAATCAGCAACACAGCCTTCTGGCTACAACAGTGACGTTACCTTCACGGCAAAGCACTAAAGCACAGCTCCCGACTCGGTTCGGTAGCTATAAGCTAATCTCTGAACTCTACCACTCTGCTATTGAACTCAAGATACTCTAAATACTACTCGGTATACTCTACTCAGAGTACAAGCAGAATATATATATAGCTTCTGATCTGCCTTCGAGAATATTCTCGGGAAAACTGGGAAGAATTCGTTCTAGAATGTTCCCACTCCGTCTATGGAATATCGAACATTTTGTTGCCAAATTGGCGACTTCGCGTCAAATCTGGTAACCTTGCCTTTCTTTGTCATTTTCTGGCAACCCCAACCCCGCTTTGCGATGAAGCTATCTTGCCGCAGCTGGGCATTTCGCAACAATATTAATACACTCCTGTGCACTATTAAGAGAATTTTCAAATTATGTCTATTTTTACGAAAAGTATTCAATCAAAGGTACCGTACTCCTTCATTACATTCCTCGTCTTTCTCGGCATATCCGAACAACTAATCCAAGATATAAACCCTTCCAGAAATTTGCGCGAGTTACATTCTTTTGACATAATTTCCTTGCCAAAACTGTTGTGAACTAAATACGATTCTCTCCTGTCTAGTTGAGATTCCTCTTCTGTCTACAAAAACGTATAAAAATTTCTCCTTAACGCATCTAAGAAAACAATGGTTTTAACTTCTCAAATGAATGACGTAGATTTTTTTTCTTTCTGTGTCTGTTCTCTATTCTTTGTACTTTGATTTAACCGAAGTTTTTATTTTTGATAAATTGAAGTCATAGAATTTTATGAATCCTGAAAAACATTTTGCTTTGTTTGAATAATTTGATGAAACATTCGTTCCATGTTGTTTCTGATCTAGTATAAGCAAAAGCAGTACCCATCGTTTGCAAAATCTATTCATATTCAAATGTTTATACAAGATATTGTTCAAACGATGTTTTCGGCTTTGGTTCTAAGATTTTTCTTGTTTTCCTGATTCGTAATCAAATTACGGAAAACGATTTTCAGATATTTTCAATAATTTCTCGTCTAGGCATTCACTTCACCTCTCGTTTTCGTTCGCCGTATTTGAACTACGAAGCCTAAGCACAAAACGTTATAAACAACGATGAAATCTCGCCAGGAACTATCTTGAATTTGGTAATTGTTATTAACTTTTTTTTCTTTTCCAATGCTATCTCAGAAAGGCAGGACGCTTCAGTCAGTCTGTAGAGACATTAGGTTATTTCGAAGCAGGAGAGATGAAAAATAAGAAACGCTTTCGCCGGGACTCAAACCACGGGCATCTCGAATACGCGCCGAGCGTGCTGACCACTACACTACGAAGGCATGCTAAGAAGGCGAGAGAAATACCTTAACTCAAAAGAAAAAGTGATCAAAGGCAGTTCCGAATATTTTCATGTTCAATAATTTTTATCTAATGAACTATTTAGTACAATATTTTAGCACAATTGTGGGGGATTTTCAAAGTACCAATATCTCAAATTCTCATTTCCTTCTAGAGTGTAAAAGAAAAAAAAAAAAAAAAAAAAAAAGGAGAAGAAATTTTCACTGATGAAACAGAATATTTTTTTACCATCTTTTATTTATTTATTATATTTATGCAAGGGAAAAAATATGTAAATCAAAATTCCAGCTTTATTGCAATAGTCCCTTAACTCTCTCTATTTCAAATGGCTACTTCCCCTCTCGTTCCTAAAAATAGTAACTGCTTACAAGAAATCTCTTTGAGCTCATACATTTCAAAATTAATCCACCATATGACTCTTGCATAACGTTAATGATTCAGATACATAGCGCTTCAGTGAAAAAGATTTCCAAATTTGGGAACTGAAACTCATTATTAACCAATCAGGATTAAATGTTAACCAAAACATTTTCTCAATTGAGCTTTCCTATTCGACACGTCACATTCCTGTTCTAACTCGATTTTCTACCAAAGCTTTGCCAGTTACCTCTCTGTTATCAATCATATCGCATGGATGTTTGTAAGTGTATTGTGTTTTCTGTGGGGGCTCTAAAAATGCACAGCAAACCAAAAGTACTGTTGAATCGTTGGTGGTAGGGAAAGAGTGGTGGATGACCCTCGTAGCGTCCTCTGTGTGTTCGTCTTCGAAACGTTCTCAAAATTGGGACATAGCTGCACGGTTAGTTCGATGGGACTGTACGACCTATAAACTCTGGCGTCCCCCTGCATTTATACCTATACCTGTCATCTTAATGCACCAAGCTCCATATCAGTCAAGAGACCACCAGCGGCCGAACGGTAAAGTCGCTGAACACTGGTAGTTCGGTCCGAGGTTCGAATCCCGCGAACGGGCTGGCTGCATGGGTCTTTTCGTGGTTTTCCCCATGTGTAACGTGTATACGATCCAGTTTCCCTTAGAAAGTCCTCCACGAATGCATCCCTTCCCTTAGGCAGATAGCCCTCGAGACTTTGCGGTAATTAAATAACCTAACCATATCACTCTTCTTCCGACCGCCACGGAATTTCGCTAAGCAAGCTATTTTTAATATATTTTCAAAATCTAAATTAAAAATAAATTTTACTTCAAAATAATTTTATTTGTAATTTTTTTCAAAAACATTTTCAATTTTTACATCCTAATATTTTAAATTCCTTAATAGTTTGCACCATTTTTTCACATAACGTTACAGTTTGCATTTTACAATTTTTTACTCATTTTTATAACAGAACACACATTTTACGTTACTTAAAAGTTTACAGAATAGGTTTTTTTAAATTGATAACAGATAGCAACTTACATTAGCGCCCTTTATTTAAAGTTTGCAGAACACACTAGTAAACATCACTTAGTTTCGCAATGCTTCTCCACTCCCCAAAACCAAATATAGTTGGTAAGTTAAATTAAAACTTACTATTTACTTGCCTTTTTAGTATTATTTAAGTGTAATTTATGTATTATTTTATAGATAATGTCTAGTTTCTTTTTGATTTATATGCATGATTCGTGTAGGGAAAGTTTCTGTAGGCAAGAGTTTATAAATTACTTTGGTTTTCTTTTCTTATTAATAATTTTTTTAATTTTAATTCTAGTCTTTTCATTTCTCAGAATTCCACTTGTTTAAATTTCTTTTTAGTAATTCACTAAATTTGGTATTACTTTTAGTTTTGACTTTTACCCTTGTCTACATGGATGACGAAACTCGAATTGAACGATTGAAGAATTAGGTTTGAAGGCAACTTCCTCTTGATAAGTCTGTCTCCTGCCTGCTCAACAATCATTCACTTATGAATTTTTATAAATAATTTTTTCATGGATTTTGATACTTGCACTTGATTTACATATACTCTTAGAATTTAAATGATATTATAGATTAGTTCGCAACAATAATTAATGATTTATTTGTTTGCATTAAATTTCATTTAAATTTATTGACTTTAAATTTGCTTTTTACGAATAAAGAATGTCTGTTAAATTCAAATTTCATTCCTTACAGCAATGGCGCAAGAGAATTATTTAAAATTAAATTTAACTTTACTTTATTCTTTTGAAGCGTTAATTTCTTTGATATATTTTTAAATGCAAGTATATATACTTTCTTAATCCAGCTGTTAATCACTAATCACTGTAGGTGATTAGCAGTTAGATGTTTGCAAAATATTTATTAAAACAAAACAGCAGCAATAATGACACAAAAGATTTTTAAAAAATCTGATTTACATATATTTTCTGTTTGAAATCTATAAGCTACTTTTCGTTTTGAATATCTCTGAAAATACCTCATTCCGCTAAGATCGTGTTTTTAAAATTTTAAATTCAACATGCGTTTTCTTGGAATGAAAGATAAATAATCCCAGCTACAACCTGGACTAAGACGTGTTTAAGGGTTCTTTTACCTGAATACATTTTGTAAAGATGGGTTTTCTGTTGAAATCTTGTAATTTAAACACACTGACAGCTAAATATTAAATTTATTCCAAGTATTTTTAATATGCTGATTAAACCACTAAACTTTGTTGACTTTGAATTTAAATAGACGGAAGTATGAAAACTTTCCAAACGAGAAAAACTTGAGAAAAAGTAATGATGACTTATTCTCTTCGTTTTCTTTATTAAATTTTCTTCGACGCGTACAGAAAAAATACATATATTTGTTATGTAGATAATTATGAGTTCATTTATTTCTTACCGTAACTCCCAGCTACAGCACTTCAGGGACGTTTTACTTTGATAAAGTTTGTAAAGTAATTGGAGAAAAACTACTAAAGACTGTCTTCATCTGGAGTTTCTGACGTTAATCGGTCAAGATGTCCCTCTTTTTAGACTTGTTAATTTTCAACTGGGAAAAAACTGTTCGCATGTAAATGTACTTCCAAACAAAGCGATTATTTTTATGGCAAAAAATTCGAAACTGAAGATAGTTACCTTTTGATAAGTACGAAAAAAAATTAATCAAATCTTTGAATAAAACTTATTACAACGTAAATCAATTTTTACATTTTCTGAGATGTTACGCGCGTTCTTGTTTAATGGTTTAATGAAAATTATGTAAAGTTGTGCTTCAAATCATTAAAATCTTAAGCCTTTCTTCAAATTCTTTTCAGAATTATTAATGTCATAATAATGCTAATTAATTTACGGAAAATGTAGTCTCGGATCATGTAAAATTGTTTCAGGAACCGCATGCTGTCCGCGCGATGTATTCTCAGATCATGTAAAATTGTTTCAGGAATCGCATGCTGTCCGCGGGATGTATTCTCAGATCATGTAAAATTGTTTCAGGAATCGCATGCTGTCCGCGGGATGTATTCTCAGATCATGTAAAATTGTTTCAGGAATCGCATGCTGTCCGCGGGATGTATTCTCAGATCATGTAAAATTGTTTCAGGAACCGCATGCTGTCCGCGGGATGTATTCTCAGATCATGTAAAATTGTTTCAGGAACCGCATGCTGTCCGCGGGATGTATTCTCAGATCATGTAAAATTGTTTCAGGAGCCGCATGCTGTCCGCGGAATGTTAGTCTGGGGCTACTGATTTATACCACAACAGTACGTACATGAGATTAAGGTAACTCTTTACATTCTCCTCCACTTAAGGAAGACGAACGAAAGTCGTGAAATTCAGGTAGTGAAGAATCGTCGTCGCCCACCTTTTAGTTTAGGCCTCCTTAGCCTGTTAGGTTTTTGGAGCAGAAAACTCACCAGAATTCGAATCACGGATGTTCCACTTACCGAACATGCTAGCAGTTTACCAGATTAAGCAAAGGGAATTGCTTTGTTATTTCTATTTAAGTATTTATCTTTCAGACTTTTTTGTTCTTTCTTCTCAGTGATTTTTATCAATTTTCAATTTTTTAATCTTGTATATTCATTTATTATTTCTTTCTCTTTCAGTTTCAATGTGTATTTCAACTATTTTCAATGTTTATTTCAACTAGCTTCAATGTTAATTTCAACTAGTTCAACTTCAGTTTATTTCAACCAGTTATAACATGAAACTGTATTACAGGAAGTTATTCCACTGGAAATTACGGTCTTCCAAATTAAATAAAAAAATAATTTCTCTGATTCTTCACATTTTATAATTTGCATTCCATGATAATTTTTTTTCGTTTCCTGTTGACATTCGGATTAATTCATTGCGCTGCTAATCAAAACGTGTAAAATTCTTGGTGCACTTATTGAACGACTAAAAAAATAAAAGTGAATTCACAACTGCGGTATCAGAGTTATATAAAAGTACTGTATCCTACGATATTGATTTTAGAGAGGGAACATAAGAATTAAAAAATAGGAAATTTAATATTACTTATTTCGAGTCGCTTTTTAAAAAAATGAAAGCCTAGTACTTTAGAAGACTGTGTAAAGAAAGCTAATAACAGAATTAATATAAATGCAAACTTTTATTAAAGTTTTCTAAATCATCAAAGTGTCAAACTTTTTTAATTTAGCATTATTAAAACACGCAGAATACCGATAAATCCGTAGCGCCATCTCTTGGTATAACTTATAATTAAATATATGACTCTTTGAAGAAATATACAGTTTGGAAATAATTAAAGCTAAATATAATTTCTTGCCAGTATTCAGGCTTTTGTTTGCTAGAAATGTAGATGAATACTAAGCAACAGTTATTTTTTTTACGAGCACAAGTAATAAATATCAATTAGATAATTATTCACATATACAACAAGCAAGATTTTAGTGCAAATTATCTTTAACAGCTTGTTTACCCCGTAACACTGATCCTTTATTTTTATTATTATTTTTTTTTTGAATCCAAACTATATCATAAATTTTGCTGTAATTTCATAGCCTTTAATTTTAATCTTAATAGAATACTAAGATTTTAAATTGTTTCTACCAAACCCGCTTTTGTAACAAAAGAACCACATAAGATCAGCTTTTCAATAAATAAAAAACTTCTGCCCTAATTTTGTGCGTTTTTTTATTAATTCAGATAAATTTCTAACCAATTTTTCGTTGTGGATATGACGTAACAAATCATTATCTATGTCTTTGTACGCGTAGCTGAGTGAAAAAGACCGCTAAATACACCGCACCTTACAACAAAAACTGAAACGTATTCGCGGGAGGCCAGTTTGAAACCACTGATAAACAGTATTGACAGATGGTGATTTTTATTGAATTCTTGGCGTGATTTTTTAAGAACTCTCGGTTGTTTAATGAAGTTTTAATAAAATTAAAGTGTTTCAAAAGCTTAACATTAGTACCATTGAGGACTCCTAATTGAATGGCAAATGAAAGGTAGAAGAAATATCAAAAAAGAAGGTATGAAAAAATAAATTTACCGCTTCCTAATCTAGTTTAACATCTAATGTTAGACTAGTGATATATTGTGCATAATGGTTGTATATAGAATTCGATACTTTTAAAACCAGTTTCAAAAAAATTGAATTAGTAAAAGCTAATAAAGGAACAAAAAGCTAATAAAAGCCTAAAGGGAACACCAAACATTAAATTTAAAATCTGCACAGAATTTTACTCTGCAGAACAACTTTATCCAAATAAAAATAAAAAAATAAATAAATAAATAAAAACACAAATTTCAATAAAAATGTATAACATTATAAGGTATTTCTCCCGCCTTCTTAGCATGCCTTCGCCTTCGTGGTGTAGTGGTCAGCATGCTCGACGCGTATTTGAGAGGTCCGTGGTTCGAGTCCCGGCGAGGGCATTACTCATTTTTCATCTCTTCTGCTTCGAAATGGCGCCGAAGTAACCTAATGTCTCTACACCATATAAAACATACAATTAAATAAGCAATATCCCTTAATACAAATATTAATTATCCTAACAAATTCATTAGCCAACTTCCCGTTGCCTTCTCTCGACAAACGTCTAGTATCCAAGAGAAACATTAAATTTGAAAATTTCACAGAATTATCGTCCTCATTTTTCCGAGTGGCAACAATGCTGACATCAGCAACAATGGCAACAGTGATATATCAGCAACAATGGCTGAGTGCCATTGTTGCGGATATAATGAGAGAGAATTATCGATTCGATGCGATTTCATCCGAAAACATAACATAAAAAAAATCTCATTCGAATTTTGAAAAAATCGCTTCAAGGTGACTGGCTCTTGTATAGATGCACCTATGTACCAAATTTCGTAGCCCTGGGTCTATTAGTTTATGCGCAGCACGAACGAAGGGTACACACAGAGACAGACAGACTCTTCCTTTTATTATATGTAGAGATCATGTTCTTCGCACTTAAACTATAAAATTCCATTCAACAGCAATATCACAAAATAATTTTAGAAGAGCATATATGTAGAATTTCTGATACGCAGTCTCGCGCGCTGGAGGTAAAATATTTTTTTTGTACAGTGTTGCCATTACTCTCTTTTAAATCCTTTACTTTGTAGAGTCATTAGGTATTTTTTGGAAGCAGCAAATCATCATCCACCACCCTTTTAGTTCGGGCGGCACTGTAGAGACATTAGGTAATTTTTGAAAGCCGGAGTCATGAAAATTGAGCAACGCTTTCGCCGGGAATCGAACCACGGATCTCTGGAATATGCAGACCACTACATTACGAAGGCATGTTAAGAAGGCGGGAGAAATACCTTATAAGTTTATTAATAAAAATTTGTTAAAGTTTTATAAAATATGTATAAGGCCACTGCTTCTGACCTTAATAGTAACCAACGTTCCTCAATTGGAAACAAAAAAACAAAAAAAAAAAAAAAAAATGTTCTGAAGAGACTACTGACGAAGGTTTAGAATCTCATACAAAATGTCAAAAGACATAAAGAACGATGTGTAGAAAAGGGGGTTCGTCGTTCGGATGAAAGTTATTTATTAGTGGGCTTTAGATGAACTATTAATCCAGAATGCCTCTTCCATTATGTCTCGTTTGTGGTAAAAAATTGACAAATCATAGCTTTATAAAAAATAAATCTTTATCTATGCTTTTCTCTATTATTACCTGATTATTTTCAAACTCTGTTAAAATTTGGCGATATGGCATAGACGGAGCGAGAACATTCTAGAACGTATTCTTAGCAGTTTTCTCGGGAATATTCTCGAAGGTTGGTTAAAGCTATATATATCCTGCCTATGCACGGACTAGTACTGTCTTGAATTCAGAGATTAGTTTGAGACCGATTGACCCAGTCTGGAGCTGTACTTTAGTGCTCTGCCGTGAAGCTGTCTTCACCGTTATAGCCTGAAGGCTGTGTTGCTTATTGTTTCAACGTGTTTGTCGTGGTATTTTGACAAGAGTAAACGTGTCATTGGAACTGTCCTGTGTAATAGTGCTTCTGAGACTAAATTGTGTTTGGTTCTTCATCAAGTGTTATTTTTAATTGATCCAAATCCACAAACCCGTGGAACGCAACAGTATATATCTATAACTTATCTGTTCATATTTTGTGATGCATTTATAAAATTTCCAGCAGATAAATTCCGTTGGTTGTATTTTTCGATCTATCTGCCGCTATTAAACAAGTAATATAGAAAATCCTTTAAAATGTATTTAAAATTAAAGCACATAACCATGACTTTTATGCTTCAGGAAAGCAAAATTTAAACAGCATTTTAAAATTACCATATACGCAACCACGTGAAAATTACGAATTTCTTAGTGTTAAAACATATAATTTAAAATGTCTGCTTCCTTCTAAGATCGTCGTCGTAGTTTTAAAAACTGGTATTGTATGTAATACCATTTCTCCGCAAATTTTATGAAAATGGGCGATCCTTCGTTAACTTCCTTTTGCGCAACTCTCTTGCTTGCGTATCGTTTCATCTTCTTGATCTCAATTCTCCTCATCATTTTGTTCCTTTCCCAGCAGATGTCCAATTATTTCGTCGTCACCTTGCTAGAGTATAACGAAACAAAATTGTCTACATCCATTCCAGACTGCACTTCTTCTTCGCTAACATTAATTTCCTCCGAACATATAACTAAATCCAAGATGTCGGACATGGCACCAGACTTGTTTTAAAACCAAGAAAATTTTCGCCACTTGACTTGACATCTATGAACATAATCATTTAACACAGTATATGCCGACAAGAACGTAATAATCTTTACTTTTTCCAGGCAAGAGCCAAAGAAAATAGGGCGTATTTCAATGTGAATTGTTTTTGCAAATCATTACCAGTACTTTCAAATTTAACACATTGACACATAAAAAAGGGATAACACTTCACCTTTACATTCTGAATAATTTGATAAGGATTAGATAAGGTTTGTTACGTTTGGACGTCCGAAACTTAATACAAATGATCTTTAAACTTTTAACCTAATATCTATTTTTTATCTCATAGTTCTAAATTGGATTTAAATTTAGAACTTCAAAACTGCCGTTATTTTGATACTGCCGGTTACGTTTTACTGTATTCCATTTCTTTTCCTAGGGCAAGATAGAAAAATTTCTATGAAAACATGCGCAGGTAATCAGGAGTTCGATATGTATTACGAAATATCTATTTATTAAATGTTAAATGCGCGTACTCCTGTATTTTTAATTTTCTGGCGTAGCGTTCTCTTAAAATAAGCCTCGTGCTGCGTTTCACGAGGAAATAAAACAATTTTAATTACAATTCTATTAAAAATAGCAAAATAAATAGAAAAACCGTAACAATGTAAATATACATAAATAAAAACAAAATAATACCGAATAGCATGACAAAGTAAATATAATAATCATACTTCCATGATTACTTTGGATTGAGAATGGACATTAGCCTTTTTTTTTTTTAGTATCGTTCTTATAATCGCAATTATAAATTCTGAGTTCAGATTTACTTATAATACGTAAACGAATTTGAAACTATCAGTCCAGGTGGTAGTAAAAACTTTTCACTAAAATTTCGCCTGGTTCCTAGTTGCGCATTGCTACGTTTCGACCCTCCGGCTGCGGACTTACAATTGCTTGTGTCATCTCTACAGTCTATTGCTTATCAAAGACTATTGCCTATAGTTTTTGCTTTTCATTACGATATGCTTTCACGCACCATATGGAAATAATGATCGAAAAGTGACATAACATCGATCGGTATAGGAGACTCCAGTCCAGGCGCCCAACGAACGTTTCGTTCAAGGTTGATAGTTGCGCATGAGCCTCGTTTCGCATGTTTCTGATACAGTACGGTTCGTTTGTAATTTGTCGCAGAACAACATTCTGATCAGTTTTGCAGTTTCTTACGTAGAGTTTTATATGAATACGCCCAAATTGGAACTTCAGTTCTACGTGAGGAAAAATTCTGCTTCCTACTAGCAAGACTGAATTTTATTCAGGAGGCCTGTGTTTCATTTTATTTAATTTTTGTCCTGCATTTCACCAGTTTTGGATCTTCGTTTAGGATTTCTTTTCCATGCTTCCCCTACTTCGTTAAGGTGCTAGTAATAGAGCCTAAAATTATGCTTTGAACTATAACAGCGAAGTATCAAAGATCATAATTTATTTGCATTGTCACAAATGTCAGAATACTTGTTGGACTTGTGACATGATATTGCAACTTTAAAAAGCTATTTTTATTGATAATACTATTTATTAATTAAACTCATTTTACGTTCTTTAAAAATGTAAAAAAGGTAACGCTTTATAATTTAAAATTTTCCAGATAACTTCGAAAACTAAAAAACGCCTGAAAACTTTCAAAAGATATTCAGATAACAGATATTAAGAGATTAATTTAAAGAAGTGCGTGCTTCTATTGATTCATAAAATTAATTACAACTATTAAAGATTCAAACCAACCAAGGTTTCACGATAGAAGGTGCTAGCGCCAAGGTACCTGGGCCGAAGGCCCTACTCTTTATCGAACAATTTGGGTATTTATTAATTTTGAAAGCCATAAAGTATAATGTAAACAATGATAAAAATTTTGAAGTTGGGAGTGCTGCTAGAAATTTAGAATAAACATTAAGTGTGCGTGAAACCAGTTGAGAGGTGAAGATGCCAAAGCATCTGGGAAATTGTTGGAGCTGGTGATTTGAAATGCTTTAAGAGAGTTTCTTAATACATGAGAGATAAGGCAGTAGAGAAGCATTCGGTGAGATACAAATCGGGATTGTTTGATGTTGGTCTTGACTTTTAATTTGAGGCTGAAAGGAAACGCCTAAAACAATTGCATAAATTTCAGAAACTTCATTACTTCAAATTGGCATCAGAATCTCCAGTGGTGCTTGATGTGTTCTGAGTCGTATCAATTACTAACAGTTTAAAAAACAAAATAAAAAAGAGTGCTTATTATTAAAGCAATTTATGTAACATTTATATCTGAATTTAAATTTGAAGTTATTTATGAAATAGTAGAGGCGCATGCGCTTTTCTTGCCTAAGCCGCCATATTTATTCCTTCGTTTGTTATTGTTCGTTCTGTGCAGCACACTGATATAGGCACTCCATGGCCGCTCAACAGTCAGCACTTTTACTTCGTAAGCAATTAAATGGTAAGTGCAGTATCTGTGTTCTTTTAATGCTTTTTATAATTTGTCTTGATAACACTAAAACTATATGTGTTACCTAATGAGAATCTTATTATAATTTGTTTAAGGGATGAAATATTTTCCAGCTGCCGCGATCCATGGTTCTAGTAAAAGTTAAGCCTAATACTTGAGAATATAATGTAATTAAAGTAAACAAAGAGTTGTTCTGCGTAGACAGTGTTTAAAACAAAGGTTTACAGTTAATCATGTTTTCTATTTTATGTTGTTTATATTGAATTTGTAAGCTAATTGACTAAAAATTAACCATCTCTTTTGACGATGCAAAAAAATAGTTCATTTATTTATTTATTTTAGATAACATAAAAATGGGAATAATCGTTATTGACGCAGATCAAATTTGAGATTTTTTGATTTTATTTAATATTAACTGAAAGCTTAATTTCCATGAGAGTTTTTATAGCTGCTTCTCAAACTTGTATGTTCAAGGTCTTGGGCAAAATGCAATATTTAATTGCTTGTATGCGCAAAAGATGTGTATTGATTTAATGTAACGTTTATGGTCTTTCTTATTTATTTTCTATTTCAAAAAAAAAAATTATTAAAGAATTGAAAATTATGAATGTATTTTTTATAGAGGTTTATGTGTAGCAGTTGTCTGTCTGTATGTGTAGCAGTAGACTGTCTACGTTTACATCGTTATTGTATGTTAATTTGACGTATAAGGAATTTAAATTTTCTGATTTTGTATAAATGAAATGTATTTAAGAAAATTTTTAATTATATAAATTATATTTATGAAGAAATTTGTATTTTATTTTAAATTATATTAGTATCTGTAAATTCATACTTAAAATTCTGCAGTAGAACAGGTGTAATAACATTACTTTGGGGGAAACTTAAATATCAAATGAAATAAATAAATCAAAATTCATAATCCTGCAAGTCCTTTATTTGCAAATGATTTTTTGATATGTATATATGATTGTTATGATATTTTGGCAAATAAAAATAGGTTTAAGAATGAGCTTTTAATAAATTATGAACGAAATATTATTTAACACTTAACCACTGAAGTTAAAATGTCACATCTTCATTCCAGTATGGAGTTAGGTACAATTAAATTAAATTGCACGTATATGGAATGCTTCATTAACTACATTTAATCTGAGTACGTATTAAAATAGAAGATAAATAATTCTGTTGACATATTTTCTTGCATATTGAAAAATATAAAAATCGGTGAAACCATATTATGGTAGTTAAGGTTTTATTATTTGTTGAATTTATCACTTAATAAAGACATATGAATGTGTTTTTCCATTTAAAGAACAGTACAACACAAAAGCAATGCTGTTGCTAGTCTAAGTAGCATATGATCTTTCATATGCTGCTTATATTGAGGTTTTCATCCGCAGAGAACCCGTTGGCACCGTTGCTTTTTTACTCGCCAAGCTCGCGGTTCATCGACGATGAGCCGAGCCAGAAATGTGATTTTTAGTGCATGTAAATTCAAGGCAGACAAAACAATATATTAAGCATATAGTTGTAAAAATTTGAAAATGCAAAAATAAATTTGTATTAAATTCAAGTTAGCACAGAAAATAATATATTATTAAGCATAAGACAATACATAAGCATTTATAATGGAAATAAGAATTCATTTAAAAAATATAAATTAGTATTAATATACTGAAATTAACCAGTTAAACGTGGTATACGAAAAAAATTTGTCTTAAATTCCAGTTAACACAGAAAACAATATATTCCTTACACCAGCAGTGGTTTGCTAATTTTGATGACCATAGTGATGCATCAAACTATTCTGTCATCTTAGCTAATCAATATTTTTTATTTCAATGATTTATGTCACACCTGCCATTCTCTGAAAGGTTATTGTTAGAAAAGCATTAACAATATATTATCTTGTTAAAATTTTACGCCATACAAATTGATTTATTCTCATAATTTAGATGGCAATAACCAATAATAAAAACAAAAGCATTACTTTATTATTTAAAATGCATATACACATTTTTGCTGTCTATGGAAACGAATTATTTTAGAGGTTGGAGACCTCATGGTTCTTAGAGCTGTTAATAATTAAGAACACAACGTGAACAGCCGTGTTACAAATTAGCATTCACCCCTCCTTTCATCCCGAACCGAGAACCGGCATCTATCTACAAAAATATTTCTATCTATTCGTTGTTAAAAAATAATAAATAAGAGAAGAATAGGTTGATCTTTACATTATGGTAACTTGGCGATTTTTTGGCGACCAACTCTCCTACAGCAACCCTCTATTTTTTTTCCCCGCCGCCATTTTGTCTTCACGAAGTAAAGACATGTTTCTTTTCTTTTTATCTCCTGAACACTTCTTCCAACAATCTACTAGCCGAATTACACTTATGCTAGAAATTTTATCAAACAAAACTGCTTAATCATGACAAATATTCACTGCAAAATTGGGAAAAAGTGCACAATACCATACTCCTTACGCATTTTTCAAAATAACACATACACATAAACCATGTACATGCCGACTTATTTTTACTTAAAAAAAACCCCAGAATTGCACAAAAATGGCATTGCGCACACTCTTCACTATATCCATGTACACTGCATTTTTCTCATAAATTAGAAAAATTTCACGAAAATGCATGACAATTTTCTCAATCTTTAAACCCGGTAAAAAGAACATATATGAAATTACCTGATCGCGAAAAAGTATTTACCCTTTCCAAATATGAACATTTCCACATATAAAATAAATAAAATATCCAAAAACTTTTACCTCTAAATCATCTATTACATTATAAAGCATTACAAATACTTAGTATCAAATGTTTAAATTATTTCCATGCACGTTTATTTCAACTTAAACGTATACCAAATTCCTACAAACATAAAATTCACAAAATAACTATCATTTAATTAAAATATCACTAAACCATGTACACGCCGACTTATTTTTACTTAAAAAAACATCCCAGAATTGCACAAAAATGGCATTGCGCACACTCTTCACTATATCCATGTACACTGCTTTTTTCTCATAAATTAGAAAAATTTCACGAAAATACATAACAATTTTCTCAATCTTAAAACCCGGTAAAAAGAACATATATGAAATTACCTGATCGCGAAAAAGTATTTACCCTTTCCAAATATGAAAATTTCCACATATAAAATAAATAAAATATCCAAAAACTTTTACCTCTAAATCATCTATTACATTATACACATCACCAACGAATTCATACCGCAACCATTACAAATACTTAGTGTCAGATATTTAAATTATTTCCATGCACGTTTACTTCAACTAAAACGTATACCAAATTCCTACAAACATAAAATTCACAAAATAACTATCATTTAATTAAAATATAATTAAATTCAAAAACACTACTTAAAATATAAATGAGCACATACATTAAATTAATACATACATAAATACCCATTTCAAATTCACTTTAGTTACGGCCATGGGATCCAAAAATTCACGAACACTGTTTCACACAACACAGAATAAAGCCAAATACAAAATTTCCAGATTTTTTCCCAATTTCCCCCCTTTTCCGATTAAAGAACCGTAATTCGTCCATTAATATCACATGACATATCCCATGATCTCTCATTTCCCTCACACAAAATAATGCGTAATCGGAACTGAGTACTGCTCACATTATTACCAAAGTCCCAGGTATCGCCTCCAAAAAGTCGCCAAACTACCAGTTACCATATTGTAAAGATCAACCGAAGAATAATATAATTCTGCAAATGCGAACAACAACAGTGAACAGTGATAATTAACAAAATGAACGCAAGAGGAATGGTTGCAAACTTCGAACAAGCGAATTGGATAAATCCGATAGGTTACCAGGTTTGAACTATTATCGCCAAAGTTGGCGATGTTTACATTTACAGGGTTCTCTGCAGAAGTGCTTCCTTATATTGAAGAACAGAATGCATGCTGTCACTGTATTTTTACAGCAGTGTTTAAATTATTATGCTGCTACTATAATAAAAAGTCGTTCCTGATACTCCATGTAATATATCTCTGCGGCAGAATTTCTTTCCTTAAACCAAAAGAGGGGGCAAACGCCAGTGTAAAATTCAAAATAGTTTCATTCAAAACCTGTAGCAAAATAATATTGCTTTTTTGCCTATTTTAAAATTCATTCCTTTACTGTCTCATCTGCATAAAAATTATATACATATAAAAACTATATACAGTCGAAAGTCGTTAATCCAGAGTCGTCGGGGATCCGGCGATTCCGGATTATTGATTTTTCCGGATTATAGATCATCAGTTTAAATCTGGTAAGATGGCGTGCAGAAATTACAAAATTAAAAATATGAAACCGTAATTTATGAAATAAAGAACAATTATGATCTAAAGGGTATCAAAATTTACAAAAAGAAAAAGCTTAATATTTATTTGTTTACTTTATTAAACATTTCTTTCAATGTAAGTTGTTTAAGTTGCTTCGTTTCATGTGATAATACTTTCTCTTTAATTCTATTAAACAGACATAATTTCTTGTTTAGTTACAAAGTTCCGCTGTTTAAATCCTGTAATTGCTGTGTCGAGAATACCGACTAATTCCTTGCGGTTTTGCAGCTGAAGATGGTGGTTCGGTAAAACCATCGAAACTAGTCCTGTGAAAATTTTGTAAATATAACGCTGATTTTTGTTGTTTGACTTCTGAATTAGTATTTATTCGGCATGTTATTATGTCTTAATACTGACTAATTTGTCAATCTAAATTTTTTTCGTTTTCAATAACCTCTGTGTCACATTCTTCACTATTGGAAGCGAATTATAATGACGAGGAACTTGATTTAAATCATATTAAAGACGGAGTACATCAAGATGAAATATTACATTTAGTAAGGAATTATAAGCCAAATAAAATAAAAACATCTGCCCTGAAGATAAGGATAGTGCTGAAAGATCAACTTCCAATTCATTGCGCGCTGCGGTGCCCCCCCCCCCCCCCCGGCCACAGAGCATCGTGAAATTGATAAACAGATTTCAGATTTCGAAACATACTTTCGCTTTGTAGATCCTTTACAAATTAGTAAATATATATCGGAAATTCTGTTTGACATAATCGGAAGTTCAAGCTTACTTTTATAAAATTGCTCTAACAGTCTGCAAAAAATATTAAGCCGGACCCAATTCGAAGATTAAGGAACAACGCAATCTGCAACATTAACTGAATTAGATAATTTTAGCTTGGCTTAACTGTTTAACTATTTAAACTACAAAATCAATAAACAACTTTATTAGATGAAAGTGGAGGGTATAAATTCATACTTGATAAAAGCAAAATATTTGCATTTTCTTGACAAGTGATTTGTGTTTTATCAAAATTTGTGCATATAATTTGGAATCCTAGTAATTCCAATGCAGTTTACATGTTATTTTTATGACTATTTCCTGCCCCTTTTTTAAGTTTACATCTATTATGTATAACTAAATAATTGTGAATATAACCTGAGATTATAATGATGAATTTCATCAAAAATAGAGTAATTTTTTTCATCAATATTTCAGTTTTGCTTGTTGGCATGTTAGGAAGGTGATCTGGGGTACTTACTAAATTTATTTAAAGCTAGAAATATCATAAGTAATACATTAGAAAGTAATACTAGAAATAATAATAATTCATAAGTAATACTAGAAATTTCATAAGTAAGTGAAATTCAAAATATATTGGAGTTAAGTTTACATTAATTTAGAACAGGCGTGTATGTAGATAATGTACATAAATAAAATTTAATATATAATGGTAGTATATCTTCTAAAATTTTCTAATAGACTTTACAAATAAAGGAGATAACTGCATTTATTATAGCTGTCGTAGTAACACTTGTCGTAGTTGTTCTCTTATTTATTATTGTAAGGAACCTGTTTCAACTTTTGTTTTGTAATGCACTGTACATCAGAGTATAATAATAATAATGTGAAAAATATCTGTAATGTTTATTAAATAATAAACCCTAATATATTCAGTTATGTATTTAAAAAGTAATTACTTTTGGTGTAGTGCAGGGCTTCTTAAACTTTTTCCATTCACGTCCCCTTTTTATCACACATTTTTCACCGACCCCAAAAATTTTGTGTGTCCTCATAAGCATTGCGAAAATCTGACACACGCGTGAGTGAAACTGTCAATTTTTTCACTTGTACTGTAATATATGATTGCAGTTTGAGGCCATTAGCTTTAATTTCTAATTTTAAGAGACAACAATGTGAAAATTTTAAATAAGTAACAGACGAAATGACAGCGTCGCTTGCTAAGCAAGTAACTGAATGTTTATATTATAAAAAGACTGCATCGAATTGTTTTTCTCTTTTTCTGTATTGTCGTTGTCTATTTTCAGATACATCATGTAAAAATATATGGTGATTGTTAAAGTATTATAATAAGTTAAAGAAATAGAATAAACTGCTAACATTTTTGGTTCCCCCCCTGCAGCAGGTCCCGCGACCCTCAGTTTAAGAAACTCCTTTGTAATGTGTATTTGCTTTGTATTCTTTATGGGACATCAAGGTAAGAATAAGGAAGCAGATTTCTATACAGGTTCTTTATATATTTCATTTCGGAATCGGATAATTCGCAAAGATAAAGTTTATGTGAGAAATGGGAGTAGTAATGTATTATTCAGGCACTTTTGAAATTCAGCATAGTTTACTTCTTTTGTTTTCTCTTTAAAAAGAATTTCTGTATTTGTTATTTTTGAGCTGAATAAATTCAAGTAGCATTGTATAATCATATTCCTGTGCAGTTTTGCAGTAGTTATCTTTGTATGTCAGAGGGTTCTACAGGAAGTAAACAGTTCTTAATATTTCTTTTCTTAACAATTTGGGTGCTTCCTTTGTATAGCAACTCTCAAGATTAAATTGCTAATTAACTGAGATATCTTGCCATGTGTTTTTATAATTTGCTACATGTTGCATCTTGGTTGATTAGCAATTAAATTTTAAGGACGTCTATAGTAAGAAATTATCACAATGTGTAATTAAGTGTAGCTGTCTCAAAGCCAAACCTAAATTTGTGTTGCTAACTGGAAAATTGCAGTTCAAGTCATATATTTAAGGCAGTCAATATTTTAATAAGGAATACATGCTAAACCAGTGGTAATTAAAGTTTTAGATAATCATATCAAACTTTTAACATGCATTTGAGAAATAAAGAAATTTCATACTGCGTAGGTAATCTTCAAATAATCTCTATTTACAGTAACTAAAAATAAATTCTGCTTCAGGCTGAACTAATGAGCTTGCTGAGCTGAGTATAGAGTATGGATATTTTCATAGTATTAAAAGTAAATATTCTTATTTTAAAAATACCTAAGTATTATATAATAATTTTTATTTACTGATTGTCCGCCTTCCTACCAAAAGGCAGGAGCTTGTTAGTGACTAATGTTTTTGCCCATCTATTTTTAAAATGATTATACACAAAAAATTTCATATAACAAGGAGTCAACAAAACTGAAGGAACAAGATATGTCAGTGATAAAACACTTGCCCATTGTAGCATCTGCAGAATGTACTTTCTCACTTGTTGCCATTTTGAAACATCTGTTTGCTACTGATCAGGAATTATCGGGTAATGTTGCCGGAGGCTGCAATTAGCATTAAAAATTACGAATAATTGTTCTCTGGCATTACAATTGCTGGAAGTAATATATCAAGGCTTAAACACAAGTCCATTTCATACTTTAAAACTCTGGAGATGGCCATCTGAAGTTTTGAATTTATTGCCAGTATCTGATTTTCTAGAAAATGCCTGTTCTTTGACATTAAAAATGTAGCCGTTCAGTAGTATATTTTTTAACTCAGCCCTTTTAATCTTTCCTTGAATATCTTTGTAACAGTAGGAATTTGAATGGATCTTTTCTACTATAGGACATTATGCATCAAACTGTTTTCTGTAGAAAGGTATATGCACCAGCATTACCTGTTGGGTATTATTAAATTACATTAATTTCTGCAACAAGGCTATTTTTTGTTTCCATTTAGTCAATAAAATGTATTGTTCTTATCTCTTACATTTGTATTTTCAAAGCAAATAATGTCAATAAAAAGTTAAAATGTCTCATTTTATTCTTTGCCAATTAAAGTATCTAACATAGTGGTAGTTTCAATGTATTTAGAAAATTTTTACATGAATCGAGATGATATGACAGTGGAAGCATTTTTTTTTTTTTTTTACTTGCGGTATAAAGTTGGCTTATATCTTTCTAAAGAAAAGTGTTAGCTGCTTTTGTCATGTAATGGAAAAGGCCCACTCGAATTAATAAAATTGAGCTGATATTTATTTTTTTTATATTGCATTTCAGAATCAAAATTTTGCATCGAATCGCTATAAATGGTTGTATCACTTTTCAAATTCTTGCCACTAAATATCCATTCAAATTCCTACTGTTACAAAGATATTCAAGGAAAGATTAAAAGGGCTGAGTTAAAAAATATACTACTGAACGGCTACATTTTTAATGTCAAAGAACAGGCATTTTCTAGAAAATCAGATACTGGCAATAAATTCAAAACTTCAGATGGCCATCTCCAGAGTTTTAAAGTATGAAATGGACTTGTGTTTAAGCCTTGATATATTACTTCCAGCAATTGTAATGCCAGAGAACAATTATTCGTAATTTTTAATGCTAATTGCAGCCTCCGGCAACATTATTCAGAATCCATTTTCATAATTTCCTCTACATGTGGGATAAAATGTTTATTAGCACATTTTAAGCTCGGACATTAGCCCAGGAGGTCTAATAGTCTTGAAATGGAATTTTGCATCGAATCGCTATAAATGGTTGTATCACTTTTCAAATTCTTGCCACTAAATATTATCACCCTGTATTATATTTAAAGAAAATAAATAATGAAGAATCTGCATGAATGTATGTAATATGTCTCGCATTGTGAAAAAAATGATGCTTAAAGCCATCAAATTCTGAATAACGTATTCGAATATGGGCATCTGGAAGCTGGAATCTTGAATTTCGGATTTGTTATACAGTCAAAAGTCGTTAATCCGGACTCGTCGGGACTTTGGCGATTCCGGATTATAGATCATCAGTTTAAATCTGGTAAGATGGCATGCAGAAATTATAAAATTAAAAATATGAAACCGTAATTTATGAAATAAAGAACAATTATGGTCTAAAGGGTATCAAAATTTACAAAAAAAAAAAAGCTTAATATTTATTTGCTTACTTTATTAAACATTTTTTTCAATGTAAGTTGCTTCCTTTTATGTGATAATACTTTCTCTTTGATTCTATAAATAGACATCATTTCTCGTTCAATTACAAAGTTCCGCTTCTCAAGTCCTATAATTGCTGTGTCGAAAATACCAACTAATTTGTCAATCGAAATTTTTTCATTTTCAATAACCTTTGTGTAACTTTCTTCACTATCGGAAGTGAATTATAATGACGAGGAATTTGACTTAAATCATTTCAAAGACGGAGTACATCGAGATGAAATACTACATTTAGTAAGGAATTATAAGCCAAATAAAATAAAAACATCTGCCCTGAAGATAAGGATAGTGCTGACAGATCAACTTCCAGTTCATTGTGCGCCGCAAGACATCCCCCCCCCCCGCAGAGCAGCGTGAAATTGATAAACAGATTTTGGAATGCTTAGAGACACAAAGGATATGCCTTTTTCCATTTTTTGCAGCAATTCCACTTTTTGTTTGATGGACATCGAAACATATTTTCCCTTCGTAGATCCTTTGGAAGCTCCAGCATCGGAAATTCTATTTTGACATAGTCGAAAGTTCAACCTTACTTTTATAAAATTTCTCCAACAGTCTGCAAAAAATAATAAGCCGGATCCAATTAGAAGATTAAGGAACAACGCAATCTGCAACATTAACTGAAATAGAGAATTTTAGCTTATACCGTCTGTTATACATTAAAGGTGATACGTAAACTTATTATGCGCAGCCGTAAAGGTCATGCGTCAGTGCGACGCATGCGCAGAAAATTTGTAACTTTGAGGTCCGGATTATGGGTGTCCGAATTAACGACTTTTGACTGTATTATCTATTTCATATTTTTTAAACTTTACTGAAATTCTTATTAAGAAACTCGACGATTTCAAAGCAAGCAGTGGTAACACACTGTACGAAAGATATTAGTTTTTATCTACATTGTGTGAGTCTTGTCTACCGGAAATAATAAAGATATGCCGTTTTTAAATATTTTCAGCCCAAAGGGGCATTAGCCCAAATGCTCTCGAAACCTGTATGTATCTGTAAATGAAAAATTTTCCTTTGGGGCATAATATAAAATTTGGAAGTTTTAGATTTTTTAATGAAGGAATTTTAGCCATTTTATGAAGTATACTACTATGTGTAATGTGTGTGATTATTAATATGACAATTTCTAAAGCTAAAGGTATGACACCTTTTTCTAAAAGGCTTTTATTGGGCTGTAAAAAGTGCATGTCTGATATATAGCTAATGCATTGATACAGGAGAGGAAAAAATAAATCTGTGTTTTAGTCGTATTTGGTACATATGGTTATAAATGAAATAGAAACAGTTACTATATTACATGGAATTTGACTCATATAATGTTTTTGTAGAATATGAGCCTTCTGCAGGTAAAAAGTGTGGTACTTCTTACATTAGTATGGAATTCATTAATATATCCATTGCTAATAGAAGAAGAGTTTTCAAATTTTTATTTTCCCTATTCTTGAAAATATAAATTAAGAATTTTTAAAGAATGATCTTTAAATGATATAGAAATGTAGATTATCGTCTCAGTTTGTTTGTAATTGGAAAAAAAAATTAATTGTGGCTTTCCTTTTCAGAATTAAAGAAGAATCCTGTTGAAGGTTTTTCTGCAGGATTAATTGATGATAATGATATCTACAAATGGGAAGTGCTAATAATAGGACCTCCAGACACACTTTAGTAAGCTGTATTAATTTATTGCCTATCTGTGAATAAACATTAGATTTGAAAATTCAGTAATATATGATGCAAAAAATATATATCCTTTTATCAGTTCTTAATGAATGTATTTTCATAGTATATTTTCATTTTGAGGATTTATTTTTTTTTTGGCATTGTATATGTGTACTCTGATTATTCAGGATACTAATTTATATGAAACGCTGAATACATAGTAGGAGCTATTGAATCTTTTTTATGTTATTTTTCTGTAATTAATATATGTTTCCCTTAAAAGGTGCAAGGCCCCTCCTTTTTTTTAAATTCAATTGAGTAAAAATTTGTAATTTGATGGAAAAATTTCATTTAAATGAGTAAGGAAATAGAATATTATTATTAAACAAAAGGAAATGTTAGTGATTTGGATAGCCTATTCTACTTGAAGAACATGAATTGAAATTGGGAAGTGCCACTACAGAAAGATAATCTAAGTTGTATGTTCCTTGCATACGAAAAAAATTGTTTCACCTAGAACTGCCAAATTTTGAATTACGTTTTCCTCTACCTGAACGTGTGCAACTCAAAGCCTAGATTTTGAATTTTGGTTTATTTTTAATTTTGTGCAAATTTGAGGAACTGTCTATTTAACCGTATGTTGCTTAGTAACCCAACTTGGCTAGCTTCTCAAGCCGTTAAATTTAATTTCAAATGGCTGAAAATAGGTTTACTTCTAACTTTTAACTTATTTACTTCTAACCTTTTCAATCATACATGGTATACCACATAAGGCAATTATGATCTCCTGTGATGCTTTATTTAAAATCCTAGTATTTACAGGGGAAAAAAATTTGGGGGGGGGATACAAAAAGATTGCTTCAAAAGAAATATTTATGTTATATCATTAGCTGTATTCCAGTCATTCTTTTATTTTAAATTTTTAAACAGGAAATATACAAAGAATCATTGAATAAGATTTACTTGTTCTCTCAACAAGAACACTGCACAGCCAGCTTTTACACACCCGAACACGATGACAAGAAGAAATATCTGTGTTCACTTTTCCTGTTAGGGAAATAAAGTGGTGGCACTACATATTCTTCCATTTTCTAGATGTAGCTGTAATTAACAACTACATACTACATAAAATGCTAACTGGAGATAAAATAAAAATAGCCAAAGAATTCCATCCAAATTCGCTGTGTTCCCTTTGTGCCATGAAGCAGTCAGAAACAATTACATTGAAGAGAAAAGCCTTAAAGATATTCCCAGTTTTAAAGTAAGGGTTTCTGCTGATAAATGATACGACAGTGTTGAATACATTCCAGTGGAGGGTTGGCGCAGACGATGCGTGTACTATGTAGCAAGAAAGCGAAGCTGGACGGAAAAGAAGATTCATGTACAAAGCCTGCAATATATGTCTGTGTTTTTGCTAAAAGCGTGCGATGTGTTTCGAAAAATTTCGTAAACTAAAAAATAGGGATTGTAAATATTTTTATACGTATTTTTTTACACTTACATATGTGTACATATATATATGGGAACTGTAAATATTTCTCATTATTGCATAAAAAATCATGTCACTAAGGTCTTTTTTGGGAGGAGGGGGTGTAGAGTAGCAGGTCTCTCCATGGCATACTGTGGATCATGCTAAATCTGTTGCACAAGTATAATAGTATTTTTGCATTCATAATACAAAAGCTTCTACTCATTTACATGCTTCACTGCGATGTTTGCTTAGACGCACTTTTAAGAGCTCTGGCTGAGTAGACACCCCCCAGAATCAAAATAGTGAGTGCAATCTTTACAAAATTATACATGAATTCTCTTTTTGGCCTAAGGAGACAGACAGCCTACAACTTTTCTTTTTGAAATTCCAGCTTTAAATTGTAGTGTACAGTAAAGAATTAAAACTCAGCAATTTTAACACTTCGGATTGCCACTCTACAAGATACTTATTTTCAAATTTAACCAGAAAACTCAGCAATTTAAAAAAGTGTGTTGCCATTTTGCAATATATTTGTCTTTCTGTAACCATTCTTTTATAAACGCAAATGCTCGTTAGCTGTAAAAGAATCAACAGAGCACAGGAACAGTTACAAAATTTGGTGGCACATAGAGCCACCAAATTTTGAACATGCATAGTGGTTCCACCTGAACATGTATACCTTGAAGCCCAAGTTTTGAATTTAATTTTATTTCTTTCATAGTTTAGAATGAGAGAATATAAGAAACTTGAGTTTAGAAACTGAGTAATACAAAATCTTTGTGTTGCCACTCTGCGAAGCATTTTAAAATTTAATCAGAAAAGTTAGCATTATGAAATCTGGAGGTCCAAAAGAAATGTTTTGTCCTGCCTGAGTGATAATATATTTTTCTTCCACATGGCTGTGTTATATTGTTCAGCAAAGTAAGTACAAGATAGTGTTAAATTTAGAAGTGGTTTCGGTGTTCTTCTCTTATTTGGATGGGATTAAAAAATGTAGGTATGTATGCACATGTTTGTATGTAAGTGTGTGTCTGCACACACACAGACATATGTACATGAACACATTCATACATTTCTGAATTCAATCCTGATAACAGAAGATTATTGTAACTTCTTAAATTTTAAAAATATTTTTGCATTCAAAAAATTTTGGTACTTGTGTGTTGTCAGCAAATATATGTCAAAGTACCAAATGTGGTAGGCTATTTATATCGTGCCGTAAATAGCAAAGCAGGAAAAATTAATATCAGTCCAGGAATTCCCTCCCCCTGGATTGTTAGCTGTTTGATATGAACAGTTTCAAAAAACCACAAAGTCAGTATTATTGATCTGGGGGGGGGGAATATATTTCAGGGTGGTGAAAATTGGGGATTTTTTTGGGGGCTGCCTTTTATGCTTACATGCAATGTCCTCCCAAGTAAAATAGCGTCCAAAACATAATGCAATAAAGCATAATTAAAATATACATAGGTTATTCAGAAAGTAAGGAACGTTTTAGAATTAAAAAGAAACTAAGTACAAGAAAAAAAATATTATGTACATCAGAAAGAGCGACTAAAATTCTACTTTTCTACGTAGTCATTAAACAAATTGAGGCACTTAACATAGTGGTGAACAAACTTTGAAATTCCTTCATGATAGAATTCTGCTGCCTGTGATCTCAGCCACTCAGTGACGTGCACCTGCAGCTCCTTGTCATTGTCAAAGTGCTGTGTTGCTAGCCAGTTCTTCATTCTTGGAAACAAGTGAAAATCACTAGGTGCAAGATCGGAACTATAGAGCGGATGAGGGAAAACCTCCCATTTGAATGAATTAAGGAGTTTTTTAGTGCGATTTGCTGTGTGAGGTCGGGCATTGTCGTGCAAAAACAAAATTTTGGATGTCAACTTTCCTCTGCGCTTGTTTTGAACTGCTCTCCTAAGGTTGTGCAAGTTTGACAGTACCGCTCAGAGTTTATTGTGGCACCGCATTCGAGAAAATCAATCAGAAGCACACCTTGCCTATCCCAAAACACAGTTACCATAATCTTCTTTGGTGATAAGGTTTGCAAACATTTTCTTGGTCTTTTGGGGGAACTTGTGTGCCCCCACTGCATGGACTGTAATTTTGTCTCGCAATTTACGTGTCTCACCCATGCCTCACCAGTTACAATTAGATCCAGTAATAAATCACCATGTCTGTCGTAGGCCTCCAGAAATGTCAAAGCTGCCCCCATTCACTAAGATTTGTGGTGGTCTGTAAGCAATTTTGGCACCCATCTTGCACAAAATTTGTGGTAGCCTATTTTGTGTGATTTTCAATTTCAACCTATTTGTGTGAGAATTTCAAAAAATAAAGTCCGTGAAACGTGGTAAACTAAGCAAAAGCTTCGTTATTGTGAAACGAAGGTTTTCATGAATCTTTTCATCAACTTTAGCGACAAGATCGTCAGTCACAATACTAGGGGTCCACTCTTCTCTTCATTGTGAACGTTAGTTCGGCCATTTTTAAACTGAATGCACAATATCTGGATTGAACTTTCATTCATTTCATTGTTTCCATACACTTCACACACTAGCTGATAAATTTCCTTAGGTTTTTTGCCAACTAAAACCATATCACAGACCGCACCTCACAACTGGCAGGATTTTCAATTGCAGCGCACATTTTAAATTTGAATATCGAAAAAATGGGCAGCATGGAAATGTTCCCGTTGTGATGGCTGGATGCCGACTGAGATGCCGAGCACACAGATACCAAAATATATGTGATCGGCGCGGGCCTAGCGACGTCAGACGGAAACGTTCCTTACTTTCTGAATAGCCCTTGTAGAAGGATTATAATTTCAATAAACTGCACCGTAAATCAAACAAGGAAATAACAAACAAAAAAAAGGGGGGGAATAAATGTTTTCTAATCTGCATAGTACAAAAAGGAAATATATACTTACCTTATTTAGAAATTTCTGTGCCTTCAGTGTGTTGCACACAGAATTCCTTAACAGCATCCAAAAACTGTTTAAAATTATCTGAACCGTATACTGTTGTTGCCACATAAATTCACAAAATATCCTTCATACTGCCGGAGGCATTTCTTTCGAAAAATCCCTTCTTATTTACACCCCATACCTTTCATAGTGTTGATATGAGCTCCAGTTTCCAAATCCTTAAATATCTCTTTGTAATTTACCAAGAGATGAATGAAGCCATTTAAATCTTCATTTACATACCAGTCAATCGATGTTTTCTGTCCCATTCATTCCAAAGTGTAGGGCCCACCAGCAGCTGAGTGGTAAAGTCGCTGAACACTGGTAGTTCGGTCCGAGGTTCGAATCCCGCGAACGGGTTGGCTGCATGGGTGTTTTCATGGTTTTCCTTATATGTAACATGTATACGAGCCAGTTTCTCTTAGAAAGACCTTCACGAAGGCATCCCTCCCCTTAGGCAGATAGCCCTAGTGTACTTTGCCATAACTAAATAAACCAAACCAAACCTAAACCATTCCAAAGTGTACAGAAACTTTAAGTTAACCGTACCACCAGCAGGCATTTTATGGTGTAAAGCACAAAATGAGCAATGTACTAATCAACATCCTATGCATAAATAAGCCTTGAGAAATATTTTCCCGACAGTAGAAATTACAGCAATCACATCATAATAGGGTTTCCATAACATTCAATGTAAAATACTGAGGTTACCATAAATTATACAACAACTTGGGAATAATCCTAGGAGTACATTAAAATATAGACTACCTTTGATCCTGATACAGGATGACATGTGCAAAATGGTGAGAAATGTACATCAATGTTACACAGACCATCTCATTTTCCTGTATTTTCGGACTCATGCCGCGACAAATGCATGAAAAGACGTAAATGTTTTTATAATGTTAAATTAAATCTGTAATTTTGTAAAGTAGTAACTAAACATTTAAATTCAAGTTAATATTTTTTTATTTTAGTTCTTCACACTTAAGTTATTTGGAATGTTTGTTTTGATATCCTTTAAATTTCAAATTTATTGTTCATTGCTTACATAACAGTGGCATTTTAGGTCTTTGTTCCATATCTTGATTGTCAATTTTATACAGGTCTTAGATTTTTCAGTCAGTGTAAGTCACATGCTAAACCCCTGAATACTGGTAGTTCATCCTGGATTTGAACCCAAAGTGAACAGGCTGATTGCATGGTTGGTTTTTGTGGTTTTCTCCCTATGTAATGTTAATATGAGTCGGTTCCTTTATAGAAAGTATTAAATGTTTAGCATTTGTAATAGAATTATATTTATCGATAATACAAACCACAATGCACCATTCTTCTGTGATCTAGTTTTAATGCTTTTGGCCCGCAAAAACTCTTTATCTGCTTATCTTTTGTGAATTTTCATTTGTGCTAAAGATATGATTTATGTGTGCAAGAATGTTGCATTATCATATAGATTATAGGTGTTGTACTTCATCTGTTATGCTTTGACCTTTATTGTCGTATATTTATGGTGTGAGTGGCTTCTAGATGCCATCTTATTCTGTCCCGAGACCTTATACCATCCTCTGTATTTTTGTTTGTTGAATGCAGTTTGATTACTCCGCAAAACCATACAACTTTTTGGCTTAAAACAGCATGATTGAGTAGTCTTGTGGCTATGGCAGGAATAATAATACTTTTTAGTAAGAAGAATAAAACCTTAGTGCCTATTATTTGAACCTTGTTGGCAGTATAAACTAGAAGCCAAAATCTTTTATTTTGTAGCTGTAAGATCAGATGTATGGCATTAATATCAGGATCATAATTTAAATTTGCCAATCTGTAAAATTATTGATTTTTTTAATTGCTGTTATAAATGTGTAGGCTCCTTTCTTAGTTTAGTAACGCTGTTAATTATAAAAAATTGAATAACGTGACTGTTAATAAACATGAAATCACATTAAGAAAAATATTATTAAATAAGCAATGTGCTATAGAGCACCTAGGCACATTTAATGTTATTTTAGTGCATTACTAATTTTAAATCGGCAATTTATGTTTTGAACCAATGTTTTGTGTTCTTTAAAGAAAAGAGGGAAGGTGTCTCATTTCTCATATTTCAAAAAGTTGCTTCCTTGTGACAGTAGTTTTTGCGGGAATTCATTTCTAAAGAAGATATATTTATTGACCAATAGCAATGAAAATCGGGAATGCCATTTGATGAAGTGTGTCTCCGTACACATTAAGATCGACAGTTAGTCTTTTACTGTCTCAGTCATGAAGAAATGAAAAAAGGCATGGCTATTATATTGGACATAGCCAAATTTTAAGCTGTAATATACTTTTTAGTTAAACCTGGTTCCAAAGAGTTAATATAGAAAGAAAAAATATTATTGAAATTGTTATAATGCTTTAATGAATTTATTGCAGATTTTTTAAACAGTAATGGATAATTTGGGATTTCGATTTCTTTTTTTAGCGAGGGAGGTTTCTTCAAAGCTCACTTATACTTCCCCAAAGAATATCCTCTTCGACCTCCTAGGATGAAATTCATTACAGAAATATGGCATCCAAATAGTAAGTAGTTCTTTGCATGCCGAGTCTGGAGACTTAGCAGTTATTTAAATGCTGATAATCTCTCAAAATTTCTTTTTATTCTAATTTTATTAAAATTAATTTTTAAATATTTAACTATTAATGGTATATACCTAAAATATGTGATTAAATGCCAGAAGAATTCGATTTTAATTTGCGAGTTCAAGATGTGTTGTTGACGGTGATCAGAAAAATGCCCACAGGAAAAAAGCTCACACAAAAATATGCCGACATAGAAAAAAGCTCGCATGGAAAAATGCTCACTTAGAAATGGAAAAGAGCTCACATAGATATCTGCTGACATGGAAATAAGCCCACTGATAAATAAAATACATAGAAATATCTTTACATTAATCAATCAATAATTAATCGATTTAAACATTGTACACCTAGTTGAATTTTTCAAAGAAAAATTATTTAAGCTACCAAAACATCTATATATATATATATATACATACATATATCAAAAACTGTATGACTCATGTGTAGATTTAGTTGCTATATAAGATTAACAAATGGGCCGTTTTGAACCAGGAGAAAGGGAGGAGGAAGGAAGGAAAATGAAACAGAATATACAGCGAAAAATTATTACAATTTTAATTGTTAAAAAAAATAAAATAATTGTAATTATAAGATTACACATTTGATAATATAAACATTTATAAAACGATTATGAGTACAAAATCAGAAAAACACGTTTTTGTGCTTATGGTTACATTATAAGGTATTTCTCCCGCCTTCATGGTGTAATAGTTAGCACACTCGACGCGAATTTGAGAAGTCCGTGGTTCGAGTCCCAGCGAAAGCATTGTTCATTTTTCACATCTTCTGTTTCGAAATAACCTAATAGTCTCTACAGTGGCGCCCGAACTAAAAGGAGGTGAATAATGATTCTTCATCACGAGGGTTTAGCGACTAGGTCCCCTAAAAACCCATTCGCCCTTTAAAAGGAGGAGTATATAATTTATTTCTCCCGCCTTCTTAGTGCTCCTTCATGGTATAATGGTCAGCACTCTCAAAGCGATTTCGAGAGGTCTGTGGTTCGATTTCCTTCAAAGACTTCAAAGGCTCATTTTTCATATCTCCTGCTTCCAAAATACCTAATGTCTCTACAGTGGCCGCCAAACTAAAAGGATGGTGGATGATGATTCTCCAGACCCAGGATTTGGCGATTGGATCCTTTAAAAATCCCAGTCGCCCTTTAAAAGGGGGGAGTATATAAGGTATTTCTCCCACCTTCCTAGCATGCCTTCGTAGTGTGGTGGTCTGCAAGCTGAGCTCGTATTCCAGAGGTCCGTGGTTCAATTCCCGGCAAAGGCGTTGCTCATTTTTCCCATCTCCTGCTTCCAAAATACCTAATGTCTCTACAAACTTAATATTAGCTAATATATGTAAATATCTAATTTTATCATCTGTTTCATCATAGTTTCTTACATTATTCGCGATTACCAAATGTAAGGTTTCATATTTTCTTTTTTTTTTTATTATTACTTCAGCACGTCCAGCATTTACAATAGCTAGTAATAAACGTTGACAGGCTAAATCTTTTTTCAGTCCGTCAAACAAAAACCTTATACTAGGATGGATACAATTAAATAATGAATTTAGTACCTTATGAAAGCTTTCGTAATAATTTGTTGTTTCGTAACAATTTGTTAGCTTTCGTAATAATTTGTTGTTCCAAGGCTGCTTCATAATGATTCCACACTTCAATTGGAAACTGTGGTCTTCTAGAACTTTTTTGGCTCCAAACTTAAATAACTATATTCAAACATCAATTTCTATACATACACATCAAAAGTACGCAAAAATAGAGTAAATAAAAAACAAAAATAAACTATTGGCAATTACAAGGGGAAAAAAGCTGTCGTACAGGGGGCAGTGGTATAAAATATTACATTACATGCAAAATTTTACTATGGTTTTCATTCTTTTTATATACCGCCCATTAAAAGGTTAATATGAGCATTTGTCCAATAACTTTTTAAAGAAAAATTCAAGTAGGTGTACGATGTTCAAATCGATTAATTATTGATTGCTAAATGTAAGGATATTTCTACGTATTTTATTTATCAGTGGGCTTATTTCCATTTCTCTGTGTGAGCATATTTCTAAGTGAGCATTTTTCAATGTGAGTGTTTTTCTATGTGGGTATATTTCTGTGTGAGCTTTTTTCCTGTTAACATTTATACCTGTGAGCATTATTCCTGTGGGCTTTTTTCCTTTGGGTTTTTTTCCTAGAACGGCTATTGACGTGATACGAGGCAAGTAATGTATTTGCTTCAGTCAAACACAATTTGCAATCTCAAGGGCTTTCCAGGGAAATGCTTTGGTAAAGCTTTATTCTTGAAATTGTCCATTCCAAAAATGGCTGAAGCTCTCAAATAGTTGCTCTTTCTATTGTTAAATGCCTACTGTCACTGTAAATTGTCATTTCTGGTTTGTATATTATTTCTAACAGTGATATTTAGTGAGCTGTTATAAAATACAACTTATCACTAGTTTGTATGTGTCTTTAGTAATTTTATTCATGTAGAATTAAAGAAAAAAAAAAAAAAAAAAAAAGGTTGCCAATTGCAGGTTGTGAAAAAACATTTAGGTGTAATTGAAAAAATTCGTTACTGATTATAATTTATAAAAAGAGAAAACTGCAGGAGGATTTTCTGTTAAAAAAACCTATGAAATATTATTTTTTATTCATTTGTAATGTCTAACTGCATTAATAAATGCTTTTTCAAAAATATTTATGTCTTTGACTACTAGTCCACATTATTAGTTTGAATTTGACTGTTCTTGTTTAATTATGTCACCGTGTGCTGTAATTGATTTTGTTAGCATCAGAACATGCCTTTATGTTCTAAGTTCTTTTTAAATAAGAGGCTTATTTAAACCTTTGTCTGATATTGTAGTTACTTTCAGACATAGCGATAATATGCTTCACGTCTGTCGTGGGGTTTGGACTATTTAACTTTTACCAGATCAATTAAAACCTCATAGGTACATTATGGAGAGGTTGACAAGATAAGAGATGAAGCACGCAGAAACTAGTGAGAGCATCGGTTTGCGCGTTGAGACAAATCTCTAATTGTTAGAAAAGATGCTTAAAAGAGAAGGAAATCGATATAAGCATTCAAATATGACCAACTATCATAAGTGTAAAATATTTAATGCTACTTGATAAATTGCTTAGTTTATTTTATTCTCAAACTTATTAACAATTGTGTTAATTAATTCGTGTTTAGTAATAATGCGTACTACATAGGGATCTATTTTATTTTTCGATGGTATTACAAAAGTAAAATTCAGGCATCGATAATATCTTCAATTGAATTTATTCAGTTCCCATTTGCTCATTGGTCCTTAATTTTTTTCATTAATGGTCCTTAAAAGTACTTAATTTCTGTGTGCAAAAATGTATACGAACCCTGTAGAGCCTAAATCTTTAAGACGGAATATCATGAGTCATTACTCAAGTTGTCATGTTTTGATAAACATGCGGTTTTGATAAACATGCGGTGATGAAAGTATAATAAATAATGATTCCTCAGGTTGGCATCAAATCGATGTATGTATGTGGAATGTTTCGGTTTGAGATGTGGGCCAAGCAGGTACGCAGCAGCAACGGAGCCAAATTATTGATCGTACAATTTTGTGCTTTATTCAGTGTTGAAGTGAGATTAAGAATCTGGTCTCTGAAGTGAGATTAAGATGTTTTATTATGGGTGGAGGGGGGAATCAAATGCGCATGTGTAAAGCCTACGAGAAAACGTTAGTTGTTTTGAGGTCCGGATTTTATATCATTCCAGATAATGGACATCCGGATTTCGGTCTTTGTACTGTAGTAGCTTGAGGACTGTTGAGGAATTGCTTAATGGCAGAAAGTTATGTCCAGAAAGCAGATGTTTTAAAAATAAATTTATATTAATCCTTTTTAGTTCTCTTTGTATACTTGAAGTATTAACTGTAAATAAGCAATTTTGTGTTTGACTACACCATTTAATAAAAAAAATTAATTTTTTATTCTTTGACTATAAACTTTCCATTTTGCATAGGTTTTTCATTTGTTTTTGGAACACTATTGCGTACATTAATAAATAGGTATCAGTTAAATTTTATAGTCTGCGAAGTCTTATTTTGGTTTATTTGGATATTACTTCCTAATATTCATAAGTCTACTGATGTGGAGACATAGGTTTTGATAAAACAATTGATAATTTTTAAAGGATTTCGGGACTGTAGTTTTAACAAGTGTCTTGTGAAAGGTGTAATTTAACTTAACATATGTGAATGATAAATTGATATATATTGCATCCAAAAAAGCTGAATGTGTAGGTATTGAGCAATTTTTTTTTTTTTTAAATAAATGTTTAACTTATTTTTTAAAAAATTATCAGAAATTCCCCACTTATTTAGCAATTTTTGAAATATGCATCCATTTTAAAATATTTTGATACTTGTGTATTAATGTAACCATTTTGTCAGTTTGGCAATATTTTATAGATGAAAAGGTAAAATTTACTTTTTATTATAAATGAGTAAACATATCAAAAGAAAACACTCTACAGCAATTTAAAATACAAATTTTAATGATAAAACAAGGCTTATGTGACACATTAAAAATAAAACATGTTTCAAGAAATCCTTTTGAAATTTTTTCAGAGTTCCCCCCCTTGTGCACGTTAATCTTTTTTTTTTTCCCCAAAAAGGAGGGGGTCAGAGAATTTCACAGTGCCAGCCCTGCACATCTGCTATCGACAAACATATCTCGCATTTTATCGATTTGTGGAAAATTACTGTACATCTGCAGAAATATTACTTTGGTTTCTTCCATTGCTGGCAAATTCTATGAGTGCATATTTTAAAATTATGTTTAAGCAAAAATATCCTGATTTGTCTTATCAAAATTGTTGTAATTTTGAATACCTTGTAAAGACTCCTGACGAAAATGTCAATGTACCTTGACTAAAGAATTGTTATGAGCATGGTTACCTAAAGAATGGTTATGCACATGATTGCCAAAGTTTGGCTAAAATGGTTCTGATAATACTTAAGTACTTTAATTTGTATAACTAAAGTTTTATTTCTGATCAGTTTTCAATATACTTTTTTATAGTTGATAAAACAGGAGATGTCTGCATATCTATCCTGCACGAACCAGGTGATGACAAATTTGGGTATGAAAAGGCATCAGAACGGTGGTTGCCAGTGCATACTGTGGAAACAATTCTAATTTCAGTGATATCTATGTTAGCTGATCCTAATGATGAGTCTCCTGCAAATGTAGATGCTGCTGTGAGTATATATACTTACTATAAATTTGTAAAAACTAACAGAATGTTATAATGTCTTAATTTAAAATTCTTTTCATTTTATTATGTGGATTTTAAAAACTTAATTTTCTAATTTTTTTAACTTTTATGTCAGTAAGTCTTTGGATTTTTTTCATCTTATGGAACCCATGAAATATAATCTCCCCCTCCATTAAAGTCATGCCTGCATTTTTTTAACCATGTCGGTGCATTTTAATTTAGTAGCTTATTTTTGGTACATTTTCATTAAATGCATATCATGTATTTTTGGTGTTATAGTTGGTGCATTTTGGCTTCTACCCCTTATTGGGATTTTCTTTTGGCTTGATACTAAACTGCTTCCCAGATAAAATTTTCCTTCCTTAGTTCTGTTGGTAATTTTTTTTTCCTCTGATTAATGTTGCTTTCTTAAATGACATAAAATATGTGAAACTAAAATAAGAAATAACAGTAATTAATAATTATTGCAACAAAAATTAATCTGAAAATCCTCTAGAGCAGTGGTCTCAAACTCAAACTGCATGCTGGCCAAATATGCAAAATCCAAAAGCAACTGATATTCCTTAGGTTTTTTTTTTTTTTCCTCTTAAATGAAATGAGAGTGAATTTATATATGTAATATTTTAGATGGAACAGTGAGAGAACTTATTAAGAACACATCAATTAATTAAGTAGTCATGAGTGGAATGGTAATGGCATTATAATGTATATATTAGCAATTAACTATAGCTGTCAGGAAGATTAATTATCTATTTTATTTCTGAACAGCAGCAATTCTTTTTAAACAAATTTTTTCTTGATTGATACAACAGCATCCCACAGTTTTACATATGCTGTTACATTTTAGAACAAGAGATGAAAACTACAGAATGGTAGCTAAGCGACAGCAGGTAAGAAAGTGATATGTATTACACAGGTGGAATATTCATAATTTGGAAATTCTTAGTTTAAAACTTCAGCAGCGAATGAACAAGGGTTTTCAGAGTGTAGAATAGTGCAGGGAAAGAGTGACATTAAATAAGGTGATTATGCTGTAAAAGGGGTTGTATTGAAATTAGAAATTTAAAGGGCTATTTTCAATTAAGTTAATGTGTGTTGTGTATATGTATGTAAAATATATGTGTAATTTTTTTATGCTATATATATAAACAAAAATATCCCAATATTATTTACATTCAATATGCTGCTGAAAAAAGAATCAGTTATAGATAAATTTTAAATTTTAATTTCTTTCATGTCTTTGTGGTTTTGGTTCTAAATTCCTTACTATTTTATTTATAATTGATTCATTTTTCAGCAGTATATTGTGTGGAATTGTTTTTAAAAAAAATTGTGATATTGTATTATCGAGCCAGCAGCTTTTAGTGCTTTATCTAATAAAAGAAAAACTTTTGAGTGTAGAACTAACCAACACAAAGATAAAACATTAAAGTTTTCTTTTTTAAACTTTGCTGTATTTTACTAAATTTCATTTCTTTCATGTCTTTGTGATTTGGGTTCTAAATTTTTTACTATTTTTTTCTATATACGTATATATATATATTACATCGTATGTACTCCTAATATAAATATACCTCTTTATAACCTGATGTTACATATAATGTGCATGTATAGTGTACTGTGTGTAAGTTTATAATGTGCTTAATTACATTTTATAATTTAATTTTACTTGAACAGGGTTTAGTTCAAAATTTAGTTTAATATTATTCAATTGTGTTTCCAACATTTGCATCAGCACTTTTTATATCTGAAATTTATCTTTTCTTTGGCTAAAACTATGAGACTCCTGCTTTTGGTTAAATTCTTTTTCCATTTTCTTTAGGTACCAAATCTCTTACTGATATTTATAAAAATTTAATAATCTATAATAATAATACAAAGCAAAAAAAAAAAAAAAAAAAAATCAAATTTATATTTTATCTGCAATCTTATTTTGGTACCTGCAGGAACTTTATTTTGGTTATTGCACTTTACAGTTGAAACATATTGATAGTACACATTGAATTTTCAAAGAGACATGTATTTTAAATACTTTTCTGTTATGTTGAATTAATTAATTAAATTTTAATTTATTTTAAAAATAAACAAATTTTACAAAAACTTTCCAAATTTAGAGAGAAAACTTTTGAAGTGTGACAAAACATGAGAACAAATAATGAAATTGCTCTTTCTTTAATTTATTAAATCTGTCTTCAACATATGTAGAGAAAATAACATATATAAAGGGAAACATAGTAATATGCCAAAAATTAAAAAAATAAATAAACTTTAGATGCTTTAAGTTTAATTTACTTCAATCCTGTGCTATAGCTGCAGAATTGAAGTAAATTAAACTTTTAAGGATTTAAGATTTAGGAAATGTCTAAATATTTTGATTCATGCTGCGTTTCTCATAATTCCAATTTAAAAGCTTAAATACAAGAGTACACAAAAAGTTTCTTTCCTTGGAGCTCTTGGTTTTTATTTAATTTTTTGGTCTGGAAAATTTTGATTTCATTTATCAAAACAAAAAGCTGTTTTAATTCATTTCCTCGACATAACTACCTCACCTCATTGTACTAAAATACTTTCTGTGTACTCACTTTTGGCTTCTTCAAACAAAGCAACAAACTTCATGATTCAGAGCTCGTCCCAGATAAAATTTACTGTTTTAGTTATTGTTCCTATACCATTATCCATATGCAAATTTCTCGCACTGTATTTACAAAAAATATACAGCTAAAATGTGCTCACAGGTCTCTTAAAATTGCTTTAAGACCTGCATGCCACCAGTTTGAGATCGTTGCCCTTGACAGTTTGATAGAACAGTCTTCCACTGATGTATGTAAAAGAAAATTTTGTTATTTTTGTTATGTACAGGATGGTCAATATATGATAGACTTATGGCCCTGGTTTGACATCCCATGACTTTGAACAAATTTTGTATGAAAAGAAAACTGATAGCTTATTTTATAACACAAAAAGTCTTTAATACCTGTTTTCCATTGTGGAAACTTGCATACTATCAGTGTCAATACAGGCCTTTAAATGGAAAGACACATTTTTTGTCACGATTTTGTATACATTTCATTAGTAATTTAGCACTAAATTCCTTAATAAGCTCATCCTTCAAGTCTTGTAGGCTGTTGATGCAGTGGCATAAATTTTATCTTTTTAAATACCCTCACAAGGAAAAGCCTCATACAGTAGGCTCTCACATCTACCCAGACAGTGTTGCAAGGACTTTTATAATCGTTTGTTATTAAAGTCCTTGCAACAACTTGTCGTTGCAAGGACTTTTATAATCGAATGCTTATTTTGCATTTGACATAGGCCGGTAAACACAATTATGTCTATTTACAGTTTAAGAGAGATGGAATTTGCCTTCATTGGTCTACATCACACTCTATCTTAACCAATATGGTTAGAATAACTGGAGCAAATCTTCCATGTAATGTCCGTTGCAATGAAAGTGAAGCTATTGAATGTCACAACTTAATAAGATCAGTGTCATACCCATTACTCAGCATCTCCTTGGTTTTGTTTACATTTGAGTTGGCATTATTTATACAACAGGTATTCATTATTGAAAGTTCTATAAGTCTTCAGTTCTAATTTTAATGCTTTAAACAGAATGATTTTCTGCTAAGTAGGGGCTCTCAAAGCTCTTTAAGTATCCTTCCCTAGACAAATAACTATTCAATGCTTTGCCATAATTAACAAATCAAAAGATATTTTAATAATGAATAATTAAAAAAACTTTGATATTGTTTTCATAAATATTTTAATTAAATGGCCTTTTTGCCATGTTTCTCCCCCATTTTATTTATTACTATAGATAAGCTTCTGTATTTAGAAATTCTGTGAATTCAATAGACATGCATCTGCATGTTTTACTGAAGCATATTAAAAATTAAATTGTGTTGTATCTGTTTTAAAATATAAATTTAAAAAAAAATCTTGAATCTAAATTTTATTTGCGTTTTGATGTCTTGAGCCAAAAAAAATTTGCAGTTTTTTTCTCTTAACTTTACAGAAAGAATGGCGAGAAAATTACACAGAATTCAAAAGGAAAGTCGCACGTTGTGTTAGGAAAAGTCAAGAAGATGCTTAGGAAATAACTTTTTTAGCAACAAAAAATTTGGTAAGTTAAAAGGAATGAAATTAATGTATTTTACAGTTTCTGATAGTCTGTATTACAGTACATTTTTCAGACACATTTTGTGAATTCTACAAAAAAGTTTTATACTTATCATTTTCTTAAAATTCTTACTTTATTAGTTGAGCAGGTTTATATATAGATTAGGTTTATGTATATATATGTATACAACACATTTTTAGCACTGTAAGTTTGTAACTTATAAATTGTTACACTAAGTGCTGCTTGTTTTCAGCAGCAGTTTATTATGTAAATTTTAACCGTAAACCAAATACTTAAGTTTATTTATTATAACAGCATTTATGTTTTTAGTCCAAAGGTGCAATTTGCCCAGAAGGACTATTAATTTTGTGTTGGCTCACTTCTCAAATATCCCAGTGCCACCAAATATTAGAGCCCTATATTGTATTTAATGAAATTAAATAATAAAGAATAGAGCCATCAAATCTTGAATGTTTCCACCTGAATATGGGCATCTGGAAGACCAAATTCGGAATTTGCTTTATTATATATTTCATATTTTGTAAAACTTTTAACGGATTTCTAATTAACAAACTCTACGATTTCAAAGTGAGCAATGGCAACACTGTACTCCTTTGTGTGAAACTGAGTTTCAAAAATTCTAAAGCTATGCTAATTTTAAAATTATTTTGCAATATTGCTGTTGAACTGAATTTTATGGTTTAAGTGCGAGAACATGATATTTAGTAAATAAAGGTAATGCACAAAACTTTAAAAAAAAAATTTTTTATTTATTTTTTTAAAAGCGCAACAGGCATGCTTGTCCTAAATAAATGTTTAAATCTCTAAATGGTAGTCTTGAAATGGCAGTTTGCTTTTTAAAGCACTAAAAATGGCATATCACTTTTCAGATCGCTGCCGCCAAACATTATTGGCATGTATTATATTTAAAGAAATTAAATAATAAAGAATTTGCATGAATGTATGTATGTTTCTCTCATTGCGGGAGAAAAAAACACGGTACCTAGAGCTATCAAATTTTGAATGGCGTAGCTCTCCACCCAAACGTGCAACCAGGAGCTTGCATTTTGAATTTCAAGTTTGCTCTATTATCTATTTCATCTCTTAAGATATGCCATTTTAAAATATTTTCTGATTTTACTATTGAATCGAATTTTATGTGTTGTAAGTGCCAAGAATGTGATATATAATAAAGTAAACATGCAAAACAATAATAATAAAAACACTAAGTTTTGCTAAGCCATGTTAGTAAGAAAACAGAACATTGATGTGATGAAATGAGAAAAAAAGATGAGAGAAAAAGAAAAATATATGCTAACACTTAGCGATCAGGAATTCTAAATGTATAATGCTTTTGGTAATTTTGCTGTTGAATTATATATGGCATAAATGCGAAGAAAATTATTATAGTTAGTTCATTACTCAAGTTACACTATATACTTTGATAGTAACTATGTACTTTGATCCAGTTGAAATCTGCCACATATCAAATTATGTACCTTATAAGTGACAGATTTTAAAATGCTTCAATATGAGCTTCAAAAATTTTTTTGTGTGTGTTTCACATATTTCATTCAGTATTCAATTTTTTGCTGTATTTTCCTTGGCATTAGTGACATAACTTCCATAAATCTTGCTGTCAAGAAATTCATTTTTGCCTCCAAACTTCTTTGCATAAACTTGATCTTTTATCCCCAGTGCAGAAATAGACTGGTTTAGCTTAATTGCCATCCTGACTGTATAGCAGTGAGCAATACTGACTGCCAGTAGTTGAGCCCAGGTTTGAATCAGGGGTGACTTACATGTTTTTAAATGTATAGTCTCTGCATGGCATGAGGACAGTTAGATTACTGACAAACTTAAAGTCCTCTCGAGAGGTTTGGTTGGTAGATCCTCGGATCTGTCCTCAGGCTGTTCTTCAAAATTGGAATGGAGCTATATAATAAGCGTGGTGGCAGTGCCGGATCTTTGATTTTTCTGATGAGGGGCAAAAGCTAAAATTGCCGCCCTCACTATGTTATTGCACACTGGTTAAATTACGTTAGGTTAGATTATATGAATATGGCAAAGACAGGAGGTCTATCTGCTTAGAGGAGAGTTGCTTTCGTGGAGGAACTTTTTAAAGGAAACTGGCTCGTATTCACGTTACACATGAGGAAAGCCACGAAAACAAACCATGCAGCCGCACCGTTTGCCTGGGTTTGAGTCCAAGCAAGGTGAACTACCAGTATTCAGCGGTCTTAATAACTCGATCACTGCTGAGGACATTTCTCTGATTATTTACTATGTATTTCACCATTAGGCACTGCATGGAAAAGGAGGAATGCCTCGTGAAAAAAAAAAAATTGTAAGGGAAACTAGCACTTAGTGTATGTTACACACGGGGAAAATCAGGGAAATGCTCACATAGCCAGCACATTCACATATACTTGACCTTCGGACTGAACTACTAGTGCTCAGCGGCTTTTATTGCTCAGCCACTAAGGGGCCATTACATACAAAATATGGGCTATTGCGGAAATGAAAAATTCTGAAAAGATTATACAGAAAATGGGCTATCACTCAGAGTATCCGTGCTTCCTGTCTTGTTTTTCTTACTTCCTATTTCATAAGTAATTTTAAGTTCTTACCTGCCTTAACGCTATTAAAATATCACGGAATTAGTAACGAAAATTAAATTTTACTCTGTAAGCCTTTTGTTCTGCAAATAAGTGCATGGAATCGTCATAATTTGATCTGCGGTTTGATTTTCAGTTGCCAGAATCACGAGACTAGATAAGCGCTCTTGGCTCACCGATGATCGTAGATATTTTTTAATATGTTTTAATTTGCTGAAGCTTCGATTTGAACAGGTTGAAGTGTTCGTGATTCGTCCTCAAACAGTTCATCACATTGCTTTTTGTGCTGTGGAATTTTTTTCTTCGTTAGAATAGACTCGACTGCAATTTTTTTCAGCTACTGTTTTAGACACTTGTATCCAATATTCCATAGGATTTTTCTCTCATTTTTTTATAATTCCTCAGTTTTAGTCAGTTCTTTCGTTTACGCAGAACGTGCAAGAGGAATTCTTTTTGAATTTCTATATTTACTCGATTGAATTCTGGAAAAATATTAGCACAAATTTTCAGGTTGATAGTAAATTCAAAATTTTTCACACCATGTACCAGATGTCCTACCTCGGGCTTTGATTCCACATCAAGAGAAATACTTTTAATTTCTTTTAAATATTTTAATATTCCGGTAAATTCATTAGAAGGATTTTCACAGCCACATATTTTGCCGACCATCTTGTCTGGCTGCTTTCTTTTAAGGTGTATTTTGTACATTTTTTCATAATATACCATCAAGTAGTGCATCCGACAAAAAAGCGAAGTATTTACTGAGTAATTCCAAACAGATTAACTGCTTCCGGGCACGAAGAAGCAGAATGCACACCGACAAGATACGAGGAGTGATCCAAACATGGCACAAATTCCTCCAGCTTATTCATTTATTAATCCTGTCTTGTACTGTTTTAGAAATGCCAGCCATATTAGACCCATTGTTGTAAGAATGGTGCCGACATTGTCCAATATCTAAACCATCAAGTGTCAATTAAGACGCTAATTTTCTACAATGCATTGAAAAATACATTCTATCTTTCCATCAACTTGAAATCAATTAAATTTTCCTTTATCTCACACACATCACCACACGTTTTTACGCATTGAATCACCTGGTTCATTTTTTTTCTGTATGAGACACATATGGAGTGCAATCGAGCATAATTGTGTAGTATTTGGCTTCTTTAATATCCTTTAAAATGCTACTTCAGACTGTTTTGCCTTTAAGTTAATAACTTCATTTTTAATTATGTTTGATAAATATGATTCCCTTGCCTTTATTTGTTGCTTTGACTGGTACTTAAGAGTAGAATTATGTTTGTCAAGCGGAGAGATTAAATTCAGAAAATTTCCTTTGCTAGGCCGAAGACACTTTGGGAACAGGCTACTTGGGATATCATCAGACCCAAGAAAAGAACGACAGTTTGTTGAAAGATACAGTACCACATCCATGACTATATAGAATTTCTCTCCATTTTTCTTTCTCTGTGTGAATGAGTCGCTCAGTATCGTAATCGAAGTCTTGGCATGATTTCATTTGTTATACTCGAATTTTCCATCTGATGATGCACCTCTGTGGATTCCAGACACTTTGTGCTCAGTTAATTTTCCTAAAACTTTTTTCTAATTAATGAATCCTGTAGTATGGTGTAGCGGCATCACCATGTTTCTGATAAATCTTGCAGGGTGTACAAAAAATTGCATTCTTGTTTTTAGAATATGTAAACCAAGATCTCCTAAGCTCTGTATTATTTACTAATGTTCTGTATTACTTGTCAAATGTCTGCCATCACATTCAATGGGATTGAAGTTTACATTTTCTGTATGTTTATTAGCTAATAATACTGATTGACTGTTTAAGAAAGATTGTTGATGATTTTTTTTTTCTATGACCAGCCAACTGGATGGGTCCAATGAATCAAAAGTTTTAGTTTTTCGTCTTTCTGCTGCCCACCCCCATCTAAATGAAGAGATCTTTATGATTATCATGATTTTATGTCCTCCAGCTATTCGTTTGATGTTGATGAAGAAGGTTGTTCTTTCCATATGCTGACTTGTAGATTGTTTGGGGATGATATAGGCAGTCATGTTTGGTCGTGCAAATTGCATGAAATATTAATACCCATCTCAGATTAATTGGAATTGCGGCAGGGTCTGATGGTTTTCTTCTTCTGTAAAGTTATTGTTTCATCTTAGCTGAAATTTTTTTTCTCTGTTTGGCTTTATCTTTGGCTTGTTTTCTATATTCCGCTTTTCTCCTCCTCAGCATGCAGATGGTTTCTTTTAATCTAAACGAAATTCACTATGAATTGCCTTAATAAGAATAACTAATAATTAATTGACTTAATTACACTAAACAGTCCTAAATAAAAATGGTTGCGTCTCGCTAAATATAGTGCGGGCTATTAAAAGCAAGCATATTAAAAAAAAAAGGAAAAAAACACAGAGGAGACTTGAAAACTAAAAAATAACCATAAAAATAATAAATGTAGCTCTAAATTCCAAAATACGCTCCACTGTTCCGAGTCAAACCAAAGGTGAACCTATGTTGCCGACTGGTTGTAATGAAAAATGCCTTGCTTCATCTTGAAGACATTAGGATTGTGTCTTGTATATACTCGGCGAATATTAATTTGAATTATTTCATACATCGGGGATAGCTCAAGGTTAATTTTTTTTGGATTAGATTTTAGAAAATAGTTACAATGCTTCTCCATTTCCCAGCAGACATTGCTATGGAAACCAGGCGACTTCTTCAACAAGCTATCGTCCTATTTCTCATTTGAATACACCCCGGCCAGACAGGAAACGATAGAGGGACTTCATAGACGTTACTGATAGGGTCAGTCTGATTCTATTAGTGATGGAGTCTCTCTATTTGCGTCTTTCTGATCTTATTTTTATACTTGTAATCGGCTATACTTAACTTTATTTTAACTCATGTTCCTTTAAAAAGGTTCTTAGTATTTAATTATAAATCTTCTTAAAAGGGGTTTTTAAACTCGGCCTTAAAACTATTAACATTATACTAAAATTAGAGGGCTGTTTTATCGAATAACATACCAAATACGATCCAGCATTATATTTTAATTTGCCGCCTGCGAGTGTTGCCACCCAGAGCAAGAACCCCGGCTCCCCCCACACACACACACACACACTAGATCCGGGACTGTGTGGTGGGACTCTACTTGCGAAATCATTGGTGAAGTTTTGGTGTCCTGTCCAGCTTGACTTCCTGACATAACATTCCCTGATTTCTTTGTGTGAAATTTGTAAAAAGAAGTATATGTTATTAAATTAAATGACATTGAATTTTACCAAAAAGTTACAAAAGAACTAAATTGTTAGAATAAATCTCAAAATCCTGAGAAATACATGGCAAGAGAATAAATACTTACTGAATTATGCATGCTATAAAAGTGGTGTGGTGTATTTAATTATGGCAAAGCACACTAGGGCTATCTGCCTAAGGGGTAGGGATGCCTTCGTGGAGGACTTTCTAAGGGAAACTGGCTCGTATACAGGTCACACATGGGGAAAACCACAAAAACGCCCATGCAGCCAGCCTGTTCGCGGGATTCGAACCTCGGACCGAACTACCAATGTTCAGCGACTTTACTGCTCGACTGCTGGTGGGCCATGCTATAAAAGTAACAGTGAAGCATAAAGAAGAATGAAGTGATGCATACATCATGCTTTATATGTTCATCAAAATACTATTTGACTTGCTCTATAATTTGACATAGAATATAACTGGATATGATTTCATTTCAGTGTTGTAGAAAAGTCATGCTGAAGGATGAATACATAATAATGAACTACAAGAATTAGAATCACATGAGTAAAGTTTACAGAACTGTAATTATGGAAATTAATTAAAATCTTCTTCAGTTGCAGGTGTGAAAGTGACGACAAGAGAAATGTCCGTATTAAATTAAACAGGCAGATCTCTAAACATTCTTAAATTATGGTTAGTGCGTAAGCACGTTTCTGTATCAGCATTTGCACTTCTGCATCTGAAGATGATTTTATTTAACCTTTGTATTTTATATAGTCTTGTACATTTTCTCATGCTATGTCAAATCTTGTTGCTTATTATTATGAGCATCTGTTGATCATTATTTGTTATTCCAATGAGCTCAATAATTTATGACACCATGTACTATTGTGAAATACCTTATATTACATCTTATGAAATTAACATCACTTTGGAATACTTTTCAGGGTCTGAAAAGTCGAACTCGAAAGGCTGCAAACAACTGCTCATATTTGTCCTGCCGCAAATTGACCTGGAACTGACCAGAGAAACTGTGATTTTTATTCACGCTTCAAGTATTTAAACTTTGGAGCACCTTTTCCGTTTAATTTTCCCCTTCATTCAAAGTGGGAGTGTTTTTCAGATTGTCTTTCACTCCTTGGAACACTCCTCCAGCCTCAATTTACTTTGCACCTTTGATCACTATGGTCTCCCTCGGTGCTTTTTTAAATTATTGGCCAGTTCTCTGGATTGGAATACATGAAAGTGTCACATTGAACATACCCAAAGACTACAGTTTTGTGCACTAGTGGCTTCCAAAGTTTGGAGGTAGGAATGTGCAAGAAAACTATCCTGGATGGGAAGCATCCGGGGGACCTCATCTTGCATGCAGATGTCGACTTTTTCCATGCTTGTACAGTTATCAGATAGGTGACAACAGAAATTTATATGCAAATAGTACCAATTGACATTAGTTATTTTTTATAGTAATTAATGCGCATTGTCTTCTACAATTATTGCACTCTGGAAGAAGTCCGCTGTGTGCGCGTTTTGAAAATTATGCAACATCTGTTTTGTTCAGACACTAAAAAATAAGTTCTAACTTTGTGGTGCAAAGACAATCCATACCTCATATTAGCAGCCAAAGAAGTTTCTTCAGTTTTTCAGTTGTGTGATAATTTTTTGAATGTCTTTCCTCTAATAGGTTTCTTTCATTTTGTAAATGTTTTTCAAGTAAATATATGCAATTGGTACAGCACTTGTATTGTGTCTTTTAATCTTATTGAACAGTTTATTTATATGAAAAGAAAATGAAATTAAAGTGTTAAAAATGTCATGAAAAGAAAATGAAATTAAAGTGTTAAAAATGTATATTTTACATAATTTTTCAGGCATTTAGAATGATCCTTATTTAGTTATTTAACAAGGATTTAGCAAGATGAATATTAATTAAATAGCTGCTATTATTTTTAATATTTTTTATACATAATCTGTGGAATTGATTTTCATATGTTTAGTACATGAATACTATATGAAAATGTGCAGCATTAAAAAATGATTATTATTTATGTATGTTCACATTTAAAATAAGTTGAATGTAACTGGATCTAAGAATAATTAATGAATGCAGTGATTAAAATTAAGGGCTTTTAAATGTGCTGAGTTAAAATTAAGGCATTTAAAATGTATTTTATGACTTATTTTAAACATCTTGCTTTATGAAATTTAACTTTTTTATTTATCTAATATTAAACTTAGATTGAATAAATGATCACATATTTTTTTTAAAATTGTCTTTTAATTTATCATATGTCATAACATTTCAGAAATATTGTAACTGGTGGCAAAAATTAGTTCTGTTGCAATCATTAAGGTTTTATAATAAATTGCTTGTTGTACATTAATACTATTTAGCAAAAAAATTTTTTCAGAAGGGGAGGGTAATTAGAGAATAAAAAAACTCTGAAATTATGTTTGATTTAAATCGGAGAGAATTTAATTATATGCACATTGGACATTAGTACTATTATAAACAAAGAATTTTTGTCCAGAAGGGAAGGGTAGTTAAGGAATAAAAAACTGTGAAATTACATATAATTGGAGAGAATTTAATTATGTGTGATCAATAAGATTTAAAAATTTTATCTTGAGCTGTAATTAAGAATTTTGAGAGTGGGGACCCTTGAAGTTTTACGTCAGATTCATTTCTTTTATTTGGAGATCACACTTCTGACATTCAACAGTGATTTTATGAAAACTGAGACGTTTAATAGTTATTTGCATTTTGCTACATTTTGCAGCAGTGGAATCTTTTTGCTATCTGGGCATTTGGAAATTTTTGTAATGTTCATGGCAGTGGCTGTACTTCTACACATACAAAGATCTGTTCAAGTAAATGTATGCTGTCTTTGCTTGCCACACAGTATGTTTTGTTCAGGCAATATTGAAAAATACATCCAAAACCAATATATATATATATATATAGAGAGAGAGAGAGAGAGAGAGATGGTAATTATACACATATAAATAGTTACAATGAATAAAATTCATAGTATTTCCAGAACAGCCAGAATTTAATACTTTGTTGTAGATAAAGGGGAAAAAAGGGAATATCATTGAAGTAAAGGAATAAGAATTATTATATATATATGTATAAAGTAATAATAATTACAACTAAACAGGCAAAAGAAATTGAGCAAATAATCTGATATTGAAAGTAAAAATTATAAAAATCGGTATGGTAATTCCGTTGAACAAAATGGCAAAACAAGTTTTTAATAAAGAACAAATGAAGTGGAAATAAAAATACTCATGAAAAAAAGCTGTATTACTACTCTTTGACATTTACAGACAATGAGTGACACCACACCTTTTCATGCAAAATCTTTTTTCGTTTCTATACACTTCCAAGGCACTAAATAAATAAATAAACAAATGTTTTTCAGAACATTCAAAAGTTTAAGGTGCCTCCTATACCCCCCCCCAAAAAAGGTTCTGTCTGTCACTTTTCATAAAAGTGCTAAATGCAATATGTAAAACATTTTAAAAGATGTACAAAATAATAATAATAAATTATGTTAATAAATATAACAGATTAATAATTACAGATATAACATGTAAAAACTTAAATCATTTATAAATTTTCATGTTGCTCTTGTTTATCCGTTTTCAAAGGCAGATCTAAAACATAGATCTGCCTGATATGCCTGATGAAATTTCCCTTGTTCATCTTCAGCTAATGCTCACAGTGTTCTAGTTGCTAAAAATGGAGCACATGATGTTCCATAAGTACTGTTTTCAATCTATATGTTTCCATGGGAGCAAACAGACTTGTCTTGCACAATATCCTTTGTAAATCTCTTATCAGGTCCATCCACTAGTATCTGACGATACATTTTTCTTGATGTCTGCACTAAATGCATACCTGTGAGTGCAAAATCTGACCACGATAGAAAATAACATGTACATTTCCTCCATTTAACAATATCGAATTGAGCGAAACCCCATTACTTGATTTAGAAGACGATGCAGAGGGGAGTTGATGTACCCTCAGAACTAAAAATGGGAATATAATATTCTATATTAGATTACTCATTGTCTCTTATTCTTTCCATATGATCAAGGAGCAGATATTCATCCATAAGTGCCTTATATAACTTTGCCATGGTTTTATTTTTATCAAATTTTTTGCAAAGTAAGTTTAATCACCTTTCTCCTGCTATTTCCTTCGATGCTCTCTACGTCGACAGTTAATCTTCAGTTATTGGTAACCTTACAATACATTGTCCATTTTCAGCTCCTCATAGTATTGCTTTTCAAAAGTTGTAAGCGTGATCACCAGGAAAGGATTCTAACTCGAAGAATTGTTTGACAGACTTATCTAAATTATCATCTTGTGAAGTTAACCCAGAAAAAAGATAAGGATTTGAATTTTTGATCGAACCTTTCACTAAATATCCAAACATACTATTTTGTAACAACAGTAAACCATCAAGGACCTAAATCTTTCTGCTTTTCACTATTAAAAAAGTAATTTACACCCCAGTAATTTATGAATTTTGTTAGGTATTATGATCTGCTAGTTTAGTTTCCTTTGGGAAATCTATTTTAGAAATATCAATTTAATTTGTAGTTGTAAGCCCCATAATGCGAGGTAAAATACAAAAGCTAAGGTCCTACACCAATCACCATCTTCATTTGAGATTTTTGTGGCTGTTTTGTTTTTCACAAAATATTTGCCTCTATTTATTCCCCTTATGGTTGTATTTATTTTTTTGCTTATTCAGTTCCAGACCATCAGTGGCTTCAGTAATTAATATTTTGCAGCTGCTTCCAGAATCCAATATGCCTTTTAATTTTATTTTTTCCAAAATGTGGTTTCAATGAATAATGATCATCAACACTGCAGTAGTAGTTGTAGAGGTGAGTCATGCCAACCTTTAGTTCCTTTTTTTTCCAAAATGTGGTTTCAATGAATAGTGATCATCAACACTGCAGTAGTAGTTGTAGAGGTGAGTCATGCCAACCTTTAGTTCATTAACATTCTGTAATTTTACTTCTAATTCAACTGAACTTCCTTCGGATTCCTTAAAGTTATTTACGAACTTCTCCAGTTTTGTAATTTTGCTTTTTATCACGCTTCTTTGGCAATTTAGTTCTGTTAATTTATTCATTGTATTTTTGCCCCTTTGAATGGGCACTGATCTTCGTCCAAGACAGACCACTCTTTATGGATTGTATTCTGCTAGTGAATATAATTTTATTCTCTGCTAAGTAAATACAAAAATTCCTCTAGAGTGCTGTGGTGCATAGGTGTAACTAATGACATAACATATATAAATATGTGAATCCAAAACAAAAATAAATGGAGTCTCTACATTTGATGATATTGGGAAACTTTTTCAGCTGACATATTTCTAAAAATCTCCTATTTCTGACTTGCAAAACCGTGCCTGAGGCAAAGAGGTAAATGCATGCCCCTATAGATTTTTGGCCAATTTGGAAAAAGAAAGTAATGCACTATTTTGTTTTAAAACATTTAAAATTGTATAGTACTCTGTGATTAAATTTTTTGTTAGAAATAAAACAAAAAAAAATTAAACAATGTTTGGATCATGTGTTCAGTGATTCATCTCCTTCGTGCTGTGATATATATAGCATGGAAAAAACAGTTTCACGTATGTCAAGAATCTGTAAATGATTTTTTTTAAGGTCGGTCATTGGTAGCATTGACTTCAAAAAATACTGTACATGTATTGAATGAAGTATTGAAAGATATGAGGTTAAAACTCAGTGAGATAGCAGCAAGATTGGGTCTATCTAAAACTGTTCTGCTTATTCCGTGTGAACACTTCACATGTTCGAAGTCATGAAAATGATGTCTCGACTTCTTTGAGCAAATGAAAACTAGTCATGTATCATTACTGTTCAGAAGCAATGTGGTTTTGAGCAGTTTGAGTCTCCCTTACAGCCCAGATGTACTTTCAAGTGATTATTAGCTGTTAGCTAAACTAAAATATGACCATTGTGGAAAAATGATATGAAAAGAACAATCATGGAATGTTTTGAGGACAAACCTTTAGATTACTTTTTTAAGGGGTAAAGAACTGCTCGTTAAACAACGTAAAAACTGTATCGAAATGAAAGAATATCATATTGAAAAATAAAGTGCTAAAATTTTGTATTTCTTTTAACAGATCAGGTTGAAAACCCTTTTAGATCTACCTGCATATGTTTACATTTCAGTCTTTTCAGAGAATGAAACTGACTAATATACCTATTCAGTTAATCTGCCCATCAATATGCCCCACAGATATAACTGCAAGTGAAACCAAATTTACTGTTCTGCCCAAAATGAAATATGAATACAAGAAGACAGGACCTCAAACTATGCATTTTGTATAGTGACACATTTTACAAAAACATAAAGCAAAATGTGATACATTTTATTTTTAAAACATCCTTATTTAATCCCAATGTCCAGTAGGCTTTTATATGATAAGCCTATTGCAAAAAATGTAGGCATTTTCTAGCATGTTCTTTTCTTTTGCAGCAATGCCTTTTTACATATGAATTCTTTTTAGAAGGAAAAAGTAGATGGATAGGAAAAAAGATGGTAGCTTTTTCAAAATTAATTAAATCTGACCTCAGAGTTTTGAATCGTGGTTTTAATTTCTGTTGTACATTTTTTACATTATAATTACAATTTTGATGTTTTTGTAGGTGATCAGACATATATGAAAAAATTATATTGTTTTCTTGAAGATCTATTAGCATTAAATGACTATGGTATTTCCAATGAAGTTTTCCATAAATCTCCCTGTCAGAAAATGGTTTAAATTTTTTTCTAACATATGACTTTGAAGGATGCAGCACATGATTTCTACTTCTTGAAACATTTTGTTGAGCTCTTAATTGAGTCCTAATTATTTTTTTTATATATGTATAATCTATTTGACATTTGTTATGTCAGATTTAAAAATGTGTCTCCAAATTATCGTTTTTAGTAACAGCTACAAATGCATAACATATTATATAACATATATCATTCACATTGTAAAAAAGTAATTAAGCACCCAAGCTGAATGAAAATGATAAGTGTTTCATTTATTTGGTGTATTACTCATTTTAATGAGTATTAAAATGGAGCAGTTTTAATTTAAAACAAGGAAAGAAGGTACTTGCATTTTGCAGAGCAGTGTTTTTAAGAGAAATTGACAGTTTTTGTACAAATGTTAATACAGTGGTACCACTATGGTAAATACTAAACAAAAATCATAAGAATGCTAACTTAATGCTGCACTGAGGAGCCCTTTAAATAGCATGCTAGACAGCAAGCAAATGGCAGGTGAAGTAGAATGCCACTCTCTCATCCTTGATGGTTGGCATGAAAGATGCATAGTCAGCATCAATATATAATATTAAGAGTTGTGACAAGATTCTGTTTGCATGTTGAAATTGTCTCGTGTGAGCTTTAGTCAATCAAGAATCACTTCACAATTGACTTTCTGGCCATCCTTCATATATAAAATGCTTAAATTAAAAATCAGTATCACAGCCTTTTTTGGTAGGGCAACAGTAAAAAGAAAATTAAAATGGGGGTACATGTAAATCTTTAAGTCAATGCTAAGCACTTGCCATTTTTAATTCTTTAAAACTAAAAATCCAGTATTCGATAATCCGAGCCATTATGCTTATTCAAAATGCTTTCAAAATTTTCAGTGGTATCAAGATTATTAATAAAGTATCTGCTATTAAAAGTGATTTATACCATAGTATTTGTTTTCTTAAATGGCATTCACATAAAAATTCAGTAATATAATGAAAAGCAGAGGAATTTCTAAAATAAATTTACCTGCTTGAGAAATTACTTTTTACTGTACATTAATGTGTCACACAGTAACTATTTAATGTGGGAAAAAAAGTAAGTTCTGTATGTGTATCTTGTACATATCAACTTACTTCAAAGTGATAATGAATTCTGTGCCACAGCAATTCATTGCGAAATTTCTTATGTGGTGATTAAGGATGGCACTAACATGGTATAATAAATTTTCCTTCTGGCTACTGGAGTTTATGAATGTTTTTCCAATAAAAAATTATTCATTTAAGAATCTCCAAGGCTGATAGCTTTTGTATTCTTTCCTGTTAATTACTTTCTTCTCTATCTTTACAGTAACATAAAAGTGCTTGGAAATCATATATAGCAATCTAAGGTTAAGTATATCATGCCTCTGTTTGTAAAATTGGCTATGTAGTATGCTTAAAGTATGTCCCACTTTAGGAAAATACTAGGCTCATTGAGCATAATCAGGAATGGTCAAGTCCATTAGTAATTCAGCCATCTTGTCATCCAGAATATTGCTAAGTACACCCAGTGGTAAGCTATGAAAATTTCAACAAAGGGTTCACACTTTATTGTATAAAAACAAATTATCTCAGAAACTACATAAAATAGCAAATTTAATTATGTGTGACAATTAATTCCAGAAATTGTGCACACAATTTCCTTCTTTCAGCTGATTTTTAATAAGCTATAGTCTGCCTCCTTTTTGCATGCCTTTGTGGTGTAATGGTGGCACACTGAGCGTGTATTCGAGAGGTCCAAGTTCGAGTCCCAGCGAAGGCATTGCTCATTTTTCATGTCTTCTGCTTCAAAAAGCCTAATGACCCTACAGTGCTGCCCGAACTAAAAAGGTAGTGAATGATGATTCTTCACCACCAGGATTTGGCAGTTGGGGGCCCTAATCCCCAGTGGTTCCTTAAAAGGGGGAGTATATAAGGTATTTTCTCCCTCCTTTCTACGTTCCTTCGTGGTGTAACAGTAGCATATTTGAGAGGTCAAGGTTCAAGTCCTGCTAGGGCATTGCTCATTTTTCATGTCTCCTGATTCAAAAAAACCTAATGACTACAAGGATTTAGGATTAAATTCTTTTAAAGGTTTCCAATTTTCCGTTATATTGTACAGTCAAAGGTAATGATTTTATGGAGATGCTATTCATCAAGCTGAAAGCTCAGTCATCTTCAGTACTATTAATACATACAGTATTCATAATGACTAGGTTTCTTTATGAAGTTAGTAATTTCATGGTACAGTTTTCCTGTTAAAGCAATCTCAAAAAAAAAAAAAAAATTTTTTTTTAGTATGAAATTTTGTCCTTTAACTCCTCCTGGCCACAGGCATATTGTTTCTTCTATGCCTTATGTCTAGATAACAAGCAATAAAATTTGGTTTTAATTTTTAATCATTGAGCTCTTTACCATTTTTATTCTTAATTTTGTAAGTAATTTTTTGCAATAATCTGTATATAGACATTGTGAGGCAGCTCAGTAATTGTTCTTGTAGTAATTTGTGAAATTTATCATCGCTTTTAGTCATTATCTTTGAAATTTCTTTGATTTTATTGTAGAATTTATTAAGCATAGAAAAAGAACAAAGGGCTCGCATGAGTCCTAGTATTGTACTTGATATATCAAATAAGACACCTATAAGAGGGGTTAGACAACTGCAAATATTCATGCCTTCTTTTTTTTAGGATTCGCAACTCAAGCAGCTGGCTCCTGTGGTGTAAACTGGGCAGCAATTTAAAATTTTTTAAAATGTATAATTTCCTTTACCATCTCCTCCCAACTTATATGAAGCAATCAGCTTATAAATTATTCGGGATTAAATCAACTTGAACAAAATAGACAAGCAATCTACTGTGCTAAAGACCTCTTAAATCAATATTTCAGTGCAGTATACTTTAGAACATACAGTAATATGAGCTACTGAAACAATTGAGATATTTTAGGATCCCTTTGATTAAAAATCACATGTCAGTGCCGCAATTTATTTTTATTTATGTTGAACCAAAAAACACTTAAGCTTTTATAGATAAAGTTCTATTCAGACTGAAATTAATATAAAAATTACTAATACCTATTTTCCTCTAGAATGCTATTTTTAGTCTTTGTATAAATACAGGATATCTTTGTAGTCCTGATTCTATTTCAAAGTGCTGTATTAAATTATAAATAATTATAATGCAAATTTGTTACAAGATATAAAATAATTTTAATGTCAAATTTTGGATGAAATGTTCTTGAACAGCACACATCAAATCAATAATCACAATTCTTCCCATACCTTACTGTACCTTACTATCAGAGATTTATCTGCTGCTGTAATGGGTGTCTGTAGAATTGTGTTCTATAGAGTATTCATGCACACTCCTCTGGATTGTAGGAGTTTTAGTACTGAATATTTGAAAGAAATCATGCTGCAAATATGGAACAGCTTTAATCACGTTGAACTCAAGAAGGCAGAAACCTCTCTGATTACCAATTTCAGTTAAAAGGTGTGTTATCTGTCTAATTTCTGTACATCACTTACAGTTGCTCAATTATAAGCACCCTTGCTGATGTGCAAACATAATTCTGAAAAGTAAGTTTTGCTGCAGGCGTCTCAGTTTGTCAGGATTGATACCAGCAATTAAGCATATGATTTTTTTCTTGCAGTTATGTTAAATCACATGATAAAATGGACATAAAACATGTGATCATTGACGTAATTTCATAAAAAGAAAAGTTATGCAAGGTCTAATTAAAAAGACTAGACAGAATAACGAACTTTTTCTAGGGGCACTTTTCTTTACATTTAAATCACAAATCTAGTCATCTCTTTCAAAGTAATTTTCTTAGGAAATCGCTTATTGCCTGAAATTATTCTCGTTCTTCATAGCAGTGTTGGAGCTGATTTTAGAATAGTTGTTGAGGGACAACAGGAATGTCTTGCCTAATATAAATAGAAAGCACTGTGTGATAAGGTGCATTGTTATGGTGAAGCATCCAAGTCTGTTATATGTCTGGTCTAACACGAACCAATTTAACTTTTCTGCGTTTAATCTCCCAGTCAGTTATTGATTTGACAGCTCCCTCCAAGTCCCTGATTTTGTCCACATTTATATTGCTTTGTTTATTGAAAAGGCTTTAAAAGACCTGAAATCTTACACAGAGGACCCGACTGACATTTAGAGGCTCCGAGCACTTGAAGATTTTGGTGTCCCTACATGCATTTACTTCTTTATCTTTTCCCCCGTTTCTTCCTTTTTTATCTATGTGTAACTGCATCATTCCATGGTAAAACTGGCAAAAAAAATATTTTGTGGTCTCCATGTTTTTTGATGCCCCAAGCATATACGAGGCATGTTTTTAAAGTACTGTTTGAAAATTTAAAAAAAAAAAAAGTTCAATTTTCTTAACAGTTTATTTTTATATTTAAAATCCTCTTCCTCAGTCTATTTTTTCTGCGTAATTTCTGCCAATATTAAGGCACTTATCATACTGTACAAGCAGTTTTTGAATCCCTTCTTCACTGAAGTCTGGTGCCTGATTTGATACCCACTACAACACGATCGTTTTGACATCGTTGTTGTGGCGAAGACCTACTAGAAGTTAAAATGCAGGAACAGGCGGTTGTCACTGGGCGACGACTAAACGGATGGTGATCAAGTTGTTCTCAGCAAAATGACGTGATGAGATCTTGAGTTCGTTTGTCATGAAACAAAATGATACCCTCACTCAGTATGGCATGCAGTGGCATAGAGAGAGGGTGTATGATGCCCCGGGCACCGCTCGCAGAGGGGCACCAAATGGTCTCCAGACGAGATTTTTTGGAAAATACATTTAAAATTAATAATTATTGTAATGTAATTATTTTCTTGATTTGTCCGATACAAGTATAATAAAATGTTTGCAGTACATCAACAAAATATCTCCTCGTACTTCGTTACAATGGATTGTGTTTGACTCTCCTGCAAACGACTGATGGCCTTCCTGGCTACCGATTGAACTAAGTCATCTTGCTGAGACATCGTATATTCACTGCTACAAAGCAGTAAATGCATGTCAATTGTTTTTAATCTCCTGCTACAAAAGGAATGCTGCAGGTTGTTCCTTACTCCTCATCTAAAATGCTTAGTTTTCGACGTCACAGACTAAATTTGCATATTTCCAACTTTGTAAACGTTATAATTTTCCTTTTATAATCTCTTCTATTTCCTTTAGTTAAAAAGGTTTTCGATTATAAGGTTATTTCATAACGAACTCACAATATCCCCTAATTGTTTTGAACAGTGAATGTGACTACAAGATGTTACCTCGTAGTAGAAAAGAAACTGAATCTCCGACACAGATACATTTTCGAATTCAATGCTAGTGTAGTTAGGTAGTGATTATTCTTAATATATTTTGCCCCGGGTGCCAGTTATGCTCACTACTCCACTGACGCCATAGCTTTTGTTTTGGATAGCATGGTGCTGTTTGTTTAAGGTCTCACAATACTGTGTCCCCATGAGGTGAAAAATCCATAAGCAACACCTCCTTCCTGTCCCAAAACACAATGTACACGATTTTCTGGACTGAAACTGTTTGCCTGAACTTTATTCACTCGCAGTTTCATACGGAATACTATGCGAAATCTAAGGAAAGTCATCAGATAATGAAGAAATTGTAGTGTTTGTTCTGTTTCACTTATTCATCAGATTTCTGGACCAAATCTTCAATAATGATTTCATCATCATGAACATTCACTTTGTCCGGAGAAATACCTTATACTCTCCCCCTTTTAAAAGGTAACTGGGGATTAGGGGACCAAATCATGGTGGTGGGGTATCATCATATACCACCTATTTTTTTAGTTCAGGCACCACTGTAGAGATGTTAGGTATTTTTGAAAGCAGGAGAGATGAAAAATGAGCAATGCACTCAACGGGACTTGAACCACGGATCTCTCGAATACATGCCGAGTGTGCTTGACCGCTACACCACAAAGGCAGGAGAATAACGTCCTGAATAGCAGCCATCTTTAAAACAGACAGAACGAAGAATCTAACAAAACGTGATATTTCTCAACTTCTATACAATATTTTCATGCAGGCAATAACATCAGTAACTTCAATTTAGGGAATCAAGTTCCACTCTTCCAGCAATATCATCTTCAGGACATTCACATTTCTAGGAAGATGATGTCTCCATGTAACAGCATTTACCAAGGTACATACGTTCTCTAGCAGGTTAAAATCAAGAGATTTTGCTGAACACAATTTTCGCTCAATATATGCACTTTCAAGTAATTCATCAATGAGGTTTGCTCGATGTGGAGAGCATTATCAGAAAAAAACTCATATGCACCTCTGAAAAATATAATACTGCATTCTGATATATCTGGCAAGCCACATATTCACTGCTAAAAACGTGTAGAAGCATACATCCATTGATCATTATTTCTCCCCATACCATCAAACCTGCATTACTGAAACAGGCACATTCCATTATATTCAAAGGAAGATTTCACATTCCTGACTACCTCCTAATGTAAGCACAATAAGAATTGCATGTTTAATGAAACCACGCTTTATCAGTAAAGATAACTTAGAATTAATGGTGTTCATGCCAGTTCTGATGTTTCCACTAACTAAAGCAATCCATCTTTTGTTGTGAAGACACTGAAACACATATCTTTGTTTTTTGGATATTAAGATCATTGTATACAGTTTGTCGTGATACAATTCCAGTGGTAGATGGAAGCTCTGAACTTAACTTCTGAGGAGTAGATTACTTATTCAGAAGTCAAACAACAAAAATCAGCGTTATATTTTCAAATTTTCATAGGACTAGTTTTGATGGTTTTACCGAACCACCATCGTCAGCTGCAAAAGTGCAAGTGAAAGAGATAGGATACAGTGATCAGATAAGATAAGAAAGCCTAGACAGAAAATAAGCTAGTGGCGCCATCTGTTGATGAAACCGGAACTAAAACAATTTCTTTAAAGGCAAAGATGGATTGGAATTAGGATCATTAACTAGAACAGAAAGATTTTTTTGAATGTGAAATGCCTCTAGAAAATCCAGTTCTCAATGGAAGATGCTTTTTGAATAATTTTGACAGCAGAAAAATTGAAAGTGTGATCTTCGAACCAACAATGTTGGGCAACAGAAGACTTCTGTGTTTCCTTTTAATATATGCCTCATGTTCCTTCATGCGAAATTTTAAGGCTCTCTTAGTTTGGCCAGTGTCAATGGCAAATTTCGCGTCATGTCAGTGACATGATAGCGTCTCCTAATATATCAATATTAATTATTAAATTGGGAAAATTCAATTCCCAATTTAACAATTCATGACTCATACTATTAGCGCAGAGTTGATACAAAAAGAGAAGCTGACTACAAATCGTGGAAAGAGGGGACTTGTGCATCCATTTCTCTAAAAATATTGAATCCAATGTTCAGAAACTGGCTCTGAACCATTTAACACAGATATCCCACTGTTCATATTTGATTGTTTCATTGATATTACTTTTTAGTGTACTTTTTTTTTTTTTTGCTGTTCTTTAATTATTTAGTTAAGTATAAAGAATGTTTAAACATAAAACATCACTTAAGCAGTTTTTCTGGCATTAGTCATTTCAGTTTTAACAAAAAAATTTTAATCCTTCCAGGTAAATTATTACGTTAAATGAATTTTAAAAAAAAAAGGTGTGTAATTGAAAAAAATTACTTGGAATTTTTGCCTTTTATAATTCAGAAACCCCTCTTTCCCATACCTAAATTATAGGATTTTCACAATTTCATTTCATTTAAATTGTTTTTAATGGATAGATTAGCCTATTGATATCGTACCGTTTGCCATCAGCTGTGGCAAACGATACAATATCAATAGGCTGATGTTCAGAAAAAATGAATACTGGCTGATGAATGGATCACCAGATTAAAATTCATCCTTACAAAATCTGATACACAAGATATATTAATGATACTTGATTACTTTTTGTGTTGAAAATGAGAAATGTCATTTTGATAAATTCTACAAACTATATTTTACATTTATCATTGAATTGCATTTAAATAATGAAAATTGATTAGCTTTTATATAGAAAGTCTGGTTGAGGGAATGACAGAAAGAAAATAACAGAAAAGGAATTTTTTTTAGTTAGACTCTTAATTTTCTAATAGAGAATTTTTTTAATTAGACCGTGTAAAATTTTTATAAAACTAGATTCAACTGACAGGTTACTTGTCACTAAAAAACCTCCAATCTGGATATCCTTAAGCCACCCCATGGTAAACAACAATGATCAACTTAATGCAAATAAGACATTGTTGCTACCTATGTCATTTATACTTCCAAAGACTAAGTGTAAAAAATGTCTCCAAAAGGTGTGAAACATTTTTAAATGCAGAAATCTTATTTCAAAAGTATCCTATTAAAAATAGCAACAGTATAAATGAAGATAAAACTTTTTTGTTACTTCAGTTATCGATGGGGCTCATCAGCACCCTAGTGGTAAAGTCGCTTATTGCAGAAAATGAGACGTTTTCGTGATTTTGCCCTATAAAATGTTGAAAAGTTTTCATTGAAGTTATTCAGTTTTCTTACAAATTCCATATTTTTAATAGTAGAAACGTTTAAATATTTATTTATTTTCCAATTACTCTAACCCACTCTTCTTTTCCTTTGACATACATTTAATTAATAATAGATGTTAACTATGAGCATCTGCGGCATTTTCACGATACATAACAAAATTTTCAAATTCCCTTTATTCATATCTTGGGATTTCAACTTCCACTTCATATATTATTGTATGGTATTCAAGTTTTCATTTATCTAAAATTTGTATATTGTATTCTATTTATTCCAACTTGTATTTAAAAGATAATTTTTCAAAATCTTGCATCATAATTCCAGTTAACAGATGTTTCTAAAACCTTAGATCTATCTTGAATATGCAGCTTATTTTCCAATCTGGCTTAATTGTTTATAAAATTAATTATCTTTAACCCAGCCGCTGGTGTTGCGTTGATGCAATGGTCAAAATAAATGCGTATATAAATATAACTACCTCAGATATTTTATACCAGCAGATGATTTTGTGTAGGGAATATTATAAAGATTATTTCTGTAAAAAAAAAAAAAAAATTGCCTTCAACAATCATTTTGTTTATAATAATCTCATACTTTAAGCAAAATTTTCGACCGTGTATTTTTGCTGAAAATATTTTAGCGAAAGAATGGCCGTCTTTATGAGTAATCTATTTTTAGTCAAGGTGACCGTTTATCAGAACATTACATCAGTCAGATGTTTATATTTGCATTCGGAAGGAAGGGAAAACAGGTGTTGCAGGAAACGGGTAGTCAATCTCCTTTTTTACTCATTCCTTTCGATGTTTTAAAAATGCCTAGAACAAGGTATCTTACATTAGAAGCCCGACGAAACAGATGATGATAATGTTAATAATGACCAGAATGAAACTGATATATTTGTCGTTCCCCCAGAAATTGCAGAGGCTAGTAACGGAGAAGAAAGGAATGGCAATGTTTTAAATAATGATAATGATATTTTACCAAATGATACTGCTGGGGAAGTTGAAATTCACGTAAGAAGTAAGTTTCAGCCTTCTAAAAGCATTTATAGTCATACTAAAATGTCTAGAAAGCAGAAAACTGAAATCTTAAAATGTGGATAAAAAAGGAACTGTTAGTTATGTCTCAGGAAGAACATGAAGAAAGAAATAGAAGAGAAATTATAAAAGATAAGGTAAAACTAGTGCACAGATTTTCGATTTTCTTTTTGGTTTAGACATTTACTCTCTTCTCGTTGAAGAGACAAATATACACGCTCAGGGGAAAAAAAATTGCATCTGAAGCCTATATGAGAAGATTTATTGGAATATTATTGCTTACAGGATATCATTCTTTAACATTTCTGTTCCTGTTGTACGAGAATTGATATCATGTTTGCAGTACAGGAATATGAAGCAGAATTTGCATTTGACAATACTGATAAATTATATGAGGTGAGACCGTATCTAAACTTACTAAATATCACCACTTTTTACTACTGGAAATATAAAGTCTCTTTTAGATTTCAGATGCGAGAATGCATTATTCCTTTTGCAAACTCCTATTGAGAGTGTAAAATTAGCCAGAAATAGTTCAGCAACAGGAAGACCTAGTAAATTCAGCATAGAAAAACCATTGCATGGAGATGGTAGACATTTTATCGTAAAGTCCGTTGATAACAAAAGACTTTGTTGTAAAGAATATCACAGCCAGATTGTCTATAGATGCAAAGTATGTAATGTAGCTTTACATCATGATTGTAATCAAGCTTTTCATGCTTGAATCTTTCAAATGAAATAATCTGTATTTGTAAAAGAAATAGAATGTATATTTTAATATTAAATTAATTACAAGTAAAGTGATTTGTAGATTTATAAAACGTTATACAGCTAAAAAGTAATCCTGCGCTCCACTCAAAAGAAACATCACACGAGTACAATCCTACTCACTAAACATCCGTAGTCTTATTCCGCTGACGTTGTGCGAACGCAACACTCGCTTTTTCAAGAGGTAAGAGCATTTTTTAAATTTTCAATGTAAATTTATGTTAGAAATGCCTAATTTAATATTTGTTATTATTTTCATGAGAAAAGAAACATTCCTTGTAGTTCTGGCGGTTAATGGGTTAAAGCACATTGTTTCCGATGGGGTCGTACAACCAGGCGGTAAAGTTACTAAACACTGGTATTTTGACCGGAATTTCAAATCCCAGCGATACCCCAGCTCTACATTTAATGTGGAAAATTGCATTGTAAAAAAACATCAGTCTACGAAGTAAAAATACTTCTAAAATTTAATCTTTAACACGTTGAAGGCGGCGCGGATATTCATCGTTCTTTTCGCACTACGGCACTTGAATTAGTGGTCAGTTTCGTGGGACGAGTACAGCAAAGAAAATAACAACATATTGCTATAATTGTAAGGGTAAGCCGGCACTTTGTTTAACCTGCTTTAAAAAATTGCATAGGAAAAATTAATTATATTTAATTTATAAGTTGCATTTTAAGTTATTTGTTTTGTATTGAATGTTCGATTATAATGTTGAAATGTTAATGTATACTGTTGAATAATTAAAATAAGATTTTTAAATACAAGTGCGAGTCATGCCGGCCCACGGAACAATCAAGCATGACCCACCTCTGGGTCAGGCCAGCATCAACGTGTTAAAAATACTACAATTTTATTCATTGGTACCGTAGCATATTGCTTTGCAAATCCCATTAATAAGAAAATAGTAATTAAAGAAGTAAACTCACTTAAAGTGTGTGTTAGGTAAACTCAGTTTTTAAACTTAAAGTGTGTCTTAAGTAAAGTCAGTTTCAATGGTTGATACCTTGGTGCAGATTATACGGATACAGTACAAAGTCCGTAATCCGGGCGTCCATTATCCGAACCTCAAAGCCACAAACTTACGCATGCGCTTTTAATGCGCGTAAAGCGTTTACCCATGCACACTTCTGGTAGTGAAAAAAAGTGACAGAGAGGTATTTCAATTGACATGTTAGTCGGTATTTTGGACACAGCAATTACAGGACTTGAACAGTGGAACTTTGTAATTGAACAAGAAAAAAGAACTTATGTGCTACTTAAGAGGAAAAAATGGATGGATATATGTGAGGGACTTGATGCTAGATCATCTGACACGAAATATAGTCTCCAGTGGAAATTGATCAAAAATATTAGCAGTGAACAACCTCAGATAAAGAGATGTAATACTATCTTAGATACGGATGGCAACATCCCTATAGACGAAAAAGCTGCGGCTGATCTCCTCGGGGCACATTACCAGGAGATAAGTGAGATGACTTTTACAGAAGTTGAGAAAAGGTCTCGAGATCTTGCACATGGATGTCGTAGTGCTCTCTCGGGCAATCCCCTTTTCTTTAAATCCTTCTCCAGGCATGAATTGGAGATGGCACTTGAGGATCTTGACTTGACCAAAACTCCTGTACCTGATGTTATCCATGGCCAGATGATTGGGCATCTTGGCACTCATACAAGAAAGAAATTTCTGAATATAGTAAATCAATCTTGGAGTCTAGGACACCTTCCTAAAGAGTGGAAAAGAGCCACAATTATACCTGTTGAGAAACCTGGCTAAACCGATGGATCTCTTGGGAGCTTTAGACCCATTGCCCTAAGCAGCACTACATGCAAAGTCATGGAAAAAATGATCATGGGGGTGGTTGCTCTTTCACCTGGACACCCACGACCTCCTACCAAAAGAACAATACGGTTTCAGAAGAGGTCATAGCACCACTGATCAATTGGTCTATCTCAGCCAGAAGATTAGAGATGCCCAAAACAAGCGACCTACCAATCATACTGTGGCTGCTTTTCTAGACTTGTCAAAGGCGTTTGACTGTGTCTGGAAACATAAACTAATAGTTAAACTCTACGAAGATTTTGGCATCAGGGGTAAAGCCTTGATCTGGATCGCAGGTTTCTTAAGAAATACACTGATAAAAGTAAAGCTTAATCCCACTATGTCAAAAGCCTTTAAATTGAGCCAAGGTGTCCTCCAGGGTTCTGTGTTGAGCCCAATTCTTTTCTGCCTGTATTTGGCTGGAATTGAGAAGATTAAATCAAGGAGATGTGAGGTTGGTCTATTTGCGGATGATATTGCCCTTTGGAGCTCTGGCCCAGATGTGAGTTCAATTGAGATCAATATAAATTTTATCCTTGAAGAAGTATGAAAATTCTCGAAAGACCACAAATTGAGTTTTAATCCAACTAAATCTATTGTTAGTTTTTTTACCACTAATAAGAAGATTTATAATTATCATCCAAAGGTTTTTATGAATAATTTGCCTCTTACATATGACAAACATCCCAAATATTTGGGCTTCGTTCTCGATCCAGAGATCACTAATAACAAACATGTGGATGCGCTGGTTTTTAAAGGCAGAAAACGCCTAAACATTCTGATGTATATCTCGGGACGTGATTGGGGAGCAGATGCTTGCACTTTGAGAACTACTTACTCAGCTATCATACGACCTATTTTGGAATACGGTTTCCCCGTTTACTGTTGTGCCTCTTCTACCAACTTCCAGAAACTGGAAAGAGTCCAACTCAGTGCTTCTCGCATTGTAACTGGCTTGCGCAACAGTTGCCCGAATAAAATTGCGTTGTATGAAACAGACCTTCAACCCCTCAGTCTAAGAAGAAATGCGGGCCTCGTAAAATATTACAATAAACTTCTCAGTTGCGGCTCCCAGAATAGAACTTCAGAATTTCTGCGGCATTGGAGTAATAACCAAAGACTTAAGAAATATAGTCCGCTTTGTCAAATTGAGTATGCTGGTATAATTGGCCATAATGTTGAGCAGCATTCCTTGAAACAATGTTTAGATCCGTCTGAGGGACTCCCTGGAGTCGGGTTCCATGCGGAACTTTCGTCTCGAGTTTCCAAGAAAAATGATATTCCGGCCCTGTTAGGACAATCTGTCTTGGAAACTATACATGCAATTCCCGCTGAAGCTACCCTCATCTATACTGATGGGAGTAAAAGCGAGGACTCTCGCTCCGGTAGTGGTGTTGTCATTAAATGCACAAATGGAAATATTGTTAAAATAGAGAAAAGAAATTCTGACTTCAGTTCAGTTTTTTAGAGTGAACTTATAGCCATCGAAGAGGGACTAAATGCTGTTTTGTACTTTACAGATCTTAAGGCAGTATGGATTTTGTCTGACAGTCGTAGCGCTATCAAATATCTTTCAAACTGGCAAAGAGTTGGTGATAGGGGCGGGGTTGCAATTCTTGGCAAACTTAGGCAGGTCTCGTCACTCTGTGAAATGCATCTTCAGTGGATTCCTTCCCATGTTGATATATGGGGGAATGAAATGGCAGACATTCTGGCGAGGGAGGCTTCTGAAGAACTTTTGCCAATTATCAATTCACTGACATACCTTGAACTGCATTCCATTAGAAGACATGATGACAGGCAAATTTGGCTCGTTCCCCCAAGTCATCCCTGGTATCAAGCTGATTGTCCTGGAAGATCCCTTGCTATGGATTGCGAAAGATGTGTTCAGACAACACTTTCCCGATTCTTCAGTGGGCATTTGAGGGAACTTACTTTTGGGAGTGGTATCAAGATGCACCCAATTTGTTCTAAGTGTCACAATGCACCCGCATCACCGGTACATATCCTTGAGTGTCTGGAGTTGTCTCTTGTGGACCTTTACGGGTCTCCTAAGCTTGTTTTCGGTTTTCTAAAGGTGAATGGACTCGTGGACCTCGTCTAGTATATTCCTAGGCATGGAGATTAGTAACAACAACAACAACACAAGAAATTATTTCTGTTTATAGAATTAAAGAGAAAGTATTATCACAAAAAACGAAGCAACTTAAAACAACTTACATTGAAAGAAATGTTTAGCAAAGTAAACAAATAAATATTAAGCTCTTTTTGTAAATTTTAATTATTTTAATAATTTTTTGTTGTAAATTTTAATAATAATTTGTAGTTTAGATCATACAGGGTTCGTACACATTTCTGCACACAGAAATTAAGGACTTTTAAGGACCATTAATGAAAAAAATTAAGGACCTATGAGCAAATAAGAACTTAATAAATTCAATTAAAAATATTATCTATGCCTGAATTTCAGTTTTGTAATACCATTCTAAAAATAAAATAGATCCCTAAGTATGACACATTATTATTAAACATGAATTAACATTGAAAGTTTTAAATTAATTAAAGTTTGAGAATAAAATAAACTTTATGCAATTTACAAGTAGCATTAAATATTTTACATTTATAATAGTTGGACATATTTGAAAAAAGATAAGTGACATATTTTACTAACAGTTAGCTTTATGTTGTTTTTTTTCATGTCTCATTTTGTCACATACTTGTTCAGTCTAGAGGTTTAATAAATAGCAGGTAGATTTTATGTCAAGCGTCATTCATAGGTTAAAATGAGAAGTAAGATCATAATCAGCATGATTCATAACAAAAGACTGAATGTTGTCACTGCTTGTCTAGAGAGAGAGGTGCTGATTAGAACAAACCTGAAACGCCTATTGTAGGCACAGTTGGCAAGTTTTGAAAGTTGTGTTGATACAAAACATTTATGTCTTGTAACAACACTCAACAAAAATATTAATGCTTCATTTTAATTTGAAGCCTTCCCAGACATTTTGGCAAATTTTTATCGATTTCCTTCTCTTTAAGCATCTTTTCTAACAATTAGAAATTTGTCTCAATACGCAAACAATGCTCTGACTAGTTTCTGCATGCTTTATCTGCTAACTTGTCAACCTCTCCACAATATACCTATGAGGGTTTACTTGATCTGGTAAAAGTTAAATAGTTCCAACCCCCCTTTCCCGACAGACATGAAGCAAATTATTGCTATGTCTGAAAGTAACTATAATATCAGACAAAGGCTTAAATAAGTCTCTTATTTAAAAAGAACTTAGAACATAAGGGCATGTTCTGATGCTAACAAAATCAATTACAGCTCATGGTGACGTTATTAAACAAGAACAGTCAAATTCAAACCTTTAGTAGTCAAAGATTATACAATTTAAGTTTAATTTAAGCTGGCTCAGTAACTCTATCATATGAGGAAATAAAAACAGAAAATTCTAGTGAAGGCTGAAATCATGAACAACTAGGTAATTTACATAATAACTGCACATATCGTTGAAGAATAGTTTTCTTCATGTATTTAGTTTTTTTTCTTCAACAGGTTTCCTTTTCATTTTAGAATTTTTGGATTTAATTAAAGATTTCTGTTATTACAAAATAAAATTTTAAGAAGTACATTTAGAATGTATAGAAAAAGCGACTTTTTGACTTTTATTACTTTAGTAATATGAACATTCAGAAGAAATATGAAATATATATGGTAAGGGTAGGTTACAGAGCTGGTGTGGCAGAATATTTAGAATTCAGTGACACACCGAACAACAAGATCTTGAAATGGCAAAACTTTTAGAATTTAGAGCAGACATTGGAAGCAGAATTTAGAAAGGCACTAGGCAGCAGAAAGGTTGCACAGAAATTGCATCAGGAGGGAAAATGCCTAGTGCCAGCTCGGTGTATGATGCCTTAACATATTAGATGAAACTTTGAAAAGTTTTCAATATTTTTATTAATAAAAAAAATTCCTTTCTATAATGCCTGCCCATGTTATAAGATTATAAGCATTTTTGATCTTTTCCATATTCGTGTCTAGTGAAAAGTAGAGAAAATAAAAGAAAGATAAACATGTTAAGAAAAAGATTCTAGTATTAGAAGTAAAACATTCAAATATTATGTTTTCATTGTTCTTCCAGACGTTCTCCAAAAAGTAAGAACTTCATCGCAAACTTTGTGTAAAATACATCCATTACGTGTTAATAATATGGAGACATTTTTTATTTTGTCACATATCTCTAGAATCTTCTAGAATTGTGGGTCTATAAATCTTGCCTTCAAATTCTTTTAAACTTTCGAAGCTCCAATGTCTAAAATTCTAAAGAAAAATTATCCCTACTAATTCTGTAATAGCAAAAAGCCAGAAATATTTTGGCAAAAAAAAAAAAAAAAAAGAGAGAGAGAGAGAGAAAGTGTAAAAATAATTTTATAGAGAAAACTGGTGCATATTCTGATAGGATTACACAGGAAAAACTCTTACTATGAAAAAATTTTAACAAAGACATTTTTAATTTAACTATATAGCTAATTTTGCTTTTGCTAAGAACTGTTTTGTAAACTGTGCTTTATACATACATTTTCTATACATTATACCTTGCTTATTTTTCAGACTAAAAATACTGTATTATAAGTTGCCAAAATAAAACTTTATAATATGACAGCGAAAAAAAAATTTTAATTTTAATTTTATTTTTAATTTCAATATATTACTATTATTTTAGTGAAATTTATCAACGTTACAATGTTTTAAAACCAATTGTCAAAATATTCCCAGAACTCAGAATAAAAAACTTTTTATAGAAACTGATCTTAAAATCGCCAAATTCAGAAGTGTTTAATAAAGGTGAAACATTGTTTAAGAGCTCTTCTTAGAAAAAATGAATTCCGAAATGCTTATGTTTCACTTCTTGCTTAGAAACTCCAGTACTCCATCATTTATATTAGAAACAGGAACAAATTATAACCCATGAACCCATTCAAAAGATAACCATATATCTCAGTGAATAACCAAATATATTCCTCCAAAATGGTAATTCACACTCAAAATGGTAGTTGTAAAAACAGACATTTCTGATAATTAAAATGAAGGACCTTCTGCCGATTTTGGCCAAAATTAAGGACTGCGTTCAGACAGTGGCATAGAGGCATAGTCATAAGGGCATAAAATACGGGAGTTCCATTCACACCTGTGATATGGGGGTCTAAGCTGTGGCCAATAAGAGAAGCTAAATTTGCACATGCGTAGATGTGTCTATACCTTTCGCGCACTGTTTTCTAGCTCGATTGATTTCCCGCGCTCGCTCTGCTTGTTTTCGTTATTTTGCGTCATGGCTTTTTCAGCTCACCACAAAGTTTTACTTGTTCAACAGAATGCTCTTTTATCTGCCCTTCTTATAAGCCAAGAGGCAACGGAAGAAGGTAAAAAAAGAAAAGGACAACATGATCTAGACATATTTTTTTGAAAAGACCAATACTTGGTTGGCACATATTTCTGTGGAAAGCAGTATGGAATATTTCTGCATTGTGCTGTAATACTCTACTATAAACATGCATATGCATATTTATATATGTATAACCTTCAATTTTTATATATAATTTATCTTAGGAGAAATACGATATTCTAAATATGCCTAATTAAAAAAAAAATCTTGAAGATAAGTGACAGATAGCCTGTATATAATATTTTTCCATTTTGCAGGTGTGAAAGCAGTTAAGCGGAAAACAGCACTTACCATACATTATTTTTTTTAAATTTTCAATCAAAAGGAACATGTTTCTGTGCTTAGCACTCCTTATTCACTGTCATTGTCAATCACTACAGTAGTTGGCTGCACTACCAGTATCAATTATCACTATTACTATTATCCCACAACTGCTCACCATGTCCAGCAACCACAACTAGTACATTACTATGAAACGTTCACCCAACAATGTATTTTATGCTCAATCCTTAAATACATTTGCTGTGTTGCCAGCTGTTTATATACATCTATTTTTACTAATTTGCATGTATAAGACACACCCCGCAATTTCATATGCTTTCTCTTGAAAAAAAAAAAAAAAAAAGGGTTTACACCCAAAAGACTACAGTACATAGTAAACACTAACTTTCAGGAACTTTTGTGGATAATTCTGCAAACTGGTATGTTTACACGAGTAATCCAAATTAAACTCTGCTGTGCTGTTAGATGTCATAAATGCAAGTTTCATAGATGCTGTTGTCAAAAGTAATTACTTTTAATGATTTTTCATTTGCTGACCGATTACGACAATTCTTTACTCACTGGCAGACATGCATATTAAAGCACCAAAAAGAGTTCAATTTCAACATATGCTGTCATTTCTATTTACGACCAATATCTCAAAATTAATTTTACATTGACAAATTTTAGGTACCCAAGTCTTCAAATACAACCAAATTATAAACATTCATACCTTATCTGGGAATTTCTACCAGAGAAATAGCATGAATTTAATGACCAAAATTGCATTCAAATCATAGTAATAAAAAGTGGATAATAATAGCAAATACTATTCATTAAATTATAGTCCATTTATGAATTATGTATGCTATTCAGTTTCATTAAAAGTAAATTCCTTTCATGGAGAACGTAATTAAAAAACAGAACATCAACAGGAGACTAGACTGTTATTTTAAGGATATTCCACTACATTTTTTCCTTCTTGGAATTCATAAGAGCATTTTCTCAAAAGATTAATCTTTTATTACTTATACAAAGTTTACACCATTGAATTGACTATTGTGACTATTAAGTGAAAATTTTTTCTTCTTTTTTAAAAGTAATATTTTACTGTTTAAAAAAAAAAAAAAAAAAAAAAAAAACAGCAGATTCTTGATATTGATTTGATGTTTTAGTAAAATTAATTCATGAAGCTTGTTTGGATCAAATCAGCATTTGAAGCAAATAGCAATACAATATTTCCAGCTTTTTCAATAAATTTATTCTTAAATACAAAATTAATTAAACAGGAAGAAAATGATAGTAATAATTTATACAAAAATAATAAACAGAAAAAAGTAATAATAATTTACAAAGAAAAAAATAAAATTTTTGCAAGCATGCATTTTTTAAAGAGTTTTCATAATAAAATGAATAATACTGGATGGGATCAGTCATCTACAGGATCATACACAGCATGCATAATCCTGAGCTTAACTTTCGCTTTACGAGTTTCATTAATATTTTTCAATTTATAGTGAAAACTCATTAAAAATGCATGTCATCATCGTAGATTTCTTGCGTAATCAACTCATTATTTCGTTTGGAAACGATTACAACTCATTCGGATACGATGTGCTCCATATTAAAAAAATGTCGCCTTTGATGTAGCAGCGAAATCGTCTTAAAGAAAGCCGCTTCGTTTTAGCTTCTCTGATTGGTCGACACTTATCCCAAACTCGGCGTAAAGTTGAAAACTTGGAACCTTGTGCCACGACCCTTAAAGCAGATTATGTGATGTAGCACAGACTGGTTGCCTTGGCAACAGAGCTCGGCTTTAACCATTTACGCCCCTGGTCTGAACACAGTCTAAAAGAGCATTCTGTTGAACCAGTAAAACTTTGTGGTGAGCTGAAAAAGCCATGACACAAAATAACGAAACAAGCAGAGCGAGCGCGGGAAACCTATCGAGCTAGAAAACAGCGCGCGAAAAGTGTACACACATCTACGCATGCACAAATTTAGCTTCTCTCATTGGCCACACCTTAGACCTCATCTGGCAAGTGTGAAAGGAACTCCCGTATTTTATGCACTTATGACTATGTCGCTGTCTGAACGCAGATATAAGGACCAAAAAACTTAAGGACCGTACGAACCCTGATCATAATTGCTCTTTATTTCATAAATTACGGTTTCATATTTTTAATTGTATAATTTCTGCATACCATCTTACCAGATTTAAATTGATTGTCTAAAATCTGGAAAAACCCCTAAACCGGAATCGCCGAAGCCACGATGAGTCCGGATTACGGACTTTGTACTGTATCAATAAATTATGGTTTCTTTCTCCATCTAACATGTTTATTCTGGAATTTTCCTGAAAGTACTATCCTTTTAACATGTTTATTCCAGAACTATACTTTAGTACCGAATAATTGTTTGAACGCTAGTTAACTATATTAAATTTTCCGGTTTAGGTTACACACCATTATTATCAAACAAAGATACTAAATCAACAACAGCATTAACAGATGAAATTTATAAGAAAGAATTTGTATGTTTTACGTTTATTTAATTTGTAATACTATTCTCTCTAGCACTGTAATTATGAAATGTGCTTCCAATACTAATATGTGTATTTACGAATCTTTTATTTTCTCTGCTAGTTCTTGCATTTATGACTATTATTTAAGTATTAGTTTCTTAAGATTAGCTATCCCTTATCTAATCTTATTAGATCATAATTAATCTTAATTACAAGTTAAGAATATCTCATAAGAATAATTAGAAAAAAGAGTAAAGGATATCTAATAAGAACAAGTAAAGAATATTTTTAATTCTTATTTAGATATTCTTTACTTGTGATATATAATCCTACTTCTCTATTTTTCTTTTCCTGTTGGCTGCTTTTGAGTTCAAAAAGTTAAACTAGATAATAACCTTCAGCTTTTTGAAAGGGAGGTGTCTTCTTTGGAACGAGGTTGTTAGATTCCCCGGCAGGCAAAGGGGGAATGCGCAACTGGGTTACACCAGTCCATTTACGAATGAATGACACACCTTAACATACACTTTTTAGAGATGACAAAACATTTTTGCAGTCATTTTATCCTATTGCTAGAAACTGGCATTGTGATCTGTCTCCGAAATTTTCTCACACTGTTACTGAAGAATACTGTATCACAAATTTAATGTAAACAATATGTAAAACATTTTTCAAAGACACTATTTCCCATTTATTTAAAGAAATGCATTAAATGTGTAAAACAAAAAATAGATTTTGAAGCAACTGAATTTTCCTTTATTCTAAATAAACTTAACGAGAAAAGTTAATCCATCTTGTTGAGTGGTGGTAGTGAGTTTACTGGCGCAAAACTCCAGAGGTCTGCGTGCCATCTGCTGAATACATATCCGATGCTTTCACACACGAGACACATCCAAAACAGACTAAAGAAATGTTTAAAATACAGAAAAGCTAAGAGATGATATATGCTAAGATAAAGTTTCCTATAATGTACATAATGAGATAAGATTTGAACAGGTATAAAATCTTAAAATATATAAAGATGGAAATCATTAAAACACCAAGAGGCAACATTAAAGCAAATCAAATTAAATAGTAAATACCTGCCTCTTTCAGGTATTGAAACAGGTTAGTATTCGCCTCTTTTCCGAGTTTGTTAAAATGTTTCAGCCGAAGTCTTGGTTAAAAGATGATGAATTGAAATGACAGCATTACAATGGGGGCAAATGGGTTCACACTCTGCTTTTAGCAAGTAATTGTGGGTAATTCGCGAGTTACCAATTCTAAGTCAAGTATGACCTCCTCCTTCCGATTTCTACTAGCATCCCAGTATTCTATTGTAGTTTTCACACTTCTGACCTTGTTATTTACCTGACTATCCCAGTGTTTCTCCCATTTTTCAAAATTTTCTTTTTGACAACCCTTCTGATATCGTCAGGAGGAACAGCCCGACTGTACAAATCGACTGCAGACTTTGCTGTGGCATCTGTCAGCTCGTTATTCCTTATGGCCAGATATCCAGCAGTACAAGATCTCATACCCACATTGCATTAATTTTAGCTTGAGAATAACGGCATCTACTGTGTGAGAGTTCTGGGCATCAGAGAATGTTTCTATTGCACTAAGGAACTCAGTATATATATTACGAACTTTCTCTGGCTTAGCTTGGATATGAATGACAATGCACAATAAATAGCATATAATTCCGATGTCAGGACAGAGCAAGCTTCAGGCAATCGTCTGCCTGCCATGTGGTCTTCAATCACGAAAGATATACCAACATGTCCAGCTGCTTTTGATCCATCAGTAAATACAGGAACATAACTACTGTAGTTTTTGCCTATGTTCAAGAAAAAGCTGCCTACATACCAACTCATTAGTATCTTTTTACCAAGATACTGGAATATATTGAGAAACGAAGTTGAAGATTATCCCAAGGTGGTATTTCGAAATACTTCTGTGTCTGGGTGTTCAAATGTGTCAGCTGATTCTTCAAGTAGGGAGTGAACCTTGAAGGAAGAATACGGCACACAAGAAGGTCGAACATTCAGCAGACGCTCATATACATCATCTAACAGGGATCTTACAGGGATGATCAGCTAGCGATATCATGATACAGTAGCCGAGAGACAACTGCTTACGTATTAACTTGAGGGAAAGGTTCACAGCAATCTACATATAGGCTTTGAATTGATATTCTGAAAGTTCCAAAACAAATTTGCAAAACCTGATGATAAACAGGATCTAGTCTTAATATAGCACAATCTAGAGCGGACAAGGGCTCTGTAAATACGGAGTAATGATCCACATTCTGCACCCCAGGTGATAGTTGCCAAAAACCTTTAACATATTTAACATCTTAAAATACTTCTTCCTAAAATATTGAAAGTGTGAAAGGTCAGGTTTCGGTCGAATACCAACCCTAAAATTTTTATTTCCAGTACAACTGGAATTTGTGAACTTTTGAGATGAAGTTCCAGCTCAGGACGGACACCTCGTTTCCTACAGAAATGTATACAAGCAGTCTTCTGTTTTGAAAATACAAATCCATTATTGTGACTGTGTCTGGATCCTGTTAAGAGCGATCTGTAATTGTCTCTACTTATCTAGAGATCGTCAGCATATAAAGAACCTGAGACACTTGGAAGAAGTTTCTTTAGAACAGTTTATTTTTAAGCTGAAAAGTGTAACATTCAAGACACAGCCTTGAGGCACACTCTTGTCTTGTTCTATGAGCCAATTCTTACTTGAAAAGTTCAAGCCTTCAAGAAGTTCAAAATGAAAATAGGCAGGTTTCCTCGCAAACCACTAGCGTGAACATCACACAAAATACTGTATCTCCATGCTTATCATAAGCTTTTTCTATATCAAAGAAGACAGAAAACTAGGTAGTTTCTTTTAACAAAAGCTTTATGAATAGAGGTTTCTAGAAGGAGCATACTCTTGATGGTTGTTCTGCCTCTACGGAAACCACTCTGATATGGGAAGGAAATAAAATTTTTTCCGAGGTAGTAAACTAGACGGCTGTTTACCATCTTTTCAAACAATTTGCACACACAGCTGGTAAGGGCAATCAGCCAGTGCTATGGGTATAACTATAGCTTTCTTCCAGGCACTAGAAAAGGTGTGCTCCCTCCACACTCTATTGTAAAGAGTGCAGCCAGTGACTTCAAGGAAAGCTGCTTATGCATTTTATAGCTGACTACATCTGTATCCGGACTAGATCTTTGTGTATGGGATAGAGCTCTCTTTAGCTCAGGCATGCTGAAATCCCCATTATAGGGTTTGAAGTTGGAAGAGTCATCCGGCCATCTTTCTCCAGAAATGAAAGTGAATTGTCTTTATATTCCGCATACCTTTCCCAATTTTTTTTTTTTTTGCTTGGCATAGAGGATGTTATCGACGACACACGAGATCCAGGAATCCTTCTGGCTTTGCCGTCTTATCCGCCTTACGTTTGCTTTTTTTTAAGGCAATAAGATTCGTCAAAGTGGGGTATTTACGAAAAACTCCATCTTGTTGGGAGATTTTCCAAAATTCTAGTATGCTTTAAATAACTATCTAGTGTAAAACTGTTATTATGCAGATACCCAGATCCCCAACAAGAAGGGTGTTCAGTCAGAAGTTTAACCCTTAATTTCCCAATTTTTTAAATTTCTATGGAAAAATTATATCAGCTACTTCTTAAGTAATAATAAAAGGGAAAAATATTTTTTAAAAAAATTAAGCAGTTTTAAATTGAATTTCAGTCATTTTTTTGTTTGTTGCAGAAGTGCAACATTGCGCAGTAATGCTGTAAAATTACAAACCTTTTTTTTTATATGAGGATTTTATTATTCATTGTTATAAATTGCTTTAGCCTTACATACAATGAAAATTTTTAAAGCAGTTATTGACTTTGTTGTAAAAAGTCCCCTACTTTACACTTTTTGCACTCAGTTTGAGCATAGCTCTTGCAGTTTGAAAATTTGCACCGTATTCTTTTCTGACCATATTGACCAATGATTTATACCATCTCTACGAATGTCCTTACATGGAACGGATTGGGCAGTCCCTTTGCATCTTTTAGTCTGAGACATTTGTTCTATTGAAGTATTACTAGGTCTTCCTCTTTTAGCATTTCGATCGTACCCCATTTTGCATAAGCATAATGCAAATTCAGATTTGAATTTTTGTAAATTTATAAGATTTTTTTTTTTAATTTTCAGATTTCTTCATTGTTTCTTTAATTCGATCAAATCCAAGCTCTTCTGACCAGTATGCTCTATAGTTTGGCAGGTAAACTAGAGATGCATAAATGCAAATACCCAAATATTGATTTATTTCATTCTCTGATATAGTCAAAGGCTTACTTGGATACTTTTGAATAGCATATCGTTTGCCGTCTTCATAAATGTTACTTATGATCTCTTCCATCCATAAATATTTAAAAAATTGATACGTAGTGTCCAAATCCATAATTTCTCTTGGGAGCGTGCCATCTCCATGGAATTTTATTACTTCTTCAATCAATGAAATGTTTTGATTTTTCCATAAAATATTCTTTGACAATGTTTTATTATTCTTAAAGAGTTAAATTATAAAAGGTTCTCTAACTGAAATATACCAGCGGCCAAGCAGTAAAGTCGCTGAATACCGATAGTTCGTTTTCATGGTTTTTCCCATGTATAACTTGTATAGTTTCCGTTAGAAAATCCTCCACGAAGGCATCCCTCCCTGTAGGCAGACAGCTCTCAAGGCTTTGCCATAATCACACACACACACTGGCAGAAATATTTCTATCAAATTTATTATCCTTATCATCGGATGTTTTTATATTCTGAATTGTATTTTGTGAAACAACACTATTTCACAGTCGCTATCCAAATCATCATTAGATGACACACAATCAGGTAAAAAATGAACATCATCAGCAGAATATCATACCTGCCAACCTCTAAAAATAAAAATTCAGAAGAACACGAAGAATTAATATCATACTTTGATATTGAAAAAATAACAATTTATACAAATAGAAAAAAGAAAATTGTACTTACATTAGTAAATCTCAGTTAAGTAGTAACTAAAAAATTTATTAGGAAACATAAAACAAGAACTTAATGTTACACAAAAAAATTATTGCAATGAATTTAGAGTGCATTTTTTGGCTTTAGCGAAAAATTCTTTGGAAAATTTCCTGTCACAACAATTAGTTTCCTCATAACATTTAGCAATTAAAATGTTTTCTAGAGTTTTTGGTGAAATTGAAGAAGAAACAGTTTTGTTTTTCTTTACAACACTGAAGACTCTCTCGCACTCAGCATTACTGTGTGGAATTACGAGAATAACACATAAAACTCTTGCTAGTCTATCATATTTTGTGTTCCATGAGCTCTTTTTAGTCTTTTTAAGGTACCAACGAGGACATCAAGTCTATCTTCTCCAGAACTGGCAAAGTCTTCAAACTGTGCAGCAGAAAATTGGTTCTGTAGTTCATCTAAAGCATCATTATGGCATTCATTTTCTTTAATTGTTAACAAAAATGGAAATTTATCAATAAAAAAACGAATCTTTTCAAAAGATGAATTTTCAATTTGTCAAAAGATGAAACATCCATCTGAAAAGTTGACCGGCGTGATCGGCAGCACTTAGCGGCATGTTGTGTTCGATGAGGAATGCAGTAAACAAACACTCTGCCAAAATGACATCGGCATCTGAATTCGTAGCTGAATTTGAAAAAAATCATCCACTTTCTTTGACGTTGTCGAAGCCGAAGCATTAACTTCATGATTTTTAGACTTAACATGCTTCACAATGTCGCTTCTTCCACCGTGACTTATTACGAAGGCACACACGCACACGTTGCAAAATGCATAGTTATTTCCTTTGAAGGATTCTTTAATTGTTGGAAATTCGGCTTTATAGGTAGGCCGAAACTATTGAGAATACGGTTTTTTTGAACTCATTTCGTAACAACGGCGTATTAAGAAAATTCGTAGCACGTGCAAGCAAAAAAAAAAAAAAAATAAAATAATAAAAAATAAAAAAAAACCCAGAATCCGACAATCCACGCTCACTCAATATGAGCTGAGTAATTCCCTTGCTGCTGAAGCGAACGCGAAAAAAATAATCTGGCGCCCACAAAGAAAAGAGTGGGAGAAACAAGTTCAGCGCATTGGATTGGCTGGTTAAGCGGCAAGTTGGGAGGAACCGCAGGTTACTGGATTCGAAGTAGTTGGTAGTTGGCGGTAAAACACGATGCAATTGGCGAAAATCGCTGAATTGGTGAAAAATTCTAAAATTTTGACCAAAAATCACTAAAAACATTTGAAAAAGGCAAAAAATCGTAAAAAATGGATTACGATCGTAAAGACAAACGCATTTTCGTAAAAATTACGAAAAATTCATAAAAGTTGGCAGGTATGGAATATTCAAGACTATCTTCACTTAAATCACTCATATCGTCCAAATTATTCATATATTTATTTTGGGTTAGTATACGCTTTTTGGCCATGTCAAAATGGTAACCAAAGACCAATGTTGCAGACCTGCAACATATAATTAAAATCAAATTTCTTTTAAATGAATATAAAATGTTTAAACTTCTTACCTGGTAATTGTTTTTGTCAATAAACAAGAGGTAGCATAAAATATAATGGATTCTTTTTATAGCAAAAACACAGTTCTTGAGGCATCAGAGATTTTTATAATTGTTGTGATTTCTGGAAAACATGTGCTGCTATCTAGTGACAAATTTAGCATGTATTTCGTTGCAGTAACCTTTTTTTCTTAGATAAGTGATTTGTAGGTAATTTTAAAAAATATTGAGTCTGTTAAATTAAAATAAATCATATGTTGCAGAAATGCAACAGTGGGAAGTTAAGGGTTAAATTAAAACTTACTTCACCACTTTTTATATACTTTAACATTAATTTTACAAAATAAAGGTGGATTTCCATTTGACATAACCAAATACATATAAATAAAATCAATCAATAGAGGAAACAAAATTTGTGACATTTATTAGTTTATTACATCATAAAACACACTTTGAGATATCTTCTACATTCCGCTGGAATGACTGTATATATAGCAAGAACTAACGAATATGTTGTACAAAAAGCACACAATGTTCTGTTCTACAGATGGAATGAAAAATGTGAAAAGATGTCAGTCAAACCACCACATTACAGTGCCACTTAATGTTACACCATCTCGCACAATGAACAAACAAAATTCCGTTTACAAAACATCTGTACAATTTCTTAGGTCCTGGCTCAACCGCATACTCAATGGTACAGTGCTGGTGACAGTCTGAATGTGCCATGTATATTAAGATAAAAATAAGATTTCATTTTGTACAAAAGGGCTCCAAATAGCTTTGAAAAATGAAAGCAAAAATATATTAATTTAGATATAAAGATGCATTTTGCCAAAAAGGGCACTCACCAACACTACCCATGAGCATTATAACTAGTTTACATTATTTCCAAAGAGTTACATTATGTGTGCAAATATATGGAATTTCAAGAGAAAGAATTATTAAAATACAAAATAGATACAAAAGTTGTTAACTCAGAGCGTAAGCTACAATTCATTTCTATTAGGATAATAATGTTCTTTTACATACATACTTTCAGGCATAACTTTAAAAAAAATTACAATAAGCAATCATTTGACAAGCAGATCGTAAATATATGCAATAAAATAAGACAAAGAAAACATCTACTTCCAAACTAACCAGTAACTATCCCAAGGCACTGAAATCATACCAACTATATTCCTGTATTGATTTGATACCACTAATTCCTTGGTTACAGAACACTTTTCTGTCATCTTTACCACAATGCTATCACTTTTCCTTCAGATAAATAAATATATAAAATTTTATGAAGAAATACACATTTGAAAATAGCAGATTTTTATCAAATATAAAAAATACACAGAGAAGGTATAAACAAAATGAAAAGAAATAAATTTCATTTCTTTTACTAAAAGTTTAATTTACATAATGTACTTCATACATTTAAAAAGAAGCATTTCATATCACCCCAGTAAAACATCAAAAAAAGAAGTTCAAAACCATCAATGACTGCAATGAGGAAATGCTCGTGAAGTTTATCTATGACGACAACAGATTACACTGAACACAGAACACTCGACATCGATACATCCTTTTAGGAAAAGCTACAAGAATTTTAGCACCAGTTTCACGAGAAAAATACAAAAAAATTTCTAAAATTTCAAACTAATAAAAAACACACATTTCAATGCACAGTGAATTAAGCAGATACATGGCAAAAATCATTTCCAACTTTAATGGAATGAATACAAACTGCTAGAAAGTGAATTTATTAAAAAATCTTAAAAGGAAAATAAAAAGCCATTATTATTCTGAATAAAAATGCTATAACCAGTCCAATATTGGCAACCTGTTATAGACAACATGCATACTTCTTCAGAACAGCCCACATAAAAAACATCGACTGTTGTTTCGATGACATGTTTATAGATTTCTAATTCTTCATCGAAATTCTTTCTAAGATAGTTATAAAGTATAGTTAATCATACAGGAGTACAAAAGTGGTTTTCTGTAATCGTGTTAGCGGAAGTCGAAGATCCCCCCCCTAACAACACGGTACCTAAAGGGATTCCTCAAAGCATGCTCTTCAAAAAGGAACAAAAATGGTTCTAAAATAGCATGATTCTAGCCAGAAAGAGAAAGGGATTAAATAGCACGAAACTTGCGCTAACGTGTCCCTGTGCATTGCCTACAAAGATTTTAGTCCCAAATAGTTTCCGGCGGATGTGCCGTTTTTCTCCCTAAGTAGATCGATGGTTTGTATCGAGAGTACCTATTTTTTTTTCTTTTTTTTCTTTCCAAAAAACCTATAGTATACTAATGTGACATATAGATCTATGCTACTTATGCCTGAGTATGAAAAACTTCATGGAATAAGTTACATATGTGAAATATAATTTTCATTAATATATATATATAAAGAGGATTCATAACAAAGCAAAACATGAAGATACAGATGCTTTATGCCAGTTTTTTTTTAGTTATAATTATTCCTAGTATGAAACTTTTTAATACACATAAAAGAAAACACATTACTCTTCAATACATGTTGCTGTCACATTCATAAACTGCAACATGTTTATTACACTTAATATATCACAAAACCATGCACTTGAAATGTAAATGAGAGTACATGTGTGAGGTTTTTCAAATATTAACTTACACAACAATAAGCAGAAACTATCAATATACACAAGATTAAATTAGTGTACATAAATCTAAAATGCAAAAGCAGAAATAATACAAAACACACATCCATAATTTAACTTTACATATATATTAAAAAAGGATTACTGTAAAATTTAACTGCAGAGATAATCCTATTAAAATTAATCAAAACCCTGCATATGCCACACATGCCCACACAAATACATATTCCATCATTTTATAAAAGTTCTCATATTGCATTTGAAGGAAAAACATTAAAAAAACTTTTAATAACATCTTTTTAACATGAAAATTTATACAGATGCGTGTTTCCCATTAAATAGGACTAACTCCCGTCCCCTTAAATATGATGGATAATTTTTGTTTATTACATTTAGACTCAAGCATGAAAGTGCATAAAATTTTAGAGGAAAAAACTTTAAAAATTTTATTTTTTTAAATTTATATTAAATGAATTTTATTCTGGCACATTTTGTACACCACAACTTCTGAATAAAGACAAGATAAAAATAAACTCAACCTACAAATATTAGACAACAGTCTAAAATACATAATTACCAAAGATATTTATGGCTGGCAAGCTTCCCCATTAAGAGGAAACTTTTCGCATTCTTACAGACACAAAACATCTGCGGATCGAAAATGAGCAAAGAAAATACCCTATGTTGCAATAAACACAAAACCATCTCACACTGTAACAAATTAATGGAATACGTGTTTTTTATGAATATAAAATGACTTATGAAACATCTTGATCTTCAACATCTTGAACTTGCTCTTTCTGTTCACTTTCACCTGAAAATAAAATTTTAAGTTGAAGACATTTCAAAAAATATTTCTTAGAAAATTCAATGTTTAAAAAGCTTCATATTATTAATTTAAAAATATGAAATAGGCCACAAAAAAAGTAGTATGCCTTCAATATCAGAGAGTAACATATGGAGGATGCCATAGCCCCTGCCTTGCTCTGAATGTCTATCTGCCAAATAAAACAGCATTATGCCTTTATTTTGCTATCCTGTTCAGCCCTATGTGCATTGCATCAGAAAGATGAGTTCTTGCAGGAACAATAAATAATGACTACAGATGGCTATGTGGGAAGGAAAAACACGAGGCCTAATTCCCATCTCCTTAAACTGTGGCAAATACGCAGGAGTTAAAAACCACTGAATTTTATGTTCAGTCTGATTCAGAAATGCCAGCAAACTGCCTGTCACAAACACATGACTTGACAACAAAGATTCATGAAATGTTTACAAACAAAAGGTGAACAACAAGAAGTTATGGCCACCACATTCCTCAAACTTCACCATATAAAATTTTTATCCATGAAAAAATTTAAAGCAGAATGTGTATACTAACTCTGGACGAACTCAAAGAAAATAGCATAAACACTATCTGCGACATCGCCGTTTAAGAATTATAAGCAATTCAGCCAACATATTCCACAATGTCTGCAAGTTCATAGACATGAACAAGGACCACTTGCAGCATCCATTGTACTGAGTAAGAAAATAAAACAATCTACTAGCTTGTCTACCATATCATACTATTGTCAAACATGGAATACTTTTCCGTGGCCCACCTTGCATTCTGGTACTTGAATAGTAGTGGATATCAACTAATACACCACAAAAATCCTTTGGGACCTTTTATCAACATCAGTATTTTTTTTTTTTTTTAATTATCATCAAGTATGTTTGACAATTGTATCAATTAGATTGTTAGTCTTTGCCTCCATATGAATGGTGCTAATTAAGGTTAGAGACTTATTTCAAAGCTTTCAGTTTTGATCACCAGCTTCTAACATAAGTTCATCACACAGTTTCACTAGATAAAAATTTTAAATAGATGTTATATTTTATAAATTTTAAATATTTCCCTAAAAAATACATATGCACTAAAATAACAGATAAATGCAATAAAATATGACATGAACAGACATTGTAAAACTTTTCATGAGAAAAGCTTACCAAAAACAATACAATGCAAATGTGGAATTGCTCTAATTGATATGAAAATTGACAATGTACTAAAATAATTATTAAAAAAACTTTCCACCTTTCTTGAGGACATGAAGAACTACTCCCCAAAATCACATCTTTTCAGAAGAACCCAGAATAACTGATAGGATTATTGCAATGGTTGCAGGAAAGCAGTCATGGGTGATATTGGGGATATGACAGGTGACACCGGCTTATAAACAAGTATCAATACTTTTATAAGCAATTTCTTAACAATGAAATTTCACAAACAATGGACAAATTTACAGATGGAATGATTTATCACTGTGTAAATCTTGATAAGCTCTCATGTAAAAACTTTTTACCAAGAATCATTTTCACTTGCAAGAATTTTTAATTAAAAATATATATATATATATTTTTTTTTTAACCTTTAATTTTGAAAGGGTGACAACACTCTCACAGGCAAATGGCTGCTATTTGCCAAACCAGAAACTTTCACAATAGTGCATAAAGGTGCTAGCACTCTCAAGGTTTGCTTTCTTCAAATGAAAACTTATTTATATAAAGGTACTGGAACTATCCCACCAGAAAGGTATATGATGACAGCAATAATTTCTTAGAAATGATTTTTTGAATGGTATGTTTGAAAATAATTTCCCTTGGTAAATAGGCACCATGCAAAACTTACAAATACAGTCAAAAGTCGTTAATTCGGACACCCATAATCCGGACCTCAAAGCTACAAACTTTCTGCGCATGCGTCGCGTTGACAAATGCGAATATGCGTGTGCGCATGCCCAAAATATGTTTACGCATGCACGTTTAATGTATAACAGACGGTATAAGCTAAGCTAAAATTATCTAATTCAGTTAATGTTGCATATTGCGTTGTTCCTTAATCTTCTAATTGGATCCGGCTAATTATTTTTTGCATACTATTTGAGCAAATTTATAAAAGTTAGCTTGAACTTTCGACTACTTCAAATAGAATTTCCGATATATATTTAGTAATATGTAAAGGATCTACAAAGCGAAAGTTTGTTTCGAAGTCCATTAAACAAAAAGTGGAATTGCTGCAAAAAATGGATAAAGGCATATCCTTTGTTTGTCTAACCATTCCGAAATCTGTTTATCAATTTCACGCTGCTCTGTGATGGGGGCATGCAATGAATTGGAAGTTGATCTGTAAGCACTATCCTTATCTTCAGGGCAGATGTTTTTATTTTATTTGGCTTATAATTCCTTACTAAATGTAGTATTTCATCTCGATGTACTCCATCTTTGATATGATTTAAATCAAATTCCTCGTCATTATAATTCGCTTCCGATAGCGAAGAAAGTACAGTAAACAAATAAATATTAAGCTTTTTTTTTTGTAAATTTTGATACCCTTTAGATCACAATTGTTCTTTATTTCATAAATTACGGTTTCATATTTTTAATTTTATAATTTCTGCATGCCATCTTACCAGATTTAAACTGATGATCTATAATCTGGAATCGCTGAAGTCCCGATGAGTCCGGATTAACGACTTTTGACTGTATACTCTGTGTGTCTCCTCTTTAGTTTGCAGTGCATACAAGGTGGTCATAAAAAAACTTCCCCAATATATGAACTCCTAGCAGCTTATCTGTTCAATTGATCCAAATGAAATTTCAGATACTGTTGTTTGAAGGTATGGACTTGAGATTGTGATAAATTAAAACAATAGAGCTCTTACAGTTATGTTTACAGTGAAAAAATTTTAAATTTTCAAATGGAGACACCCATTTTCCTTCTAAGGAAATTGATCAGTGCACTGAAAAACCATAAATGGCACTGGCATGACAGATATATGATAAAAATTGCTGACATAAAACATTTGCAAAAAGCACTGTAAAGGAGTAATGACAATATAAAGAACTTAGCTTAAATTCACATGAAAAGACAATAGAAACACCAATCACAGAACATCAATTGCAAAGCACTGCTTGTGGGAAAAACCTTTAATAATAAGCAGTATGGTAAAATTGTTTCTTCAATCTGGTGTCTGAACTTGTTAACGAGATGACACTTAAAGGCAACAATGAAGTGGATCGATAAAGCTGTTTTATTTGAACAGGGGAAAATGCTGCTAAACTGTGCAAATTTAATGGCAAATAAACAAAGACGAGGCCCATGTTCCATAAATACTACATGTGATTCGATAAACAAATTTTAAGAAAATGGATATGCAATCCAGAAGACCATGTGTTTTTGTTGAAGTAATCATAGAAGTGTATAATACAATTACTGCAGGTCTATTGCATACCTCAAGTGTTGCCTGCATTTTGAATAAACCAAAAACCATAATCAATCCTCAAGCTTCTGAGCTGTGATCTACGGACGTTTCCTTATCGATTCCAGTGCATCCAGATTTTCCAAGACGAGCAATAGCATGTCAACTTTGCAAATTCTTTTCTCATCAGATATGACAAAGATAGCATGTGACCACAGTGTATATTATGGGTGGATACGCTAAAGCAAATGCGAGGTGCGCCATTGCAAGCACATTCATTCTCAGTCCACACTTCTTCAAAGTAGTCAGTTCTGTAGGTATGAAAACTTGCTCCATCACAAGTGCCTGATATAAAACAATGTTGCATAATTATGCAATTCCAGAATTACAGCAACGAAATGCCTTTAATGATGCTGTATGTATACAAGATGGTATTTCTGCTCACATTGTCACATATGTTTGGCAAGTGCTACAACAGCATTGGAGATAGAGTTGTCTCCCATAACTTTGCAGTTTCATGGCTATTGTGATCCCCAAACTCATTCCAATGATTTCTGGTTCAGGAGTTATTTGAAATCTAAGGTGTACACATCAAACTTCAGATATGTCAGAATCGAGAGATGCTACAAAAACTGAAGTTATACAGATTCCTTCTGAGATGTTACGTTCATCATTGTTAACAATTTCCCGCATGAGATGCAATATTGCCTGCAAAGGTGGGTCACGCTGAAAACTTACATTTCGAATAAAAGGTTTTGTTCCCTCTCCTATCTTGTATTGTCAATGTTCTTTGCAGATGTTTTGCCCCTGCAATTTTTGTCATTCATGTATCTATTGTTTCATTTTTCACTGCAATTATAACTGTTAGAGACTACCGTTTTATATCATCACAATCTGGAATGCATACATTCAAATAATATCTAAAATTTCGGTACTTTTCCGTTTCGCCGGCGCAAATCTCGCCAAGCAGACTTTATTGGCGACAACATACAGTATACACATAAAAAATATTTAAAAAATTTTAATTCTAAGAATTCTCTTTTTGAAGGCATAAACATTTTAATATCGTTTAAAACTTTATAAAAAGCCAATAAATAAAGACAATAAATTTGTAAAAAGACATTAAGAATTTACTATGCTTTCATGGTTCAACATACTAATTCGCCGGTTCATATCACGTGACCCCAAGCGATCCCATCACACGTAAACTACTCTACAAAAATCTAATGCTCTCAGTAATTATCTACATTAATTTCAAGTTAAATCTTAATTTGGAACACAAGTTTAAATGCAAGAAATATTTCAGTGCGTACGAATAGCTTACTCAGAAATTATGTAAAACTGCAGTGCTTCACTAATGCATTCTCATTAGAATTGATGAATTTAACCCTTGACTTTCCTTTTCTATATTTTCGGCTTCGGGTAAGCGCTGTAATTGCATCCTAATTGACTTAAACACCGAAAATGGCCTTAGACATAAAATTGAACTATCTGATAAAATTCTGTGTAATAATATGCCAGCATTGAAAGAAACAATCAATCTGATAAGAAAAAGCTGCGACTTGTTTTGAAAATGAGGCGTAAAAGGTTACCAGCGAGAATATTCTGTTTGGCATCGGTTGTACCATTATTGGCGACTTTATCGCCTGCGCCGGCAAAACGGAAAAGTACCAAAATTTCATTTCATTTGGTTGAGCTGATATGCTGCTAAGGGTTCATATATCGGTGAAGTTTTTTTATGAATGGCCGTACATGGCATTTTCTCTTTGCATTTGTTCATTTTCCCCACAATATGTTATTGCCCGATATTTACAAAAGTGGATTACTGTACGAAATTGAGTATTAGCAAAAGCCACACATAATATAATCAATATTACCGTACCTAATTAAAGCACTCAAAATATGACAGGAATTTCAAAGAATGAAGTTACTGCACGAGCAATCAGAAGATAAAAATGAGCATCTTTCAACATGCATAGCTAAATAACTATAAATGCCAATTTGGCTAATCTTTAGAATATGGTAACAGGTAGTTTGGCGACATTTTGGTAAGAAGATAAAGGTTACTAGCTAGGACTTTAGCAATAATCTGAGAAGTACACAGTTCGTATCACAGATTATTTTGTCTCAGAGAAATGAGAGATCACGAGACATGTAACGTGACATTTTCCGTACAATTCCGATCGTGATTTTAGCTAATAAGCACTTAGAAACAATTTCGCTGCTAAAGTGCAGAATCGCCCACTTACTTGTTTTGCGCTTTTTACAAGTGTAAGAAGAATTGCATTTTTGTCAATTTTCTTTGACTTTTTAAGTGAAAAATAGGTTGATGTGTACATAGATAAAGTCAATGTGTGCGCAGTGCCATTTTTGTGCAATTCTGGGATTTAAGTGAAAATAGGTCGACGTGTACATGGACACCGTGTATGTGCAATTCTTAAAAACACAGCAAGCAGTTTGCGATTCTGCACTTTCTCCCAATTTCACACCTAATCTTCATCGTGATTAAGCATTTTTGTTCCATAAAAGTTCTATTATAAGCGTAATTCGGCTAGCAGGTTGTTGGAAAAAATGTTAAGTGTAATTAAAAAAAAAAAAAAAGCCTTTACTTTGTGAAAACAAAATGGCGTCCAAAACAAAATTAGCAAGTTGCTGTAGCAGGGTTGGTCACCAAATTTTCGCCAAGCTACCATAATCTAAAGAGTCACTGCCAATTCACATCTGCTGTTACAAAGAGATGAAAAACAAGATGACAACTTGCGTCTCCCACCAAGTACACCGTGTTAATTTATGTTCAACACTTTTACTAATAGATAAAAGGCTAAAAAATGGGACTTTCTATTTGCAATCATTTCCCACTTTTGGTAAAAATTGCTCCTTTCTGGTGTATTTTTGAGTATACACACAACAATAAATAATATATATAAGTATCACACAGCTGTTTTGAGAATGTGAATTTACTTCCTTACACATGCGAACTTAAAATTTTACATTCATGTTGCTTCACTAAACAGTATCCATGGGCTGTAAAGAATGTAAATATTAAATATTGAATTTTTCCATCTTCATAAAACGCTTAATTATTGTTTATGAACAGAAAAGAAAGTTACTTGGGATACGTAAAGAACAGACTCTTCCCATCCTAAGTCACAAAGTTGCAAAAGAGTTTGTGACTTTTCATAGCCACATTTTAGTTAAAAAAATAAGCACCTATAAGCACTTTTCAAGCACATTTGAAGAAAAAAAATAAGCGCCTGTCTTATTACATTATACACAACTGCATAACCTTAAAAGAAAAATTAGACTTGCAATTCAAAATATGAGCAATGCAATATTTATTAAAAGAATAAGCATTACCTCAACCATGGAAAACAATTAACTTTTTTTAAAATTTTAAATGACAGTTCAATTTACAGAATTCGTTTACAATGAGAGAAAAAAAAAACTATGCAGAACTAAACTATATTACAAAATTTAATGATGATATTTCAGTTGAAAATATAGAAAATAAATAATAATAAGCCATATTAATTGTATTCGCTTGGCACCTAATAATAAATACAATTTATTTTTCCTCTTATATTAAATATTTAAAGAATTTAACTTAAATCAAAATTCTGAACATTTTCTAAATTTTCATTGCATAACTGTTTTCCCTTAACATATATTCCAAGTAAAGTAATTTAAGTAAAAAAGAGGAACATTTCTGAAATCTGGAGTCAGGAAATTGCTTCATGCAGTCATCCTTTAACAGTAAAAGCTTAACTAATCCGCATACTTGGAAATTGCCGAATATTCCGCATTCGAGCGTAACTGGAGGAGGGGAGATTGTAGCCGTTTTTTAGATTGCTCGGCTAAATAAATGATTTTGACATTCCGATATGTGCTTCATATAAAAATAGACCAACGGAACTGAGAAATATTCTGTATTCTGCTTAGAAAGAACAGTAAAACTCTTATAAGTGTTCATAAATAAATCTCAGACTGAACATCAAAATTAATTATCTCTGCAAAATACCGCAAACATTATTGCACAATACGTGCGGAGTAATTCTTCCATACGTGATATTACGCAATCGGAATCAACAGCTGCCGGTATTCGAACAATATAGAACTAAATAAAGGAAAAGAAAGAGACTTACTAATCTGGGGTGTTTTTGATTCTAATTTTGAACAGACCGTTAAATTTCCGGAATAGAATCATTCTTTACTTTGGTTGGGTAGACCGCAAAACTTTTAGTCCTATTCAATCCAGATTGGACAGTATGACAAAAAAAAAAAAAAAGTCCGCTGCTTCAATGTTAGAGATTTTGCGGAGAAAGGGGAAAACCTCCCAACCTCCGTACTGTATAATGTATTGGGGGGGGGGGAATTATTCTGACTATTCGATTACTTTCCTTTTATTTAAGCCATTCTGAATATTATTCCTTAGAAAGCTAATCTGTGTAAAAATAAACCCATTTTTGGAAGTTTATCTACACTTCAGTAGCTACTGCAACTATATTATATTCAAACATATGCTCACAATATAAGCATAATGATCATAATAAACACGAATATGAACTGACCACGCGGAACGAGAACATAAATTATTAAAATCTTGATAGAAATTCAAACATGTGTAGTATTTGGGTGGGAGGAAAAGAATACCGAATGTACCGGAATTTCTACGGTTTTCGCAATTCTTTGACCAATAGAACGACGTGCACCTGTCTGTACTCTCGCGCGCACCATAGGTTACAGGTTACGTTAATGCAGAGAAAGGGGGAAAAGCTATTTTTGGGAGTATGATTCACCATCTGATGTTCCATGTAAGGAAGAAAAGTTGTTTATTTAGTTTCGGCTTTGGTACGGGGGAAATAGCGCGTTCATTAAAAAAAGCACTAAAAGCAAAAAATAAGCACTAAAAACAAAAAAATAAGGGCTTTAAAGAAAAAGTAAGCACCTATAAGGGCCTTTATATTTTATTTTCAAATATAAGGACTTATAAGCACTTGTCAGAACCGCTACGAACCCTGTAAATACAAATAAGTACATACAATAAGTACAAAAAAAAAAAAAAAAAATGATAAAGAAAATATTCCAGGTTGCATTTAAGGTATGCATATTCACACAGCTTCCTTAAGCCACACAGTGATATTTATTGTACACTTCTACCAAACAAAATTCTGCTTTCTAAATGCATGTACTGTACAGTTTAAAACAATTAACAGTAATAATGGTTTGAAAAGTAATAATGGTTTTACCATCGTGTTGCATATCAGACGTCCACAACGTCAGGTTGTCACGCAAAAGCTGCATTATGAGAGTGGAGTCTTTGTAGCTTTCTTCACTCAGAGTATCAAGCTCCGCTATAGCATCATCAAATGCTGCCTTTGCCAGGCGACATGCCCTGTCAGGAGAATTTAAGATCTCATAGTAAAAGACTGAGAAATTGAGAGCAAGGCCCAAACGAATAGGGTGAGTTGGTGGAAGCTCCGTCATTGCAATATCACTTGCAGCCTTATACGCTACAAGACTGTTTTCTGCAGCCTCTTTCCGATCATTTCCAGTGGCAAATTCTGCCAGGTAACGGTGGTAATCACCCTTCCTATAAAAATAAGTCAGAATTAAAAACTCTCACATTTGCATAAATGATTATTTAAACAGCAGAGAAAAATTTACAACTGCCAACTGGAAAATTACAGGTCCAGCACACACGGTCTTAAAAAGGATGAATTACAGCAAAACATTAAATGTTTCCTCATAGAATTTTAAAATGCTCTTAAAATAAAATTTAATACAGAATATAATAACTTACATCTTATAGTAAAATACTTTAGATTCTCCAGTAGAAGCTGTAGGAATTAAATGTTTGTCCAGAACATCAAGTATGTCTTGACAAATATCCTTCAACTCAGTTTCAACCTGATTTTTCAATAAATAAAATATAAAATTTTAATTTTCTCAATTTCTCATTGTCAATTAAAACTTTAAAAGTTGAAGCTAGTTTAACATACAATTCCTAAAATTTGAATAAGAATGTACAATAGCTGTGATAAGTATTTATTATGGATACCTTTTGTTCCTGGCCCATTTTCAAATTTTGCTTACATAGGTTGCCCAGAAGAATGAAAATTTGAAATAAATTAATATTTGAAGTTTAACTTGAGCAATGCATTGTATAAAGATGACTTATATTTCTACAATTTAAAATATAAAAAATCAATTGAAATCTTTTAGATATAAATCTTAAAAAATGTGATCATATGCAAAAATGTCTGTGCTTTCAAAATTTATGCTATTCAACCTCTTTGTGCTTTGTAACTGAATTTATTTCTTTAAATAAACAAGTTTTAAATATGAACTATTAGTGTGTTATATTCATGATAAAAATTAATTATAGAAGTTTTTTCTTTAGCAAATCAATAAAAATAATTTGTCTTCTACTTCATGTCAAGTCCGTTACCTTGAGATTATTAATTAGTTTGTAAATCTGCTAAAAGGGGCAGTACATATTCAGTGACAAAGTAGTCAAGTTGTTTGACTACTTTGAATATGTACTGCCCCCTTTAGGCAAATTTATTAACTAATTGGGGGTAAAATAATCTCAAGGTAATGGATATGACATGAATTTTTATTTGCTAAATTTATATCTAAAAAATTCAATTGATTTTTATATTTTAAATTGTAGAAATATATTTATATTTATGCAATGCATTGCTCAAACTTTAAATATTAATTTACGTTGAATCTGTTTTTTTCTTCTGGGACAGAATATGTAGGCAACATTTAAAAATTGGCCTTTCTGCATTAATTTTACATATACGTAACTTTTCCTAAAAAGAAATTTACAAGTATATATATATACATATATATTTGTTAAATATAAGTACTTCATTCTTCATTCAAGAAGAATCCCAAATGCAAATTTCACAATTTCACTCAAGGCATTTTTATTCAAATTTTACATTTTACGCATATGCTAATATTTTCACAATCAACCCTTACATCTATAAGCTAGAATATATATTAGGTTGATAAAAATGTTGAGAAAAGAATTTCTCTACAAAACGAATAACTTGGGAAATAAACACAAATCTTTGAAAATTGCATTTCACATAAAACAAGTTTAAAAGCAGGGTTTAAACAAAAATCTTTGAAAATTATATTTCACACAAAACAAGTTTAAAAGCAAACAACCCATTGGAATGATAATGTACTTCACAACTGTGAATTACAATTCATAAGATGAAAAATAAATTTCTCTGCATTTTCTTTTTGCCTTAATAATACAAGGTGTGGCTATTAATTTCCAAAACTGTTCTAATAACACCAGAACAGAATTTAAAAACATAACCTTTTAATATGTTTCGAAGTAATTCCCATCTGCCGTAATACACTTCTGTGCTCGGCTGTATAAGTTGTGGAAACAGCATGTTTTCTTTTGGAAGGCTCTTCAATGTCGACGTCATGCTCTTCCCGATGTCTTCAACATCCACAAAACGTGTTCCTTTACAGTTTTGAGTTTGGGAAATAAAAAGAAGTCTGCAAGAGCCAAGTCAGAAGAGTATGGCGGATGATGCAGCTTCACGACCTCATGCTTGGCCAAAAACCTCTTCACTGGCAATGCAATGTGGGGGTGGGCATTGTCATACTCCCATTCTGTCGAAAATGGGAACGTACTCTGTGAATTCTTTGTCGAATCCGGGGGCAAGAACTTCTGCATAAAACTGTCCTGTAACAGTAGTGCCTGGTGGGACAAATTCATGATGAATAAGTCCTTCACTATCGAAGAAAACAATTAACATGACTTTGACCTTTGATTTTTGAAATCAAAATTTTTTCTGTTTAGAGAAGCTGGGAGACCACCATTCTGTGCTCTGTCTCTTGGTTTCAGGGTCGTATTAATAGCACCATGATTCGTCGCCTGTCACTATCAAATCCAGGAAAGCAGGGTCAGCGTTGTCAATGAGTTCACCACAAGTGTCCATTCTGACTTGCTTCTGATCGTCCAATAAACAGTGCGGGACAAATCTGGAATACACCTTGCGTTTCCCTAGGTCTTGCGTCAGACTTTGGCGAACTACCTCTTCGTAAATGTTCAGTTCCCTGCCCAGCATTCGAATAGTCAGTCGCCGATCCGCTGTTACAAGCTCTTAAACTTTCTCGATTGTTTCAGGTGTACCCACGAAAATCAGCCTTCCGGCGTGGGTGTTATCTTCAACACTTTCACGGCTGCCCCGAAAACGTCCATACCATTCAAATGTGCAGGAACGGGATAATGCTTGCTTCAACATTGCATGTGTTTCTGCCACACTTTTGCCAAGTTTAAAGCAGAATTTGATGTTCACCCTTTGCTCCATTTCAGCACTTCGACAACAAGACTTCACCATATATGTTTACACGCATCTTTCCTAGCCAAGCTCGAATCTACAACTTACGCACACTGCGGGGAGCATGTGCTCTCTCGGGTGAGTGATTGGTTTCCTGCTGTGACGTCAGTCCTGGATATTAATAGCCACACCCACAAACATCTGTGATCATTTAAGCTTTTCTTGGTATTTCCTAGGTACTTTCTTTTCTCAGGGTTGCCATGCAGACAGAAGAATGAACTTCTCCGATTTTTCCAGGTGGTGTTTCATGAAAATTCCAGGCTATCTGCATAGTGCACATTGGCTGCGATGAGGGTAAATTAATTATGGTACCACTTGAAAACAATTTTTTTAAATTACATATGACTTACTATATACATATATTCCAAAAGCATTACTTTTGTAATTATAATGAGTTGTTTTCTCTACTGAGGATCGAGATTTGAAGCTGACCAATTAGGATTTAAAAATGTCTTTTCTGCAGATATTTTGCAACTAAAGGCAGAAAGAAATCTAATATTTTTAAATATATTTAGGTATTTTATATTTACTTAGCAGCATACATAAATAAAAAATATATGCACTAAATTTCGTGATGGTATGTCATCATACTGCTAGAATTAGTTTCAAAAGTATGCCAGAGAAATTTGAAAGTATTATTAACTAATGATAAATTTAGAAGGAAGAGGACACATTAAATGATACGAATAACATTAAAATAAATTACTTTAGGATTAAAAACTGAATTACAAAAATTCGCAGCATTTTGGCGAATATAGTTTAAATGGTTAGCCTAGGACTGATAATTATAAATTTTTTTATTGTAAAATGGTAAATAAGCCACTTAATAGAGAACAGGTTTAAACAATTTTGTTTTATACCAGAATCGGAGGGGATTTACTTTCGTTCAACATGCACCTCACATGCGATTCTCTGGTTACTCGAGGTTATTGGAAACCAAAGATGTTGGAAACTTGCTTTGCCTTTCTAAAAGACAATTTGATTCGCACTGGGAAAACTGGCTCTACGGCAGCAGTCTGAATGTCGCTAACACGATACATGATTCACCACTAATGGTGCGAAAATCATTTTTTTGGGGATCACCATATGAAATTCTCGATTTTGACTGAAATATTTAAATTTCCCGACTTTTTGTTCAATTTTTAAATTCCCCGACTTTTCCCAGTTTTTCAGTTAGCATCGCAACCTGTTTTCTTCTTGGTACGCAATTAATATTTTCTTGAAATATTACCAGTAACATTTTTATAATCACTATCTGTTCTTTTCTAGCTACTGCTTCAGTCTGTGACCAATTCTATACACAAAAAAAGGGGGGCTGAAAGTTATATATCTCCTGTTCTACTGTGCCAACTTACAAAATTCAAATTGAGTTTTCCATGTCTCGAAAGCACGACTTAGGATATGTAATAGATTGATACATATGTAGCATTGCTCTAATTTAGTTATTTTGAAACAAAATAGGACTTTTTCTGAAATGACATGACATTTTTTTTCCATATTTCAATTCTACGACTCGAATTATGCTTAAATATTACATTTTGTAAAATTTGGTACGAAATTTAGGGAGAAATTCAAAAATTTATCTCTGCAGATTTCTTCACTTTGCGCCAAGAATAAATCACTTGGCAAACTTCTTAATATATGGCAACTTATTTCCTTTTCCCTTTTTACATTGTGCACCAGCGGAAAAAAATGCACATCATTCCCGCTTTCAAATAATTCCAAAGTGCCTAAACTACATTTGATGTTATTATCTCTTTCAATAAATATGGCAAATTTCAAAACGCGCTAATAAATAAATTCACGTATATTTTCAGAAATCTTGAATAAAAAACCAACTTTTTGCAGGAATGCTTGGAAATACATCTTTTTTAAAATGATAGTAAAAATTCTAAGATTACAATTCAAAATTTTTCTCAAAAAATTTGTAATAATTATTTTAAAATACAAATTTAAAAAATAAATCATAAAAAATGGGTGATTTATTTGGAATGAACCTAAATTTCAAAACGTGAAAGGTAGAATCAAATAAGTTTAATAAAAAAAGGAGATTAATAAATAAATATATATCAAATTCAATTAACATTGAGAAGCTGAGATTCCGAGAGCTAATTTTTTTTTACAAACTACTCGCACGATTTTATACAAAACCTGGTAGTTTGTCATAATATGAGTCGTATAATAGAAATATGGGAAAAAATTCACGTCATTCCAAAAAAAGTTCATATCCTAACTCACGCTTTTGAGACGAAACTCAAGTTGAATTTCGTCAATCGGCCCAGTAGAACAAAAGAGATAGAACTGCTCCATTTTTTTTTGTGCAGCTAACCTTAAGCTTCGTTTAGACGGGGGCGTAAAGGGCATAAGTTGTTAAAGCCGAGCTCTGTTGCCATGGCAACCAGTCTGTGCTACCTCACAAAATCTGGTTTAAGGCTCCAAGCATAGGGTTCAAAGTTTTCAACTTTACGCCAAGTTTGGGATAAGCGTTGACCAATCAGAGCGAAGCTAAAACGAAGCGGCATTCTACAGAAGATTTCACTGTTACAAAACAAGCAGAGCGAACGCTGGTAGTCAATCGAGCAGAAGAACAGCGCGGGAAAGATGTAGACACATCCACGAATGCGCAAATTTAGCTTCTCCCATTGGGCACGGCTTACACCCCGTTCTCGCAAGTGTGAACGGAATTCCCGTATTTTATGCCCTTATGACTACGCCTTACGCTGCCGTTTGAACGTAGCCTTAGACAACAAAAAGGGGGAAGAACTAGGAATAGGAAACAGCTAAGGATTACCAAAATGTTTCTGAATATGTTACCAAAATGTTTCTTAAAAAAATAAAATCTTAGCTAAAAAAAATGTGAGTAAGGATAACCGTTCAGTATTCTTTCAAGCCAATTTATATCTTCTCAAAGGTACGTTTTTTTCATAGCAATTTTAAACACATTGCAATACTCAGTTATTCTAATTTAAAAAGAACACAGAATCTGTTTCTAGACTTTAATGCTTTCTGAGAAACAACTTTTAATTTGTATGAATAAGAACTTGCTGTTATATATAAATCAGAAATGAGTGATACAGCAATGCTTTACATGCTATATGTTTAAAAACTGCCTTACACACATACCTGAACTCTGTAGGTTTTTATCATTTCCAGTCTATTTTCGGCTCCTTTATTTTCTTCCTTCTGCTCTATGCTGCTGATGATCCTCCATGAAGCTCTACGAGCTCCAATGACATTCTTGTAGGCCACAGAAAGCAAATTACGCTCCTCTACTGTTAATTCCAGATCAAGAGAAGCTACTTTTTTCATTGCTTCTACCATTTCTATTTAACACAGAAACAATTGTTAAATTCAGATTTGCATTAGCAACTAAAAAACAACTCTGAATTATTTTATAATAAACCATATAATAATCAGTATTTTCATTCTGACATCATTAAACCTTACACCTCCCCCTCCTGTTTTAAAACAATCTACTCTGATCTTCAACTGGAAATACACTAGTTTCAAAAATTAAGCAAAACGACAAAAATAGCAATAAAGCATTAAAAAATAAGCCAATCTGCATAAAATTTGAATATGTTGTGAATTAATAATTGTAAAACTGCAAGTAAAACTACACTATGCAAATCAGTGGCACTAAATCCAAATACATCATCTGCAAGCAGCATAAAAATGCATGTTTCATTGCATAAAAAATTTGGGATAGCCAATTTGTAGCAATGACCTCCAGTTACAATTTCCCCGAAGAACTGCGATGGAGGAGAAAGACAGAAGTAGCCAGATGGCTAAATGCGAGTCCTCCTGTGGTTCATAGACTTTGGCAACAATTTCTAACCACAGATTCGGCATTCAGGAGGTTCAGATAACGATGGCCAACTGCTACAAGCTCTGATGTCAGATATTCGTTGTTATGCCAAATGAAGGAACAAAACCTCAACTCAGATCCTCCCTTGCTGCAGCCACTGGAAGGTTGGTGTCAGTGTCAAACGTGGACAGGAGGCTTCATGAAGGTCTGTACGCGAGGCGACCAGCCATTTGCATGCCCCTCACCGTCATATGGAAGGGAACATTTGAGATGGGCACTTCAACATGTCCACTGGACAGCTGATCAATGAAAGGTTGTTCTCTTTGCAGAAGAGTCTAGGTTTAGTCTCTAAAGTAACAGTAGGCATTATTTGATTTGGAGAGAGACTGGAACCCATTATTATTTATCAAACATTTGTGAAAGAGATGCATACGCAGTGTCTGTGTTTAGGATGGTATCTCTTTGGGTGAACATACAGACCTCCATGTCTTTCCATGTGGAATCATGAATGCTCAGGCCTGTAGAGATGACATCCTTGATGCTCATCATGTGTGCCATTATGCAGGGGCAATAAGTTATAACTTCCTGCTACAGGACAATAACGATAGATCATACAAGGCTCACATCGTGGATGATTATCTTCAGCAGAACACAATTCAGCACATGAATTGGCTAACTCAATCACTGGACCAAAATCCCATCGAGGATGTTCGAATGCTTTAGAAAGAAGTACAGCTGTTCTCAATCCTCTTGTTCAGATCCTTGCCATGCTTGCAACTCCTTTGCAAGAGCAAAGGCTCTTACTTCCTATGGAACTGCATAATTGACAGCATCGCACATCGCTGTATGTGTTGTATTGCTCCTAAGGGAGATCATATTCCATACTGAAGGTAATTTCTTATACCAAACTGACATATCTGATTTATTCATTTTACACCTAGGCTAATTTCTATAACACCATACCTGTCTGGTAATTTCTTTTCATGTTACTTTATACGTTACTACAGGTTGTATACTGTAAGTCTCTCATTAAATTCTACAAGTAACTTTTTCAGCTATTATTATTTTTGTAATTTTTCCTTAATTAATGATAATCAGTGTATAAATAGCACTTATTTCAGCTGGCAGAAGTTTCAATAAAATGCCAGATCACCATGCATCTTGGGCAAGATAGAAAGACAAATGTTAAGGAGAATCACTGATATGTAATCCAATTTCATATCAAAGCAAGAAAAACTAATATAAAAAACCCTTATTTAATCAAATATTATACAAGGCTGCATGTTATGAAGTCAACATATATAATTTAGACAATTTCTAAAATATAAAATTGGTGTATTGGATGAGAAATATGTAAATTATAGAATTACTTCAAAACTTGTATAAAAAAGATCTACATCTATGATAAGTGAGAAATTATTGTCTACCACCTTTTAGTTTGGGCACCAATTACACAGTCATCAGGGTTTTTGATGCTGGAGATGCCAAAAACGTGCAATGCCTTCACCTGGGACTTTGAACCGTGGACCTCTCAAATATACTTTCAATTACACCATAAAGACATGTAAAAAGGAGGGAGAAAAATAAACTGTATCTTACAGATTCCATTTCTGACTTTAATTCTTGGAGAACTGATAGCATATCATGCCAGTGTGGTTCGAGCCAAACTAAAAAAGTGTTATCAAACGACATGAATCTTATGTCCAAAAAGGCAAATTTAACAAGCCTCCAATAGCTAATCATAGAAATTTAATCATAATTTTGATTTTGGGTCTGCAAACGTTATCCATAAAGCTTCTTCCATTGATGAATAGGATTTTCTTAAAAGGTTTTTATATTCAGAAAGACTTATCTTACTTAATAAATGATTTTAAGTCTACTGCAGTTCCTTCTAATGCTTCTAAAACTTAATTTTTCAATTTTCTTTGCTATTTCTGCTGACAGATGGCAATTTACTCCTCTCGTTCGTCGTACTCCTATACAATATAAATATGACTGCTAAACATTCATGTAATAAATGAAAATCATAAAACAGAACTTCTTCATTGTGATGATAATGCCCCAATCAATCAGTCAACTAACAGATGGTGAAATCTGTAATATGATTCTGAATAAGGTGACCAATCATCCTCCTTTGGTAGGTTCTGTCCTTCCTCAAGAAATGTCCTCCTTTTCAATATTTTATAACTAATCTCTTTATCTCTGTATTATTTAAAGATGCCGCATCGGAATGTTACGATCGTCATGTGATGGTGCAGTTCGAAAAAAAAACATGATTATAAAACGCATACACAGCATACTCTGGGCATATCAAACTTCACGCAGCCACACTTGTCTCGCACCTTCACACTTTTGTGCACTTTACTTTGTTTATTTTAATGTGTCTATAATACACTGCAGGCCACCGTAAATGCTACACCCTGCAGGAAGCAAAATCTGCCTTACAAAATTCTCCTTAATTATTATAAATATTGGCTGTATCATGTGTAATAAAAAGCTCTATAAATATCCCAATATTAAATACACCAAAAACTAACTTCAGCAATATAACAACTTCTAAAATAAAGCAGTTGACTGTGAAAGAGTATTCAATAAAATACAATTACGAAATTTTGGAGGAAAGTTACAACTTGTGTCATACAGCAATCATTTATTGAAGTTTAATTAAATTACCTTTGCAGTGACTTCTACTTGTTACATTATTTTTCACAAACACTGCTGTCACAGATAGCTGAGTGGTCAGCACGCTGCTTTGCAAATGGAAAGGTAGCGAGTTTGAACCTCACCCGTAGAAAGTATATAATTCAGTTAGTTTTTCTCATTTTGAAACATGTTTCTTATATTTAATCATGAATCATTATATTCTTATTTTACCTATTATTATTGTTTTCATTTCTTATTTTATTCATTATTGTTATTGTTTTTAACTTAGTTAAAAAATGTGCAATTCAAATAAAAATCCTTATGTAATAATATATATGCATCTATCTCTTTATCACATATCGTCTATATAACTCTTTATTTTTACTTTATTGCATATTTTATCATGCACATAATTTCTCATAAACTGTCCAAAGTTTGAACCTCATTCTAAATTCAAAAACAAATGCAAAGAAAAACAAAAGACCAAGGGAGGGAGGGTTAAAAAATATGAAGTTGGTTTTATTACATGGTGGATGGTGGATATAAAGAGAATTAAGTAATTTAATTCTCTTTATATCTTTGTATATAAAGAGAATTAAGTAATTTAATTCTCTTTAAATTCTCTTTATATACCGTATTCCAAACCAATTTTATAAATCCTAATTTTCATACAATATAGAATCTGCAAGTCTGTCAAAGTGGTCGATACTCATCCTGAAGTAATTAAAAAACAAGTAATAAATTAAAAAAAAAAAAAGTCAATCCCTACTTAGGTCCACAAAGAAAAATTTAAAAAAATCCAAATAAATAAATAAAAATACAAATAGAATTTTTTTTAATTAAAAATTTAAAAAATTTTAATATGTGAAAAAGCTGTATTAACATCAAGTGTCATTCACTACAAGTTTAAAAAATTGTATTTGAACTTGAGTGGATGAATAAAAAGCATTTTATGTACTGAAAATTTGCACAAGATATAGGGAGAGTGTGGGCTAATACAGTCAAAAGTCGTTAATTCGGACACCCATAATCCGGACCTCAAAGCTACAAACTTTCTGCGCATGCGTCACGTTTACGGCTGCAAATTTGCGTGTGCGCATGCGCATAATACGTTTACGCATGCACGTTTAACGTATAACGGACGGTATAAGCTAAGCTAAAATTATCTAATTCAGTTAATGTTGCAGATTGCATTGTTCCTTAATCTTCGAATTGGATCCGGCTTATTATTTTTTGCAGACTGTAAGAGCAATTTTATAAAAGTAAGCTTGAACTTTCGATTATGTCAAATAGAATTTCCGATACATATTTACTAATATGTAAATGATCTACAAAGCGAAAGTATGTTTCGAAGTCCATTAAACAAAATGTGGAATTGCTGCAAAAAATGGATAAAGGCATATCCTTTGTTTCTTAACCATTCCGAAATCTGTTTATCAATTTTGTTGGAAAATATGACTAATTGTAACCCTTTTTCTGCATTCTCTCTCCTTATTGAAATATTTATTAGGCTTACTTCTTATTTTGAAGGGATATAGTAGTTACTTCTACTTCTTTTTTTCCACTGCCACTGTTTGTGTTGAGAACGGACTGTTTCTCAACAATCAGTCTAATTAAAATGAAAAAATGAAACGTGATGTTACGTCATCTGGAAAGCCGAGTCGTGCCGATAGCTGATTGGTTGCCGTGAGATGATGTCATGCCTACTTCTGGTATAAGTATCTTGCATCGCTCTGGCTCATCCCTTCTAGTTCCTGCTTTCTTGGCTCTTGGGTGTGCGGTTTTCAGCCCCTATTGAAAGACGTCTTGCAATGCGTGCAGTCCGGGGATAAGTTCCGAAGTTCCAGTCTACAACATGGTTTTTCCCGAATAAGTTCCTTGGTTCCAGTCTACAAGTTGACTTTTCCGGAATATGTTCCTTGGTTCCTGTCTACAAGATGAGTGACTGCCGTGGGCGGCATCCATGTTCTTCTTGAAGGCGGCATTTAACATAAGTTAGCGGCGATGTTTTACTAGGCTATGATTCCTCGTGTTCAACTACAGTGAGCGGAATTAGGCCGGATTTAAGTGCTCTCAAGGACTCAATTTAATTTTCAGGTGCCTTTTTGATCATTAAGCGTGGACCTATTGACAGTGTAGCTAATTTCATATAAAACTGCATAATTTCTGTTTAGGATACGTTTTTCACGTATTGAATGCCAGTATTTTGGAAACAGGTAAAATACTATTTAATATATGAAATTTTGATAATGATGGTTATATTATAATTTCTAAGTTACTGATATTGTTTAACTTTATTCATTGTTTTTTTTTTTTTTTTTTTTTCTATATATATTGTTAATAAATTGGTTAAGTTTGAAACCTTTTACTGTCTTCAATGTCTGCACAACATATAATCTTAGGGAGCTTCTATTGCTACTGTTGCTAAATGTTTAATTTTATAAACTTTAAACTTTGCTTTTGCATCAAATTTGACGCTGCTGTGCGGGGAAGGAGGGACATCGCGGTGCGCAATAAACTGGAAGTTGATCTGTCAGCACTATCCTTATCTTCAGGGCAGATGTCTTTATTTTATTCAGCTTATAATTCCTTACTAAATGTAGTATTTCATCTCAATGTATTCCGTCTCTGATATGATTTAAATCAAATTCGTCATTATAAATATCACGAATACACATCAAATAATTTTCTGGTTGCAATTTTCTAATTTCAACTATGCGTAATGTATGCTTTACGCATGCGCGCTTAGAAAGAAATGTTTAATAAAGTAAACAAATAAATATTAAGCTTTTTTTTTTTGTAAATTTTGATACCCTTTAGATCATAATTGATCTTTATTTCGTAAATTATGGTTTCATATTTTTAATTTTGTAATTTCTGCATGCCATCTTACCAGATTTAAACTGATGATCTATAATGCGGAATCGCCGAAGTCCCGACAAGTTCGGATTAACGACTTTTGACTGTAGTAGGAATTTAATAATTTGGGATATTCATTTTGCAAACTAGTAAAGTTTCAGCTATAAAAAAAAATCACCTGATTCGGACAACTTGCCGCAAACATACAGAAGCACAACGAAGTAATAAGATACAGCTCTGTTGATGCTATATTACAGTGTCACGTGATTTTTGCGCAAAATAATTCTATTGGTTAAACGCACTCTTCGCAAGCATACTCGTTTGGATGCTTTTACGCTGGTAACGTAAAAGCGTTTTCGGCAGCTACGTTTCGAGCGTACTCGTGTGGATGGGCCTTATCAGAACTCTGGAAAGCTGTTCAGGAGGAATGGGATAGAATACCTCTTCTGCCACTTCAAAAGGCATTATTATTCTGGAAATTGTGGTGTTGAAAGATAGTTCAGAATAAGGGGTGTCAAATAGAACATATAAAACACAAGAATTTTATGTAATTTAGTTTTGTGAATACAATATAGATCATCTAAAAAATGCGTGGACAGCCTCTGTATTTTAGGGTACACCTTGGATTATCGCCAAATAATTTAATTTATGGTAACCTGAGTAGTTGGAATGTTATGGAAACCCTATTATGACATGATTGGTTGTAATGCGTCATTGCGGTGATTTTGATTTCTCTGAGCTTATTTCTACGCTGGATGTCACATCGGAAATACGTTGCTTATTTTGTGCTGTACACCATAAAATGACTGCCTGTGATGAGGTTTCTGTATGATTTATAATGAATGGAAAAGAAGCGTTAATTGACTGGTGTGTAAATGAAGGTTTACTTAGTAATCAGTGTCCTGCTTGTACGATGGAAATGCATATAGTCGAACGTGAAGATCATTCAGATGGCTTTAAATGGGTTTGTTGCAAGAAAAGTTTAAATGCTGGCTATATAAAACATTCCATTAGAAGAGTCTCATGGTTTGAGGATAGTCGTTTTGAGTATTATCGAGTTGATTTTTACGGGGATGTGAATGTCTGAAGCTAATACTAAAATTATTAAGACCAAATTCAATTCGATTCTTATTTTTTTTTTTTTTTTTTTTTTTAACGTGACAACGCCAGTATACAGATTCTAGTTCAGATAATTTTAGACAAATTTTGAATGCTGTTAAGGAATTATGTGTCACATATATCGAATCAGCAGAAATTTTAAAATAAGGTAAATCGATATTTCCTTTTTGTACTGCGTAGATTAGATAACATGCATTTCCATTTTTATGTTATTTCCTTTTTTTTTATTTAAATCATAATCATATGCAGTTTATTGAGATTATTTTCTTTGTTTTAATTATGTTTTGGATGCCATTTTACTGCAGAGGAAGGGCACTAGCATAAACAGGAATGGGTTAATCTTCAGATTATCGTAACTTGGCGATTTTTTGGCGACCAACCCTGCTACAGCAACTTGCTAGTTTTGTTTTGGGACGCCATTTTGTTTTCACGAAGTTTTTTTTTTTTTTTTTTAAACTCAACATTTTTTCCAACAATCTGATACCCGAATTACACTTATACTAGAATTTTTATGGAACAAAAATGCTTAATCATGACGAAGATTAGGTGCGAAATTGGGAGAAAGTGCAGAATCGCCCACTGCTTGCCGCGTTTTTAAGAATTGCACATACACGGTATCATCCATGTACACGTCGACCTATTTTCACTTGAAAAAAATCCCAGAATTGTACAAAAATGGCATTGCACACTGCTAAAGTCCTAGCTAGTAACCTTTATCGCCTTACCAAAATGTCGCCAAACTACCTGTAACCATATTCCAAAGATTAGCCCAGCAATGGCACCAAAAATTCACCATGGGATATCCTGAAATATACACTGGTGTAAGAAATTAAGAGAATTTTCATATTTGATCTACGATCTCCAGAACTACTGGACAGATTTTAATCAAATTTGGTGTGAACATAGGTTGATATAATACAAAATAAACATTCAACAGTTATAATAGACACATGGTTTGTGTGTAACATTCATAGAAGTCTGAAACAGCGGTTGCAGAAGACAAAAGAAATGGGTTAATAGGGGGTATGATCCCCTCTTACAGCCATACAGGCCATGCAGCATGATATACTGGAAATAAAGCATGATATCATACTGGAAATAAGGCAGTTTATCAGTGCCTGTGGCAATTGGTCCTACTGATTCAACAATGCTGTTTTCAGTTCCTGAATGGTTCTCACAGGGGCAAGTTGCAATTGCCTTCCCCAGAGCATCCCAGACATGCTCTATAGGATTGAGGTCTGGAGACCTAGCTGGCCAATCCATCCGGCGAATATCCTCACTTTCGAGAAATTCGTCAACCAGAAAAAAGAGCTATGTGGCCTCGTGCTATCATCCTGTAAGATGAACTTGGAGCCCACTGCACCCTGGAAAAGGCTAACATAGGGCTCCAAGACCTCATTCTTATACCTCGCACCAGTCACAGAGCCTCTGTCAAAGACATGAACAGATGTGCGGCCATTCAACATGATACCTGCCCAGACCACTAACCGCCACAATTGTTGATTTCGCGGACATTGGATGGTAGGTAGCGGGTCCCTGGCTCTGTCCATATGAAAGTACGACGAGAATTGGTGTTTAGGCTAGAACGAGACTTGTTGGTGAAGGTGAGCAGAATGGTTGCCCATTGCTCTGTACTCCAATACTATGCTGTCTGCACTATGCTAATTGCCTTGTTACACAGGTTCCTGTGGTTGCATACGGGTTGCGAGAGAGCTGAGAAGCTGCAGCCTGTTATGCCTCGCTAAAATGGACAAATAGCAATCTTTTCTGGCCGTCGTGGCTTTTGGATGACCTTGTCCAGGCTTTCTCTTGATGGACCAGTATCCTGGAACTGTTTCCATAGGTTACACACGACGAAGGGTATTAAACTCTCTGCATGTCGGACTTGCGATTGGCCTGCCTCTAGCCTCCCCACAATTCACCACCTCATTCCATCATCTAAACGATGGTGGTTACTCATGTTTACTGTTCCAATGTGAATTTAACCAATTGCTGCAAGATAACACCAAGAATTCGCAGAGGTAGAGGTGTGCTAGCGAACGCCCTCCACGCGTTTATAAAGTCTGTTTTTCTGCTGGCTATGCCTACACTCATGTGTAGACTTATGTATTTGCCGTACAAGATTTGCATTTTTATCTAGAAGCAGAGGTTTTTCCTTCAGTTCAGTTCTTTTCATGCAATTCGATAAAATATGCAAATTCTCTTAATTTATTTCACCAGTGTATTTCTTACCTATTTTTCATATATTGAAACATTTAAAAAAAAAAATGTTTTTTTTTTTTTTTTTTTTTTTTTTTTTTTACAGGCACGAATTAATCACATTTCAATTAATTTCAAGGGGGAAAATTGATTTGAGAAGGGAGAGTTTTTAACATACAAGCTCAGTCATGTAATGAATTAAACTCCTATCTCAAGGCACCAATACACACTGTTCAGCATACTAGTGACAATGGTTGACGGCCTAAATTGGAATCACTCAGCTAGACATCTGTAGCTTATCTGTGGTTTATTTAAACAATGTAATTATTAAATAACATGATAATTAAACTTTTCCACCACATTCTGCTTTTCATTTATGAAAATATCCTGTTATAAGACCTATCAACTACTAGAACAAAAATAGATACTTTTCCATTTAAAGCCATACCATGGGCACCATACTGGTACATTTGGGCTTCTTTTTTTTTCCATACCTTTGGCTCAACCTAGGATGAAATGGAACAACTGGGAGCAGCATACTTGACAATAGGAAAGATACTTGACATAACAAGGTGACATTAATTTGAAGACAAAATCCTCCAAAAAAACTTGCTGGTTATTTTTTTCTTTTCATGAAAGCCAATGCGGTTAATCTTTGAATTATGGTAACTTGGCGATTTTTTGGTGAAAATTTGGCAGCCAACCCTGCTACAGCAACCTGCTAGTTTTGTTTTGAACCCCATTTTATTTTTATGAAGTAAAGGCATTTTTTTTTTACTCAACATTTTTTTCCACAATCTGCTAGCCGAATTACGCTTATGATAGAACTTTTATGGAACAAAAATGCTTAATCATGACGAAGATTAGGTGCGAAATTGGGAAACTGCTTGCCCGTTTTTAAGAATTGCACATACACAGTAAGCTTGTACACGTCAACCTATTTTTATTGCCTTACCAAAATGTCGCCAAGCTACCTGTTACCATATTCCAAAGATCAGCCGCCAATGCTTTTTTTGAGGGAGACAAGAATAAGCTTTTACAAATTTTTACAATTGCAATATCCTTTAATCCCTTAATTTTAATATCAGGATAAGATAACAAGGAATTGACACATACCTCTGTCATATATTATTCCTATCAATCATGCTGCGATTGATTTGAAGCCGATTCGAAAAGAATCTTTGCTAAGAATACCCCTTACTTGAAGAATCAGGATAGGCCTTGAATCATTTCTCTACAAATTTTAAGTTGCAAAACCCATTGAAAAAAAAAAAAAAGAAAAATTACATGACACCTGCCACTCAAGAGAATATGCTATTATTGGCCTTTCAAAAATAGAGAAAATAAAAAAAGAAAGAAAAAGGTGCAAATAGAGCAGTTTAATGCAAAAAATCTTACTTTATTCCATATTTGTCACTAAATGCAAAAATAGTTTTTTTTTCCCTGGCTAAAGTAATGGAAACAGCCATCTGAAAATTACTAGAAATTTAAAATGGACTTTTCGTAAACATGAAAATATTCAGTAATTTACTTTTTTATTCTTGAAGATGTATATAATTTTCTTCTACTAAACAGCTGTCACGCAAGTTCTAAAGAAACTGAATGCCAGTCCGATTCTTTTATTAATGCAATTTCACAATTTATCAAATTTTCTGGTACAGCTTCTACAGGATGGCTTCATATTCCTGGAGGGTTCAAACACACTTTCATAAATTAAGAGCTTTCTCCTTTTCGATATTTTTAGGTCTTTTATTTCACATGCATTATAGGGAATTTTACCAACACATCAAGAAAACGCATTTATGAATATATAATATTATGTTTTGTTAAAATTCCATAATGTATTTTCATGCTTTCTTCCACCTCCATCAAGAATCCCCATGAAAAAACCACACGAAGTATTCCTTCATATGAAAGATAAACATTTAATTTTTTACCTAAAACGATTGAAACTATATTCCAATAATTTTTATGCAAAAATTTAACATTACGAAAAATACATCAATCAATAACAATATTTTGAAAACATATTTCAGTTTGCAACCTGTTGAAGAATTTTAATTTCCTCTTTAATTACGAAAAGAATATTTCGTTTTATGCATTTAAATTACCATCAATTACTTACAAAATGTATGTGCAAGACAGCATAAATTATGAATTCATAATATTTTACGTTCACTTTTCTACTGTTGATTACAAATACATACAATACTTGTGCATAATAAAACTTATTTCCAATCTGAATTATTAGTTAAAAATAGTATAAGAATATTTATATGTCAGTGACATTAATATATTAAAAACATATTAATGTCACGGGAAACTAAAACAAGTAATAATTATGTCTATCGAAAATATTTTTATCGATTTCTCCTCTGAAGGAGCCAGTGATTTGACAAATTCCATTCGTATTAGTCATGGAGGATTTGTGGCATGTTCTTTCATTCATTATAAATTAAAAGAATACTTCGATAAAACTCGTACAGAATTTCCGACTTTTTAACGCTATATCCTAACAAGTAACTACGGAGTTTAAAAAAAAATTTTTTTTTAAATACAACGTGAAATTCAAAACCTCAGCTAAGTTACGTCCCTAGCACTTGGGTTAGTTAGATCTACGACTTCAATTCTATGATTTTTAACATACAAAAACTAACTTTCGTTTCCATTATCATAATAATGATTACAAATATGAGGATTGCACATGAGCAATATAATACACGAGTATTACACAAGGGCGCCGAAAGCGAAAGTTATGCTTTTGACAAGAAGTTTAAAAATAAATCCTTTAGGAAAAGAAACTAGAACGTTCTTATAAATGGCAGAGCTTATGCACTACTTTATTTTTTTTGGAAGAACAAGGACATAAAATAAATTCAGTCATACCATCATATCGCTCCGCCTGCTCGGCAAGTTTAGCTTTGTAGACATTATCTTCCCGGTCGGCCATACTTCACGACAGCGTAAGCAATAAATTATTTTAAGATTTACGGCACACCCTATTAGTACACCAGACCCTACGGAAACAACACTAAAGTGGCGAAATTTACACGAAAATTAAAAGTAACTTTTTTTTCCCCTTCCAGTTAATTTCTAAGACGTCGGTCACAAAACACCCACAACCTTGGAAAATGGCCGCATTTCAGTAAAATTTTGATGCCACTCTTCAAGTTAAAGTGAAACCTTCGCTGGGACTATTATCCTAACCTTTAAGAACAAAACAAAAAAAAAAAAAAAAAAGTGCTGAAATTTACAGATCAAAATCATAAGTATCACTATATCTATGATCAAAATCATAAGTATTACTATATCTATAATGAAAATGCATATTTCAACAAAATGTTTATAATCTGAGATGGTCACAGCAATACAGCTGATATGACTACTCAAGATTTTTAATACTTGAGTAATAAAAGTATTAGAAAACAAGGGCATCCATCTCTTTATTGAAATAAAGTTCTTTAAATATTTTCAAATTCAGTAAAAGTTCGATTTTTTCCTTTAAACAACATAATGCAATCATTAAATATGCAATCAAGATGCAAATGTCTAGAATTGCAGAAAATTAATGCAAAAATTTTTAGTCCAAAACAACTTGTCCCTGAAGGACGATTGTTTTCGTTTTGCGTTCAATCATTAGCAATCTTTATCAATCTTGCTTTTAAGCAAGAAGAAAGGAGATGCCGTTTCCTCCAGTCCGTGAGGAAATTACCATGTGTTTTTATTTTTCTGAATCATTATTTAACAAGGAGGTTAGAATAGAAGGAGGGAAGGTTCAACTCAAACGGTGAAGCTTGGCGGCCATATTCCTGTTATCACTGTGACTTGTGCAAGGAAGTCTGTAATTGCAATATTTTTTTTTTTTTTTTTTTTCTTTTCTTTTTGAAGCATGTCAGCTTGTGTTGTATATGGATGCACAAACAGATTTTCGAAAAAGATTCCTGGGATTACTTTTCACGCGTAAGTATTGATTTTCTTTTTTTTATGTAATTTGATAACTATGGTAAAAAATATCACAATGTCATGTTGTTTTCTTTCCAGATGTGAAAAAAAGGACTTAATCAAAATATGTTAAATACATTTTAATGTTTCTGTTTATAGCTGACATCTTTGTTTCTTAACATACAATGATGTATGCTAGGATTTAAACTGTATAATTTGAACGTTTTAGGTAATTCGTTTGATAATTTTCATGAAAAGTAAGACACCAATTGTTACTATTTTTATGAATTGTAAAGGTGTTAAATAAAATAATGCTTTTCTTTATGTATTAATTATAATTCATTTTAAAGTTTTTGAACTGTTAAGAATATAATTTGTGCATTTGATCAAGATAACAAAAACTAAAATAACTGCGCATCAACTAAAATAACTGAATTCACATAATTCTGTTTTATTTTATTAATATTTTTTCTTGTTATAAGTACGTTGGTCGTGGAAAGAATCTATTTAAAACTTTCATTTTAAAAAATGCAACCTGTGACTATTTTTTTAGATAATTATCTGCTATTAATTTCAGGTTAAATATATTTTAAATGATTCTTTAATAAATTACAATATTGTGAATAAATCAGAAATATCACTTCTTAAAGGAAAAACTGGAAAGTGCACCCAACAGGTTGCTAATAAAACCTAAACAAATTTTTGAAATATGCAGAAACATTATTTTTAAAGGCTTTAATGTTATGAACATGCATTTAGATTTCGACCTATTTATTAATGATTTTCTGTACTTAGTAAATTACGCATATTATCTTTATAACTTTAAAACAAAAAACTAACAGTAGCGAAGTATTTCATTATGAATTTTACATATTTTTAGTGGAAAACACATGCACGGAACAGCTTAAAAAACACGTACGTTTCATTGCCGTAATGCAATGTTTTGAAGTTACAAATATGGACGCCTCTTGTTCGGTGGAGTTTCATTCCCCGATAGTGGAGGAAACTGCGAACCCTCCCTCCTTCTATTCTAACCTCCTTGTTATTTAATGTCCGTTTCACTTTTCAAACTGTTGCCACCAAATGTTAGAGTCCTGCATTATATTTGAATAAATTAAATAATGAAAAATCTGCATAAATGTACACATATTTATCGCATTGTGATAAAAACAACCATACACAGAGCCATCGAATTTTGAATGACGTAATACTCCTACGAATATGGTCATATGGAAGACAAAATTTGAAATTTGTTTTATTATCGATTTCATATTTTGTAAAACTTTAACGAATTTTTGAGTAACAAACTCAACGATTTAAAAGCGAGCAATGGCAACACTCTACAGGGAAACAAACCTTTTTATCTCAAGGAGGTTAGAATAGATTCTAACCTCCTTGTTTTATCTCCAGGGCGCGGAACTGTGTATCGGAAATTCTAAAGGTAATATTATTTTAAAATTTTTTGTGACATTGCTATTGAACTGAATTTTATGTTTTAAGTGCAAAGAGTTATGATATTTAATAAATACAGATAACACACAAAACGTCAAAAAAAAAAAAAAAAAAAAATACCGCCCCTTTGGACGTAATTTAAAATCTCTTTCAGATTTTCTAAAAATAAATAATATATAAGTTATGATTCGAGAAATAAAGAAATGCAGAATCTGAACACAGAAAAATAATTTAAAATAGTTTGTAACAGACAGATTCTTACCTTACTCTCTGTTGGTGGCCTTCGAATAGAATCACTTTGTGATTACTGCACCGGATTTGTAAGCGAGAATTCCAGATTCTAACCTTGCCACTACATGCGGCGTTTATAACTGCCAAATCCACAGCTATTATTAAACAGTGATCGAGTTTTACATTTCGGATTTGTGGGAGATGAAGCTTTACCAGTCATGAAAATGTTTTATATCTTATCTTATTAAACATTCCTTAAATGAAAGATTTTTTAAAAAAATTATATAAATTCTCGAGCAAGGAGATGTGTTGAAAATAGTTTCGGCATATTGGTTTCTTGGTAAGTTCACTTAGCAGTTTCAGCATGCTGTTACTTTCAGAAGCAATAATATAGTAAGCACTATATCTTATCTCGTTCATTTGCATTTTGATAGTTGAAAATGATGGTTCCGTTAAAACCATCGAAACTAGTCCTGTTAAAATTTGCAAATACTACGCTGATTATTGTTGTTTGACTTCTAAATGAATATTTGTTCGCCGTATTATTTTATCTTAATTCTATTTAGTATTCTGAAAAATTTGAAACCATATTTTCTATTGCACTAAACAGTATATTTTAAAATTTTTATTGTAACTGAGCTTATGAATTGGAGATAATTTGATTAGATCTTGATTAACCGTGAAAAATAATGCTAGCCAAGGGTCTACTTGCTTCAATATAATTGGCTGAAACTAAAAAGATTTTGTTTTTCTAATTGAACTTAACATTCCTTTGGATTCTCTTCTTGTACGATTTTATATGCTTATCATCATTTGCCAGAAAAATTTCTAAGAAAATGCTGTCTCTTACATACAGTTATATGGGATAATTCCTAGTCATGAAGCTGTCGGAGCAATGCAGATTGATATTTGTTCTAAATTAAAATATTAATTTAGCAAATATTTGTGGTAAGGGGAGGAAACGAAGTTATGTATGTTTAAGTTTCTCGTACTGCAAAGTATAACCCAATTATCGTATTTACTCGCATATCCTGCCTTTTTTTGCGAATTTTATACGTGAATAATTTATTTCCCGAAGGATGCGATCACAGACAGGACATAACAAATTAAAAGTGTTCATGGATAAGCTACTGGTAACTACCACAGCATTAGTTATTTAAAATAAATCTTTATTTCAAAATGAAGCGTACTAATATTAAAGTCACAACACGTAATAAAGTATCTCAATTCTACTTGTTTGTATCTCGAATCTCGCCCGCTCTTTTAATTATCAACTTCTGCTACCTAGGCTTCAAATTATTCAAGAGTGCTGGAACTGTGGTCAAATTATTTAATAGTAGTGTCTGAGGTCGTCTTTTGCAGATTGCAAGTCATTGCGATTGCCACAGTTGTTATCATTCAGTTTTTCTTCCTGCATGGAATAATTGTAGAATTATCAAGAGCGTTAGATTCCCCAGTTTTCATTAAGCTCCTTATTATTATTGGAAAGGAGGAAGGTTCGACGTGAACTTAGCAAGTACTTTGCGGGGATTTGTTTGTAAGGCAAAAAAAAAAAAAATTTCTTGGATGAAGTCATTTTAAAATTTACAGGATTTGCTTTCTAAATACCTTAATGAAGTAAAAAATTACCCAGATATTTAAAAAATTTCAGAACCTTAAACTAAAAGCAGGATTCGTACACATTTCTGCACATGGAAATCAAATAGTTTTAAGTACTTTGAAGGATCATCAATAAAAAAAATTAAGCTAAATTCATTTACTCTTATCTATTTACCGTTGCTTTCATGGTATCCCATATCTCTCTTTATTTCCTAGCTCTAAATTCCTGCGTTAACTTTATCTTAGGTTAGAGTCTCTTTAAAAAAACGGGATTTTCTTTTACATCAGAAAGCAGCATATTCTGCTGTTGGTCATAATGCTGTTTTGGGCTACTTTTTTTAGAACTACAAATACAGCGTGTGAGTTAGTGAAATAATGGGAGAATATTTATGAAACTTCAGCCAGCGCGCGCTATAAATTTCATCACTCGTCTGTACTGCGATTCGTCTAAAGCTCCTTGAAGCCTTGTCCCCTTTCCATAAAGTTAAATGGACCCACCCGCCCTCCAACTGAGAACCACAGAATGGCTTTCTCCGATAAGTTGTGTTGGCTGTTCATACCGGTTTTTTTGAGTCAATATTGTTCGCTCAAGTTGTAGACGTTTCCAGTCATCGTAGAATAGGTATCCAGGTGACTCGTTGGTGGTCGCCATCATTCGGGCAGTTGCTATCGACAGCGTTGTACGCAGCTCAGTTCTCTTGAATAGCTTGACTTTCATTTTAATTGCAGTAGTGCAACCCTACTGCAACTAATTTGCACTTCAAATTAGTTGCAGTTCAAAATGTACTATTTTAGGACTCGAGATGATGACAATTACAGTGACTACGCTGACTCTGAGTATTCAGTGAAATCTCAAAAAGTTATTTCAAAAAGACGTGATGAATTTCTGAAGTCCATCCCTGTGGCAAACAAGAAATCCAGTAAATCTCAGTGACCTTCGACTTCTACGGCAATCTTCGATACTCAAAAAATAAATAAATAAATAAATAAATAAATAAATAAATAATAATAATAATAATAATAATAATAATAAAAGCACAGATAAGCAGAAAAAGAGGAATCTAGCCGGGACTATTGGTACTTCGCCTCATTTAAATGCAGAAGATAACGCCGCTTACCTAACGGAGCTCATTAAAAACAAGGAGTTGGGAACGTCTTCGAATTGCTAAGAAAAGAAACTAAACCAGCTGAAAAAGACAATCAGTCAAAGAAAAAAAAGCGCCGAATAGATGAAATTATCACTCAATAAAAAAGATGATGAGTGGAAAACCCCCAGAAAACCTGTTGAAGCCTCTGTAAATTCCGAAGCCATGGAAACAGCTTAAGAAAATCATTTTCCCAGCCTGGAAAACTTAAAAGACGCAAAGAAAGAAAATGTGGAAATGAAAGAAGAAAATGCTCCCCCAATAGTTTTGCCCAAAATTCTGCAGATTGATCAAAAATTGATGAAGTGGGCAAAAATTTGCTGTTGCAGATAAAATTAATTCGAACAAGTAATTTTGGTATATGTCTTCAGCAATGGCTTTGGCAAGAATGTCGATTTGGTGCATTTCTATGTACGTGAAAAACAATTATTTATAATTATTTATGATTACTGATCTGTATGCATTTCTACAAGCGTCACTTTAGAATGAAACAATTTTTCGTTTGTGCTCATAGTTCACATTTCTTTGGCTAATGCAAGTTTTTGTTTTAAAATATAAGCAGTATACATTTTTTTAACGGTTACCATTCTGCACATATGCATTTTTTTTACCTTTGAGTTTTAAAACAATTTTTCCTGTATGCTTAGTTCATATTTCTTCAACTAATGAAAATTTTTGCTTATCATGAATCTAACTGTCTATTTTGAATCTAACTTCAAGTGAAAAAGAAGCTGTAGTTTTTTACCAGAAGAAGGCATTTTACTAGAAGAAAAAATTTGTGAAAATGGGCATAATATACAATTATATGTTGGAAAAATAATTTGAAAGTGCAATATCAGCTGATAGAAAAGAAAAGCCTTCGTATTGAAATGTACAAATCAACATATTTACCAAGGGCGCTGCAAAAGACGAGTATCTTAAAAGTTTCTTTCAGCCATAAATTTGCTATTGCAGATAAAATTGCTCCAAATAAGTAATTTTTCCCCCTTGCTCTTTTTCCTAATAAATTTAGTAAGATACAAAATCTGTATACTGATCTGCCCTGTCTCGTTTGGATCTATTTCTCCACTTTACTGATCTCCAGAATTGTTCAATATTTAGTGTGGTTGCTACTTTTCCAACAAATTCACTCTTTGGAACAATTTGCCCAGCATTATTTTTCTTTTCAGAAAAAACTCACCTGTTTTTGTCATTATGTTAGACAAATATTTTCTTTCATTACAGTTTTTGTAAATAATTATTCCAGTGTAAATCCAAATATATATATGTGATGTACCAGCTTTTTTCCGGAATAAATAGATTGGTGAAGAATCATAGATGTAGTCGTAGCTCAAATTATCAGACGATAAGTTTAAAAAACAGGATCCATTTATTATTATTCAGGAGAAATAGCAGTTACAAAATCAGATATCCGGAGTAAACAAAAATGAACTACTAATAACTTTTTGTATGAAGTTTACTGCATCGTTACATTAAAGAAAAAACCACGATATTCCTTTGCGATTCCTTTTATAGCCTCTGAAAAGGCGGAGCTTCCAAGAAAGGACGTCAGCCTTGCAGCCATTCCAGTTCGCTTTAAATATCTCCAGAACATTCTATAACTGTACGTGTAGAAAAGGCGGGAAAAACAACTTGACTACGGGGCTGTGAATTTAATTCCACGTACTTTCAAATAAGAGACCGTCGCCATTAAAAATGAAAAGAGCATACAGTTAGAAATTTTAAGTGTATTTTTGACTATTGACTTTTATTATTACAAAATATGTATATATTATTTCTTTTTGAATATCCTTCATTATTAGTTTTATCCTGTAGCATCTATTAATTTTTCTAATATTTTATGCAGTACCTCCTCTGACCCTTAATTGTAGTTATACTGCTAGTTCATTTAGAAATGTAAATGAAGACATTTGAAGTTCAGAAAGGCTTAAGTATAAAAGAATTCACTTCTATTTATGAAATTAAGATGGTATAAAATCTTTTATTCATTTTATGTTTTACCAAACTTTGAATTCGTTAGGCACGAGGAAGTTTTGATTCAGTGAATAATGGTATTGAAATGATAAGATCAGGTATTTAAATATTTGCTCATTGTATTTGAAACAACATAATAATTCTAGATTAAAAGGAACCTAGCTTTACTCTTTGTTATTGTATGCATAAGGAAAATGGCTTGATAAGAAATATTTAAAAAGCCAGTTAGTAAGGATAAATATTGTCTTAGTAAATGAAATGAATGTCTAGAAATAGACATTTACAAAAATTCACCTGCATTTAATTATCAGTTCTCCAAATTTATTTGTATGAAATACTGACCTATACGTATGTTCTCTTTATGTGTAGTATGTAATCACTTTGCTGCTTTGGTGAGATCAAATCTTCTGTTGAATTCTTCTTCAATTCTTCTTGAAAATATTTTAGTTGAATTTAGACAATGTTTAATATAATTTTCATTAGTGAATGTATTGTGTTCAATTATGCATTGTGAATATTAGCTAAGCTCTGCCATTAATATTCAAGGAGGGAGAAGTTTGTAAGGATCTTAAGTTTTACTAACGTTTATTTTATTTTAAATCTTTACTATCACTTCTTATTTTCTACTTCCGGCCAGAATTATAAGCGTGAAGGTTTTTATGTAAAGTTTGTCTGGCGAACGCCAAGTATTTAAGTGTGGCCTTTTTGCCAAGCGAAAGAGAGGAAGCAGTAAGTCAACGCAGGCCGCTTACCTTAGAAGTTACGCAGTTGCTGTTCGCCTTCCAGGCCAGAGGTTTTAATCCTCTTGATAAATTAAACGTATTGTAGTGTTCACAGTCTCTGTGCTACATACGCTTCCTGTTTTTATAAGGCCAATCTTCCACGTGTATTGTTCTAAAGTTAAATTAGAGTTTAGTTTTATTTTTATACTTTTTTACGTTAGACCCCGAGTGGAGGGTCAGTGTATTCCGAAGTACGGAAGTTATTGTATATAGAGAAAAATAAAGGGTTTTGTATACCCTTCGTCTGTATCCTGTCTACTTACCACAATTAGTGAACATAGCTTTAGTAAGCTCTCTGTTCCGAGTCAGGTCCTTGTATGTTCCCGAAGAAGGTTAGAAGGAACATTGAACCTGATAAGTTAAATTCAATTTCTTATTGTGAGCTGATATTATATGTACACATCCAAACCTTTGTGTCTTTTCTTAAGTATCAAGTTATGAAAAGTCATTTGTATTTATTTCTTAACATTACATGTTATGATTCTATGTAAACAGGTTATAATATTCACCCATTAAAATCTGACTTATTTTACAAAGTATGCAGATCATGTCTTAAATGAGAAAGAATATGTCTGAAACATTTTTGAAAATACATTCAAAGGCCACTTCTAGCCAAGTTAATAAGACCACTTAACATCAATAGTTATATCATGGATTTAATTTCCAGCCATGGCAACAGTCAGTTTGTATGGGCGTTTTATTGGTTGTCCCTCAAAATATCATGTGTTAAACTTCCTTTTTAATCCTCTTCCTCTTTTCTTTCTCTCCTCCTCAAACTTTTCTTATGTCTTTTCTCTCGTTCTTCAACAAATTCTATTTAGTAAGGAAGTGCTTGAAAATTTTGCCATATTAAGTTATGTGTTTTCATAAAGATGGCATATGGTTTCTTTATACAAAATTACTCAATCCACTAAAAATATTTTTCACTGCTGTATAGAACACGCAGAGGCATGCTGTAGTTTCATTAGTGACTACCATCAGCCATCATCTTTCGTGCCATGCTCTAATACATTAAAGCTCAGAGATGCAGCATATGCTCAAGCATGTGCAAGCAAATCATTTTATTAGTTCACTAGCTGTTTGTCTTTAAAGCTAAAAGCTGAGATCTATCTTTGATTAAAAGCACTTGTTAATTTCGGAAAGCCTTTTTGACATATTTAATATCGTTTGGTTATCGGGTCCCAGTCATAATTGTGTGCCTAAATGCCAAATATGGTAACCTAGTTATTTTAGATCAGTAGCTATGTTGATACCGTATCAAATAAGCAAGTAAACAAGCATTAACTCCAATAATTTGCAGTCTTTCAATGTAAACTGTAAGTTGCTTCTTTTTTGTGCTAATACTTGTAGAGACATTAGGTAATTTTTTGAGAGCAAGAGAGATGAAAAATGAGCCGGGAATCGAACCACAGACCTCTGGAATACCAGTCCAGCGTGCAAAACCACTACACCACGAAGGTACGTTTGGAATGTGGGAGAAATACCTTATATACTCCCCTTTTTAAAAGGCGACTGGGGTTTTCAAGGAACCCAATTGCCAAATCCTTGGAGTGGAGAATCCTCATCTAACACCCTTTTAGTTTGGGCGCCACTGTAGAGACATTAGGATTTTTTTTAGGCTGAAGAGATGAAAAATAAACAAGTGCCTTCGCTGGGAATCGAACCACGGACCTCTGAAATACCGTCCCAGCATGCAGAACACTACACCACGAAGGCACATTAGGAAAGTGGAAGAAATACCTTATATACTTTCTCTTCAATTCTATAAACAGACTTAATTTCTTGTACAGTTACAAAGTTCCACTGTTCAAGTCTTGTAGATGCTGCGTGGAGAATTCCGAGTAACTTGTCAATTGAAAATATTTCATTCAATAACCTCTCTTTCACTTTCTTCAGTATCGGGAGCAGTATTTTCTGGGTCTAAAACCATACTACAGATTTCGTCGTCCGTTAATTAATTGATGATTGGAGCATTGTCATCGCAATAAAAAACTTCTGTTATATCATCTTCATTTTGTACTGCTTCACCACATTTCTTTACAAAATCTATTAATTGGAAAATTTCACGTATAGTTTGCGATACCCGAAAGCCTTCAAATTCGCGGCTATCGTCTTCATCCTCCTCACCATGAAATATGGTAGCTGGCCATAAATTATGCCAAGCATTTTTTAAAGTATCTGGAGGCACATCCTTCCACGATCTTGCGATGCTCCACACAGCAGATTTTATGTTAAAATATTTAAAACATTCTTTAATAATCGTGCCTTTATTCAAGAAATTTAACATGGATTTTAAAAATGTTATTTTATATTTGCATTTCAGCAAGCTCTCTATTCTGATATTCATAGGCTGAATGATGGGTGTAAAGTTTGGAGGAAAGAACAACACGGATACATTATCTTTCATTAAAACTTTAAGTGAAATAAGAGCCGAACAGTTACCTACAATCAGGACAATTTTTGTATCATTAGATAAACCAACCGAATTCAAATTTTGCCGAGCTTCGGTTATGAAATGATTTTCAAACCAATCGTACATTAATTCTTATATCATCCGTGCTCTTTCATTTGCATGATAAATAACGGGAAAATTTTTACTCCTTTAAAATGCTCGAGGTCGTGTATTTTTACCAATTACGAAAACTTTTCACTTGTGCATTCCTGCAGCATTTGCACATGCTAAAATTGTTGGTCTAGCTTTGGAATCTTTAACACTAGTTGGAACCTTTTTTGTAGAGGTTGCCAAGGTATTTCGCGGTACATATTGCCAGACAAGACCAGTTTCATCAGCGTTGAAATTTTGTCCTGAAGATAACATTCCACTATTAATGAGTTCGATGCTCTGCAAATAGCTCAGCAGCTGCAGTATTAGCTGAAGGTTTTTCGCCTGACATTTTTAATTGCATTATACCGTGGTGATTTTTTCTGTAACTGATCTGTCAAACATGTGCACTCATCTTTTAAGTTCATTTTATCACGAAATATTATGGCTTGAGCATTGGACCCGTCAATGGCACGCCCTCACTGCTCTGACCATTTTATCATCATTTTATCATGATTTTCACCTTTTGCATAGCGAATAATTTTTCTGTTATTCATTGCGAGTGGGGTGTAGGAATCCACAAAAAATTCATAAAGTTCCTTTTTCTGTTATGTCATATGCAATGCTATACTCCTTGCTTAATTTTGAGAGGGATATACCTATATCCATTTTTTTTTTGCATCAATTCCACTTTTTGTTTAATGGAGGTGGATCAAATCAGAAAGTTAAGGAACAGTGTCACGTCGTGGTATAAGGTATTTCTCCCACTTCACTAGCGTGCGTTCGTGGTGTAACGGTAGCCCTCTGGGCCGATATTCCAGACGTCCGTGGTTCGATTCCCGGCGAAGGCGGTTGCATATTTCTCATCTTTTCTACTAACCTAATGACTCTACAGTGGATGCTCCAGTTGTAAGTTAAGTACACTGGTATTGGCCATGCATCACTTTTTATTCACAGCACAAAAGATACAAAATTTAATTAATATATTTAGAAAACTGTTACGAGATATCCAAGGATGGTGATACGATCAGAGACGTTAAACAAGATGGTTCTTGTCATCAATCGACGAAAAAAAGTCTCCAGACCTTAGCTCACTGGCGGAGCTTCCCAAAACTCTCTCTCCAACAGGTGTCTGAACAGAAGTCTCTTCTCTTTTCGCATGCGCATTACTCAGTTACGTCGTTGCCATCCACAGTACTTTAAAATAGGTATTAAAATGAATTATAGTCCTCCTAGTGTGAGGAGTCTGCTAACGAAGTTCTCTCTAGTCGAGAGTATCGTAGGTCTCTCTAGTCGAGAGTTCAGGAGCGTTCTTTATAACAGCACATTCTGTTATATTAAATGAAATTCTTTGGAATCAGTAAAGTATACTTTTAGCCTAGCATAACAACATCCGTTATACGTTATTGGCTATTTAGCATGAGACTGGAGAAAAAAGACAAATTGATCTGTTAAATTTTGTCTTGCTTGTTGTATTAATTTAGCTATTTTTTATACTTGCATCTAATTCTTGCACATGCTTAAGGCTTATCAGTCTCTGCGGGTTTATCATCCCTTAATTTTGTTACTCGGTGCTTCTCTAAATTCTAAAAATTTTGTCTTCCCTAAATTCTGCCGCCCAGTGCGGCCATACAAGCTCTGGCGCAGGTACTGGGTTTATGTGAATAAAAAAATCAGTTATTTTTAATTCAATTTGCACTAAATGTAGTCGTTTGGGCTATAAGTATCATTAAAAAATCTATTATTAGCATATGGAAAGAAATTATCATTTTTCCATATCTTTTTGTTAACAGCAAGCACTTCTGTGCTAAGCTATGGTCAGAGGATTGTGACTGGTAAAAAAAAAATAGAAAAAACTGAAGTCAGTTTCCTACCCATAGCTGAATCTCCTAACAAATAAAAACAATGAAATTTTCGGTGTATGTGTGTTAGGAGTGCTCTTAGGAAACAGCGGGCGTGTGCTAGCAATCCTGTATCCTCCGTAATAAGAGGAGGCAAGGAGTACACATAGTATAAAAACTCATGTTGGGGAAAAAAAAATGTATTCATTGATTGAAAATCTGGTATTGAATCCAGATTTTCAATTCTAAAGAAAAATGTAGTGTTAGAGTATTTCTCTCATCTCCTGGGCTATGGGGGATGTATACAACAAATTTAGAGTTGAAAAACTCTGGGAAGAAGGAAAGGAACTCTGGGAAAGGTCAAACTCAGGAAAAATGAATTATCATAATTAGGTTTTAAGGTCTTTATCGGGTTTTAAAATGTCATAATCCGGAAAATTTTTGATGCCGAATTTGGAAAACTAAAATAAATTAATTTTGCACAGAAAAAGGGATTCTGCTATTTCTAACCGTTAATTTAAATTCACCAGCTGGATTAAAAGTTCTGAGTCCGGTTGAGAGAAGAAAGTTTATGGGTATTAGGATATTGAAATTCTTCATATCTTCATATCTAAATCACCTATTTTAAAATTACTGGATTTATAATGGGTGTCATATCTTTATTTACATTATTATAATCATCATACCTTTTGCGGGCAATTTTTCTAGCTTCTTCAGTTGGTGGTTATGTTTCTTGATTTTCAAGTTGAGGATCACAACGTAATTTTTCATACATTAAATAAGATGGTAGGAATTTTGTTACAGAATGTGGTGTATTATTATATTCTTCAGTAACCTGTGAATTTTTCAACTTCTGTCTGTGAATTATTCCTTTTTACAAAAGAATTGACTTTTATACGTTCACTCAATAAGGAAGATCATAAATTTTACCAACACATCTTTCGATATATTGATGATGTAATAGCCTTCAACAACTTCAACAAGATTGAAAATGCTAATATCTACCCTTCATGCCTAAAACTTAATACTGCAAATACCGTGCAACATGATATAGTCTACTTTGATTTGCATATTATAGATTACAAATTTTTGAAAGTCTATGACAAACGAAGAGAATTCAACTTTTCAACCCTTAAATTAACCGACTGGAATTCCAATATTTCTAAAAGAGTCATCCTCAACACAATTTACTCACAGCTGCTTAGAATTAAAAGAATTTGCAATACAACAAAATACCTTCAAGAAGTACTATACTTCAAGTACTATACTTCGTCACAATATTGAAAAATAACCTTATTCCTCAAAAAATAATTAAAAATACCTTAAAAAAAGCTGGCATTAACCTTACCAATTTTTAGATTTTTTGAGTTAGATAATGACATTTTATGCTTAAAGCCATATGGAAGGTATAATGTGGACGCCTGATTCTGAAGATCTAACGTATAAATGTACAAATAATTCCTGTCACAACGTCTATATTTCCTCTTAAAATTTGGCTCAATATTTTTAATTCTATTTTTAAATAGTTTTTAAAAAACTGCTGGCCAATTCTATTCTGTTATTAACTTAGGGGCTATTTTCGTTTCTGGCAGCTTGAACGCCCTCTAGCTTGAAGAATTAAGACTTTAATTAACATATTACTATTTTTTCATTATTTCTGCTTACTTTAGAGGCCATTTTAGGTAATATTTTGTTGAATTAGGCATTTTCTCTTTTACCCAGTCCAATTTTCTTCAAACTGCTATTACAAGACCCCATTTTGAACTTTTCCCGCATTTTTCAACACATTTACCGGCCCCCCCTTTGCAATGAGTCAGATTTGCTGCCGACAGTCAGTCACTTTACATTGGCTATTACCCAGTGACATTGTTTACCCCCTATACGTCATCCAGCCAGTTGGAGGGCAATGGAAAGGCTCGGGGGTTTGCCCACCCTTTTCGAGTTTCCTCGTTACCAAGGAAGACGGCTCTGATCCAGGTATGTTTCTAATAATTTTTTTCTCTAAAAGATTTTTTCTAGGTCTTGGCAAGACCCATGCTTCAGTTCGTCTTTTATATTATCTTTTCTGTTTTGATTTAAATATAATTTACGGTACTTTTAATTCTTTAAGCTCGCAGGTCCACCCATAAGATCTTGTATATTTTGACTAATAGCATATTGCTATTTATTTTTTCTGCATATCGGAATTGCCTTTTCATTATTTATTATTTATCTTTTTTACACCTTAATGTGTCAAAGTAAGCGGAAGAGTCGGGAAATTGGAACAGAGAATTGAGACTAAAGTTTTTGACGTAGTTTATTTAATTCATTGAAAATAGTCGCGCACAGTTTCAATTGTCTGTTTCGGCGAAACGCGTAATGGAGTTAGCTTAGTTCGAAATTCATTAAAAAAAATTTCCCTGACGAGCCAAAATGAACTTCGAATTGGGCTAATTAACCATTTAACGCTTCTTAATTTTAATTTTTATTTTTACTTGTAAATATTCAAATGTTGTATATTTCTCTTTTTTCACGCATTTCATAGCAACTACATTTGCTTATGTTGAAGTTTTCGCGGAGCCACAGTTTTTGGTAACTTTTTAGCGTGCGTACTAAAATTTATCTTCTAATTTCCTTAATTTTGCAGCACAATGCGCAAATTTTTGAACACATAGGTATTTTTTCGTTTGTTCTTACTACTTAACTTTAAATTACTTACTACTTAACTTAACTGTCTTGAACAATTTGTATATGTGTATTTGTAGTTACACTTTTAGAAGCAAAAGTCCATACATAACAAGTAGCATAATCAGTAATAATTTGAATATATTTCTTAGTAGAATTATGATAATTTAAACCACCAATAGTATCAATAGACAATAATTCAAAAGGTTCACTAATAACAGGTAAGGCTTGCATTAAATCAAATTTCTTTTTCTTATTAAGCTGACATACTGTGCAGAATAATTTCTAATATCTTTAACAATTCCTGACCAATAATATTGAGGAGACAATAAATTTAGAATTGAGGACACGCCAATAAATTAAGATGAGCTTATTCAAGTAGTACGAAGAGATATTGGTATTGTATAATCCTTGTTTTTTAATAGTTAACACATCATTAATTTTCTTATACTTAGGATTATATACATTATCTAAATTTTAATGTTGTTTATTTTTTTAATGAAAATAAATTAACTTGCAAACCTAAATGTTGACAAGTAGGATTTCTAGTTAACATATCAGCTGCAACGTTAGTAGAACCTTTTTCATATTTTACATCAAACTCATACATCGATAATTTAAAAGATCCTTTAAATAACTTACCTGTAGGATGTTTAACTAAAGCAGCATGATCAGTATGTACAGTAAAATGATTACCATGTAAATAATAGTAAAATTTATCTATAGCATCAATAATGGCTAAACATTCTAATTTAGTAATAGCATAATTCTGCTCGTAAGACCTTTGTTTTATAGAATGAAAAACAATTGGATGAAGATTACCATCCGGGTGTTCTTGTTTTAAAACTGCACCTGACAGCTTCTTTAGATGCATCTAAAAGTACATTACAAGGATATTTTGGATTAAACAAAGTTAGAAAGGGTCTTGAAATTAATGCATCTTTTTAATTTTGAAAAGCTAATTGACATTATGTTGTCCATTTATAAGGAATGTCTTTTTTAGGTAAATTTGTTCAAGGGGCTCTAATTTTTGCATGATTTTGAATAAATTTATGGTATACATTTATACTTCCTAAAATCTTTGTAGTTCTTTAACATTTTTAGGGGGTTGTAATTTCTAAACAACTTCAATATTTGCATTACTAGGTTGATATTTTCCTGTTTGAACTTCATATCCTAGAAATTTTATCTTTTCTTTAGCAAAGTTACACTTAGATTGTTTTAATTTTATATTCTCTTTTGCACTTATGTCAAATATTATCTTAAGATGTTTGAGATATTCATCAAAATTTGGGGGAAATACTATAATATCATCAAAATAATTTAAGGCAAACTGAAATCTGATATTTGTTAAAAAGTTTTCTAAGGACTGTTTGGAAAACAGCTGGGGAATTTTTCCAACTAAAAGGTAATCTGTTGAACTGTTTAGAGCATGGGTGTCTAAAGTGCTGCCCAAAAGCCTTTAAAATGCGGCCCAAGTGCAAATTATGAAATTATTTAAATTTACACATTTTTATTAAAAAATAACTGTTTGAATTTTATTCGTATATAATTGATTCGTTGACATTTAGGAAGCATTTCCGCAAAGGTTCCGTTAAATGCAAACATTGCCAAAAATGGCGATAACAGTTCAAAGCTGGTAACCGGGCGAATTGGTTTGTCGGAAGTAGCCAACCTGGTTCGAATGTTTCTCGTTTGTTCGGGGCTCCGTTTTGCCGCTGGCTAGCAGCGCGCAAGGAGGTTATTCTTTGGTTAGAATAGATGGAGTAAGCATGCCGTCACAAAATTGAAGCCGAGGAAGGATCGACAGCGTGACGTCACGACTGATGAGCCAGCATGGCTGCCGTGTAGCGTACGGATAAGACGAAAGCTTTGTTTATAATTGTATTAAAACTGCTCAGCCAGATAAAATTGGTGAATGTAGTGAAGGATGTCAATCATTCCCGCTGCTACGCAGCTAATTTCATAAGTAAATGCCATAAACAGGTATTTTAGTATTTCTATTATTCTGACTTTATTGCTACTCGCTATTAGTTCAGCATAGCTTTGTTGATCGTTTCGACCTGATTTTGAGAAATATGGATAGATGTGCTGCACCAAATTGTCAAATCATTCTAGAAATAACTTTAGGATGTTTTGTTTAGCAAAAAATGAAAAAAGACGAAGAAGAAGTAATTCTTTCTGTTCGAGATCAACGGATTTCGGTCGCAGGAGCGTGTTTTTGTGAAGTAAGTGCAGCTTCGTATTTTTTCATAGCATATGAGAAAAATTCCCTTATTATTTTTTTCAAAATGTGTACTTTCATTTAGCTGTCACTTATTAACGCTGAAATGATATTACAAATATAAAATCAATTGTGGAATGTGTGTGCATTTGTGCAGCAAAATATCGCCAATACTGTTTTTTACTGTTGCTAATAGTTTATACTGTTTGTAAAATTGTATTCTATATTTCATGTAAACTTTGTCTCGGTTGGGATTGTAATAGGCGTTTTTTTATTTAAATTTTACTGTACGAATAGTGTATTAAAGGTCTATGCTGTATTTTGATTCTGATGTATTGTCGCCAAATATATCATTTGGCGCCAGTCTTAAAAATTGGTAAGTATAACATAAATTATAAATTGTTTAGGTTATTCTGTATAGTGAGGTAAATATATTCTGTGTCCTTCAGGAAGCTTCATAAACTTAATTATTTATTCTTAATTTTGTCCTATTTTCATATAAAAGTTAAAATTTTTCACAAAATTTCATTCTTAATAGTGTGATTAAATTCATTTAGTACATGCAACTGTAATTAAATACTAGTGTTTTTGATTTTAATGTTAAACTTCATACATGCTTTTGTTAAATTTGAAGGTGCATTTTGAAGAAAACCAGTTTGAATGTTCTAGGAAAGATGGGTTTAAAAAACTAAAGCCTTGTTTAATGTGCCTAATCCAACACAACTCTTGACCCCACAGCATGTAAAAGGCATTGGGTTTACCAAACTACCATTCAATGATATCCAGTTTTTAAACTGTATGTTTTTTTAAGTTTTATAGTTTTCATAAAAAATGTTTCATATTAAAAATGGACCAATTTGTTTTATAAATAAATAAAAATATTGAAATTCAGGCATTATATGATTTAAGCTTTAATTTCAGTGCTTAAGAATAGATTAAAAATTGAAATTTTTAATAGATAATAATTCATAATACTGTTTAAATTTTGCTGTTATATATATATAATTAAATGTGTATTTTATTATAATAATCATATTTAAAATGAGGCATAAAAGCAACCTCAATTTGATATAGTTTTTGATTAAAATTACTGATTTCGAGGCCTATCAGACACAGGTCTCATTTCTTCAGATTTGCCCCTAAAAAAGAGAAACCTGTATTTGATTGCCTTCAAAGTCTACAGAGGTTTGTTCAAAATCAGGATTAAACTAAAATAACTTTTTTGCTTAATTTTAAATTTTACATATATATAGGAATATGCATTAAGTAAGCAAAAGAACAGTATTATTGAAAGTAATAATTTTGAGTAATATAATAATATGGTAATGTATGTTTTAATGTCCTATATGTCTTGTCTAAGTCCTCGCTTTCAGAAGTGGGGCTTCATTGTTTAAATAATGTAAAGTCCTTCACCTATTATAAATTTCAGATTTTACATAGAAATATCATACAAAGTAAATTTGCAGTACTCAATTACATTATTGTTTCCATCATTATTGGATTAATTTGAAGTTAGTCATTAAGGTTAAGTATTTATAAAATGTTTGTATTTTGTTCACAAAAACTTCCATCATGTAGCAGTTACTTTTATGTTATGGAAGATATCAAGCTCTGCTAAATCAAATTTACTTTTGTGTGACCTTAAATCTTAAGCACCAATCGTAAATTTGTTTTGGCACGTTTTTAAGAATTTGAATGAAAAATTTATTGCTACTGTGAAAGAATGATCAACTGATGTTTACCTTACTAATCAATGTCTTACAGTGTTGTAATGATTCGCAGGATTTTTCATAATGTGATGTTGCATATACGTTTTGATCTTATCAAATAAATATAAGGAATGTATTCCTAATCAGATATTTCTTCTTATGTAAGATTATTATCTATCATGATGTGATGCTTAGGATTTGTTTTTAGAAGCCAAAACACTATTTTTTGAGATGCTAAAAAAAGCAATGTATTTTATTTATTTACTTACTGCTTTAAAACAGGTTTTGAATTAAGGCTTTCCCCTTCCTTACAGTATGCACATAAAACTCACTTAAGCTATATTTTTAACATATTAATGAGATATATGTAAATAAAATATGTCTCCTAGGGTAGCTCCTTTAATAGGGGGGAAAACTGAACTAAAATGGTATACCTTAAAAACATTTTATTGAAAACAAAAATACTATCATAACAGTGTCGGCTAAGATTTATTCAGATGGTTTTTTTGCATTTATTCTGGCATTTCCCCATAAATTCATATAAATAAAATTTCAGTTAAAGTAGGTCTAGCATTATATCATTCTATACAAAGCTGTTGACTTTATATATATTCTATATAAAGGTGTTGACTTTAATGGAAAAAATCCAGTAACTGTGTTTTAATAAAATTTGATTATAATGGAATGACTTGCACTGTGTTAGAAAAAAAGAGTGAAAAATAACAATTTTTGTTTTATTTTCACTATAAGTACAAGTATTTTGCATATGTTTGTTATCAAAAGATGTAGATTTAAAGCTAAATAATACTTTTGTTTTTATTTATGCAAATTAATTAATAAGGATATTAACTAATTATAGAATTATTGGTACTCTTCTGTTATCGGGACCGGATTCAGAAATCTCTATATGGATGTATATTGAATGTATGTATATATGAACCATGCATATGTATGTGTGTATACGTACATTTTTTATTTCCATCCCGATAACAGAAGAGTACTGAATTATCATTAAATATTCAGATATGTGTAATAATATATTAACAACATTGTTTCACGAGAAAATAGTAAAATTAAATTAATTTTAATAATTTTCTTGTGCCATTGCTTCAAGGAATGAAATTTGAATTTAACAAATATTCACTATTTCTATAAAGCAAATATAAAATTCTCTACTCATATAAAGCAAATATAAAATTAAAATTTTAAATTTTATGTATGTTTTTTCACTTGTTTAATTCATAAATTTACCAGTTTTTCTATGTACTGTATAAAGTATTTTCTCAATAGCAAATGTATCGGTAAATAGTGTCTAAATTTTGTGTGGAAAGGTATTCTTTTTATTTTTTATTTATTTATTTATGTGTGTATTTATTAATTTTTAAAATTTCCTTTTTAGCTAAATAAAGAACAAAAATAGTATTTTTGATATGGAATTTTTACATTGCTAAATTTATATAAAAATATATTTTTAAAATATAGATTCCCACAGCCATTAGAGCATTGAAATAGTTTTTATAGCATTCTGCTAAAACATCAAAATTTAAAGGTGTATATCTCAAATCAGTATTTAAAATCATAAAGCTTTTAGCTACCTTTTTCTGGATATGCACACAAAATAACATTTTTAACCAAATTGTTGCAATAATAGACATTCGATTCCATGTGAGCAAACTTCAAACTGCATATTAAAAATGATAAACAAGACGTAGATTAAAAATGAAAAACAAGAATTATTATGCAGACAAGCTATTAAATTTTTCAGAAGTTTAAAATGCGAACTTGCTAGATATATTAAAGCATCAGCATGTATTTATCCACTTATCATATAAAATTTGCTTACAATTTTAGAAAAGTAACTTTTGATTCAGAAAAGCTTTAGAAACTTAAAAATTACTGAAGTTTTCTTCATACAAATTTGTAGCCACAGCTTTAATGTTCTCTAAATAATTTAACATGTAATGTAAATAAAAGTAATATGCTTAACTCCATCAGTACTGAAATGGTATAGTTAAGATATTAAGAATTATCATACAAGTACTGTACTGAAAGGCTTATAATTTTTATATAATACATGAAACTACCTTGAATTATAAAAGAAAAGTAGTTACATAAATATGAAAACGTGATTTCAAACCCATTATAACCTCATGGAAATTAAGAATACAGCTGCGGGAAATCTCTTGTCAAAAAGTACATTTTGAGTTGTCTAACATTATGCATGTATGTAAAAGTATAAACTGAAAATTCAGAAGTAAGTTGACAAAAAAGTGTTTGTAACTTATATATGAATTTGAAGTATATGTGAAAATGTTTTAAAAACGCATCATGAATCATATGAGAAATTCGTCATTTTAAAAAACTACGAGAGAGAAGTCACACATCTCTATATGAGTGCGAAAAATCGGAACTTAAGATTCTCTAAAAGGTCCTCTAAAATGTTAAATAATTAAAGTTTTAACTAATACGGCTAAAGAGCCAAAGATTGGCCCCCAACCGAAATTTCAACCCTAAAGGGTCGCAAAAACATGGCTGACGACTCACACATATCAGTCGTGACGTCACGCATCGTGACGTATCATGGCTTCATTTTCATTGCATGGGAACATACGGGGAAGGCTTACTCCATCTATTCTAACCTCCTTGGCAGCGCGTCTCTACGTGGCCTTCGAGATAACATGGCCTGGTTAGCTGCGAGTGACGTCACGAAAAGCGTCCGATCCTTCCGTGACTTTCTTTGCTTCAGATTTGAATGCGAGCGTTTCGTTCGATGTTTAGAGTGTTTTGTTTTTAATAATGCATAATAATTAAATTTTCAGAGACTTGACGGGAAAACGTATATAAAAGGTCGTATATTCATTTGCAGTTAAGATTAATAACTTAATAAATATTGTTTTTTAAGAAATATTCACGAAATTTTCTATGCCATGTTTTAGGTTATTTTGTGCATTTTTTTTACACTGTATTGTAATAATTTGTTAGGATACACTCAAAAAAGAAGGTTTTGAAATAAGTAAATAAAAAGGCTGTTATTTATTAACATAAAAATGTCTTTACAGTTTGAGAAGGAGAGGAATGAAAGGAATGAAAAGATTTAGAAATATAAATAATTCACTAACAAAAGTAAATATAATTTAGCAAATTAAAAGACATAAAAAATTATTTTTCCTTAAAACTATAAATATTTCAGAGCTTCCAAACATTATGCAAATGTATTTTTTATTCATTTAAAATACTGTCTAATAAAATGAACAGCAGATCAAAAGCCACAGAAAAAATTTAAATCTCAAAACTTTGTAAATTAAATAAATTACAATTTTGCTGCAACATTACAGATAACGAATAATTTTCACATATTTATATGTTATCTATAGCAATAATTATAATAATATTTACATTGTTACTTATATGTAGATGCATAGTAAATAATATATTTACAAATAAAAGCCATCCATATAATATTTCACAAAAGCATAAAGTCAATAAATTTGCCAACGAAAACCTCAAAACAACTATACATAGAACAAACCATCATTTCTGTCTAATTAGCAAAGACCGTGCAAGTTGTACTAGTATACTGAAGCAATAATTAATCGCAATTGATAATTTATTTTGAAAATCATGAAGTATTATTTAATAATAAGGAAACAGCAAAAAGATTAATAAATTTAAATGTAAAAGATACATTATTGAAAATATATTTGAATTGCATCATATTTAGTACACTATTTTAAAAATATAATACAATGTCATTTACATACCACTCATATCTTTTCATCACGTATTCTTGACTTTTTTATATTTTGATTTAATTTTATACTTTTCTTGACTTTGTATACATATTATTTTGAAGAACTTTAGTATAATTGTTTAAACAAATATTTGAAATAGTGCTCATTATTTTTTTTAATCTGCTAGAAAAAGGTATTCCACACATTAAACAAGTTTCATGAACATCAAACATGTTAATGTTTTGTACATATATCTCGGTAAGTTTGACCAGTAAAGAATGTTGTTTCTGTTTAGAATTTAGAAATAAAATCAGGAGATATCAGATAATCAGGAAAATAATCAGGAGATAAAAGTTTCTGAAATATTAAGAAACACACTGTCACAACAAATACAATATTTGAAGCTGGAAGTTTTAAACCACCTCGGTTAATAAGGCTTAAATAGTTTCTGTACATCACTTCATTGCTATCTGCGTGCATTTCATGATTTTCATTATCGCAAATCACACTCTTATCAGTAAAAAATAACGACTTGCACGAAAAACAGCCAATTTTCAGTTTAAACACGCAGTAGCCAGACACATATGTTAGGACTTCAGCTTCAGCATTATTCACTGAATCAATATCAATATCATTTAATATATCTATAAATGGAGAACAGTTAATTTCTTCAAGAGGTTGTACTGCACAGACATCAGATATCAACATTTTTAACTGAATTTTTCCATATCTGTTGGAAAGTAAATGAAGAATCGATTTTATTTGCAATTTTCTCTCGAATTGAAGAATTTCTTGTACAGATACTGTAATATTTAATAATTTGTAAATGGTAACATTTAATATTTAGTAACTTGTAATTGGCAACACTTTGGATAGAGATTGAAAAATAGAACTATGCTGGTATTGCAGTTCTCTGTGATTATACATTCTAAGATTGTAAATAAATAGTTTCTAAAAATTAAAAGTGTACCCTCATAATTTTATATGGTGTCAGAAGTGTTTTGCTTTCAAAATGGAAAGTTTAAAACCACCAGAGCCGATGAAATTTGATGGAAATCTGGCTTCGAATTGGCAGAGATGGCTGCAATCATTTGAAATATATGAAGTAGCTAGTGGATTACATAATAAAGAAGAGAAGGTAAGAGTTAATACTTTTCTTCATGTAATAGGAATTCGTGGTCTTGAAATATATAATACATTTCCTATAGAAGAGGGTAAAGAAATTAAATTAAGTGAAATTAAAACAAAATTTACAGAATATTGTATTCCTAAGAAAAATATTACATATGAAAGACATTTATTCTTTACTAGAAATCAAACCGCGTCAGAAACCATAGATGAATACGTAACTGATCTTCGAAATAAAGCTAGAACATGCGAGTTTGCACAATTAACGGATAGTTTAATAAAGGATAAAATTGTTTGTGGTATTAAAGATGATATAGTGAGAGCAAGATTGTTACATGAAACAGAATTAACATTAGAAAAAGCTCTTGATATATGCAGATCTGCTGAAATAAGTGCACATCAAATGAAAATCATAAAGGATGAGGAAACTGCTGTAAACTTAGTGAAAAAGAAACTAAGTAAATATAATAAGAATACCTACAAAGAGGTAAATACCAATAAACAAAAGACAAAAGTTTGTTCTAAATGTGGAACATCTCATGAGTATCGAATGTGTCCAGCATATGGAAAAATCTGTCATAAATGTAAAAAGGCAAATCATTTCGCGAGTCAGTGTAAAAGCTATATAATAAAAAATGAAGCAGTCAAGGTAAACAAAAAAGATAGACAAATTAAATTAATAAATCATGACTCTGAGAAAGAGTTAGAATTTTATGTTGGCACATTAAACCTTAATTCAGATAACAAGGAAGAGAAATGGACTGTTGACGTTAATGTAAATAAAAGTAAACTAAATTTGCAGTTAGATACTGGAGCAATGTGCAATGTTATTTCTAAAAGCAAACTGAAATTGCTAAATGTTCCGATACAGAAGTCTGAAATTAAAAGATTAGTTACATTCTCTGGGAATAAAATGGATACTTTAGGAAAAGTAGTACTTAACTGCCAATATGGAAAAAATAATTATGTTGTGGAATTCCAAGTTATTGACAAAGAAGTACCTTCTATATTAGGATTAAAATCATGTTTGCAACTAGGTTTGATTCAGAAAGTAATGTCTGTTTACACTGAAGACTTACTGGAGGAATACAAAGATGTATTTGAAGGCTTGGGTTGTTTGAATGGAGAATATAAAATCCAGTTAAAACAAGATGTAACGCCAGTCATTCATCCTCCAAGAAAAATACCCATAGCTATACGTGATAAAGTTAAGAAAGAATTACAAAGAATGGAAAATTTAAATGTTATTGAGAAAGTAAGAGAACCAACTGAATGGGTAAATTCAATGGTTACAGTTGTCAAACCGAACAAAATAAGAATATGTTTAGATCCTAGAGATTTAAATAAAGCTATAAAACGAGAACATTATCCGATGTTAACCATTGACGAAGTTGTCACTAGAATGCCTAACGCAAAAATATTTTCTGTTTTAGATGCTAATAGTGCTTTTTGGCAAATCCAGCTTGACGAAGAAAGTAGTAATTTGTGTACATTCAATACACCTTTTGGCAGATACAAATTTAAAAGATTACCTTTTGGCATATGTTCAGCTCCAGAAATTTGCCAAAGAAAATTAAGCCAAATAATAGAAGGTCTAGATGGTGTTGAATGTATTATAGATGATATCTTAATATGGGGATCTAATGAAAAGGAACATGAGCTACGACTTAAAAAAGTACTCCAGAGAGCACGAGAAAATAATTTGAAGTTCAATAAGGCTAAATGTAAAATAAAAGTTAATCGTGTGAATTATATAGGACACGAGTTAAGTGAAAATGGACTAAAACCTGATTTTTCTAAAGTGGAAGCAATTGTTAAAATGCCAGAACCTACAGATGTGCCTTCGCTACAAAGATTTTTGGGAATGATTAATTATTTAGCCAAATTTATTCCTAACTTAACTACTATTACTGCACCATTAAGACAGTTGCTTGAGAAAAATGTCCTCTGGCACTGGACTGAAAAGCATCAAAAAGCTTTCGAAACACTTAAAGAACTGATTGCAAAAGCACCCGTATTAAAATTCTATGATGTTAATAAGGATGTAACTCTTTCAATAGATGCAAGTTCTGAAGGATTAGGTGCTGTTTTACTACAAGAAAACCAACCAATTGCTTATGCTTCCAGAGCTCTAACAAAAAATCAGAAAAATTATGCTCAGATAGAAAAAGAGCTTTTAGCTATTACTTTTGGATGTTCTAAATTTCATCAATATATATATGGCAAACGTATTACAGTTGAAACTGATCATCGACCATTAGAAAGCATAACTAAGAAACCTCTTTTTAAAGCACCACAGCGATTGCAAAGAATGCTGTTAAATTTACAGAAATATGATCTAGATGTACGATACAAAAAGGGGAAACACTTATTAATAGCAGACACTTTGAGTAGAGCATATTTGAATACAACAGAAGAAGATAATGATGAAGATACAGAAATTTGTACACTGATTCCAGCATCTGATGACAAAATTTATGAATTAAAGAAAGAAAGTGAATGTGATGCTACACTACAGTGCTTAAAGAAAAATATTCTGAGAGGCTGGCCAGAAAGGAAACATCAGGTAGAACCTCAAGTCAAAGTATTTTGGGACTACAGAGATGAGTTGACAATGGAAAATGATTTATTTTTCAAAGGAGGAAGGGTAATTATTCCTTTATCTATGCAAAAGGAAATGTTAAATTTAATTCATGAGGGTCATTTTGGTATAGAAAAATGTAAGAAAAGAGCTAGAGATGTTTTGTTTTGGCCATTTATGAACAAGCAGATAGAAGATAAAATTTCAAAATGTTCTATATGTAATGAATACCAGAACAAAAACATAAGAGAGCCTATGATACCACATGAAATTCCCAATTTACCTTGGTATAAAGTTGCGACAGATTTATTTGAGATTAACAAAGATGTATATTTATTAATTGTAGATTACTATTCCAACTTTTTTGAAATCTGCAAACTACCGGATACTCGAAGTCAGACAGTGATCAGTTACATGAAATCTCATTTTGCAAGATACGGTATACCATTGATAGTGATATCTGATAATGGACCTCAGTTTGCAAGTAAAGAATTTTCAAAATTTGAAAAGAAATACCAATTTAAACATATAACAAGCAGTCCATACCATCCACAGTCGAACGGATTAGCAGAGCGTTCAGTACAAACGGCGAAGAAATTGTTAAAGAAAGCTCAAGCAGATCATGCTGATCCTTATTTAGCATTGTTAGCTCATAGGAACACTCCAACTAATGAGATGCTAGGATCACCAGCTCAACGACTTAAGAGTAGAAGAACAAGAACGATTCTTCCTACATCTGAAGAATTACTTAAACCTCAAGTTGTGAGAAATGTAAAAGAAAAAATCAACCAAGAAAGAACTAAACAGAAGTCATATTATGATCGTCATACAAAAACATTACCATTGCTAAATAAAGGAGATTGTGTTCGGGTATATCAAGATAATCGCTGGAAACCAGCAGTTGTAGAAGAAGTGCATAAGACGCCTAGATCATATATACTTAGATCAGGTGGATCAGTATTGAGAAGAAATAGAAAAGATATTAGAGGAAACAGTTTAGCTGTTGATGAGAATATCAGAGGAACAGAACAAGGAGTTAATACACAGAAAACAGATGTAAAAGGATATGATTCCAGATATTCTCAAGGGCAAAGTTTAGAAGATCAACTACCAAACTCTGCTAACTCAGAAACAAGGAACGGTGAGCTAAGAACTAGAAGTGGGAGGCTGATTAGAAAGCCGGCCAGGTATTTGGACTGATTTTAGACTGTTAAAACTTTTGAACTTTTTAAAAAAACGGAAGATGTAATATTTAATAATTTGTAAATGGTAACATTTAATATTTAGTAACTTGTAATTGGCAACACTTTGGATAGAGATTGAAAAATAGAACTATGCTGGTATTGCAGTTCTCTGTGATTATACATTCTAAGATTGTAAATAAATAGTTTCTAAAAATTAAAAGTGTACCCTCATAATTTTATAAATACAATTATTATGTTTATTGAGGAGTTGCAGAATTTTGTGGTTTTAGAGAAGCGTCTATCTATTACAATATGTGAAAGTTGAGGGGCTGCATAATGGTTCTGGTTATGATCGTTCTGGTTATAAGATAAGATCCTCCCGACATTTGCCGATATGAAGAAAACCTAGATTCTAGATTATCTGTCTGAAATTTGGCTGTAAGTATATATTTTGTGCCTCTCAACAAAAGATGTTTAGTTATGAGAACCATTGTGGATGTTGTGTGAGTTAAAGCAAAGAAAGTTTTTTCACTTTAGCTACCACATCTGGGTTTTTGATTCAGCTTTTTCCATTCTTTCAACCAGTTCGAGAATGTTTCCATGAAAGTTAATCTTTCGTCATTTACTGATAGAAATGGTTCACAGTTGTGATTTCGGAGTCTAAATCATTTCTTCGGATGATTTACGTTCATTATGTCCCACCATTTCTTTATTAGTTTTAAAAATGATCCTGTATCGTCCCAGTTAAGAAAAGAAGAATACTGACTGGCACACATCTGTAAAGCTGCAGAAGTACTTTCATGAAAAATGTTCAGAGCAAGTTGAACATTTTGACGATCGAAGTTTGAGGGGTATAATGTTTTAAAATTTAATCGATGCGCGTATCTTATAATGGATTCTTTTTCAATGCTAAACATTTTCCTCAAGAATGAAAATTTAGGAGAAACTGTCTTGTAAAAATCATTAAAGTCGGGGCACACAAAAGTTTTCTCATCATCAGTTTGGTTTATCCAATTATTTCTGATCGACTTTAACAAATGCACAGAATCAAAAGGGAGAAATAAATCCTTTGATTCATTGACTGGATTTTTTATATGCCCAGATGCGAATCCTTTGCTAAGTTTCTGAAACATATTGCGATTTATTCGGTTATTATCTGATATAATGCACAAAACATTAAAACCTGCATCTTCTAATAACTGCAGAACTTTTAAAATCAAACTATGAAGATCCATTGCAGTCATTTTACTCACTGGTACTAATGCAATGATGTCTTTGTAATCTGATAATAAGGAAGAAATCATGAAGGATTGAACAGACGTTGCTTCAACACCTTCAAAATTTTCAGCAAAACCAATTAATGCTTTTCCTTTATATGTCAACTTTTTTTTCAGATGAACTTCATCAATCAATAGATTCACCAGTTTTTCATGTTCCAGTAGTTTTTTAGCTTTACCTTTTACATATCTGCTATTAGCTTCACTACTTGTCGATATATCAAGCTTTAACAGGCCAAGGAGTTTTCGGAGATGATCAATGGATGGAAGGCAGATTAGTTGACTGTCATAAAGGCAACGATAACAAGCAGCTGATTTGATATATAATGAGTATGCAAAGACCAAAATGTCACTACTATACCTCCTAGCCATTTTACTTTTATTGCACATCATCATTTGTTCTAAAATAAAATGTTCTGTTCCGTAAGTAAAATTCTCAAGTGATTTTTCTTCAATATGTGCTTCCCAGTTATATACTGATAAGTCATAGTTCGATTTTTTAATGTCTTTAACTACCATTCCTTTGGCATAATTATAAATGCTTTCAAATTCATTCCATAAAGTAAGTTTATTATTCTCATTTAATATATTTTTAAATACTTCCATTCCAATAACTTCATCTCCTATATAAACTGCTATATTCATATGAAGTGATACAAAGATACTTTTCTCGATTTTAGGATGTGGATGAAAACTGAGCAATAAAATATAAATGCCATCAACAGATTTGTGTAAAATAATATTTGAAGTATCTGAAATATTTAATTTATTCGGTAACATAGAAGAAAAATCCTCAAATGATGCTATTTTGTCCTTTCTCAAAAATTCATTAAAAATATGCTTCTCCATCTTAGCTCTTTTTTCCTCCCTGTTCATCCTCTGAGGTGTTGGACTTTCAGATAAATATTTAGGACAGCCAGAAAAAATGCATGGGTAAGCATCGCTTTTAATTTAGGATGCCCTCTACACATCTGAATAAAAGTACCTTCGTTTGTTGGTAAATAATCATAGCGAATAATATCATCTTTTCGAAAATGATTTTCACACACAACGCTGCGATCACTTGAAATAAAATTTTTCCTTGGAATTTTTTTGATCCATAAATCTTGTTTTACTGTATCTTTTGGAAATTTAAATACTGATACATATTCATCGGTGCCGTCGTAATTGGATTTGCATGCTGGAACGCAACATCGTGCAGGCATGATGAAGACAGCTCTACATAGACCTCGATCGTTATTCTTGTTAACAAATAAGTTAACTAGTAATCTCAATTTAAAAACGAAAATATTCTTAACAACATTAACTCAAATTTAGCAATAAAAAAGACACGAATAATAAAAAAAAACACAGCACGCAATCAACGTAATAAGAAGTCTTCGCTTGCAGTGTCCACACAATGCAGTGCGAAGGGTGAAAGTTCAGACGCCTTACGTGACGTCAAATCACGTGATTCTGCAGCTGACCAGGCCATCTAATCTCAAAGGCCACGGTCTCTACCGGGTGAAATGGTGAAAATCCATGGAGCTCCATGTGAAAATCGGCGGAGGGGAGGGCTGAATAAAACACGGCTTTTTAGAACAGTAAGGCTGTGTTTTTAAGTAATTTTTTAAAAGACTTTAAACACGCAGAACCACAGGTCTCCTAAAATATTATGATTAACGTGGACCACAATAATATACGTTTTAAATAATTAAGTTTTTATTTTTATTACTGTTATTTTTATCTAAAATAATAAGAATTAAATCAGTTTTCATGCTTAAAAATTTGATATATTTTTAATGCATTTTTAAAAATTACTTTTCAGAGGATGCTAGGTGTTTATATACAATAGATGATTAGGATGACAAAAAAAAAAAATTATTGGTTCTCTGAGATGACAAAATACTTTTATGTATTCCCAGGGTCATCAAAGTTAGTAAACCACTGCTTTGAGTAATTAATCAAAGTTTGAATGAATCTTGAAAGATAACATGATGTATAATGTTTATTCTAGTTTTATTTACAATGCTACTTTAAAGGATTTGAATATTATTAAAGATACTTGGCATTGTCAAATTTATTATGAAAAAGACAGTTGTTTCAAAATAAAATATTTTAAGCTATTAGCAAGTAAATTCAAAAAACAACTTTGAAAAATTGTTTGTGTAAAATGAATGTTTTAAATGTATTATTTAGTAATGAATCCATTAATCTATTAAATGTACAGTAGCACTAATTATTAAACATAATTTTGAGAATATCGACAAGAAAAGCACTTAATGAAAAAGACACTTTTTACTAAAAATATTAGTATTCTGTATGAATGACAAAGAATATATGTAATGAATACCATGGCCAAATATCTATATAAAGAAAAAGAAACACACACACATACACACACACACACACAAAAAAAAAAAAAAAAAAAAAAAAAAAAAAAAAAAAAAAGTAGTATTTTCTACCTTGACACTTGCAAAAATAATCCTGCTATGCAACACACAGTTAATTTCTGATTACATGATATTGCAAGCATTTTCTTCAGATTTTTCCTACAACTGATATTGAATACTGGTAATTTGATCTGGTTTCATATCATGGTTAAAGGGCTGGCTGCATGGTTGATTTTTCTAGTTTTCCTCATATGTAATGCAAATACAAGCCGGTTTTCCTTAGAAAGTTGTTCAAAACGGCATCTTTCTTCAGGTCCATAGCCGGTATTCTTTGCCATATTCGAATAACCTAAACTTTTCTTCAGATTCTATATTGACATGATGTATCTGTTATAAGCAGGACAATGATTATTCCGCCTCTATCCGTGTAGCAGGAGTGTATTTAAAGCATGTCAGAATCATGGGATTCATAAAAAAATAGACCATGTTTTAATCTTGAAAACTTTATAAATTTTCCCGATTTTCTTACATCATGGATTTCACTAACAAGATAGTCATACTTTTGTTCAAGTTCACAAGCAGTTGAGCAATACTATTGCTGAATACTGGTAGTTTGACCCAAGTTTGAATCTTCAGTATTCAGTATCTTGGGCCATCACACTGTCATGCCCCCTAAAGTCATTACTGCTTGGCATAATAACAATCTCATTTGACCATGTTACCCACTTTGTCAAAGCTAATATATCAGCTGCAGTCTCTCCAAAGAATCTCACTATATAACAGAGATTTAAAAATATCTTTCTTAGAATAAAAATAAGTTTGTCAACGTCTGGCAACAATTTATGAACTTTTCACGCAAAGCATTTACGACTCATTTCAGATACAACATTTTGAGAAGAGTTTCATCTGCCTTTTTTATACGTAGGGCTGCATCATTCAGAAGAAAATGATGTTGTCATGTTTAATTTCATTAGGGGTTTTTCCCACATCTGTTATAAGGAGAAATAATTTCATTGATATCCTGGAACTGAAATTATCCTAGGGTACATATTAATTTGTCAACAGCATTGGCTATTTCATAAATGGAAATGAGAATATTGCTTTTTCCATTCTCACTTTGGATATTCTAAATTGCACTAATGTATATAGCATTGGATTAGGTCCATTTTACGATAAATTTGCAGAACATCATTTCTTATAAGTTTCCAAATATCTTTTCAGAGGTGGACTTTCTTACAAGATTAATGAAGATATTGTAATATTTTGTTATTTAACAAATATATATTTATTATTGAAGTGGCAACGCCAGATTTGTATGATGTAACCATTGCTCAGCAATGTAAGGAATTGCTTAAAATGAGAATTCTGAAGTTTTACCAGCTAGTAGTTGTATGAAAATTTTGCTACTAAAAAATTTTATTCAAATTATCTATCTCCCTAAACTAAAAATAAAATTTATGTTTTATTAAGAAGATCATCTGTTATTTTGTCAATTACTGCAAAATACTTTACAATATATTTAGTGATCATCAGTCTGAATCAGAAAAAGAGTGTGACTCTACAAAAGACATTCCTTGTGATCAAACTGCCTATTTTGTAGGAAAAGATAAAACAACAAAATGGAAGAAAGAACACTTTCGAATTCAAAGATTCCCATAATGTCATAAAAAATTGCCTGGAAATACACATATATCTAAAGATGTGGCTTCATCCATCGATGCAAGGAAGCTAATATTGATGACACAATGATTGAAATGATTGTGAGATGCTCTAATATTTATGTAAAAAATATTTCGGGAAATTTTAAGACACGCAAAACCTATGGAGAAAGAAGAGTTTCTTGCTTTTTTAGGACTCGTACAAAGCTGGATTGCACAAATCCTCCCGTGTAAATGCTAGAGAATTATGGGCGACTGATTGGATATTTTTCATAAAACAAATGAATTATAAGTGTTTTCTTTTCATTCTTCGTGCCTTACGATTCGATAATGTCGGAACACGAGATGACAGAAGAAAGAGTGATAAATTAGCTCCAATAAGAGATTTGTTTGAAAATTTTCTCGAGAATTGTCGGAAATTATATCATGTAGGGTAATATATGACTTTGGACGAAAATCTAGAACCTTTTCGAGGACGATGCTCCTTTTGGCAGCATATGCCTAAGAAACCTGCAAGATATGGTATAAAGATATTTACTGTGGTTGATTTTAGAACCTTCTATACTTTGAACATGGAAATTTACTCAGGTCAGCAGCCAGATGGGTCATACAAGAAAGTCAACAGTTCTTGTGAAAAAGCAAAGTGCATCCTAGCTCCATTATACAATTCTGGAAAAAACATTTTTCAGAATTGTCATGTTTTGCTTGACATAGACAGTTGGTATACCAGTTATGAATTGGCCAATTTCTGACAGAAAAATAAAATTTCTGTCTTTGGAACAATATGCAAGGATAAGAAGATTATCACACCTGAATTTGTGTCGAATAAGAATAGAGAACAGCATTCAACTCTCTTGGGATTTCAAAAAGATATAATGCTACTTTCTTATATGGCTGAAAAGAACAAATGTGCTAACCTTTTGTCAACTATGCACAATGATGACCATATTGATGAAAGCACGGGAGATTTGAAGAAATCTGAAGTAATTGCGTTTTATAACATGACAAAAGAAGCAGTTGATATAGTCGACGAAATGGGTGGCACTTAGTCTGTGGCCAGAATATCAAACTGATGGGCATATTTTTTTCGCTATTAAATATTGCCGGGATAAATTCAAGGATCTTGCTTTTATCTACTACAACTCCACCAGAGAAGTTCTGGAATAGGAGGCACTTCTGATTTGGGCATTGCACTTTTAGATCCTCATTTGAAATCATAGCAGAAACAGTAGGAATACAACGAAGATTCTCTCGAAGAACAGTAGAAAAGAAAATTATTTTACCGGAGATGTTACATGTGGTCAAGAAAAAAAAGACAGAAAATCAAAAACTGTATGTGTGAATTGTAAAAAAAAAATATGTCAAGAACACTGTGGATTAGAAGCTTCATGTATAAACTACAAAATATCTAATTCTTCTTGAGCCTAATTGATTTGAAAATTAATTATATAACTCATTATCCATGTAATAATTCTGCATAATTTGGATTATAATTGCATTCAAAAATTTAAAAAACACAAATTTCTCATAGAAATCAATGATTCCTATTCATCTGAAGTACTTTTATTTGTTATTAATTTTAAAATTAACATTATTTTTAAGTCATTTTATATAATGAATGTTGCAATTAATACAGAATGCATTATTTTTTTGAATTGTAATAATATGTTTCATTCGTATGTCATTTAATTGCGACTCGCGTTCTCTTGTGTGCGTTCAGCGTGCGTCCTCCCGGGTTAACTATACACCGCTAAATGTCATTATCAACCTATTTATTTTACTTCTATATGCTAAATATCTTATAACTTGACTTGTACACCGCTAAAATCATGGCTTCCATATGATAAATATCTTGCAACTTAACTATACACCGCTAAAATCATGGCCGATTAGCCGTTGGTGAGCTTGGCGAATAAATACGCATCGGCGCCAACGGATCCGCTGCAGAAGTGCAAACGGATCCTTTGCGGAAGAAAACCCGACATTTATTTTAAAATAAAAATTTAAATAAAAACATCTTATTATGTCATGATGTATTAAAATCCCCCGCGTACGGCTCACGCGATTTCCACGGGACGCGAAATCCGTCTCGTAATACGTGTCACGTGAAGATAGCGTAAGTTCATTATTTCTCCGTGTAGGCTAAGAATATTATAATATTCATATTTCACGTCTCGTTTTGCACCTACATGGCGCTACAGGTTTATATAATTGCAAGGGAGTACTATTGCTTCTTTCATTCTTGGAGGGAACTAACTGTCTGTCATTTGCAGGACCAGAATTTCAGATTTATAAGTAATAATAATAATAAGCAAATACAAGTAATATTATTAGCTGTGCAAATTAGTTAGCCATATAGTTCAATTTATACTTCTGCAATTCACAAAAGTTCACAACTTGTAAAATATTTAAATACATTCTAAAACCATTCCATGTGGTATATTTCACCAAACATGAGAATTTACGTGTTGAATTATGTGCGTATGCACTTGATTTTATATTTCCAAAAATAATTAACCGTTAATTATCAATGTCTTTTTACCATCGTAAAACTTTTAAAAAGTTTAAATATGTATACAAATTTTCGACGAATTACAATATTTGTATGCAGTATATTGCACTGTATTTTAAGTTCCTAATTCTTGTATCAAATTCTTAAAAACGTATAAATAATTCATATTCATTATGGATATTTGCTTATAAAGATAAAATATATAATTTTTTTAGATGGCCTCCATGTCATTAAAAAAACAAGCAGAACATAAAAAAAGAAAAACTGAAGATGGAAAAAGAGTTTTTAATGAAAAGACGTAGAAATACTTTTTTATTGAGAAGAATAGCAAAGCACTTTGCTATTTGTAGGGCCTTTGTGCCAGTTCTTAAAGATTACAATTTGAAACGACATTATAATCAAAAGCATACCGCAAAATATGATGTAAATATATCTCGGCATTTGCCGTAAAGATAAAATAACAGATCTAAAAAAAAGGCTATCATCTGAACAATTTTTTTTTAAAAATAACAACCATTCAAAATCTTAACATTGCAAAAGCAAGTTATGTCGTAGCAAATTTAACAGCGAAAAAATCAAAACCCTTTATTGTTGGCGAATTTATAAAAGAATGTATGGAAAGCGTAGCAAACATAATTGGCCCTGAAAAAAAGTTGGCTTTTTCTAAAATCAGTTTATCACACCAAACGATAACCACAAGAATTGAAGAGTTGGGGAATTCAGTTGGATAGTCTTTAAAAAGCAAAAGCATCAACTTTAAATTTTATTCGTTAGCCATGAACGAAATCACTAATGCTTCTGATGCGGCACAATTGGCAATCTTTATCAGAGAAATCGATGAACATTATAATATGAAGGAAGAAATGGTTGCTTTAGTATCGTTAAAAGACACAACCAAGTCTGTAGATTTATTCGATGCATTGAAAACGACGTTGAAAAGGCTTCCCTTTTCTACGAAAAATTTATCAGCTATCATAACCGATGGAGCCCCTGCCATGGTTGACAAAAATGGGGGACTCGTTAAAATGGTTAATAATGAAGCCGTCGCTGCCGGCAATATGATCTCAATGGCATATCATTGTATTGTATGTCAGGGCAATTTATGTGGAAACATTTTTAAAATGGAAAGTGTATTAAGCGTTGTTATAAAAATCATTAACTTTATAAGAGGAAAAGGAATTAATGATACACAATTCCAAGACTTCCTTAAGGTAATGGGCACTGAATTTGTAGATAAAGAAGTAAGATGTTTCAGTAAGGGGAAAATGCTTAAAAGATTTTAGGATTTAAGAACTGAAATAAAAGTATTTATGGAAACAAAAGGGAAACTTGACTGAATTTAAGACGAAGATTGGATTAGCTTTCTTAGTAGACTTAATAGAACATTTGAATGATTTAAATTTGAGACTTCAAGGAAAAAATCAACTTATTAATAATGTGTTTCAAACAATAACAGCGTTTGAAAGAAAGTTAAAATTTAGCCACAATCAAATAAAAGTAAACGGTTTGACACATTTTCAGTACTTTGGCTGCACATAAACCTGCGAGTTCCACAAAATATGTAAACTATGCTGCATTCATTTTGATTTAATTCAAGAGTTTGAAAGTAGATTTCAAGATTTTCGAAAAAATGAAGAGTATTTAAACATATTTTCTACCCCATTTTCTCTGGAAATAAGTAAATTACTTTCAAATCTTCAAATGGAATGCATTGAACTACAAAGTGACATTCAACTGAAAGAAAAATTTGAAAATGTTTTTTTCCTGGAGTTTTACAAAGATTGCCTACTTCGCGATAAATATCCTAATTTTCTCAATCATTCTTTATTAATATCTTCAGATTTTGGCAGTACTTATATTTGTGAACAATTATTTTCAAAAATGAAGCATACGAAAAACAAAAATAGAACAAAGATCACTCACAAATATCTTGAAAATGCATTAAGAATTGCAACCTCGTCTATTGATATCAATTTTGTTTGTTCAACAAAAGCAAATTCATTCATCTCATTAATTTGAATTTTTTCCATCTTTATGAAATCCAAACTAAATGAAACGAAACTTTTACAAATTAATAATAAATATGTACCTATACATAACTAATTCAAATTAAAAAAATTAATAATAAAAAGAAGTCAATTTATTTTAATAAAACAACGTAGAGCTAATTTGTATTTCAATTTGTTAAAAAATATCGTATGTGTGGCCCAGCAAATTTTGTTTCTTTACAATGTGGCCCCGCAATTTCTTTCCTTTGCAATGTGGCCCTCAAACGGTCATAGTTTAAACACCCATGGTTTTGAGAGATATGTGAGAGTGTAGAAGTTCAAATGAAAACGCAATCTATTTTTGTCTACGCAAAGAATTTAACAGTCTTTAGGGAAATGTCAGAAACTCTTAAAGAAAGAGACATACCATTCCACACGTTTCAATTATTAAGTGAAAAATCATTCGAGAGTCGTGTTGAAAATACTTGCTTTCGCAAGTGAAAAGGCCACATTAAATTAGACATAACGAAGTTCCCAATTCTGAAGGTAAAGCAAGTTTCCAGATATAAAAACGAAAATCTAAAAGAAATTGTAAAGACATTAGGATTTTTTGAAAGCCAGAGAGATGAAAAATTAGCAACCGGGAATCGAACCACGGACCTCTGGAATACCGGCCCAGCGTGCAGAACCACTACACCACAAAGGACAGTAGGAAAGTGGGAGAAATACCTTATATACTCCCCTTTTTAAAGGGTGACTAGGGTTTTAGGGAACCTAGTCGCCAAATCCTGGGTGTGGAGAATCATTATCCACCACCCTTTTAGTTCGGGCGCCACTGTAGAGACATTAGGATTTTTTGGAAGCCAGAGAGATGAAAAATTAGCAACCGCCTTCGCCGGGAAACGGTCCTCTGGAATACCGGCCCAGCGTGCAGAACCACTACGCCACGAAGGACGCTAGGAAAGTGGGAGAAAAACTAAAATCAAGTTTCCAAGCAGCTCAGATGATCATCAGATTCGCCGAAAAGCGAGGAGTAGACTCGAAAACAAGAGACTTTACTAACGAGGACTGCGAAGGAAGAAACCTGAACCCGGTGGTATGGAGCACAGACGAAAACCAGCGGACGGAGAAAGACTACGGATTCATCTTCTCTTTTGATTTTGTGCTTCAGCATGAACTGTTTCATCGAATTAGCATACTTCAAGCGCTTGACTCCTTTAATTTTCGCTTGACCTTTGGACTACTAGTGAAGAGTGCGATGGCATCCATCGTATTTGGCAAACTACGTTATAGCCTTCGGGCAATAATTGATTTACTGGTAAAAACGCTCAGTAGTTGAGGCCAGTTGTAAAGTGATGATTCCAGATCATGACTGGTTTTCTACTCAACGCGATAAGCTATTTTCATCATAAAAACTGATAGCTTTGCGTTTAGAATGCGTTCCTACAAGCCTCAGATTGCGGGTTCGATCCAAGCTTTTCAGAATTCATTAAAAATGTATTATAATTAAAAAGAATATTGAATGATGAGATGCTCAAATAATGTCATCTCATGCATATGGTTGAAGAGGTCGTTGCCATAAAATAAGAACGATGAAAAACGTTTTCGCTACCACAAAAAGTAAAACTATCATGTATGACGTTATTCAAACATGTCTGCATCACTTCCGGCTGCCACGATTCCATGATGGCGGAGGCCTCAGCCCTTTTCTGTAATATCGCTTGTGGCTACGCCCGGCTACTACTCATAATAGGCTCTCCCACCATCCAGATCTCAACAAAACTTCAGCGTAACAACCTCCACAAGGAAAGTCGGATTATAGCTTGCAGGGATAGGCTTATTTGATGTTAAATTTCTTATTTCCTTCACTCAGTTATTAACAGATTCCCACAAAGATCTTCATTCTTGATCCAGAATAAAACGGTTGAAGAATCAGTCTAACGGGTGCTTGGGAATCCTTTTAAGTCCATAGCTTTTCAATGTTGCACTAAAGCAAGCTCCGATCCAGCATACTTACAATTCTAGTCGATTGATAAAAAAATAACAAGGTATCTTTATCTTTGTTACAGGCACTACTCTACTTTTAGATTCAGTCAAATTGACTTTTACCTCTTTCTCGCATTCGCTTAGCAGAAATATGATGGCACTAGATGCGGACTTGCTTACCTCACAGAATATATGAAAACTCAACTTTTCTTTCAGAGCACTGCCTTGAACATATCTCGAAATTTTGATCTCTGTAACAAGTGTAAATCTTCAAGACAAGTGTTTAACTCTAGGTGAATATCTTCCAGACAGATTTGATACCATTAGAGTTCAGTTATTCTGTATTAGCAAACTGCAAACGAGTCGTCCGTGGACATAGAATTCCAATCGGATCAGAGAAACTGTGGTCTGTTGAAAGAATATATCTCCTAGTAAATGGGTTTTTGCTTGAAATATTTTTAAGATCACAAAAGAGAACATCTTTAATTTTGTCTCTTAATAATCAAAGAACAGGTATAGGTTTCTTTTGGCATTCTTCTCTGGTTAGATTAGAATGTTTCTAGTCTTATTGATCGAAACAAGTTACATCCAGAATTTGTTTTGCTTTATAAATTAATTTCCAAACTTCATCTTGACTAAACACTAAAGTTACGCAATTACCTACATAGAATGCATGCCTCAGCTTCTCTATGGTTTCAGAAAAGCTATTTTTATTTTGCTTCAAATGGAACTAGAGAATGGCAGATAGCAGGAAAAGTTTGCTCGCAAGTCCAAACACTTGTCGTTGGTGACATTAAATTTTTTTATTTCTTTTTTATAATTTTCTCACCGTAGAAATGTTAGAAAATCTTGGTCTTATTTGAACAAATATCTACAAAAATGTATCTCATAAGTAATACAGGATATTTTTCGATAATATTCGGTTCTGTTTTCCATTTTGTTTTTCAGAACTTCTTGTTTTTTCTTGTTTTTAAGTCATTTTTTTTTGACGCAAGACCTTTTTATAAAGTCCTTTTTTTTTTTTTTTTCTTTTACCCAAGATAGTTGTAGTGGATTCTTTTGGAGCATAACCTGAAAGGTTACATGCATCGCAGAAGATGCGGGGAGCAATATTCTTTCCTTTCTCTACTCGTCCTACGAACAAATTTGTAGCACTAGTCAGAGGAGCGGAAGGATATATTGTTTCTTTCCTCTCATTATAACATTGGGTGTAAAACCCAATGGTTATAATGAGTAATATAAACCTAATGGTTATTTTTGCCGAACCAATCTTTTTTCTCATTTCCGTTTCCAGAAAGAGCAACAAATTTTTCCAGTATAAACATTATTTGATGAGTCATTACTGGAATTTATAACAGGATTACGTAATTGAATATCCAAAAGTATCTTCCTTTATGCAGGACTCGACAAAAGAGAAAAGCATTGCCGAATACTTGTCAGATGTTATACCAACTGATTCGAAAGCTCTTAAGTATGCTTCAAATCTCTACATATAATAAAAGAAAGAGTCTGTCTGTGTGTCTGTCGTTCGCGCTGCGCGTAAGCTAATAAACCCACGGCTACAAAATTTGGTACATAGATGCATCTAGACAAGAGCCAGTGCACCTCGAAGCGATTTTTTCGAGATTCGAATTAGAATTTTTTTTTATTTTATGTTTTTATGACGAAATCGCGTCATTTTGAGACATAATGGGCTATAGGAAAGCGAGATTTTACTCTACACACTCCATTTTTACATCGTCATGAAACGTAGACACTTAGCTTATTTTACGAACTTAAAATAAATTTCATGTTTCAATAAATTGAATACGAGTTTATTTAACAAAGTGAGCTTAACACATTTTCAACGGGAATTTTTCTAAAAAAGTTTATTTTTAAAAATGTACAATTTATTTTTCTTTGATTTTTGGACACGTTAAACTTTCATCCTTGCGACTGCTTTTACAAAAAGAATTTTGAAAAAATGTTAATATTTTGTATTTTTAAAAAAAATTTTAAGTGAAGCTTCCGAGTACACTTCTTATCACATCTCGAAAAATGTGATTTTGGCAACAATTTTCCTTTCTTATTGTTGTTGATAGATTTTTGATGAAATCGCATCATTTTGATTAGTTTCATTCTTTTAGAAATATGGGTTTGGCAACAATTTTTCATCGTATTTATGTCACTGTTTTTAAGAGATTGGCATATTTCATTGTCATTTATATATATATAATACATATTTATTTATTTTTTTTAATAAAGTTGTTCTGCAGAGTAAAATTCTGCGCGGAAATTTTTGTTTTTTGAGTTTCTTTCATGTTATTTTTTGCTTATTTCACTGTAAGATATTGATAAGTTTTGCACGATTTTTTTTCTTCAAGGGAAAGTTGGTTAATTTTTTTATATGTAATATATTTTTTAAAAACTGTGTGTTTTCTTCTTTTGGAAGTTTTCTGCAGAGTAAAATTCTGCGCAGTTTTTAAATTTAATGTTTGGTGTTCCCTTCAGGCATTTTTATTACATATTATATTCATACCTTTTTCTTCAACGTTAAAGAATCCTAGCTTAAATAAAAATTACAGATACCTTTTATTTAACTGCCATCTTTTTCGTATTATCAGTTATTTTGAGACTCTATTAGAATTTCGTTTCATTCAGTCGTTTCTCCGCTTATAATACGTTTATGTTGTGTCTTCAAGACACAAAATAACAAGCAATCTTTCTTCAATTTTTTTTTTTTTTTTTTTTTTTTTTTTGTTACTATTCCATCTAGAAAAAATGATTCCATTCTCAAAATCAGTAATTTCATTTAAGCTCAGCAATAAATCTGATTTGGTCCAACGCTCATGGCAACAACTTTCGTTCTTGAATGGGCGAAGAATTAACGGAATATTCCGCTTTAAAATTCTATTAAACTACATTTCTACGCTTTATAAAAATGTTTGTTTTATTTTTCAAATATAACTTTTTGCATCTTCATCTTCTAATAATAAAGAGCTCATTTCTTATCTATTTCAGTTAACTGAGAATAAATTCTACATAATTTAGCAGAATTAGATCTCCTTCAATTAAGTTATTAAACAAATTAAGTACTTCGTAAAATTTGCTCTTATAGGTGAGCAATTCCATTTTCAGAATAGCATGTAATTCAATAAACATACGTTTAGAATGACCAGTTAACAGACTCTGAGTTTCATTCATTCGATCGATACTCAAGCAGAAAACGTAAAAAAGGAATTAAAGCAGAAAACCCGTTTTATTAAGTACGAAAACATTGTGCACCGAAGCATTCTTTTAATGCTCGCGATTTAGCATAAACATATCGCAATATATCGATATATATGAACATATCGCAATGGATTAATTATTATTATTGGCTTTTCTCATTCATTTTGCATTACAGAACATTTTACAGTAATTACACACTAGTAAAAATTCATGTTCCTTTTATTGCACATTGAAGAATAATAACCGGATATAATAAAGCGTTTTTAAATCTGTAATTACATAGTACATAAAGAACAAATCCAAGTTTTCCATGAAATGTAAACAGCAGTATCAAGATACATGCCATTTAATGCTCTAAAGAGGGTTAGAAATAGAATAAAAAATTACGTAAATTTGAAAATTTTTTTACTTATACTAAGTTCTTAATACTTGACCTTCGGGTCAATTTTACGTGCATGCATAATTCTTCTGTTATTTTTATAATTAATTAACGTTATGCGAATGCATGTGAGGCAATTTAAAAAATAAATTTCTTTGTTAGAATCTCTTTGGAGAAACACTGCAATCGAAAATATTTAGTTTCTGTGTTCTATTCAAAACTATTTTGATTCTAATAAAAGGATTTTTGAATCTATTCGAAAAACTAGCAGCGTTTTTCAAGTATTTCCAAATTTTGTCATGTGCCTTTTGGTCTTTTTGCTCTAGCTTTTCAAAAATTCAATTATAATCTTGTAAATTCCTATTTGTTAATTTTGCTTCAAAATTACCGTTATCAGAAGCAAGAACATTATTTTTTATCACATTTTAACAAGAAATACTGTGGTAACTAAGAAAAATTACTTTTAAATTTTTAATATTGTTGCGTGTGCACCTGCTCGTTATGGACTGAATGCATACAGGACTCATGCAACCTTGATAAAATTTATTTTAATAAAAGAAACACTTCACAGTTCTGGAACTTTCCACAGAAATACTCGTACAGCTGTTCATAGTATCACAGAGCACAATCCGTAATCACCCTACAAAATACGAAGAATGTTAAACATAGCGCAAAGCAATGTGTATTTAAAAGAGCAAAGTTCACACAGAGATATCAATATTTCGAACAAACGCTGAACTATACTGCTGGCATTAAAATTGCAACACCAGGAAGGAATGATATGATGAACATCAAAATTACATGAAAGGAAGAAGTTTGGATATGCAAATGATCCGCACTGCATAAACAAAAAGTTGTGTAGTGGATTACTCATTCCGAAAGCGCTTTCTAAGGTTGCTGTTTACTCAGAATATCATGTTATGCCTTGAAAAAGAAGAAGGTACACGCCACCCCTCTTCAACTAATACGGTTGATGAAATGTAGCATAGCCTTGGCAACAGCATGGAAGTGAGCTGCCCGTTTCTGTCATTCAAGGCCAGTTTGACTCCATGCCTAACTGGGTAAGGGTCGTGTTAGGTGCTATGATGGCAGCTGTTTCTACTAATTTCGCATTCCTGTAAACCTCCAATCTTTCATGGAATACTGTTTATGCAGAAAAATATCTTCATGGTGTTGCAATTTTAATGGCCAGTAGTGAAAATAACTACTCCAAACTGATGCCCTCTCCTGTCTTACATAGTTTTCCCCTGACCGCAGAGATATTTCTAGCACTTTCTGCTTCTTGAAATTACTGGAAGGCATATGACGTCCAGATACGGTCACAGTTGCATATATATATATATATATATATATATAGCCTAATGACATTTATTCAATTAGAATATCTATTACTATATTATTATCAATTAGAATATCTATTACAATTAGAATATCTATTACAGTTATAAGGAGCCGGAACGAAATGCCAGCAAATGGTCGCCAAGTTGGGCGAATCTCACCAAATTAGTTGCCAAATCCGTCGTTAATTTGGCGATATCTTGCCTATTTAGCGAGATAGCCATTTACTCAATGTTAAATACACTTGGTCCTGTATTCTTATTTTTCTGGCAAAGCATCGCCTTTTTAGATTTTCATGTTACTTTATACAAAATATAGAACCATTTTACATAGAATTTCACTAAAACTATTTATGTATGTACACTGCTCAAAAAAAAGAAAAAAAAAAAAAAAAAAAAAAGGGACAGTGCTATATCTCCCGTTCTACTTGGGCTATTCACAAAATTCAAATTGCGTTCTTCATGTCTCAAAAGCGCGACTTAGGATATATATTAGATTTATATATAGCACTATTCTAACATAGGTATTTTGACACAAAATCGAACTTTTTCTGAAACAACATACCAATTTTTTCCCATATTTCGATTCTACGACTCAAATTATGCCAGAATACCAAATTTTGTAAAAATCGTGCGAGTAGTTTTTAAAATATTAGCTCTCAAAATTTTAGCTCCTCAATGTTAATTGAATTTTTTAAATATTTATTAATATCTCTTTTTTTTTATTAAACTTTCTTGATTTTTTTCTTTCGCATTTCGAAATTTAGGTTCATTCCAAATAAAATTTACCCATTTTTTGCGTTTTATTTTTTAAATTTCTATTTTTAAATAATTTTTATAAATTTTTCGAAAAAAAATTTGAATTATAACCTATAAAAGTTTTACCATCATCTTAAAGTAGGTGTATTTTTAAGCATATCTGCAAAAAATTAGATTTTTTTTTATTCAAAATTTTCTAAGATATACACGAATTTACATATTTTCGGCGTTTTGAAATTTGGCATCTTTTTCTTGAGCGATAATAACGCCAAATATGGTCTATGGATTTTTGTTACAGTGAATTGCCACAGCTATTTTTAACCTTAAATTTCAACTAAAATTTTACGGAGAATTAATTATATGACATTTTTTCCCTCAAGGATGCGTAATAAATATTTATTTATACTATATGAAAAGCTATTTTTTTTTAAATTATACATGATATTATTCAAATTTTTAACTATTTTTTTTTAATTTCTCTCTATCTTTTTTTTTTTTTTTTTTTAAATAAGAGTAAATTTTTGTAAGAGTAAATTTTTACCTTCGGCGTTTTATTGTCTGCTACTTTACTTCGTTTAAATCGAATTGTCTAAAACTCAGAATTTTCGTTTGATGTTTATTTGAATTTTATGACATTAACTGCATAATTTATTTCTAAACAAACTGTTGCTTTTGAAGTGTCTGAAAGAGTGGCTGATACTATCATCCATATTTTTAAAGCACAGTATATTTTTATAGAAACATACGATTTAGAATAATCATTTTTTTATAAAAGTCAAATTATAATATAAACATACAACCCTCTAGAGACTGAATTAATGGAAATTCAATAGTTATGTAGAAATGATCTGCAGCTACTTAATGGCTGGATAAGTCAGCAGATTCTGTGAACAATTAAGAATAATTATATAAACGACACCAACATTCTGGATACAATTAACAACGAGGATACGATGTTTATTAAATGAATTTAAGAAGTTTTTAAACATAAAAAATCAACTCATTTTTTAATCCTAAAATGTATTTTTGTGCGTAGCGTATTTTCATTATATCCTTAAAATTCTAATTTAGAATGTAATTGTCAAGAACTGAATCCTAATCATCAGTAATATAATAAGTAATTATTACGGTTATTAATAAATCCTTCTTATGAAGTAAATGCAAATATTTCAAAACACTTTCTGTCTGAATGCAAACATTTTTCTATGCAAATATTTTCAATTTTATATTAATCAAGATTGCACACCATATTATTTATTTGCACTTCAATTCTTACCGTCAGCTCTAGTAGAATTTACAAATCAATTATATTTAATTAAGGATTGGATTGGATTATTTAATTATGGCAAAGCACACGAGGGCTATCTGCCTAAAGGGAGAGATGGCTTCGTGGAGGACTTTCTAAAGCAAACTGGCTCGTATACACGTTACACATGGGGAAAAACACGAAAACGCCCATGCGGCCAGCCCGTTCGCGGGATTCGAACCTCGGACTGAACTACCAGTGTTCAGCGTCTTTACCCCTCGGCCGCTGGTGGGCTATTTAATTAAGGAATGACAATCTAAGTTTAGAAACAGCGTACCGTAACAACAATTCAGTTATTGGCGCCGTATCTTTCATGTTACTCCCGATTGGCAAGCTATATGATTTTTAATGAGTATTCGGGTTTTGCTAGTAACTTCACGTGGAAATCGCGCTTAAACTAGGTTAGTTGGTTATTTGAACATAGAAAGAACATGGGAGCTATTTGATTAAGATGCTTTCATAGAGAACCTAGAAAACTACGAAAACCAACCATACAGCCTGGGTTAGACTTTGCAACAAACAATTAGTATTTAACAATCTTCAAATGCTAGGCAACTGATGAGGCTCCAATTAAATTTCCAATTTAATATTTTATTTGTAAATATTTAAAATATTGTTGTATTCTTAGACACAAAAAGCAGAATTTAAGTTTTGTTAACTAGTTAGTAAACTACCAAGCCGTAGTGCAAATGAATATTCAATTTCTTTTGCAATAATTGTATTCACTTAATATTCTTGGAATATGAGCTAAAGAAGGAACGTTCTCGCAAGATTAAAGAAGTGTTTAAATCCAGTGATATTAGGTTTGTCTTACAAGCTCAGGATCAAAACGATTCTGCAATTGCTCGAGTAGTTGACTTGTAAATGGCTGTGAATTAAGCAGATGACTTTTAATCTTATGTTATTCAGTCATAAAACGTATTCCAAATGTTTTGTATCGCATGACAATGCATCTTTTCATTATTCAATAATCAGTCGGAGAACCGCTTGTGTTCCGAAAAGAAGTATCTGTATTCAATCGTCCTGCATGTTCTTCAAATTTGTCTTCTAGTGATTTTTTTTCTTTCCCAAAAACTAAAGTTGCCTCTCAAAGAAAAGATTTTTGACATTGAAGAGACAAAAGGAATATGACATCTACTTTTAGAGGCATGTCAAAAACAGATCCCTACAAACCTTCTCTTCCATTACATGTTGTGCAGTCAGACAAAAAGTTGCATCAGCGTAAATTGTATAATCTATTTTTATTACACTCTGATTACTTTATTAACATACAGTGAATATATACTAAATCTTTTACTTCAGCTTAAGTAATTCGGAATTTTTGACAAAATTGCTGTCGGAACTAGGACTTAGAAGATAAGTCAAATTAAATATTTCGATAACCCAATAAATTCAAGGTCGAAATTTCAATATTTTATTTTCGGAGGGAGGGAAATTTTTTTCAGTTTTGGTCCATTATACTAAGTATATTTGCTTTGATTCTTTATTTTTCCATAAAAGCGAAAATTTTACGCATGGTATACATATAACTCATAGCTTCAAATTAAAATTTAATAATATACAGAGTGGTTATAATTAAAGTTCCACATTGAAACGGTCATAAAAGGAAAACTACTGGATCAAATGTTATCAAACTTGGAAATCGTGTAAAGGAGGTCATGGGAATTTATTTTCCGCGAAAAAAAGGAAGTTCGAAACCTCACCACCAGGGGGAAAATGGCGCTGTATGCAATATTGTTAAACGAAATATGAGTCGGAATCTAACTTAACCTTTTGTTACACGGGTTTAATATGTTGTATACCCTTAAGAAACTTTGAAGTAGGCAAATTACCATTTAAAAGCGATAAATTCGATAAAAGTCGATTGCGCCATCTCTGTAAGTGAGAAATTCGTCCGTGAAAACCACGAATTAGCGATTAGAAAATGTGAGATCGCAAATCACTCTCACAAGTGCGTACAATCTGGAAATCGTTTTCTTACAGATCGCTAATTTGTAATTTTTTAAGCCTGAATTCGGTACTAAAACATGAAGATACTGATTCAAAACGCTTTTAATCGACTTGGGCCAAAGAAATTCCTCATGTTATCTATCTAGTTCCATTGCATTCTCCTACTGCATTCGATTGCATAGCAGTCATTCCACACCGTTTAGTGTTGAATGACAGCTAGTTTTATAACTGAACCATTTTTCTCTGAAGAGCAGTCGACAGCTGGACCACTGCGATTGCAGCTCACTTAGAGTCAATATTAAAATGTTTCGTGATACATGAACTGCAGTAACGTGGGATTTTAGATACTACGATTTTTTATGCAGGGCTGGGCTCCACCTCACGAATGTCGCACAGTTACTTAGGCAACATTTCACGAATGAACGTCTTATAGGCCAACACTTCCCCTCTTCCCATCAGACCTCAACCTCTGTGACTTTTGTCTATGGGGTTATTTCAAAAGCACTGCTTATGGTGATAATCTAAACAGTTTGGCAGAAATGAAAAATGTGATACACTGATAACATTCCTCCTGATATGCTAAGCGCTGCTGTTGAGAATGCAGTAACAGGATTTAACTTGCTTTCGGAAAATGCTGGACGCTACATTGAACATGCTTTGTAACACGTTTCGGAAAATATTAAACACATTTTAAACAGATGTTTTCGTGTCTTATTTCATTTAACGATATTGTATACAGCGCCATTTTTCCCCTGGTGGTGAGTTTTTGAACTCTTTTTTTTCCGCGGAAAATAAATTCCCATAACCTCCTTTACACGATTCCAAAGTTTGATAACATTTGGTCCGGTAGTTTTCCTTTTATGACCATTTCAAATTGAAACTTTAATTATAACCACTAAGTAAATTAAACTTTAAAAGTTTCACAGTTTGGTTCAAGTTCCAGCTTTAAAAATATATATATAAATATAAATTTTTACATTAATTCTCTTAGAAAGAATGTTTTAAGAAGCTAATTTTTCTCTCGCGTTATAGATTGTACAAAAAAAAAAAAAAAAAAAAAAAAAAAAAACATGATCTTTAGTATGATTTAGATTGTTTCAGCCGATATAAGAATTGGGTTACTCGGTGATACAGAATAAACCCTGCTGGACTGTTTTATTTCTTTGTCATTTAGCAAAAATCTTTTAATTAAAATATTTATCCTTTAGACTTCGCTTTAAACTTTATTTATAGTTAAAATGACTAGAATGTGAAAAGCTGTCTTCAGCTAAAACGCAATTAATGTAACTGATATTTTAAAAAATTGACAAGAATGCAAAATTTATGGAAGTCTAGCAATCGAAAAATCATCATTTTCTTGTGTGAGCACTGAAAATAACTGTAGAAAGAGAGAAGAAAATTAGGGAGAAAAGAAAGAAAAAATTTGCAGGGAAATTTGGCTGTCAGACATACCAAGATGTTTCAAAAAGTTGAACGCTTTTGAATATACTTTCAGGATACTTCAAAGAATTTAGGCGTTCAAAGAGAAAACATTGGACGTGTACACCAGCAAATACCATCAATTGAGCTTGTATTAACAGAAAAGGCAAAAACAATATTATTGCAGATTAAAGTGAAGAGCGACTGGTTTTAAACTATATGGTTGTATAAATTTAAATTACGTTATAGAACATCATATCGAATCATAAATGGAGAATCCCATGATTTTCTCAGTCGAATTATTTGAAGATTCAGGAGTTTATCCAGTATTGTATGTGAATGTCACCTAAAGGAGTTTTTTTCCCCTCCTGATGAAACAGCAGCCGAGCAGTAAAGTCGCTGAACACTGGTAGTTCGTCCGAGGTTCGAATCCCACGAACGGGCTGGCTACATGGGTGTTTTCGTGGTTTTCCCCATGTGTAACGTGTATGCGAGCTATTTTACCTTAGAAAGTCCTCCACGAAGGCATCCTTGCCCTTAGGCAGATAGCCCTAGTGTGCTTTGTCATAATTAAATAAACCAAAACCTCTTGATGAAACCAGTCTTTCCTTTCATCTCATGCGTTCAAAATGTTTAACCTCTAAAGACTGATAAAGGTTTTGACGAAATACTTCGTGAAGAACTTTCTAAGGGAAACCAGCTGCCATACACGGTACACATGAGAAAATTCACGAAATCGCCCATGCAACCAACCCGTTTACCGGGATTCGAACGCCGGAGTGAACTACCAGTGTTCAGCGACTTTACCACTCGGCCGTTTGTGGGCCTTTATGAAATGGAAGGCGATAACTTTATTTAAAATGATTGTCAGAAATATCAGGATATTTCGAAAAATTGGATACTTTTTAATATACTTGCAGAATGCCTAAAGAAAAAGAGCAAGAATAAAGTAGAATGCCTGAAGAAAAAATAAATTTTTGCGTAAAATTTAGTATTAATATTTTTTTTTAAATTTTAAACCTTTTAATCTTATGATATTTGATTCTTGCGATTTCAAAAATAAAATATTTGACTAAAATATGAATATCATTTTAAGAAAGTAAATGTAGGATAAAATTGTGTAAAGCAATGGGCACAATGATAAAACTGTTTAAAGCAGTGTATGCAAATCATCCTAAGTTAAAATGTCGGTTATACATCTCTCTTATTTATAAGGCCCACCAGCGGCTGAGCGGTAAAGTCGCTGAACACTGGTAGTTCGGTCCGAGGTTCGAATCCCGCGCTGGCTGCATGGGTGCTTTCGTGGTTTTCCCCATGTGTAACGTGTATACGAGCCAGTTTCCCTTAGAAAGTCCTCCACGAAAGGCATCCCTCCCCTTTGGCAGATAGCTCTAGTGTGCTTTGCCGTAATTAAATACATCACACCACCTTATTTATATATGTCTTTTCTGAATGGAACATTGAAAGGCGTGTTAACTGTGCTTTACTGTATTTTCTCTTTTAATATATGCAGTTTTCAAACGCATCGTAGTCTGGGTTGTAAAGTATTCTTCCGAAAGAAACGCAATTCAAATAAATAAAATCAAATTCTGGAAAATTTATATTAATAAATATATTTAAAATGCTCAGTTCGAAGGAATAAATAGAAAATTTTAAAACAATTATCTGAAGAGACAATGCAACACAAACAATTAAAATAAAAGTATAAAAATTTTAAAATTACCTAAAATAATAACTATGACAAAAAATATATATAAAGAAAACTATTTGAAAAAAAAAAAATAAACGCTGCGCCTTTATTTACTCAGTAATAGGTAAATAGAAATTTTTAAAACAGTTATTCGGAAAAAAAAAAAAAAAAAAAAGCAACTTAAACAATTAAAATGATATTCGAAAAAGAAAAAGTTACTTAAAATAATAAGTTATAATTAAAAATATAATATAAAGAATATCATTTGGAAAAAAGGAACGATGGTGACTTTTTTTCCTTTCACGGGAAAGGAAACTAGGTTGCCATATATTAAGAAATTCGCCAAGTGAACTATTCTTGGCGCAAACTGACAAAAAAGTGCCAACATAAATTTGTGAATTTCTCCGTAAATTTCGCTCCAAATTTTACAAAATTTCATATTTAGGCGTAATTTGAGTCGTAGAATCGAAATATGTAAAAAAATTGGTATGTTATTTCAGAAAAAGTCCGATTTTGTGTCAAAATAGCTAGGTTAGAATAGTGCTATATATAAATCTAATATATATCCTAAGTCGCGCTTTCGAGACATGAAGAACGCAATTTGAATTTTGTCAATCGGCCCAGTAGATCGGGAGATATAGGGCTGTCCCATTTTTTTTTGAGCGGTGTACCAAATTCATAACAATATAATCAACTAAATTTATGTAACTTAAAATGTTTTTTTATACTATTTATCCCGCATATCTTCTCTACCAATATTATTTTATACAATGATCTTAATCCTCCTCTAAACTTTGATTTTAAAATTATTGCAATCACAGATGTTATTTCATCAAAGCTATACACACATTTCCATTCATACAGTAGTCATTTTATGGCAGAAGCGTGACTGCATTTTATGTTAAATTGTGAAACAGTGGTCATGAAACATTTGAAATATTACAGGATGGATATCATGATACAAACAATACCTGCGTCTCAGTATTTCAATGATGGAGCCACTTTATAAAGGGTAGCATTTAAATACACATTTAGCACATCATCTTACAGTTACGAATGTTAACAGTGTTGGCTCATGGATTGCCAATGTATACATCAAACGCCCTGAAAATTTTCTTATATACAGCCAAGAGGAAAAAGATTAGGTTTTATTCCAGAAATATTACGTTTTTCTCCAGGAACAATATCGAACCGCTTATTCCTCTGCGGCATTGGCATTTCTGTCTGAAACGGATCAGATAGCATTAGGAACGGAAAGGATATCCGTCAAAAAGGGTTATCCAATATATCTATTTAGATGCCGAATATTTCGCATAGCGACCAGATAAGACCTGAAAATCTGGAGATGAGAAAGAGTGTGAACAGTTACAAATAACCTTTCTGAATATTTTGGGGGAGAAACATGAGCTAATTGATTAAAAAAAAACTATTGTTACATAAAAAAATAGAACAAAAGAATTTTCTTTCATCAATTAAAAGGCATGGACATTTCGTTAAGTACCTGGTACATCACGATTCCTGATTTCAGCTCCTTATCCTTAGAATGCGACAATACGATTTCTAAATAAAACATAAAAACATATTGTTAAGCGTGGAATCTACATGGTTAGATAAAAATTAGTGGTAATGCGTCAATAGTAGTGAAAAGGTTTTAATATCATAGCGGGGGTTACAAATCCTTAACACAAGGTGTCTGTCCTGTGTATCATCTTCTACCAAGATAGTGGAAAGTGCTGTACACCAGCACAGCGAGTGCTCTAAAGCAAGAATAAGTATCCGTTTATTAAAATGTTGCAATGAATCTCAGTATCTGTACCATATTACCGGAAGGGTGTTGGATGATGATTCTCCTCACCCAGGATTTGGCGATTGGGTCCCTTAAAAACCTCAGTCCCCCTTTAAAAAGGAGGATATATAAGGTATTTCTCCCAGCTCCCTAGCACGCCTTCGTGGTGTAGTGGTTCTACTCGTTGGCCTGGTATTCCAGAGGTCCACGGTTCCATTCCCGGTGAAGGCGTTACTAATTTTTCAATTCTCCTGCTTCCAAAAAAATCCTAATGTCTCTACAGTAGCGTCCGAACTAAAAGGGTGTTGGATGAGGATTTTTCACACCCAGGATTTGGCGATTGGGTCCCCTGAAAACCCCAGTCGGCCTTTAAAAAGGGGAGTATATAAGGTATTTCTTTCGCTTTCCTAGCATCCCTTCGTGGTGTAGTGGTTCTGCACGCTGGGACGGTATATTCCAGAGGTCCGTGGTTCGATTCCCGGCAAAGGCTTTGCTAACTTTTCATCTCGCCTGCTTCCAAAAATACCTAATGTCTTTACAAACTTCTAAAATATAGGTCCTCTATGGGTAAACTTCAAAGATCTTGTCCTCATATATCAGCTTTCCTATTATAATTTTGAAAATAATAAAGGCTTTTACTTAATTTGTTTATTTCACAAAACTAGAGTGACTCTATTATAACTGACCCTTTTATGATAATTGGACTTTTTTTCGAAGCAATAAAGACTCGTATTACCTTGCTTGTATTTTACCACATCTTCTTACCTAAACTGACTCAATGCTTTAAAATATTGCAGTGTGAAGAGCTTCTATTTTTAAATAAAGCACTCCTGAAATTACAAGTCAGAAACTTGTTCCCTTCCTTTTATGGATGAATGCTTTTATTCTCCATCATAGTTCAGCGACAACTTCGTAAATCGACAAATTTACTGGTAAGCTTCGTTTCCCAAGGAGGAAATGGGCAAACATCTTCTGGATAATCGAACCTAATGACCGGAAAAGGAAATTGCAACTGGAAAATTTTTATTGACCCCCCCTGATATTTTTTACTCTTGGAAGAGGAAATATGAAAAAGAAGAGAATAATTTGAAGTAATGGGAAGACTTAGTACTGAAGAGACTTGCTTAGCGTCTGCAGATTTTTCTCTCTAAAATTATATTGTTTCCGATATATTGAATATAGCAATCAATTGTTTAAAAACAAAACATCCCAAAATAACACACATTTTTATTTCATCCGGAATATATCGGCTTCAAATCGCTACCAACTAAGAAAAGTCCGAATTAATGATGCAAAGTTACATCGTTCTCAGCAAAACTTCTGCTGGGTTTCTGTGGAACCTTCGATTTCATGGCATACACAAAAGCACTGTTCAATTTTTATTTGTTCACTATTCAAGTATTTAATGTATATCAGGATCCCTAACTACGTCGACGAAATACTGCAGAGTTAATTAATGTGTCTTTAATTTTCTGATCGCAGTCAGGAAAGACCAGGCTGAGTTAATATTTCTATGTCATCAGTCGCTAATTTTGAAGTCTCCTGTCGGGTCTTAAATTTCACTCGGTAATAATCCTTGAGAAACTTTTCCCAAAAACGCAATTCTAAAGCAACAGCATAAACAATCTTTAATTCAACAGGAGCTGCGTTCAACTATGAACGTGCTTTCGTAGTCTTAGCTACAGGGGTTGGACAAAAATATGGAAACACCTTTAAAAAAACATGTTTCTTTGCTTAATATGGTGTAGGAAACCCGTTGGCATCCAAAACAGCTTGCAGTCTTCTCGGAATGGATAAATACAGTTCCTGTATGTTTGCCAAGGGAATATTATACCATTCTTCCTGCAAAACGGTGGCAAGTTCAGATAACGATGTTGGCGGTGGATAAAGAGAACGCACTTTCCGTTCCAATGTAGACCACAAAGGTTCGATAATATTCAGGTCTGGTGACTGTGGTGGCCAGGGGAGATGGGAAAACTCATCCTCGTGCTCAGAAAACCAGTCCTGGACAATGTGAGCTGTGTGAACAGGGGCTTTGTCGTCTTGGAAGACACCATCACCATCGGGGAACAAAGTTTGTACCATGGGATGAACTTGATCGGCCAAAATGTTCACATAAGTCTTGGCAGTCATGTGCCCTGACACAGATATCATGGGGCTAGCAGAGAACCACGATATGGCTGCCCAAACCATAACAGAACCCCTGCCATGTTTCATTCTTGGCAACAAGCAGTCTGTATTATAGGCTTGAGATGGCGTTCTCCAGACGTAAACTCGGCCAAAAGTGGGAAACAATGTGAAAGAAGACTCGTCAGACCATATTACTCGCTTCCACTGCTCTATAGTCCAGGCTTTATGATTTAAACACCACCTTTTCCTGTTACGGGCATTAGCATCACTGATGAGTGGCTTCTCAATTGCAGCATGGCCAGCAATTCCCTGTTTATGAAGCTCCCTTCTAATTGTTTTGGTACTCACAGGGTTCGGTAACACAACATTCATTTCAGCAGTAACTTTTGCAGCTGTGGTCTTCTTATTTTTGTCACAATTGCCCTTAATGATCGTCTGTCACGATCACCCAGGACACACTTTCGTCCGCGCTGTGATTTAGCAGATGATGTTTTTCCGCTTTTCAAATATGCGGAATAAATCTTCGATACAGTACCTCTTGAAACACTAAACACCTCGGCTACCTTGCTTACGGAAGCACCTACCATATGTGCTCCAACAATTTTCCCACGTTCGAAGTCTGTTAACTCTGACATAATGCAGTGACAACCTCACATAACAGTACTCCGACAACAACTGAACTGTTTAGCACATTTACGAAGTTGTATAGGTGGCGTCAGTAGTCAAAAATGCCAGCGCCACCTACATATTTCATTAAAATCAATCTTTCTTTTCAAACATGCATTTCACAAGGTGTTTCCATATTTTTGTCCATCCACTGTATCTGATCCATCTTTTCAAAATTAAATTTAGATCACACTGTGAATGAATTTCATACATATCAACTGATATTTTTCTGTAAGTAAACAATACTGGAGTTTGATTTTTTATGCCATTAGAATAGAAAACTTTAAGAAAAGGTGAGTTTTTCAAAAAGTTCTGTTGCCCTAAGTTTGTCCTGAGCAAAAGGTTAAATGAATGTGGTGTTAATTCACGATGAAAGAACATCACAGAAAATAATTTTTTTTTTCCTACCGCTTGTTTTTGGTATTTTGAATAACAGGACTGAATTTTATACCTTTTAATTGCACACAGATAGCAAATTAAAAAAAAAAATTATAATTTCTATACTTTAAATATTTTTCTCTGTAATGATAAAAATTTTTTGAGATGATAAATTGCCCTATTTCAAGTGAAAAACACCTAAAGTGTTTCTTCTCGTATGTTTTCTAGTTTCTAACTTATCCCTTCAAAATTAATTTCATTGACATCTAGTCAACATCATAATCACTTTAAAGCCAAATGCAGTCTCTACAAGTCTTAAATTCTGCTACCCCATGTTTCCCTAAATTCTAAAAGTTTTGCTGACAAGAGGTTTCGACCTCCTGTACGATTAAAACTAACTGAGATATTAATTTAAAATTTGCACTTTTTTTACCACCTTTTTCAACTTCTTTTGAGGGGTCGGTTATGAAAAAACCTCGAGATTAAATTTTCCCATTTTAAGCGTCATTCAATGATATGCTTTTGCTATTTAGTACTATGTAACACTTTTCAATTTATAATTTTATTACATATGGTACGACGAAAATAATTTCAAACTTAAATATCTCAGGTACAAAGTCTTTAATCCGGACCTCAAAGCTACAAACTTTCCGTGCATGCGTAAACGCATAATACGTTTACGTATAACAGACGGTATAAGCTAGGCTAAAATGATCTAATTCCGTTAATGTTGCAGATTGCATTGTTCCTTAATCTTCTAATTGGATCCGGCTTATTATTTTCTGCAGACTGTTACAGCAATTTTATAAAAAGTAAGCTTGAACTTTTGATTATATCAAAAAGTTTCCGATTCTGGAGCTGCCAAAGGATTTACAAAGTTAAAGCATGTTTCGATGTCCATCAAACAAAAAGTGGAATTGCTGCAAAAATGGATAAAGGCATATCCTTTGTTTCTCTAACCATTCCGAAATCTGTTTATCAATTTCACGCTGCTCTGCGGGGGGACGTCGCGGTGCACAGTGAATTGGAAGTTTATCTGTTAGCATTATCCTCATCTTCAGGGCAGATGTTTTTATTTTATTCGTCTCATAACTCCTTACTAAATGTAGTATTTCATTTCCATGTACTCCATCTTTGATATGATTTAAATCAAATTCCTCATCATTATAAATATCACGAATACACATCACATAGTTTTCTGGTTGCAATTTTCTAATTTCGACTATGCGCAACGTATGCTTTACGCATGTGCGTGTTGAAATAAATGTTTAATAAAGTAAACAAATAAATATTAAGCTTTTTTTTAAAAAAAATTGATACCCTTTAGATCATAATTGTTCTTATGTCATAAATTATGGTTTCGTATTTTTTATTTCTGCATGCCATCTTACCAGATTTAAATTGATGATCTATAATCCGGAATCGCTGAAGTCCCGACTAGTCCGGATTAAAGACTTTGTACTGCAGTATGTAACACTTTTCAATTTATAATTTTATTACATATGATACGACGAAAATGATTTTAAACTTAAATATCTCAGTCAAATTTTATGGTAAAGGAAACACACGTCTTGTGTTTTATTTTTTAGAATGAAGATAAACTTTTACTAAATATAACTCTAGAGCCAGAAAGCCATATAAAAAGTTAAGATATTGTAATTATTTCAAAATGATAAAATACCATAACATGAATATTTTTCTTGCTTAAAATATTTCTGTAGTTGGAAGTACAATGGTTCACATTTGTTCTCTGACCTTTGTGTTTTTTCAGCTTTATCTGCAAATATCAATTACTAAGTGCTAGGGAAATAATGGTTTATGCAGAAAGTTCTGAAAAGGGACTTATAAAAGTATTCTAATATTTTCAATAAACAGTTTAATTTATATTATTTTCTATGATAATTATATTTCCCATCTCAGAGGCAGCGAAACATCTCCAAATCATTAAGCTCCGCCCTCTTCCTTAATAGCCACACAATAAGTTTTTCGTATGGCTTTTTATTCAGCTTTCACTACACCATCGGACCAAAATACATTAAACTAGGACTCGTATGCAAATATAGTATAGTTTTAGCATAAAACTTTGCTTCCATAGATTTTGCAAATGATAGGCAAGTTTTCCTCATTGACGAAGAATCTCCATGCTGATCGACCACTGTACATGTGCTCTAATGATTCCTCTAACAATTTCAGGATTAAATTTTATTAAAAACTACTCTTCTAAATTCTTTGTAAGTTTCACAACATTAAGATTTTAGCTTTGTTTAATTTTTCTGTAGGATAAATCTTCGACTCCTTCGTATTAGCTTTGAATGTGGTCTGCCCTTCAGTGCAATTTCAACAGTTTTGTAGAATTTCCATCGATTTATAAGACCAAGGACATTTTGAATACTTTTTGCCATTTTTAAAATGATTAATAGTCAAATCTCTAATAGAACTCGTTGTTAGTTTGTAGCGTCCTGCCATGTTCATTTCAGAAATGGAACTGTTAACATACTCTGATAAAAAAGTAATAACTTCAAAACTTACGACAACAATTCTTGCGATATATTTTTATTTAAGACAAAAAATTATGACAAGAAACTTCGCTCTCCCAAAATACATCAACAAAAGATCAAAAAGCCCACATTATTATGTGAGATACCAACTAACATGTTTTCAATAAATTATTTTGTTACAAAACATTTTTGATAGTACTGATTTTGTAACCAGTAAGGCTTAAAATAAAGGAAAAATAATACATTAGAAAACATTTCGTGTAACTGTCACAATATTTATTACAAGATCTATGCCAATAAATTTCAAAAATATAAGTGCACTAATATAAATATGAGCCACTGTATACAGTGGATGGACAAAAATATGGAAACACCTTGTGAAATGCACGTTTGAAAAGAAAGCTTGATTTTAATGAAATATGTACGTGGCTCTGGCATTTTGGACTACTGACGACACCTATACAACTTCGTAAATGTGCTAAACAGCTCAGTTGTTGTCGGAGTACTGTTATGTGAGGTTGTCATTGCATTATGTCAGAGTTAACAGGCTTCGAACGTGGGCAAATTGTTGGAGCACGTATGGTAGGTGCTTCCATAAGCAAGGTAGAGGTGTTTAGTGTTTCAAAAGGTACTGTATCGAAGATTTATTCCGCATATTTGAAAAGCGGAAAAACGTCATCTGTTAAATCACAGCGTGGACGAAAGTGTGTCCTGAGTGATCGTGACAGACGATCATTAAGGGCAATTGTGACAAAAAATGAGAAGACCACAGCTGCAAAAGTTACTGCTGAAATGAATGTTGTGTTACCGAACCCTGTGAGTACCAAAACAATTAGAAGGGAGCTTCAAAAACAGGGAATTGCTTGCCGTGCTGCAATTGAGAAGCCACTCATCAGTGATGCTAATGCCCGTAATAGGAAAAGGTGGTGTTTAAGTCATAAAGCCTCGACTATAGAGCAGTGGAAGCGAGTAATATGGTCTGACGAGTCTTTTTTCACATTGTTTCCCACTTCTGGCCGAGTTTACGTCTGGAGAACACCAACTCAAGCCTATAATACAGACTGCTTGTTGCCAAGAGTGAAACATGGCGGGGGTTCTGTTATGGTTTGGGCAGCCATATCGTGGTTCTCTGCTAGCCCCATGATAACTGTGTCAGGGCACATGACTGCCAAGACTTATGTGAACATTTTGGCCGATCAAGTTCATCCCATGGTACAAACTTTGTTCTCCGGTGGTGATGGTGTCTTCCAAGACGACAAAGCCTCTGTTCACACAGCTCACATTGTCCAGGACTGGTTTTCTGAGTACGAGGATGAGTTGTCCCATCTTCCCTGGCCACCACAGTCACCAGACCTGAACATTATCGAACCTTTGTGGTCTATATTGGAACGGAAAGTGCGTTCTCGTTATCCACTGCCAACATCGTCATCTGAACTTGCCACCGCTTTGCAGGAAGAATGGTATAATATTCCCTTGGCAAACATACAGGATCTGTATTTATCCATTCCGAGAAGACTGCAAGCTGTTTTGGATGCCAACGGGTTTCCTACACCATATTAAGCAAAGAAACATGTTTTTTTAAAGGTGTTTCGATATTTTTTTCCAACCCCTGTATGTCTACAACCAATGGATACTAAGATAAAAGCAGTAGAGACTTTTACATATATTGTGCTTTATTTTTTTTAACCAAGAGAGAAATAACAAAATGCTTTTGACAGTCTTACATTCTCTTTAGCCATATGCTTAACAACACTAAAATTAAGCATTGAATTGATGCATTTTTAGCAATTCCACTAGAAATGATGTTCCTGGCTCTGCAATTAATTAGCACTTTCCTGTAGAATAAGCTGATGGTGTTCATAAAATGTTTTAAATGGAATTAATGATAGTGTAATTAATTATAAGTAAAATGAACTGAGATATCAAAGCATCAAAAGCAGGCCATTGCAAATGCAACCTTGTTTGGCATTCTGACAAAACACTTCAAATCATACAGATGAATACTAATTACATAGTCACGAAGGTAAGAGTCTGAAAAGTCCTCTATTCACCAGAGCAAGCGAATTCACTACTCTCGTTATCCTGCTATCTGCTGATATTCACAGAAATAAATTCTAAAATTCATATTCATTTACAACTAAAAGATAAAGGGAAAATTTTCATAACTTATATCAATATTATATGAACAATAAACACACTTCCTTTTTACATTTAATGATAAGACTATTAAAAATCATGAAATATTGTTTTGGCAAAGTATTCTTTTTATAGAAATAATTATTCATTTTAGAATAATTTGATATTATCATTAACTGCAATGATAAATACAAAATTATAAAATGATAATAATAAATTATATAATATTTTTATTAATTAGCATAATTTATTATAATATTCACAAAAGTTATATGATAATATTACTATACTGCTAATTAAGTAATCATAATAATTTTTAACATAGTAGTATTATTATTTTTTTCACTTTTAACTCATATTTATACTAATACATACATAAATAAACGCATAAACTAAGATATAATACAGCACAAAGTCCGAAATCCGGACATCCATCATCGGGAATGATCTAAATCCGGACCTCAAAACCACCAACGTTTTTCTCGTATAGTTTACGCATGCGCATTTGTTCCTCCCCCTCTTCGCGCATAATAAAACATCTGGAGAGTCCCAATTCTTAATTCAACTTCGGCACTAAATAAAATATCTTGTTATTGAAGAAGCAATCATTTTAGCATAAATTTGTATCATCAATAACTTGGCTCTGTAGCTGCCAAATTGCCTGCTTGGCTTACATCTGAAACCAAAACATTCTACATAGATGAATTTACACTTACTAATAACATCTGAAGAGTCCTAATTCTTTGACACTAAATAAAATATCTTGTTATTGAAGAAGCAATCATTTGAGCATAAATTTGTATCATCAATAAATTGGCTCTGTAGCTGCCATATTGCCTGCTTGGCTTACATCTGAAACCGAAACATTCTACATAGATACATCGTTGAATTCACACTTACTAATATTTTATACGCCTGACGATAAGCTGGCGAATCATTTTTTTAATTTATTTTGCTTTCATGCCCGCATGTATATCTAGACATGACAACTTGACTGACTCATACAGGAATGCCTAAACATTTTTTTTTTTTTAAGGAATTGAATAACGAAAAGTATGGTAACCTTGTATGTTGACATTATGCTTGGCGATGATTTAAGTTAAATGTGCTAAGAAATGTTGACGAAGTTTTTTCCATATGCTAAAAATGGATTTTGTTTATGATACTCATAGGCTATATTTGGGAATTTATTTATTCAGGGCATAGATAAACCTAAGTATGTGCAAGAAATACACATAAGTACAGTGGCGTAGCTAGGGTGGGGCAAGAGGGGACATCTGTCTCCGAGCGCAGCATCCAAGGGGCGCCAAATTGATGCTACGAAATTTTTTAATGAAATGTCTTCATCCTTGGCACACAGAAAGAGGCGCAAATTCTTCAGTTGTCCCCGGGGCGCTGGAAACTCGAGCTACGCCCCTGCATAAGTATAATAAATAACTAAACTAATACATTTCAGGCTTAATTGTCCAAGTGCGTGATAGAAGCAAGATAAAATTTAACGGAACAACTTGTCGTTAGTCGCCAAACTCATGATGCATAGCCAAATACGTATAATGAAGTATAGCTAAACTTGCTGATGATAGCTGCTAATTTTAAAGGTTTTCAGATATCGCAAAAAAAAGGTGAAATTTTCTAATTAACAGATTTTGTAAAGAAATGTGAAGAAGCAGTAATAAATGAAGATGATATAAGAGAAGATTTTCATTGTGATGGCAATGCTTCTCAATCTTCAATCAATTAATGAAAGCAAAGTATGTAGTAGTATGTTTCTAGATCCAGAAAATACCGCTACTGATAGTGAAGAAAGTGACAGAGAAGTTACTGAAAATGAGAAAATTTCGATTGACAAGTTAGTCGGAATTCTCAAAACAGCAGTTAAGGGTCTCCAATGTAACTAAACAAGAGATTATGTCTGTCTACAAAATTAGAGAGAAAGTATTAGCACAAAAAACGAAGCAACTTGAACAACTTACATCGAAAGAAATGCTTAATAAGGTAAACTAATAAATATTAAGCTTTTTTTTTTTGTAAATTTTGATACCCTTTAGATCATAAATATTTCATTATTTCATAAATCACAATTTCATATTTTTCATTTTATAATTCCTACATGCCATCTAACTAGATTTAAACTGATGATCGAAAAACCACAAATTCGGAATCGCCGAAGTCCCGACGAGTCTTTGTACTGTACAATCAAATAATTAATTACAAATGATAACTGCATAATTATCATATTGGCTTAGATTACTAAAAAGCAACTGCATACCTTCTTAATCTTTGAGCAGTGGGTGAAATAAGTACAGAAAAATTTATTATTGTATACTTATCAACTGTTTTGTAAATAAATAAATCCAAATGATACATAGGTGTTTGCACCCATGGTCGCACTTATCATGGTCAAATTATATTAACAGCTAACAAACAGCCATAGCACATAGCCACAGCAAAATTATTATTGCATACTTATCTAATTTATTTAACAAATAAAGAAATCTGAATGATACATGTTTGCACCAATAGTTGCATATGAGTTGCAATAAAATTTCTGCAAAAAGTTAAATGAATTTCTTAAACTACAAGAATAATTAAAAAATATATATAAATGACATGAAATATTAAATTAACTAAATGAAAAATTAAATTAAAGAATTCATTTATAACCAACCATAAGTAATAAAAAAGATGACTTGAAATTTATGACTGAATACTAATGGCTAATATTTATCATTCACAGCCAAAAATACAGTCACATCTTGGCACTACTGCAGCAGTAAATGCTGTTTCTTTGCCTAAACTCTATTTTGTGATGGATAAATGAGACTGCAGCTCAAGTGAAACAATAAAAATGGAATATATAAAGGACAAAAAAATTGCAATTCAGTTCAATGAAAGCAAAGACACAGCACAGTTCATTGCTAATATTTGTTCTGAAACACAGCAAGTCATAAATAAAGAATGTTTATTCTGTGACTATTTTTCAAATTATACCATTGCACATAAGATTTTTTTTAATTAATGAATTTATCACTGGCAATGAAATAAATTGGGAAAAAACATGTAAGTGTGTGTGTGCTGAGAGAGCATGCTCAATATGCACTCCCAACCCAAAGATTAAGTTTGTTGTGGTGGAGTTTTTGCCAATGGCAATACAGTCAAGTCGTTAAACCAGACTCCTCGGGACTTCAGCGATTCCGGATTATAGATCATCAGTTTAAATCTGATAAGATGGCATGCAGAAATTATAAAATTAAAAATATGAAACCGTAATTTATGAAATAAAGAACAATTATGATCTAAAGGGTATCAAAATTTACAAAAAAAAAGCTTAATATTTATTTGTTTACTTTATTAAACATTTCTTTCAATGTAAGTTAATTAAGTTGCTTCGTTTTTTATGTGATAATACATTCTCTTTAATTCTATAAACAGACATAATTTCTTGTTCAGTTACAAAGTTTCGCTGTTCAAGTCCTATAATTGCTGTGTCGAGAATACCGACTAATTTGTCAATCGAAATTTTTTCGTTTTTAATAACCTCTGTTACTTTCTTTGCTATCGGAAGCGAATAATAATGACGAGGAATTAGATTTAAATCATATCAAAGACGGAGTACATCGAGATGAAATACTACATTTAGTAAGGAATTATAAGCCAAATAAAATAAAAACATCTGCTCTGAAGATAAGAACAGTGCTGACAGATCAACTTCCAATTCATTGCGTGCCACGGCGTTAAAGATAAACAAATGTTAAAGTTTAGTTAAACAAAGGATATGCCTTTATCCATTTTTTGCAGCAATTCCAGTTTTTGTTTAATGGATTTCGAAACATACTTTCGCTTTGTAGATGCTTTACATATTAGTAAATATATATCAGAATTTCTATTTGATATAATCGAAAGTTCAAGCTTACTTTAATAAAATTGCTCTAACAGTCTGCAAAAAATAATAAGCCAAATCCAATTCAAAGATTAAGGAACAATGCAATCTGCAACATTAACTGAATTAGATAATTTTAGCTTAGCTTATACCGTCCATTATACATTAAACGCGCATTCGTAAACGTATTTTGCGCACGCGCATATTCGCAGCGGTAAAGGTCTTACGCGCATTAGACGCATGCGCAGAAAGTTTGTAACTTTGAGGTCGGGATTATAGATCCTTCCGGATTATGGGTGTCCAAATTAAAGACTTTTGACTGTACATAAATTTCACACACTGCAATCATGAATCATTAGCTACTTAAACAATTGCAGCCATTTTAGATCAATCTTTGGCACTAATGAATTTATTAAATGTTGAGCTCATAATTCACAATTGTTAACAATTTTATGCAATGAAATGAGTAGTAGCCACAACAACCTCTTTTTGGGCACTGGAGCAAAGTCCACTGGAAAAGTTTTAACCAGATTTCTTAAGTTCAGAGGCCTGAGTTTTCCAGACAGAACCCAAATTTAAACTCTGGCTATCACATTTAGTGTAACTGGCCAATATTTTTCGAAAAATTAACAAATTTTCTACTTTACCACTTCCAATATAACTACTAAACGTGAAAACGTAAATGCAGCTGTGAAAAAAACAAGAATACATAATTAAAGTCATGAAAAGCAAGAAAGCTGCTTCATTATCAACATTAGAAGTTTCTTGGAAGTAAGATAAGATATTTATTTTCTATTTCAAATACTATATTAGATAACATACGAGGTTAAGAAAACTCAGCTTTCAGATATTTCATGTGAAGGATATGTTATGAGTAATAAAAAAAATTAAGCAATTTTTTTATTAAAAAAAAGAGATGAATATAAGTACACTTTTACAAACAATAAACTTTTTACACTTTTACAAACAATTTACTTTTTACAAAACAATAAAATTTTTAACTTTAGCCTTTCAACACATTATATCTTTCAGAACTTCTGGATAGCCATGTTATGACTTAAAAATAGTTGCTACTTAAACCTGACTTAAAATTAATTAACATAAAGCCCAGCATACTAAAATTGGTTAGAATGAAACAAGCTCATTCAATTTGCTATTATGTATTACTACTCATTATTTACTGCAATATATATTTATATTTTATTTTTAATGTAAAAGTTTCATTCCTAAACATATAAAATATTTTATCCTTTGATTATAAACACTTGATTTAAGACGAACTAATTTTTAACTGGAAAATGTTTTACGATAGTACATACAATTTTGATTTTTTTCCCTTATGCAGTACAAAAATTTTAAAACGTTTGGGAACCTCTGCACCAGATCCATACAGGAAAGAAAATGGATCCATTATTACACACTTAACTAATAAGGTGCTTTACATTTTAAAATTGTAATAATCAGATAAAAGTAGCAACATGCCATTAGTTCTGAAAATACTTTATCACCATAACTACAAATACAATCCTTCAATATAATTCTCTGCCATGCCCATCACCTTCTACCAAATTACAAGAAGATACTGTGCACCATTAGCAGGTATGCTTCTTTAGATGTTATGCAGTGACTGCCCTAATGCATGGATCTCTTGCAGTTGTTCTTTAATTTTGTCAAAAAAGGCACGTGAACTCATATCCGAATATGGCTGGTGATCCAGTACTTAACATTGCTACTGCAGATTGTTAGGCACAATCATGAATTTTGTCACCAATAAGTGTTGTCTGTCTCAGGTAACAAACACTATGATTCTATACAACAACACACAGTATCATAATGTGGGCACTATTGCAGATCTCTCGCGACTGCAGCTATGAGAAGTATTAGAAAACCTACCACATTCACACAGTTAGACTCTGTGTAACTATGATTTATTTGGCCAAACAGAACTTTTGAACTGAATGTTTTGGAGTAGTAGCTGTGGGACATTAACAGATATGAATGAGACAACCCCGTTAAATGTGTTCTTTTGATTACAATGATTTAGTAAACAGTAATAGGCCAATGGCTGTCCTCAACAACTATATAATGTAAAATTGCATTCTTTCGTATTTGTTATACCTATGTATCTATATATTATTTGTTTTTATATCTCACTTTTGCAGGTTGCTTCTCCTGTTTATGTAATTACCTAATGTGGCAATTGACTCGTAACTGTCCGTGTCATTCTATTTCTATCTTTCTAGCCAAATCACCAGCTTGAACTGGCTTTTCTGATCAGCGAATATAGGCTGCTGTCTCATGTTCAAGTATCTAATTATTATTACATCTCTGTAAATTCAGTCAGGTACAATCTCTTTTTAGTTCTCTCTTGTAACAATTACGAAAGGTAAATTGTTCTACAGGGAGGCCTTCGGCGCAGGTATCCTGGTGCCAACACCACTCTTAGAACCAAAAAATATGAATGAGCTGATAGTATACAATGCTAGTATTATCTCAAGCATGCTGGTACACCTATGACAGCCCCTCACAGAAATAAAATGTAAATGATTAACATGGGCTTCCTGCACAAGAGCCCAGCAGGCCCATGCTTTTACGTCCAGTAATTTGGCAAAAAGTGAGTGACATGGATAAAGTATATTTTAAGGAACTCAATGTATTTACATCAATTGTTTTCAAAATTATTAATTCATTACTACTACATTTTACCAAATTCTTGTAAAAATGCATTCAGTAACTGGTTACTGCACAAAAGAAACTGGTGTGTTAACCACTGAGAAATCTTTTGACATCAATCTTTCTACATTATTGGGAGAGGAGAAGTATTTTGCTTTTATAAGTGTATTGGCTTATTTTCAAGACCAAATAGTCTGGAAATGAAGAACTTGTATACTACTCATTACACATTAAAGACATTCAGACAAGACACACATTAAAATCTTTCAGAAAAATCACAGCACATTAAAGAAATTTGTCATGGGAGGGAATCTGAATTTTAATGAGCTACTTATAGCAGGTTTTCATACACAATAAGTTAAAGAAACTATTTAAAAGACACAACGAAGCATATTGATAAAGTTCACTATTAATATTCTGTTTCCCCCTCAATAAATGCAGTTTCTTTCATTATTTCCATTGTTAATGGTAAGTAACTTTTATTTACATTTTAAGATGCTTATCTGTTAAAACAGATATGGTTGGATCAATTAGGAAAACTGGGATAGATGAAAATAAAATTCCAGATTTTTTTTTTTTTTTTTTTTTTAATGATATGATTAAAGCTTTCGGAGTAAGACAAGTCATTAATCAATACGAAAAGACTGTTCATCTTAAACTGGTTTCAGGAGGACATGTGTTAAGGTAACTTGGAGATCAATAAAACACTTCACTCCGCGTTTACAAGTCTGTACTACTGCTTCGAAACCTATAGACCTGCGTTGATGCATCCCTGATAGCATCTAAATAACCCATAATCTTCGTCATTATCATCGTTATGGCCACCATTTTCATTCTCATCACCTGAAGCACCATGATTGTCATCACCAACATTAATATCATCATAGTCTTCATTGTCATCATCACTAATATTTCTATCTGAATCATCATCACTGGTATCAGAATCTTTGTCAACAACCATTTTCTGAATTAATTCTTGCTGCTGCCTGTTATTTAATTTACTCCAACTGAAGACGGCTGGCACATTGTTCAGTTGTGCTAGGCACAACCCATAGAAAAAAAGCCTTTCTAAAAAAATCTCCTGATTCTGAAACTCGCCGTTCATATATCGAGACCAAGTTACAATTATTTTTGAGTATGGAAAGCCATTCTCTTCATTTGAAGCTAGAAATTCTTGCTCTTCCAGTGATAACAGATCCCAAAAGTAAGGGATATATTCCTCTAAACAATAAGTACAACTTAATCTAAAGCTCTGATAATCGGAAAGTCTCTTCTCTATTATTAAAAGTTCAGCAATTTTCTGTTCATTTAGCCGCCCATATGTAAAATCCGATGGCTCCCAATAATCAGCAGTTAAGTTGCTGGTAATATCAAATACAAACTTCCACATGCCAATCCATTTGAATAGTTGCACTATTATCCTCTCAACATTACCAATTAAACTTTCCTTCAGTGTATGTGGCAGGGAAAGTGTCCTCCACAGTGTTTTATATTCCTCTGAAATGCAATCCATCAACTGCAATCTTTGTACCCGAGCATAATTTACATATGGAACACTCCATTCGATACCAAACAGATATTTTCGAAAAGTCCAGTTATCACATAGTCTTATAGCCAAACTGTTAAGTGTCTGTTCCTTCAAAGAGACTGGGGTCTCTACACGACCCCTTGTTAAGCATTCGTCAACATATGATTTCTTAAAATTCATTTTTCTTCTTGCCTTCTGCGACTTTGGTTAACAGATGCTTCCTACACAAACCGCTTTCAAATAAACTTTCAGGGCAGTTGATGACAAAGCTGAACACCTCTGTAACTCTTTTCTGATTGTTGGTTCCTTTTCCTGCAATTAAAATGATGTTATAATTAGGAATCTGTTTCAACTATAGAACAACTAATTAAAGAATAACTGCAAAATAGCTAATTTACAGTTATTCTTTAATTAATTTATAATTACATGATGATATATATATATATCTGAACTCTACTATTATGAACTTAAGGGCCTGAAAGTTGGGTTCACTATGTAGGCTCTGATAAGAAAAATGGACCATATAAGTAAAAATTTAATGATGAATCACAAAGGAGGAAAAATGGTTAAAATTGTTAAATCTATCATAAGAAGTGAATAACAAATCAAATTAAAAATATATTAAGATTTAATTACAAAATTAAATCATTTATATTATGTTATTAAAGAACAGCGAAATTGATTGTGAACAATCCATACTATAATAACTTTACACTTAACTACTTAGCACAAATATAATTCCTATAATTATAAATAATTATTTTATCCAAAGCAAAATAAAAACAGTAAAAAGGAGTAATATTGACAAATTTGCCTTCAATCTTTAACTTCCAAGAAGAAAAATAATCTGCAATATTCTGCTGGAAAATTTTGCAGATTGAAGGTAAATTTTATCCAAAGTTACAAAGCAAAGATTCAGAAACTTTTATGAAGTATACATCTTATGTCTTGCAAGAACCTTATTCAAAGAAAATAACTTGAAGAGCATTTATACTAAAACAATATTTAGTCCTTACGTCATATGATTCACTACTTCCTCTTTGCCTGAACAGTGAAAAATTCCTATATTTATATTGTATCATCAGCCTTGAATACTGTCTGACATCTTATTCAAAAATTTGAACAGACTCAAAGGACTCATTTATGTTCTTTGATTCAAGGGTCACTACACAATATAGTGTCCTCAGATATATAAGTACACCTGTTATAAATCCTCAGCTGATACAACATAATAAGATGCAAATAAAATTTTCCTATTCCAAGGATGTTTGACTGAACTAAAAAAAGAAAAGATTACCATATTAACACCAAATATAATTTTTATTCACCAACTCAGTAGTCAAAAACTCATTTACTATTATTTTAACAAATTGGATTTCACAGATAAAAACTGTTGCCAAAAATGATAATACAATAATATGCAAAGTAAACATTTATAATTATTAAAATATTTATAGTTATTTTCAAACTAATTATTTACATTTTATGCCCTTACATTCACTCCCCTTCCAGTAAAGAACATTACAACATTACGTTCGAAAGATTGGAAGAAGTAATGGTGCTCATCATCAAAATAATAATAAAATTAATGTATAAATAAAATATCAGTTTTTGAATCGTAATTCTACCAGTTCAAGCTGATTTGATTTTAGGCTGAGCCACAGTTATTTTGGTTTGAATTTCAATGGAGGTAGGTTGCCAAGGTATTTTGTGGTACATATCACCAAAAAAGACAAGTTTCACCAAAAAGACAATAGTATGCAAAGTAAAAATTTATAATTATTAAAATATTTATAGTTATTTTCAAACTAATTATTTACATTTTATGCCCTTACATTCACTCCCCTTCCAGTAAAGAACATTACAACATTACGTTCGAAAGATTGGAAGAAGTAATGGTGCTCATCATCAAAATAATAACAAAATTAATGTATAAATAAAATATCAGTTTTTGAATCGTAATTCTACCAGTTCAAGCTGATTTGATTTTAGGTTGAGCCACAGTTATTTTGGTTTGAATTTCAATGGAGGTAGGTTGCCAAGGTATTTTGTGGTACATATCGCCAAAAAAGACAAGTTTCATCAACGTTGTCAATTTGTTCTGGAGATAACTTTTCACTATTAATGAGTTCAATCAATTCATCTGCAAATAGTTTAGTAGCTTCATTATCAGCTGAAGCTTTTTTACCTAAAATTTTTAATTGCCTTATATCACGGCTATTTTTAAATTTAGTTAACCAACCTGTCGAATATGTGCACTCAGTTTTAAGTTAATTTCTTAGTAAAATATTTTAGCTTGGCCATTAGCATGTGACCCCTCAATGGCACACCCTCGCTTCAATGTTGTCTGACGCAGTCAATTATCACTTTGTCATTATTTTCACTTTTACAATTATTCACATAACGAATAATTTTTCTGTTATTCATTGTGAGCAGAATGCTGAAATCCACAAAAAATTCCAAAAGTTCCTTTTTCTGTTTTCTTATGTCATATACAGTTGACTTTCCAATGTCATACTCCTTGCATAATTTTGACACAGATATATATTTATCCATTTTTTGCAGCAATTCCACTTTTTGTTTAATGGACATCGAAACATGCTTTGTAGATCCTGTTGCAGGTCTTGAATTAGAAACTTTTTTCGACATGATCAAAAGTTGAAACTTTTAATTTTCATCAAATTGCTGTAATAAAAACAGCCTGCAAAAAAATAATTAAGCTGGATCAAATCAAAAAGTTAAGGAACAGCACAGTTTTCTATATTGGTGAAACTTCTTGGAATTGGTAAAGTATAATTTTAGCCTAGCTTAATAGCGTCCGCTATACATTATTGGCTTATGTATGATGAGATCGGCGACGAAAAGACGAGTTGTTCCTCTACATTTTGTCTTACTTGTATTGTGCACCGAGATAATTAAGCCTGATTATATTAGTTTAATTATTTATTATACTTATGTCTAACTCTTGCATATGTTTAAGGCATATCTGAATCCTGAATAAATAAATTCCCACATGTACTTAAGGCTTATTAGCCGGTCCTATATATCTTACCACCTCATGCAGTATCTGCGGGTCCTAAATTCTGCTACCAATCACCTCCCTAAGTCCTAAATTCTATAAATAATTACATCCTTTAGTTTTGTTTCTCGGTGCTTCTCGAAATTCCAAAAATCCTGTCTTCCCTAAATTTTGCTGCCTGGTGCGGCTTTACCAGTCCTGGGTTTATGTAAAAAACAAATCGGTTATTCTTAATTCAAATAGCACTAAATGTAATCTTTTAGCCTATGAGTACAATTAACAAAATCTATTTTTAGCATACGTAAAGAAATTTTTGTTTTTATACGTTTCTTCGTCAATATTTTTTAGCGCATTTAACTTTTAAATCTGTAATTGTTGCCAAGCGTAATAATGTCAACATAAAAGGTTACCATACTCTTTGTACTAATATACTCATGCAACTTAAATGTTTTCACGAAACCTTGACTTCACTTTCCACGGCCGCAGTATCTTTGTCTTCAGGTGGGTGCGTTCGCACCCTTATTTATTTACATATGCAATTGGCCTAAGGCATATGAAAACGAGCCCATTAAAATCCTAATGTGATTGTGTACTATACCAGAGACCATTAGGATTAGATCGCTGCATGAGTAATTACTCAAGTTGTCATGTGTTGATAAACATACAGTGATGCGGTGAAAAATACAATAAATAATGATTCGCCAGGTTGGTGTTAGGGATATAAAATGTTAGTAGGTGTAAAATCAACGATGCTTCTGTCTAGAATGTTTCGGTTTGAGATGTACGCTAAGCAGATACGCAGCTATGGAGCCAAATTATTGATCACACAATTCTTTGCTAAATTATTTTTCCTACAATAACGAGGTATTAATTTAGTGCTGAAGGGAAATTAAGAATCGGAACTGTCCACATGTTTTATTGTTGGGAGAAAAAAATTAAATGTGCATGCATAAAGCATTTAAATAAAAAGTTGTCACCAGTTTTGAGATCCAAATTTTAGATCATTTCGGATATTGGACATCCGGATCTCGGACTTTGTACTGCACGGACCTTCACATGGATGTTCGAGTTGCTTCCGAACTCTGTCAATGTGAAGAAAAACGTGAGAAGCTGATTCTAAATCTTTATGTACAAATAATTTAGAGATACCTTTTCGTTGCATTTCTTTTGCTTGAATTAATTCCATATACTTTTGAAATTTATGTATAAAAGTTCCAGACGGTGTATGATTTATTTTCTCTTCAAAGAATTCTCCAGAAAGTTTAATATTTTCTCCATACACCATTTACGCTATAGTACAGTTAATATCATTGTGGATTGCTGTTCGTATGCCTAAACTAACCATTGATAATGTTTCACTCCAAATTTTATTATGGGCCCTAAAAGCAGCCTTTACTGATCTATGGAGCCATTCCACTGCGGGTGATATGCTGTAGTGCGTGAATGCTTAATGCCACAGATTCTTGACAGGGTTTGAACTATTTCAGATAAAAATCAAGTTCCTAAATCAGTTATTAGATGCAAGTGTATTTCAAATCTTGCTATCCAATTACTATAGAAAGTTTTTGCTAAAGTATCTGCCAAGATGTTTTCGAGTAGAATAGCTTTCATCTAATTTGTGTATCTATCTATACATGTTAGAAAGTAGGAGTTACCATTTGATAGTGGTAATGGACCAACAAGCTCAATGTATACTTCTCAAAATCTTTCTGACAGCTTTTGATATTCGCCAATTGTTAATTTTGTATGCCGGGATAATTTAGATTTTTGACATGGAATACAAGATTTCGCCCTAATGCTGAGCATGTTTTTTTTATATTTGAATAAATAAATTTTGAAGAGATTAATTTGATTCCAGGATGGGATAATCCGTGAAACTGATGAAATATTTTCATATGATAACTCTCGGGTATATAGGGTCTAACATGCTTGGTTGATGTATCACACCATAATTTTTTTCCAGATGGAAGGGAAAACTGTTTAAAAAGTCAAATTTATAGATTTCTGCAAGATATTAAATTCTTTATTTCACTCTTGTTCTTTAGCAATTCCATCATAATTAAGGCAATTTCTTCGATTCTGGATAATGTATCCGCTACTATGTTATTCTCTCCTGTAACATACTTAATATCTGTTGTAAATTCTGAAATGTATTGGAGTTGCCTAATTTGACTTAGAGATGCTCTATCTGGTTTTGGGGAAAATGAATAGATTAGGGTTCGTGGTCAGTATACACTTTGAATTTTTGTCCTTCTAATAAATATTTAATGGAAAGATAAATTGCAAGAAGTTCATGATCATATGTACTGTAACTTTGTTGTGTTACATTAAGTTTCTTGGGTTAGGTTAGGTTATTTAATTACGGCAAAGCCCCAAGGGCCTATCTGCCCAAGGGGAAGGATGCCTTCGCAGAGGACTTTCTAAGGAAAACTGGCTTGTATGCACGCTACACACAAGGAAAACCACAAAAATGCCCATGCAACCAGCCCGTTCGCTGTATTCGAGCCTCAGACCGAACTACCAGTGTTCAGCAACTTTACCACTCGGCCGCTGGTGGGCCTTAAGTTTCTTGGGGAAAAAAATCTGATTGGTTTCCAACTACCATTTAATAAAAAATGTTGCAAAACTGAACCTACTGCTGAATCCGAAGCACCTGTGAACAACGAAAAAGATAACCTGGGTCAAGGTGAGAGAGTATAGCTTGTTGACATTTTTCAAATTTCTCAATGGCTTCATCTGTCCAAGTTATTTTCCAAGTATCTCTTTTCTTTGTGCCTTTTAGGTAGTCATGTAAAACAGCTTGAGTACTAGCGGGGTTTTTCAAAAAATGACGGTAGAAATTTAAACATTCCAAGAGAGGTTCGTAGTTGATGAACAGTGTCAGGCAATTTAATATTAAGAATAGCTTTAACCTTAATTCAAATATTTGAATACTTTTTAAAATGTGGTTGAAATCTTTTACTATCGGGGTATAGGATAACAATTTATTGTTGGTGCATTCAAACATCAACAATCCCCGCATGGTCGGAAGGAAACATATGAAGGGGACTGGCTCAGTGTGATTTCGAGGGACGAATAATATCATTTTCTAACATATTGTGACAATCCTCATTTTTGATGGAACATCCGTTTTAAATTAGAGGACTTCCTATTTTCAAGAGAACTAATCTTCAGGTAAATTAACAAAGGACACCCCCTTGTGTAGTTTCCTTAAGAACTACCATCCAGTGTCCGCTAAATGAATGGAAAGTAATTCAACAAAGATAGTCGTAAGGGCATCCACCTGTACGGTTTCCTTGCGACAATAACGTAAATGGATGAGAACAGGTTTTTATGTGAGAATTATGCTGACAGAGATGCTATAGGCTATAGTCCTATAACATCTCTGTCAGCATAATTAAGCATAGTTTTGTTAAGTTTTAAAATAAATATTTAAAAGATCTCTGGTATGATTATTCATCTATCTCAGATGTGTTTACGCTGTAATACATTGAAATTCCTGTTTTGCTATTTGTAATCGCTTGGAATTCAATTGTCTAGCTCTGGAATAAACAGGTTGTCCTCTAGTTGCAATATAATGCTCAACACCCTGCTTAAATGTTGATACTGATAAATTTGGTTTTGCTAAATCTGAATATTGTTGTAACAAATTAGCATATTTAGAATTTTTATCTAGAGTACTAACAGCATGATAAAGAAACGCTGCTGTTACATTACTTCGAACAGATAGATTAGTTATGCCATCAATTAATTGCTTATTATGAATGTCAACTAAAAGTTTAAATTTATTTAGAAAATCAGCTCCTATAACAGCTTTATCTACTTTAGCTAATATAAACGGAAATTGGAATTCTCTTCTAAGTCCTAAATTTAAAGTTAAAATTTTAATTCCTTAAGTAGGAATTTCCGTTCCATTTGCTGCGTATAATTTAAAATCAACTTTTGTATTATGATTATTCACAGGAATGAGACTAACATCAGCACCCGAATTGCAGTCCTGTGTTTTTGTCCTTCACAAATAAACAAAACGTGCGGCTGACGTTGATACCAGCAACAGTAGTAACTGCTAATCCTGCTTTGCTATGGAGTTTTCTGACTTCTCCTGCCAAGCACATGGTGATTAACATTTCTCAGGTCGATAACAATTGCCAAATTTAAAATGAAAAAATACAATATTTACTTTTCGCATTAAATCTCTTTTTCGAATGACTATAAGATGTATTCTGGTGATGATACCTATATCTTGGCCTAGAACGATCATTTATTTGCATAGAATCAGTTTTTGTTCTAAAGCAACTATTCTTGCAAATAAAGCATCATTAGCATTTGTCAAAACAGTGTAAATTTCTTTTCCAGATTTCATCTCATGAATTTTGTCAGCCATCGGGACCAATTTCTCTAAATTTTCTTTACTGACGAGAAGAATATTCTTGATAAAATCGGCCATCTTGTCCAACAATAAAGATTTTAGCACTTTTTCCGGAAAATCATCTGTAGCTAGACTTTTTATTTGCTGCAAAAATTGACTTGTTTTATAATCTCTGATGTCTAATCCAGTAACCAGATGCTGAATTTGCTTATTTTGACTTTCTTTGAAAACATTTAAAATCCTTGTTTTTGCCATAGAATATTTATTACGCTTAGTATCTCAAATAATGTCTCATATATTTTCAACATACTTCGGTTCAAGCAGAGATATCAAATAATTGAATCTAGTCTCAGTCGTGATTTTCTTTATTTAAAATTGGGCTTCCACTTGTAGAAACCAAAAGTCAGGTTTTTCACGCCACAATGGTAGAATTTTAATGCTTACTTTATTCACTTTGGCATCTATTAATGCAGTTTCTTCTGGTATGTTTTCCGTAGTCATGCTAAATTAACAAGTTGAACGCTGTCGCATCACCAAGTACACCTGTTGTGAATCCTCAGTTGACACAACATAATAAGATGCAGACAAAATTTTACTATTCCAAGGATGTTTGACTGAACTACAAAAAAATAAAAAGATTACCATATCAAGACCAAATATAATTGTTATTCACCAACTCAGTAGCCCAAAACTCATTTTCTATTTTAACAAATTGCATTCCACAGATAAAAACTGTTGCCAAAAATGATAACACAATAATTTGCAATTTGTAGCTACTTTCAAACTAATTATTTACATTTTATGCTGTTACAGATATGCTTATTGTGTCCTTGTTCTTCTAAAACTGATTTCACCTTTGTCGTGAAGATAAAAGAAAAGCAAAGTATTAATCTGCAATTTGTAGCTACTTTCAAACTAATTATTTACATTTTATGCTGTTACAGATATGCTTATTGTGTCCTTGTTCTTCTAAAACTGATTTCACCTTTGTTGTGAAGATAAAAGAAAAGCAAATTATTGTCCATTATGGATAAAATGTGGATACTAAAATTTTGAACGTGGATGATTTGATGAGTAAGTAATTAGTACATTCAAACTTGCAGAAAAGTCTGGAATAAATATGAAAAACACAAAAAAGTTTTTATCAAAGATATCCATATATTTCGTTATATCAACATGCATACTTTTAGAGGTTTGTTATATAGTGGTATAGAATGACATTAAATGTGTAAGAAATTGGATGGGATGAAAAGGTTCAACATAGCAAGGTTTGAATGCATATACAGTCAAAAGTCTTTAATCCGGACTCGTCGGGACTTCGGTGATTCCGGATTATCGGTTTTTCCGGATTATAGATCATCAATATAAATCTGGTAAGATGGCATGCAGAAATTATAAAATTAAAAATATGAAACCATAATTTATGAAATAAAGAGCAATTATGATTTAAAGGGTATCAAAATTTACAAAAAAAAAAAGCTTAATATTTAGTTGTTTACTTTATTAAACATTTCTTTCAACGCGCGCATGCGTAAAGCATACATTACGCATAATCGAAATTAGAAAATTGCTAACAGAAAACTATTTGATGTGTATTCGTGATATTTATAATGATGAGGAATTTGATTTAAATCATATCAAAGACGGAGTACATCGAGATGAAATACTACATTTAGTAAAGAATTATAAGTCGAATAGAATAAAAACATCTGCCCTGAAGATAAGGATAGTGCTGACAGATCAACTTCCAGTTCACTGCGCGCAGCGACGTCCCCCCCCCCCCGCAGAGCAGCGTGAAATTGATAAACAGATTTCGGAATGGTTAGAAAAAAAGGATATGCTTTTATCCATTTTTTGCAGTGAATCCACTTTTTGTTTGATGGACATCAAAACATGCTTTCGCTTTCTAGATCCTTTGGCAGCTCCAGAATAGGAAATTAAGTTCAAGCTTACTTTTATAAAATTGCTCTAACAGTCTGCAAAAAATAATAAGCCGGATCCAATTCGAAGATTAAGGAACAACACAATCAGCAACATTAACTGAAATATATAATTAGATAATTTTAGCTTAGCTTATACCATCTGTTATACATTAAACGTGCATGCGTAAAGGCATTATGGGAATGTGTAAATGCATATGCGCATGCATAAAGTAGCTTTGAGTTCCGGATTATAGATCATTCTGGATTAACGACTTTTGACTGTATATGTAATAATAGCAAATTCCAAGGAAGCACTGATGTAAGAACACCAAGATGTAGAAGCGTAGCAATGTTGTTTAGTGTAGATACTTTATCCATATTAATGAGGAACAAGTCGAGCTGGGTTAAATTCCTTTCTTATTTAAATTCACATTTGTGGCCACAATTAACTTGGCACTTTAATTGTGACTATTTCCAGAACATTTACATTTTTTATACTATGGCGATAGAAGCAAGCATAATGAAGCATCCATGCAGCACAGAAGTTGAGGCTGAAAGTGGCGCATTTATCCAATACAGAAGCTCATCAAGAGGAAGGTTTTGGTTTAGTTTAGAAAAGTTTCAGTTCTGAAAATTGTGAGGTTAGGTTCCGAATTAGTTACACCATAGATTTATGCAAGCCATGCAAGATGGATTGATCTAGAAATGATGCAATCCAGAGAAGTTATTACGATTTTTTGAATAGAGACATAGAACATTTAAATTAGTTAAATTACAATTAATTAGTTTAAATTATAATTTTGTTTTACATATTTTTTATCTTACACACACATACATACACACACACACACACACACACACACACACACACACATATATATATATATATAATTTTAGACCATTTCATCCTTAATTAAGTTTTAAATTACACCCAATTTTATCACAAATCACAAATTTTATTTCAAGTGAAATTATAAGCTAGGCTAAAATTATCTTTACTGATTCCAAGACATTTCACTTAATGTTGCAGATTGCGCTGTTCCTTAATCTTCTAATTGGATGCAGCTTATTATTTTTTGCAGACTGTTAGAGCAATTTTATAAAAATTAAGCTTGAACTTTCGATTATGTGAAAAAGAGTTTCCAATTCTGGAGCTGTCAAAGGACCTACAAAGCGAAAGCATGTTTCGATGTCCATTAAACAAAAAGTGGAATTGTTGCAAAATTGGATAAATGGTGTCTCCAGATACGTTAAAAAATTTATGGCCAGCTATCATATTTCACGGTGACGACGATGAAGATGATAGCTGTGAATCTGTAGGTTTTTAGACATCGCATACCAAAGGTGAAATTTTCCAGTTATTGGATTTTGTAAAGAAATGTGGAGAAGCGGTAATAAATGAAGATGATATAACAGAAGTTTTTCATTGCGACGACAATGCCCCAATCATCAATCAATTAACGGGCGGCGAAATCTGTAGTATGGTTCTAAATCCAGAAAATACCACTTCCAATATTGAAGAAAGTGACGGAGAGGTTATTGAAAACAAAAAAAATTTCGATTGACAAATTAGTTGGTATTCTTAACACAGCAATTACAGGACTTGAACAGTGGAACTTTGTAACTGAACAAAAAATTATGTCTGTTTATAGAATTAAAGAGAAAGTATTAGCACAATAAATAAAGCAACCTTAACAATTTACATTGAAAAAAATGTTTAAATAAGTAAAAAAATAAATATTGAGGGTTTTTTTTTTTTTTTTGTAAATTTTGATACCCTTTAGATCATAAATTACGGTTTCATATTTTTAATTGTATAATTTTTGATGACATCTTACCAGATTTAAATTGATCTATTATCTGGAAACAACCCTAATCTGGAATCACCGAAGTCCCGACGAGTCCAGATTACAGACTTTGTACTGTATAAATAAGTAACTTAGTCACTATTTATTTGAAATTAATGAAAATTGGAATATATGAAATTAACAACAGAGTTATGTACTTAACAGAAAGTAAAAACTTGGCCAAGGGGGGAGGGAGCAATGCAAATCTGTCATGCAGAAAATCTTTAATAATGTGAAAAATATTACATGGAACAGCAGCTAATGTAACGAAACTATAGTAATACATGTAACTATAGAATGTAACGGAATCGAGATCTTTATTGAACTACAGAATCGAGAACTTTAATTTATTTCGATATAAGGTTTTTCAATAGCATTATTAAATGCTTCACTGCAGTGAAGCACTACTGTGCTTCTATCGTCTTATGCCAAAAAGCTGCTGCACTTCTCTGGTGTTATGCCAAAAATGTGTAAAAGCACAACTGTGCTGCTGTTTATTATTGTAATTTTTAAATTATAGAGAGCAGTTGTATTCATATCAATTGTGGTTTCTATTAATATATTTTAATTGTGGTTTTTAATAAGATACAAATTTATTTCTTAGGCATGAGGGGCTATTATAGTGACTCAACATTTGACTGAATGATCATTTTCATATGTTGTATTTCACATTTCGTCTTTACAATGTGTTGCAAAGACAAAAGTAAAATGTCTTCTTAAAAAAAATTGCCTGAGCGAAACTTGCGACACTGTGAGGTATGAAATAAAAAAAAAAAATGGTAGTGGAATTAAACGATGCAATTTAATTTGCACTATGTGTAAAAAAGGGATTTATGGAATTTGTGCAGCAAAACACTCTTGTAATAAGTGAGAAGAAAAATTATTTTGTTCATAAAAATTACTTTTTATATAATAATTAAGAGTTTACTAATTCAGAAGTCAAACAACAAAAATCAGCGTTAATTTACAAAATTTTCACAGGACTAGTTTCGATGGTTTTACCGAACCATCATCTTCAGCTGCAAAACCGCAAATGAACAAGATAGGAAATAATGTTTAGATAAGATAAGAAAGCCTGGACAAGAATAAGCAAGTGGCGCCATCTGTTGGCGAAACCAGAACTAAAACATAATTTCTCTAAAAGCCGAAGGCAAATTTGGATTGGAATTAGGATCATTAACTAGAACAGAAAGATTTTTATGAATGTGAAATGCCTCTAGAAAATCCAGTTCTCCAATGGAAGATGTTTTTTGAATAATTTTGGCAGCAGAAAAATTGAAAGTGTGATTTTCGGACCAACAATGTTGAGCAACAGAAGACTTCTGTGTTTCCTTTTTTCTAACATATGCCTCATGTTCTTTGGCGCGAAATTTTAAGGCTCTCTTAGTTTGGCCAATGTAAATTAAACCGCACTGGCAAGGAATTCTATAAATACCCCAGGAATTCATATCTGGAATGGGGTCCTTGAGTATAGAAGTTGGAATTTTACTGATGGGAGAGTAAACAACCCGAAAGTTAAATTTCTGCAAAATATGTGCAACTTTATAGCTAACTGATGGAAAGAAGGGAATGACAACAGAATTTTTATAATCTCCTAAAATAAGAGTGTGGCTTTTAGTGTGTTGAGATGAGAATTTTTTAACTGCTTGATTAATAATGTTGGGTGAAAAGCCCCTGTCAATAGCTATTGCTTTTAAATAATTTAGTTCTTCATCAAGGGCTAGTTTGGAGGAGCAAACTTGAAGAGCACGGAAAACATAGGAATAAAATGAAGCTAACTTTTGTTTAGTCGGATGACATGATTTAAAGTGTGGTGGAAGGCAAACCGATGAAGGTTTACGGTAAACTGTAGTACTGAAGTTGGATGTGTTATGTGTGACCAGAATGTCGAGAAATGGAAGAGAATTGCAAGTCTCAAGTTCAAAAGTGAACTGAATAGCAGGATCAATAGAATTCATTGTTGAAAGAACTCTATTTAAATCATCTTTATTACCTTCAAACAGGGTAAAAGTATCGTCTACGTAGCGGAACCATGCCGGGAAGTTTAAAGTTTCAAATAATTTTGATTCATAATAATGCATGTAGATATCAGCCAGGATGGGACTGAGGGGGCTTCCCATGGGTAATCCCTCAGTTTGCTTGTAATATTTATTTTGGAAAACAAAATGTGTTTGTTTCAAACAGAGTTGAGTGAGAGAAATTAGCTCATCAATTTCGATGCAAGAGAAATGAAATTCGCGAAGTCTGGTTTCTAGACATCTTAATGCACCCTCCACTGGGACATTGGTGAATAATGATTTTACATCAAAAGAAACCATGAGTAAATTACGAGGAGAAATGTTTTTAACCTTTTTTACAAACTCTATTGAATTTTTTATGGTGTAAATGTTATTGTCTAATAGAGTGGAAAATCTAGAAACTAAATATTTAGCTAATGGATACGAGGCAGTACCTAAATTTGATACAATAGGACGGAAAGGAATACCACTTTTATGAATTTTGGGAAGAGCATATAATCTGGCACAATTCGCAACAGATGGGATAAGCGAATGTTTTAAGTTGCTTGAAATGTTCTTATCTTATCTAAACATTATTTTCTATCTTGTTCATTTGCGGTTTTGCAGCTGAAGATGATGGTTCGGTAAAACCATCGAAACTAATCCTGTGAAAATTTTGTAAATTAACGCTGATTTTTGTTGTTTGACTTCTGAATTAGTATTTATTCGGCGTGTTATTGTGTCTTAATTAATTAGAGTTTATTATAATCACTTCTATTATTCTCTCCCCCCCAAAAAAAAACACCCAAGCATTTATTTTATTCTACATTTTTAGCATATATACAAGAAAATTCTTCAGAACTCTGTTAATTTCTGAACTAGTAAAAGAAGGACCTTTATTACCAACTGTGTCTGCAGAAGCATTAGTCCGAATCATACTACGAGGGGATCTATACATGCTCAAAGGGTCTGTGGGAAAAACTTCTGTTAAGAACCTCATTTAAAATTTCGGTTAGAGTAGATTGAAGGGTGGCCTTTGGTTTATCACTAAGTTGTTATTTCATTTATTGCCAATTTGTTGTTTCATTTATGGTAACCTGAGTAGTTGAATGCTATGGAAACCCTATTATGACATAATTGGTTGGGTGATTGTGGTGAATTTGAATGATGGAACGGATTTTGGATAAGAAGTACATTATTTTGTGGTTTACATGGTACAATGGCTGAATGTTGAAGTTTCCACTGAATATTGTGAAATTAATTTGAAGTTTCTGTATGATTTGGAACAAAAGAGAAAAAAAGCATTAATTGACTGGTATGTAAATGAATGTTTACTTAGTTGCCATTATAAGTGTCCCGTTTGTAGGAAGAAAATGCATATGCTTGAACGTCAGAAGAAACCTGCACTACGGAGGATATTTTTTACTTTTATTTTTGTGAATTTATGTGGCAATGCCAGGATACAGATTCTAGTTCAGATAATTTTAGGAAGTTTTTGGATGCTATTATGGAATTTTGTTTGACTGAAGACAGGAAATTTGTAAATAAGGTAAGTGGATATTTCCTTAGTGTAGTGCTATGAATTTCCTTTTTATGTTATTTCATTGTTTAATTTAAAATATAGTTTACTGAGATTATAAATTTTTTGTTTGCTGCTCCTTTGACTTTTTAAGTGAAAATAGATCAATGTATTCATGGACAAAGTCAAGAGAGTGTGCAATGCCTAAATTATGCAATTCTCTGATGTTTTTTTAAGTGAAAATATGTCAATGTGTACATGGATACCAAGTTTGTTCAATTCTTTGACTTGTTATTTGGGATTTGTGTAGCGGCGATTTTTGGCGCAAAAATCGGCACTACTCGGTGTCCATGTACCAAAAATCGCCAAGGGGAACCCGCAAATATATTTTTACCAAAATTTCTTCTAGTGATATTATATGATTACCAAATGGGAGACAAATTCCAGTTTTCAGAAAATTTTGCTTCACATCATTTATTTGTATACATTTTCTTCCAAACATTCATTAGAAAAATCTCTCCAGAGTTGCATCTTGGAGATTTGAGCTGCAACCATGTCTTAAGTGTAGATATTTTTGTTTATACAAGTCTATAGGATTAGGATTGCCATTTCATTGAAACCTACATCTAGCAGCACTAACATCTCTCATGCATTTAATTTCAGTAGTCGACCAAGGTACCTCATGAATCCTTGGCTTTTTGACAGGCACAAAAGCCTTTGATACATTATACAGCATGCAGATAAAATTTTTTACCAGGAAGTTTAAGGCATTCTTATCTGTTTGGCAATCAATAAATTCTGACAGCTTATTAATTGGCTGCTTACATGTATAATAAAATATAATCAACTTCTTTATGTTGAAGATTATCTTTGTCGCAAACAGAGTAATTAGAAACTACAGACAGATGAAATTCAGCTGTACTGTGATCAGAGAGACTGGCTGACGGCAATGCAAAATATTCTCGAAAGGGTCAGCTTCCACAACGGTAATACAGCTTGAACATTGAGTACTACAGAATGCAGGACTACAATTTTCTTATTTGATAATGAATTAATTTGATAATGAACATATTATTTATACTTAAAAATTAGCAAAGCTCAAAACCTCTGGAATTCAAAACTGGATTATGCCAAATTTCAGACTTACTATCGGTATTCCTAACCCAAATCTATCAATTACAGCATTTTAAAGTTAATGCTCAATTAATTTTATGCAAATCCTAATCAATATTTCTGTTAAGTTAAAAAATAATATGAGAAAAGATTAAAATAAGTACTGTGAGTAGCATGAAGACTCGGTATATTACAAATCACAATTATTAATGTCAAGCTAAGTAGAGAGCTCAATTCCACACAATAATACCAGCTTTAATGATATAACTATTATCAGAATATATCCAGTAGGATAAGTTGGGAACACAGCGTTTATTTGAGTGAAGCTACTGAAGAAGAGATATCAAAGCCAGAATTTTCCATATTTAAAACAAGTTGTTGAGTAGCCTTTTTCGAAGGATGAAGATTAAACTGAATAATTTTAAGAATAGAAAAAGAAGAACTAGGCATAAATAATTTGAGAAATAATTATATTATTTGTAAAAATATGAAAAGGACAATACTTTGAAAAATGTTTATGCCTGACATCGACTTTCTTGCTAACATCCCTGATTTTGCTATTTTCAAGGATGCAATTTATACAAGCTTGGTTTTCTTGATTTTGTTTAGTCCTCACTTTTGTGTTCTTTTGCACATCTTACACAAAGTTTTTGCTGGCTGCTCCTTTGTGGTTGTAGCCAAGGCATTTAAAGTATCTATTTATTGTAATAAAATCTTCGGTACTGTTTCTGTTATAGGAACCGGATTCAGAAATGTATGAATGTATGCATGTGCATATGCATGTGTGTGTATATATATGTATACACACATACATTCGAACTTACATATACATTGACTATCAATAAGTATTTGGACACTTGTGATAGAAAAGAAAAACTAACTTTATTCAAAATCAATAGTTGGTAGAGCCTCTACGAGAGGTAATTACAGGCTGGACCTCCGGGGCATACTTTCCACAAGTCTTTGTATGACAGCTAGTGATATTTTCTTCCATTCGGCTTGGAGAAGACATAGAAGTTCCTTCACCGATTTTGCAAGGGTAGTGCACCCCTGAATTCGGTGATGCAACTCCTCCCAGAGGTTCTCGATAGGGTTCAGGTCTGGGCAGGCCAGTCCATTCGATGAACTCCATTGGCACCATACCAAGACTTGGTTAACGTCGAAACATGACAACTGGCATTGTCGTCCTGAAAGTAACAGGGGTCCAACCTGTAAAACTGCCACAACGTAGGAAGCCCATTGCCATCCAAAATAGTTCAGTAGGCATCGGAGTTGAGCTTACCATGAATGGGAACCAAGGGTCCCAGCCCATACCAGGAGAAACACCCCAGACCAAAATTGCACCTCTGCCGAACTTGACTGTTAGCACAATGCATTCTGGCAGGAGACGTTCTCCAGGTAGACGCCAGACCCAGACCTTGCCATCCGAACGGTAAAGGGTGAACCTTGATTCGTCACTCCAAAGAACCCGTTTCCACTGATCTACGGTCCAATTTCGATGTGCTTTGCCCCACATTAGCCAAGCAGCGCGGTTGGACTTTGTGATCAAAGGCTTATGGGCAGCAGCACGACCATGAAAACCAAGCAGATGTGCTTCCTTATGGATGGTATTCACTGAAACTCCTCGCGGATGAGGGCCATCGGTTGGGTGTGGTTCTTCCGTATTTCTCTGGACAGCACTCGTCGGTCTCTATCTTCCAGTTTCGTTGGTCTGCAGACTCGGGGGCACATTCCGACAATCACCGCTCACCTTCCACTTCTTAATCACATAGGCCACTGAGTGCCGCCTGAGATAACCACTGAGTTTTAACCATTTCTCCTTCTTGGAGTACACAGTAGGCGCAGCCTGTGCCTTTTTCCGTCTTTGAGCCATCTGTATAAATGGCAAATGCCTTCTCATTTGGCGGCGTGTATTGCATGTATATTGTGTGCGATAAATCAGTATCTGCAGGGTGTCCAAGCATGATCGGCTTGCGCTTCTCATAGTCTGTATGGTAGAATGTCTTTTGCCACAGAGAGACGTTATTTTCTAGGCGCAATGTCCTTACTAATAGTGATTCTCTCTCCACTAGAAGGTCCAGTGGAGGGATACCCGCCAGAACTTGCAGTGCCGCAGTTGGGGATGTTCTATAACCTTTGCATATGATCAAAAGTTGCATTCTTTGTATGGTGAGAAGCTGCCTTCTCATGTGGGCAGTAAGCTTCCTTCCCCATATGGCAGCCCCATATAATATGATCTTTTCTGAGATTGTTCTGTACCAGCTTTTGAGCATAGTGATTGGAGTGCCCCAATGAGGTCCTGATGTTCTAACCATGGAATTACTAATTTGATTTATTTTCTGCTTAAGCTCTTTAATATGCGGTACCCAGGAAAGCCTATTGTTAAATATAATACCTAGATATTTAAGGTCAGTGACCTTTTTTATAGACAGTCCATTTAGCTTAATGTTGGGAATCTTATTTCGCGCTCCATGCTTACATATAAACAGTTGTTTAGTTTTATCTGCTGAGATATTTAATTTGTGCTGATTTGCCCAGCTTGCAAAAGTATTGATTGCGTTTTGTGCCTTTAACCTAATGTCCGTGCTACCAGAAATGACCAATAAAAAGTCGTCTGCGTACGCCTGGATACTCACTCCTTGTTGTTGGTCATAAAGCGCAAAGGCTGTGTTCGCTACAAGATTCCAAAGTGTAGGTTCTAAGCAGGAACCCTGGGGACAGCCTCTTTCCAACTTGACTTTGAGTACATCATTGTCCGTTGTAACCTGTATCCAACGATCCTGCAAGTAGCTGCGTATAAGATTCAGGATTTCCTTTGGACATTTGATGATGTCTAGGCATTCGACGTTTATAGACTTGTTCCTGCACATGTGGAAATTAAGGCGTTGCAAAATTACTTTTTCTAAAATCTTACTGATTGAAGGCAGTAAGCTTATGGGCCTATAAGATGCCGGGTCTGACGGATCTTTGCCCTGCTTGTGGAAGAGTGCAATTTCGGCTAGTTTCATGCTTCTAGGGAAGTGACCGAGTCGCCAGCAGGCTCTGCATAATTTTGGAAACAAACCTGGGAATTCTTTGTGAATTTCTTTAACAATGATATTATCTATACCATCGGGACCTGGTGCTTTTTTGTCTGTTAAGGCTTTGATGATATTATGAACTTCGTGGTCTGTAGGAAGAGTAATATCTCTGTTGCTGCTTTTCCAGCTTTTCCTATTAAACTTCTGCCTTATTTCTCTGTGAGTTACTAAATCAAATTCCATCTGGTCTTTAACAAAGATTGTTTCTAGGATAGTGTTTAGAGCTTCTGTTTTGCTTTTTGCATCTTGTTTTACTTTAGCGGTAAGTTGTAGGGGTTGAAAAACCTTATTTGTGGCTATTTTCTGTAATGTGCCATAGGTTGCTTGCACGTTACTGCAGTGCTTACGCCATGACTCTTGTTTCGCTGCCTTGATTTGCTTTTTGTATTGCGCTAGCTCCTTCCTGTAGCGTACCAACTTTAATATTTTCTGTTCTTCATCATTCTCCGCTTGCACCTGCCTTCTTAAGGCTCGTATTTTGCTTCTTCTTTGCTTGAGGTGGTTGCTCCACCACGATGTAAATGTTTTCGGCTTAATAGCTTTAAGTTTGTAGGAAGCTCTTGCTGCCTGAGTTAATTTAGTTATGATGAAGTCATATGTAGAATCCAGCTCCTCCGGAGAGTCGCAGTTATCCAGTTGTTCCAAGATTTCACTCACCCATGGCCTGAAGTAAAACTTTAAAGTAGTGTGCCCTCCGTAGCAGGTCTTGAAACGTCTTTTTGTTAGGTACGTGAGTCTACTATTGATCTCATATTGAATTATACGATGGTCACTCAGAGAGGGTATGTCCATTATATCCCAGTTGTTTATGTACGCTGACATTGATGATGAGACAAATGTGACATCTGGCCAGCCTTTTGCTCTTCCATTGTCAAATGTAGGTTGAGAGTCTTCTTTATTTATTACTGTCATTCCGTGAGCTATTGCATATTCTAACAATTTCTGCGCTCTGCGATTTTCTGTTTGTGCTCCCCATAAGGGGCTGGTGGCGCTAAAGTCACCCGCCACTATGGTATTCTGGAATGTTCGCAGTACGGCTGGGTTTAATTCCTGTAGCAGGCATTCAATTTGCATGCTTGGGGGAAAGTAAACGCAAGTGATTGTTATTTTCATGTTGGAGGATTCTATCAAGATTGTTACTGTGTAATCTGTCGTATCCAGAAGCAATGGACTTAGAGGGCCGTTATACAAGATGGCTGCCATTCCCGTACTGGAGGCGTAGGATTTACTTGTAGAAGGTTGGCCAAGAAGTTTGCCGTCCCTCAAGTAAGGTTCTTGTAGGAGTGCCAGGTCTGCTGTACTGGAGGACATCACCTCCATGAAATTGAGTGTGGCTGCTCTTGCCCTTTGGAGATTGCACTGTAAAATTTTGATGTTAGACCGATCTCTGTTGTAAACTTTCTCTGTTATTGAGTGGACTCCCTGGCTGAGCTCATACTCGCCAATACTTGTCTGTAACATGGACATTTCGATGCACTTGCTGGATGTTGTGTGTCAAAGGTGCTACCTGTCTTCTCGTTCGCGAGGCTGCAGTTGACACAGTTGATGGTAACTGAGTCACACTTTTCTAACAGGTGACCTTCACCACACTTGGAGCAGGCTGTATCCGACTTGCAGTAACGTCTGAAGTGCCCAAATTTTTGACAGTTGTAACACCATATCACTTGGAGATATTCTTTGAAATTGCAGGCGCAAAGTCCAATGTAGATTCTTTTCTTTTCTAATAACTCTTCAGCCTGTTCCGTTGCAACACCCACTAGCCAATGGTAGGTGTTATCCTCCTTTGGGTAGGAACGAATAGGGAATATAAACTCTTTCGTGTTACTTGGGAACAAGTTGGAGAAGGTCTCTGTGATATCTGTAGCCGTACTGTCCTGTGGCATGCTGTTTCCTACACAATATATACCGGCGGAGTCCGTGACGTACTTTAGGGACGCAGATATCGTAATTTGCATAGGTGTCCAAATACTTATTGGTAGTCAGTGTATATATGCATACAAGAACACATACACTATACATTTCTGAATCCGGTCGCCTGATAACAGAACAACAGTACCAAATTCTCTATTTTACAAGCTGACCACTTAAAATCCAAAAATCCAAAACATAGTCATTTACAATATAGCTCAACTTTCCTTTTGACGACAATATGCTTTGACTTTTGGTATTTTTTAAGAGTAAAACATAATTTTATGCCGTTAACAGATTAAGAATCACCAAAGATATCAGGATTTTGATCAAAGAGAATAGTTAATCATCAATTTCATTTCGCATACTTTTATAAGCAAGAGTTTTCCGCCTTGGAATAGAAGAAATTAGCTTGCTTTTGTTCTTGATTTCATGTTTTATTTAATCATGATCAGCAGAAGAAAACAATGCACTAAAATTCTGTTATTACAAATAGCCCTAATATTTTTACTTTTGTAAGTCTTAATATCAAGAGTTGAAAAAATTTTCCAATTCAGCATCTGCTAAAACAAATAAATTACAGTCAACTGACAGATGGCATAAATTTTCTCCCCTACACAATAATTAGCAGATTGTAATGTTTCAAAATCTTAATTATAAGAGGTTTTAACTTGCCCAAAGCCGTCCTAGCATGTTTTTTCATCTCGCCATTCGTATTACATTTAGACAAAAGAGCTAGGTTGATGGCAGCATAATGATTTTCAAGATATGTGTAAAATGTGTCAAGATCTTTGTCCACCATTTTGATGTCTCATTCCTTTTAGTGTATTAATTCTTTTGAGAAAGGCATCCTATATATGCATTCTCTATGAACATTCTCACAACCAGGCATCGCTTGACAATGAGCTTAGGAAATGGGTGATATATATATTAGTTCAACTCATTGCAAATTAAATTGATTGGAAACTTTTATTCATAATCATGAACAGCACTAAAAACGTATACAGAAACAAAACGACAGACTTCAACCTTCAGCACACCTGACACCAACACATGGTGAACGAACAACCACATGGTCAACAAAACTCTTTAGTCAATATTACAGTTACATATGAAAATTTAAAAAAAATAACATAGTTCTGAAAATTCACACACTTAATTAAAAAAAAATTGAATACACATTATTACAGTTATTAGCAATGACAAATAATTATTACACTTTTCTTTCATAATTTGATTTTTTTACCAATTTCTGAGCTATCACCAGGCCACTGAAATACTAAGTTCAAATCCAAGGTATTGGACTGGTGCAGCCATCTATTGACAAGATAGTGAAATGCAAAATGTTCTAACATTACTCGCTCACCAGTAACTAAGTTACGATACTTAAATTGCATTGGTAAAGTCAATAATCAAATAACATGATCACTGCATCTCATGATCAAAATGCACTTCACGTATAAAAGAATCAATTTCTAAGTTTGCATCTGGTTCTGAATTGCAAGGTTATAGCAAATTAAATAATAATTAAGGTAGTCGGAACTTTAAGATATATCACTAATCTTTTTGTTCCATGCTGGAAATCCACATAATTGTAGATACCACATTCAATATTCTATACATTCATTATTATATCTCAAAGTTAATATATACATACATACTCCATATCTGGGCTTAACTGAACAATTCAATGTGTTATGTTTTCAGTGACATGAAAATAGTTAACAACAGTGAACATCTGATCAGTATTACTAAAATTTTCACATTTCATAGCAGGTATTTAAAACACCAAATGCACTTTTCTTATTTTACTCACTCCTGACTGACTCAATGCAACACTGTCCTGAATATACACCTTAGCAACTAATATTCTTTGAAAATTATTAGTTTTCTGAAAAACAGGTATTAGTACTGCATTAAACTGCAGCTGGATAGAAATTATATTTGCTCTAAAACTCATATATGCCTAATACCAACATGATATAGCACTGAAATATTCCAACTGAAACAATAATTGTATTTGTGAGATAGCTTCTAAGGAGGTAATGCAGATGTTATGCCTAAGCAAAAACACAACTGTATTCCAAAACACAATAATACCAACCCTTACAGCTAATACATGCATATAAAATTTGAAGCAAAAATTTCTAGAACAGTAAAAACAATATGGAAAGTATATCGGAATATATTCATGAACAGTAATATATTGCTCAGTATCTACACCACTACGACTCTGGTATATTACAGAAGATACATAAATTAGAAATTATAAAATCAGTATACATTATTGTGAAGGAGATAAATACGATATGACATTAGCACTAATTGGGGAAGTAGATCATGAATAATAATATTTGCAGTAACAAAGATTCTGATTTAGTTTTAAGTTCGAAACCTAACAGGAAGTTTTATTTCTCTACCACAACGAGTGTTTGTTGGGAGATTACTATGATGCATTTCCTTTGAGGATCCACCATTGACATCGTCATCAAGAAGCTGATTCGGTAGCTCTGGCATGCTATCTGCATTCATAAGGTAAGCAGGTTTCAGCCTATCAATATATGTTAACATCTTTTCCTTTAATATGCACAGAATAATACTTATCATGTCTTTCTGCTACAGGAAATGGGCCATCATATGCAGGCTCTAGTGGTTTTTTCACCCGATCAACTCTTACGAACACATGAGTACAGGTCCTTAAATCTCTATGTACAAAAACTTTTTCATAAGACTGACATGTATCTGCAGACTTCATTGGCTTTACTAGAGCCATCTGCTGCTGAAGATTGTACACAAATGTGTCAGGTTCAATGTGGACACTGGGTTTTTCAAAAAATTCACCAGGAAGCCTGATATTGGTACCATATACCATTTGAGCAACAGAATAGTTTGTAACATCTCTGATAGCAGCTCTTAAACCAAACAAAATAGTGTTTGGTATAATCACTCCATTTTACATTATTGTGAGCTTTTATTGCAGCCTTTATTGTCCTGTGAAAACGCTCTATTTTCCCATTACATTGGGGATGATAGGGCGTTGTATGCAGAAGTTTGGCACCACAAATAGCAGCAAGATTTTTAAACATTTGGGAGGTAAACTGGAAACCTTGGTCAGTTACAATACACTGTGGCACTCCAAATCTGCTCACCCAATGGTCATAAAAAGCTTTACTCACCAGTTCTGCACTGATCTCTTCTAATGGAACTACCTCCATCCAACAGGAAAATCTATCAATGCATATTTCAGAAGTCAAACAACAAAAATCAGCGTTATATTTACAAAATTTCACAGGACTAGTTTCGATGGTTTTACCGAACCACCATCTTCAGCTGCAAAACCGCAATTGCTCAGTTAATTTAGTTTGATTTTCTGCATTGTTTATCATGCCTTCATCCGTTAATCGTTTCACTAAATTACGCCTGAAACGGCAAAAATTCCTGAATCATCTTGACTTTTTACTTAAATGTAAATGTAAAAAATTGATCCCCAATTTTATTCAAATCAAATCTAATCAAAATCCTTCGAGTCGCGTTTCAAGAATTCTGTTAAATTGCAAGCTTGCCTTACTTCGGTCCGTGATAAGGGATACACGTCAACAATTGTCCAAAATTGAACATGAACTCTATAAGCTTCATCTGGAACTCGCTAAATCATATCCAAAATTCACTGCCCTTGAACAAAAGTCTTGGTCTAGAACAGAGAATGCAGTTAACCGTCATAAAAACACCCTTGCAGTTAAATTCGAAAAACTTCTTTTACAGTCTTCCAGTTCAAGTAGTTCAAAAAATCTTCCCATTGTAAACATCAAGCCAATAGTTAATATTTCTAATGTTAGTCCTTCAGAAGAACAAGAGAGAATTCTAAAATATAATTTTAACTTCTCACAAACCTGTAAACCCTCGATTCCAAAGATTTTGGCTCCTATCGAAAAAGCTTTCAAGTTCAGTAAAGTTTCAGATTCACAGAAAGAAATGATTAGGCATCTTATCGCTTATAATGTGAAATTCAATAGTAAACCTTTGAAACCAAATCTAAGAGCTACAATGCGCGAAATTCATTCTAACCCGGATATTATCATTTCAAAGGCCGACAAAGGTGGCCAGATAGTCGTCATGGATAAGAACACTTACATCGATGGTGTCACTAAACTCTTAAACGAAGGACCATATAATCTGATCCCTAAAGATCCTTCACCTTTGGACTTGTCCAAAATAAAAACTGCGATCAAATCTTCGCAAATCATTTCAAGCAACTTTGTTGGAAAATATAGCTTATTTTTAAACCTTTTACTGCATCATCTCTCCTCCTTGAAATGTTTATTTAGTTTAGTTCTTATTTTAACGTAATATAGTAGTTACTTCTACTTCTTTTTCTTGCTGCCACTGTTTGCATTGAGAACGGACTGTTTCAACCTAATTAAGATGCAAAAACGAAAGTGATGTTACGTCATCTGAAAAGCCGATTCGTGCCGATAGCTGATTGGTTGCCGTGAGATGACGTCATTCCTACTTCTGCTATAAGTATCTCGCGTCGCCTCTTCAGCGAGCTGCCATATAATTGCTTTTTCCATCATCAATACCTGCAATCAAGATCTTCAAGCAAAGTTATCAATCTGTTCGCATAGAATCACATCTCCCGCAGATTTTAAAATCTGCCTATGAATATTTTCATCGCGTTCCCTTTTTATTATTTGCACTATCCTACACAAGCCACATGCCAATGAGCCTATTAATCGTAAACTCTTTCCTATCCGCTTTTTGCTTTAGTGTTTGTATCGTGTATTAAAAAATTATAAAAACCAAAAAAAATTATAAAATATAAAAGTACAAAAAAATCATTAAAACCTAAAAACTTATAAAAAATTATGATATTTAAGTTTTTATTTTCTTATCCCTATCCCTAAACTTTCTCGAGCCTGTGACTCCCTCTACTGAGCATCAAGTAAATCACTTATGCCAAATTATTCCTATTTCTGCTCACTTTTAGTAATTCTGATAAGGAGGTACATGGTTTTGAACCATAGGCACTCCGAAAATTGCAAATCATTGGCATTGGCTCAACCCCTTCTAGTTCCTGCTTTCCTGGCACTTGAGTGAGCGGTTTCCAGCCCCTTCAGAAGGATGCATGTAGTCCGGTGATTAAAGTGCCTTGGTTCCGGTTTGTGGGATGGCTGTTCCTGAATAAAGTTCCTTGGTGCCTGTCCGTGGTTTTCCGGAACAATCGCTGATTGTTCCGGAAAAAGTTCCTTGGTTCATATCTATAAGATGATTGTTCCAGAATAAAGTTCCTTGGTTCCAGAGGCTACCATATGAGTGACTACTGTGGGCGGCATCCATGTTCTTCAACGAAGGCGGCAATTAAAACACGTGAGCGGCGATTCCTCGTGCAAACGGAGTTAGGCCGGTTTTAAGTGTTTTCAAGAACTTGATTTAAATTTCAGGTGTTTCTCTCGACCATTGATTATGGACTTATTGAATGTGTAGCCAGCTTCATTTTTAGGCCGCATAATTACTGTTTAGGACATTTTGTTTGTATAGAATGCCAGTGTTTTTGGAGACCAGGTAAAAATATTATTTGATGAATGACGGTTATATTATATTTTTCCTAAGACTCTGATATTGTTGAAATTTATTTTCTGTGTTTATTCTTTATTATATTGTTAATAAATTGGTTAAGTTCAAAATCTTTTATTGTTTTCAATGTCTGCACAACATATCTCAGGGAGCTTTTATTGCTACTACTGCTAAATGTTTAATTTTATAAACTTTAAACTTTGCTTTAGCATCATTTTGGTTATGGGCCACCAGCTCCTGAGTTATTTTTAGTGCAGACTTTTGAAGTTTAAAGTTAGTTTAAGACTTAAGAGATTGGGGGGCGGTTTTTGTTAAAATTCAAATATGGCTAGTGTTAGTGTCATGCATAATATTACTAAACTTGATGCATGTAATTATTTTACATGGTCCAAAGATATGAAGTTTGTCTTGAATGAAAAAAAATGCATGGCTTTTGGTTAAAGGTATTGAAAAATGTCCTGATTTAAATGATGTTAAGGGTATTACAAAAGAAATTATTGCCGACTTTCAAAATAGAAGTCGATTGGCATTATCGTTAATTTATATGAATGTAAGCCCTGAATATAGAAACTTCATATGTGAAATTGATGACCTGGTAGTGGCATGGAATACGCTTGCCAAATACTTCCAGCCAGATTATCGGTCAAGACATATGTCCCTGTTTTCAGAGTTCTTAAATTGTAAAATTAAGCCAAATGAAAGTATTAGTTTCTTTTCTTCTAGATTAAAACGCGTAACTGAACAATTAGCTGATATTAATCAGGCTGTAAGAGACATATATATGTTTCCAGTTTCTTAGGTTCCTTCCAGATAAATTTGATCAATTAGTTCAGAATATTTTGAGGTGGCCAGATGAAAAGTTCATTTTTAAAAATGTTGAACTTGAAATACTAGCAGAGGAAACGCGTCTTAACTTAAGAGAGATAGATAGGGAAAACTCCAATAAGACTATAGAAGTTCAAAGTACTCACTGTGAACCCAAATTTAAGCAGATTAAAGGGCTCAAGTGTTATAAATGTGGCGGTCCAGGTCATATTCAAAAGTACTGTAGAATGAAAGGTAATCTTTCCAGATCACCCTCACCTGCTTCTTCTGTTTCCTCAGCTGTATCTAGTAGTAATAAAACATCTTCTAAGTGTAAAAATAAACCCAAGTTGAGTAAAGGTAAAAATAATTCCCATGCACAGTCCCATTTTATAGCTCAAGCTAATGTTAACAATTTGGAAGAAAATGATGATAATTGGATTTTTGATACAGCTGCATCTCATCATTTTTGTAAAAGTCGTGAATTGTTTGATATTTTTTCTCCTGTGAAAAATGAGAATATGCTAGTAGCTATTGATGGGGTAACTTTTCCAATTCATGGGAAGGGTACTGTTAAAATGAAATTTGGGGATTCGGTTATTTTGCTTAAAGATGTGTTATACTCACCTGAACCAAGACGAAATTTAATATCTGGACCTAGAGTAGATATCAATGGAGCAAGATTTTATGGTAAAAATGGGCAAATTAAAGTTACTGATGATGAAAATGAAACTTTGTACAACGGTAAGTTGATAGAAAGTAACTACTGTCAAAAGTCATTAATTCGGACACCCATAATCCGGACCTCAAAGCTAAAAACTTTCTGCGCATGCGCATAGGCGTTTAAGCGTGCGCGTAAGACCTTTACGACTGGGAATTTGCGTGTGCACAAGTGCAGAATACGTTTTCGCTGCGCGTTTGATGTATAACGGACGGTATAAGCTAAAATGATCTAATTGTCTATTTCAGTTAATGTTGATGATTGCGTTGTTTCTTAATCTTCGAATTGGATCCGGCTTATTATTTTTTGCAGACTGTAAGAGCAATTTTATAAAAGTAAGCTTGAACTTTCGATTATGTCAAATAGAATTTCCGATGCTGGAGCTCCTAAAGGATCTATGAAAACAAAAGATGTCCGTTTCGATGTCCATCAAACAAAAAGTGCAATTGCTCCAAAAAATGGATAAAGGCATATCCTTTGTTTATCTAACCGTTCCGAAATCTGTTTATCAATTTCACGCTGCTCTGCGCGGGGAAGAGGGGGAACATGGCGGCGCGCAATGAACTGGAAGTTGATCTGTCAACACTATCGTTATCTTCAGGGCAGATGTTTTTATTTTATTCGGCTTATAATTCCTTATTAAATGTAGTATTTCATCTCGATGTACTTCGTCTTTGATATGATTTAAATCAAATTCCTCGTCATTATAAATATCACGAATACAAATCAAATAGTTTTCTGGTTGCAATTTTCTAATTTCGGCTATGCATAATGTATGCTTTACGCATGCGCGCGTTGAAAGAAATATTTAATAAAGTAAACAAATAAATATTAAGCTTTTTTTTTTTTTTTGTAAATTTCGATACCCTTTAGATCATAATTGCTCATTATTTTATAAATTACGGTTTCATATTTTTAATTTTATAATTTCTGCATGCCATCTTACCAGATTTAAACTGATGATCTATAATCCGGAATCGCCGAAGTCCTGACGAGTCCGGATTAAAGACTTTTGACTGTGTCATGTATTCCCGAAAATAGTCAAAAAGGGGGGCAAATCTGTAAAATTTGAGGCATCCACAGTTCAGCATAACAATAGTGAATTATGGCATGGTCGGTTTGGTCATATAAATTATAGTGCTATTGTCAGGACTAGTAAGAGACATTCAGTTCGAGGTCTTCACGTGTTAAAGCACTCACCTAATTTGTTTTGTGAACATTGCCAAATCAATAAGCAAAGACGAATCTCCTATAGATCCTTAGAAGGTATTCAAGTAAAGAGACCGCTTGAAAGGGTTTTTTCTGGTGTATGGGGACCTATTAACATTCCAGGTAGGAATGGTGAACGTTATTCCGTTTCCTTTATTGACGAATATTCTCGTTACGTGGTAGTGTACCCCATTGTGGAGAAAAGTCAGGTGTTTGAAGTATTTGAAAGGCATATAGATTATACTCACATGGTAAATGAGCCAATTAGTGACATAGCTGAGAGTGACGATTCCTTTTTTTTTTTTTTTTTTTTTGAAGAGTTAGAGAATGATATTTCTAGTGATTCTGATACATGATACAGACTTTTTGTCCTGAACTCACCAAGTGCCTGTCTTCCACTTCCTGTGAAAGATTTTGTTACTTCTTCTTGCAAATAGTCTTTCTTGTATTTATTATTAATTTTGTCAATTAAACTTTGGAATAATTTGAACAACACATCCGAAAATTATTTCTCAGAGCAAGCAATTTTTTTAAATATATTTTCAGGTAAAGTACAGGGAAAATATTATTAAATGCTAATTTTAATTTATATGATAGCTTAAGTAATAATCTAAAAGAGTACCAAAATTTATGACATTAGACATAAACTTCTGTTTTAAACACACAAAAACCCCGCCCTGTGAGACAATTCCTTTAGACTTCCATCTGTCCCAAGGGAATGTTTTAAACAAAGACACATCATCTTGAAAGGGTTAAAACAAATTTTTCAAAATAAATTAAAATTCTATAAAAGGATTGCTCTTAAAATGATTTTCATCACATTTACCTAATAAAATGTTCACATCATTTTTTCTAATAGAAATCATGGTACTTTTCCGTTTTGCTGGCGCAGGCGATAAAGTCACCAGTAATGTTACAACTGATGCCAAACAGAATATCCTTGCTGGTAACTTTTTACGCCTCATTTTCAAAACAAGTCGCAACCATTTCTTATCAGATTGATTGTTTCCTTCAATACTAGCATACAATTAAATAGAATTTTTAGCAGATAGTTCAATTTTATGCCCTAAGGACATTCACAGTAATTAAGTCAATTAGGATGCAATCACACTGTTCAGCCGAAAATATAGAAAAAGCGAAGTCAAGGGAGAATGCACCAGGGAAGTAAAGCACGACGATTTTACGTAATTTCTGAATGGAAAATTCGTACGAATTGAAATAATTCTTGCATTTAATCTTGTATTCCAAATTAAGATTTAACTTGAAATTAATGTAGATAATTACTGAGAGAATTAGATTTTCATAACGTAGTTTACGTGAGACGAGATCACTTGGGGGTCCCGTGATGAATCGGCAAATCAGGATGTTGAACCAAGAAAGCAAAATAAATTCTTAAATTAATGTCTTTTTTAAAATTTATTGTCTTTATTTATTGGCCTTTTTACAAAATTTTAAATGATATTAAAATGTTTATGCCTTCAAAATAAAAAATTCTTAGAACTAACATTTGTTAAAATTTTTTATGTGTATACTGTATGTTGTCGCCAATATAGTCTGCTTGGCGAGATTTGCACTGGCGAAACGGAAATAATAATCCAAAACTTAATTACTTTTATAATACACGGTACTTGGGAATTATGCTGTCAACCATGAAAGTTGGCAGAGATCCTGCCAACTTTCATGGTTGACAAACATTCTTGAGAAACCGATACCTCTTTATTTATCAAATGATCAGTATTCGACCTCCTTTGTGAAAAGGCTTTTATGGTGATTTCTTTATTAGCCAGGCCTCCGATTTTACAGGATGCTCTATTTAAATGTTTTGAGTACAAACTTCCTGCATGTAACATCTATTACTTGATATCCACATTCAGCAGGCTATATCGTGTCCATTAATACACACTTTTCTTGATGGTTGAAAATAATCCACTGCTTCCTGTAGAAGGCTGGTCTTAAGTTTTAATAATTCTTTTCCAAATTGCAAGAAAACATACAGCGGTAATATTTAATTTATATCCTTGCTCCAAAATCCACATAACTTATCAAGAAACAGTAGGGACCGTATCAAACTAAAGTGCAGATTTTATGAGTGTGTTGTCGCATCATGCTTATCCATAATTGGGATTAAGCTTGGCATACTGCTTAGAGACTGTTTCACAATCCACAAGAAAAATCTATAAGCACCCAAAACACTTGAAGAATTTCTAAGGATTGGTAGATGATGGCAGTTTGATATTCTCTTTTCACATATATTGTCTAGAAAAAAAAAAAAAAAAAGAAATTTTCCTTCATAAACAATTTTTTTTTTTTTTTGGTAATTATTACAACCTCACCATATTAAAGGGAGAATGTAAATCTTTCATGTCAGAGAATCACCTTCTTCAGGATTAATCTGAAGTTTCTGTACGATTTGAAACGAAAGGAGAAAAATGCATTAATTGAGTGAATTAACTGTGTAAATGAAGGTTTACTTAGTAGCCATAGTCCAGAACTACATAGTATATTTTTGACTCTTATTTTTGTGAATTTCTGTGGTGATGCCGATATAGGGATTATAGTTCAGATAATTTTAGGAAGTTTTTGGATGCTGTTAAGGAATTTTGTGTGCCACAGACTGAAGACGAATGAATTTCTAGATAAGGTAAGGGGACTTTTGCTTTGTGTAGTGCTAAAATACATAACAGGTTTGCACAATTCTCGATGCACCCACACTATATATTTACAAGCATCCATGTCTTACCCGGGCCCTTCGGTACCATAGTAGGCTTCCCTAACCACTATACTGTTTGGGCGGCTACAGTAACACTAAATTTACATAAGTAGAAGTAAGAATGAAGGCAATTTTGATAGTGAAAACATTGATAATAATACATGGCGGTTTCTTCAGATGCTGGATAGTGGAGGATTAAACATTTTTTAAAGCACTTCTAAGATGAAAAAGCAGGAGCTCCAGGAACGGCATCCATCTTCATTGGCATTTTTGCTAGAACTGAGACTGGAAAGATAAAGCATCAACTTTTAGGTGACAGATAGATTCCATTCTACTGGCCAATGACAGACTCGGTCATTTAAACAAATTAGTACTGCTGGATGACAGGCTGGTAAATTCTGGAATGCACGATTATCAATCTGACTCGAATATGTTAAAGATATTGCAGCAACAAGAATCTGCATAAGTTGCATAAATCTGCAGGCTCAGTTTTGAAGGTTGAATCGAACTTTCTTCTCCAGCTGCGGAAATGATAATGAAGGTGAAGCATGTTCTCACATGATAACAACAGATAAAAAATTCAAGAAAGTTCCAGCTACGGAAACACAGCAACTGGCACCATCATTTTCCCTTCTACAGTTTATAAATTTGTTTCGATTAAAAAGCCAAATCATGCAGCTTAGGGTTTCCACGTTAGCTTTTAAAATTTAATAATTCTCATATACATGTAATTTCTACACTTTCCAATTTTTCAAAAATGATTTAATAAATGTATGAACATACTACAGGGTCACTATGTCAGGGTCACAATATGCAGCATTACTTCTTTGCACTTACAACTAGCCAATGGAGTAGGGAGCATATCTGGTGCCTGGGCAATACAACCCCCATCCCCCCCTTCGCTACGCCATTGCAGCTAGCTGAAGCTGTTTCTTCACCATTTCCACTCACAGGTAGCTGAAGTACCGAACATATTACGTTCGTTTTAAGCGTGAATTTACAAATTAATACAGACATTACAGAAATAAACATTATGTTATGAACAATTATATTTGCCCAATAAAGGTGAATCGCTTTTCTGCTACGTTAAAAGTGATATTAATAATACAGTCATTGAAAAATTTACAGCGAGTCAATTTTATCAGTCATTGTAGCACATTAACTTCATTAAACATCCACATTTTTATTTACATACATTATGAAAACTAAAACTAGTTACACTAAGATTTTACATACCCTATTTACTCTCAAATATTCTGCAATCAGTCTAATGACAGCGTCACACAGTCAAAGAACTTCTTACGGTTTCGTACGTAACAGATAAAAGAAATTCCTATGGGAACCCTGTTACTCAGCCAAATTTGGCGTCGTTTCTATCAATTGCTTTCAGTACTACTGCACATGACTTGCTTAGTTGATTCTGTTTAAGAATACGAATTTTTTTATTCTTTTCTGAATTAATTTGATAATATTTCTTATTTTTTACATAGGAATTGTTTATGGCATGATTATGGCAGAAACAATCATGATACCAATAATGGGCACTTTGAGCCAAATGAGCGATAAAGGATAGGACATGTCTATGTAACAACTGTGCAACGCGGCGCCATACTGTCTCTGCCCAGTGAAAGCTCAAGCTTAGCCTCGGTTCGGTGTCTTGTGCTTCTACACATGCGCATAACTATTCCCCCCCCCCAAAAAAATGAGGATGCATTTCCTCCTCGCGTATTTCCAAACCCTACCCCACTTTTCGAAGTCATGGACAAATCGACTAGTTTCGCCTGGATGGTTATTCTTGAGCATGCGCTGAAGGGCGAGAAGTAACATAAACAGAACTTTGGCTTGCGTCGTAAACAGTATTAAGTATATTGTCTGAAAGTGTATTCGTTTATGTAATTGCATAATTTTACTGTTTCTGTAATAAGAAAACTTCATTCAGATAAAATTTATTTTAATATTATTATTATCTGGTTATAGGATTATACGAAATGCTGAATACTCTAGGTACATCGTAATCTTCGCATAACCTTTCACATTGGATTTTGCCTTATCATTTTAAAATAAATTGTATTATAAAGATTAAATCAAAGCAAATTACTTTGTTAGAGATGTGAATGTTCTAACTGAATTTTCTTTTTATCACTTATTATTTATTTCCTCTTTGAAAACACATTCATATTTGACAAATAATTATCTCCGATGAAAATTTTTTGATTGTTTAAAAACTATATTTGTCAATAATGTGATAAAAACTCACTAATCTAGTGCTTCATAGATCAATATGACAACAAATTCAAAATGTTTTAAAAACAGTTCTTTAATCTTTATTTTGTAGTAGATGCAACTAATGTCACAGAGAAAAAATATTTCAATAAAAAAGTTCTCCATGTTAATTCAATAGCAAAATTATTTCTATTTCAGTGAGAAATCCACTTTCAATGCTTATATAACAGAAAAATGTAACATAAGCATTTTAGAAGTTATAAATATAAGCTTAAGGTACAATTTTATGTAAGAAATGTAATAATTTACTTTCATTCCTTTTAAATCGACATATTAGTTTCCAATCAACTAAAATTTTTGGCAAGTTAGAGACTTAACACACAGTATTCCATCACTTAAAAATATGAATTAATTGTTCTTTTTCATTTAGAGATACATAGGAATTGAAAATACCAAAGGCAAAATGGGTCACAGATCCAACCTAATTCCTTATTTGGAAATTTTTCAAAAACATTTCTGTCAATTTTATCATATGTTGTTTTGGAACTACTCTGATATGCGCCCTCTTTTGGCGAGAAACTTCACGCTGCCATATTACTATCTAAATTTTTTGTCTACATTTTGAACTTTTAGCCTAAAATGTCTCCAAAAACGCGGTTTTCGCACATGCAAAAACTACGTTTTGAACACACAATTTAGCTAAAAATCCGAAACAAAAACAAAAAATTTAGATAGCAAAAACGTAAAGTTTCTAACCAAAAATATTTGACAAGAATCCATGTACACAGCGACATGTTTTAACTTAAAAAAACATCTACGAATTGCACAATGTAAGCAACGAACGAATCTACAAACTACGCACACCTCGCTTTAATAAATTAACATAACAACAATAAATTTCAAAGAATACCATGTACACAGCATCCTGTTTAAACTTAAAAAAAATTCTACGAATTGCACAATTTAGGCAAGGAAAGAATCTACGATCTACGCACTCCTCGCTTTAATAAAATAACATAACAACAATAAATTTCAAATAATACCATGTACACAGCGTTCTGTTTCAACTTTAAAAAACATCTACGAATTGTACAGTCTATACACTAAACAACAAAATAAACTTCAAACAATTTAAAAAAAAAACAACAATAACGACAGAAATTCATACTAAAGAACCAATGAACATAACATTCTACAAAATAAGAACAAGGATAAAATAAAATGCACTTACCATGAATTAATGCGTTTTCGAATAGCAGAAATATAAATTTCATTCCGCCTTTAACATGCCTCCACGTAATCACTATCGTATTTACACGACAGCCAGACACACTATCCAGAAAATTTATACTATGGTTCACAAATAAATAAAATCACAAATCCCTACTTTTATCATGCACTGCCATTAAAAATAATCTCCCAGACCCTCTTTCCACACTTCCAAATACCCACTACCCCTCAACAGGATAGCCACAATCATATTTCCTTTTGCCCAACTTCAATTCAACAACTACCATTTTATCTTTCCCTCCCATCTTCTCAGACACAGAAGCGAACCAACGAGCTCCAGTGAAAGATTTTTCAACGTCAACAGGGTTGCCATAGAACACACAATCGCGCCAAAAACCAGCGCAGAACACATATCGCCACATTTGGTGAAATTAGGGCATATATGAGAGTTGTACCGTTGTTTTAAACAAGAAATCTGTATTATTTTCTTTAGTAAATTGTGAAAAGCATGTTTCTGTTTTTTTTTTTTTTTTTTTTTTTTCAATTCTCCTTGCCAAAGTATTGGCTTAGTTTTAAAAGCTTACATTAGTACAAACTGTGACACAGTGTGTCTAGGTAAGATTATTTGTTTCAAAATGTCTGTTAATAATTTCAAATATTTTCTCTCCAGTTGCTTTTCCTTCCCAAATATTACAACATAAAAAATATTCTACTGCGTCGTTTTCAAAAACATATCTCACATAAACGATGAATTGAAACATTTTAGTAATGTCGGTAGTTTCATCAAGTTTTATAGTAAAGACTGGATTTTGTATTCTATAGTGTCTGATATGACAAAAATTTGGTGAGAAACAGTATCTTTTTTTAATGCTATTGTTTTTAAATCGTTACTATATTTTTCTGCATGCATAAATGATGTCATTTTAATTGCTGAAGGAAGAATGATCGATTCTCCAATTGTATGAGGCTTTAAATTTTTTGCAATTAAATATGAAACTTTTAAGGATGCCTGTAAATCCTTCTCAGGAACTGTTGTATATTTTTTCAAAAATACATTTTAATTTTTCATGCTCTCAGCTCATTCCTTAAAAAAATTCTTCAGATTTATTTACTTAATCTTTATGTTTAGTTTCTGAGGTACTTTCCATTTCACTGGCACAAATCTCGCCAAGTAGACTTTGTTGTCGACAACATACAATATACACATAAAAAATTTTAACAAACGTTAGTTCTAAGAATTTTTTTATTTTGAAGGCATAAACATTTTAATACCTTTTAAAATTTTGTAAAAAAGCCAATGAATAAAGACAATAAATTTGTAAAAAGACATTAAGAATTTACTATGTTTTCATGTTCCAACATCCTGATTTGTTGGTTTGTATCACGTGATCTCATCTCACATAAACTACGCTACAAAAATCTAATTCTCTCAGTAATTATCTACATTAATGACAAGTTAAATCTTAATTTGGAATACAAGTTTAAATGCAAAAATTATTTTAATTCGTACGAATAGTTTATTCAGAAATTATGTAAAACCACAGTGCCTTACTTCGCTAGTCCATTCTCATTAGAATTGATGAATTTAACCCTTGATTTTGCCTTTTCTATATTTTTGCCTTCGGGTGAGTGGTGTGATTGCAGTCTAATTGTCTTAATTACCGCAAATGGTCTTGGGGCATAAATTTTAATTATCTTGTCAAAATTCTATGTAGTTGTATGCCAGTATTGAAAGAAACAATCTGATAAGAAATGGCTGGAACTTGTTTCGAAAATGAGGCGTAAAATGTTGGCAGCGAAGATATTCCATTTGGCATCAGTAGTACCATTGTTGGCGACTTTATTGTTTGCGACGGCAAAATGGGAAAAGTACCGTTTCTAAATATATTTTTAATTTCGCAGGTTTCATGCTTTCCATGTGCCAAGTTTTCACTGCATTTAACACACAATGGATATTCTTTTTTCATAGATAATGCGACGTGTAAAAAAAGTATAAAATAAACTCTTCTTGATATTTACTCAATTTTTTTTTTTTTTTTTTTTTAGAAGTAGAGAGCCAATGGTTACTGATAGTTTTTCTCTAAGCTTATTTGATGTTGGTGCATCCATTCCATTTCCCTTACAAGAGATTTTGGGCCATTTAACCATCATGAACAAAATTGCAACGAAAACAAAATTGTTTTTATTATCCTTTGAGACACTACTGAATTTTCCAATGCTTAGGAAATGTTATGTGCTTACTTGACAACAAATTTGATTAGAAATAAGAAACATAGTTAATAAATGATGCGCATTACAATTACAAATTGCATGCAAGACACTACTAAGATAGCCAAAAAAACTAAATCGTAGCTGTGCATATGCAGTTGCTTTGAAATTTGATTCGAGCTGTTTGGAAATCATCAAACATAACACATAAATCAAGTGGAAAGCAATAAAATCAGAATTAAAATATGGAAATGTTTAATTTAAAATTCCTGGCCAATGTTAAAAAACATCCAAAATTCTCTTCAAATTCCGTATATCTTTTATTGTCAAATAAATTTCTTTGAATTTGGTGACCCCCCACAAATTTGTTCATAACTCCCAGGTTAAAATTTTGTAAAAAAACAAGTTATCAATTTCATCAGTTAGGTTATTTAACTAAAGTGCAGTCAATTTTATTTCTTATTTACCTGAATAACTAAAGTGCAGTCAATTTTATTTCTTATTTACCTGAATGATGTATCACACAATGCTGTGTAGGCTGGTGACCTAGTGATGATGACTCAAAATGCATCTTTGCATTCAGGCACACACTCTTTATAAGAATATAACCATGCACTGGAGTCTTAGCTTCAGCAGGTACATTTTTTATTGTGCTATGCAATCTCTGTGGGTCCTAAATTCTAAAAACTTTTCCACTCCTAAATTCCAAAAATTTTGCTACTTGATATTTGTAAATTCCAAAATTTGCATACCTGCCATAACTGCACTGGCTGTGTCCTCAGTTATCTAATGTTCCAACAAAATCAAATATTGTAACGTTATTTTAGACCAGACTTTCTTAAACTGTAGATCGCAACCCCCATCTACAGCAGGGGGTTGAAAAAAATTTTAGTAGTTTTGGTATTTCTTAAACTTAATATAATAATTTTACAATTACCCAATATTTTTACACAATGTATCTGAAAATAGATAAAGATAAGACAATACAGACAAAGAGAAAAACAAAAATGTTTCAACGCATTCTGCTTATAATATAAATGTTCATTTTACTTGCTTTGCACGTGACGCTGTCATTTCGTCTGTTAATTAATTAAAATTTTCACATTGTTCTATGTCTTAAAATAAGAAATTAAAGATAATGGCCTAAAACTGCAATACTATCTTACAATACAAGTGAAAAAATTGACAGTTTCACTCGTGTGTCAGATTTTCACAATACTTATGGGGTCCCACAAAATTTTCATAAATATTTTGGGGTCGTGAAAAAATCTATGATAAAAAAGTTTAAGAAGACCTGTTTTAGACCAATCAGTTTTCTGACGCCAGCCCATTTTTTTGCCTGTTTTGTTTCTCAGCTGAATTATGTTTCTGGGGGAAATTTTCTATATTTTTACTGTTTCAGCTGAATGGAAAAACACGCTAAAATGTTTCAAATGACTATTAGGGGGAGAGAATCAAATATCTCACATTATTATTATCTCTATTTATCTCCTGTTTTGATTCTGAGTTATGTTTTTTGATAGAATTTTTCCATATTACATATTTCAGTTCAACAAAAAATCAACTTTTAAAATATTGAGGAAAAGCATGTACTAAAATGTTTCAAAATGAAAATTTGGGATAAATAAATAAGTTTTTTCTAGGAGTTCTTAGATATAGTATATAAAGAAATTTAGAAACAACTTTTCACAAAGACTAAAAAATTGAAGTTCAAATGATCTTCATAAAATCCTATAAATGTGGAACAAGAATAATTTAAAATGTAAAAATTAACACGTTGACTGCCGCATGCATTTTACATGATTTGCACATGACGCCAACTTGAAATTTTTAGTATGCGATATATATTATGTCGAAATATTATCTACAGAACATAATGTTATATAATTGTGCTTCATGCTGGGGATCACCAGCGACCTCCAAACATCTGTAAACCATTTTTGTGATTTATAATTTAAATTTTTACTATTTATTATTGTTCGAACCATAGTAACAATGGTACTATTTAAAAATTTATCAGTATCAATATTTATTCTAATTATGTATTTTACTATTGGTCGCGTTGCCAGTGGCACCCACGGCGCTGTAGCCAAGTCGAGTGCATGTCACCAGTGACCCCCACGGCAGTCAACATGTTAAAATAAACTATCACAAGAAAAACAAAAAAAGTAGTATAAAAGAACAAGAAAGGTGAGGAATCCAACCAACTTTAACATAATATCATCAAGAGGAGGTATGTCGACTTTAATTACATTTCCCCTTCTAAAACAAAATCCTTGCTTTTCTGTATCCAGAATCAGCTGATGAACCATTTCAATATATTTTTTATCTTAATAGTTCACAAAAAAATTCTAGTCCTCCTCAAAGCAAAGGAAAATCATTGACAATATCTTCCGATTTAAAAATATTTTTCTAATCTAAAAAATCTTAAAAAAAAAAAAAGAAAGAAAGAAAGAAACAAAACATGCCCTTAAAAATGTAGAAAAAATTAAAATCCTGCAGTGGAAAATCTTTGAAAGTTCAAAATTTAAACACAAAACTTTACTAGAACCTCTTATCAAACAGCAGTAGCAAAGGAAAATGGGAGGGGGAAAGTAAAATCATTAAAAAGGAAAATGGGAGGGGGGAAGTAAAATCATTAAAAATATCTTCCAATTTAAAAAGATTTTACTAGTCTAAACAGGATTTCATCAAGTTAATTTGAATTTGAATTTTTATTCTTTCTGAGAAATTGGTTCTAAATTTCTTTCTTTATATATTTACTGATCAATTTTTAGCAGCATAATGCACAAAAATTTTTGGAAGGATTATAAATTTTCCTTTTAAAAAATTATTTGTATATACATTGTCCAAACACATCTGTATACAGTGGAATACGTTAAACGCGAAATATCGGTTAACACGAAATAATGCAACGGTCTCGACAAACTATTATGTATTTTCATGCATTTTGTTTCTCTTAACACGAAAAGGTATCCTTTCTGGAAATGAACAAAATACAGAAAACACTGGCATCGCTGGCGAGATTTAAGCGGGGTGTGAAATGAAAGAAAGGTGGTTTCACATGTTTCGTAGAAAAGAGGCTAATTTGGCTTTGAAATACCCTCGGAATAGTCTGTGACACGAGCCAGTTTCGTTTATCTACGGTACTTTTGCCTTCCACGTCTACAAACGCCACACAAACATCTCATCTCTCATCAGTTAGCTTTGGAATTCAATGATGAGTACATGGCAGTGTGAGTAAAAATTAGTGAGTTTGGCTCATATGTTGCACTGCATAGAATTCAGCGACTCCAAGGATGAATGAAAATTATTTTCATTACACACGATTCTCAAAAGTATCAGATTCTTTGGCGCCGAAAGAAATGGAGAAGTAGGATATTGAAACTGAGCTGACACTTAATGAAATGTTTGAGAAAGTTTCTGTATTAATGAACTGTCCTACTGTACTATTGGAAGAATTCGTTGCAGTAGTTTATGATAATGTGTGTACAGCCCAATTATGGCAGACAAAGTTATTTTGAAATTTGTTCAAAGCTAAAAAGATATCATTGATGCAGATTCTGATGATGAAAATAAAATGAATGCAGTTCCTGTTCCTACATCATCCGAAATGAGGAATATCATAAAAAGTATGGACAGTTATTTAGACGCACATTCCAATGGTGAAATGAATAACAAAAATGTTTGACGTTGAACAATTTGATGCTAAAAAAGACAATGCAAAGAAAAATATCAGATTATTTTCTCAAAACTCAATAAATGTTTTGTTTTTCAAAAACTTGAAAATTTTGTATTAAATTCCATTAAGTTCTTGTGGATGTTTTTGTTTCATTGGTTTTTATTAAATACATGCATATATACATATCTATGTAAATAAAATGTACTTTAATAAGCTTAATTTTGTTGAATATATGCTTTTTTTTTCCTTTCAATATTCTTTAATACGAAAAAATATTTCAGTCCCCTCAGTTTTGTGCTAAATGATTTTCACTGTATATCTGTTGCACATAAATCCATTTCTTACATAAAATATAAATGTATGTATAGAATAACTAAATAAATTGTAAAGGAAGTTTAATTAGCAACTATGAAATCCTAAAAAAGTACATAGTATGAAATTTATAATAGCAAACATTAAAAATAGATGAAAGTAAATAAAATTTAAATTATAGAATGTACTTTATAAAATTAATAATAAATGGTTAAAAATATATTTTTTAATTACTTAAAACATGGAAGGGAAGCACTTCTGCAGAGAACCCGGTAAATGTAAACATCGCCAACTTTGGCGATAATAGTTCAAACCTGGTAACCTAGCAGATTGATCCTATTCGCTTGTTCGAAGGTTGCAACCTTTCCTCTTGCATTCATTTTGTTGAATTATCACTGTGGTATTTATTCTTCTCTTATTTACTATTATTTTTTCTGAATTTTTTAACAACCAAAAGATAGAAATATTTTTGCATAATTGAAGAAGTTTTCGTCGATAGATGCTGGTTCTCGGAAAGAAAGAAAATATGGCGGGAGGGGTGAATGCTAATTTGTAACACTTCTGTTCACGTTGTTTTCTTAATTATTAACAGCCATATGCACGCAGAACAATGAAGTTTCCAACCCCTAAAATAAATAAATTTGTTTTCGTAGGCCGCAAAAATGTGCATGTGCATTTTAAATAATTAAGTAATGCTTTCATTTTTATTATTGGTTATTGTCATGTAAAATTATGAGAATAAATCAAATTTTAACAAGATACTATATTGTTAATGCTTTACTAATAATAACCTTTCAGAGGATGGCAGGTGTGACATAAATAGTTGATTAAATTGAAATAAAAAATATTATTGATTATCTAAGATAACAGAATAGTTTGATGCATCCCCATGGTCATCAAAATTAGCAAACCACTGCTGGTGTAAGAAATACAGTTCAAATGACTCTTGAAAAATAATAAAATGTATAAAGTTCTAGTTTTATTAACAATGCTACTGAAGAAAATTCGATTACTGTTGAAGGTTATTTGTATTGTGAAATATATTATGAAAAAGACAGGTATTTGTTGCAATGTAAACAAGCAAAGTATTTAAAAATGAAAAAAAGACACTTGTAATAGAAATATAAGTATTCTATATGAATTAGAGAAAATACATATAGGTATAATGTAAACGTAAGTATAAAAATACTAATTTTTACTTTTTAAGTGAATTTTTACTTCCCGTTATGTTTAATATATTGTTTTCTGTGCTAACTTTAATATAAATTTATTTTCGTATATCATGTTTAACCGGTTAGTTTTAAATCCACATGCTTATTATCTGTGAATTTTTACTACCATATGCTTAATATATTGTTTTGTCTACTAACTTGAATTTACATGCACTAAAAATCACGTTTACAAAATATAACGTTAACGGCTCGGCTCTTGGCGAGTAAAAATGCACCGGCGCCAAGGAGTTCTTTCCCGAAGCGCCAACGGTTTCTCTGCGGATGAAAACCCCATGGAAGTTATTTGGCAGAGATTGTTGGGAATGAAATTACTACTTCAAATTTTCAGATTACTATTGTTCATATTTAAAGTCTCAACTTGCAGTCTTAATCCACATAACAACCATTGTAAAAATCACCTGTTATCATATTCCAAAGATCAGCAGCATACATTTTTTTCAAAATCGTGCATAATATTAACCCGGTGGAAGGCGCGCGCTAAACAGAGCACATTTTGGTCGCGCGGGGTACCTGTATAACCCCACCGATAAATTTAAGCTTAATTCAATATACACATATAAACTTAAGTGCAAATAAATTGAAAAGGTATAAAATACAGTTTTTTAGTATATTCTAAAGCATGAATATTAATTTGAAAATATATTTACGTTAATTTCTACTACTAATGTTTATAGGAAAAAACTTACTCAATTACAAAATAAAAATCAGTTACATACCTTTATTGAATTTTAAACACATTTGTCACAAACATAATTAGAGTGATCCTTGCAAGTAAAATTTTGGCATTTCATACAAGAAATTGTTGTTTTTTGTCCTTAGCTCGAGGACATATTGTACATCGTCCTTTACCAAGCTTCATTCTCTTTGGCAAGTTCTCTTCAGAAACGGCATTCCTTTCTGTTGAGAAATTCTGATTCATTTTCTCTCGTAATTCTCTGGGTAACATTTGCATATTTGATCTCCTCTTTATTTGTGGGTTTACGAGAGATAATGCCAATGTTTTCAAAAACATTCGTCTACTTTTATACTGCAAGGGAGGATTTTTAGTAGACATAAGTGACACTCGCGCGTTTATACCAGCCACGTTCAAAACACAGTAAAAAATCACCATAGGCCACCTGTTTGTTTTCCTAGCTGTTGAATAAAGCGTAGACATTTCATCAACAGTATCTACTCCTCCTTTCGTTCCATTGTAGAAATGGATTATTTCTGGCTTACTTTGTTCAGAGTTTTCATCTATCGTGTCATCATGATGCATTGTAGACAGAAGAACTACACATTTCGATTTCTTTGGAACATATGATACTAATGTCATGTCTTTTTGGAATCCAAACATGGAAGAATATACTTCTCTTTTCTTTGTTTCTAAAAATTCAGCAGGAATTACAGCTTTATTTTTCTTCAAAGTTCCCACTACAGTGAGTTTCTTTGATAGGAGCTCTTTTGCTAGCGGGTAACTTGTATACCAATTATCCATGGTTATATTCCTCCCAGATCCAAATAATGGAGCACAAAGTCGTTTTACGATCTCAGATGGCGAATAATCAACTTTGAAAGGACCATCCGATTGTTTCCCCGCATAAATTTCCATATTATATGTATAATATGTCCTGGCATCGACTACGGCAAATAATTTAATTCCATATTTTGCCGGCTTTTTCGGCATATACTGGCGAAAAGCACATCGGCCACGAAATTTCTCCAACTTTTCATCTATTGTAACATATTCACTAACTGAATATATTTCTTGACATTTTTTATTGAAATCGCTGAAGAAATCTCTCACAGCTGCCAGCTTATCCAACTGTCTTCGAGCTTCGCGATCGTTTACATTGTCTAATCTCAAGCACCTTAGAAGAAAAGTGAATCGTTTGTAAGACATTGTCTTTCGGAATAATTCAATTCCGGTGCCATCAGCGTCCCACAAGTCTTTTGCATTAGCATGAGAAGATTTATGCAATCCGCATAAATATAAAAGACCAAACAGTGCTCTCATCTCCACTTCATCTGTATGCCTAGCATCTCGACTCCGTTGAAAATTTTCGGATATTTTATCAATAAAAATATTGGTGCAGTCCACAATATTTTTTATAATATTGAAATCCATAAAAAGTTCCCAACTTTCAATTGGTTCCATAATACTTATTGCAACTGATTTCAGACCTGGTAAGTGGGTTATAATATTACAGGAACTGGTTCTTACCTTCTGATTCGGTTTACTTTTCTTCCAAACTGTTTTATTTTTTCCTATATAACTGTCACTTTTTTCATTAGATTCAAGCGTTTTATTTTCAGCTTCAAACTCACTGTCGCTGTCATGACTGCTATAAATTTCTTGATCTACTTCATTTTCACTAGCAGTATCCATTTCTTCATCGGAAGTTTCCACAGTATCCAATAACATTCTCAAGTGTTCCATTTCTTTTTCATAATCTGTCATTTTTCGTTTGAGAGCCATTTTCGAACGACTACAGTATAGCACACATGCACAATCTATGCAAGCAAGAAGCTAAAGTGAGAAATTTCAGAACAAATCTGGTCACGGGGGTTCCCAGGTTACCCCAGTTGCATGTAGCGTTCCAAGAAATGATTGCTCCTCCCCAACAAAAGAAAAACACCTGCTGCTGGCAGGTGCTATTGAAAGAAAACCGTTTAAAAGTTAGCTACTGAAGGGCTGATTCATAGCGGATAAATAGAAATTCCAGAATGAAAGGTTTTATGAGGCTGGGGTGACTCAGTCACCCCGCGCGAGTGCTACCGGGTTAAATATTGGCTTTTGATAGTCAAGTTGATACAAATAAGATGAACTGTTTTTATGATTTTAGACTAGTAGTTTATTCTTCCATTCATTTATTACAATATTTCATTTTTTATATGCTCGGCTATTAAAAATTTCAAGAGATTTCTGGATATTTTTTTTGTTGAGTTTTTACTATACATACATTTCAGCATTTACATCGTCAAAATTGCACAGACACATACTTGAAGTGAATTTACTTTTACAGCTAACACAAGAACTGGAAAACAAAAAGTACTTATTCGGAGATTGTATTTCTTTTTCGTTCATGAAAATCAAAGTTCATTACACAAACATGCATTCACATTGCACAAGCATGTATGGAAATTCTTAATACATTTAGTAATCCTGATAATTGATTATGCATTTAGTAAATAAATCAGAAAATATTTTAATGTATAATAAATGAATAGTAAGTAGCTAAGCTTTTAGTTAGTAGTTAGATTTTAGAAGTAGTTAAGCTTTTATAAAACAGAGCATAATAACACAGTTACGAAGATATTTAATGTTATAAAGTCAGGTAATTTAGTAAATTTCAGTTGTTTACCAAAGAATTATGAAGTTCCTTGTATATCTTTATAAATGAACTTTATTGCTGTTTTAAGCAATTAAACAACTGTTCAAGTTATTTTAATAATTTTGAAATATATACACTAAAAGAAACAATAAAATGTATTAATCTATTTGTCAACCTTGATTTTGGCACGAAAGTCTGCAGAATGCTTCGTAGTTTTTAAGCACATAGAGGCACTGTAATTCTTTCTTATTCCTTGATCTGAAGTTTTCTGCAATTTTTTTTTTATTATTATTTAAATTGCTATTATTTAAATATTAATTATTATTATTATTATTTAAATTGCTGTATTGGCACACATACAATTTTTGTATAGTAGCTTCAGATGTGGATAAGTTTTTTTAACACTTTCGTTTGTTTTTCTGGCGTCGCTGAATTTTTGCGATGAAATGCAGCACATTTATTGCCGAGTATAACCTTTCAGACTTTTCGAATTATTCTCCTCTTTCCTCAAATACACTACGGCGATAAACAATAACCATTCACTGAAGATTTTGCGTAAATTCCCACTCATAATAATTTAAATTGCAAAAATCTCACAATTAGCACCTAAACACACTATTCAGCAGCACAATTCTTTTGAAAGCGCGCCGTAGTAGTCAAAAGTGGGGTAGGCGTCTTGCCAGGTAAAACTAGTCGATATTTCCGTGACGTCAAAAATTCGAAAAGTGGGGTAGGGTTTGGAAATACGCTTTCCTCCTCTGCAGACGGAAAGTCAGTTCAGAATAATTAACTAAATCCTTCATTAAATCTTCTGAGAATTCGTCAGAATGTAACTGGTGATAAAAATCCCTCGGGATTTTTGGGATTTTTATTTCCCTAGGATTTTGCTAGGGATACCAGGCATTCTTATTGCAGTGAATCAAGAGATCAGCCATTAAATCGATATCTCCTTGTTTCGTCTTCTTTAGCATAGTGCTTCTGGCCTTTTCGTATTTTTTACAATGAATAATTTCATGTTCAGTGATATTAATAAGATTCTTATCACAATAAGGTATGTTCGACCTTCGATATCTATACTGTATTTAATTTGTTCTACTACTAAGAACATACAGTGAATTTGAGTTTCAGAAAGCAGCACCTCCTATTACTCTGCATCACGTGAAGAACATCAGTAAAACAAAAAGACAAACGTAATAGTCACACAGATCGTATTTTTTATTCTCGAGTGTCAAGATGTAGAAACATCTTTTTACTCGACTTCTGATAAGGAACGGGTGGGGGGGAGAAAGAGTAGGGTGAAAGGAGTATGGAAGGCGGATGAAAGAGAGTGAGGTCCGCATTAGCGGCGGCGAAAAAAGGGGGTGTCAAGTTCAGTGTCTTTATAAGATGTAGCCGCGGGTGGTAAAACCGTCAGTTTAGCGTGAATGAGTCAAGCGTAATAGTCAGGTGGCCCTCCGTCAGTCTACGAAAAAGGTGACTTTCTGGTCGAAGGTCCAAATCAGTGAACTGAAGAATCTAGTATAAGTAAAAAATGTTAAGGATGGAGAATGTCAGATGGATATTTGTGCTTTTCTCTGGAAATGGAGAACATCTAAGAGAGTTGATGCAGTTGTTAGGATGAGTGAGAACTGAATAGAAAAAATTTCTGCCAAGTTTTGAATATAATCTTAAATTGTATATACTTTGAGATCACGGTGCATATACGAATTTGGAATGAACCATGATGCGTTGATAATCTCTCTGAGTGCTTTATTTTGAAGAACTTGGATGTGTTCAAGGTGAATTTGGCACAGGACTAGTATAGAGTAATGCTGGTCGAAGTATAGATTTATACAAGAGGAGTTTATTAAAAGCGGATATATGACTTCTTCTGCCAAGAAGTGGGCTGCAAGCGTGATATTAATTTTTTTTCGCAGTTTTCCTGAGATGTTTCTGAAAAGTCAATTTTTTATCAAGAATGACTCCTAGGTATTTAACTTCGTCAACCAAGTCAATTTCTACATCAAACAGAAGAGGTCTAGGTGGAGTGAAATTTGTTTGGCCTTTGCGAAAAATTATTACTTTTGATTTTTCGGTATTAACTGCAATCCTCTAAAGAGTGAGCCAATTTTCTGGATGATTGAGGTAATGTTGAAGAAAGATCTGGACAACAGTAACAGTAAAAGCGTGGGTATTAATTGCAGTATCATCAGGAAAAGAGCTGCAATCTCACTTTACTAATCGTAACTTTCACTGTTTCACAGCAGCTGAATCTGCCAGCTGTTAACTTGCTCATCTTGGTCTCAGTGAGGTAACAATAAGCTCTTCTACCTTCTACTAAAAGATCATCAACCTCTTGCACGTTTCCGTTTCTTGCAATAATGTCAGCTTTTTCATTCAGCCCTATGCCCTTGTGACCCGAGATAGAGACGATAGTAAGCAAAAGGAATAAAAAGCTAAGAAAAGAAGATATGCTTTCTTATCTTCAAGAAGAAGATAAGAAAGCAAATAATAATCCATAAGGCTTTAGGAAAGAATTTGAATTTCTATAAACACAGTCAATAACGTAAGCTGCTGACAAACTATCCGTGAGGATGACGACTTTATTACTGACGTTCAATCAATCAATATAAGTATTGCCGGGCTATCGCTAATATGTGCGATGTTGCCGGCTCTATGATAAATCTGCCTGATAGGCACATGACGTTATAACTCGGACGCAGTAAGAGGAGGTCTGAGTTGTAGAGACCAAGACCATACACCACAAGATTTCAGAAAACGAAACATGAGAAAACAAAACCAGGAGAGGCTTGACAAGAATGTGGAAATCTGACTGGTCTTCGCAAAAACATATATAAGATATTACAATGAAAATACAAAATTAATTTTTATTTACTATGAATGTATAAAATACAATAAAATGATAAATACAAACTATATCAATAAATATTAATTAATTGTTTGCCATTTTGGGCACAGTTTAAAGAAGATACATGAAGATAAAGAATTAGATTATTGTGATAAGTTCCAATATTTGCTACAAGCTGTAGAACCTAGAACTCGTGCTAGGCGATTACCCGTGCGAAAATTACCCGATTACTTCAGAAAATTATTCGAAAGCTTTGCGAGCTTTTAAAGAGCGTTATGGGAACAAAGATATTCTTATCGAAGTGTATGCCAGGGAAATTTTGAAATTAATTACAGCAAATGTTCAAGCTAGGGGTAAAGACAGATTATCATTGTGTCACTTATTTACCAAGGTAGAAGCACATTTAAGGTCTTTAGAATCCATGGGGCTTGATATAGAAAGTAATACAGCCTGGCTATACCCCATGATAGAATCCTGCTTACCTGATGATATTTTAAGAGCATGGCAGAGATGCAATATTAGGGGAAAGGAAGATTCTGATAGTGAAGCGAGTTTTCTGAAGTCGAATTTAACGTTGTTAATGAACTTTTTGAGGAGGGAGGTAGCGGGTGAAGAAAGATTACAGTTAGCCAGGTCAGGCGTTGAAAGTATTATCCCAAAAGAGAGAGTAAAAGAAAAAAAATACTGAAAAGGGATAAGAAGTACCCTACTGCAGTAGCTGGTTTAGTCGCTGCTAAAGAAAAGTCATGTTTGTTCTGTGGTAAGTCGCATGAAAGTAAGGACTGCGTAGTCACCAGATCGTTCTCTCTGGAAGAAAAAATAAAGAAAGTCAGGGAAAAGAACTGTTGTCTGAAATGTTTACGCTTTGGCTACCGTGCCAAAATGTGTAAAGTTTTTGTACGCTGTCATGTCTGCTCAAAACCTCATAAAGAGCTTTTCTGTCCAGAGATAGGTAAAACGAAAGAAATTAGTGATAAAAGTAAACCCCTAGCGAATATCCAAAACACACTTGCAAATCAGCAGTGTTCAAAAGAAGTAGCTCTCATGACACTAGAAATACTAATTAAGGGTAATAACAAAATTAAGAAGGTTAGGGCACTATTGGACAGTGGGTCCCAAAGAAGTTATATTTTAAAGAGCACCACGAAAGAACTTGGTCTTAAGCCTCTCGCTACAGCAACTATTACCCACACGGTATTTGGAGGTGCAGAAATAGAAGCTAAACCTCATAGTAAATATAAAATTAAGTGCACCGGGTAATGGCCACAAATCAGTTCTCACAACCGAATTCCTAGACCAAGAAAAGATATGTGGGAACATTCCATGCATTCTAAAGGAGCCTGTTCCAGAAGAGCTTAAGAAACATAGATTATGGATGTCAGATATTGGTACTGGGTGTCCTGAAATAGAAATTTTAATTGGCAGTGATGTTTATGGCCAACTCCTAACAGGACGAATCAAGCAGCTGAACAACGGTCTAACGGCAATTGAGACAAAATTTGGTTGGACAATTTGCGGTGAGTTAGAGAATCCATCCCAAGGTTACGTGAATAGTGGTACAGCTAACGTTGATGACTAATTTGTCTCTGAGAGAACTTAGCATTCCAGATTTATGGCGGCTAGAAACAATAGGAATTAATGATCCTGCTGAAACGTTGTCTAAGAAGGAAGAAGAAGAGCTAGCCCATGATTTGTTTCTCAAAGAACTTACGAGAAGTGAAGACGGGCGTTACCGTGTTGGTCTTGCATGAACTTGTATTAACCCAAACATTCCTTCAAATAGAAATGAAGCAGAAAGAAGGTTGTTTAGCACTACAAGACTGAAGACGTTAAGTAAATTTGAAGATTATGACCTAGTCTTTAAAGAATGGCAAAAAGAGAATGTCATACAGGAAGTCTCAAAAAAGGAATTAGAAGTAGGAGGCCATTACTTGTATCACCATCCAGTTATGAAGCCAGAGAGTGCTACTACGTTTATCAGACTAGTTTTTGACGCCTCATGCAAAGTTGGAAGAGCACTATCCCTAAATGACTGTCTCTTCAAAGGACCAAACTTGATAGAAGAAATTCCCACTAATATAGTGGGAATTGAGATTCCGAGAAAAGGATATTGTTGTTGTATCCGACATCAGAAGAGCCTTCCTCCAAACTGAAGTTAAGGAAAAGATCGCCGATTTTGAGATTTTTATGGTGGGAGAAGGCAAATAAAATTAAAGTCTATCAACATAACAGGGTGTTATTTGGAGCTACATGTAGCTCTTTTTTACTCAGCGCGGTTATAAGATACCATTTGAATAAGTATCCAAAACAACTCAAAACAGTTTCTGACAAACTCTTGAAGTCCTTTTATACTGACAACTGCGTAACCTCCGTAGACAGTGCATCCGAATTAGAAGAATTTATCTCACAGTCAACTGAAATTATGGCTGAAGCTAAGATGGATTTGAGATTTTGGCAGTTCGGTCCGGTAGAAGAAATAGAAAAGTTGTCAACTGGGAACAGAAGTTTGTTTAAAGAAGATCTTACAACTCCAGTTTCGATTTTGGGGATTAAATGGGATAGAAAGGAGGATTGTTTAATGATCTGCAATGAATTTGACGCTGAAACAGAAAATCCAGGTAAACGGAAGATCTTGTCTGTAACAGTATTTACGATCCCATCGGTTTTCTCATCCCAGCATTGTTGCCAACCAAGCTAATGATTCAGGAGGCCTGGTCAGCTAAGTCAGAACGGGATCCTCCGCTTCCAGAGAAGATCCAAAAGGACGTTCAGAAATGGTATAGTGAATTGAGACACAATTATCTAACTTGAAGGTAAACAGACGCATAGGTTACGGAAATAAAGAAAAATGGTCTATACATATATTTTTGCGACGCGAGTCAGAATGCATATGCAACAGTAATTTTCCTGCGCTGTGAAGATAATAATAGGATTTCGGTACAGCTTCTAGGAGCAAAATCTCGACTTGCGCCAAAAAGGACTTTGACAATCCCGCGTCTACATTTGGATTGTACTTGTGTTTTGGAAGCCAGATTAGCAAACTATATTCGTGAGGCTCTGGATGTCCATACAATACCAGTTTATTGCTGGACGAACTCTTCAACAGTTATAGCATAGATACGAAGAAATGACCAATGGGGTACTTTTGTGGGTGACAGAATCAGAGAAATATACAAACTCACAGAATCATACCAATGGTATCTTATCCCAGGTAATCTAAATCCGGCGGACCTGCCATCTCGTGGTTGTAGCCCAAGACATCTCATCGAGACGAGATGGTGGGAGGGACCAAAATGGTTAAAAGACGAAGAAAATAATTGGCCCAAATCGGAACAGGTTCCTAATGAAGATTTAGTTATGTCAGAAAGAAAGAAAACTGCTATATCATTATTTACCTGCGCAAAAGTAGATCAATTCATGAATTATGACAGAATTTCGAAATTTCGCAGATTTGTAAATATTATTTGTTGGATGAAAAGATTCATATCCAAATGTAGAAATAGAAATTATTTTTTCCCATCTGAGCTCTCGAAGAAAAGAAAGGCAGAGAAGTTCCTTTGGTCAAGAAATCAGTTAGAAAATTTTGGTGATGTCTCAGGTTCTGTCAAAGGTCTTGTTGTTGTGAAAGATCAAAATAATATAATACGAGTGAAAACCAAGTTGTTGATGACGAATTTTCGTTCAAATATCCAATTTTGTTGCCATCAAAACATCACGTAGTAAATTGTTTAATACGAGACTGCCATTTAAAGAACTGCCATGCTGGTCTCCAGACTGTTGGCTCTATTCTGTGAGAAAATTTTTGGATTATTTCTGCAAAGCATAACATCCGAAGTGAATTATCAAAATGCATGAGATGCAAAATATTTACTTCAAAACCGTTTGTCACTCTGCCTATTCATCTTCCATTTGACCGAGTCAGACAATTGAAAGTTTTTGAAGTCGTGGGCATCGATTTATGTGGTCCTCTCTTTCTAAAGAACAAAACCAAGGTATGGATTGTCATTTTCACATGCGCTGTGCATCGCGCCATACATTTGGAATTAGTGACTAATTTGTCAACAGAAAGTTTCATCTATGCCCTCAGGAGACTTATAGCGAGAAGGGGAAGAATTTCAGCAATCTATAGCGACAACGGAACTAACTTCAGGGGTACCAACAATCTTTTGAAATCTTTAAATTGGAGTCAAATAGAAAATTCTGAAGACCTACCTCCATTAAATAGAAGTTCATTCCTCCAATAGCTGCGTGGTGGGGTGGATGGTGGGAACGGCTCATTCGCAGTGTAAAAATCTTCTTCAAGAACACTTGGTAGATCATACTCAATTTTGAAGACCTTTCAACGATATTATGTGAAGTTGAAGCTGTAATGAATAATCGACCTCTTAAATATATTTCAGAAGAATCTGATAAATTTATTCCTTTGACTCCATTATCTTTTATTCAAGACATCCAAGAAATTGGGATACCTGATCTAGAGAAAATTAATTTCCAGAAACTTAAAGAAAAATACCGGAAATGCCAAAATAGCTGGTATCTTCGTTCCTTAACATACAGTGATACATGCTAAGATTTAAACTGTATAATTTGAACGTTTTAGGTTTTATAATTTTCTTGAAAAGTAAGAATTCAATTGTTACTATTTTTATGAATTGTTAAGGTGTTAAATAAAGTAATGCTTTTCATTATGTATTGATTATTATTCACTTTTAAGTTTTATGAACTGTTATGCATATTCACATAACAGTTCATAAAACTTAAAAGTTGTGCATTGATCACTTAAAAGTGACGAAACTTAAAAGTTGTGCATTGTTTGTGCATTTGATCAAGATAAACTGTTATGTTGTTAAAAATTGTTGGCATAAACTTACAAATTTGTGGGCAGTATGGCGATAAAAGTAAGTAAAATATTTACACAATTAAACATGTGGAAAGACGTATCCAAAAATTTATATAGGTATATATATTTCTGTAATTCAGTTTAATTCAAGGCAATTTCTTTAAAATTCATAAATGCGAAACACGCATAAAACGAAATCATTAAATTCACATAAATCTGTTTTATTTTATCAATATTTATTTTCTTGTTATAAGGTTGTTGGTTTTTGAAAAGGATTTATTTAAAACTTTCATTTAAAAAAAATACAACCTGCGACTATTTTTTAAAAATAATTATCTGATTTTTTTAAATATGTGAATTTCTGTTTTGGTGTATTACTACTTAAAGCTGAAGTAGTTAGATGTACTAAAATAAAATAACTTTCTTTCCTATCTCTTAAACTTTGTATATAAAATGATTCTTTAATAAATTATGATAATATTGTGAATAAATCAGAACTATCACATTTTAAAGGAAAAATTGGAAAGTTCACCCAACAGGTTGCTAATAAAACCTAAACAAATCCTTGAAATATGCAAAAACATAATTTTTAAAGGCAATTTATTTACAATTATTTATTTACAATGTTATACACATGCATTTAGATTTCGAACTATTTCTTAATAATTTTCTGTGCATAGTAAATTATGGATATCATCTTTATAACCTTAAAACAAAAATTTAACAATAGCGAAGTATTTCATCATAAATTTAACATTTTTTAGTGGAAAATATATGTACAGAACAACTTAGAAACACGTACGTTTCACTGCCGTAATGCAATCTTTATTGACGGAACTAATAAGGACCCTGCTTGTTACGGAAATCACCCCATATGCGGTCAGGTCGTAAATTTACAATCCCTTTTTTCAGGGGGAGAGCTGACAAGGACGGGACAATCTTGCTCGGGATCTTGAGAAAATGTGGGGGTTGTTTAAACATCTAATTTCTCTACATTCAGTTTTATACAGAGGAAAATACAAATTGAATTCTTCGAATGAATGCAATTTTGTACAATGAAAATGTATTACTTAACGCTAAACTATAAGATAAATAACATTTTTTAAAGCCATAGGTGTAGAAAGACAGATATTTGTTACACGAATGAATTTGTAGTAAATATTGAATTTTTCATTTCGAATGCTATGTTCCATGTATGCGAAGTAGCTGAGTATGTGAGATAATAGTCATAACCGAATGGCTTTCAACCTTTTCACGGCTAAGGACTATTTCTCAATTACATTGTGGTCGCTGCTTTTTGGTTAATTTTCTAATGACATATAAACAATAATTGTTTTTATTTGAGAATTATGAATAAAATAACGCAAAATAGACTGCAGAAAATTCTTAAGAATGAAGTTAAATAATACTGAAACATACATTATTGATGCACTTTTGGGTTTTATATGTAGTAGTATTAACTAATACTATAATCCTTAAATGGAATCCTTAACTTATATATATCTACGTATAGGTATATATAAATGGAACAAATATAGAACAAGGTATAAAATATCTTTATTATACAATGTTCATTACCATACGTATATTTACGTAATATCAATATAAATACTTAGTTAGGTTTCGTACATACATAATTTATTTTTATATTTTGTATTTTTTGTATTAGATTCAGTATTGTATACGTATCTGAAGTTTAACTGTTCTTGGTTAAGACTTTAAGTGAGAAAGACTTGTTAGGGCCTTCATAGGGATTACATTATATACAATCAGTTAGGATCCGACTTTTCCTTTCTTTTAATCATTATATATATTTAAATACTACTTGATAAGTATACATAAAATATAGCAGTTTTTTAAGCTACTTATTTATATATCTATTGTTTGGTCTGGTTTGTTTGATTATAGCAAAGCATTCGACGGTTATTTGCCTAAGGGTAAGGGTGCCTCGTGGAGAACTTTCTAAGCAAAACTGACTCGCAAAACTGACTCTTATGCACGTTACACGTGGGGAAAACCTCGAAAACGCCAATACAGCCATTCCCGTCGATCCGGATTCGAACCCCGGATCGACCTGCCAGAGTCCAATGACTTTACAGCTCAGCCGCTAGTGAGCCACACACACACATCTACACATATACATTAAATAGTATTTACATGTCGTTTATAAAGTATAGTTGAGTGCAATTTAATCATAAAGAGTTAGAAAATATTCTACGGAATTACTTCACTTCGTAGACTTTTTGTTAAACTTCACCATATTTCTTAAAGAGAATCTCAATGCTAGTTCCATTTCCAAGCTGTTTATGTACCTTATTTTTCATGCTTTGAATTATATTTAGAAAATTATTTCACTTGGTTATAGCTGAAAATGCAGTTTTTTTTTTATTTATTTATTGAAGAATTTAAGGGTAAGAAGAGAATTATGCCCTTTTCTAATTATTCTTGAAGCATTTAATTTTTTTTAAAAAAAGCGCACAATAATGCGGATCACTGAACTAAAGTGCTCGATACAGGACAGATTAATTAGCTTTTAAATTTTGATTTTCATTGAGTAAAAATGAATTCATCTGCATTCTATAAGAAAGTAAATATTCAAAAAATTGTTTTTTTTCCTATTCTCGCAGTCATAATATTTTTCTTAAATATTCAGCTAATTCATATTCAAATATTTAAATCCATTACAATTAGTAATAAATCGATACAGTAAATAAGTAATTAAAATCAATTAAATGGAATTTTAATTGATATTAATTGCCATTTTTCCTCTGATAAACCCCTCTTTAGAGTTCAATAGCAGTCGATCAGCTTTTGTTGGGGTTCATTTTCATGCTTACGTTATATATGTATGTATTATGCATTGCTCATACTCGTAAATTGCAGCTTTTAATATCTTTTGGAAAAGAATCAATATGAGAATCCATAAAATGATTCTTAGTGACGCTAAAACTATTATTGCTAGGCACTGTCATGCCACAGTGTTTTAAAAAAAATCCCATTGTTTAAAGGTAGATTCTATGCTCATATCCTAGTCTAAAATTAAAAGCTGGAAGTCAAAATTAAGGGAGTTGCTCTTAGAAAGCCTCAATTAGAAGTAGTTATAGGAAATGTTAATCAATACTTATAATCTTACGGATTAAACACTTATTCCCTATTTGATCACGTGTATGGCAAACAGATATTCGTCATTCATAAAGAAAAGAAAGGTGAATCAAAATGAGTTTTCAAGCTCTATTGCATACATTAGCAATACTTATTCTCGTAATAACAGATACGTATGTGTTATTCTCTTCGTAATTTTCAGTACATATATTTATATTTATAATTAAGAAATCTTTTGAAAGCAGCGTCAAACAGCTGTCAAAATTATATTTTAAAATTATTATTTAGAAATGCGCTTATAATGGTTTTTATATACTGCTCAAAACAATTAAAGGATATTGCGGTTTTAGGTGGATCTTGTGGCTGGGAAACTTTTTAGCTGATTGATACATGGTCGAAAGACGTAGTAGATTATATGAGAATAAATTACACATATTTGGCAGAAAAAATGCATTTTATTGCGCATTTGTGTACAAAAGGAAAAAAACACAATCTGTGCATATGAGCAAAAAAGAATAAGAAAAGGTGTTTTCTTCAAAGGAAATAATTTTCAGCAGGGGTTATAGTTTCCACGGACGGCCAGCAACGTTGAACACCTTTGAGGCATGGAGTCAATGAGGCTATTAATCACAAGTTGGGGTATTCTGTCCCACTCTTCCAGAAGAGCTTTTTCTAGTTCTTGGAGAGTTTATGGGTTCGTTGGCGGCCAGAAACTCGTCTTCGTAGAGCGTCCCAAACGTGCTCTATTGGATTCATGTCTGGAGAACACGCTGGCCATTTCATTCGTACGATTCCTTCCTTGAAAAGGAAATCCTCCAACAGGTTAGCACGATGTGGCCTGCAGTTATCGTCCATTAAAATGAAGTCATCTCCGATTGCTGCAGCGTAAGGGACTACTATAGGTCTGATGATCTCATCCCTATATCGGCGAACAATCAGAGGTCCATCTCGAATGATGTACAGGTCTGTGCGCCCGTCAATGGAGATGCCACCATACACCAACACTTCCCCACCGCCAAATCTGACACTTTCGTGCACGAACGCAGGATTATTCCTACTGCCACGGTCCCTCCAGATGAAAATACGCCTATTATCAGGATGAACAGATAAATGGGACTCGTCAGAAAAAAGAACATTGCTCCATTCATTTCTCCTCCAGTTCACATGCTCTGTTGCCCACTCCCTGCGGTCGCGACGATGCCTTGATGTTAGTCTAACACATACCATCGGTCGGCGAGCATACAGACCTACACCATGGATCCGGTTTCGAACAGTCTGAGTTGAAACCGTGGTGCCAGTAGCCGAGCAAAGGTGTTGTTGGAGAAGATTAGCATTCATATTTCCGTGTCTCCGAGCCGTTAACACTAAATAACGATCTTCATTGGACGTTGTTGCCCGTCTACGACCTTGTCCTGGTCTTCTGCCTGCACTTCCAGTTTCCAAAAAAACGGTTCCAGATCCTGGAAATCACACTTTGTGACACTCCAATGGCTTGCGCTACTTCGGCTTGAGTTTGGCCCCCTTCTAACCTACCAACAACTCTCCAAAGAATCTCTAAGGTATCGGTTGAATATGTAACACTTCTCATGGATAGATTTAAATTAAAAAGTAAAATCATGAAAAACGGTTTCAATATTTTATTTAAACTACATCAAAAAGTGTATGTAGATTTTCAATTATTTAAAATTGCTTTCATAATGACAGTAAATTACTATCACCAATTTAACAATATCATATTTTCTGAAATCTGGATTTCTTCAAATGTTCTTCCAAACATGGCATTTTTTTCTGGGATTCACAGCTGAATTCAGCGGACAATTGAAATCTTGAGCAAATTCTGGTATGTTAGACATTGGTCCTATCACTCTGAAACAGAGGGTGAAAAAATATCATTTTTAGAGTGTGCTTTTCCAGAATATGATCAAACTTTTACTCACGTTTCCCGAAGCATAAATTTTTTGGTTGTTTTATTTAGAATCAGATATTGAGGATTCTAAATGAGGACTGAAATTTCATACACGTATAGCCTGTTATATATGTAACTGTATCTATTATTATCTTTAATCATAACTGTAATATAGAATAGTAGATGAGCAATGTAGAATAAACGATGTTTGTGTACATCTTGTAATCATCACTGAGCACATACTCAACATATATAAACTACAACACATGGCGCAGCCCGTCGTTGAGTAAAGAAGAAAAATCTTTAAAATCTTTTTTGAAGAACCATGCAGCGTCGGTAAAGATATACTAAACAAAAACATGATGGGAAGTTGTTCACAGTGAAAACGAAACTTATATCGCTGGTAAGTGCGTTGCGTTGTTTATTTTTATTGGAAGTGGCTAAAATTACGTATATATAAACTATTTAAAGTCCTAAATTAAATATGGATGGATTAAAGCCACCAAGTAATCTAATTTTCGAAGGTAATTTAAGCGAAAATTGGAAGAAATGGAAACAAAAATTCCAAATTTATATGTTAGCTTCTGGTGGTATTACTAAATCACCTGAAATTAAAGTAGTTATTTTATTGCATATTATTGGTGAAGAAGCACTTGAAAAGTTTAATACTTTTAATTTAAGTGAAGAAGATAAGAAGGATGTTGACAAAGTAATTGAAGCTTTCGAAAATTTTTGCATACCGAAAGCAAACGAAAGTGTCGATAGACATATATTTTTCTGTCGAACACAACATGTAGGTGAATCGTTTGATGATTTTTTAACCGATTTAAAGAAATTAAGTAGCAACTGGGGATTTGGAGAATTAAAAGATAGTTTATTAAGGGATAGAATAGTAAGTGGAATTCTAAATAAAAATCTCAAAGATAGATTCTTAAGGGAAGATCAGTTAACATTGGAGAAATGTATTAAAATGTGTAAAGCTTCTGAATTAGCAGAACTTTAGCTGAAAACTTTAACTAAAGAAAATAAAATAGAAGCTATCAAACGTAATAAATTTCGACCTTCAGAGGAAAAAAGTCAGCCTTGTAAGAAAGACTATCATGTAAAACAAAAGCAACAAAGTACTAAATCTTCTTCAAACTATCAAGGAAATAAGTACAATAATCCAAAACCATGTAGAAAATGTGGAACTTTTCATAAGTTATACAACTGTCCTGCTTATAATAAGATTTGCTTGTACCGTAAAAAGAAAAATCACTTTTCTAAAATGTGCACTTATAAAAATGTTAATGTTGTACAGAATAATTTAGAGCATGAGTTACATAATAATGGTAATGAATATATTTTAGGGTCAGTAGAAGATACAAATCCATTTTCTAAAAATAAAACAGAATGGTTTGAATATCTAAATTTAAACAATTAAATTTAAGAGAGAAATGTTTGACTAAATCAGCCATTTAGTCATTTTAAACAATTACAATGGTACTACAATTGATGTAGTTGGAAAATGTAAATTATTATGTGAAACATCGAAAGGGGACAAGGATGAAATAGAATTTCAAGTCGTAGCATGTGAAAACTGTTCCAGCTATTTTAGGTTTACCTACATTGCAAAAATTAAACCTAATACAAAGGATTTGTACAGTAAATCCTGATTCTAATGAAAAGTTACCAGAATCTTTAAAAGGATATCAAGATTTGTTTAAAGGAACTGGGAATTTAACTGGATATACATATCATATTAAATTAAAACCAGGAGCTGTTGGTAAAATAGAACCCTGTAGGAAAATTCCACTTAGCTTATTAAATCCATTAAAAAAGGAATTAGCAAGAATGGAAAAAGATGGTATTATAAAGAAAGTTAACCAACCAACAGAATTCGTGAATTCATTAGTGGTAGTAAGGAAAAAGGATGGAAATTTAAAAGTGTGTTTAGATCCTCAGCACCTTAACCAAAATATACTGAGAGAACATTATCACATACCAACCTTTGAGGAAATTTCATCTCAAATTACAAATGCAAAGGTCTTTAGTATTTTAGATGCAAACAAAGCATTTTGGCAAATTATTCAAGTTGTGAATTTACTACATTTCACACTCCGTTTGGTAGATATTGTTTTTTGAAGTTGCCATATGGACTGAGTTCATCACCAGAAGTTTTCCACAGAAGTTTTTCTGAAATTTTTAGTGATTTAGAAGGAGTTCAAATATATATAGATGACTTATTAGTTTGGGGTAAAGATAAAAATGAACATGATTCAAGATTAAAGAAGTTGTTGGACAGAGCCAGAGAAAAGAATGTTAAATTTAATTTAAATAAATGTAAATTTGGGCTGAATGAAGTGAAATATATGGGACATATATTTTCTAAAGATGATTTAAAACCAGATGAAGACAAAATTAAGGCTATTCTAGATATAAAACCACCAAAAAATGTAAAAGAATTAGAAACTTTCCTAGGAATGATTACATATGTTTCTAGATTTATACCTAATGTATCAGAATTGACATCATGTTTAAGAGATTTGTTGAAAAAACAAGTTATCTGGAACTGGAATGCAACACATGAAAAAGCATTTAGATGACTAAAAGATGTCTTAGTAAATAAACCAGTTTTACAGTATTATGATATAAAGATGCCAGTAGTTTTATCTGTAGATGCATCTCAAGAAGGACTAGGAGCAGTCTTACTTCAGAATAATTTACCAGTAGCATATGCATCTAAGGCATTAACAGATACACAGAAGAATTATGCTCAAATTGAAAAGGAAACTTTAGCTATTGTATTTGCGTGTGAAAAATTTCACCAGTATATATTTGGAAAAAATATTACTGTGGAAAGTGATCATAAACCACTGGAATCAATTTTCAAAAAGCCATTAAATAAATGCCCTGTAGGACTACAAAGGATGCGTATAAGATTACAGCCATATCAGTTTGAGATAAAATATAAAGCAGGAAAAGAACTTTTTATAGCGGATGCATTATCAAGATCATTCACTGATGAAGGATCTGATTTCTTTGAAGGAGATATAGAAGCTCATGTTGGATTAGTTGTAGAATGTATACCAATGTCTAATGGTAAAATGGAAGTTTTTCAGCTGGAAACAGAAAAAGATGAAGAACTACAAGTTTTAAAACAATTAATAAAAACTGGATGGCCAGATGAAAAATGTATGGTTCCAGAACTGGCAAAACATATTTTAACTTCAGAGAACTATCAGAAGCAAATAGATTAATATTTAAAAATTCCTGTGTTGTTGTACCAAGAAGTTTACGAAAAGATATGTTAAGCAGAATTCATTATGGTTATTTAGGAGTAGTAAAATGCAAGATCAAAGCAAGAGAAATATTATACTGGCCAGGAATGTCGAAAGAAATTGAAGATTTGGTACTGAATTGTCAAACATGTTTAAGTTTACAAAAAGCTAATACTAAAGAACCAATGATATCTAAAGAAATACCTAATGGTCCATGGGAAGTATTGGGAACAGATCTCTTTTACTTTCAAGGAAGGGATTATCTAATAGTAATAGATTATTTTAGCAAATATGTTGAAATTGGACATTTGGAAGATTTGTCAAGTGTAGCAGTGATAAAGCAATTGAAATCAATTTTTGCAAGACATGGTATTCCGAAAATAGTATATTCGGATAATGGTCCGCAATATAATTGCAAGAAATATAAAGATTTTGCAAGAAGATGGAATTTTGAAACCAGAACTTCAAGTCCAAATTACCCACAATCTAATGGAATGGTTGAAAGACATATTCAAACTGTCAAGCGAATGCTAGAAAAAGCTGTAGTTGACAAAAAGGATCCATATTTAGTATTACTGGAATATCGTAACTCTCCTGTTTCAGATGAAGTTAAGTCACCTTCAGAATTGATGTTTGGAAGAAAAGTAAATGGATTGATGCCTATAAAAGAGAATTTTGTCCAAGCCAAACGATATGAAGACCATAAACAACATTTATTGAAGAGACAAACCTTACAAAAATGGTATTATGATAGGAATGCAAGACCGTTAAAACCACTGAAAACAGGAGATTATGTTTACATAAAAGAGAAAGGGAGAAAACTAAATGAAAGAGCGAAAATTATAGAAGAAGCAGAAAGACCACCTTCATATAGAATTATAAGAACAGATGGAAGAATTGTAGAAAGGAACAGAAGAGACCTTCTGAAAGGAAATAATCAGAAAAAGTTTGCAATACAAAACAACTATGAGAATGAAGTTATAGATGAACCCGAGATACATGAAAATAGTAGGAGCACTACAAATTTAGATGTGCCTGTAAGTCCTTCAAAACCTAACAGAAGTATTGTGTCACCAAATAATGAAAGAGGTATAGTATCATCAAATTTTTCAAATGGACATAACTACGTTACTCGATCTGGTAGGACTGTTAAGAAACCTTATTATTTAAAAGAATATGTTTGATTTTACTACTATTATTACTTTTTATAAAAAAGGGAAATGTTATATATGTAACTGTATCTATTATCTTTAATCATAACTGTAATATAGAATAATAGATGAGCAATGTAGAATAAACGATGTTTGTGTACATCTTGTAATCATCACTAAGCACATACCCCACATATATAAAATACAATACAAGCCCTGTTAAAACAGTCCCTGGCTAAAATGCTTCTTAAATACAGACGCCTTTTCAAGAAACTCAGCATTAATTAAGACACAATAACACGCCGAACAAATACTAATTCAGAAGTCAAACAACAAAAATCAGCGTTATATTTCCAAAATTTTCACAGGACTAGTTTCAATGGTTTTACCGAACCATCGAAACTATGCCATATCCTCAGCTGCAAAACCGCAAATGAATGAGATAGGATATAATGATTAAGTAAGATAAGAAAGCCTGGACAAGAATAAGAAGTGGCGCCATCTGTTGAGGAAACCAGAACTGAAACATAATTTCTTTAAAGGCCGAAGGCAAATGGAATTAAGATCGTTAACTAGAACAGAAAGTTTTTTTTGAAATCAAATCAAAATCAAAAATTTAAAAAAAAAAAAAAAAAAAAAAAAAAAAAGCAAGTAAAAAAAAATTTTTCTGTTCTAGTTAACGATTCTAATTCCAATCCAACTTTGCCTTCGGCCTTTAAAGAAATTAGGTTTTAGTTCTGGTTTCCTCAACAGATGGCGCCACTTTCTTATTCTTGTCCAGGCTTTCTTATCTTATCTAATCATTATATCCTATCTCGTTTATTTGCGGTTTTGCAGCTGAGGATGGTGGTTCGGTAAAACCATCGAAACTAGTTCTGTGAAAATTTTGAAAATATAACGCTGATTTTTGTTGTTTGACTTCTGAATTAGTAAACTCAGCATTAATTAAAGATAAAAACTTAAAATTTCACTTGCCTAAAATGTCCTGGGCTATGCACATCAGTCCTTAATATATGTTCCTGTGTATCTACGTCGAGCTTCCGGCAGAATTTAATATAATTAATTTAATTATTGTATCCTCGTTTTCTCTAATGCAAATACGAGACATTGAATAAAAAGCGATAAGGAAAAACAAATTGGAAGAATTTGTTCTCACCTATTGGCTATTAACAATACTAAATTCAAAAGACTATTTACATGAGAAAAAGAGTTGAAATTTGGAAAAAAGCTTACTGTTTCTACTTGATCAAAATTTCAGATCAAGTGAGAATTTTACTGAGTATAATCTCGGTTAAATCTTAAACTAATATCCTACATTACTGTTTATCAAACATGTTTGGTTTACCGCTCACTAAGGGGTGAAAAAAAAGGAATGCTAAAGATCCCGTGTGAGCCCACATATTTATTTTCATCGAAAAGTATGTAAGAAAACAAATACTAATTATCAGGTTGGGTTATTTTAATATCATAAACAATCATGTTAATTAAATTACGCTATAACACACGGGAATGATATCTAAACTAGCAACAAAATTTAGTTTAATGAAAGGGCTGAGCCTGATAAACTTCTACCAGTTTGTCACTATTTGGTGCAATTTTTATTGACTAACGGTAAGATATCTGCAACTTTTTTTTTCTTTGAAGTTATATAAGTTGCTACCGCTCGGAGCCCGAGTTCTCCTAAATGAAAATGAAGGAAACTCTATGAGAATTCCTGTATAGTATTCTATAAGGATAAAGTTCACATTAGAGATGAGAAAAACCACACCTTTTAAGGTATCACATGGGAATTCTTCGCTCACTGAAGCAAATCAGTACTTTTTAGCCACCAAACCGGTCGCTGAATGCTGTGCTGAAAGGGCCTGAGTTCGAATCCCAAAGAAGGCATGGATGTTTGTAAATGTGTAGTGTCGGTGCGGCATGGTGGCACTCTAAATATGCGGCGAGCCGAAAGTCCTCTCGTGTGGTTTGATGGAAGGGGAGGGGGTGGGATACCCTCGCATCCCCCCGTCTGTCAAAATTGAAACGGAACTGAGTTAAATCGCATTGCCCCTGTTTATTGCTCAAGGGTGTTCCCAACGTCAGGCGCACCTTGCGCTCCTTGCCACGAGGAATTTCGTGGGCTTGGGGTGATGTTACTCTCAGATTGCTTCTTTTTTTTAAATCTAATTTCACAAAATGATACCAAATATAGTTTGAGGCTTTATTCGTTAAGATCCACATTTTGTTCTGTAACCTTGAAACAATAATTTATATGGAAAAATTTGTGTTTGTACTAATATATACTAATTCTAAAGAGGATTAAAGAGAAATTCCCAGCTTTTAGTTACGAGAGGTTAGTAAAATAAGTAAATAAATAAAACCATAATTTATTATTTTACATAAATATTACAGTAATATAGTATTAAAAAGGAATTACCTAATATACATAGCTAAACTATGATAGAGTATTCAAAGAATCGAAATGAAACTCAAAGGAACAGCTCCGAGGAAACGAAAAGTGCAAATGATAAAGACTCCGCATTAGCCAGATTTGAAAGAGCGATCGGAATCAGATCTGCAGTTAGAGCAGGAGCGATGGAAAGTGCGAAAACTCCCGATTCCGAAAGACCCAGATCTGCCGCTGGTATCGGAACCCAAGACATCTGGGAATCCGAGGAAATATTTTATATAATCTGCGTACTTTAACAGATCCTCGCACTGATGGAAAGAAACTCTATCCGTTTGCATTCCTCGGTTTATTTAATGTTTTGTGTTTTAAATACTAGATGGAGCACAAGAAAGCCAAAAGCACACATATATACATACATAACACACATAAAAAATAGGTCAGAGATGTTTTCGGTAAATAATAAAGGGAAGACTGCTAGTGTTTTCACCGGAGCGCTGATCATTCGTTCAGTAAAGTGAATCGGTTCTTTGAATCGATTGCGGAACGGGTCATCCATCTTTAATTCAGATATCTGCTTCTCCAGCAAAAAGGGTGAACATCCAGATATAGTTTTTAATTTCAGATCTTTATTTTCTCTTAGTTTCGTATTCTAAGTTTCAAAATGCAACTGAAACTACACAGAAAAATGGGTCAAAAAGCCAATCGAGTACATTTATATTTAATATACCTTCAAATTCGTTAAGTTGAAGTATATTTACAGAGATTCTATGTCGGCAATTCAGTGTTTCTTATTTTTTCGACAGTTGACAAATTACTAAAATGATTATATTCTTTCCACCCCAGATACTTTTATGTGTACCTAAACTTATTGCAAATGTAGAAAAAGTTTCTTTCATGTATACTTGAACGGCATCACAAACGCGGAAATTACATTTTTGCTTTTTATTAGACTCTTGAAGCTTAAGATTCAATTCATTGAATGAATTAAAATCTCTCAGATAAGATACATGTGATTTTGAATTTATCACTGTCACAGCAACATCTTTGGCGGAAATTGTAACGCTGAGTTGCAAAGTTTGAAAGAAATGTCTCAAACAAGTTTTCATTCCAATTTTTCTTCGCTGGGTGCTGCCAGTAGATTGTTACAAGGTGGCATAGATGTCCCTTGCCTGGTTTCGGCTAGGGAGACGGGACACGGAATACAATCGTGCCTATTTTACACCAGAGGAAAAATCCTCTTGCGACAAGATCCCATTGTTAATTACTGTGGTTTCACCCTCAAAGGTCACCCCAATGGTTCTAGGCGTTAAAAACTCATTCCTCGGGGTAGGAAAGTCTTTTGTCGCCTATCAAAGGAGGGCCTACCAGCGACCGAGCGGTAAAGTCGCTGAACACTGGTAGATCGGTTCGGGGTTCGAGTCCCATAAGCGGGTTAGCTGCATGGGCGTTTTCGTGGTTTTTCTCATGTGTAACGTGTATACGAGCCAGTTTCCTTAGAAAGTCCTCCACGAAGGCATCCCTCCCCTTAGGAAGATAGCCCTAGTGTTCTTTGCGATAATTAAATAAACCATCAGCGAAGGATACGCGACTTCGTGAGAGGCAGTTACGTTCTTGCAGAGAAAGGTGAAAGTGGTTTTCAGGAGAGCATCTACTTGAACATTCCTACTGGGACTATGGGAATTTGCAAGAAGCAACTATCAACTTTTCGGGTGGGGTGTTGACCTAGCATATTCCTGTTGTAACCATTTCTAAAACTACTCAACTGAGTAATGTCCAAGACCTACACTGATTTTAACCGCTTCTGTTAAAGTTATGTTTGCCATTAAAATTCATATTGTCGTTTATAATTTTAGTTGGGAATTCTTTTCAATCCTGCATTACAACAAAAGCTTTGGGTAGCGGGTTCCCCCACTATACCACAGTATGGTCAATATTCTTGTAATTATTTGTAAATAATTAAATACTTGATTGTAACTTTTGTTTTCCTATATTCTTATTGCGCTGTGTATTGTTGTGTATAACTTTCGTATGATAATTATTCATGATATTCGTATTTCTATAGCTGAAAGAAGACCAATGGCAGTTAATGAATACTGATGTGCTGCCCGGTGCATTGAAGAAGGACAGAGCATCAAAAATGCCGTTTTTTTTTTTGGGGGGGGTGTTGATCATTTGGTAATTTCTGGAAATGGAAACAATTCCAAATAAGTCAGCAGTTCTCCAGCAACCAGTTGCTTAGTCAACAAAGGGTTATTACCCGTTCTGATAATCGTCTTATTTCTAAAGTATCCAGGGAAATCGAAAAGCGACCTTCTCATCTGTTACACCAATGGTTGCAGCATCACCTGGTAAGATATTATCTGTTCAGTACTGTGGGTCGTAGGCTTCCCAAGAAGAGACTCTCCGCCCGAGTACAAAGTGTTCCACTAACCGCCCAGTTCAGAGGGACAAGATTAAAGTGCCGTCATCAACATGTCAATTGGTCTACCTCAGATTTTCACATCAATGTATTCTGGTAAGGGTCTGGAGAGAACAAGGCACAGAACATCATCGAACGTCACGCATTCAAAGATAGTATCATGATGTGGGATGAAATTTTAGGGGGATATAGCATTCAGCTGCACCCTTTTAAGACAGTTCTGTGATGTCTCGGGGCACTGGTATGAAGTCCCAGATCACATTGTGAGAATTTACGCTGCAGCACTTGGTCATAATTTCTTCTTTATGGATAATAATGTTCTTCCCCATTCAGCCGACATTATTAGCGATTACTCCGAGTGAAGACCTTTCTCTTAGCGGCCACGGCCCTGCCCCGATCTGATCTTAATCCCAATTAAATTTTTGAGTAGCCCTCGGCTGTGCTGTCGTACAAGTTTGCCTTCTACAGCTAGTCTCACACAGTTGTAAACTGTTATAATAGCAGAATGGTAATTGCTAGCATATGCGAAGGTTGACTCTTTTATTAAAAGTACGGGCATCGCTGTAAATATCGTGTGAAAGTTCGGGGTAATAACATACCTTATTAATGTAAGTTTATTTTGTTTTGAGCTTTAACCATCAATTTTTTAATGACCGAAATATGACATTATCATTTAATTTACAAAACTTAAAAATTGTTTTCACCTTTGTGTATAATGGCTTCTTGCTTTTCATGTATGAAACGTATAGGTTTTCATCAACGTATCGGTGTCTTTCTTGTGAAATGTGGTGTTAACAAAAGCTTTACTTTCAAAATCGTAAAAAACAACCTTGTACTTAGCGTAGGTATAATGAAACACTCAATCGATTTCGAGGGCAGCTAAAGGTCCCTCCTCATCAGGAGAAAGAAATACATAGAAAGAAGAAAATAGGAGGAGTCACAGAAACACATGGTCCTTATCAGCACTGCACGTGGTTATAACTAGATTTTTAATCAGAGTTGCACTGGCCGCCTACTTTTACTGAGCCAGGATATCTGATCAAGCAAAAAGAAATATTAGCGAAGTTAAAATAGGGAGCGAGGGGCAAATGCACCTTACGCTCAAAATCTGAACTTCAAATAATGGAAAGCTCGTGGAGACAGGATAGCAGATGCAGGGGGTGTGACCAATGTCACGTGATGAGCGATAAGACATGTGGTTGGCGATGAGGTATCCAGGCATCGTAGCGCTGTAAATCTGAAGTTTTACAATACATAAAATAGTACTAAATCAGTTCATAAAAGGTGTGTGTTGCAGTCATACACACCTTTTATGAACTGATTTAGTACTGTAGAATTTTAAAGGCATTAGGAAGGACTGGATTGGACTTCAAATCATTAACTAAACTTGCTAAATCTTTGTGAATGTGAAAAGCCTCAAGAAAATCCAATTCACCTATGGAAGAAGCCTTTTGGACGATTTTTGCAGACCCAAAATCAAAATTATGGTTAAAAGTCCAACTATGATACGCTATTGAAGACTTGTTAATTTCACCTTTTTTGACATAAGATTCATGTTCCTTGATACGAAACTTCAACGCTCTTTTTGTTTGGCCAATATATCTTAAACCACACTGACACGATATACTATAAATTCCCCAAGAATTCAATACAGAAGCGCAATCTTTTAGAATCGAAGGGTGAATTTTATTAATAGGGGAGAAACTGACTTGAAAATTGAATTTCTGGAGAATCCGTGCAATTTTATAGCTAACAGAAGGATAAAATGGAAGCACGACAAGGTCATTAATATTATTTCTAACAGTGGAATGTCTTCTTTGATGGGAATCTGAAAATTTTTTAACGGCTTTATCAATAATCACGGGAGAAAATCCACGGTCAATCGCAACTGCTCTCAAATAATTAAGTTCATTGGTAAGCAAAGATTCAGAGCAACAAACGTTTAGCGCGCGGAAAACATAATAGTAAAAAGAAGCCATTTTTTGCTTAACAGAGTGGCATGACTTGGCATGGGGTGGTAAACAAACTGCAAAGGGTTTACGGTACACAGTGGTGCTAAAATCGGTTTCATTGCGGATTATAAGAATATCGAGGAAGGGGAGGGAATTGTTGGATTCAATTTCAAGAGTGAATTGGATGGCTGGATCAATTGAATTCATAATAGATAGAATATCGGATAAATCCTCTTTATAACCGTCAAAAAGTGCGAAAGTGTCGTCAACATACCGAATCCAAAGACAAAAAGATAATTTATCAAATAATTTCATCTCAAAATAATGCATATAAATGTCAATCAATGCTTGATCAGATAGCCTGGCTCAGTAAAAGTAGGCAGCCAGTGCAACTCTGATTAAAAATCTAGTTATAACCATGTGCAGTGCTGATAAGGACCACGTGTTTCTGTGACTCCTTCTCCTATTTTCTTCTTTCTATGTATTTCTTTCTCCTGATGAGGAGGGACATTTAGCTGCCCTCGAAATCGATTGAGTGTTTCATTATACCTACGCTAAATACAAGGTTGTTTTTTACGATTTTGCTTGTCACATTAGCGTGTTTGTCTTCTAGTCTAAAAGCTTTACTTATCAACTTTTTTCTGTTAATTTTTCCGTGATTAATTTTTAGAAGCTTGTATACTTATATATATATGCACTAGCTTCCAAATATATACAGGGTGTTTCAGAAAATTGGTTAGAAACTTTCAGGAGAGATAGAGTACACCTAGACGATGGAAAATCCTATAGCAGAGCATGGTCGAAGAGGCTTTCCTGGCGCAACAGTAACAACACAAAACACAAGAAAGGAAGAACATGAACAGGTGAGGAAACATGTTTATCATGCTTAGTACAGCAGAAATCAAGAAATAAGAACAAAAATGGATAATGATCGTTATCAAAGAAAGTGTTCGAAATTAGGACTTCGGACATTGGTGCAGGCCTCACATCTCCGGCACAAGGAAGATCTGATGTTTTGGAAAATAACGTGCATGTCCCGGCCTTCTCCAGCAGCTGCCGCGATGCGTGCATTAAGTTACTCAGCACTTCTAATGGGAGTTTCGTACGCCAGTATCTTGACGAACCCCAGAGGAAGTAGTCAATGAAAGTGAGGTCTATCACTCTTGCTGGCTAATGCACCGAACCACCCCTAGTGATCTCAAGTTGAGCATACGTTTCAAACGTATACCTTCTTCGATAACAATCGTCTGCCTTTGTTCTTATTTCTTCGTTTCCACTGCACTAATAAACATGTATTCTCACCCTGTTCATGTCCGTCCTTTCTTGTGTTTGTGCCCTCACTACTGCGACAGGAAAGCGTTTCCGACCATGCATTGCCATGTGTTTTTCCATCGTTTAGATGTACTCTGCCTCTCCTGAAAGTTTGTAACCGATTTCCTGAAACGCCCTGTATATCTGAAAAATATACAATATGAAACAAAATTGCTAAACTTAATTGGAACCAATCTGAAATAGATCTTCAAATTCATAAATTTTAATTAAAAACATCCGCGCTTCAAAGAATACGACCTGCACCATTTTTCATCACTCTGTAGCATGTTACATTGCTTTTTCTCTGCACTACGAAATCTTTAGCCCGACCTCTGCTTAGGATTTAAAAAAAAATTCCCAGCCTATAAATATAACTGCAGTCAGTACGCATCCACTTTTTCTCGTCAGCTGCTGCTTGAATAAACCACGTCTGTGGCTTCAACTTCCTTCTTTAGTGTTTCAGAAAATGTGAAAATTTAGCATAGCATAATGGCAACAGATTGCTCTCATTATACTATGCTACTCAATATGATGTTCTAACAGTGTAATTGTCAAGTAATAAATATATATTGTGATTATCCGAGGATTTTATGGTTTTTCTAAGCGCTCAAGCTATCTATTCTGTTATCTGCATATACGTCACATTCATTACCACTTAGACCATGCCTAAAAAGTGAAACGCACCACAACAGAGAACCTCTAAATTGAGTAAACTGGTTTCATCTTCTTCAGAAACTACAATATCAAAACCCCTCTCGGTGGGATTTGAAAATTAAATTGAATTTTTAAATCAAATTTATTTTTCATTGATCCATAGAATATTTTTTTCAACACTTATTTAGCTCAAATGAATTCCTTTATTAGATTACATCCAAGTCATACTGTGAGGGAACTCATCCAAAATAATTACTTACGGTGGCTGCACACATCCAAAATAATTGATTTGGTGTATATTTTAACCCCGGCAGAAGTGGATCTGTTCCATGATCTTTAACAAACGACTGATATGCCTGTAAGAAAAAGGCAACAAAATATAACGTAAATGATTACGTACTTCAAATCAAATATGGAAAATTAATTTAAATGTAATACAGTTTCTTGTCTAATCTTCCATAATCGGAGAGTGAGCGCGAAACTTGACGAGAGTTTTTTTTTTTTTTTTTTTGCGCAATTTCGATTTGGTTGTGGTTTCCGGCTGTATGCTTTCTTGTGGCAAACATAGAGCTTTATTTCCGCGATTGTAATTGAATGTGTGTTTAGTCAGAAGATTATTTCTTTTGAATTTAATTTTGAAACATTGCGCTTATTTTTAAAAATTTTATTGTTTATTTGCAGGAGGTTAAGCTGTTGTTGATGGGGAAGGGGGATGTTGGATTTCAGATGACGTGTAGTTCCTAATTTATGAATGTTTTCATTTAACTTTATTTAGTTAATGTTTTTCGAGTAGGTTAATTATTTTTTTTTTTAGTTTTGTTTCTTGCATGTGGTAACCGAGAGATGTGAAATGTTTAAAATGTTGAGCGAAAGTGGTTCAGTGTGTTGAATTTCACGAAGATAGTAACTCGTATATTTTAGCGAGTTTATGATGAATCCATTGTTAGTGAATTTGAATATATTTATTTGGTTGACAATTTTTTATGTGAGTGAAGAGACATTTGGTATGTATTATTTTCAGAGCTTAACTTGCGCCGGAGCCCACCGAAGTTCGGCTCCGGTACTTCTCAGTTTTCGATATAAATGATAATATCAGCCGGAGCTCACTGGAGCCCTAAACAAAAAAGCTCCTTTTATGTAAGTGAACCACAGTTTGAGCACATAAATTTTTAATAGTAAATATGCCTTAAAAATCAATTCTAACTCTTGAATGAAAGCCTGTCTTTTCCTCGCACCCAAACCTTGCATAGAGGTTAAGACTTTTAAGGAGAGAAAAGCCCCTAATCATATGTCATAAGGCTCTTTCTCATAAGGCTTATAAGCTCATTAATCACAAGGCCTTGTTCTCCAGGGTATACAGTGAATTTATAAGAGCGGGTCAATTTTGTATTTCTCAAAGAACTTCGGTTCTTCGCCGTTCATAGCTTACTCCAGTTTTTCCCACAGTTAACATTAATTCTCATCCTCAGCAACCGCTTTTTCGACTCTTTCTCCTTCTTCGATCAATGACCTCGTCCCCTCCACTCCGACCATCCCAAGGCTCTTAGCTCATAGCTTGAATACAGTATCTTACCTTTCCCGAGGCCCGGATTACCGCGCCTCTCTCCATCAGCTGACTCGTCTCCATGGCAACCATCCACGCACTTTGCGTCCCGGTTGCCTCTCCATTGTATTCGTCTAGTCTAGTCTGCACGGCTATTGCCGAAGTGTCGCGCAGCTGCGCAACTTATCCGGCTCTTTAAAATTAAGCCCAAAGGACGCATGACTTTGAATTTTTCATGACAAGTTTTTAGCAGGTCAAAGGTGGTTACAGGGGGCGACCATGAGTCGCAAGGCCAAAGAGTGGCACGCGCATCAAGAATTTCATAAAGCAGGAGCCGTGAGGATCTGTATGATATGTTTGTGTTGTATCATCAAAGAAGACACAGACCGAATCCAATAGTTTCAATCATGCTATCTGAATTAAAATATATCATAACAATTAAACATAAGCATACATTATTACATAAATACAAAGTGAAAAGAACATACAAATTAAACATACAAATTACAAATGAGAAATAAAAATATATACACTATATACAATATATACAAGCACTGTGCATCCCCTTCATGATTATTTTTACGTGGGGAAATTTAAGTCCCTGGCGAGGTGGGCCGCGAGTGGTCTTAGCGAAGCATCTTCTTCAAGAATTACATAATCTAAAACATTGAGATCATTCATATGGTTGCATTCTTGTGCCTTGTTGAAGAATTTGTTATTTGCTTTGTGTAGATATGTTTCTACAGATTCCATTTTCAGGTCATGGTGCAGGGTGTGATTCGAGACATAATAGTGAGCATTTGTTATCATCCTAAGTACTTTATTTTGAATAATTTGCAGCGTGTTTAACTCCTTTTTCTGAACTGTTGCCCAGGCCGGAGAAGCGTACGCAAAAATAGGACGTATAATGGAGTTATAAATATGTCTCTTCCTCTTGATATCTAATTTGGAGGTCGCAGACAGGAGTGGCTTAAGACTTTGAATTACTCCAATAGTCTTACCTCTGACACATTTTATATGCTCTTTCCAGAGGAAATTAGCACTATATTTTAAACCTAAGTATGTAGCAGTTTTTACAACTGGTACAACAGTATCAAATAGCAACAGTTGTGCAGTTAATGGGTGGTTCATTTTATTCTTTTTAAAAATCAGAAGCTTAGATTTATCCGCATTAATTGCAATTTTCCAATTGGCACACCAGGCTTCAAGTTTCGGCATAAATCTTTGAAGTTTCTTAATCGCAAAATTTGGCGACCCAGACTTGACGGCAAAAGCTGTGTCGTCTGCGTAGCAGCCCATGAAAAAATTTTGATCTAGATGTTCTGCAGGTAGGTCTGCCACGTAGAATAAATAGAGCACGGGCCCTAAAATAGATCCTTGAGGGACCCCGGCCTGTACTTGTTTCTTATTTGAAGTGCTATCACCAATGTGAATACTGAATGTTCTGTTTGAAAGAAACGAGTGAATAATTTTGATTAACTCAGTGCTGAACTGCAAACTGATTATTCTGTATTCGAGCGCAAGCAGTTGACTTATGACGGGGGGCTAATCGCCTTCAATTGTGATCAATGCTTGTTCTCTCCTCCTGTGTGTCCAAACAAGAGGACTCAAGTCAAGTCGTCATTCTAGCACTTGGTGTTTACTGCTGAGAGTATTAACCAATAATTTTCCGGCCTCAGCCATTAGCATTTAATTTTAAAAATTAGAGGTGCGTAAGCACCGTGCCCACGGGCAAAAGAAACATAGGTGGCAAAGCAGGGTAATATAAGGTGAGAAAACTATTAAAGTACAAATAATAAGTTGCATACAGAGTGGTGCATGGAGCTTGAATCGGTGCAGTAGAGAGGCGGTAATGAGCAGAGATACATGGGAGTATTTAACGTCACGTGATCAGAAGTCTTGATTCTGATTTGGGGGATGTGAATTGCAAAAGCATTCGATAAAACATTTTTTAAAGATTGTTCAACAGTCTAAGAGTCTAATAAACAGGCACTTGAGATAAATTACATTCATCTTCATAGAAAATTAAATGCAAAGTGAGAGAACACACTGTAGAATAACAGGCGAATTTCATTCTTCACAGAGGGGCGTGTCCTCACGTGACACTAAGCTGTAGGATTGAAATGACACACGAACGTCGAAAGAGTAGTTTTAAGTGTAAAAAACACATAATTCAGAGTAAAAATAAAATTTAGTCCAACGGCTAAGTGAACAAAGTCCTTGCTTTGAAAAAAGTCCGTCTTTGCAGTAAAAACACAGAAAGCGGCGTGCTTGGGTGGTCACCCTCCCAAGTACTGACCGTCGATGCTGCTGCTTCAAAACAATCATATGATGCAATGCAAAAATCTTGATTAAAATGAAGAAAAGAAAATTTAAGATTTATATACAATATGTACAATCACCATTTGGAATTATGGTGGATAGTTCGCGGTCTTTTCACCGTATTTTCTTCTGTAGGGTCGTAATTTACAAGTGATTTTATGTTGTCATGTTGAGAGTTTGCTACACTTTCGAAGAAGTTATGTGCAGATCTCAGTATGGCATCCTGAAATTCTGGTATGTTGAGATCTTCATAGAGTTGATTATTACGAATGAACCATGGGGCGTTTGTCATGGCCCGGAGGATTTTATTTTGAAGAACGCTGAGTTTCTTCCTAGTAGTTTTATTTGCCGTAGCCCAAGCAGGGGCGGCGTAGAGAAGAATCGGTCTAATTAAAGTAAGGAAAAGAGTCCTTTTCGTAGTGAGATTAAGTTTTGATTTTCTACCGATAATCGGATAGATAGCCATAAAGGCGGCATTGGCTTTATTGCAGATGTAGTCGATGTACTCTTTGAAATTTAATTTGTTGTCTATATAGACGCCTAGATACTTGTAGCTATTAGCTTGAGGAATCGGGTTATTGTCGATTTTAATATTCAGATTGATGGGATAGTTTTTCTTATAACGGCGGTATAAGACGATGCAGCATTTGGATGGATTAAGATTAATCTTCCAGAATTTGCACCAGTTGGAGATACGTTGAACATGGGAGTCAAGTTTGTCTATGGCATATTGAGGGTTTATGGAGTTAGAAAGAATTATTGTATCATCGGCGTATTTGAGAATTTTTGCTGAAGTGGGATTTGGCATATCATATGCATAGATATTGAAGTTAGTAGGAGAGAGGACAGATCCTTGAGGAAGTCCCCTGTAGATATTTTTGACATTAGATAGAGCATCTCCACATCTTACTTGAAACGTTCTGTCATCTAAGTAAGAGATAATGATTTTTATGAGATTTATAGGAACTTGCAGTTTTGAGAGCTTATATATAAGGCCAGCATGCCACACTCGATCGAAAGCTTTTTCGAAATCAAGGTAGCATGCTGCCACTGTATTTCTTTTTTGAAATTCTACTGCAACATATTCAATTAAGTTGAGAATTTGATGCGAAGTAGAATGACCTTTTTTGAATCCGAATTGTTGGTTGTCAATTTGATTTAAATTATTTGTGTACTCATTAAGTCTTCTTAGGATGATCCTTTCGAAGATTTTGTTTATTGCAGGGAGTAGACTGATTGGTCTATAGCTTGTTACTTCTTTTGGATTTTTTCCCGGTTTTAGTATCATAATTACCAGAGAGTGCTTCCAAATTTTTGGGAAATAGGAGAGTCGGATACAAGCATTGAAAATGTTACAGAGTAAAGTGATGCAGTTGGAAGGAAGAGCTTGAATTGCTTCGTTATTGATGTTGTCGAAGCCCCGCGCTTTTTTCTTTTTAAGTTTTTTGATAATTCCTATGATTTCTTCAGTGGAGGTGAAATTAATAAAGAATCTGGTGCGTTGAAGTTTAATTTCTTCGGCTTCATTATTAATGGTGTAGTCTTGAGGAGTTTCTTCCGTATGTTGTTCGAAGATTTTACTAAGGTTATCTGCCATAACTTCGGCAATTTCAGCTTCAGAATATGCCATATTTCCTTGGTAATTAATGGGATATCTATAATTTGAATTTTTATTACGGAGAGAGTTTGCGATTTTCCATACTGTATTAGGTTGAATGTCAATATTTTCTAGAAGTGAATCCCATTTTTCTGATCTGTGGTTTTTAATTTCTTGAGAAATTCTTCGGGTAAGATAATTTACTTCTCTTTTATCGCGAGGGTCTCTAGAAAGATGCGAAAGATGCCAAAATTTTCTTTTTCTACTTCTAAGCTTGATAAGGTCAATAATATTTTGCGGAAGATTGAAATAGCTATTATTTCTTTGAATATAAGCAGCAGAATTCATTGCATGTTGAATATTGTCAGTCAGGTCTTTGATGCAGTTATCAATTTCTTCTGGGGCATTCATAATATTGCTATTTGAGATATTTATGAGCTTGTTTTTAAAGATATTCCAATTCATATTAAATCTAGGTTTTATGAGAGGTGGGTAGAATCCATAGAAATCGAAATTAATTGGCAGGTGATCCGAAGAGAACTCCTCAGTCACTTCAAGATAGGGAGTAGATTGAATATTTTTGAGGATGAGGATATCAAGGATATCCGCACGACCATCAAAGTGATATCTCGTGGGTAAGTCAGGAGCAATAATCCGGATGTCATTGTTGAGAGCGTAGTTTATGAGCGTAGAACCATTACGATTATTAACATTACAGTTCCAGCTGCGATCTTTAGAGTTTAGGTCCCCCGCTATGACTGTGGGGTACCTATAATCTGTCAGTCTGTCTAGATCTGCAGGGAGGAGGTTGTTGCTTGGTGAGTTATAAGCCGAGATGAATAGGTATGGTTCATTAAAGCCTGAGTAAACAAGTGCAGCAGTGTTTTCAATATTTTGCGTACTGATTTTGAGAAGAGTGAATTTAATATGGTTTTTAATGATGATTGCAGTGCCTCCTAAGATGTTATTGGGGCGATCAGTCCTAATGGTTTTATAGGCTTCCAAATTGAAGCGAGTTTTATTATTTAGGTGCGTTTCATTAATAAGCATGATATCAATTTTATGATTATTAAGGTAAGAGTGGATTTCGTCTTTTTGCCTGTTCACACCGTTGGCGTTGAAAAAGGCAACTTTTAGGAAACTATTTGTAGTTGATATAAGGTTATGATTAAATTGATTGGACTTAAAAGTCATAATCAAGGTTCATGAAGTAATCCATTGCGGCCATGCCGACTTCTAATTTTTCTATTAGTGATTTAGCTTCTTTGAATTTTTTGAAATAATTTTTAGCTTGTTGCATTTGAGTTTTAATCCAAGAAAAGAAACTTGGGGCTTCTTGTTTTTCATTGTTGGAGCTATTGTTATTGCTATTGTTTGAACTATTGTTATTATTATTTGGTATGGGAGAGATTTGTGGTTTCTCTGGTAATTTAGGGAATTCATTCTCATTTAGTTGGAATGTATGCAGATTATTTCTTTTTTCTTTTTCAGCCTTTTCGGCGGCTATTTTTTTCTTTATGTTATCTGGATTTTTCACACAACCACGGTAGGAAGAGACGTGTTCTTGTCCGCAAAAGACGCAGGTAGGTTTTTCTGTTTCTTTATTTTGCTTACAGAGGTATGTCTCATGCAATTGAGCGCATTTTAGGCATCTAGGTGTGTGTCCATAGCGTTGGCATTTGTGACATTGCACGGGACCTGGCCGTGCTTTATATCTCGCCATTTGGATGTTGAGTCCTCTAAGTTTTTGAATATCAAAGATTTTCTTGCCTTCTTCGCATCTTTTTACATCGACGAGGAAGACCGGGAGTTTAACTAATTCTCCATTTCTAACAGACGTGATGTGTCTTATTTTTTCTATTGGAATATTCATATCAAGAATTTCTTTCTTTAAAATTTCAATATCTGTATTAGCCGGTAGTCGTTTTATGACTGCTTTTATTGGTCTTTTAGCATTGAGTTTGAAAGTATGGAAAGGAATTGCTTTTTCCTTTAGATATTCAGTTATTATTCTATAATGATCAGGGGTGAAGACACGAATGGTGAGCCTTCCTCCTTTTAGGTCTCCAGTGTAGTTTTTGATAAGAAGTTTTTCTTCGAATTCAGATTTCATTCTATCCCAGTTACCAGTGAAATCTGCTAGGACAATTGGTGGGATATGTCCTACCGTCTTTTTTGGTAAGACGAAAGGCGCATTATTTGTGTTGTCTTCTTCCATGTTAGTTTCTTGATTGAGAATTTCAAATTTGTTTTCCTGAGGAGGGTAAACAACCTCAGGTTTATTAAGCTTTTGGGTTTTTCTCGGTGAGGTGAAACCTTCACTGTCAATTTCTATTTTCTTTTCACGGTTTTTTCCACTAAGGATGCGTTTATGTCTGTTTATTTCGTCATCCTTTTTGGATTTCGACGGGGTTTTAAGATAGTTTGCTTGATTAGATGTTTCGTTTGGTTGTTTAGTAGAGCCGTTCTCTGATTTAGTATTTTTTAACTCATCCATTGGGGTGTCGTTTATGTATGTAAGATATTCTATTTGTTCGTGGAGCTGGTTAATTCGGGGGTCAGCTTTAGGTATGTTCGCATTTGTTAAACTTTCAGCTTCAAGTACTAAAGCATTGATTCTTAATGTGAGATTGTCATAATCTATTTCATCGCAGTTACTCTCACGTATCTGCTCTAGGTATCTGTGCAGTTTGTTCTCATCAATATTGCTCATCTCGGGCAGCTATTAACCTAACCAATGGCTCGGTAATGCATGCTCTAGATCAACAAGAGAGAAAAGAAAAACTTACCAGACATTCAGCGTGAGTAGATGATCCAAAGTAATCCAAAAATGGTAATCCAATTCAAGAGCGATCCCGAAAGAAAGCAGAGCGCAGAGAAATCCGACCTCGTCACTAGGTGCTCAGCGGTCGAATGATGATGACTGATGATGACTGATGACTGGCGACGGTCCTAACGATTCTTGAATTTTAGCTTATCTGCTTCTTTCGTTAACTTTAGCCACTGCTTTTCTCTTATTTAATTCATTTCTTTGAACGATGATGTGCAGGATATTGCATTTAATTGCAAAGGTACTCCGTAATTCAAACGCCTTGGTCCTTGGTCCAAAGAACTAAAAGTGATACACTGGTCGTGCACGTTCCACGCTAGTGACTTCCTACTGCAGAGCTCCTGTAGACTTTCTCAATGATGTAACCAAACGGGGGAGGGGACCATTGCTGTCACATGTACAGAGAAGTCTTATGCTTATTCTCAAGTTGTAATCAGGGAAAATTTTGCTTGGCGGCTAGAATTATATCGACAGAGCATCGCGCTCAGAAAGGTCTTGAACTCTTTCCTCTTTATTTTCAAAGCTACACGTTTCCATTAAATTTCTTTCCATATCATCATACTTTTTCTAGAATTCTCACTATTCTCCTTAGTGGAGCTTTAATAACTGTACCTTTTTTCTTTGGTGTGCTGCAAAAAAAAAAAAAAAAAAAAAAGAAGAGTGGTACCTGTTATCCCTTGAAATAGTACATTATACGTATAATCAGGCCTTAAACTCAGACTGAGATCAGTTGAATTGCTTCTTAGCATCTAAGTGGAATTGTAATTCTAGCCGATGCCCCAAGTAAGACAAGGTCGGATACTTTTTTTTTTTTCTATTTAACTATTGGAAATTAATAATTTATTAGATTTCTTTTTATCTCTTTACATTTTTCTTAATTTAAAATAATTAATTAAATAATTATGATTAATTAATTAATATTAATATTAATTTAAATTCATTGTTTAATTATTTTAATTGTTAGCTACATTATTTGTTTTTCCCTTTCCTTCCTCACAGTCTTCCATAGGGCTCCGGCACTTCTAATTTTAGAAATTAAGCCCTGATTATTTTTGTATTTTGGTAGTAATTAATTTTTGTATTTTTGCAATTTTTAGTTTTATGTTTCTGACTTGAATTTTTTGTAGTTAAATGTATACTTTAGTTTGTAGTAATTTATCCTTGTGTTGTATTTAGTGTCATTTCGTTTGGCGATGTTATATTTTACATCGCCGTTTCTTTTTGCAGTTGGTAATTGCGAAATGAAACGGCAATGTGAAGTTTGATATCGCAAACGAAAATTGTTTGGCACCAATTTTGTTTGGTACCAAAACAGTTTGGCAACAACTTAGTCCGTTTATAGAAGTTTAGCCAGTTTCTCAATACGACTAAATAAAAAGTATAATAAATTGTGCTATACCGTTGACTTGATTTTATTGTAATTAAATTGTAAAAACAAGTTGTATAACCGAAGGCGGCATAAATCTAAGCGTTATTAACTTCTTAGCTATTTTATTCATCTCTTTTAAAATTAACAAGGCACTGAAGGTTTTACACATGTTGGTATTATAAGAGAAAACGGTGAATCTTCTGATTATGGTAACTTGGCGAACTTTTGGCGAAAATTTGGCGACCAACCCTGCTACAGCAACCTGCTAGTTTAAAAAAAAAAAAAAAAAATTCCAACAATCTGCTAGCCGAATTACGCTTATGCTAGAACTTTTATGGAACAAAAGTGCTTAATCATGACGAAGATTAGAAATTGGGAGAAAGTGCAGAATCGCCCACTGCTTCGCGCGTCTTTAAGAATTGCACATACGCGGTATCCATGTACACGTCGACCTATTTTCACTTAAAAAAACATCCCAGAATTGCACAAAAATGGCATTGTGCACACTCTTGACTTTATCCATGTACACATCGACCTATTTTTCACTTAAAAAGTCAAAGAAAATTGACAAAAATCCAATTCTTCTTACTCTTGTAAAAAGCGCCAAACAAATAAGTGGGCGATTCGCTTATTAGCTAAAATCACGATCGGAATTTTCCGGAAAATGTCACATGGCATGTCTCATGATCTCTCATTTCTCTGAGACAAAATAATGTGATTCGAACTGTGTACTTCTCAGATTATTGCTAAAGTCCTACCTAGTAACCTTTATCGCCTTACCAAAATGTTGCAAAACTACCTGTTACCATATTCCAAAGATTAGCCTAGAAAACTTTATTGCTAAAATGCATTCACATTTTATTATTCACATTATATAAGAAAGAATTTTTAGTCATATAAAAGCCAGAAACCAGAAGATAAACCAGAAGATAAACTATCCTCGACACTTATCCTTCATTGTCTCTGCACTTCAACAGCGTTAAATTGTTATTTATTCTTAAGTTTTATCAGCTACTGTTATTTTAAAAAACGTTTGCTTTGAAACTTTTTCTTACTATTGCTATTTACCATTTCCTGAATTCTATCTTGCCGTGATCAAGCGCTTCAAAGCTGTTGAATTACTAACTTCCCCTACGTTTCGGCTTTATACGGTGTTGTCTGTACGGGGCTGGGTCTCCCCCTAGTTCAAGCAACTCTTGATATAAATGATTTAGTTGAGTATGTTGTTTTGTATTTAAATATTTACCTTCGTCACTTTCAAGAGTTACTAAAGAAGACATTTCAAAAACTTTATCTTAATTGGAAATTTCTGCAATTTTTTTCTGGGATTCTGAAATGGATGTAGAATTTCAGTCTTGGCGTCTTAACCATTGGCTATTCTCAACCGTATAAATCATTTGGGTTCTGCGTTGGACTGCGTTTTTATAACCAAAATGTCATAAATATAAGCATGTAAAGTTATTTAGTTAGTTTAAAGCACTGGTCCCCAGCCCACCTAGCAGGCGAAACCTGCCTTATGGCTACGAGAGGACAAACCACAAAGCATAACAAAAAAAAAAAAAAAAAAAAAAAAAAAAAAAATGTTAACACAACAGAAAATAACAAACTTAATACACACCTGGTAATACGTTCAGATCATACAATCGCACAAAACAAACATAAAAGCTAAAAAAAAAAAAAAAAAAAAAAAAAAAATAAACGTAAAGTAGATACATACATTCCAAATACTCTCGGTGAAATTAGTATATAGATGTGTCGTTTCCATTTCTGTATTTTTTCCTAAGTTCAAAATCTTTATAAGTTTTACTTTCAATTAGTTATTATTATTCAGATCTTCTTTATATTATCAAAATTCATCTTAAATTTATAAGTTACTTCAATTATTTCTGTTTTCAGTATGATTTTCTGCTTTGTTATATTCTCGATACCAATATTCTTCTTATTCTTATTTACAATTTGCATAATATCTTTTGCAAATTTTCTAAACAATTTATAGTTACTAAATAAATCCTCAAACTTATAATTCAATACTTGTAACATATAATTCTTCATTTTGCAAAGGTTTTTAGAGCCTCATTCAGTGTTCATTACGTAGTTGTGTTAGATACTAGTGCTATATTTTCTGTGCTTTTACTTCGAAGTAAATATTTGTGTAATAGTTTATCGTTATGATTCCGTGGAACTTACCAAAAAACGAAGCGGAATCTGTCTGCAATTTCCCAGGCTGAAAGATTAGGAAATTCTTAAGCGGGAAGTCATGAAAAGAAAGAAAGAGTATTGATAGCAGTGGATTGTTGGTAAACAAAACAAAAACAAAAACAAAAACAAAAAAAAAAAAAAAAAAAAAAAAAAAAAAAAAAAAAAAAAAAAAACACCAAGGGTATTAAAGGAGACAGCTTACAGTTTTTACATTTACAGCATCCTAACAGAAAATTTAATTACAATCTTTAGCAATCAATGAAGCAATATGGTGTCCGCACCTGTCGAAAAAGGGTTAGAATGAGTATAAAAAATTGGTGATTCTAATTCTCGCCCACATAACATGTACAGAAGATTTGCAATTCATTTATCTTTGGTGCGAAAAACTAATATCAGCTAAATTCTGCCAAAAGCAGCTATGAAGAGTAGATAAAACGGTTGTTAATTGCAATAACTATCTACGAAAGATAAGCAGAAATGGTAAAAGCAGAAATTAAAAAAAAAAAAAAAAAGAAAAAAATGGCAGCTTCGATTGCATTGTAAAAATAATGCTCGAAGAATATGCCCCTTCCAATGGCTATTTGGCGGCATTTGTCACTAAACAAAAGAAAACATTCTTTGTCATTCCCCGTTCATATTCGTCATTGGTCCCCTTTCGTTCTGCTATAACATTACTGAACGAAATAAAAAAGTACCTCGACCATTTTTTGTGACTGTTAGAAGGGATCAATCGATCAAATTTTCTCACCACTCCTGCAACTTGATGCTAATTATGAGCAACCTGGAGCAACCTCCTTATTAGGCGGGAAGAACAGATTGAGCGGAGTGCATATTATGGCTCGTAAGTGGTGTTTGAATCCACGTGAACACTCGGCTTGTCTCGTTCCGTATTATGTGGGAGGAGAAGAATCTGGTACTGCATTGGATGTTAAATGTGAGCAGAACTTGCCCTAAGGCTGAAAAATGTAGCTGAATGAAGGGTCTTATGGCGAAGTTTCTGTTGACAGCGCAACCACACCACGATCCACTGACTGGGAGATTTATCGGCAAGAATAATCATCGTCAACAAGGCGTTTTAATTTTTAGGATCTCAATCTCAATTCCTTTTACTTTATTAAAACTAATAAATTAGAGCATAAAAACAACAAAGATATTTACAATATTTACGTAGTTTGCTAAGTAAATATTGTAAATATCTTTGTTGCTATGGCTATGCCCTGCATTCACATGAGTAGGAGATTGGATGGATAACATGTTAATTATAAATTTTGACTCCTCATTGACAACTAGTTTGACAAATGTTTTTATGTCCTTGATGCTGATTCTATGTTAGAAGCGATCAATCAGTCAATATATTGCTAAACCTTCCCTGCAACTTAATGCAACTAAAACGACACCCGTGATTCAACTCCGTATTAGACGGGAAGGCCGGTCATGTACCGCTGACACCTCTTACAGGAGAAATTAATAAGTACTTTTGCTACGCAGTGGGTGCCTCAAACCTTCTGCGCAAACTTTTTAAAAAGAACTCTCTCATTCCCTCAGGGCTGAACTGAGCACCAGGAGCTCATCACACCACGGGTCTCAGAGACCAACCCGAAAAGAGGCTCACTACGGACACCGTTATACACTTGGAAGTCTGAATGGTGGTTGATAATGCCTTCACCAGTACTACGCTGGCTGCCCGTCACCAGGGGACATTACCTAGGGTTTTCAGCCCCCGGGGACAACTGATCTCGTGCCCCTCTTGTTTGCCAAGAATGGAAAACATTTCATTCTAGAAATTCGTAACATCTGTGCGGCGTCCCCTAGATGCTGCGCCCGGAGACAGATGTTCCCCCTTGCCCCCTTTTAGCTACGCCTCTGATTGTGGTCACGGTGGAAGAAGTAACTGTTGTAACTAAGGTTCCCACCTCACCCAGAATTCTCCCGGAAATGAGCCCTGAAAATTAAAATCTCCCGGTTCCCGGAAGGAACATCAAGCTTCTCGAAAATAACGATACAATGCGCAAGTACGAAATGGTTGAGAGCATCGAAAATCACACGACCGCGCACAGCAACCACGAATGAGTCGTGGTTTCATGCCGGCGTGTTACGCGCACGCACCGTCACCCTCTCATTTTCAATCCATTCTTTCATTTAGTCTACAATTAGCTATCTATCCACGAACAAGTGCGTATTTTGAAATCATTTAAAGGCTTTCATAATAATGTCTAAGGGAAAAAACCGATTAGGATTGTGCAAATGAACAAGTGCCACAAAAAAAGACAATATTCGACGTCGTTTCAAGACAAGGGTTTAACTCAATTTGATTGGCTTATGAAGAGAGACAACTTTAAGGGAGAATGTAAATTATGTCGGAAAACAGTCGGGTCATGATACATGTGGGGACCTCTGTCTGTAGCACACCACACAAAAAGGCCTTCATCATTAACTGGGCAAGATATGCCAAAGCCTTAAACAACACTACACTACACATTCCAACAGCCCTCACGGGTGATGAGTAAGACGCTTTGGTCAACAACTTCACCTCTGATCTAACAACTTCCCTGGATGCCAACAGCACTCCTCTCTCTCACAGGCAAAAGGCTACTGAACCTGAACTAAAGAAACTTATCCAGGAGAGAAATGCTGCCCGCAAAGTATGGCAAAGGTACCGGTTCCCTGCGGACAAGACCACACTCAACCGACTCAATCACCAGGTCAGGACAGGTACTCACCAACACACACAACGCGACTTGCCCAACTATCTCACTTCCCTTTCAGCAGACAAAAGCTCTGTCTGGAAGGCAACTGCTAAACTTAAGAAATGCTGCACCAACATTCCGCCCTTAAACGGCCAACAGAAAATTGCCCTCACCGAAATTGAGAAAGCTGAGTCACTAGCTGATCACTATGCTTCTTAATTCTGCACAAACAACATCTCTCACCCTCAAACAGAACACCTGGTTAACACCACACTAACAGAATTCCTCTCAAAACCACACACGAACAACATTACTCCTGTCAAACCTTCAGTGGTCTACGGCTACATTGAGCAACTTCTCATCAAAAAAAGCCCAGGAATTGACAAGATTTCTAACAAAATGATCAAGTGCATAGGAGTCCTCATGTTACTAAAACTGGTTTCAATCATTAATGATATGCTTCGTCTGGGACACTACCCCACGTCTGGGACGCCCTGGAAAACTACCATCATTACTCCTGTACCAAAGCCTGGAAAGCCACCAGCAGAGCCAGCTTCCTACCGGCCTATCAGCCTCCTGTCCTCGCTCAGCAAGATAGCTGAGCACATCATCCTGCAAAGAATCCTTGGCCACACTGATCTACACAACATCATCATCCCGCAGCAGCATGGGTTCCGAAAGAAACATTCATCGGTCCACCAACTGTATAGAGTTACAGAGTTCATCTCCCAAGGACCCCAGGAACGCCAGACTACATGTTCCATCTTCCTCGATGTAGCTAAAGCCTTTCATCGTGTTTGGCTGGAGGGCCTCATGTACAAAATCATCTCCCTGGGTTTCCCAGAATACATCACAGAGAGAGAGATAGAGAACGGAGGACGTGGGCACTATCCCTTTATCAAACGGTTAATTAGTATAGCACCACGTCCACCACTATCTATAGCACCCCTTCAAAATACATAATGCCACCTGAAAGGTATTTAGCGTGCACGACAAGACATACAATATAATATGTTACAGAGTTACAGATTAATATTCAAGATACATTACTGGTACATTACTGATACAAACATGACAGATGCTGAACTGATAAAAGGCTGATATAATACTAATATTAACACTGATTAATACTGCTAACAGTACTGATACATTGATATAACACTGAATATTATTACTGATTAAATGGGAATGATTTTGCATAAGTCGGTAAATAAATCCACGAAATAATACGTTACAGAGACTCAAAATATTGCGAATTAAAAATCACAAATGAATGTTCTACTGTTACATTTCTTGTACTATTGTACTATCTATAGCACCCCTTCAAGATACATAATGCCACCTGAAAGGTAATCAACGTGCACGACAAGACATACAATATAACATGTTACAGAGTTACAGATTAATATTCAAGATACATTACTGGTACATTACTGATACAAACATGACAGATGCTGAACTGATAAAAGGCTGATATAATACTAATATTAACACTGATTAATACTGCTACAGTACTGATACATTGATATAACACTGAATATTAATAGTGATGAAATGGGAATGATTTTGCACAAGTCGGTAAATAAATCCACGAAATTATACGTTACAGAGATCCCCCCCCAAAAAAGAAAAATGAGAATTAAAATATCATAGATCAATGTTCTACTGTTACATTACTTGTACATTACTGATGAAATATAACTGATACACTACTGATACAAGGCTGATATATTAGTGATACAATACTTTAATGATTGTAAGACTGTTTTTATTGCTCATGCGATATATGCATGAGCAAATATGCATATACAATACTTTACTAGTATTAATACTCATACAATACTTAACTGATATTAATACTCATACAATACGTTACTGATATTGATACTCATACAACACTTTTATTGGTATTAATACTCATTCAATACTGACTAATAGTGATTAATTGTAAATGGGAAATACTGATATTGATACAATACTTTACTCAATTACGACTGTTACATTACTGATACAAATGTGGATATATAATATTTAAATGCTACAATACTGATACAATACTTTACTGGTATTAATACTGACACAATACTGATTAGTACCGGTACTATACTTTGCTGGTGTAAGACTATTATATTGTTGGTACAAATTTGCATATAATCCATACGGAGCATACGTTTATGGCAGCAGGAGAATTTACGCTGTCTGACATAAGTCCATGCCCAGCGCAGACAGTTTGTCCATTAAATTGATAACCTTTGTAATCAGATATCTCTGCTTTATGATAAATTTGCAGAAGGCCTGCCTGTTGGTACTTGGCAGTTGAATATGAAGATCAAATGTCAATGGACAAGTGGTCAGGTAATGCTCTGGGGATCCAATATCTCCGCAGCAGCAGAACTCAGTATGGCTGAGCCCGCGTTTTGCAAAATATTGCGGAAATGGACCATGGCCAGTGATAAATCAAACGAGCTGAGGGTTCGAAATGATACGGTCAGTGTCCACATACGCTATGTGATACTGCGTTCGTCGACCGGTTGAGCCCTCGTCCCATTCCTCTTGCCATCGTCCAATGGCCTTTAATCTCAGGCATTTCTTTAGATAAGAAATAGGCCATGGGATATTGACTTGAGTATCTGCATTAACTGAAGCTGCCTCTTTGGCTAGACTGTCTGCAGTTTCGTTTCCGTAATGCCCAGCATGAGCTTTGATCCACTCTAGGTTAAGCTGATGGGGGAAATGCTTTCTTAGGTCCTGCTGAATGGTTTGGATGATGGTAGATGGATGGTCAGGATTACCTAAAGCACGCAACGACGATAGACTGTCTGTTTTTATAACTGCTTTTTTAATACCGTAAAAGATTAAGTAGCGTAAGGCTTGTGCAATAGCAATCGCTTCACCTTGGAAGACTGAATTTTGAGAGCGCAGTTGACCTTTCCAATGATGTGTAACTATATGATCCCGCAAAACAGCAAAAGCACTGCCTGTGTTTTCGTTGATTTTCGAGCCGTCTGTATAAATTTCTATTTGAGAAGGCAGAGCTGTAGCAGTTGGCTGAACTTGGATGCGAACACTTGGATGAACTTGGATGCCTTTAAATGATGGATGGGTACGAAAATCAGGAGCCGGGATTTCATATTCTTCTGGAAGGAAATATTCATCAGAGAAGTAAGCTGGACGCCGTAACTGTTTGATGAGTTACCTGACAGCCTCTTCTTCAACTCGTAAGTAGAGGGGTAATAATCCCGCTAAAACATTGATTGCATTAGAGGCTGTTGTGCGATAAGCACGAGTTATGTTTAGAGCAAAGGGTCTCTGGATTGCTGACAGATGTCTAATTTTACGACCCTGCATAGGAAATGCCCACACTGCTGCTGCATACGTAATAATCTTTTCGATAACTGTCTTGAATAAAATTTTCTGAATATGTGGGTTAAGACCCCATTTATACCCCTGTAGCTGCTTCAACCGTCTGGCAATTACCGATGTTCTGGTCTTGAGATCAATTACGTGAGGTATCCAGGTCATCTTTTCATCAAAAATAAGACCCAGATACCTCAGTTCTTTAACAATTTGAATCCTTTGTTCATTGAGCATAATACGTGGTCTTCGCACCAGTGACCCTCCCTTTTTAGGAATAAGCAGAACTTTAGATTTTTAATCAGCTATAGTTAGTTTTAGTGATGTACACAGAGAGTGGAAGAGCGTGCATGTATCATTGCAGTTGGATTGCAATTCTTCACGAGATCTTCCTCGCACTATCAAGGCCGCATCATCAGCATATGCGTAGATATTTGTATGTGTTGGCCACTCAGCTGTTAAAACGCTGTTGAATGTTAAATTCCAAAAGTGAGGGCCAGCACAAGAACCCTGTGGTCAGCCCATAGTTTGTTGACGTTCTATATAGCCGTTATTATGAACAACTAAGAGCTTGCGATCAGAGAAGTAGTGACATAAGGTCCGATAGATGTTAATTGGACAGTTAGCATCCCTGAGCGCTTTCCTGATAGCTGGCCACCAGAGGTTATCGAAAGCACTCTTGAGATCAATACTCACGAGTGCAGTGTGGTAGCCATTGTTTCTATTCTCTAGAATAGATTCTCGTATGTCATAAAACACATGTGTAGTTGAAAAGCCAGTCCTAAAGCCATATTGTCTCGGGCTAAGCACGTTATGACTCTGCAGATGGAAACGGAGTCTGTTCATTAAGAGTTTCTCAAAAACTTTACCCATTGATAATAATAAACAGATAGGACGGAAAGAACCTGGATCTGCTGGGTCCCGATTCTTCTTTAAAAATAAAATAACCTGTCCTATCTTGAAGTGCTTAGGAAATGTGCCTGTGCTAAAAAGTTTATTGAAATACAGAACAAAGAATGCTGGAGCTGCGTTTACAATAACTTTTACTATAGCGTAATCCACGCCATCTGGCCCTGGCGCTTTTCTATGTGGTAACCGTCTGAGCACTTGCAGGAGTTCTTGTTGCTTAAAATCCAAATCTGGAGCGGCATCATATGTTGTGCTATCATTTCTAACTAAAGCATGATATGCTGTGTCACCATTAACAGAGTCCTGACTAAAGACCGCGTTTAAGATTAGTTGGATGTTTTCTTCTGTATAATTAGTAGTGGTGGGCAAAGTAGTGGGGATATGAAGACGCGCCGGCATGAATAGCTTCCCAGTTATTATTTTATGATGGATGCCATAAATTTCCTTATTGTTAGTACAAAATTGCTTCCACGAATTGATTTTGGCTTCTATAATCATTTTCTTATAAATTGCGCGCTCTCGTTGAAAGCGTTGTAATGTTTCTGTTTGTAATTTGAGTCACCTGTCTGGTTTTAATTTACGGCGAAGGGCTCGACATTTGCGTTGTTGCGTGCGGAGAGCTCCAGTCCACCAATTAATTGTATGGAGTTGTTTGGTACTACGTAGTGGAAGAAATTTATCACATGCCTCTTTGATAGTGTTTTGTAGTGAATCTGTAAATGCTTCCAGATGTTCCCGAGATTGAGCCTGCATTAACCGCGGTTCTTATTCAATGAGAAGGCTGCGAATCTTATTGATGAAGGAAGTGATTTTCTGTCCTGGCAGTTTATAACGTTTGATAATTGGTACTGATGTAATCTTGTCTAATGTGAAAGTAATAAATTTGTGGTCTGATAAACTTATCGCGTCTTCAACCTTCCAGTCCTGGATAAGGTTTGTTGCATGAGTTGTTGTAAACGTGAGGTCTGGCCAACCGTGAGCGTAAATTCTATCGTATGATGGAGGAGCTGCACCCTCAGTGTTCTGCAGAACAAAATTATTTGAGGAAAGAAAATCTTCTAAATCTCTTCCTTTAGGACTTGTTACAGCATAACCCCATGTTGTGTTATGCGCATTATAGTCCCCAGCGAAGACCATGTTGGAGATATGGATACGTTGTAGTGAGTTTTGAATTGACTGTGTGACCGGGTTCAAGTCCTCAGATGGGGGTGAATATTGGGATACTAATACCACTGTAAGAGATGTAAATCAAGGAGGATGGCAGAACTATCTCTTTCCATAGTAATAACTGAGGGAGACCAATCTGTGTTGCAGCATATTATGATAGCGCGTGGCGGATGATTGATATCTACCTTTTGATATATATTCCAGTGCATGGGGAATCCCATTGTCATTCCATTTCGTGTATACGGTTCCTGTGCAAAAATGATGTCAATTGCATTTTCAACAGCAAATTGTGTTGCTTGGGCTGTTGCAGCCTTTGCGTGAGAATACATCACAGCCATCACCTACTCCTATCTTAAGGATAGACACTTTATCGTTCGTGTAAACAACACATACTCAACCCCACGGGCTATCAGGGCCGGCGTCCTTTAGCCCATCTACTATAATATCTACACGAACGATATCCCACAATCACCACACACCGCCCTGGCAATGTACGCCGACGACACGGCAAAAAAATGCATCTCCTGGTCCAGTTATACAAGCACTCCAATCACACATCCACACACTCGAGTCCTGGCTTAATGCCTGGAAGCTCAAAATCAACGTGGACAAGTCTAAGGCCATCTGGTTCTCGAAAAGGATCAACATTGACTCAGAAGACTATATCACCATGTATGATATCTCTATCCAGTGGACTAAGCAAGCCCGATACCTAGGCATTACTTTAGATAGGCACCCCACACATTACACAGCTTATTGCCAAGTTCCATGCCCGTAAACGAACACTTACCCCCTTAATTAGCCGGAACTCCGTTCTCTCTATAGATAACAAATTGCTCATTTACAAAACCCTTTTGCGTCCCATACTTTCTTACGCCTGCCCTGTTTGGGGATATATCAGCTTCACAAATATTAAGAAAATCCAAGTGCTACAAAATGTAACACTCAGACAAGCCACTAACTGCCGCTGGTTCATTAGGAACACGGTTATTCACGTGGAATTAGAAATTCCTACAATTTATACCTACTTTGCCCTACTGACTGAAAAATTCTTCAAAAATATTCACAGTATCAATAATAGCACAATACCTGTTCTACAGTATGACTTTACAAATGAAACAAATATTAAACGACCGCTTGCGGTCTTAAGATATTTAACATAATGTAATGTATAACTTATTTATGTACACTCTTCTTACTTTTCTGTGCTTGTTTTTGGTGACTGCTGTATATATTGTATATATTTTTCTTTTGTATGTTTTATTATTTCCTATTTCTGTATATTCAAATATTCAATTATGTAAACTTCTGGTCGCACTTGGACTCTAAAATTCAGTGAGAATAGGCAATTTCTTTTTATCCATATATGCCATTGCCATGCGTGCTTATCTCCGTCAAGGTCTGCAGTTACTGGGGTATTTTCCTCGGACTCATACATCGTTCTTCCCCAGACTTTATTGTTATGAACTGCAATTTGTTTTTTCGAATTTTTCACCAAGTATTCGAAACCTCACAAATTCGAAAATCGAAAAACATTTACGCCGGGATAGCGTCATAACGCGGGGACCCGATTAGCGAAAACTCATCGAGTTTGCCTGAGCCGAAAACAGTTAATATTAAGTACGAGGGTGTTAGAGTTATAACTGTACATTCCCAAAGCAAGAAACACCAATCGTTAATATTGAATAGGGATTCTTTGGAATCGGTTTCGAACTTTTTCGCGAAGAAATCTTCAAAAGGACAATATATCAGCAATTGAAATGACTTCAGTCTATTATGGGATTAAAGAATCATCATTTTTTAATAGCCACGGTTGCACAAACAAATTGTATAGCCCTCTATTTCGAGATTCTTCTTTGGCAAAAAAAGATTTCTTGTGGTAGAACAAAATACACAAGTATTTGCGAGAGTGAGCTTGCTCCTGCAGCTCAAGAAATACTTTTAAATGAGATTAAAGAGACGAAGATTTTTTCAGTCGCAGCAGATGCTTCGAATAAAGGCAACGTTAAAATGTTTCGAATCGTCGTGCAGTATATTCATAAGGAAAGTGGAATAAAACGCGAACTGCTTGATTTTTACCGTGATGCCCAAGAAAAAAGTGAGGAGATTAAAAACCAGATTTGTCGAATTTTCTTCGAAAATAATTTAGATATAAAGAATGTAACTTTGTTTGCTGCTGATAACGCTTCTGTCAATTATGGCATAAATAATTCTGTATATGTAACTTAAGATTGACAATGAAAGCATTTTAAAAGCAAACTGTAAATGCCAGATATTACATAACTGCACAAAATTTGCATTAAAAGGCATAAAATTTGACATTCAAGCCTTAGTCTTGAAAGTTTGTAATGAAATTTTAGCATATGCTAAACGAACAGAGACCTTTGAAATATTCACATTTTTTACCATTTTTAAATCCACGCATTTTTAAATATTGAGCATCGCGAAATTTTGCTCCATGTGCCAACCAGATGGCTATCTTTCTTGCCAGCGATAGAGCGTTTGCTTTCTAATTGGCCAGCTTTATGGGCGTATTTTATTGAAGATCGCGAAATTTTGCGTCATATGACAACCAGATGGCTATCTTTATTGCCAGCGATAGAGCATTTGATTTCTAATTGGCCAGCTTTATGGGCGTATTTTATTGAAGATCGCAAAGTTTTGCGCCATATGCCAAACAGATGGCTATCTTTATTGCCAGCGATAGAGCGTTTGCTTTCTAATTGGCAAGCTTTATGGGCGTATTTTATTGCACAAGGAGAAGAAGAATGTAGTGCAATTACACTCATGTCCATAAATTAAGGTTAATTCGGAGTCACGCGGAAATCGAACTCTAAAATAAATGTATCACCTGTAAAATCACTACACACATCTTCAAGAATCATATGCAAATTTCAGGAAGTAACCAGATGACACCGATGGTACGTCACAATGACGACAGTGTAAAAGACTGATATATAAGGAATACAGGTAAAGAAGTAAAATTGTTCGCAGGCACTTTATAAGCATTTCAGTGCAATAACCGAATAGTTATGACACAAAGGACGTATTTGGATAATTTTTTACGTGGTAGAATTATCGGCCGTCTGGAATGTGGGCGTACCCAACTGGAAGTATCAGACGAACTTGGAATTGCCCAGAGCGTCATCTCCAGACTTTGGCAACGATTCCAAGATGATGGTAATGTGAGCAGACGTTACAGCACAGGTCGCCCCAGAGTTACAACGCCGAATGAGGACCGGTATTTGGCAGTTACTGCCAAAAGAAACAGGCGGAGCACAGCCTCAGACCTGTCTCGTCAGCTCTCTTCAGCCACTGGTACGACAATTTCAAGGCAGACCGTGTACAGACGCTTAGGGCAAATTGTTCTATATGCTCGTAGACCTGTTAGATGCGTTCCACTTACTGCAACTCACTGTCGCCTGCGGTTAGCCTGGAGTAGAGAGCATGCATTGTGGACACCGCAAAAGTGGGCTTGTGTGATGTTTTCCGGCGAGTCCAGGTTTAGCTTGCAGTCTGATTCTCGCCGGACTTTCATATGGAGAGCTCCAGGTACCCGTTACCACCAAGAAAACATCATTGAACGACACCGTTACGGTGGTTCAGGAGTGCTCGTTTGGGGTGGAATTATTCTGGGTTCCAGAACTGACCTGCATGTTCAAATTGGAACCATGACAAGCCAAATCTATTGGGACTTCATTCTGGAACAACATGTACGTTTGTTTCGGGGCGCCATGGGCGCACAAATTGTGTTTATGGATGACAATGCCCGTCCTCACCGTGCAAACATCGTAAGAAAATGCCTTCAATCGGAGGATATCACCCGTATGGACTGGCTAGCATTCTCACCGGGCTTGAATCCAATACATCACGTGTGGGACATGCTTGGCCGACGAGTTGCAGCCCGTCAACCTCCTCCTACATGTCTACCGGAACTTCGGAGAGCATTGCTTTTTGAGTGGTGTAATGTCCGCCAAGATCAGATCAATAATTTGATACTCAGAATGCCTAGGCGTTGTACGGACTGTATTGCATCGTCTGGGAGACATACAATATATTAACAATCATACCAACCATGTAATATTGGTTTTTTGTAAATAGGTTTTTTTGTAATTTGCTCCAGGGAGCAAAAATCGCTAATTTTTTTAAATAATATCAAACATATAGAATCTTTTTTTGCTCTTTACCTTTTGTTTAATAAATAAGCTTTACAAATAAGTCAAATTTGTTTTGCTTCTAACTCTTCCTTTGCCTGATTTTGCATTATCCTTAATTTATGGACATGAGTGTATTTGGCAGCATTTAGAGACGAAAACTCACTACCTTTGTGCTACTGTTACTTTTTGCATGTTATGCAAATTTTCAATAACGACATTTAAGTCCTCGAAAGTGATTTTGTTACTTTCACATAATTGCACGATGTTATGTTTGAAATCCACGAAAAAGTAACAAACAAAAAATGACAAATTTTTTGGTAGTTGAGTCAAAGATCTTTTAAACAAATTAAATGAAACGGACGTTTTATAAAGACTCTGACATTTTCTTTGAGAGATGTTAGATTTAAAAAAATGGTAGGATTTCGAAAACTCAGAGTTTAGTAAATTGAGCATACTTCCAATAAAAAAAAAAAAAAAAAAAATACGTGAGATGCTTTGAGAGACCTTGGCCATTAAAGATCACTAGATTTTCGGATTTTCGCATTTTGAGGAAGGTGCAAGACAGCATTGTTAAATCAAATGCAAGAGTTGATCTGAGCTGGGCAAAATTTTTCTCAACAGTCGAAAATAGAGTTGGAGGTATGCTGAAGAAAGTAGTTCCATTCGTTTTGTCTATACCTGTATCAAACGAGCGTGTTTTTAGTTTAGTATTCGATATGTAGACTAAGGAAAGAAACCGTTTAAATGAAGAGCATGTCAAGATAGGAAACTCTAAAGTTCTTCAATTTTAAAATGGCCTGCAAAGAGCTTTTGAAATTTATTAGTTTCAGACGAGATATTTTGACATCCGTACGATCAAATGCAAAACGTAAGTTCAAAATAAAATAAAAAGTTGTGAAAATTGATATTGTTTTTTCCCGTCTCCCGGATTTTGACAGCCAAGAGGTGGCAACTCTAGCTGTAACGGTAAAAAAAAATATTAGACACTCTTCTTTTTCTTACCCGCGTAAACTTTCAGTTTTTGTCATTTCAGCTCTAATATACGAAATATCCATGTGTGTTCTTCGTACGATAGAATTCAAAATGAGCTCGGCATTTTTTCAGAGTCTGTAGCCGACTGGCGCAGTTATGTAACCGTCTTTTAGTGAATTTTGTCGAAATTAAAACGGAGAAGATCGGGGCCTGGGAAAGTTATGGAGATTGGCGAGTTTAAAATTGTGAAAAGAAAGTGTAAGAGTCGACTGATTGAAGGGCAGTGGATTTTCGGGGCAGTGCGATTCAGGTCTCTGCTCTTGTCTCCTGTGGAAGACAAAACAGCAGATACTCCTTTCGCTCAAATTAAGAATTGGATCGAACCGAGAATCCAATTATTTCGTACTGCTAGATGAGCGTTTGAGTGAAAAAGGTTTTAATCACTTGCAAATTAATCATTCACTCCATTTCGTAGATCCTAAGATCGTAAACAAATACAAATGAAAAACAATGGCGTGACTTCAAAAATTCTTTGCCGATTTACAATCGTCGAGGAGACTTTGAAGGGTAAATAGTCTGGTATATGTTTAAGAAATATTTTCTCCCTCCTCACCGCGTGTCATAATCGTGTAAATGGAAGCGCATCCAACCAGCGGTAGAAAGTTCGGTGTTCCAATCCCGGGGAGGACATTGAACATTTTTCAATTGTCTTGCTTCGACAAACTTAGTGACTCTAAAAGAGTAATATTCGAAAAGGTAACTAGGCAGATAGAAAAAAATAGAGAAAAAGAAAGAACATAGGCAATACATTTCTTACCCGTCGTTCAAAGTATGGAAAACAGAGGGAGAAAGAGAGTTTTAACTTACCTTCATTCTATTATCCTTAGTACACTGACTACCAATAAGTATTTGGACACCTATGCAAATGACGATATCTGCGATTCTAAGGTACGTCACGGACTCCGCCGGTATATATCGTGTAGGAAACAGCATCGGCTTTAGTCGCATGCAAGATGCCTCGCAGTTCGGAGCTCTCTGATTTCGGAGCTGAGAGGTATAATTATCGGGTATCACAAATGTAGCAGATCCTTAAGGGACATATCTAGCGATCTGAAGTACCCAAAATCGAAAATACCCAAAATCGGCCTATGTGATTAAGAAGTGGAAGGTGAGCGGTGATTGTCGGAATATGCCCCGAGTCGGCAGACCAACGAAACTGGGAAATAGAGACCGACGAGTGCTGTCCAGAGAAATTTGGAAGAACCGCACCCAACCGATGGCCCTCATCTGCGAGGAGTTTCAACAGGCATCCGGGAGTATTTTTTCAATAAATACCATCCGTAAGGAAGCACATCTGCTTGGTTTTCATGGTCGTGCTGCTGCCCATAAGCCTTTGATCAGAAAGTCCAACTGCGCTGCTCGGTTAATGTGGGGCAAAGCACATCGAAATTGGACCGTAGATCAGTGGAAACGTGTTCTTTGGAGTGAAGAATCAAGGTTCACCCTTTACCGTTCGGATGGCAGGATCTGGCTCTGGCGTCTACCTGGAGAACATCTCCTGCCAGAATGCATTGTGCCAACAGTCAAGTTCGGCGGTGGTGGAATTATGGTCTGGGGGTGTTTCTTCTGGTATGGGCTGGGACCCTTGGTCTCCATTCATGGTAAGCTCAACTCCGATGCCTACTGCACTATTTTGGATGACAATGTGCTTCCTACGTTGTGGCAGTTTTACGGGCTGGACCCCTGTTACTTTCAGGACGGCAATGCCAGTTGTCATGTTTGGACGTTAACCAAGGCTTGGTATGGTGCCAATGGAGTTCATCGAATGGACTGGTCTGTCCAGAGTCCAGACCTAAACCCTATCGAGAACCTCTGGGACGAGTTGCATCCCTGAATTCAGGGGTGCACTACCCGTGCAAAATCGGTGAAGGAACTTCTATGTCTTCTCCAAGCCGAGTGGAAGAAAATACCACTAGCTGTCATACAAAAACTTGTAGAAAGCATGCCCCGGAGCGTCCACGCTGTAATTACCTCTCGTGGAGGCTCTACCAACTATTTATTTTGAATAAAGTTAGTTTTTCTTTTCTATCACAGGTGTCGAAATACTTATTGGTAGTCAGTGTATAACTAGCGTATTGCTCTACGATGCAGTTGGTTACATTTTCGTATTTTTCGTTCTTTTCTTTGCTCCATAAATTATCGAGTTTATAACCGGTTCCATTTACTTTATGACCTGCAACATTATTATCACTTGTAAAATTGATTGGAAAAATAATGTGATGCAATTACCTATTACATACCTTTTCTTAAATAACTCAAAAGGGCTATTCCTTAGTTAAGTGAATTAGCTAGAAAAATAGCTATCAAAAGACATTTAAAGAATTTGGGCAATAACAGTATTCAAAATTTCAGTCAAAGGTATACAAACCCATAAAATGCTGTGAGTTAATAATGTAATAAATCTTATACAAAATACGACTTCTAGTAGTATAAATGTACCTTTGTTACGTCGGGTCGTCTTAGCTATTATAAAATGTTCGTGACGTTGAAACACCATGTAGTGAATTATCACTTAGTTCTTTTAAAGTATTACAAAATCAGGAGAAGCGTATATAGAGCTTTTTATTAACTAAAATAAAGTTTAACAGTCGGCACTAACTCTTGCTTACAAGAGCCAACACTTTTGGCTTAAATCAAATGATATTGAATAAACTTAAAATTGATGAAATTTAAGTACAGCCCAATGGCTTCACATTTTATCTATCGCGCAAGCTGGCTCTGACTTGGACTCGAAGCCGGCGTTGTGGTGTAGTGGCCAAAACTGCTACGCAAATCCTGGGTTGTGACACAGGGTTGAAATGAACTTCTAACTCAAGTTTTAACAATAACAAGAATTTTAATAAGATGAAAACCTCAACAGTTGCATATCTTGACAATACGGGACTTGAATATATTTAGTCCCGTAATTTCAGAATTTTGTTACAAAAAAAAAGAAAAAAATGCTCTAACACATTTATACACGAGGAAGGATCGTTCTTAGCAGGCCAACATGCCCATAGCTCTAAACAGGAAAGATTGTCCCCTCTTCTCAGGAAACCACCTTATATATCTCCCTGTGATTACTTGCGCTGAACTCCCAATGGGGAAGATTCTTTCACTCATACATAACAAAGTGTCCATCTCCTGACCCTGATGAAAAGACTCTTTGTCTCTTTGTCCACTGGAGCAACCTTCGAGGCTGCAACCGGAATCATTAACAAAGGCACAGGTTTGCATCCCGGATCTGAAACTATTGCACTCTGAAAACTCATCCTAGACAAAGAACTTTTATGCCACCTTATCAGAGCGTATACAAGCCCAATGGAAAGAATAACTCAAGGCCTCAGAATTCTAATCGCTAGGGAGGCCCACCAGCGGCCGAGCGGTAAAGTCGCTGAACACTGGTAGTTCGGTCTGAGGTTCGAATCCCGCGAACGGGCTGGCTGCATGGGTGTTTTCGTGGTTTTCCCCATGTGTAACGTGTATACGAGCCAGTTTCCCTTAGAAAGTCCTCCACGAAGGCATCCCTCCCCTTAGGCAGATAGCCCTCGAGGCTTTGCCATAATCACACGCACACACACTAATCGCTAGGGAATGAAAGTAATTCAAATCTGACGGTACTTTATATAACTAATGAAAGCATGCGTGTATGCGTGTCCATATAAAAATGTCAGCGTTGAGTTTTAGGCCTGAACAAGATGTTATAAGAGTATTTGAAGAATTAGTTGAGAACTATCCAGGCGAATTAGAGCCCATTATATGTTACTGGAGGATACATATATAGTGTTGCGGGCGTATTATTCGTAAGAGATTGAATGCATACATAAATGACGATAGCTTGATAAAATTCATTTTACCAAAAGGAACATTTTACAGTTCTGGAACTTTCTGCAAAAGTATTCGTACAGCTCTTCTCAGTAGGGCAGAGAACAATCAGTAGTTATATTTCAAACTACTAAGAGCGTTAAACGCAACGCAGTAGCGCATCTAAAAAAGCAAAACTCCACCGGAGATCTCTCAATACTCCGAACTCACGCTGAACTAAACAAATGAGAAACTGATTCTCTCCCAAATCTTATATAATTTTCGCTAGACACTGAAATTTCTACTACTTCTCGAAATTACTGGAAGGCATGAGGATCGAATACGGTTGCAGTTACATAGATGATCAATTACAGTTATTCAATTATCCATTGAAGTTATACAGGGATTAGACCAATATGTCGCCAAGTTTGGCTACTTTTAGCGATTTCTCGTAACTTTCGGCGACAAAAATGAATCGCCAAAATAATCGTTAGGTTTGCAATATCTCGCCAATTTAGCGAGAAGCCATTTACTCAATGTTAAGTAGATTTTGCCCCTGTAATTTGATTTTTCCGGCAAAGCATATTCTCTTTCAAGCATTTTCTGATATATTATGCAAAAAATACTACAATTTCACATATAATTTCCCTAAAATTATTTACATGTGTACAAAATTCGTAACAATAGGCTAAACAAGATGGAATCGCCGAGCACAACTGCAGTTTGTAGTCCGTCTGTCCTTGGAGCATCGTCATTAGTCTTCCGAGGACAAATAATTCGGTGGAAAAGTGGCATAGGACATTACTGGAAAAGTGGCATAGGACATTAGGACATTACTGAAAATTATCGGCTGCCATCCTCTATCAGTTCGCAGACTTATCGATCATTTTCGGAAAGATTAGGATATGGTGAAAATTAGTGCAGCTGCCTTTCTGCGGCTTTTACAACTTCTATACAAACAAAACTACTATAGAGCGGTTCTGTTTCGCTACTATTTAAAATAAAAAGAGCATTTTTTTAAATGTTCGATCTGATACCCTTTTTACTGATTATAATTCTGTATCGTGATTTTTTCTGTTTTCTCTGCTATCTGTTTCTAAAGATGTACTCTATATGGTACTCATACTATTTTGAAGTCTTATGGTGGAATTTTTAATTTGAATCTTAATTTTTAGAAAGTTCTCTACCGAGGGCTTTTGTTATTAAATGATTAAAAAATATTTTAAAGTGCATAATTACTTACCGTTTAATCCATGAGTAAGTTCATGAGCAAAAACGTAACCTAGAGCTCCAAAATTCATGTAACTGAAACAAATGTGCAATTATATATCCAAATGCCGTAATAGTGTTAAATGTTATATAATGCCATACAAATCGAATATTTATGCAGAAAATAAGTGCATTTCAGCTGAATACAAATTTAAATAAATAAATGAGATATATTACTAACTGCGGTCGATCCTTTTCGAATATGGGATCCTGTAATATTTAAGAAAACACTTCTGTTGAAAAAAAAGGCAGTTCATGAGAAATTCCTTCCAATAATAGAATTAAGAAATGATTAATAACATATTCAGTGTTTTTAAATACCGATGATCTAAGAATCAGATATGCGATGATGTTCTAAACAGACGTCTCCACTTTTGGTAAATGTGGAGTTATGTTATGGCCTTGTAGTTATAAACACATAGTTTATAGACAAAACAATTCATTACCATACATTACATGCAAAAATAGTGAATGCGAATTCCCTGTTTATCTCGAAAATTCGCGATGTGCAGAAAATGAGGTATAGTTTTTATGTTGCTTTAACAGTAAATTAAATATCTGATGCAGACACCACAAGGCTTTTTTATAGGGCCTATCAAATTATACATATTTTTTGATGCATTTAGTTTAAATTAATTCTTCGAATTCTATTAGTGATAACTTTCTCATTCAATTAATTCAGTTCTCATTTCACGGCAAAGGAAAAATACTTCAAAACTTAAAACATCTTCATTAAAAATTGTAAAATACACAAAAACTTAAAACATCAAGTACAATTAAAATTTTTTTCGGTGCATGAAAGTTAACATTCGATCCCACTGGCAAAAAGACACTGAAATTAGTGCACCGACTGACTTAATTCACTATTCTACTAAGTTTTAAGTGTAAATACATGGAGTCCTCGTAGGACCTAGTGCCACTTGAACTTTCAAATCGTTGATATTTCTACAACTATTACATACAAATGAATTAAAAACATAAAAACCTTACTCAGCAGATAAGAACAACATAATTCAACGACTTTTAAGGCAAAAAATACATAATTTGCCAATAAATAAGAATAAGAATACTGAGCTCAGTGAGCCGGGTAACAGGTGGAAATATATATATATATATATATATATATATATATATATATATATATAATAATTTATTTCCTAAACAGTATTGATTAATTGATTTATATATATGTAATATATATATGGTGCTGCCTATTGCGAGGAAAAGGAGGTGCACAACTACATGTTATAGCACTCCCATGTGTAAAATCTTCTTGTTCTACGCCTACTAGTTTTTAACCTACGCGTAATACATATTTGCGTGCGTAGGTATAGACGTCAGGAAAAGAAAATTTTTTTGAATATATTTTAAATACATTTTACAATCCGTTTTGGAAAAAGAGTCTTTTATTCTGTCCGTACCTACAGATGTCACGCAAACAAATCATTCAGATGGCTTCCGGAGCGTTTCAAAATGGATATTTTCTTTGAAATAGGATACCCGAAATTTTTTGCTTTTACAGCTATTCCTTTATTTCGTACAGGGAAGTAAATAATGAGCAAAATATGCTTGACAATGGTAAAACGACCGGCAGAAGAAACGAGTTCAATATATATTACAAAATGTAGGTAACTTTGAAATTTTTGAAACATGGGTAGATAATCTACGCGAAATTATATATCGCGCAGATTAATTATATATCGCGCAGATTAATTGTTAGATGTGTAAATTTGAACTCTTTTATGTTCACAGAGGATAATTTGTGGCTACATTGGTAATTCCTCTATTGTAGAATAAACTTTGAAAGAAAGGAAAGCGGAGCTGTGGCAAAGCTGAGCTGTGGCAACAGCATTATAACGACGCGATTTTTCTAAGATTAGTAGGCAGAGCCAGACTCGATAAAGACCCTAAGCTATTTTAGATATGGGGCTCTTTATAAGTCTGTTATAATATATTTTAATACTATTTATACTATATCTTAATTTTTTTTGGGGGGGGAGGGGCTAAGCTGTAACTTTTGTAACTTATACGTAAATCCGACATTATTAGTAGGGCTAAATTAAGAAGAATACCTTTAGGGCCTACAGTTAACACATGCAAATAAAGCTCCACCTCGCACTATAGTATTCAGATACTAGTTTGCAGAATTTCTTAGAAATCACAGTTCTGTACTGGATAAAATAACACATTAAGACCTTTGTGAGCTGTAGCTCCAGCAAATATGTCAGCCATAGAAAACATATTAGTCAATGATAATTGTTGTATCTTTCGAATGATACAGAAGGAACTTAACATTCGATCATAGATACCATACTATAGATAGAATTAGTCATGAACGAACTGAGCATCAAAAAATTAGTTTGTTCTTGAGTCCCCTAAAAACTAATGGAACACCAAAATGCGAAGCTTTTCAGAATTAGCAAATAAATTCTGCAATCATTTAATGATAGTGAATACCGCATTATTTCTAAACTGATGATGATGCGTACAACTGCGGAAAAAAGGAAAGAAAAAAAGGGACAGTTCTATAAGTCCCTTTCTACTGAGCCGATATATGAAATCCAAATTGCGTTTTCCATGTCTCGAAAGCCCGACTTAGGATATAAATTAGATTTATGTATAGCTTCGTTCTAACATAGGAAATTTGACACAAAATCGGACTTTTTCTGAAATGACATAACATTTTTTTATTCATATTTCAATTCTTCGACTCAAATTATGAATAGATATTAAATTTTGTCATTTTTGATGAGAAATGTATAGAGAAGTTAAAATTATATCTTGGCGACATATTTTTCAGTTTGCGCCAAGAATGATTCACTTGGCGAACTTCTCAATTATAGCAGCCTATTTTCCTTTCCTTCTTTTCGTTGTCTTCGAGCGGGAAAAAAGTTATCGTTCATACTTTAAAAAAATTTTGACAAAGTGCGTAAACCACATTTTCGTTATGATCGCTTATAATAAATACACCAAATTCCAAAACGTAAATTCACGTATATCTCAGGAAATTTGGAGTAAAAAACTCTAATTTTTTGCAGATATGCTTAGAAATACATCTACTTTAAGATGTCAAAACTTTTATAGGTAATAATTCAAACTTTTTTCGAAAAATTTGTAAAAATTATTAAAAAATATAAATTAAAAAAATAAATCATAAAAAATAAGCGAATTTGAAAATATGAAAGGAGGAATCAAATATGTTTAATAAAAAAGCGATATTAATAAATATATATCAAATTCAATTAACATTGAGGAGTTGAAATTTTGAGAGCTAATGTTTTAAAAACTACTCGTGCGATTTTTACAGAACGTTGCAGTTTGGCGTAATTTGAGTCTAGAATCGAAATATGAAAAAATGTGGCATGTCATTTCAAAAAAGTTCCGATTGTGTCTAATAGTGCCTACGTTAAAATGATGCTATATACAAATCTAATATATGTCGTAAGTCGCGCTTTCGAGACATGAAAAACGCAATTTGAATTTTGTCAATCCGCCCAGTAGAACGGGAGGTATAGAACTGTCCCATTTTTTTGCGCAGTGTAAATAGCATGTTTTGATGATCTGACATGTCAAGAAAGAAAAGTACAGGTCTTTGATGATGACTCCAAATCAACAACTATGAACAGACAACAGGGGCACGCATTACAAGAGTAATGTATGCCATTTTCTTTAAAAGTACAGGACTGATCAAAGCCATTAAGTTAGTTACAGCTAGCTATTTCATCACTAAATATCTTCTAGAAATTCTTTGAAAAAGCAAAACAGGGAACTCACGATTTACCAAGATAATGCATCTTCCTATTTAGCTAGACAAAAACACGTCACAGTCATAGAACATCTATCCTATTCTTCTGAGCATGTTTGGCTATTTTTCAGTCTAAAACAAAATTAACGTAACTGTCCTTTTCATTCTGAAGATGAGATTGACGAGGCTATAAAAGCATACCTTTTATCGAGTCCAAGGTGGATTACTTGAAGCATTTAACTTTTGGAAAAAATTGCCTAAGAAAATGTATTTAAATTGAAGGGTGCTACTTTGAACACTCCTAAGATTTAGTAAGTTTAACTTGTACCATTTAGTTTAATCTAAAAAAAATTTCATTTGCGCCTCTCATGTATACCTCTAAAAGACTGAAGTCATGAAAACATATTGGCGGAGCCCCGTGAAAGAAATTTTGCAATTCTGCGAGGAAATCTGTATCAGTATCTCAGCAAGTATCTCGATAATACTTAAAGATAGTGACTCTCAAATCTGAAGTTTTATATTACATTTATAATTTTATCATTAGTGTTCATCTTTACTCGGTTTTTAAAATTAATTTACTCCTATGTTCAAATATGGTGCATAAAATGCTTGTAGCGTAGTTCTGTTTGATTGTATAAAATACTATCTGCTCACCATCAAGGTAATAAATACGAAAGTATAGAAAGTTGCTCCAACATTAATGTCGTTACATCAAGCATTGGGAGAATATGCCTTTGGTATCTTTCATAGATTAACTGTCTCATCGTTCTGGATTGTTTCAAGTGTCCAAAAGTATTAACCGCAAAACAGTTTTCATAAGAGAGAGAGAGAGCATCATGGTCTGAAGCTATGGTCTGACGTTTACAGAAGATATTTCTAGAATTAAGGCATATATTTCTCATTAAAGAAACCAAAAGTTCTTTGCTCAAAATACAGAACATTTCTGAATGCTGGAACCATGCCAAAGAAACCAACAATAAACAAGAAGAGCTGGCTTAAAGTGGTTTAACGTCCCAAAACATATTTTCGAAAATTCAAGAGAGCCTTCTTCTTCAACTGCCAGAATGAAAATCATGGAAAAGAAGTATGCGCTTAAGAAATTTGAAAATGTTTCTAGCTAAATGATAGTAAACGAAGTACATTCTGCACCCCCCCGAAAAAAAAGAGGGTAGTCAGTTCTGTATTTAACTTGCGTTTTTCGTGTTTCGAAAGCACGTTTTAAGATATATATTAGATTTACATGTAGGTTTCCTAACATAGGTACATTGACACAAAATCGTACTTCTTCTGATAAAGACATATCGATTTATATTCATAAATATCTCGGTTTTTTTTTTTATTGAAGCTACTTGATTCCTTCATTCACAACTCGAAATTTAGATTCAGTCCAAATAAAATTCGCAGACACTTTTCGATTTATTTTTAAAATTTTTATTTTTTTAGTAATGTTTATAAATTTTTCGAAAAAATTTTTTAATTATAGCTTTTAAAATTTTTACCATCACCTCGTACTAGGAATGTCTGCAAAATATTATTTTTTTTATTTAAAATTTTCGAAGATATACGTGAATTTATACGCAGTGCGTTTTGAGATTGGGCACATTTATTATAAGCGATAATAAAAGCTAAACCTGGTTTATGCACTTCGTTAAAATTATTTGAAAGAATGAACGATGCTTCGTTTTTCCCCATTTGTGCACAACGAAAGGGAAGGGAAAATAGGTTACCATAAATTAAGAATTTCGTCAACTGAACTATTCTTGGCGCAATCGGGGAAAAAAAAAAAAAAAAAAAAAAAAAAAAAAAAAGAAAGTTTTCAGATTTTAAATTACGTTCAAAGGGGTGTTTTTTAAAGTTAAATATCAAGTTCTACGTACTCAAAGTATACAATTCAGTTCAACAGCAATATCGCAAATTAATTTTAAAATGAGCATATCTTTAGAATTTCCGATACAGAGTCTCGCGCACTGGAGATAAATTTTGTTTTCGTATAGTGTTGCCATTGCTCGCTTTGAAATCGTTTAGTATTTTAAATCAAAAATTCATTGATGTGTTACAAAACGTGAAATCGACAATAAAACAAATTTCAAATTCAAATTAGAGCTTCCACATGCCCAAATTCTATGGAAGATTACTTTATTCAAATTTTGATGGCTCTAGGTACCGTTGTTTTATCACAATGCGAGAAACATACGTACATTTATGCAGATTCTTCATTATTTAATTTTTGTAAATATAAGACAGGGTGATAACATATGGTGGCAACGAACTGAAAAGTGACACAGCCTTTTAAAGTTTTCGACGCAAAATGCCAGAACGAAATTAATAGTCCTTCAGGGCAAAGATTGTACAAAATTTAATATTTAAGCGTAATTTAAGTCGTAGAGTCCAAATATGGGAAATAAGTCAGTATCTCATTTCAGAAAATGTCCTATTTTGTATCAAAACACCTATGTTAGTTCGATGCTATATATAAAACTAAGATATATCCATGTCTTGCTTTCGACACATGAAAAACGCAAGTTAAATTTCCTCAATCAGCTCAGTAGAACAGGAGATAAAGAACTGTCCCTTATTTTTTCCTTCTTTTTCGTGCTAAGTGTTCATAGCTCCTTCTACTGAGTGGAAAGTACAAGAAACGCAATTTTAAAAAAATCTTTTTTTAAAGCTAGCTAAAGAAGGATTAAAATTGGAATTATTAAACAGAACCGATATGTATTTTTATGGATGTGATATGCTTCAAGAAAATCTGATTTGTCAAATTAAAAAGTTTTCTGCATAATTTAAACTGCAGAGAAAAGAAAAATGTGATCTTTTGCTCAGCGATGATGGAGTAGAGAGAGGATTTATGAATTTTTTTTTTCAAAATCCTGTATCATAATAATCATAACAAGAAAGTTCTTGCATAATACAAATAATTTTTAAGGACAGTAAGAGAGGAAAGATTTTTTAGATAAAAATTTTAAAAGCGAATTTTATCAGTAAGAAGAGATAGTTCTACACAAATGGGAAATTTATGTCCAATTCATTATTAGAAAGAATAGAATAACAAATGTATTCCTACAATGACTCGAAGCGAAAGATTTTTTTTCTTTCTGTGATAAGATGGGATGAGAAATATGTATTGATTGAAACTGTTCTTAGACATTCGAATTCTTGATAAAAAATTTGCGCTGAAGACAAAAACATTGAATAAAAAAAAAGAAAAGAAAGAAAGAAAGAAAACGAAATGAGATAATAAAATGAAGTCAAATTGCAGGAGCAGACAAACTAAGTTTTATGTCTAATTCTTAGAAAGAATGGAATAACTAATGTATTCCTACAATCACTCGAAGCGAAAGAATTCTTTTGTGTGTGATGAGATGAGATGAGAAATATGTATTGATTGAAACTGATGTTAAATATTTGAATTCTTGAAACTGGCTTGGAAAAGCAAACATTGCCCCCCCCAAAAAAAAAATCTGAAATAAAATTTTTAATTACGCCCAAAGGGGCGTTTTTTTAACGTTTTGTGTGATACCTTTATTTATTAAATATCATGTTCTTCGCACTTAAACCATAAATTTCAGTTCAATAGCAATGTCGCAAAATAATTTTAAAATGAGCGCATATTTTGAATTTCCGATACGCAGTCTCGCGTGTTGAAGATAAAAATGTTTTTTCTGTACAGCATTGCCATTGTTTGCTTTGAAATCCTTGAGTTTGTTAATTAAAAATTCGTTGATGTGTTACAAAACGTGAAATCGATAATAAAACAAATTCCAAATTTGGGCTTCCACATGCCCATATTCACAGTAGGATTACGTTATTCAAAATTCGACGGCTCTATGTACCATTGTTTTATCACAATGCGAGAAATATACATATATTTATGAAGACTTTTCATTATTTAATTTCTTCAAATATAATGCTGGACTCTAACATTGGGTGGCAACAGTTTAATGCCTCAAGTTCACAAATAAATTGTTAAGGAATTATCAAAAGAATTCGTGAATAAGGAAACTTTAATTAAATCTTCTTTATTACCTTAAAACAGAGAAAATCAACTTAGAGAAACAAAACTGGGAAATTAAGTTTCAACTAGAGTATGCTAAAAGCTGTCTGACAGGCATTCTCAGGTTTCACCATCATGTAGCAGGACTTTTCCTAGAATTTTTGAATACAGGAGTGTTTCTAATATTCTTTCATTTGAGCTATGTACTAATAAGTTTCATTATTTAATTCCTAATAACTTTAATTCAGTGTTTTGAAGACGACACTGAAAACATTTATCAAGTAAAGGAAAATACAAGTTATGAAATCTGATAATGAAGGCGATAATGAGCAAAACTTAGTAATTAAAAATTAAAGACTGAGATGTTGCTGTGACTTATCGCCCTTGTTGACCTAATTAGAACAAATCCGCGAAATTTTCCATGACAAGCAATAAGGTATTTCTCCCCCCTCTTAGCATGCCTTTGTGGTGTAGTGTTCAGCATGCTCGACGAGAGGGCAATGCACATTTTTCATCTCTCCTGCTTCGAAATAACCTAATGCCACTACAAAACTAAGCAAGATTGCGTCTGTCATTGGCATGATAGCATTGTATAGGGGATATTACGAGTTTGCTGAGCGTCGTCCCAGTTTTGATAGAACTGGGATACTGGGAGATAGGTTCGTGGGTCTTTCACTCCGCTTTCCCTACCACCAACCACTCAAGAGTAATTTCGCGTCGGCTTATCGTATAATTTAAGTGCCCTCTTTCTGCATGAACACTGTGCATTTACAAGCATTCATTTCAATCTGAGCGCCTAACGATACAACAGCCAGGAGCACTAAGCACCGTACCAATCAGTGTGGCGAAAATTGTGATGTAAAAAAGAATAGCGTCCTTCTGTTAGGGAAGCATATTTTATTCTTTATACTATTTTTCAAAAACTAAGAGAAAAATAAATGTTTTGAAACTTAATTACATAAAGTTAAAAATATGCTAAACTATAATAGAAGAGAAACACGCCAATGTGACAATCAAAATCGCAATAACAACCTTGTATTTAGCGTAAGTATATTAAAACACTCAATTGATTTCGAGGGCAACTAAAGGTCCCTCTTCATCAGGAGAATGAAATTCCTAGAAAGGGGAGAAAAGAAGAAAAATAAAGCATTGGCAAAGGAGGCTCAGAAACACGTGGTCCTTATCAGCACTGCACGTGGTCGTAACCCATGGAGGTAGGAAAGGGAGGAGGGGCCATTCCGCGCTACAAGTGAAGCACTGCTTTGAAGCTTGGGTCACCAGACGGGGCGTTCTTTGTTTACATTCAGAAGCTCGCTTGACAAGATTCTGATAGTATTTCGACACACGACAGTTCCATAGAAATCGAAAAAGGGACACTCTCGCATGAAAGAAACATTCATAGTGTGATGGATAATAGCAATTTGTATAGTTTACTGACATTTACGCAAAAATCACATCTTGGTTATTTTTCGATAACTAACAACAGCGATTTTGATTATGAATTTGTTTTATAAAATTCTAAGCTGTTGTACTACAAAAATATAGATTTTAAGAAAATTGCTAAAAGAGATCTGCCAAAATTTATTTTCTAGAAGATTTGAAAAGTTTGAAACTTGATGGCTAAATGTAAATATAAAATTATGTATGTTAAAATATTTGTAATTAGGCACATAGGTCAGATTAAGTTTTTATTAAATAGAGTAACGCATGCAAGGGCTATCTGCCTAAAGAGAGAGATGCCATCGTGGAGGAATTTTGAAGAAAAACTGACCTTTGAGTGGGTATTAAAAATAATACTTATAATTTTCATTCAAATTATATTCATATATATTTTTTATGTAAAACTTTCGGGTGTATGCTAAATTAGTGTAAATTACTTTACACGAAAAATATAGTGAATGCACAGAAATTAAAGATTTGCGCATGCCGGAAATGATAAATAGGAAATATGTATGGGTATTTATGCATGTGCTTGCAAAAAGCATGTATCTGCCTTTGACAAAATACTTAAATATTCATTAAATTATTTATAAATGTATTTGAAATGAAGAATTTATTCACTTATAAACAACTGTGAAAGTACTGTGAAGAAATCTAATCATTAAATGTATCTAATTTATAATGATTATAAATGTTATCTAAATATATAATAACCTTAATATTGAATTGTAAACATAAATTGAAATCCTGTTGACAAATACGTTATAAAACTATTTATTTAAGCAAGAATTGTTCGTATTGGAAAGCAATCTGTTAAAAGGTATTGTAAAGCAAATGCTATAAGATGCGCACTTAAGAACGTAATAAAGAGTTTTGGAATATGTATTGAAATGAAGGGTAAAAAAAAAATCTGATAAGTATAATTAAAAGAATTATTCCCTTTACATTTTATAATAACTCAGTTACAAGTTTTAAATAATAGTTAAAAAAAAAAAAAAAAAAAAAAAAAAAAAAAAAAAAAAAAAAAACTTATTTTATTCCCTTTCAGAAATGTTCAGAGAAAGTCAAATACTATTTAATACCTATTTAATTATTATCCCATAGAAATCCCATAGAACTCAATGGTAAATGACCCAATGTTTTGGTCACCACGTAGGGATCGCCGGTGCTTCAGAGCAGGGTACGGAGAAACTTGTTTAGGGCGACTCCTTCTTACTTCCTACCTCCATGTCGTAACCGTTATGTAGTACGGCTTAGGAAAAGTAGGCGGCCAGTGTAATCAGAGTTAGTTGACTCCGACGGACACGTGACTTCATCTGATTTTTTGACTGGCAGAGCCGCGTTTTTCATCTGAGACGTACTCGCAACGGATGTGCTAACTGGTCACAGCTGGTTACCGCGAGGCTTAGCTGGGCTCCATGTGCTTGGGAAAACTTAACACGAACCTTATCAGACATAACTGCAAAGAATTTACTTAGGAAGTTAAAGCCTTCAGTAAAGCGGGTAAAGATTAGCTTGATCAGTGACATGATAAATAAGTCCAGTATCCAATTTGATCGTCAGCAGACAAAGATCAATAAAAATACAGCACTAAAGCAGTTATCCAACAATTAACGCTAACTGCATTTTCCCTACACATTCCTCGTTAGTACATAATTGTGCAAACTCCAAGAATGTACGATTAACGGTTGGACTGTGTTTAGTGAAGTAAAATCGATTATTTTCTAAGGAAGAAACAGTGGCGTAGCTAGGGTGGGGCAAGAGGGGACATCTGTCCCCAGGCGCAGCATCCAAAGGGGCTCCAAATTGATGGTACGAAACTTTAGAATGAAGTGTTGTCCATTCGTGGCGCACAAAAAGGGGCTCAAAATCTTCATTTGTTCTCAGGCGCTGATAACCGTAGCTACGCCTCTGGGAAGAAACAAAATCTGTATTACATATCAAATCTACAAAGTTTGCTTAAATTTTTGGAAGACATTTCTGAAGTTATTTTTCAGAAAGAAATGCATTGCTTTTCGAGTCGAATTCGTTCTTGGACATAAATCTAAGGCTATAAAAAATATAACATGAGGAAAATTTAAAATTTTTCAAAACTTTATTTGCAAGCATTTGCCCGAGTCTCACCAGTTTTTAAAGAAATGAAATGAAGAAGCAGCGCTGATTTGATAACATACAGGTGTGACGGATGTGACGTTTGTGAACACTCTTCCGGTTTGTAGTTTGACATTTTTTGACTCACATTACAAGTGCTTTTTAAATTTTTATCAAATGTTTAGTCATTGTAAGTTCTGATATTTATCATTATTTATAATCCCCCCTTATCAATTGTTTTCTTTGCTTGTTCTATGAGCGATGACTGTCATTTTAAAAACCATGTTATTTTATGCTAAATATTGATCTAAGCAAATATTTAGCTTTATACATATGTTTTTGCACATTTTGCGGAGACATACGAATCCGTGATCATAGTAATATATTTTTCTGTATGAGTTCGGAAGTTTCTTGTATAGTAAGCTCTTATTTAGTTTTAATTTTTTATGAATTATGAAAAAAAAAAGGTATTGATGAAATCAGTTATCACATTTATTATATAAAATTTAGTGTTTTTCATATACATAATGCTTCAGTAAATGTATAATAATGTCTTCCAAAGATTCCAAACTGTTATTAAGCATAAAAACACGAACATGTAATTGTATTCATTTTAATGGGCGTAGCCATACCGCTGAATAAATATTAACACGTAAATGTCGGAATAATTGGGTTCTTGTTTTTGAAAGTAACTGGGAGAAGTAAAGTGTTCATAAAATATCTTACATCATTAAAAATGTTAAAATTGGCTAGTCTAGAAGGTACTTCGCGGCTTTCCATAACACTTTACTGCTTAAAATAGTTGGAAATGTTTTGCAAATTATCTATTCAAATTTAAGTAAGTTAAGTAATAAGTTAATGAATATTTAAATTAATAGTGTCAGGGAAAATTGCACAAAGAGACTATTTTCACATTTTTATTTTGAGTTCATTTTCACTGTCATATGTTTAAATAATTGTCAATGGATTTTGCTCTAGCGATTGCACTATTGACCAGAGTTTCTAAATGTTGCGATAGTTGTTTGATGTATAATTATACTTCTGTACACTTGCTAATTAATCCATTTTTTTCAGCAAATGAAATTGGTGTTGTGTGAGGAGTTGATGATGTGTGAACTATCTTGTTATCTACTTTTACTGTAGCAAAGGTTTTATCACTTTTAGATTATCTGTAGTTTTTTTTAGAGTAAGTATTAAAGTATTAATTTAAATGTGTATAACTATTTTAAGATAGTTGTGGATTTTCATATTCATTAAGTGAAATTCAACTGTATTTTTCCACATTATTCAGTAAAAAATCTATTTAGCATCTTATTACATATTCAGTAAATATTACATATTACATATTCAGTAAAAATCATATTACCACATATATAATCTTTATATATATATGTATATAAAGGCAATACTGAAATTGAGATAGAGTGATTTATTTAATATAAATGTATTGTCAGAAAGTATTTTAAGATTCAGATGCAATATTTAGTTATGTATATCCTCAAATTGTAAAGAGTGTCTCAATGAAAATACTGGATTCAATATGCCCAATAGAATACTTTATTTTTAGAAAATGGAAAATACTTTTCATACCGACAACTGATAAATATTCAGATTTAAGAATGAAAAATATTATCCGGCCTTTGTTGTTCTATAGCCCTATATTTACTATTTTATTTAGATCATGTTCTATAGCCCTATATTTACCCAATGAAATACATACTCACTTTTCATATATCTGCCTATCAAGGTGATTAATGACAGCTCAGTAATTTCCCTTTTAAGTTCTGTTAGTTTTACTCTTTAAGTTTGGATTATTTGTGATTTGCAGTAATACTATCGTGCACAATAGCGGTGTGTTCAAGATACTGCATGCCTCAAGAGCATGGTGGTTTAATATCTGCTGAGAAATGTGTGTCCTCAAATTCCTTTATAAATTTTGCAAATATTGCAATTGTCAAAAGATTGCATAAAACTTCCTAAAAGTTTGTAGAGTCATTAGGTTTTTTTTTTTTTTTTTTTTTTTTTGGGAAGCAGGAGACATGAAAAATAAGCAATACTCTTGCCAGGGTTTAAACCTGGACCTCTCGAATACGTGCCGAGTATGCTATCTTTACACCATAAAGGCATGCAGAAGGAAGAAAGAAAATACCAATCGCAAATCCTGGTGGTGAAGAATCATCATCTTGAACCTTTTTTAGTTCAGGCACCACTACAGAGCTATTATTATTATTATTATTATTATTATTATTTTAAGAGGGAGATATGAAAAATGAGCTATACTCTCGTCAGGACTTGAACCTGGACTTCTCGAATACGCGCCGAGTGTGCTGCCGTTACAGAAAGGCGGGAGAAAATACTGTTCAAGTTCTGTGTGTAACACTCACCATACTTGTAATAAGTTTTCACAATAAAAACTCACTGTTCCCCCTTATGTAGCACTCCAGGTTGGCTAAACTGTAAAATGCCATCCTGGTCAATTCAACATTCATAAATTAGAACATTTGCCTTTGTAAGCATGTAAGAGTATTTTCTATTTTTGTGGGCATATTAAATCTGGCACTTATCTAGCTATACTTCCACTGTGATATATCAGTAGACAAATGAATAAAATCTCGAAACATTAATTTTCGTCTATGGGTGAATTTCTACCAGTTAAATGAATTTTCGTGGTTTTTCTCACATGTAATATAACTATATAACAGAGAAGGCTTCTGTGCTAAAGCAGATATCCTGATATTTTGTCATAATAAAAATATAATCTCAGTTTTTAATATGTAATCTGTATTAATATGTGTACAAAGTTTATTAGAAACTAGGAAATACACACAACTTTCCAGTGAACATAGGTAACGTAGGAATGACATTCGCAATTAACATAACATCCTGATTAATCCAAAAGCAGATAAAAAAGTACAGGAAAGAGGTAATAACTAATCATTATTTAATGTAATTAAAATACTGTCAAGAATTTACCTGTATGTCCAACCAATTTAATGTGAAAAATAGGTTAGTTGGATTGTGTTAGAAGGGAGAAAAAAGGCAATGCAAATAGCAAAAAATTAAGCATTGTTAGATATGAAGAAACTAAATTATAAATGACATTAAATTACAATATTAAATAGAGAACTTGAACTATGTCATTAAATTCCAACTCTCGTAAAAAAGGTAGGTTAAAACTTTCTTTTTTGTAGTATACAGTCAAAAGTCGATAATCCGGACCTCAAAGCTACAAACTTTCTGCGCATGCATCAACGCATAATGCGTTCACGCATGTGCATAAAACATTTACGCATGCGGGTTTAATGTATAACGGGCAGTATAAGTAAAGCTAAAATGATCTAATTATCTATTTCAGTTAATGTCGCAGATTGCGTTGTTCCTTAATCTTCGAATTGGATATAGCTTATTATTTTTTGCAGACTGTTAGAGCAATTTTATAAAAGTAAGCTTGAACTTTCGATTATGTCAAATAGAATTTCCGATGCTGGAGCTGCCAAAGGATCTACAAAGCGAAAGTATGTTTCGATGTCCATCAAACAAAAAGTGGAATTGCTGCAAAAAATGGATAAAGGCATATCCTTTGTTTCTCTAACCATTCCAAAATCTGTTTATCAATTTCACACTGCTCTGCTGGGAGGGAGGGGGACGTCGCGGCGCGCAATGAACTGGAAGTTGATCTGTCAGCACAATCCTTATCTTCAGACCAGATGTTTTTATTTTATTCAGCTTTTAATTTCTTACTAAATGTAGTATTTCATCTCGATGTATTCCGTCTTTGATATGCTCGTCATTATAAATATCACGAGTACACATCAATAGTTTTCTGGTTGCAATTTTCTGATTTCGACTATGCGTAATGTATGCTTTATGCATGCGCACGTTGAAAGAAATGTTTAATAAAGTAAACAAATAAATATTAAGCTTTTTTTTTTGTAAATTTTGATACCCTTTAGATCATAATTGCTCTTTATTTCATAAATTACGGTTTCATATTTTTAATTTTTTAATTTCTGCATGCCATCTTACCAGATTTAAACTGATGATCTATAATCCGGAATCGCTGAAGTCCCGACGAGTCCGGATTAAAGACTTTTGACTGTAGTATTTATATCTTCAGGAAAATGTACAGTTAAATTACATGCCATTGTGGATAAAAACAACTTGGAAATATCATCTATATCACTGCTGTTATCTTTTGCATTTTTGTTTTTCTTTTTGTATGTATCGTAGGACAGTTTTGTTTAAGGCTATCATTTTGGGTCAGATGATTGTTAGTTGAATATAATTAAACTAGTGGCTAAGATTGCAGAACACCGAAAGTTCAGTCCATATTGAAACCCTGGTGAATAAGCTGGTTGTGGGATGTTTCTGTGATATTCATTTATATTCATGGTGACCGGAAGAGGAGTCAATTTACTAATTTCTCATTAAAGTGGTCACCTAGATCATTCACCAGAATCAGAAGATCAGTTGTCAAGAGTGGCAATCTTGTAAAACCAGTAATTACAGTAATAATTAACTTGCAATAATTGGGTAATACAGTGTGGTCATAAAAAACTTCCCTAATACGTGAACTTTTAGTGGCCTATCCACTCAAGCAAGTGAAATGAAATTTCAGATATTTTTATTTGAAGGTATGAACTCAAGATTGTGATAATTTAAAACAGTACAGCTCTCATGGTTATGGTTACAGTGGAAAAATATTGAAATTTTCAAATGGCAACACCCACATTTTGATGCTCATTGAAAACCATAAATGATGTTGAAACAATACATGACAAAAATTGTCGGTGTAAACTATTGCAAAGTACAACATTGTAAAGGACCAAAGGCAACACAGAAAGGAGGTCCATTGATACACTTTGCATAATTTACAGGTATAGATAGTAGAAGCACCAATCACAGAACACCATGTGCAAAACATTGCTTGTGGAGAACTTTTAATGGTTATTCTTTGAATTATGGTAACTTGACAATTTTTTGGCGAAAATTTTGCGACCAACCCTGCTACAGCAACCTGCTAGTTTTTGTTTGGAAGCCATTTTGTTTTCACGAAGTAAAGGCATTTTTTTTTTACTCAATATTTTTTTCTAACAATTTGCTAGCCGAATTACGCTTAGGCTAGAACAACAAAAGTGCTTAATCATGACGAAGATTAGGTGCGAAATTGGGAGAAAGTGCAGAATCGCAGACTGCTTTCCCCATTTTTAAGAATTGCACATACATGGTAAACATGTACACGTCGACCTGTTTTCACTTAAAAAAACATCCAGAATTGCAAAAAATGGCATTGCGCACACTCTTGATTTTATCCATGTACACTGCTAAAGTCCTAGCTAGTAACCTTTATCGCCTTACCAAAATGTCGCCAAACTACCTGTTACCATATTCCAAAGATTATAAACAGTGTGTGAAGATTGTTTCGGTTGATCTTTGGATTATGGTAACTTGGCGACCAACTCTGCTACAACAACCCTCTTATTTTTCCATTTTGTCTTCACGAAGTAAAGACATGTTTCTTTTCTTTTTATTTACTCAACACTTTTTCCAACAATCTACTAGCCGAATTACACTTATGCTAGAAATTTTATGTAACAAAACTGCTTAATCATGACAAATATTAACTGCAAAATTGGGAAAAAGTGCACAGTCGCAAACTCCTTGCGCATTTTTCAGAATAGCACATACACATAAACCATTTACACGTCGACTTATGTTTACTTAAAAAAAATCCCAGAATTGCACAAAATGGGCATTGCACACACTCTTAACTTTATCCATCTACACTGCTATTTTCTCATAAATTACAAAAATTTGCACGAAAATGCAGGAAAATTTTCTGAATCTTTAAACTCGGTAAAAAGCACATGTATGAAATTACCTGATCGCAAAAAAGTATATACCCTTTCCAAGGATGAACATTTCCACGTATAAAATAAATAAAATATCCAAAAACTTTTACCTCTAAATTATCTATTATATTATAAATGTCGCCAACGAATTTCTACCGCAACCATTGATACACTTTGATACACTTTGCATATTAAACATTAAAAATGGTTACAAATACTTAGTGTCAAATATTTAAATTATTTCCATGCACGTTTACTTCAACTGAAACGTATACCAAATTGCTACAAACATAAAATTCACAAAATAACTATCATTTAATTAAAATATAACTAAACCATGTACACGTCGACTTATTTTTACTTAAAAAAAATCCCAGAATTGCACGAAAATTGCATTGTGCACACTCTTATCCATGTACACTGCTTTTTTCTCATAAATTAGAAAAATTTCGCGCAAATGCATGAAAATACTCAACGTATTCTACTCAAATGTATTCCAAAATACTAAAAACATATAACTCACAAAATCACGATCATTAAATTAAAATATAATTAAATTAAAAAACACTACTTAAAATATAAATAAGCACATACATTAAATTAATAAAAATTAGATTACAATTCTAATTACTTTAAACTAAATCATTGCTAATAACGATTTTCCATAATACCATATTAATTTATTTACTCCTTACATTTAGAACAATGCATAAAAATAATATCCTCAAATGATTAAAAATACTAACTTACCTAATCTTCTTCAGAATCTTCATTACGTGGCACGCACACTTCCCTACAGAAAGAGTTCCAATCAGCTGCAGTACTACTGCTAATTTCTAAATCCGAAATCCAGTAGTCAACTGGCAGTCTATTCACCCAGTAATAAGAAATTAATAAAATTTCACCCATATTCAAACTACTTTCAGCAAACCACGTACCCTTCCTTACACTCCGTTTCACAAAATGTCCATTTTCACCAGATTTCTTGCACCGCCATTCAAACTTATCTGTAATATCCTTCCTTTCACACAATCTCAACTTATCAGATAAAACGCATTAAAAATTTAGAATTCACTTTACATAGTGCCATGCAATCCGAAAATTAATCAACACTATTTCACACAACACACAATGAAGCTTAATACAAAATAATATATTACTATAGATATTTTTCCAAATTTTACCCCCTTTTCCGATTAAAGAACTGTAATTCGTCCATTAATGTCACATGACATATCTCATGATCTCTCATTTCCCTCACACAAAATAATGCGTAATCGGAACTGCGTACTTCTCACATTATTACCAAAGTCCTAGGTAGTAACCTTTATTGCCTCCAAAATGTCGCCAAACTACCTGTTACCATATTCCAAAGATCAGCCATTGTTTCTTCAACCAGGTGTTTGAAGATGCTAATAAGGTGACACTTACAGGGAAACAGCACTGCAAATTGATAAAGCTTTTTTATCTGAATGGGGAATATGCTGCCAAAGAATTTGAGAAGTTTATTGGTGAAATCATAAGATGAGGCCCATGGTCCGTAAAAACTGTACATGATTTTGTAAAAAAAAAAAAATTGTAGAAATTTATATGCATGGGGTAGACCCAGATCTGGAACACCATGTGTTGCTGTTGAAATAATTACAGAATTGTATAATACAATTACTGCAAGCTTATTACATGCTGCAAGAAGTGTTGCCTGCAGTTTGGATGCACCAAAAAATCACAGTCTCAAACTTTTGTGTTCAATTCTCCGAATGTTGCCTTATTAATTCCAGCATGGCGACTTAGCGAATTTTTTCCTCATCAGGTATGATGAAAATAGCAGATAGGCATTGTGGATATTATGGATGGATAAGGTGCATTTCTTCTAAACTTGGAATGTAAACTTCAAAAACTGTATTTACTGGGTTGACGAGGGGCCGTCAGTACCTCTAGACGAAGCTAATTAGTATATAGCAATGTTGCAGAATTATGTAACTCTAGAACTGCAGTAGCAAAATGTCATTAATGATATTTATAGATGCAAGACGGTGTTTCTTTAAACATTGCCACATGGGTTATGAGAGTCATTTCCCAAAATTTTGCAGTTTTGTGGTCACAGTGATGATTCCCCTGATCTCAGTCCAATGGATTTCTGTTTCTGGAGTGATCTGAAATTGAAGATGTTTGCATCACATCCACGAGATTTGTCAGAATTGAAAGGTGCCATAATACATGGAGTTATACAGATTCCTCCTGTGATGTTTACGTTTTTCATTGTTGTCAACAGTGTCTTGCATGCAGTGCATTGTTGTCTGCGAAGGTGGGCACATTGATAACTTAGAATTCCAAGAGAACTTTTCCCTCCCTCTCTCCTCTCTTGTGTTGCCATTATTCCTTTACAGTGCTGTTTGAAAATGTTTTACACTGGCAGTTTTTTTCATCATGTGTTATATTCCTATTATGCAGTGCAGTAGGTGCAATTGAACACAGCTTACAGTAGAAATTTACGACTGACTGATGTCACACTTATTTGGAAAAAATGAATTGCTTAATCTCACAACTGGTGAAGGATTAAGAAACTACATGTAAAGAAATAACGGTACACATGGGTCATATACAGGGTGGGATACATGTTGTTGCCATATATGGCGTTATTTTGTATTGGATGGTTTAGTTGAGAGTTTGGAGCAATTTTGTTTGTATGGCAACCTTTTTTATGTGGAAAGTTTTGTGAGGAATGTCGTATTTCATCGTGGCGATTATTTGGTTACTGTTGAATAATGGCATATAGTTCCATGAAGGAAGTTGTGGAGATATATCTGCCACGTGTTTTAGAGTGTATTCTAGCTAGATTTAGTTCGAGAAAATATGTTGTTGTAGTTATTAATAAAGCATTTGTTCATGGTTGTCTTCATGCTGGTAGAAAGAAGTGTATTTATGCAGGTTTTATGGGATACAGGATATTTGAAGTCAAATTTGACATATGAGAAGTGCTTGTCTGATATGAAGACTCGGAAGAAAAATTGTATTTCTGATGGATTTGTGTGGATATGCACAAAAATTGTTGAGGGTAAAGAATGCGGTTCTCAATAAAATTTGAGGTTTGGGTTCTTGATTTCCTTCTATTGTAATGTTTGAAATTTTGAATAATAGGAAGGCATCTGACATAGCTCAGTTGTGGCATTTTGGTTCACATGCTTTGTGTGATTGCTGTAATTTTATTAATGAAGTATACTGGATTATATATGTGATATGTCTGTCTTTTCAAGTTTTTTGTTTGAATTTAATATTTGCTTTTTTAGGAACTATTTTGGATGGTAAGTGAATTTAATTTTTTATTGTTTTAATTTTGTAGAGATTTATTTTAATTGTTGCATTGCTTTAATTTTGTGTTATTTATTTATTTATTTTTTAATTTTTGATTTTATTTGTGTTGAAATTGTTTAAAATTTATTGTTGTTATTTTAGTTTAAATTTGTTGTCAAAATTTTTGGTGAGAAACTTTATGCTTTTAATTATCTAAATATTTTCTTTTTATTTTGGACTTTTAACATAAATCATGTGCAAAAAACACATTTTTTCAGACATATTGTACTTTAATTTTGAAATGTAAAAAAAAAAAAAGAAAAAGAAAAAGAAAAAAAAAAATTACATAATTAAAATCATGGAGTTTCTCATCAAAAATGCTTGGCGAGAAAGTTTTCGCCAACCCGGTCCATAAATGACAGTAGTTCCAAAATAACAATGAAATTATTGGTTTTGTTTGATTTTAAGGTGAAGTGGTACAAGGGAGATGCATTACTTTTCAGGTTCTAAAATTTTTAAGGAATACTGGAGTAAATTTAGGGCTTTGGTTATAATAAATGATAACCCAGATATATTAGATAAACAAAATCAACATTTATTCCAGCCTTTATATCATACCTATGAAAGAAACATTTATCAATTTTTAATTCAAAAATGAGATATTACACTAAATGAATTAAGTAATGTAAGAAAATAAGTTTTTTAGTTTCAGTGATTGTTGTCAACAGTGATGAATTTAACTAACTATTAAAATTCATAAAAATGTGTCCGAGTCTTTGAATTACAAATTCTTTTGATATTGGGCACAGTTTTAGAAATCTAAATTCTTATATCAGATGCAGCATCAGATTGGTTTCTATATTTGGATTTTTTTGCTACATAATGTGAAAAAGAAAATATGCCTGTAACAAATGTAGGGTTGCAAAGGAAAATAAATTGTAAATAGCTTGTTTTGATAAGTTCAGATATTCTTCTGATACACTTATTCAAAATTCTTTTAACCCACTGAGCAGCATGGGTTTTTGAATCTGTCTGTATTTAAATACCCTTTATTAGGTAAATTTGTATGCTTACTTATTTAAGTCTCTATTTTCATAAACTTACATTTATTAAGATGATATTTATGTTATTACAGAACATAAGAAAGCAGAATATCTTAAATTATAAGCTAATATATACCAAGTGACAAAAAATTTCATCACTGGCTTAAGTCGGTTATGGCGCTCAGAAGGTTAATTCATTCCTTAAATTTTTGTTTTGTGAGTTGTCAGTAGGGGGATCAGTTGTCAAATCAATTTTTTTAAATCAATTGTGCTTGTATCCATCAATTTAGGTGTCTTTTTGAAATTATTTCAATTCCAAAAATTGTCTTTCTGGCACAATGGGAAAAATTGGCTAAATGTTAACTACAAGTCATTCAAATGCTATAATATTTCACTCTAAACTTAACTATCTATGGAACTACTCTTATATGCGCCCTCATGTGGCCAAATTTCTCGCCAAACAGTTTTGGCGAGCTCCACGGTGCCATATTACTGTCTAAATTTTTGTTTACATTTCAAACTTTAAGCCTACAATGTCTCCAAAAACGCGGTTTTCACATATGCAAAAACTATGTTTTGAACACACAATTTAAGCTAAAACTCCGAAACAAAAACAAAAAATTTAGATAGTAAAAACGTAAAGTTTCTAACCAAAAATATTTGACAAGAATCCATGTACACAGCGATATGTTTTAACTTAAAAAAACTGGCTGTGATTTATTAAAAAAAAAATTGCACAGCTAACTTTTAAAAAAGGATCTAACAGTGTTAATATAGTATGAATTATCTGTATTAAATTACGTAATGTTCTGGATACAAACATTTTCTAAATACTAGTACATTATCTGCTATTACTACTGTTAACCTACACATTTTTTTCCTCTTATTTTCTATGCTGAACTTTGTTTCATGTTGGTTCTTTGTGATAGTAATGTTTCCATCATTCCATAATAAAGAAACTTAACTATTTGGGCAAACATGGATAGCTGAAAATTGACTGTAGTAATCTTTTTTAAACATTTTATGTTCTCTACCTTTTAAATATGAATTTTATTTTTTGTTTTTTAGATTATTAAAAATGTTTCGCTGGAAGAAAGACAAAGATAAAGAAAAGGAAAAGGAAGACAAGAAGAAAAAGGAAAAGAAAGATAGGAAAGACCGTAAATCTACCATTGAAAAAGAGAGTTTAACTCAAGATGAATTAAAACGCTTAGATGAAGTTAGGAGAAGTTTCACTAGCTCTAAATCTTCAAGTTCAAAAGACAGAGATGAGGCATCCGATAAACAGAGTAATGGCAGTGATTACAGTCTGAGTTCCCATCATGATTCAAGTCCATCTGGAAGTAGCATTACTAATGTTGACCCAAATAAATCAGGGAGTCCATCTAGGAAGCCACCTCCAATTCCAAAGAAGCCAACTTTACTTGTAAAGCCCAATCAGGCAAGTGGTAATATCGAAACTACACCATCGCCTCAAGGTAGTACATTTTCTATGGCTTCTTTACATCTTGGAACTGCTAGTTTAACAAATGAAATGATGGCTTTCATGGACCAAATGAATCATCCTTGTGTAGATGGTCCTGGAACTGCTACTCCGATAATAAATCTCGCTAAGCCTAGTGTACCATCAGCTCCACCTTCACAAGTGCCTCCTGGAGAACAAGGAGGCTATGGTATTCGATGGAAATCGTATTCATCTAATCTCAGACTACCTCCTGTAACTTGTTTGTCTCCTCCTCGTGTGCGAACTTTGACTATTAAACGACAACCAACAGGGGATTTTGGATTTGCTCTTCGTCGAGCAGCAATTCAAGAGCGTCATTGTGGAGAAGCTGAATCACGACATACTGTTGTATTTGCTGAACCAAGTAGTCTTGGTAAAGCAAATGACACTGGCCTTTGGCCGGGTGATAGACTTTTAGAAGTAAATACTGTGTCCGTGGAAAATAAGCCCCGAGAAGAAATTATAGAGCTTATTCGATCATCTGGGGATAGTGTAACTTTAAAAGTGCAGACTGTTTCTGAACTGAGAGAATTAACAAAACGATATTGTTATGACAGTGAGCAAACTGATGCATCAGATGGAGATGCAAAGGTTGGTACCTTGTCTCCAGGCAGTAATCACAAATTTAGAGGAGTTGTAAGTATTTTTATAACTTGGACTGTAAATGTTTAGTTTTAATTACATTTATTTTGCCTTATGTTTTTTAGAAATAATAAAAAATTATTTATGTGTATTCACTTGCAACATTCTGTAATTAGTATTAATTTTGTTCAACTAGTGCATTTATTTTTATTTGCATGCCTCTTTTTATGGTATGGTTAAAAATGCTTTGTTAGGTTTACATAAAAATTATTGTACTTACATACTAGCATTAGGTTTACATAAAAACTGTTATACTTACATACTATGACAACTACCTAGATATCTCGTCAAAACTGGTGACCCTTGTAGGTTATACAGGTTAACCTGTAGTTATACAGGTTATACGGGTTATATAGGTTGTAGAGGATGCTAAAATAAAGAGTATTATCGCACACTTTGCTATTACCACACCTTTTTTTCGCTATATTTACGTGGATTATTACATTTAGCTTAAACACGTGAAACTATTTGTGATTATTTTTTTTCTGATGGATATCAATATTTTCCAACTTCTTTCAAATGAATAAGAAGTGATAGAATTTTTCAGAGAGGCTGGAATTTTACGATTAAAAGAATGCGTTTGTAAAATTTGCCTTAATATGAAGTTATTGGCAAATATTGCCAAGGTAGTTGTCATAGTACATAAGTAACAATTATGAAGTAAAAAAAAAAAAAAAAAAAAAAAAAAAAAAAAAAAAAAAAAAGGTTAAAAAAAAAAAGTTTAGGATCATAATGAATAACTCCCCCCCACCTGAATAAATAAAAAAAGCTAAAAAAAAAAAAAAAAAAAAAAAAACTTAATGTTTTATGTAATTTGCTTCTGTATTACCTTTAAAAATATTTTTATATAAAATACATTTTCTATGTGAAGCTTGCTGACATTATCTCTGAAATTTTTTAATATTGCTTATTGAAATGCTTTTGATGTTTTCCTGCTTTGTAACATTTTAACAATAATATATAGTGTTAATGAACTCAGTATTACTCAAAATCTAAAAAAAAAATTGCATGCCTGTTTCCCTATCAAATGAAAATTTTTCACTCTTCTCTGAATTGGAATAGATATGGTTGTAATGAAAGTTTTCTGCAAAAAAACGTTCTGTATAAAGTTAGGAAAAAAGCATGAAAAGCAGTGCCTTTAGTGCCGGTAGTAATCATCATCCAAATCTATGATTTTTTGCCAACGTTTTGGTAGCTTTTCAAAGCCTTCGCCCCAAAAACTTGGTTGCCTCAATTCCAAAAACAGATCAACCTCATTTCGTACATCCTGTGCAGAAATGAAGATAGCGCCAGCAAAATGTAGCTGCAGGTGTGAAAAAATGTAGTAGTCCAAAGGAGTGATGTCAGGACTATATTGTGGTTGTGGCAAAAGATCCCATTCGAGTACAATACAGAGTTCAGTGGTGAATGCTGACACGTGTGGTCTTGCATTATCTTGATTTGAAAATTACCTTTTTGTTCCAGAACTCAGTTCATCATTTTTCCATGATAGCAGCATTAACACGGACTGGCATCTTGCTGTACAACTTACTGTCAAAGGTTTTACCTTTTTCCAGATACTCTTTATGGATAATACCATGGCAGTCGCACCAGATACAAAGCATGACTTTTTTTATTAGTCAAATTGTAATTTATGAATGCTGCCGATGGGGTGATTTGATGCAGACCAACCCCCTTTTCAGCTAGTGTGTTTGAAGTAAATCCACTTTTCATTACAAATGACGATCCAATCCATAGCTTAGTGCTTGCATTATATTCGAGCAGATTAGTGCAGGCCCGAACACATTAGTCCTTATCTGCTTGAGTCAGCTCATGTGGTACCCAGCAGTTTAACTTGTATGTCAAGTTTATGTGATGCATAGTGTGGCTAATGGACATGGTACTAATGTTTAACTCCATAGCAAGCTCTCGAGTGGTTGCATACTGATCTTCCACAAGTTCTCACAGTTGGGTCTCATCAACCGGCTGGTCAGAGAACTGTGCTTCTTGGATGTCGTAGTAACACGATTTGGTGACATTCTGTAGCTGACTTTTTGCAACGGAACTGGAAGGAAGTGTTGGTTCTAATTTGGTACTGGGATAGTTCTATTTCAGGCACTTTTTACTTAATGATAACGATGTTTTTTTTTACAAATTTCACAACACAGTATTCTAAAGCAGTCTCTTTCTTTCAAATGTCCAAAAGTGTTTGCTAAAATATGATTAAACATGCCAACAGGAACTGTTTGCGCAGACACTATTTGTGGTGGTAGGAAATATTTGTTAAATCCCTTAATTATAGCTAGTACATTATAATTATTGTTATTCTTTTTTTATTATTATTTTGACTTTGTAGATGATATAATTAAACTCTTGTATCTAAATGCTCGTGCAATACATGTTTTTGTGGGAAAAAAAAAATGTTTTCACTTGTAACTTTTATCTTTAATACTTAGCTTAACATCAAAGCATTTTATCATGTAGTAATAAAATTCAATCCATAATTAGGATTGCAGTTTGATTTTGTTATGATTAACATATTTTTCCTGTTATAGGCCAAGTCAGAAGAAGAAATGGAAGTTGAGAAGATATGGTTATCTAAAGAGATGGTTTGGGTAGTACATAAGGGTGGATTTTCTGCTGCTCATCTAGTCAGTGGCCAAGTTCCACAAGAAGGAAAACTGTTTGTCAAAATGGAATTTTCCCAAGATGTATTGGAAGTAAATGAAGAAGATGTTGAAAAAGTAAATATAAGGCATTATTTAAAAATTTATTCTTGAAAATGCTGAGTGTGTGTAAACGTTCTTGTGGTTTTCAATGACGAATTCCATTATATTTATGGCTATGCATCTATTAATATATCCTGTTTTACTGTCTATGGCTTGGTACCATTTGTGGATAATTGCTTCATCCTCCTCCTGAATAATTCCTCTTTTCTGCTAATAAAAATAAATTTTTTAGTCCACCAGTAAGATCCTCTGTATTATTTTACTGCTATCTCTGTAGAATGTTATATAATGGCTGAAAGAGTTGGTTATCTGCTGGAATAATTCCAAAGAATTTAAGAGTGCTATACAAGATATCATTCAGACTCCTGTAACTTCCTCTGAATCCTCTAAAACTCGATACTGGAACAGATGTATGGTATCATTTCCCACTGTGATAGAATAATTCTTTCAGATAGTTCACCAGTGACTTGTGCTTTTCTTTAGAGTACTGGGAAGTTGATACAGCTAATGGCAATACACCTTCTTATTTAAGATACAGTTCGATAGTAGAAGTTCTCAACAGATTATTTCTCTGAAATCTCACCAGACACTTAGCAGAATATTTTGTGAATGTTATAAATAACATGCAGTGCCGATAGAGAAGTTGTTTGGTAGATAGGATGCTGGGCAGTTTTATATTGCGCTGCTGCAATTTAATAAACTTAGGAAACAAGTTTTGAAAATCAAAATGACTTGTAGACAAAATGTCTTGATAAAAATGTGAAAAGTTTTGCACACAATGTAAAATTAGTTTTAAAATAAGCAGGGCAAAGTGAATGAAATGTTATAAATGCTGTTAAAGTTTACAGTTAAGATTTTATGACTTATATTATAAAATGACTTTAATAAAATAGGAAAATTTTTGCACACAATATAAAATTTGTTTTAAAATAAGCAAGGCAAAGTGAAAGAAATGTTATAAATGCTGTTAAAGTTTACTGTTAAGATTTTATCACCTGAAAAGGTATGCAGGAATTAATTCATGTATTACTGATGTTGGATTAAAACATTTAAATTTGGATCTATGGATACATTTTTAAAGGAGTTCTTTTGTCTTTTGATGTAATGTCAATTAAATTTGTTCTTGTATGAGTAAATTTAAATTTTTTGTTATTTTTCTCTAAAATGAGCAGTTCAGTCTTAAAATCTTTATTCCAATTATGTATTCTTGGAGGTTGTAAATGTTCCTTACCATTGTGATTTGCTGTACATTAGCCAAGCCAAAATAAACATGTTTTAAAATTTTGCATCAAAGAACATGAATCATATGTTTGGAAATGGGATACCGATAAATTGATTATTGTGACATGTTATTGGTTTATAAATCATGTCCCATTTATCTTCTGTCAAAATCATTCAAGAGTCTACTTGGTGATTTAATTTCCTTAATATTGTCTATATCTAAGAAATATGATTAAAACATAAAGCTCTTCTGTCCTCCATTGTACAAACAGATTAGTTCTTTTTTTATTTTTCATAGCTGCCAGCTGTAAGGGATAAAAAAATTACAAAAGGAAATTAATCAAAGAACATGAAACTTAAAATAGCTGATATATATTTTGAATCAGAATCACATAAATAATTCTAACAACCTGTACTTTTTTTAAATGACATTGCCATACAATGCAAATACCACTAGGAAACTTATGATTTTCACATGAAATCGTCCTGCTTTTTTCTGTTTCAAAGTTGCTAACTAAGGTTTTCATTTTTCATCCAAAAATGGCATATTGAGTTTTGATTTTATCTCTTATTTTTCTGTTAATCCTCACCTCTTTGACTGTATACCGGATGTTTTCCATCCCAAAATGTTTTTGTTTTATTTTTCAATTTTACTTCCATTTTTACTAAATTTCCTTCTTCCCCACCCAATTTCTGTTTGTTTCAACTCTGGAATGGGAGGTACCTCTTTTGCATTTATCGCATCTCATTTTGCACTCCCCAGTAGGCATTCAATAGATTAGGTATAATAGCTAGTCACCAGATCACCGAAATTATAAAAATGCTTTACTTTTCCATTTTCTGTTTCTTTTCATAATAGTGAACAAAATTATAACTTGTGAGGAGTTCTGAAAGATATGTTAATTTCATTCTATTTTTTGGTGACTGTCTTTCATTATTTGCACCAGTAAAAGTTGTTTAAGGCTGTTCAACTTTCATTAATTCCACACTTCTTCATTCCCAGGGCTGTGGAGTCGGAGTCGGACAGATTTTGGGGTAAAAGGAGTCGGAGCTGGAGTCGTTAAAAACAGGTCAACTCCGACTCCAGTTTTTGTTGGACAGTTTGAATTTGAAATGAAATTAAAATGAATAGAAAATATTAATGACAAGCTGAGTTATTAATTTTATTTACAGACTGTATACATGAATAAATAGTGATTTTCTATTTTATTGACATATTAATAAATAAATATAAGGATGGATGTGATATTTGCCATTAGCAATTAAATGGATTCATTTAGTTACAAATCTCACTGGTAAATTTAGGTAAGCAGCAATAGCAGCAAGAATTCTGAAAATTGATGCCATTCCTAGGAAGCGAGCAGGAAAAGGAACAATTATTGATCAAGCAACATGATAAGGAAGTTCATATTTGATGATAAAGAGTTTTTAGAATTAAGAACTTTTTTAGAAGAAGTAGATAATCCTAATGTTTCACTAACAGAGAGACTGCAAAGTGATCTTGCAAAATTGGAAATTCTTCTTTCTACATCGTATATAGCCACAAAAAAGTTGCAATCTGAAGAATTGACAGGAGGCGAGAATGAAAGAATGGGATGTTTGTTCTTTCTGAAATGGAGGGTTTATTGCAGAAGGAATCATTTCTTCAATAAAGAAAAGGGAAACTAGTTTGCTAGATGAGATCTTGCTAGGTTCAATATATGTAGATCCTAAACACCGAATTTTCTTGGATGATGAACAAATTAAAAAGGCAAAGAAAGTCATCTATGAACTTTCATTAAGAATTAAATTATTTTCAGAACAATTGGAGAATTTGAATCAGGACAATCAAACTGCAGACATTGCAATTGAGTCTCTATCATCCTTTTCTGATGATGAATTAGATTTTAAGAAATGTTTTTGGATAATAATGAGAAAGCTAAGGCAAAGCAAATGAAAATAAAGAACCAAGAGCCTTTAGATATAAAAATGAAAAAATACAAACAAGATTTCTACATGGCTTTTGAAGAAATAGAGAAATATGATTGCGCTTGCAAGACACCTCTTTTAGAACTGATTAAAAGCTATCCTGAAAAGTTAAAAGAAGTAGCCCTAACACTAACAGCTCTTCCTCCTACTCAAGTTAGTGTAGAAAGACACTTCTCAGCTCTGAAGTTTATCAAATCGAATCTATGGGCCTCCAACAACAACGAAGATATTGCCGAAGCTATACTGTTTCTTAGAAATAACTAATGCCAGTTTTTCTATTTCATAATAAATGCTAATTAATGTAAATAATTGGCTGTGCCATACAGGGGGGAAAAATTGCTATGCCACCATTTTTTTTTTTTCCCCTGTAGCATCTATTACCTCTTTTATATTAAAAAAATAAACTGTAACCCATGCATATATGTTTACATAATATATACATGAAGGAGTCAGAGTTGTTAAAATTCCAGGATTCAGAGTCGGTCATTTTCCTTACTGACTCCATAGCCCTGTTTATTGCCCCCTTTAAATTTTGTAGCATCTATTACTTCTTTTATATTAAAAATATAAGCTGTAACCCATGCATATATGTTTACATATATGTATATATGAGGGAGTCGGAGTTGTTAAAATTGCAGGAGTCAGAGTCGGTCATTTTCCTTACCGACTCTACAGCCCTGTTCATTTCCACCTTTAAATTCTAGTATTATTTAATTTTTCTTTTTGAAAAAATTACTTAGTCATTTATTTTTTAAATATCTTCTAAAATGATTACCTAGATTGGCATATTATTTCTGTTCTACAATTTTTCACAAGTAATAAAAATATCCTGTAAAACTGCCTTAAACTTGTATCTGTTTGTGCATTTAAAGTTATAATAATGTGCAGTTAAGCATTTAAAAAAAAAAAAGAAAAGGAACCTTTTCGAATTTTTTAGTGGGCAAAAACAAAAATCTTTAGATTTCAGTAATCAAAAAGGTGCCAGTAAATGTATTTGTTAAATATGAAATAAATATAAAATGGCACAATGTCAATATTCTTAAACCAGGGAATACCTATACCTCGCTTTTTTTTTTTTTTTTTTTTTTTTTTTTTTTTTTTATGCTAAGCTCACACACCAGTCATCTAGCCTCACTCATTTGGTTATTCTTCCCATTCTAATCCCATTATTATATCTCTAATGATAATCTTTCAATCTTTCAGAGGATCATATGAAAGTATTAAAATATTACTTCAACTTTTCAAAGATATCTAAACCTTCAGCTTCTCAGATCATTGTTCTTGTGGAAAAAGTTTTTAAATTCTCTAAAATTTCAGAAATGCAGGAAAATACAATCCGCTACATAATTACTTATAATATGAATTTTAATAACAAATTGTTTATTTCAAATCTTATTCAAAAGGAAAAGACCTTACATAAAATTCATTCTCTAACATTATTATTCCCAAAGCTGATAAGAAGGGGCAGATCATTTAAAAAATTACTTATTCTACCTGTTGCTAATTATGCTAGGGTTTATGCTCTACAAAATCAGAATTCCGTTCCGATCTGTTGTTTCTAACTTAAGCATCATATCTTTGGCTCAATATTTAGTTTCTCCTTTACATAGTTTCTCCTTTACTTTCTAACTGTATTCATGCAGTAAACAATTCTTTTGATATTATTGATAAACATAACGATATTTCTCCCTTGCACTTAATTATGGTTTCTTTTGATATTCACTGTTTACTAATGTTCCAGTCGAATAAGCACTGAAATGTTTTGAAGCTAGACTTCAAGAATTCCATTTCATGCATGCTGGAATTGAAGAGTTAATTTGTCTTACTAGTTAAGTCAAACTCACTTTTTACAAAATAAATATATTTCCCAATTTCAATATTTACATGCACTATTTTGAACTCAAATTGTTTGAGAAACTAACTTTTTATGTCTGGATTTATTAAATGCATGATTTTTTCGAGCTTTATGATGATAATGAAGATTTATCCCAGACATTGTTTGTTATAAATTTGATTGATTTAGCCATGCGGTTCTCTTTTAAAACAGTCTGGCAATACCCTTTTCTTCCTTGGTATTCGTATAATCTGCAACGAATCTGATTTCAACACTAGTTATTACCATAAACCTTTTTTTGTTTGTTTGCTTACCCATGCTAAATCATGTCATTGGCCTTGGCAAAAAATGCTTCTTTCTACTATTATGTACTTTGTGCTCTCAAAGTTTGCTTCTTGGAATCTTTGCTTTCTAATAAACTCAATTATTTAAAATCAGTTGTCGTTGACAGAAGATTTTTGTCTCTGGTCATTGATGAAGGCCTTTAAAAAACTTTCATCGTGCCATCAAAGAGCGCATGTTAGAAATAATACTAATAATCTTGTTTTCCATTTCATACATCTATCAGTTATAATATTGTACAGATTCTCCAGAAGTCCAGTTTTAAACTCATTTTCTCACATGTCAATAAAATCCATTGTTTAATTCTTAAAGATTCCGTATGTGGCTGTAATTGAGGAATTTATAGCATATCTTGTCAATGTGGTTAGAGATATATAGGCCAAATTAAAAGAGAGCTAAAATTTCTCATCAAAGAACACAAATCTTATGTTTGAAAAAAAAAAATAAATGAACAAATCTTCAATAGCTAATCATAATTGGATATTTAATCACAGTTTTGACTTTGGGTCTGTAAAAATGATCCATAAAGCTTCTTTATTTCGTGAACTGGATTTCCTGGAAGCTTTTCACATTCACAAAGATTTATCTTATTTAGTTTATGACTTTTTCCAATCCAGTCACTTTCTAAAATTTTAAAATGCTAATAACTTTACTTTTCTCTGTTTTGTGTACAGAAGGTGATGCCTTCTGGTGCACTTTCCTCTTTTGTTTTTGGTATAAATACGACTGGGGCTTCTTCCTTCTTTTAATTTCTTTGATTCTGATGATGAGGAACCTGTACCTAATCCCCATTGAAATCAATAGACTCTTAATTAAAATGCCAAATGCAAAGTTGTTTCTTTGCCTAATTTTATGTTTTACTTTGACGTGTTTCTCTTCTTTCTTCAAATCAGTTCTGTCATAAAATTTATATTTTATTTCAATAAACATAAATAAAATTGATTATTTTACTTAATACATTGTAACTTTCAGCATATATAACATTTGAAAAAATAATTTTGTTTCATTCTTTTAGCGATCATAAATTATAGTTTTTCATTACTAACATATTTTGGTACTTATGTATTAATGCAACCAGGCCAAAATTCGCATAAATCGCCAAATTTGGCAATCTTACATGTTTAGACGAAAGTTTATTTGTAAAAAGAAAAAATAACACTGGGCGTGTACTACCACAGCAATGGGTTTTTGGCGGAATTTGCCGAGAAAAGAAAGAGACTTTTTTGGTTACTGTACCTAACAGAAGCGCCGTTACCCTCATGGAAAAAATTTGCGAAAATATCAAGGAAGGAAGCATCATTTATTCGGATTGCTGAAAGGATACAATACAAGTGAGTTCAAAAATGCTGGATTTCTGCATGGAACTGTTAATCACAAATATAACTTTGTGGATCCCAACACGTGCGTTCACACACAACATGTAGAGCGCATGTGGGGCTCAGCCAAATGGCGCAACAAAAAACAGAGAGGAACAGCCCATCATCATCTTGACTCATACCTTATCGAATTTATATGGCGCCAAGCTCAAGCTGTTAATGGCGAAGACGGTTTTCAATCAGTGCTAAAAGCAATAGCCAAAAGATTTCCGCCGAAAAAATAATTCTGCAACTTATTCAAATTCGAAACTGGAAGGGTTTAATTGCTATTTAATATTTTAAAACAAAATAATATAAAAAACTGTATTAAAATTATCTATAATTAATAAATGTACATTTTCTTTCTATTCATACTTTTTTACTCAAACTTACAAATCGCGCCAACCTGGTTGCGATAATACGTAAGTACCCATATTTTTAGTGTTGGTTAAATTTAATTTAACTACATTTTATACCTGACATTAATTATTTTGCATGAAGATATTGAACAATAAATAATAACTGTCTGTTAAAATACCATATAGTTTCATTATTTCTTCAGGTATGCTTAAGGAGAAAATTAGCATGAAATAGTTAAAATAAGATATAACTAAAATTTAATTTTTGCTAAAAATAGTAAGTAATGAGAAACTATTATTTAAGATTCTTAAATTAAGTTGATTTCTTAAAAAAAAAAAAAAAAAAAAAAAAAAAAAAAAAATTAATTTAAGAAACAATATTTATATAATTGTGTAATGTGTATTAATTATATAATGTGTATTAAATTGTGACATTCATTAGATAAGATGATAAATACCATGAGCAGCTGGTTATGAAAAATGTAATATGAAAATGTTTGAGTGTTGCATAATTATGATATCTGGTTTAAATGTAGAACAGCAAGTTCAATATTTGATTAGTGTTTATAGCCTTTTAAAGTAATACTTGTTTAAAGAGTATAGCTTTTTAAATTGTTTTTTAAAGACTTTATTGATATAAATAAATATATAAAATTTGCAAGTTTGCCATTTTCATTTTTAGGCTAATCCTCCACGGTTTGACTTTTTGGAAAATGTTGCTCATCTACGGCATGTAAATGAATCCAGTATTTTGCACACATTACGTCAAAGGTATTGCTCACAATTAATTTACACATATGCTGGAAATAACCTTTTAGTACTGAATCCTGTCCAGCCTCTTGCAGCTTATTCTGAAAAGGTATAATACTTTTTAAAATTGCTTTTGATATTCAGTATAATTATATGATTAAATGTATTATATACTATATATAATACTATATAATATATAGCTTAATTATATTTTCCAGTATATTATGTAAATATTAAAGCTAATAAACTTCACAAAACGAAATGAGAATTTTTTAATACTTAAATCTTAAATTGTAAAATTTATTTGTAGAAAATAAGTTTCTATATTGCAATCTTATTAAAATTGTACTTGAAGGTCATGAAAATGTTTAAAAGCTGTAGAGATGATGACATGCCGCCTCATATATATGCTGTCGCCCAATCAGCCCTGAATAGTCTCCTTAGGACTCGAAAAGACCAATCAGTTGTACTGCAAGGCCGTAGCGGAAGTGGCAAAACTACTAGTTATCGTCATTTATTACAGTATTTGGTTACAGTTGCAGGTTCTTCAAAACAAATTCTGACAGGTAAATCCTACATTCGTATTTATATATAAACAAATGTATTTAACATAATATAAATTTTGTGCTTTACATTTATTTATGTAAACTTAAATCATGAACTATATCTCTGAAGAGACCCACCGAAATAGGGTAATAGGTTCTTGTAATGAAATTTAAAATTTACATCTGCAAAGGGTTTAGGTATATCTATTAACTCCATTGTGTCAAGGACCGCATTTCAATCCTAGTAGGAAGTTTATCATCTGGAAGCTGAAATGCCAAATTAATCGGCCAAAACTGAATCAGATAACCCTCACTTGCAAAACAGCATTGTTTTTCAATTATTAGACTAAAAGTGCATTTATGATCCAAGAATAAGTTGGAAATCAGTTCTTCTATTTAGCATATTGCTGTGAAGGCAATTCCAATTGCCAATATTTTAAATTGTAGAAGTTTTTTAAACCATTTTTATTGAAGAACTGCAACCTTTTTTTCAAATAAATAATTTAAATTTTTAAAATTCATTTTAATAAATAAATACATAAGTTTTCAAATAAATTTCAGGGCAATTGTGTACCATAAAATTAATCACGTGCTGAAATGAAAAAAATATTAAATATATATCCGGTTTATTTTATTTATAGGGGAAAAATTAAACGCTGTAGTCACTTTACTGGAAGCTTTTGGGAATTGCAGAACTGTGATGAATTCAAATGCCACACGCTTTACACAGCTATTTTCTGTTGATTTGGATCATTCAGGACAGATAATATCAGCATCTGTACAGGTAAATATTGGTATTTTTTAATATAGCATATTTAATAAAGGAAAACTTTGGCATAAAAATTGGTTTTGAAACTAGGACTGAGCTTGTATTCTTTTACTCTATATGGTTTTTTTTAGGCGGGGTTAAACTGTACACAAAACCTGGTTTATTTCAATCAGAAATCACAAAATTATACTTTTTGGAAAAAGAAAACACTGTATATTTCTGAATATAAGCCAAGAGTGCATTGTTTCTTCAAAAATGTGCACAAAATTAAAAATCCACATATAAGCCGAGGGGGGAATCTGTAACGTTTAAAGCTAATGTTTAAACATGTCATGAAACATGTCATGTAATGTTTAAACATGTCATGAAAGCAAAAGTATTGCCAAAAGCAGATAAAAGTAGTTGCATATTATATTTAATCGAAAAACTGTAAAGTATTGTCATTGCCAAACATCAACGACAATGGTTCTAACTGTGGTAACCCTACCTAAGCTAGCATATTTTCCCCATCAATTAGTTTGTTGGCTTATGTACATAGCGTATTCGGAAACTAAGTATCGTTTCATTCTAGCGCCTTTGCAGCGCTGTGGTAGGCGTCTCGCGCATGTGCACTAGTCTTTCTTGTTCACTGACTTTCAATTGTCGCCATTTTGGTTGCTTTTTTGTTGTGTTTTCAGTTTGCTGTGCACATTCAAAATCTTTAAGACAATTAGTTCTCCCGCTGACTGTGAGATTCGTGCCGTGATTAAATTTTTGAATGCAAGGAATGTTAAACCGGCTGAAATTTATCGTCAAGTGACAGAAGTTTACGTTGAATACGCCATAAGTGAAGGAATGGTGAGAAAGTGGGTAAGAATGTTTAATGCAGGTCGAACAAATGTCCACGCCGAGGCTCGGAGTGGTCGGCCTTCTGTTGTCAACGATGATTTGGTAAGGCAAGTTGATGAAGCAATTCGTGAGAACAGACGCTTCACAATGACAACTCTTTCAGAGGCATTTCCACAAATTTCACATACTGTTTTGTTCGAAATTGTGTATGACCGCTTGAATTATCGCAAACTGTGTTCCCGATGGGTTCCAAAAGTGCTCACTGATGTTCACAAAACAAAGCGACTTGGTAGTGCCCTGACATTTCTCACGCGGTACAGTGATGAGGGAGAAAACTTTTTAAACCAAATTGTGACAGGTGATGAAAATTGGGTGTGTCATCTCACACCAGAATCGAAACAACAATCGATGGAGTGGAGACACAGGCATTCTCCAAAAAAACAAAAGTTCAAAATGACAATGTCATCACAAAAAATCATGTGCACTGTCTTCTGGGATAGGAAAGGCGTTTTGCTTACTGAATTTCTTCCCAGAGGTGAAACCATTAATGCAGCACGATATTGTGAGACTTTAACAAAACTAAGGCATGCCATTCAAAACAAACAAAGAGGAATGCTCAGTAAAGGAATTGTGTTGCTCTATGACAATGCTCGGCCCCATACTGCTGGTGTCACTCGATCGTTAATTAGACAGTTTCATTGGGAGCAGTTCGATCACCCGCCGTACAGCCGGACTTGGCGCCGTCTGACTATCACTTGTTCCTGCACATGAAGCGCGAGCTTGGTGGCAAGCGCTTTGGATCTGACGATGACACGAAAAATGCTGTGGAGTTGTGGTTATCGAAACTGGCGGGAAGTTTCTTTGACGATGGTATAAAAAAACTGGTCACACGCTTTGACAAGTGTTTGATCATTGGCGGAAACTATGTTGAAAAATAGTTTAAGACATGTATTTTCATGTAAAAATAAAATTGGATTTGAAAAAATTGTTTTACTATTTTTTTTTTTCAAAACGGTACTTAGTTTCCGAATACGCCTCGTACAATTGGGGTATCTGTATTTTCTGTACCTTTTTTTTTTTTTCTTTTTTTCTTTTTGTTCTGAAGACTGAGAGGGAAGAGAAATTCTTACATGTTTTCAAACTGCTACTACTGATCACATTTTATAAGAATTCTAATAACAATATAGCCATATTTAATATAACATATTACTCCTAACTAAAAAAAAAAAAAATCTAAAATTAAGTAGTCTTAAATTAGTTGAGATATCAAAATCCAAAAAGGTAGCACATAGTCATTTTCCATTAGCCAGGCTCAAATTTTGCAAACATTAGATTTTTTCATTTTGACAATGATGCAGCAAACCAGTGATGTAAATGATTCTGAAAATAAAAGCTAGCTCAGGTAGTGTTAGCTTAAAATAAAAGCTAGCTAGGAAAATAAAGCTAGGTTTGGAAAATAAAAGCTAGCTCAGGTTACTCATTTTCACAAAATGAATAACATATTCCATTTAAAATTATTTTTTTCATAAACTAAAGAAATGCTACATTTGGTAGTTTGTCGCTTGTGCCCAATTAATGAAAAAGTATAACTACATTTTTTTTGGCAAGATAAGCATATCAATATATAAACAATATATTTTTTAAAGCCATAATTTAGCTTTAAAAAAGTTCCAAAAATGCTCTGCTTATACACAGAAATATATGGTACATCTTACGTTTTGCTTAAATAAATTGACATAAAGCTCATAAAGTATACATTCTGTCAAGGACTTCTAAAGACATTTGGTTTTAGTCTTGATCAGTACACGGAACTAAATGATTCTTCATATTCAGCCATTATTCAATTAGAATTTAGCATAAAATAAAATATTAAATGCTTAATATAAACAGCGTTTAAAACAGTATAGTACTGAGATAAATGTGTGCAAAGGAACTGAAAACAAAATATGCTGGTATGTGTTAATTATAAATAAAACATTTCTTTATCTTAATATAAGACATATGTATTAAATAAGACAAATTTTTCTCTCATTATATATAGGCCTACATGCTTGAAAGGTCACGAGTGAGTCGGAGACCAGAAGGAGAACCAAATTTTCATGTATTTTATTATCTTCTCTCAGGAGCTGATGACATCTTAAGGCAAGTTGCTAGAAAGTTATTTTTTCCCCTTTGTTAAAGCTGATATTAGCACTGAATGTAATATTAAACATCTGCATTTAATTTACTAGAAAGGAAATGTATTTGGAAAGCATGCAAGATCCAAATCTGTTCATGACAGCATTACATAAAGTGAGTAATTTATTTCAAATGTAAGTTTTCATAAAAAATCTTACAATATTTTAACTCGTTTATTTTGGATATTCTTACTTACAATATATAAGAAAAATGCACTGTGTTTCTTTGTATTTTTACTAATAGTTTTGTAGTGAAATATATTTTATATAGCTATGATGTATGAAAATGTTTCTTCGAAATGTTAGGATGAAGATCAGAAACGTGCTTGTCTCTCCTGGGCATACATAAATGCAGCATTTCAAACACTAGGAGTTCAAGAATCTGAATCAAAAGCTATTTGGTGTGTACTGGCTGCCATTTACCATCTTGGAGTTGCAAGTGCTTGCAAAGGTATGCCACCATGTGTTAAATTTATATAAATCTGATGTGCTATTAAGCAGTCTAGCATATTCATCACATATTTAGCAGATTATATGTATAGTGGATGTCTGCTAAGGTGGATAATATATATATATGTATAATAATAATTTATTTCCTAAACAGTATTGATTAATTGATTATATTATCTCCTAAGTTTAATTAAAGTAGAATTATTTTAAAAGTGTGCATCCATACTGGTAAGTTATATTTTGAAAGATGTTTAGAAGTAATTTGAAAGCAAAATGTTAATAATGTTTTAACGGGGACTGGAGTTAAATCATCACGAAGAATAATATTTCAATTGTAAAAGGAAAAATTAAAACATGTAATTATTGTCATTGATCGGAAATTAGTTGACTTTTCAAGGGGAACAAACCAACTCCCGTTCAATGAACAATAATTGATAAAAATACGTTAATATGAAAGTGTTTCGTCTTTACTCGAGTTATAAGTTAAAGCCAAATCGGCAATTCTAGTCAGGCCAAATAATTCCGCGAATAGTTGCTACTCAAAGAACTTATTCTCATGAAGCATTTTAGTCAATTCAATTTGGAGTAAAAATCAATTACTGTAGAGAAATCCTGTAAAACTCGAGTAACCGTCCCCGACACTATCATCTTTATGTATTTGAGTACTATATTATTTGTAGAAATTAAACATTGGAAATTGTCATTATGAAATCGAATTCAAAGTAAAGTTGAAATAAACATGGAAGATTATAAAAAAGATATATATACATATATATATATAAAGTAAGAAATTTAGAACTAATATTTCACAAAGACCAGAAATTGAAATTTGTAATTAATAAATTTCAAATAATCATATAAATGCAACATAGAATTTAAAAATGTTGAAACCGAAACATTACAGACAAGCTAAACCCCACTTTAAAAAATTGATGAAATTTAAAGAAAAATAAATAAAAACGAAATATGAAATATATGTGTATATATGCTACTTCTGAATGACATATTTAGCAGGCTATATATATATATGGTACTTCTAATGTTTCTACTAAGGTGGTACAACCACCTTAATAGACATAGTCAAATTTTCAATATGTGCCAAATTCTGAAAACCAAGCACATAACAATTCTTTAGTTTTAATAAGCAACATTGCCATTTTCATATGCATTCTTTTCTTTTTATGCCAAGAAGACAAACTGTGATAGTTTTGTCTTTGAAAGCGTAAAATTACCATTGTAACCACAAGCATAAAATTATTACCCCAAGCATAAATTTTAAAATATACGCTTGTGGCATTTATGAGCAATGAAAAACAAAAACAACAACAACAACAAAATAATAATAATAATAATAATAATAAAATTTTTGCTGAAATACAGTAATTTGTTGCAAAATCACTTAAAAAGAACAATTCTTCTGCATGAATTCTTAAATCGATCATCATGAAATTTCCACCAAAACTAAACCAACAAAAACTGATTTGTATGTACATTTATTGATTGATTTTTAAGATAAATACCAAATTAAAACATAAAATAATGTATGCATGTAATAAATATTTTTTTTTTCTCTGAGTTGTAATTATTTTCTTCTGTAAAAAATTACTAGAGTGACCAAGATTATAGCTTTAATACTTAAGTATGAAAAGTGTTTTTGATGGTGTTGGAAAGGTGAAATTTCTCATATCCTATGTAAACAATGTATACTATTATTTAAAAAGTTAACTGTTAACTCAAATTGTCAACTTACTGAACTCTTTCAGTGCTGAAATTTTTTCTTTTTAAGCTGTTAATTATGAAGTTGATTTAAAGTTGTCCTTAAAAATTTATTTATGGCTACTTGAAATTCTCTTTTAAACAACCCAGTTCTTAGTTGGATTAAAAAAAAGTTGGGAAGAAGGATCTTTGAAATGAGGAGAAAATAAAAAGCTCTTTATCAACCTAGCAATCCCACAGTCTTGTGGTTAACAAATTGCTGCAGTAGTAATATACCCTTCTTCACCTGTATTTCTGCAGTTGTATGGTTAGTAAGCTGCAGTATCAGCAATAAATCATACTGTTATACATTGTGTTTCCCAAATAAGCAGAATGACAACACAGCAAGCAAGCATTTTGTTAATGTCCTGCTTGTCTTTTTTACTTAGTCTTTTGCCAAATGGCATCATTCTCCTTAGAGTGATTATGCTCAATACTGTCCTGTCATTTTTATGATTTGTGACCCCCCCCTAAAAAAAGCATGTGTCCTTGAGAAAAAAGAAACATTTCATGTAAAGACTGCTACAAGTTTCATGTCTGTGGATAAGAAGAAACTGTAAAATGTAATATAGTCGCTTAAAAAATAGTTCCAACTTTTGGATATCCTCTCATAAATCAAAGGGTTTTCTTTTTAAATTTTTTAAAAATCTTTAGATCTTATTAATCATAGGAAACGATGTAAAATTATGATTAGTCCCTAAAAGATAACTGAGTTTATGTATTCTGTTATTTTCAGTAAAGATAAATTAATTAATTATTCAGTACTTTTCTGTTAAGAGGGCTCAGGTTACCAAATATTGTAACCTGTTTGTAAGTGTATCATGAAAAGCCGTGCAGTGTTCACAATGCAAGGCTATACTCATATTAAACATTGTATTAATTATATTATGATACAATACTGTTATTACAATTTTTTTTTCATGAAGCTTTATGTATCATTATGGTTGTCAACCTCTAGTTAGATTTCCTGCCAACATTTATGGTTGCCGCTAAGTGGTACCTGATTGATAGATAATTCATTATGCAGAGTCTGGAAATTTACAGCTCTGTATGATGGACATTCATTTGTAGAATGTATTATTATGGTCTGAACAGTGTTATCTGAAGGTGTAATGATTATAATAACAATTATTAATCTAAGAAATAAAAAGCTATACAACTAAAAATTTATTTTCAGGAAGTAATGGACGTTTACAGTTTTTGAGGCCACAAAGTGCACAAAGGGCTGCTTCTCTTCTTGGTTGTTCTGTAGAAGATCTTGCTAAAAGTATTTTTTCTCCTGATCACAGTGGTCCTGTTTCAGGAAAAGTGTCACCTAGGTTAGTTTTGTATTTTCTTACTCAATCTGAATGAATATCAGCTATCTTAATCAATTCTGTAATTGATTAAGATTGCTGATATTGGTATTATTTGGTTCATATTCTAAAGGCATTTAGAATATGAACCAAATAATTAATCTCATCCATGGTATGTTATGGAAAATAAAATTTCGTTGAAGATTTTGAATCTTATATTATCCTATTTTCTCTAATTCTGTAGAATGTTTAGGAGAAAAGTTGTTAAAATTATGATTAGGCTTGCTAGTAAATGTACTTTCTGTGGCTTGTGGCCTACCAGTGGCCGAGCAGTAAAGTTGCTGAATGCTGGTAGTTTGACCTGGGTTTAATTCCAAGCGAATGGGCTGGTTCATGGGTCTTATCATGGCTTTCATGTGTAATGCAAGTACAAACAAATTTCCGTTAGAAAGTCTGCCACAATGTTGTACGTTCTGTTAGGCAAATAACCCTTGTGTTTTGCCGTAATCAAATAAAACAAACTCTATAGTTTATCAAATGAGTTATTTCAGTGATACAGTCTCATACTTTTAAACCAAATGAAAGTGGTAATTAGGTGTATAAATTATCATAACAAAGCATTTACTTAAAATTTTCAAGTTTTACTAATAACTAAGCTTAATTTAGGCATTGTGCTATCTTCTGTTTGATTTAACATGGAGTATGTTGGCTTACATGAGAAGTCTGTTAAATTAAACCACATGCAAAATAATTTAAAAACTAACAAAGTTTAACTGCAACTCATGCCTTATTGCGGGAAGAAATGCCTTTCTATTAATTGCTAGCGTTGATCTCTTTGGAAAAAGCTGAAGGCCACATATACTCCAGTTGCCACTCAAGGTTGGGAAGTTTCCTTTTAGCTGAGAGAAAAACTAGATTTTTATTTGAGAAGATTTGATTTTGTTAGTTGTAAATTTTAAAGCAAATTGCCCAAGTTAGTGTCAATGATTAACCTCCCAGTTTATTAATTCTCACTTTAGTTATATACCTCTTCTAAAGTGAATAAATAAAATTTGTTAATTCTAAATCTGTCCTTGTGTAAGTTGATTATGTCAGAATGATACCTCATCAACATTCACGAAGTACCGTTTAGTGAACGGACTTGTTAGGTGAGCATATCTTGCTTAAGAACAGTTAAGTAGTAGAATTGCTGTTGTTATTACTTATTCTTTATTACTTAGGACTATGAATTCATCATGGTTAAAAGAAAGAGTCTATCTTTTGTTTTTAGCAAGACGGTATGCACCTTATAAATGCTAGTCGGACCTTTTAGATGATAATCAATTCAACTATGTCCCAGTTATGATAAAGATACTCTGTTGTAATTCATTCAATGTTCTCCCATATCTTTTCCTCTTCTACCAGTCTCTCTAGGGGAACTTTTACTTCAACAAGTGTCCTATGCTGCAAAGATACTGTACATTACAAACATCTGTGTTTATATCTGAGAGAGGTTTGCTCATCATCATAATTTAAGAGAAAAGTATAGAATTTCTGAAAAAATTCCTTTTCATCAAAACAGAATTTAGACTAAATGTTAAAAAAATGTCAGGACATAATTTTTTGTATTTTATTTCAAATTAACCTTATATGGAACTATAAAACTAGTATTATCTGAAGTAAATACTTAGAAGTACTTTTTTTAAGTACGTAATGTCAAATTATTAGGTTATGCTCTAGTATTATTGTAATAAATTGTAAAAATTGTAGTAGTGAAATGTGGAAAATTTTATGTACCTTATTTTTTTTAGACTTGAATAGTATGAAAGCTTGAAAGTATCACATTTAATAATTTAATTAGTAGTAATTAACTGTTTGGTGCCATATGAAATCTTTATTAACACAAATATATTTGTAATTATGTGCATGCACTTATTGTTTCATTTCTGTATAGAAAATTTATGCTTGTTGCTCCTTATCAGATGTGGTTAACTGCAATACAGGCAAAAGTATCACATTTAATAATCTGATGGATATCAGGAATTTCCAAGAAACTACTAACTTCATATTAAAAGCATATCCTTTATAGATGTAATTAGCTGTTTCTTTTGAAAGATCTAGAATTTTCTGAATTTCTGCAACTGCACAAAAATCGGTTCTTTGGATGATTTGACATTTGGTCTTTAGAACCAGTTCATTGAATGATTTTATGATAGTTTAGTGACATTTGAATCTTCAGTATGTGTTTATGAATCGTTAGCATGAGGCACTGCACTGACTTATTTTCAACTACTTCAGAATGCTCTTGATCAGAGTTTCTAATTTTTACATAATGTTATAGAACAAATAATGGAATATATATATGTATTTTTCTTTTTCTCTTCAGATTTACTATTGTCTGCTTGTACAATGCCTTATTTATAATGTAGCCATACAGTGTTTTAAAATTTAATGACATCAAGTTTTTAGAACTATTTAGCCTTTTATAAAAGAAATCATTCAGAAATCCTGAATAGAGCAGTATCAAAGACTTAATATATGTTCTACATTTGCATGACTATTTTATATTGTGACAGTAAACGTATTTTTTGTAGGTCATCTGATGGAACTGTTGAGGCTATTGAATGTCTACAAGCTATGGTTTCTGGTTTGTATGCTGAGGTTTTCAGTGCTCTTCTGTACTTGATAAACAGGTTAGTTTTTGTATAATGCATTTAAAATTGTTTTAATTAACAGCTTTCACACGATATTTATATGTGTGCATATTTATAGGTAAAGATAATTTCTAATTGTTATGTATGCTTTTAGATTAATTTTTACCATTAGTCTTTAAAATTCTTTTAAAATTATTTAGTTAGAGTTTGCAACAAAGACAATGTTTCACTTATATAAAAATGAAGTAATTTGAATAAAAATTAATATAATTTAATTTTAAAAAAAGTTTAATTTAACTTTGCCTCCTTTCTGCAATTATATTATTAATAAAAATGTGACTGACAGCCATAATATATATTTTCTTTGGTGAAATAAATCAAATGATTTCAGGGCTTTAAGTGGTGGTGGCAGAAGCATGGCTTCTGTTCACCTGCTGGATTGTCCTGGATTTCAGAATCCTGCAACATGTGGACGTGTCATGGGAGCTGGTTTAGAAGATTTATGCCATAATTACTGTCAAGAAAAATTACAGTTACTTTTCCATGATACTACTTTCCTCACTCAGCAAGAACGATATCTTCAGGTGATGCAGTTATTTAATTTTATATATGTATTTTATATAAAAAAATTATTTATGTTATATTTACAGATTGTGCTTTAATTTATTTTTATCAAAGAATAATATTTTTTAATTAAACATATTATGTATGCCATAGTATATTATTGTTGGATATAAGGGGATGATAAGGGTCATGTACATGTAGTATAAAAATCCACAGATCTGGAAAATTTTTCATCATTATGAAATTTAGCATGAGTGATGATGAGACTATGACGAAGCTCTGATTAAAGTTGGACAACAATGTGACCATTTAACGAGCAAACTTACAGCCAGAACTGTCATATATTACAGTACAAAGTCTGAAATCTGGACCTCCAGAAGACCACTAATAACTTTTTTTTAGAAATTTTTTTGTATGCTCTATGTATGTGCATTTGATATTTTTTACTTCAGAAAACTTGTGGAGAGTCATAATTCTTAATTTTCTTTCAGTGGTAGTTAAAGTAGCTCCGCAGTGAAAAACAGTTTTTTTATTAGCATAAATCTGTATGATTGATAATTTGGCTGTCACCTTTCTGGATGGCATACGTCTCAAACCAAAATGTTCTACATTGAAACATTGTTGATTTTACACCTGCTTGATATTTTATTTCCATGATGACAACTGTGTACATTATTATTTATTATTATTTTTTCTCATCATGGCACTAGCATTAACACATAGCACCTAAAGAAATGACTCCACACACACATGTTGACATTACACTTGATGATGATTGCAGACTTCAGCTAACTGCTCTGCAAATTCTTGTGTGTTGATGAGGAGAAATTTTCCATATGCAATTCTTTCCATATGCAAAGGACAGGTTTTAAAATGATACTCAGAAGAGAAAAGATTTTATATTTAGTGTTGCTTGAATTGAGAACAACTGATTTGTTATTCAGATCAGCCTTGGACTAGTGCCAGAGCCAGTGCAGCAGAATTTAGGGGAGAGAAAATCTTTAGAATTGCTAATTAGAGTTAGAATAATTTTAGAATCAGACACAGGATGTTGTTAGTATAACACTGAACCATTAAATTATTGTGAAGGTAATCCTTATGTGGTAGATGTATGCCACTGTAAAAAAAAAAATGGAATAAATAGTATTGACTAGTCTCGTCAACCTAAACTTTCTGTAGACCATGTGAAACAAAGACTTCATTGCTGTTTATTAATGAATTTCAGTCTTTGCTGAAGTAAAAGTTCCAGTCTGACAAATTAGAAACTCTGTCACAATGATACCAGAGCAAACATTGCTGTCAGTCTATAGAAGTTAGGTCACTGAATGCACACCAAAGATGAAATATCTTTTGCCATTTTGAAATGGCACTTCATAACACTAAACAGTGGTTTTAAAGAATAGATTGCAAATTTGTTGCTGTACTTGTGGCAGCTCTTGTGGATCCTCGAGAACCTTTTATATGATCCCAAAACAAAACTTATTCTAGACCTGCTGTAGCCCTCATGATTGCTTAGCCCTTGAAGCTGTTCCAGCTTCTTTTGGAAAGATGCATTTTTTTAGTTCTTTATTTCTTCCCTTTTTTTGAGGGGGCTGGCTAAGGGAGAGTAAATATGGCTTCTCCTTTTTTTTTTTTTTTTTTAATTTCATTGTCAATTGCAGACAAAGTGCAAGTGAATATTCCATTATATCATTTCTTGGTAATCCTTTCCATCAGAAAATTTTCAAGATGATATTTGTTTCTCTCATATTAATTTTTAATTTGTTTCCCATCATGTGTTTACTGCATTTGCCAAGAAATAAAGCAGGTGCAATTTCCCTGCCCCCCAGGCATGTACTATTTTGCGGAAAAGTTATGAGTATTCCAATTTTTATGCAATGGAATTGTATGTGGCAGAAGATGTATAGTGGAAATGTAATGTCAACAATACTCAACAAAGTATTTGAATAAGAATTGGAAATTAACCGAGGGAAATTGTTTGCCTTTTTATATAACAGAGTGAAAATGGAGGCAGTGGGAAACTGCTAAAATAATAATATGAAATAATTTTAAATGTGATTACAAGACAGTACTCACTAGAAATTAAAAAAAAAAAAACTGTTTTATCCATTTGCTGATTTTGAAAATATAATTAATTCATTGCCAAAAAAGGCGCAAGTAGATTTTAGTAATATTTAGTAATCAAATTATTAGATTTTAGTAATAGCAAGTAGATAATAATATGAAATAATTTTAAATGTGATTACAAGACAGTACTCACTAGAAATTTAAAAAAAAAAAAGTGTTTTATCCATTTGCTGATTTTGAAAATATAATTAATTCATTGCCAAAAAAGGCGCAAGTAGATTGTAGTAGCTGATCAATAGATACTGCTGATATCTACATGCATTATTATGAATCAAAATTGTTTGAAACTTTAAAATTCCTGGCATGGTTCCGCTACGTAGACGATACTTTTACCCTGTTTGAAGGCAATAAAGAAGATTTAAATAAAGTTCTTTCAACAATGAATTCTCTTGATCCTGCTATTCAGTTAACTTTTGAACTTGAGACTTGCAATTCTCTTCCGTTTCTTGACATTCTGGTCACACGTAACACATCCAACTTCAGTACTACGGTTTACCGTAAACCTTCATCGGTTTGCCTTCCACTACACTTTAAATCATGTCATCCGACTAAACAAAAGTTAGCTTCATTTTATTCCTATGTTTTCCGTGCTCTTCAAGTTTGCTCCTCCAAATTAGCCCTTGATGAAGAACTAAATTATTTAAAAGCAATAGCTATTGACAGGGGCTTTTCACCCAACATTATTAATCAAGCAGTTAAAAAATTCTCATCTCAACACACTAAAAGGCACACTCTTGTTTTAGGAGATTATAAGAATTCTGTTGTCATTCCCTTCTTTCCATCAATTAGCTACAAAGTTGCACATATTTTGCAGAAATTTAACTTTCAGGTTGTTTATTCTCCCATCAATAAAATTCCGAGTTCCATACTCAAGGACCCCATTCCGGATATGAATTCCTGGGGTATTTATAGGATTCCTTGCCAGTGTGGTTTAATTTACATTGGCCAAACTAAGAGAGCCTTAAAATTTCGCATCAAGGAACATGAGGCATACGTTAGAAAAAAGGAAACCCAGAAGTCTTCTGTTGCTCAACATTGTTGGTCCGAAAATTACACTTTCAATTTTTCTGCTGCCAAAATTATTCAAAAAACATCTTCCATTGGAGAACTGGATTTTCTAGAGGCATTTCACATTCGTAAAAACCTTTCTAGTTAACGATCCTAATTCCAATCCAAATTTGCCTTCGGCCTTTAAAGAAAGTATGTTTTAGTTTTGGTTTCACCAACAGATGGCGCCACTTGCTTATTCTTGTCCAGGCTTTCTTATCTTATCTAATCATTATTTCCTATCTTATTCATTTGCGGTTTTGCAGCTGAGGATGGTGGTTCGGTAAAACCATCGAAACTAGTCCTGTGAAAAATTTTGTAAATATAATGCTGATTTTTGTTGTTTGACTTCTGAATTGGTATTTATTCAGCGTGTTATTGTGTCTTAATTATAGAAGCCCCAAACAGGCTTATTTTTTTGCTTTCTTTTTCGCACGTGGTGTGGCCGCCATTTTGCGATTGCATGAGTTTCGGTAAGTACTTTTTTGCAATTTTCAAGTTATATTTATGTTTTGTATATTTGGATATTGTGCTTTGCTTGTCTGAATTCATGCATTTTGCTTACAAACGTTTTGTTTTCTATTCATATAATTTTCTATTCATTCAAAACGTTTTGTTTTCTATTCAGTTTTTTCTGATGTTTTGTGTGTGCTTTATTATTGCTTAGTTAATTTAGTTTGATTTTCTGCATTGTTTATCATGCCTTTATCCGTTAGTCGTTTCACTAAATTACGCCTGAAACGACGAAAATTCCTGAATCATCTTGACTTTTTACTTAAATGTAAATGTAAAAAATTGATCCCCAGTTTTATTCAAATCAAATCTAATCAAAAACCTTCGAGTCACGTTTCAAGAATTCTGTTAAATTGCAAGCTTGCCTTACTTCGGTCCGTCATAAGGGATACATGTCAACAATTGTCCAAAATTGAACATGAACTCTATAAGCTTCATTTGGAACTCGCTAAATCATATCCAAAATTCACTGCACTTGAACAAAAGTCTTGGTCTAGAACGGAGAATGTAGTTAACCGTCATAAAAACACCCTTGCAGTTAAATTCGAAAAACTTCTTTTACAGTCTTCCAGTTCAAGTAGTTCAAAAAATCTCCCCATTGTAAACATCAAGCCAATAGTTAATATTTCTAATGTTAGTCTTTCAGAAGAACAAGAGAGAATTCTAAAATATAATTTTAACTTCTCACAAACCTGTAAACCCTCGATTCCAAAGATTTTGGCTCCTATCGAAAAAGCTTTCAAGTTCAGTAAAGTTTCAGATTCACAGAAAGAAATGATTAGGTATCTTATCGCTCATAATGTGAAATTCAATAATAAACCTTTGAAACCAAATCTAACTGCGAGAGAAAGAGCTACAATGCGCAAAATTCATTCTAACCCGGATATTATCATTTCAAAGGCCGACAAAGGTGGCCAGATAGTCGTCATGGATAAGAACACTTACATTGATGGTGTCACTAAACTCTTAAACGAAGGACCGTATAATCCAATCCCTAAAGATCCTACACCTTCGGACTTGTCAAAAATAAAAACTGCGATCAAATCTTTGCAAATCATTTCAAGTAACTTAAAACATTCGCTTATCCCATCTGTTGCGAATTGTGCCAGATTATATGCTCTTCTCAAAATTCATAAAAGTGGTATTCCTTTCCGCCCTATTGTATCAAATTTAGGTATTGCCTCGTATCCATTAGCTAAATATTTAGTTTCTAGATTTTCAACTCTATTAGACAATAACATTTACACCATAAAAAATTCAATAGAGTTTGTTAAAAAGGTCAAAAACATTTCTCCTAGTAATTTACTCATGGTTTCTTTTGATGTAAAATCATTATTCACCAATGTCCCAGTGGAGGGTGCATTAAGATGTCTAGAAACCAGACTTCGCGAATTTCGTTTCTCTTGCATCGAAATTGATGAGCTAATTTCTCTCACTCAACTCTGTTTGAAACAAACACATTTTGTTTTCCAAAATAAATATTACAAGCAAACTGAGGGATTAGCCATGGGAAGCCCCCTCAGTCCCATCCTGGCTGATATCTACATGGATTATTATGAATCAAAATTGTTTGAAACTTTAAAATTCCTGGCATGGTTCCGCTACGTAGACGATACTTTTACCCTGTTTGAAGGCAATAAAGATGATTTAAATAAAGTTCTTCCTACAATGAATTCTATTGATCCTGCTATTCAGTTCACTTTTGAACTTGAGACTTGCAATTCTCTTCCGTTTCTCGACATTCTGGTCACACGTAACACATCCAACTTCAGTACTACGGTTTACCGTAAACCTTCATCAGTTTGCCTTCCACCACACTTTAAATCATGTCATCCGACTAAACAAAAGTTAGCTTCATTTTATTCCTATGTTTTCCGTGCTCTTCAAGTTTGCTCCTCCAAATTAGCCCTTGATGAAGAACTAAATTATTTAAAAGCAATAGCTATTGACAGGGGCTTTTCACCCAACATTATTAATCAAGCAGTTAAAAAATTCTCATATCAACACACTAAAAGGCACACTCTTGTTTTAGGAGATTATAAGAATTCTGTTGTCATTCCCTTCTTTCCATCAATTAGCTACAAAGTTGCACATATTTTGCAGAAATTTAACTTTCAGGTTGTTTATTCTCCCATCAATAAAATTCCGAGTTCCATACTCAAGGACCCCATTCCGGATATGAATTCCTGGGGTATTTATAGGATTCCTTGCCAGTGTGGTTTAATTTACATTGGCCAAACTAAGAGAGCCTTAAAATTTCGCATCAAGGAACATGAGGCATACGTTAGAAAAAAGGAAACCCAGAAGTCTTCTGTTGCTCAACATTGTTGGTCCGAAAATTACACTTTCAATTTTTCTGCTGCCAAAATTATTCAAAAAACATCTTCCATTGGAGAACTGGATTTTCTAGAGGCATTTCACATTCGTAAAAATCTTTCTGTTCTAGTTAACGATCCTAATTCCAATCCAAATTTGCCTTCGGCCTTTAAAGAAAGTATGTTTTAGTTTTGGTTTCACCAACAGATGGCGCCACTTGCTTATTCTTATCCAGGCTTTCTTATCTTATCTAATCATTATTTCCTATCTTGTTCATTTGCGGTTTTGCAGCTGAGGATGGTGGTTTGGTAAAACCATCGAAACTAGTCCTGTGAAAAATTTTGTAAATATAACGCTGATTTTTGTTGTTTGACTTCTGAATTGGCAATAGATACTGGTTAATACACAAGTACAAACATTGTATTAAACACATAAAAAAATTTAGATGAACCTTTGCAGCATTTTTCATGAACTAATGCAAATAGCACTATAGCATAAACAATCTGAATTGACCCAACAGGCTTGTAATTTAATTTATATCTTTTGAGCACATATTTCCTGTATGCTGTTAGACCTGCTCTATGCATTCATTGGCTGTGTATTTTCTGACGTTATTTGCTTGCTAAGTTTTTCATATTGTTACGCATTATTTAAATTGCAGACTTTTTGATGTATGAATATTTTGTATGGTTTTAATACTTTATTGTACGAGGGCAATCCCCCCAAAAAAGGTCTCCTATTTTTTGGGGACATAGAGAAAGTTTTAATACGGTTGTTGGCAACACTCCTGTGAGTGGTGCTTTCTCCGCTATCACATAAGCACGCAGGTGCTTCGCTCGGATGCTCAGTCTTGGCTTGGCAGCCATTCGAAATGGAGCTCCCGATGAACGTTACCGCCAAGTGCGAAGTGCGCGCAGTTATTCAATTATTGAACGCAAAAGACGTTAAACCAGTTGAAATTCACTGCCTGTTTACAGAAGTGTATGGACAGTCGTGCATAGATGTCAAAAACGTTCGCAAGTGGTGTAGAGAGTTTACAGCCGATTCATGATGAAGAAAGGAGTGGGAGGCCGTCAATTGCTGACAAGACAATCGCGAAAGTTGAGGAACTCGTACATAAAGATCGGAGGATCACTCTGGATGCTCTCTGCAGTTTGGTTTCTGAGGTTTCCAGAAGCACCATCCACAGGATTTTAACCGAAAAGTTGCAATATCGCTAGTTGTGTGCAAGATGGGTGCCGCGTATGCTGACAGAAGATCACAAATGGCAACGGATTGATTCTTCCTGCGAATTTCTTCGCCACTATGGAGACGAAAAGGATAACTTCTTGGACTTCTTGGAAAGATGAGGTTCAACGCTTCCTGAAGGGCATGGCGGCAAGCTGGTATGACATGGGCATTGTAAAACTGCCACAGCGTCTACAAAAGTGCATCGACCGAAATGGCGAATATGTTGAAAAATAAAGCATTCTTCAATCTTTAAAGTGATGTAGCAATTATAGAAAATAAACGGTTCTTTGTATATCTAAAAATATAGGAGACCTTTTTTTTGGTATTGCCCTTGTAGAATGCATGACAAAAAACATTTACTTTTTACTTGATATAATTTATACATTCATTAAGTCATGAGTTATTGCATAAAAGAAGGCATGTGTATTTTTACGTCATATAGTTAATCAGTGTGATGAGTTTATAAAATCTGTGGGAAAATACAATGCATATTTTTTTATTATATATCTTGAAAGATACAGCTCTGTGAATATTTTTTTATTTTTCCCCTTTTTAACTTCCTTGTACGAAGTAAGAAGGAAGTATTGTAATCGCGAAAAGTTTCAGGCAGCATATTTCAACGAAAATATCCATTTTAACCGCTATAGAATGCAATTTCACGATGTTTTTGTGTGATATCTGTACGTAAGAGTAGAATAAAAGATTTGTTTCCTCCAAAAAAATTATAAAACTGCTTTAAAATTAATTCTGAAGAGAATTTTTTGTGGCGTCTGTACGAATGTATGTACGTACGTATCTCGCATAACTCAAAAATGAGTAGCCTCAGAACGTTGAAATTTTGTATGTAGGACTGCTATAACATGTAGATGTGCACCTCGTATTTTGGTTGCAATCGGCCACACCAAACGTATATAAATACATTTATATATATATCCACTCTGTTACCCAGCTCGGTGATCTCAGTTTCTTTACTCTTATATGTTTGTAAATTGTACATTTTTTGCTTTAAAAATGATTCAATTATGTTGTTTTTATCTTCCGGTTAAGGTTTTTATGCCTTTAGTAAATCTGTATGCAATATTTTTAGAATTATCAACAATTTTAAAGTTGTTTAAGTGCCGCTAAGCCTTTTTTTTTATGGCGGCCATTGATTGTTTACATTTGAAACAGCAGACTAGTGGATTTGTTGCCAATCTAGAGAAACTTAGCTTCACAACAACAAAGATAACGCCTTCATTTAGTATTGCCAATTAAATCATGCTTAATCCTTTCTGGAATTTTTTCAAGAAAATAAGTGTTTAAGATTTACTTCGTAGTTTTTAATATAGATATTTTGAGTTTTTATGTATTTTTGCCTTCACGTGAAGTGAGAACTGAATTAATTGAATGAGAAATACTCAATCGTCTGTGAAAAACTGTTTCCTTTTTGCTTAATTTCTTTTATACATCATTCTAGCTTTATTATAGTATTTGAATAGAACATATGGCAACAATTAGATAATTCTATTCTTTAAATGATATAAATTTTGTGCATTATGAGTTATAATATGAACGAAATATAATGCTGTTAAGGGAATCTAGCGCCAGAGTGTCGCTATGGTAAACAAATACTAAAGTGAATTTTAAAGAATGCATTTATTCTATTGTGGTTTATGCGTTGTCGGCGAAGTAGATTTAATTCAATCCGATAAGTTTAAATGAAATGCAAGAAAAAATGTGCATAATTTAATATTCTGTACAAGGAAGTCATGTGGTGTACACATCAGATTTTTTAACAAGGAAATTCATGCAGTAATTGTTTTTTACAGGAAAGAAACTATTCATTGATGTGTGATAGAATCAGAGCCCCCATGCACACCTCCCCTCTCCCCGCCCCCGGAAAAAAAGGGAAGAAAATAAAAAAAGAAAAGGGGAAAAAATGTTATCTGACTTGATAGATATAAATATCTCATTATCTGAGTTTTTTCCCTGCAATTTTTAATATTAATTTATTTTAATATCTTGTAAATATAGTAAAATTTAAGGCAGTTAATAGCGTTTACAATTTTTTAATTATCTATTCTAGTAGTAATGATAATAAGTTGTAATATTTTAAGTGCTTATACAAAATATTACAAATAAGAAGGATTTCAAAATTTTTACTGGTTTCTAACCTATAAGTTTCATTTGTGTTACTAATCGTGTTATACTCACAGCTTATTGAGAGGCAAAAGACCTTTACTGCTCAGTCTTCGTTATCATGCAATTATTGCATTATTTGGTGTGATTTTTTACATTTATTCACATGCTATGTATATTGATAACATAATTTTAAATTGTAGTGATTATTTCTGTTTTGGGTTATTAACTTAGTGCTTTATAATTTTTATTTTGTTTATCATTTTTAAATAAGATAACTACTAACTAGCCACACCTAGAATATCTAAAACTTGCCCCCCCCCAAAAAAAGTGAGTAAGCTGTGGTACCTGAAAATTTTAGACATGAATGATGAAATCTAGAATAAAGTATTGGTTAAATGATAATGACAGTAATGATAAAGGTGACAGTAATAATAAAAGTGAATTTTACTATGTTGCAAAGTGAAATTAAAGAATGCCAATAATTTACTGTTAGTAGCATAAAAAATATAATTAAACAATAACAAAAAAAAAAAAAAAAAAAAAGTGCTAAGACAAGTTCAACAAGAGAAAGAAATCTACAGAGAAAGAAGAAATAGGCAAAAGTAAAGTTAAAAATTGCTGCTCTCATGTTTAAGCATAATATTCCGTCTGCAGAATATAATCATCTTATAGAAGCATGTAAAAAAGCATTTCATTATAGCAATATTGCAAAACAAGTGTAGGTGAAGGCAACTCAAGTGTCATATTTTATACAAAATGGCATAGCCTATCATGAAAATTTATGCATCTCTACCATATGCAGAAAAATTTCAATGATAATAGATGAAAATACATTTGTATCACAAACTCTAACTTTTGATGTTAGATAAAAGAGCTTATAGAAAAAGCATTTCAATAAGTAATCTGATTGGCTGTGGAAGTGAAAATTTTACCACTATGATGGGTACAAAGAATGGATCTGCTCATTGCTAAAAAGAGATGTACCATTAGCATTTAATATGAGATATGTTTGCTATTCTTTTGCATTATGTGCTAATCATTCAGTTAAAATACTAACATCATATCTAGAAATGGTTATAAAAGATAACTTTCATTATTTCCCCAATACCAGTGAAAGATTAAAAGTTCAGGATGTTATAGATACTACCTAACATAAAGTTCGCAAATTAGCACAAACACATTGGTTATTCCATGGCTCAGCTACATTTGTTTGATGATGGCAAAGCACTAGGGCTATCTGCCTAGATGTAGCAATGCTTTTGTAGAAGATTTTCTAAGAGAAACTGGCTCATATCCATGTTGCATGGTGAAAACCATGAAAATGCCTATGCAGGCAGCCCATTCACCTAGAATTGAACCCATATAGATCTACCAGGGTTTAACGACTTTACCACTCAGCCACTGTTGGGTATCCCTTGGCAATGTAATAAAAATTATTATCAAACAAGGGGATACATTAGTTCCTTTATTGTCAGTTTAAATCCAAAATGGATAGTGGAAAGTGTTTTCTTTGGGGGGCAAATACCACCAAACCAGGATACAATCAATGATGTTTTCTTTTGTGGTTATTGTATAACACCCATTTCTCATTGTATGTCAAAATCTGTTCCAGGAATGGGGCTTTCTTATTGTATTAGAAGTGAAGAGAAAATGATGAACCATTGGAGTTTTGTTTCGTTGGTCAGAAGAGGAACCCGCTTATTGAGATTCCATGTTTTCCTAAGGTTGTGCAGATACAATTGAATGGTTTCCTCTGACACTCCAAACCATTGTACAAATTCTTTGCGTGTTTGATGCAGATTATATTCAATGTCCTCCTTCAGCTGCCCTTCCTTGATAGTGGATGGATGTAAAATTTAAGGCTTGTCCTGGAGGCTGTTCATCTCCTGATGCAAATTGACTGAAACACTTTCAAGCCTCTCTAAATTCAAAGCATGTTTTCCAAGTAACTTCTAATGATGCCCAATAAGAACTCATAAAGTAAACATGGCTGTGAAACATCATTTGACACTTGCAGGTTCACTTCATAGCAGTTCAGTCTTTCCTACAGAAATGCTTTTGATATGCCTTGCAGCTTTGTACTGTGTTATGGTTAATTGGAATGTGAACATCTGATGTCATTCCCAACACGGTTGCTGACATTTTCCGTTTGAATTTCTCTCTCTCTCTCTCTCTCTCTCTTTTTTTTTTTTTTTTTTTTCAGTGGCATGAACCTTTTTTGGTTACTTGGTATCATGAAAATTACAATGCTGACTTATAGTCCCTCCCTCCCCCCCAAAAAAAAGGCTGTTGGATGAAACATTTTAAAAAATACTCTTTACCTTTTATTCCTTCAAGTGTTGCACATTTAGCCCTGAAATTTCAAAGTTCCTCAAAATGTCAATAGTATTTTCTTGAATATAATTAAAAACAACAACAACAACTCTCTCACTTTTATTTTTTGATTCCTTTCCTTCCAATATACATCCAACCCAAAATTGGATACATTAAAACTGGCTGAAATTTTCATGTGTATTAAATATGAAAGCCTTCATTCTATATGTAATTTTCTTCTATAATGCTGATATGGTTAAACATTAGCTAAAGAACCCCAAAATTGTTCTAAAAATGTGTAAACATCCTCCGTAAAATTGGTTAAAGTAGTTATGCAAGGATTTTGTCATAAAAGGTGAGAAGAATGGTTTAAAAAATGCAAGAACATCAAAAATTTTACTTTAACATATGAGGAGGGAAACGAATGGATGAAAAATCTGCTTACAATTAAATAAAATATATTTAGTGTTAATATTATACCTTATTTATGGTGCTGTGTTGTATGATGAAGACTAGTTCTCCGCCAGGATTTTTTTAAGTTGCAATCAAAGTTTCCCCCCCCCTTCTTTTTTAAAATTTTTGTGTGGGAGCCCTAGAATCAATGTTCAAGAAACGATTCCCTCCTTTTTTTTTTTTTTTTTTCTTTTACTAAAATTTCATGTATTATTAGTTTTGTAATAATTTTTTATTTCAACTAAATTATCTTTGGCGCCAATATCATTATGAGCAGAATTATGATATTATGGGTAGAATTATAATCATTTTAACAGCTCTTTGCTAGTTAATGTTGTCTTTGTTTTTTTGTTATGATCCTGGCTTAGAATTTAGTTAATAATTTTACTGAAATAAGTTTGCTGTCATGTGACATATTTTGTTTCTGCATTTGATTTTATTTCGAAAATATGGAATTATGTGGAGTGTATTATGATGTATTTTATCACATCATTTTAATTCCTGTACTTACAACAAGCATAATTACAATAATTTGTTAAGAACTTTTTGATCAAAATTAGTAAATTTTTAGAACTAGATCATTTAGAACCTTAGTTTCCCAAAAAGAACAGAATGAAAAATATTTGTACGATAGTGTGTAATACTTTTTCAGATTCTAAATTATTAAGAATCTGATGAAGATGGCACTGATGAACAATTTAAATGTACCTGTATTTATTGTTGAGCTTAAGTTACTAAGACTAAAAAAGACCTTTAAAGTTTATTTCAAGTATTGCTAGCATGGTGTTAAAGGATAGTATTAAAATCTGAAATCTTCTTAGAGGTAAAATTCAGTTGAAGTAAAAAAATGCAATAAAATGAAATATGCATCATAATTTGATGTCAGAATAGACAAAATAACCACTGGGTCAGGAAAACTGAACCATTCATTTATGGATTTCAAACCCAGGATTTAAAAAAAAAATTTTAATTGTTGAGAATAATGTAATTATTTGGTCCTAGTATTATAGTAGACATTTTTTATGCTTCAGTGTGTATGTAATCTACTAAAAATAATTATGGTAGTCATGTACCAATGTAGAAATTTGCTTTCAAACTGGTTTTTTACAATTATATTTTCTTGTGAAAAAACTGATTTTGATCATAAGTATTTACAATTTACATGTAAATTATTACTTAATTTACATGTAAATTAATGTATTGGTTGCTATAATTCTTTTCTTATATGTCTGCATAATTTCTGGTCCATTTAAAATTTAGGCTAACTAATTAAAATCATATTTATTCTAATTGCAGGAAAATATTGAATGGAACAAGGAAGAGTTCCATATTAGTAATCCAGGTCCTTTGATTGATGTGATAGATCATACGCCTCAACAAGGAGCAGTTCGTGCATCAACTGCCGATCTTCGAGAAATTGGAAAACGAGGTCTCTTGTGGCTCTTAGATGAGGAATCCTTATTTCCTGGTGCCAGCGAAAAGTCGTTCTTAGATAAAGTTTGCACAAACTATTGTGGGAAAGGTTTGTATTCTATAATAAATAATATAACAGCATTGTGCTTGAAAAATTCTTGCTGAAGTAAATTTATTTATCTAATAGAATAAACATGATTATCAATTTAGTAATACTGTTCAAAACCTAAAAATAATTTTTTTTTCCACTTAACTTTATATGCCAGAAGCAGTGGTGTATGTCCATTTTGGTGTCCAAAGGCGACATTAAAATGTTCATTTGGAAATGACTTGCACATCATTTTTCCATCTAGTCACCTGCCATTACACTTGTTCTAACACTCAGGAAGTTTATTTGACTGCTGGTTGAACCATTTTTCTGCAGTGTCAGTAATTTGAATTTATTTATAAAAATTCTTTAATTTGACCCAAAGAGAAGTAAAATCCATTAGTGCTAAATCATCTCCAAATTAATTTTGAAGTCTCAGATAAATTTGAGATGGAATGCTGTCTTCATTAGTCAAAAATCTAATGATCATTCTCTGTATAAAACTGTGTTTGAGTTCTTTGCTCAGACATGTTAATTCCATTTAGTTGGGGGTTTGGGTGGAGAGAGAAACTAGTGCTGCTGTTGTCAAGTTCAAACGCATAGCATCCAAGCTATTGTTATTAATTTTTATTTTTTTAAATGATGCTGCTAAATTAATTGGTTTTTAAACCATTGTTTTAGAATCATCTGCAATACCATTAGTATTAGTACCACCTGCATTTTGAAGCTAAATGTTCTACACAATATGCGAGATAGCACACCACAAATATTTCTACATTATTTTGTAGAAGCTTGATTGGAGATTTTTTTGGCCATGCTTCATGACATTCATAATGTATATGGTTCAGTGACTCATAAAAATTCAAATACAACCTTCTTCTTTTCTTTTGTTTTGTAAAATTGGAAGGGATTTAATTTAGTGAAATAAAAAATTTAATAGATTATTTAATTAATAATTTTACTTTTAATTATTTGTATTTATTTTCATGTTTAAAAACAGTGCTTTATTAGCACCATCTAATAAATAAATAATTAACTAAAAGTGGTACATTGCAAGCTACATCATTATTAGGGGCTGCATTGTCAAGAGCCATGTGCTTAAATCAATTTTATGTCTGATTACTAGTATTACCTCCATTCTGTTGGTATTTTTCTATTAATTTCCACAGCTCTTATTTTTACTTACATATCTAAAATTCATATAGTTAGTAAATTTCCTACAGTTTTCTCCTGAGTGAGTCTTATTTAAGCATAAATAATGTAGATTATTGTTCCATAGAAAGCTTAAATTCATTTGGTCATGTAATAAATAGCTAGAAAATGCAAATGTTTTAGCAGTAGTAGTAGTAGTCTAAGTAGAATTTATTTCTTGAATATAAAAGTCCAGTTTATAGTATTGCAAGAAGTATAACCTTAAATGTATTCCAACATGTTTAAGTGCTTTCCTATGTATCCAGCCTAAAACATGTTCAAAACATTTTTTTTTCTTCATTAAATTTTAGTTTTCTATTAATGATATTTATACTGCGAGTATAGTTTTAGAATTATACCTTGCCATGAGTTACCAAAACACATTTTTAAGAAGATACAAACAGATTGTGAAATAAACTTGAGAGATCTTTGGTAATAACAAAAATCTATGATTGCAGAATCTTTAAACACAGCAGTAATAAACAAAGTTTTCAGCTTGAAAACCCTGAAAGAATGTTCTCAAAATTTTGTCATGGCACTAGGCTGAACAAAAAATATTGTGGAGTTTCATATGAACATTCTTTAACAGGAGATAAATGGGAATATATTGTGATCACATATGAAACTCTGTTTAATGTAGATGACTGCAAGAAGAAAAAGTATGTTTAGTAGTCAAATAAAGAGAAAAACTTGGTTCTGATTATGCCAAGAATATTTCAGTAACAGGTTTCTCCTACAGTGAGGAAATTAAAAATAAGAAAAGTTGAAAAAAGCATTGATGACTACAGGTGATAGTTGAGGAGGGTGCGACACCAGAATTTCACCACTGGGTCATACAGGTATAGTCTCACTGCACTAACTGTGTAGTTGCTCTACTGCAATTTTAAGAGAGCATTGTGGGCATGAAACTAAGGGTCTTTCATCTTTCTTTCGATGTGTCACTTGTCTTTCAGCACACTTTATATGCTCCCGTGCTATACAGACACTCTACAGACAGCCATGCCTATTCCACGATTTAATCCCAGGGTGCAATGATACGGCAACTGGCATTACTAACCACTGTATTTACAGTCTAGTATTAACAGAAGAAATTCTATTTTTCTATCCCAGTGACTGTCAAAGAATAAAATTGCAAGACTTAGCCACACTTCATAAGTTGTCCCTTTACTCCTTGAGAAAGAACTCTTTCTGAATGTGGACCTGTCACAACTGTTGGGTTGTGGATAGTAATTCAAGAGGAATGGATAGTGATATCTCTGGAAATTTTACAAAACCTCCCTTTTATCATGGAACACACTATGTGGACATACAATGGTACCTTGGTGTACATCATTAATCCATTCCAGATTCTTGGACAGATACCAGGTGAACTTTTTCAGTAAGAAATAAAGGAAAAATAATGAATTTGGTCTTATAAAAAAATCTATTGTTATTTTTATAGCACTATTTAATACTAAAAAACAAATGAAGTGGATGAAAGGTATACTAATAATATATGTAATGTGTATAAATGTTTTTCTCCTTTCCAAATCAAAAGCAATTTTTCTACATGCTCTAATATTTCTGGTCTTTGGTAATAACTTTCACCCCCTTTGCAACTTAAGCCGATTAAATAGCATCTTTCTTTTTCGCAGCTGTACACATTTATCCTCAGCATACGGTATGCAGTAGTTAAATCCCAGATACGCATACCATCCTCATGCTTTTCAGCAATCTTTTTTTTTTTTAGTCCAAAGGGACAATTTGCCCTGAAGGATTATTAATTTCGTTTTGGCATTTTCCGTCTAAAACTTTAAAAGGCTGTATCACTTTTCGAATTGTTGCCACCATATAATATCACCCTGTCATATATTTAAAGAAATTAAATATTGAAGTATCTGCATAAATGTATGTATGTTTCTCGCATTGTAATAAAATAATAGTACCTAGAGCCATCAAAATTTAAATAACATAATCTTCCATAGAATATGGGCATGTGGAGGCCCTAATTTGAATCTGAAATTTGTTTTATTATCAATTTCATATTTTGTAACACTTCAACGAATTTTTGATTAAAAAACTAAATGATTTCAAAGCAAAAATGGCAACACCATACGAAAAAAAAATTATCTCCAGAGCGCGAGACTGTGCCATCGGAAATTCAAAAGATATGTTAATTTTAAAATTAATTTACAATATGGCTGTTGAACTGAATTTTATTGTTTGAGTACATAGAACATAATATTTAATAAATAAAGGTAACACACAAAACATAAAAAAAAAAAAAAAAAAAAAAAAAAATCTCCTTTGGACTTAATTTAAAATCTGAAACCTTTCAGTTTTTTTTTTTTCTTTTTTGTTGTTGTTCCTTCCCCCCTTTTTTTTTCTGATCCTAGTAACTTACTTCATTGCTTGTCTCTTTTCACTAACTTTCTTAAAACTCATTTATCTCTAGCGCACGAGACTACGCATTGGAAATTCTAAAGATATGCTCATTTTAAAATTAATTTACGATATGGCTTTTGAACGCATGCTGGAACCGCGTCATTGTCAAATGATTTACACGAAAAAACACAAAATCATTTTAAAATTCAGACTTATTGTGTAGAGGTATAGTTTACTAAATAGTAGCAACAGGTGTACTGACACTAATGGGCAATCATAGTACTGTCTCTAAAGAGGTAAACAAGTGTAGTACATGCAGTTGTGACTCATCAAATGTGAGTTTTATTCCAAACAAATATCTTGCACCAAACAAAATTTCCACATTCAAAACAGGATGTATGCCAAATTGGACATGTTTCAAAGTGGGCATATATCGAGCTACCACTGTATCATCAAGAAACTCAATCCAATTGCTTTAATATCATTGTAAAGATAGGGTAACCCTTTCTGTAACTAATATGACAGATACAGTCAGTGTCATATAATAGTATGATATCACTTGGCAAAATAATACTGTTTTGATTTATTTATTAGTTCTAATGCATATGCAGTAGTTTCTTCATTTTCATTTCTTTCCTTATAACTTACTCATAAATGTAATATTTTTTTTTCTCACAGAATATCAACAACTTATTCGTAAAGGACCATATAACCATCAGTTCACAGTTCAGCACTTCCATGGCACAAATCCTGTGGTATATTCTGTTACAGGATGGCTGCGTTATTCTAGAGAACATCCTACAGCAAGACAAACCATATTTCTTTTACAGGAGTCTCAAAAGTATAATAAAATACATACATAAATTAAATAATATGTAACATCTTAATTTAATTTGTTATACAGTTCACATAGTGAAATTAACTTTTATTTGGATTGTAGAAAGGAGAATTGAAAGCTATCTTACTTCTTTGTAGGGAGTACATAAATCAACTTTTTTCTTCCTCTCGTGGTGTGTTTGGAGCATCGGGAAGTAATACTCTGCATGCGGATGGCGGGTCGACTTTAAGACGCAGTTCCAGCATGCGTCGAGCTCAAGGTGTTGCAGCAGCTGGAGTGAAAAGGCGTTCCCTACCTTTACAAGTTAAATATACTATGGTTAGTATAGTAATTTATAATAATTTATGCAAGTTAACTAACATTATTTTAATTATGTTTTAACTGTGACTGTGTAAAATGTTGCATCTGTTCACTTAAAATTTTAAAAAATATTTTACATTTAGTTTTTAGTTTTTAATAGTATTTTAATGTACTAAATAATCTACAGGTGGTGGGAAATATAAGTTGTGCTGTAAATATTTATTATCTTGTTTTTCACATTTTTCAAATCTTATTTAAAATCAATTTCAATCTTAAATGCAATTATTCAGAACTCATAAGTTAAATTATGGGTTTCAGAATTAAATGAATATTTAAATTTTGTCTGAAAGACTGCAGTTTGTATTATTTAACTACTGCTAAAAATATACTGTGACATTTAAAATTTGTTTAGGGGCTTTTTAATTTAATTTCAAACCATTAGCCTACAGGAGTCAGGACTTAAGTAACAATTCCATTTGTTAGATTCAAATAAAAATTAGAGGAAGCGCAATAAGAAGTTATAATAAACTAAATACAATACAAAGTCCAAAATCCAGACGTCCATTATTCGGAATAATCTAAAATCTGGACCTCAAAGCCATGAAATTTTTTGTTTTGATTTGTATGCTTTATGCATGCGTATGTGATTTTTCCTTCCATAATAAAACGTGGGGAGATTTTCACTTAAAAATTCCGATTCTTAATTTCAATTAGGCACTAAATAAAATACCTCGTTATGGAAAAACAATCATGTAAGCATAAATTTGTGAGATTAATAATTTAGCTCTGTAGTTGAGTATCTATTTGGTATACATCTCGAAGCAAACATTCACCTATTTTATATCCCTGACGCTGACCTGGCGAGTCATTATTTATTATATTTTGCTTTCATCACCACATGTTTATCAATACATGGCAGCTTCAGTAATAACTCATGCAGTGATGTGTAAAGTTGTTTTTTTATATTAGTAATTGAATAATAAGAGTATGGCAAACTTTTATGCTAACATTACGTTTGGCAATGATTATAGATTTTTAAATACTCTAAGAAATGATGACGAAGAAAAATTCAACAAAAATTTCTTTTCACATGCTAAAAATAGATTTTGTTAATGAAACTCATAGGCCAAAAGATTACATTTAGTACTGTTTTAATTAAGAATACCTGATATGTTACTCACCATAAACCCAGAAGCGGCAGCAGAATATGTCGGCACTGGACGGCAGAAATTAGGGAAGACGAAATTTTTGGAATTTGGGGAAGCACCAAGTGGCAAAATTAAGGGATGAGAAGTTTTTTATGATTTAGGAAAAGCACTGGGATCCAAAGTTTAGGCGTGGTGAAAATTTGGAACTTAGGAAGGCACTTATAGCAGAATTTAGGTCCTGTAGAGACTGCACCAGGCAGTATCTAGCAGCAGCCCTAGATAAGGTATATGTGAGAGTTTATTTATTCAGGACTGAGATTAGTTTTAAGCATGTGCAAGAAATAAACATAAGTATAGTAAATAACTAAACTAATACAATTCAGACTTAATTCAGTGTGCAGTAGGAGCAAGACAAAATTTAGCGAAACAACTTGGCTTTCGTCGCCAATCTTGTGGATACACAGCCAATAATGTATTATGGACGCTATTAAGCTAGGCTAAAATTATCTTTGCTGATTCTAAGACATTTCAGTTAATGTAGCAGACTGTGCTGCTGTCTAATCTTCTAATTTGATCCAGCTTATTATTTTTTGCAGACTGTTATTATTACGGCAATTTTATAAAAATTAAGCTTGAACTTTCGATTATGTCGAAAAGAGTTTCCAATTCCAGGGCTGCCTAAGGATCTACAAAGCAAAACCACATTTCGATGTCCATTAAACAAAAAGTGGAATTGCTGCAAAAAAAGGGATAAAGGCATGTCCATCTCAAAATTATGTGATGAGTATGGCATTAGAAAGTCGACTTTATACGACATAAGAAAAAAGGAACTTTTTGAATTTTTTGTGGAAGCAACTTAAACAACTTACATTGAAAGAGATGTTTAAAAAAGTAAACAAATAAATATGAAGCTTTTGTAAATTTTGATATCCTTTAGGTCATAATTGTTCTTTATTTCATAAATTGTGAATTCATATTTTTAATTGTATAATTCTTGTATGCCATCTTATCAGATTTAAATTGATGATCTAATATACGGAAAAATCCCAAATCCGGAATCGCCAAAGTCCCGACGAGTCTGGATTTCAGACTTTGTACTGTATTAACGATATTTGCATATTATCGCAACAACTTAGTAGAAGAGACCAAATTTCCAGAATGGGCCAATTTCTGGCAACCATGTGCATACCAATTCTTCAGTTGAGCAGCGTCAAAATTTTCATATGCATTCTTTTTGTTGTGCTCCAAGTTCCAATGGTTTTTAAAACAAGTCATGATATTTTTGGTCATAGCTAAATTTTAAAAGTAATTTGCTATTATTTCAGGATAGTCTAGTGGATATGCTAAGGAGGACAAACGTGCATTTTGTTCATTGTTTCTTACCTCGGCATAATGCAGGAGTTGGCGACTGCCGTCTGTCTCCTGTTTCTAGCAAGAATATACCTGTAGAAGATGTACTTAATATTCCACTTTTGAGGTCACAGATTCGGGGCTTTCAAGTGTTAGATACTGTAAGAGTACATAAACAAGGTAAGAATTAATGTTTAAAAGTATGGTTGTTATGCATTTATTTCTAGCTTTTGTTTGTTCATTAAAAGCAAGACTTGATATGTTTTTATTTATTACAAAAGTTTGTTACTGAAAAGAAAACTAAACTGAATTTTCATTAGCTTTAATTACTCTAAATGAATCAATAATGGTATAAAAAGATAAGCTTTCATTATTTAATTCTGCAGTGGTGATTGTTATGCAGTTAAAACTCCATTTACTAATTGTGATTTCTATATGTAAGGCAAAGTATGAGACGATAGCACCGGTTCAAAATAATACTAACTAACCATATATATATATTTAATTATTTGCATCATGTACAACATTGCAGGTGTTAAGTTGTCTGTGAGCATAGACAAAGGCTGAAACGGTTACGCAGCAGACCTGTAGAGTATATGCACCATACGTCTGCTGCATAGCTGCTTCAACTACTAACTGAACTAACTTTGGCTCCTCTCGTAAGGGAGCATGGAACCTGGAGAGTGCTACATTAAATAGATTCGAGCCCCCATTGAAACAGGTTTTTTTAATTCAATATAAATTTACGATTAAATTCAAAGTTACACATACTATAAGAAATGCACAATGAGATACAATTTAACAGGAATTATTTCAATAACATTTAAATTCAATAACATATAGTAATAAAAATGTCACACATGTAAAAATGTTATACTTGTACTACTGAAATGAATTGAATAAATTTCATCCATATTGTTATTTTATGTGGGCAAAATACTTAATTAGGTGACAGGCCTTTAAAGTGACCCTTTGCAGTGCTTGTACTAACTATCCTAACCTTTTTATCCAGTCTGGGTATAACTTCTTCAACTGATCCTAAAGTTCAATGTCAGATAGGCAAGTTTTACTTTCATAAGCACCATAATTCTAGATTTAATGTTCTCTTATGTAAACTGCCATTTCGTTTGCTCATGAAGTTATGGTATATAATCCCATTGCCACCTGTTCCAGATATTGTGAGTCATTTTGGTGACTCTTTCCCATCTAGACAATCTCTTGTCAGTCTTGTTTAGAATTTGTGCTTCTACGGGATCTGTTATATAATGGCCAATTAAAAAATGCCCAGGGGCTAATGCATTAAAAATACCTTGCATCTGAAGAGAGGGGTGAAATTGGTTCCGAAGGTTAATATTCTCTCTGTTTGGGTTATTAAAGTTTAAAATTCTACAATAGTTAATTTTAAATTTCCAACAGATTTCATAAGATGCGTTTTGAAAGATTTAACCCCTGCCTCTTAAAGCCCACCAAAGTGTGGCACTCTATAGGGCATAAATTTCCACTGAATCTCCTCTGACCATGGATAGTTGGTTAAAACTTGTTCTGGTACTTTTATTAATTTATAAAGCTCGTATACAGTCAAAAGTCGTTAATCCGGACTCGTCGGGACTTCGGTGATTCCGGATTATCGATTTTTACGGATTATAGATCATCAGTTTAAATCTCGTAAGATGGTATGCAGAAATTCTAAAATTAAAAATATGAAACTGTAATTTATGAAATAAAGAACAATTATGATCTAAAGGATATCAAAATTTACCAAAAAAAAAAAAAAAAAAAAAAAAAAAGCTTAATATTTATTTGTTTACTTTATTAAACATTTCTTTTAATGTAAGTTGTTTAAGTCGCTTTGTTTCATGTCATAATACTTTCTCTTTAATTCTATAAACAGACATAATTTCTTGTTCAGTTACAAAGTTCCGCTGTTCAAGTCCCGTTAATTGCTGTGCCGAGAATACCGACTAACTTGTCAATCGAAATTTTTTCGTTTTCACTAACCTCTCTGTCACATTCTTCATGCCTTTATCCATTTTTTGCAGCAATTCTACTTTTTGTTTGATGGACATCGAAACAGACTTTTGTTTTGTACGATCCTTTGGGAGCTCCAGAATCGGAAATTCTATTTGACATAATCGAAAGTTCAAGTTTACTTTTATAGTATTGCTCTTACAGTCTGCAAAAAATAATAAGCCAGATCCAATTCGAAAGTTAAGGAACAATGCAATCATCAACATTAACTGAAATAGATAATTAGATAATTTTAGCTTACACTCTCCGTTATACATAAAACGCGCACACGAAAACGTATTCTTCTCTTGCACAAACGCATATGCGCAGTCGTAAAAGGTCTTACGCGCACGCATAAACGCCTATGCGCATGTGTCAACGAGGTGCATGCGCAGAAAGTTTTTAGCTTTGAGGTCCGGATTATAGATCATTCCGGGTTATGGGTGTCCGAATTAACGACTTTTGACTGTGACTCCATGGCAGTATGTAGCATCATCGCTAAATATGATGGGGCTCTCCCTCTGCTCATGAAGCATCTCTCTAAATAGCAGTTAATGCCTCTGAAGAGAAGTCTGAGACAATTTCTAAGTGAATTGACTTTTTGGAAAACACTCTTTCTATAATTTTTTTTTTTTTTTTTTTCTTTATAAGAATCAAACCACAAAATTAGAGCCTGCACTTGTTATATGTTCATTCAACTGTTACTCATTCTGCAGGCAGATCACCATCTATTGGTACAGCTGTGTTCAAAACACTGTATGCACTCATGTGTTTTTTTTTTCTTTCCCTTTTCTTTTTTTTTCTTTCTTCTAGCAAGATTGCTGGTTGCGGGTGGGCCAAAATTTTTGTCTAATAACACCGAATAGGATTTGTGGTCCAAGATGTAAATATTTCAGATGGTAATAGTACATGGTCAAAAAGGTCAATCTGTGTCTAGCTGACAAAATTATTTAATATTTATAGTTATAATTTAACTAATATTGCACAAATCTACTACCGGCACACAATATTCCATCATTGTCGATGAATTGATTTAAGGATCTGAAGCTTGTTCCTACAAGGTACCTGGCTATACCTGGCTCAATATCAGAATAAAACACAATTTTCAGCACTTTCCTAATATATGTTAGCTTGGCTTCCTTTCATCTAAGAATAGAGGCTCAGAAACCCTTTCCTTATTCCTAATGATTCTGAAAAACCTAAAAATAAAACTACAAATTTTGATTAATTTCATATAATTATTTGTCCAGTTTAAGAGATGGACTAAGCTAGAATTATTTTCTGTTAATGCAGAATTAGAGTCTGATAAACATTTTAATTCTTCGACTTAGTCATTGTTAGGTTCAAGAGGCTGTTTATGTTCTTATGAAGGAGATCTGGGCCATTCCACCAGATATTACGTGCAAGAATGTTGTTAGCATTGAGTCTGCGTGATATGACATCAGCTGGGTTATATTCAGGTGGCACATGTTTCCACTCTTATGACTCCGTAAGCTCTTGAATTAAAGCACATTTAAGTGTGGTGATTTTCTAATCCAAGCAAAGAGGAATCATGGAATCAGTCCAAGAAATTATATTTTCTATTTTAACTTTCAGCAGTGACATCACCGTATCCATCAATTTGGATAACATCAGGCAGCCTAACAATTCCAGTCTAGGAATTCATAAGCTTTATAGAAATGCAACTTATGACTTGCTACTGAAAATTTGAGTGCTTGGTAACCCTGTAACTTGAAGATAGACTGCAGCTTTGTATGCTGAAGAAGATGCATCTGCAAATCAATGGAGCACTATGCAATCTACCTAGAAGACAAATCTAGGAATTTAAGATTACATAGTTCTGGGAGCAGGGATATGAAATTAAACCACTCATTGGCCATAGAATCTGCTATTGCTTCATTCCAGTTGAGTTTCGAGAGCCAGAGCCTTTGCATGAATATCATGGCCCTTGTGACCATTGGCCCAATTAAGCCAAGTGGATTGACCATCTTCGAAATTGGTTAGAGAACATCTTGTGTATTTTAACAGTTAGAAAGAGGAATGGTCATTGTGAAGTTAATCTGAGGAGAAAACAATAGTTTTTTACTGATGAATATTTTTGTTACTAATCAAAAGTGTATTCTGAATGAGTGATAACATTATTTTCAGACACAAGCAGATGTGGATGATTTGCACACCATTTATGCAATTCCGTTTTACAGCTACAGTTGATGCAAGTTTGAGTCTCAATTCAGCTGCTGCCAAACTGATTAAGGCTTTTCTCTGCTAAATTTTTAGACTCTCCGAACAAATTAGCATTCTTCATGGGCGTGCATGCAATTAACTGACCCTCAGAGGTTCGATAATAAGTCTCATTAAAATGTTATTCACAGTACTTCTCTTCAGTACTAAGTGCTGAGTCTGGAACATTTAATACATATTTTTTACCTCTGAGAATTTTTTCAATGTTTCTTCAATTTTGCACTAGCAGACCACAGTATTATGATTTACATGGTGAATTATGCACAACATCACTAACTACAAATCCAAATACCATTTCCTGAAATAATAAGTCCTTTGATGAGCTGCGAACTTGACCCAACTTTGGCATAATAAGTCAAAGAAACATTTAGTAATAACTAATTTTCTTTGGTGTGTTGAATCTGTAATCAGTTAAGGAAATATATTAGGGGATATCAGTATTTTCTGTGTGTGTAGGGGTAAGGAGAGTCATTCTAGGATTTTTGGAACAACAAAAAAATCAAATTCTGTTAAGAAAGTTTTTCCTTATTGGCAACTGAAGTTCTCAAATTGTAATTTAAATTAATTTGTGTTCCATTTAGTTCTGAAATTGGAGCAAAGACCATTGCTTTTTTAAACCTTAATTGTTTCTCAAAATGAGTCAACACACAGTTAATTTTTGAGCAGCTGTCGAGAACTTTTTTTTCTAAAAATGTCTCTTTTGAAGATTTTATCATAACATTTGCAGACGTTAAGGTAGCATTTTTATTTGTAGCTAATAAAAAATTAGAAAGGCTGATTGCCTTTCTTGCCACCAGAAGTATATCCTTCCTGCCAAATGTCTGCTTGCTCTGTTGTGTGCATGGGCGTAGCTAGAGTTTCCAGCGCCCATGGACAACTGAAGAATTTGCGCTCTTTCTGTGTGCCAAGGATTGAAAATATTTCATTAAAAAATTTCGTAGCATCAATTTGGCGCCCCTTGGATGCTGCGCCTGGGGACAGCTGTCCCCCCTTGCCCCACCCTAGCTATGCCACTGGTTGTGTGCAGCTATTTATTTGAAATCGATGATTCATCTTTATGAAGCAATATGTGATGCTTTGAATGGTAAATATTGCAAAAATAATTGGATCAGTATTGTGAAGCAACCTGCGTTTTCCCCAAACAGTTCAGACAAGTTATTTTGCTAAACTAATGTAAATCTTTCACCAAAATTCATATCAAGGAATTTACAAAGAGAAAGAGGCAAATTACATATTACGTAATTTCTTTCCAAATTATTTGAATGAATGTGGAGGTTATTTTATTTTAATTTTATTCACTTGTTTTGATTTTATGATTTTTTTCTATACTTTTTAAAGTTCGATTTATTTTTCCTAAGAATGACATCAAGTTATGAAAATTAGGGACATCTAAAGCATTTACAGATAATTTGAATATCTGGGAACATCTATATCATAGGAACATCTAAAGCATTTACAGATAATTTGAATTGCTTTCAAGTTTCCTTGTTTTTTTTTCCTCCAAAATTGCAGTAGGAATTAAAATATCAGAGACTTTATTTCGTTTGAAACCCAAATTACTTGAAGTTCTGATGTTTTTATTCACAGCACAGCTACTAGATACCTTAATTCTTTCGATGAATCATGAATACTTTTTCGACTTTCAAAATAGTTGTAATGTGAATATAAACAAGAATTCTCTTTTGTTTTCAAAGCGATTTTCTAAATTATCCAAAAGTATCTTCTTGAGTTTGTAATAATTTTGCTTTTCCCTTAAAGGTGGCATACAGATAAGGCAGTTTTTGTGCATTTGTTAATTGAGTATTCAAGGCAATAATGTTGTTAAATTCAATTTTAAACATGTTTCACTCTTCATACCTAATGGTAAATTGAGGAAGTGCAATTTCAAGGTAACTTTATTTTACAACTGTTGTTTGTAATATCAATTTTATTAACATTAACAACATTATCAATTAACATTTGATTGAGACTTGAGCAATAGTTCATTGATTCTTTTTCTAGATCTGATAATTCCTTGTCTGTTTCAGAAATGTCATCCTTTTCAGGAACAATAATATAATACTCTATTTGAAGGGTAGACATTGCAACTGGTATCTTTTCCAAAGCCTTAAGCTTGCTGTCTGTAAGTAGGAGAGATGATGGTACTGGTTTGAAATAATACTAACTAAACTAGATCACAAAATATATTTAATTATTTACACCTTGCACACACAAAAAGGAGACAGTTCTATATCTCCGGTTCTGCTGGACCAATTGTTAAAATTTAACTTGCGTTTTCCATGACTTAAAAGTGCAACTTAGAATATATATATTAGATTTATTGCTCTAACATAGGTATTTTGACACAAAGTCAAACTTTTTCTGAAAAAACATACCAATTTTTTTCCATATTTCAATTCTACAACTCAAATTATGACTAAATATTAAATATTATAATTTTTGGTGAGAAATTTATGAATAAATTTTAAAATTTATCTTAGCACATTTTTTTTTCAATTTATCCAAGACTAATTCATTTAGCGAAATTCCTAATTTATAGAAACCTACATACTTTTCTTTTTTTCTTCATTGATGCACAAGCAGAAAAAGGTCCATCATTCATTCTTTCAAGTAATTTTAACAAAGTGCGTGAACCACATTTTCGTTATTATTGCTTATAATAAATAACAATTTCAAAACATGCCAAAATGTAAATTCAGGTATGTCTTGGGAAATTTTGAATAAAAAAAACTGTAATTTTTTGCAGATATGCTTAGAAATACATCTACTTAAAGATGATGGTAAAAATTTTATAGGTTATAATTCAAATTTATTTTTGAAAAATTTATAAAAATTATTTAAAAATACAAATTTAAAAAATAAATCTTAAAAAATGGGTGAATTTTATTTGAAATGAACCTAAATTTCGAAATGTGAAAGGAAGAATCAAATAACTTTAATGAAAAAGAGATATTAATAAATACAGTCAAAAGTCTTTAATCTGGACTCGTCAGGACTTCGGTGATTCCGGATTATCGATTTTTCCGGATTATAGATCATCAGTTTAAATCTGGTAAGGTAGCATGCAGAAATTATAAAATTAAAAATATGAAACTGTAATTTATAAAATAATGAGCAATTATGATCTAAAGGGTATCAAAATTTACAAAAAAAGAAGCTTAATATTTATTTGTTTACTTTATTAAACATTTCTTTCAATGCACGCATGTGTAAAGCATACATTACGCATAGCTGAAATTAGAAAATTTCAACCAGAAAACTATTTGATTTGTATTCGTGATATTTATAATGACAAGGAATTTGATTTAAATCATATCAAAGACGGAGTACATCGAAATAAAATGCTACATTTAGTAAGGAATTATAAGCCGAATAAAATAAAAACATCTGCTCTGAAGATAATGATAGTGCTGACAGATCAACTTCCAGTTCATTGTGCACCGCAACGTCCCCCCCCCCCCTGCACAGAGCAGCGTGAAATTGATAAACAGATTTCGGAACGGTTAGATAAACAAAGGATATGTCTTTATCCATTTTTTGTAGCAATTCCACTTTTTGTTTGATGGACATCGAAACATACTTTCGTTTTGTAGATCCTTTGGGAGCTCCAGCATCGGAAATTCTATTTGACATAATTGAAAGTTCAAGCTTACTTTTATAAAATTGCTCTTACAGTCTGCAAAAAATAATAAGCCGTATCCAATTCGAAGATTAAGAAACAACGCAATCATCAACCTTAACTGAAATAGATAATTAGATAATTTTAGCTTATACCGTCCGTTATACATTAAACGAGCATGCGAAAACGTATTCTGTGCAGTCATAAAGGTCTTGCGCGCACGCGTAAACGCCTATGCACATGTGTCAATGCGGCGCATGCGCAGAGAGATTTTAGCTTTGAGGTCCGGATTATAGATCATTTCGGATTATGGGTATCCGAATTAACGACTTTTGACTGTATATACCAAATCCAATTAATATGCAGGAGCTAAAATTTTGAGAGCTAGTTTTTTAAAAACTGTTCATGCGATTTTAACAATAGCATAATTTGAGTTTGAGTCATAACTTTAGCATAATTTGAGTCATAAAATCAAAATATGAAAAAAAAAATGGTATGTTATTTCAGAAAAAGTTTGATTTTTATGCCAAAATACATGTGTTAGAATGATGCTAGATGTAAATCTAATATGCATTCTAAGTCACGCTTTTGAGACATGGAAAACGCAAGTTAAATTTTGAAAATCGGGTCACGTGAGATACAGAACTGTCCTTTTTTTTTTCCTGTGCAAAGTGTACAACATTGCGAAGTTAAGTGCTCTATTAGCATAAACAAAGCCGGGACGAACAAATACACTATATGTCCACTGCATAACTGTTTCAACTACTAACTTAATAATTAACTCTGACTCCTCTCACAGAAGGATGTTGAACCTGGAGGGTGCTTCATTGAACCAAACAGAAACAAAATTCTAGATTTCTGTTCCAAGCTATATTTTGAAAATATTTTGCTTAAAAACTCTTGAATGTAGATTTTGCAGAACTCTTTTTTTTTTTTTTTTCTTTCCCCTTCTTCAGCTGCAAACATTTATTTCTTTCACAAAAAGATTTCAATTTATGCTTTCTTATATCCACATACATAATTAGATTCTTTTCTGACTTTCCCTTCTTAATACTATATTGTTCTTATTCAGTATGTTTTCTTTGATATTATGCTTGTTCTCATAATCCTTTTTAATGCATTTTCAGCATTTCTCTTGGTTTTGCAGTGTATTGTAGTTATAGATGCTTACAAGGATCATAATTCTTGTTTTTGCAGGTTTTCCCGAAAATATTATGTATTCAGAATTTAGAAGACGATTTGAAATTTTGGCTTCAGCTGAACATCGTGTACCATCTCCAGTCTACGATGAAAGGCAAGCTGTAGAATCATTGCTAGAACATATTGATATAGAGAAAACAAGTTACCGAATGGGTCTGAGTCAAGTACGTGTTTTAAATTATTTGATTTTATTGAGCTTTAATAGTCAAACTTTTAAGTAAAAAATACAAACTTTTAACTCATTTCATAAAACGTGCACAGATGTTAAATTAATTTTAGCACATGCAGAAATTATTTTAAAAACATTCATTGAACATCTGAAATGAAAACTGCATTTATGTAGCCCAAAAATTCGCAAAATTATTGCTATCTAGCTGTAAAGAATAACAAAGTGATTGCTATCTTTGTTTCAGGACAGGATGATGCTATAAACTCCGATACTTGTTCATGGACCTTAAAAGAGATAGACTAACCCAGTGGGCAGGGCGCACATCACCAACATGTCGACAAGAAAGAGTAGGGATGATCTGGTTTACTTTAACATTTAAACCTATGGCATTTGTATCACATAACTCTTTTTAATTATTAAATGTGATACGTTGTATAGTGATGAGATTATGAAAGCCACAGTTCTTTTTCAAATAGGATTTAATGTATCTCATTAAAGCACTTTTTACCTCATTTCGCGTAATTCTTGTACAAACATCTTTACTTTAGGAAAAAGGTAAAAACTCTAGGCATAAAATTCATGAACTTAATTTTACAAATAACGTAAAATTAAATAAGATTGATAGTACGTGATGCTTTGAAATAAATAAGGTAAAATTAAACAAGATCTGATAACTTTTTTTTAAAATTTAATGACCATTTTCAGGCAGTGATTTTCAAAATTATAATAACATTACAAAACAATCATTTATTTGATTATATCATCATTAACTTATTAACATTAAAGTGGAATATTTATTTTAGTAATTTATAAAATTCGGAGCATAACATTTTCTGAGTTTCCCTTCATTACGAAGGGGGAAAAAAAGGATAAAATAAAATATAGAAACATTCAGATTTTATATTACACCCAAAGGGAACCTTTTTTTTAACGTTTTGTGTGTTACCTATATTTACTGAATATCATGTTCTTCGCCCATAAACCACATACATTTGAAAACAGCATATCTTTATAATTTCCACACTGGAGATAAAACTGTTATTTTCCGTACAGTGCTCTCTCTGAACTCGTTGAGTTTGTTAATCAAAAATTCGTTAAAGGTTTACAAAATATGAAATAGATTAAAACAAATTTGAAATTTGGCCGTCCAGATACCCATGTTCGGGTGGAGGATTACTTTATTCAAAATTTGGTGGCTTTATATACTGTCGTTTTTGTCACAGTGCGAGAAACATACATGTATTCATGCAGATTCTTCATTATTTAATTTCTTTAAATATAATATAGGGCGATAATATTTGGTAACAACAATTTGCAGGGAGACACGAACATTTATAGTAAAACTGCAAAAGGCCGCTTCGAAACTAACAGCCTTTCTAGGCTACCGCCCCTTTGGGCTAATAAATTAAATTAACAGTAAATAAAAAAAATCTTACGCAGAACTAAAAATAAATTTAAAAATAATCACTATAAAATACAAGCAAAAATAATTATGAGGGTTAAATACAATTTTAATATTAGAATTAAATGTATAAAAATTATTAAGGAGTCAAAAGTGTTTATTACTATGATGTATTATGAAATATAACTGAAATAAAATCCCTTTATAGAAATTGTGTTATAATATTCATCTATAATTTTTAAAAAGCAGCACAATTTAGAATTTTAAACAAAACTTTCAAAAATTCATTTTTAAATGTTTTAGCATTTTTTACTTATTTACACCAATAAAAAGCATAAAAATTGCAAGAGAAAATTGCTTGCTTGAAATTTTCTATTAGTTCAGATTTAAAATATTATTTTCGAAAAGAAGAAGTTACAAATTTCCTTACAGCATAGGAAAATCTAAAAAAATAATCCAGCCCTGAAATCATGCAATAGCTTTATAATTATTTGAAACGTTAATTATGCTTGATAAATATGTTAAATTTTAAAAAATTAATCTCAATTTGAAAAATAAAAATATGGAGAAATTCTAATTTGTGAAATGAGGTGCTACAACCAGCTTTTTCTTGACAATTATACACGGTGCAATAGGCAACCACTGTTAAATTTCTGCAAGTCGTCCCTACTCCTCCGGTTGTAATCAAGGTGACAGCCGGGAACGCCTCAGATGAGGGAGAAAACCCATTTATGTTAGTCTATTTCTTATAAGGCCCATGTAGCTGTTTTTTTTTTAACTGAATGTACAAAAGATGAATTAACAAAGCTGTTTAAAAAATATGTTAACTATATTTCTAATCAACAAATGTTTTGTAGCTGTTATGTATTGTCAGCATCATCAGTGGTAGGACAGCTCATAGCGGATCAGGGCTTTCTTTAGAGTGTTCTTCTGATACGTTCTTGTGGTTAGAGATTTTTTAAATTTTGAATATTTATAAACTTAAAATTATTTTCAATATCCTATAACCTTCTGAATGTGGGCTCTCTATGCTTTCTGCTTCCTGTTGATTTATGGTTAAAGACTTATCAGTTTTCCTGTATTCATTTTTTTTATGTTTCCAACAAGTCTTATTCTATTAAAAAAATTACTTTTATAAGTATTTTACATGCCGCCCAGATGGTATAGTGGTTAGGGGAACCGACTGCGATACCGAAGGGCCTGGGTTCGAATCCTGGAGAAGCCACGGATGTAAAATTGTGTGTCCCCTCATAGGAAGAAACAATGGCCGCCTGTTAGGTGCCTCCATAATAAAATGACCATCACTTTCTCACCTTAGTAGTGGTGAAAGCCTAAAAATGGCTATGCCCGCCATTAAAATAATAATAATTTTACATTTATTTCCTTTAAAAGATTGCTTCATATCACTAACTTTCCCATATTTCTTAAATTATATTAGTATCAAAGGTTTTATATTAAATTTTAAAATTAGCATATTATTGATTATGGTTTGGTTTCCAAAATTATCTTTGCCTACTCTAAGGTTTATTTCTGTGTACTGTTTTCATTGAATGCATTGCCATATGTATGTATAGTTAGTTATACTGCGAGAAAAATTGCATTTGACTAATTGGAGATCAATATCATATTGAACTGTTTTGAGGCAGGGCTATTGTGGCAACAAGAGCATTACATTAATGGTTCATACAAACATGAGTTGATAATAGAAGGAACCTTTTGAATTGTCTTGTGTGATTTATTAATTTAGAGCAGCTGAAGAGCTTTATTAACATTAAATTAAAAATACTTTAATTTATTTTAATTATTTATATTAGTGCAGCAATGATAATTTACTGTATATATTTTTTTATGAATAGATTTTCCTAAGATCCGGAACATTAGCTCAGTTGGAAATGAAGAGAGACCATAAGTTAAAAGGTGTAATTGCATCATTCCAAGCTTATTGTCGAGGTTACCTCGCACGTGCGGCCATCAACAAACTGAAGGTAAATTTTTTGTTAATATGCTTTAATATTTTAAATACACTAAAAAATCTGTCATCAAAATAATATATATATAAGAAATTTAACAGGGTTCGTAGCGGTCCTTACAAGTCCTTATAAGTCCTTATATTTGAAAATAAAATATAAAGGCTCTTATAGGTGCTTACTTTTTCGTTAAAGCCCTTATTTTTTTGTTTTTAGTGCTTATTTTTTGCTTTTAGTGCTTTTTTTTTAATCCTTTGTTTCTAATGAACGAGCTTTTTTCCCCCGTACCAAAGCCGAAACTAAATAAACAACTTTTTTTCCTTATATGCAATGTCAGATGGTGAATCATACTCCCAAAAATTGCTTTCCCCCTTCCTCTGCATTAATGTAACCTATGGTGCACGCGAGAGTACAGACAGGTGCACATCGTTCTATTGGCCAAAGAATTGCGAAAAGGTAAAAAATTCTGGTACATTCAGTAGTCTTTTCCTCCCACCCAAATGCTACACACGTTTGAATTCCTATCAAGCTTTTAATAATTAGCATTCTCGTTCCGCGTGGTCGGTTCATATTTATATTTATTATGATCGTTATGCTTATATTATGAGCATATGTATGAATATTTATAATAATATAGTTGCAGTAATTGCTGAAGTACAGTACATAAACTTAAAAAAAAAATGGGTGTGTTTTTACACAGATTAACTTTCTAAGGAATAATATTAGGAATGGCTTAAATAAAAGGAAAGTAATCGAATAGTCAAAATAATTTCATTTTCTTTGCCAATACATTATACAGTACGGAGGTTGGGAGTTTCTCCGCAAAATCTGTAATATTGAAGCAGCAGACTTTTTTTTGGTCACTGTCCAATCTTAATTGAATAGGACTAAAAGTTTTTGCGGTCTACCCAACCCAAGGGAAGATTGATTCTATTCCGGAAATTTAATACAGCTGTTGAAAATTAGAATCAGAAACACCCCAGATTAGTAAGTCTCTTTCTTTTCCTTTATTTAGTACTTTTTTCTCGGAATACCGGCAGGTGTTGATTCCGATTGCGTAATATCACATATGGAAGAATTACACTGCACGTATTGCGCAATAACGTTTGCGGTATTTTGCATTGATAATTAATTTTGATGTTCAGTTTGAGATTTGTATATGAACACTTAAAAGAGTTTTACTGTGCTTGCTAAGTAGAATATTTCTCAGTTCCGTTGGTTTTTATATGATGCACATATCGAAATGTCAAAATCATTTATTTAGCCTAAATTTAAATCTAAAGAACGGTTACAATCTCCCCCACTCCTCTTTTTCCAGTTACTATCCAGAATATTCGGGAATTTCCGAGTATGCGGGTTAGTTAAGCTTTTACTGTTAAAGGATGACTGAATGAAGCAATTTCCTGTCTTCTGATTTCAGAAATGTGCCTCTTTTTTACTTAAATTACTTTGCTTGGGATATATGTTAAGGGAAAACTATTATGCAATGAAAATTTAGAAAATGTTCAGAATTTTGATTTAAGTTAAATTATTTAAATATTAATATGAGTGGAAAAATAAATTGTATTTATTATTAGGTGCCAAACGAATACAATTAATATGGCTTATTATTATTTATTTTCTATATTTTCAACTGAAATATCATCATTAAATTTTGTAATATAGTTTAGTTCTGCATAGTTTTTTTTTCTCTCATTGTAAACTAATTCTGTAAATTGAACTGTCACTTAAAATTTAAAAAAAAAAAGTTAATTGTTTTCCATTGTTGAGGTAATGCTCATTCTCTTAATAAATATTGCATTGCTCATATTTTAAATTACAAGTCTAATTTTTCTTTTAAGGTTATGCAGTTGTGTATAATAGACAGGTGCTTATTTTTTCCTTAAAATGTGCTTGAAAAGTGCTTATAGGTGCTTATTTTTTTAACTAAAATGTGGCTATGAACCCTGTTTAAATTAAAAAAACTGTGAGTCAGTTACTTTAAATCCCAGTTCCATCTTTTCAGGTTCAAGACATGGCAATTCGTTGTATACAAAGAAACGTTAGAAAGTTCTTAGCTATTCGAAGTTGGCCGTGGTGGAGGTTATATGTAAAAGTTCTGCCTCTTTTAGATGTTCATAGAACTGAAGAAGAATTAAGATTAAAGACAGTAAGTGCTTTTTTATTTATTATGTAAAAGCTCTGCCTCTTTTAGATGTTCATAGAACTGAAGAAGAATTAAGATTAAAGACAGTAAGTGCTTATCTATTTTTAGTATTCATTCACATTTCTTACCCGTGATTTATATACGGTATAATTCTGTCCATACCTTGGGAACAAGGTTTGTTGCAGATCTGAGAATTTTATCTTACACTGTCCTGAATTCCATTTATATTTTCCACTCTCTTTTATGTTAAAATTGGATTTTTTGCACATAATTACAACAAAATCATACTTCAAGTATTATTTAATCTCAATTTATTAAATGCAAAACTATTGTATTTTTAGTACATTTAAATATGAAGAAAATAAAGCCAGTACAAGGGGAAATTGTTGTGAGGAAAAAGGGTTAAATGATAGAGAATTGTTTTTGCAAAGTAAAGACTGTTAAAAATTCATTGAAGGAAATTCTCTTTGAAAACTTTTATATCTATTAGCAAAATTTCTTTCAAAGCGAATTTTATGTTGTTAAATGAGAGAAATAAATAAACTATCACAAAAACACCATGTGTACAGTTTTACTTAAACTGAATCCCTATGCTAATTTCCCGTTACATCCTGTGCATGTGTTAACATTTTCTCTGTCGAAGCAGGTCGTTTTGACGCCAACGGTTCGACGCTGGGGCAGTTCAATGCCATATTTTTTTCGTATTTTTATTTATTTTTAGAATAAATATGAAGTAATGTAAATAAGTAATATGACTGATTTTTATTTATTGAATTAGCGATTGTTTGCATGCATATTTGAAATAAATATATGTGTGAAAGTGTTCTAGGTTTTGTGTCCCAGATTAGTGAGGAGTCCCCTCGCCAACGTCAAGGCCCCGGGACATGAGGGAGGGTTTTTTATTTATTTATTTCACAAAACAGCATCAAAAAGGCAAAATACACAAATGGTAAATAAACATATGGTTACAAAGTAGTTATATTATATTGCAGGCAAATATAATTACAGATAAATAAGATTACATATAAATAAGATTACATCACAGAACTGTTATTATACTAATCCATTGCAAAATTATGCGCCAGGTATTCCATTATTTCTCAATTTTCAAAATCTTTAACTATTACTTTAATCCCCATATCAGCTGGCAGATACCTATTCTGTTTGTGCGGCGGTACATCTCCATGTGCAAATTGTTCATAACATTGATCAATTGATTTTTGAACACACCTGAGACCTTCTTTGAATTCCTATAATGTGGGGTGTGAAACACCAAATGATGATGACATCAAATTTATTTGAATGATGATGCGAACTTATTCTAAAAATAAATAAAAATACAAAAAGTATGGCGTCAAACAGAAGCAAAAAAAGTATGGCGTCAAACTGACCCCGCGTCGAACTGACTACGTGTCGAATTAACCACGTATCGAAACACTGGCGTCGAAACGTTGGCGTCGAACTGATCTGTACCGTTCTCTGTAATAACAACATTGCTAGCAGCTTTAAAAAGTTGCTACAAATTGATTTATTAAGAGTAAATTTCTCTCTTTTTTTATCCTTTAATACTACATTTTCTGATTTTAATGTTAGAAAATTTTCTATAAGGGCTGTTTTTAAGTACCGTTCTCTGTAATAACAACATTGCTAGCAGCTTTAAAAAGTTGCTACAAATTGATTTATTAAGAGTAAATTTCTCTCTTTTTTATCCTTTAATACTACATTTTCTGATTTTAATGTAAGAAAATTTTCTATAAGGGCTGTTTTTAAGAATCTGTCTTTATTTGTTATGAAGTGCATTTAAGTTGAAACTCAACGTATAAGAAATTGTTGCTAAATGAATTCTTTACCCACATTAAGCACATAAACCCAAAGTTAATTTTAAAAGGCAATATAACATACCACCCTAATAAAAATTTGCATGCTTATATTTTGTATAGAAGAGAGTACTTATTCATAAGGTGAAATAGTTTCAGTGATAAAATAAACTCTCTTTTTTAATTAAAAGGGTATATAATTCCCAAATAATTGAAAACAAATACATTCAAAAGTCTTTAATCCGGACTCGTCGGGACTTCGGCGATTCCGGATTATCGATTTTTCCGGATTATAGATCATCAGTTTAAATCTGGTAAGATGGCATGCAGAAATTATAAAATTAAAAATATGAAACCATAATTTATAAAATAAAGATCAATTATGATCTGAAGGGTATCAAAATTTACAAAAAAAGAAGCTTAATATTTATTTGTTTACTTTATTAAACATTTCTTTTAACGCGCGCATGCGTAAAGCATACCTTACGCATAGCCGAAATTAGAAAATTGCAACCTGAAAAATATTTGATTTGTATTCGTGATATTTATAATGATGAGGAATTTGATTTAAATCATATCAAAGACAGAGTACACCGAGATGAAATACTACATTTAGTAAGGAATTATAAGCTGAATAAAATAAAAACATCTGCCCTGAAGATAACGATTGTGTTGACAGATCAACTTCCAGTTCATTGCGCTGCGTGACGTCCCCCCCCCCACAGAACAGTATGAAATTGATAAACAGATTTCGGAACGGTTAAATAAACAAAGGATATGCCTTTATCCATTTTTTGTAGCAATTCGTTTTTTGTTTGATGGACATCAAAACATACTTTCGTTTTGTAGATCCTTTGGGAGCTCCAGCATCGGAAATTCTATTTGACATAATCGAAAGTTCAAGCTTACTTTTATAAAATTGCTCTTACAGTCTGCAAAAAATAATAAGTCGTATCCAATTCGAAGATTAAGGAACAACGCAATCATCAACATTAACTGAAATAGATAATTAGATAATTTTAGCTTATACCGTCCGTTATACATTAAACGCGCACGCGAAATGTATTCTGCGCTTGCGCAGTCGTAAATGTCTTGCACGCACGCCTAAAACGCCTATGTGCATGCGTCAACGCGGTGCATGCGCAGAAAGATTTTAGCTTTGAGGTCCGGATTATGGGTGTCTGATTTAACGACTTTTGACTGTATATTGTCCTTTTTTTTAAAGAAATTTACATGCATATTTCTAGAAGGTAAAATTACCATTAAATTTAATTTGCGGATTAAGTGCTGAATAATTATATGAAAATCAAAATTTTACTGTATGCATTCATGCAGAATTCTAAGATATATATGATTTGGTCAACTGAAACCAATTGCAGATCTGCAAAAGCAACTGCATTTAGCTGTACTTTATATGCTATGTGTAGGTACCCATGATGGTTGTGTTGCAACATTTGTTTTTCAGAAGTCACTATATGCATTCTGGTATTTGTTCCAATGTATAACCAATCTATGAAAGCTGCAAAGCAGACCATGAACAATTTTAAAGGTGGGCTATTGAGCGATTGATGGGCAGTGACCTTTGTCTCAATATCTGAATGAGACCACAAACTTTTGTCCCTCCATCAACATCTTGGAAAACATTGCATGCACACTTTGATAGCCCAGATCTTTCATAATCTTTTGTGCTGTCTACAGCTCATGCTGAATTTTGGATCGAATGTTGATATGTCTATTTAAATGAATAGTTTTACTTACCCTTGCATAATTATCCGTTGTGGCAATAATATGGGCTTGACCAGGTTGGGATTAATTTCATGTTCCTTCATGTCCTTCCCTGAATATTCCAGCCCAGTCCACTGGAGTTGTTTTCAAAGCAGTTGACATGCTGTTGACATGCAGTTGACATGTGTTATCATACACTTACTTCATCTGACAAAGTACTTCAATTGGTTGATATCCTTCAGCACTGGAGAATTCTATAACAGTACTTGATTTTGTTTCGTCAAGTTTTGTATGTCAAACTTCAAATGTCAAACTTTCATGTCAACTTTGTATGTCAAACTTTCGTCAAGTTTTGTATGCTCACAGATGTATATGTTCCCTTGACATACTGAAGATCATCTGATAGGCTATTTTTCAAAAGGCTTCCTCCAAACTTTTGCACAATTCTTCACCTGCCTTGTACTGACAGTGAGAAATGTGTAATTTGATTATTCCCCATAATGAATGAAAATGTTTAAAAGTCTGGGTTTTGTGTTGAAAGCCATTTGAGTGGAAATGCTGGAGAACACGTTTTGCTTAGTTTTGTGACCTGGAAATTGTTCATTAAGGAAATCATGCACCAGAAGAGCAACATGGGCTGGAGCTCCATCCTGCTGCACCCACACGAAATTCATATCTTCTTTCTGTTGCAGCTGAGGTGTTAATTACATTCACAACATGTGTAAATAAGAATATACATTAACATTCATTGTGAAAGCAATGTTGTCAATGCCACAACTAGAATTGCACTAGCATTTTTTCCCCATAATACTTAAAGCTAGGGGTATGAGGATCAGTCGTATAGCTGAAGGGGCAAGAGAGGACATCTGTTCTCGAGTGCAGCATCCAAGAGGCATTTTATGATGTTGAAATGTATAATATAAATATGAAAATTAACTATACTATAAAGTTTTGAGTTTTCTTGTTATTATTAAAACAGGTATATACAGTATTTATATTTACCATATTCTTCTAAGAGCCTTCTTAAAGAGTAGCATGCCTTTGGGGTGTAATGGTCAGCATGCTCAGCGTATATTTGAGAGGTTCGAGTCCCGGTGAGGACGCTGCTCATTTTTTGTTTACTTATACTTCACAAAAAGCCTAATGTCTCTTCACATCATGTGGGCTTTGCAAAAACAACAGCTTTTTTAAATTAGACTGAATATTGAGAAATAAGACTGCAAAAGTTGCATTTATACTAAAAAAAAAAAAAAAAAAAAAAAGGTGCTCAAAATTTATGTCATATGTCGTTTAAAAATCCAATATAAAATTTCATGGAGACTATCATATTTTGTTTTTGATGGTGTAATGTTTTTCTGTCAAAAATGTTTTTTTGTCACTCAGCCTTTTTCTCTTAGAAAGGAAGCTACATAAGATAAAAAGTATGAACTTTATCTTACCTGATCGCATCTAGCTTAATAACGGCATGAGACACTTTTGTTTCAGCAAATTTAGAAGAGATATTTATAAATGCAGGGGAAAAGAGAGACAGCCATATATATATCTCAAATAAAACCTGCATGCGGGTTGAAACTTGGAATACATTATTGGTCCAAACTTTTGGTTGCCCTGTATAATAAGTATGTAAAATGTTAAACAACTTACATTGAAAGAAATGTTTAATAAAGTAAACAAATAAATATTAAGCTTTTTTTTTTTTTTGTAAATTTTGATACCCTTTGGATCATAATTGTTCTTTATTTCATAAATTACGATTTCATATTTTTAATTTTATAATTTCTGCATGCCATTTTACCAGATTTAAATTGATGATCTACAATCCAGAAAAATCGATAATCCGGAATCGCCGAAGTCCCGATGAGTCCGAATTAACGACTTTTGACTGTATAATGAAATAAACTTAAACTCATCCTAATAGACATATGTTGTAATGGGAGGAAAGTAAAAATTGTTAATAAAATATTTTCTATTTAAACAACAGTTTTACTGTTGTTTACAAAATGTCAATATTGTAGTAATTTATATTCCTTAAAGAAAAGCTTTGTTGATTGTATATTTTATTACAATTTCTTACTTTATGTATGACTTTATCATAGATTTTATATTTTATGTCATAATCTTTCCTTTTTCTTCTTTTTTTTTTTAATTAGGAAGAACTGGAAACTTTAAAAGGGAAATTAGAGAAAGTAGAAAAGGAAAGAGCTGAATTGAAACTAGCAAATGATAAACTTGAAGCTAAGGTAAGAAATATACTCCCCCCCCCATAATTTTCTAGCCTACCATTTTGATGTTAAATACAATGCAAGAGAAACCATAACTTCATATATTAATTCAATATATTGTGCATCAAAACACTTCAGCTGTACAGTTTTCCCCATATTGAATTCGTATATCAATTGTATCAGTAGATCATTTTGGATTGACTGGTGGGAATTTCTGGAACTGACTGTTTATGGAAGGGGACCCGGGGTTCTCCCAGACTGCTGGCTGGACTTCTATCCTGCCAGCTTCGATTTGTTGGGTATATAATCAGACTTCACAGGACTACAACCATAGGTCTCCATCCTATGGTAGGCACGGGCTTGGCAGGGACCGTACTCGTACTGTCATGCCCGTTGCCTTCTCTGTGGGGACGTTCTCATGTAGATATTATGCACTGCGGCGGGCGGGGGGAAAGGGGAGGGCTCCCTGCGCTGCCCTCAGTGTGATGGATTGCGGCGATGAACATGAGAAGTCCCTGCGGGCCGTTCGGTGGGTTGGCGCCCCGCCGACACAGTCGTCTGAGGGAGGCTGTTGAACAGTGGTGTGCGGTCCATATGTGCAGGATGTTCACTGCACACCCTGTCAAAATTATGAGAGACAATAATTTTTTGCACCTATCTTTATATGGTATATAATAAATATTATTTATAATATATTCAAATATTATGTTGATTTGCTTGCTTGTATTTCCGCAGTGCGTGCGGTACTAGGTGCTGCACCACATAACTAGTTCAAAAGCAAACGAACATAGGAAGTTTTGATATGTACGCACTGCACACTAATAGAAAATCACGCTTTATATCTATGGGCTACTGGAGAAGCAGAGCATATTGTAGCACTGAGGCAAGTGCAGCTATTTTTCCTGCAGTTGGCATTCAGAATCATCCGAAGGTATGGTTTATTAAGTGTTGTATTAGAGCGGGGACTTACGTGCTGAAGCGCTTTTGGTTTTTTTAACTGATTAACTGGCCATACGATTTTGCAGACGGTTAATGTTTAAATTTATATATTGTAAGTTTTTGTTTTTATGGAAATATAAAGAAGTATTTCATCAATATAAAGGGAAATGTTTTAGTGTGATAAAGTAATTTCAGGGATATTTATAGAAATAATTCGCTGGAAAATTTTTTTTTATTTGTTAGACAAAAAAGAAACGAATTTTAACGGAATAGGTCAAATTTTACTATTCATTGTGTCTTACAGACAGTATATAAGTTATATCTATCTAACACCATATCCCTGGTTTTGTTTTTAAAAATTGTCAAGATGTTTTTCGCAGAATATATGATTTCCAAATGTTAAAAACAATTAATAAATATAATTTAATCCATTGACTGAACAGGAAAAAGTTCGTTCTATTGTGCCAGCGTGCAGTGAAATCCTCTGCATGTGGAAAAGACGTTCGGTTTGTCGGCACCAATGAGCATCCTGATGTCATCAGGCTGATGATGAGGCACCACGGCGGCGAGTGCCGTGTGGTGCTATGTTTTCTGAAAATATAAGTTTTTCCGTGGAAGCCTGAAGTGTTGCTTTTTCGCCGCCGATATGGCACCATACAACACAAGACATGATTTTTGCTTCAGTGCTAGTAAAATTCTCATAAGTTTAGCTGTTTTTATGGTTATACCTCGACTACTCGTAAGTATTTTATTTATTGTATTCTAATTCTGTTATTCTGTTAATTCTGTTATTCATAATAAATAACCCATTTCAGAATGGAGAACTCAGATGTCTCAATAATTAAAGATTTATTGGAAAATGCATTTTCGAGACGAGAAGTTACTACAAAAAACGAAATAGTTAAATTAAGTAGACCGATGCTGGATATTATTCTATCGCAAAACATTCAGATTAAAGGACAATAGTGTGTACGACTTTTCAAAAATCTATGTATGAAAAATTTAAATGGTTAACCAGTTGTAGTGAATTGAATAAGTTGTACTGTTGGCCATGTTTACTTTTTGTTAAAAAGGACAAGAATATTTGGACAAAACAAGGCTAAAGTGATTTAAATCATCTCCATGAAGCTGCAAAGAAACATGAAGAAACACAATCTCGCATAAATGCCGTAATACTATTAAAGACATTTGGTACCGCCAGGATAGGTTTAATGTTAGATCAACAAAAGGCTTTATCGATTGTTCAACACAATGAAAAAGTGACAAGAAATAGAAATATTCTCAAGAGATTAATAGATATAGTTTGTTACTTAGCAAAACAAGAAGATGCATTTCGTGGACACAATGAAAATATGGTAAATTCCCTTAATTGAGGAAATTATATAGAATTAATAATTTTAATTAGTAAATATGATGACCTTTTAGCAACCCATCTAAGAACTGCAACTGTATTTTCTGGAACCTCTAATAGAATACAAAATGATATTATTGCATCAATAAAAAATATTGTAATTTCAGAAATTAGAAATGAGGTAAAAGAAACGCCATGCATTGCTGTTATGCTGTATGAAACATCTGACACATCTCACAAATCACAATTATCGGTTGTGCTATGATATGTTAATAATTAGGTCATAGGTCATCGCTTATTTAATAGGTATATGACCCTGAAGTCTTTACCTATCTATATCTGTCTTAAGTGGGTATCCTAAAAGTGAAAAATTAAATCCAAATCTTGGAACAAACCTGTGCACTTGAAGTGCTGAATCACATCCAGTGTGGCATAATGTAACAGTGGCATAACTTGGGTAAAATAGCGATTTAACATATCTGAAGCATAATATTCACATCGTAAAAGCAAATTTGCGCATCTGTAGCATAAAAACTGTTAATAATTGTTAATAATTGTAGTGCACCAATGGAAAGATTTTCGTATTTTAAAGATGTTAGTAGTGATCGTTCAGCGGAAGCTTTGTGTAATGTTGTGCCTGAAACGATTTTCAGTTGGGGGTGTGAGAATAAACTGATTGCTCAAACGTATGATGGGGCGGCAGTCATTGCAAGAGCGTTGAATGGGAAGCATCAAAAAGTAAGACATTTCCCAGAAGCTATGTTTGTGCATTGTTGCGCACTTAATTTAGTTCTGTCGCAATCTGTATTGTTTATAAAAGATTGTAAATTATTTTTTGCAACAATTTCTGGCATAGCCTCATTTTTTTCAGTGTCTACAAAAAGAAATCATGTTTTAAATGAAATTATTAAAAGAAAATTTCCAAAATTAGCTACATCATGTGGGAACTATTCATCTCGTTTGGTAAATACCATAAAAAGTGAAAGGCAAGGCCTGTCTGATTTATTTGAAAATATTATATAGAATCCAGAAGGCTGGGATAATGATACAATTAATATTGCAAAGCATTATCACATGCGTTTTGAAGAATTTAATGATAATTTTCTCCTAAATATTTTTGCCTAAGTGTTTAGTTACACTGATGTTCTATTTGATATTTTACAAAAAAACTAACTTAGATATAGCATATTTTAGTTAAAAAGTAGAGGAAGTAAAAGATGCAATTTAAAATATGCGAACTTCTGTTGCATTTGATGAAGTTTATGAAGAGACTATTTCTGTAGTGGGTCCCCCAAATTTAAAAAAAAAGTCGTGTAAATTTACAAAACTCAAGTGTAGACCAAGACCAATATTTTTTAAAAAATTAAATTCGCTCAAATTTTTTGAACTATTGAATTTCAGCTTTTTTAAGAAATATTAAAGTAAATTTCCGGATGAATGCCTTAATTCGTTAAAGAACGCTTATGCAGGACATTTCGATTTTGTAAAGCTTATTTAATAGGTATATATTTAATAGGAACCAATGAATTATGTGTTCTTTATCGTCGTTAGTCATAACACGAAATGAATTCATTGAAACTTATTCAGCATATAATGCTGAATGATTTGACAGATGCCCTAAGTGAAGTAAATAAATTGGCACATTTCATTTGTACAATTCCATTTTCAACTGCTTTGGTGGAGAGATCATTTTCAGCACTGAAAAGAGTAAAAAATTATGCATGCAATTACAATGAGCCAGAATAGATTAAGCAGTTTATCTCTAATAGCAGTAGAAAAAGAAATGTTATACTTATTACAGTCAAAACCAGAGTTTTATGATCATGTAATTCATGATTTTGTTAGTAATATGGATAGACGTATGAATTTTGTGTACAAATGAATAATAAAAAGTTAAAGAAGTGTTTAATGTACATTTTTATGGTTTTATTATTATTGTTGTTGTTCTCTGAACACCCTGCATGAAAACCTACCACACGCCACTGCTGTTGAATCATGTTAAGGTGCTCTAGAAGCTGCCAGGTAATGTAGCCCAACTTGGTGTTAATGTATCAGTACATTCCGTACTCATGCAGTTAAATTAATAAAATTCTAGCAGCTTATAAAAAGTACTAAAACTGAAATTTTGGACTTATTAAAAGACAAATTGTGTCTGCTTATTCGGTTATTACTATGTTTCTAATTTCTAATATCCAAAAAGTCTCCATAAGCATTATGTTTAGAAAGGACCTCTTTGCTGCCAATGTAAGCAAGTTTGTTTTTTGTGTGGATTGTGGGCAAACCAGGTGTGAGTGTATTTAAGAATATGCATTTGAAAAGCTATGGATAAAAAAATTTGGTACTTTTCCGTTTCGGCGGCGCAAATCTCACCAGGCAGACTTTCTTGGCGACAACACACAGTATACACATAAAAAAATGTTAGTTCTAAGAAATTTTTATTTTAAAGGCATAAACATTTTAAAATCATTTAAAATTTTGAAAAAGACAATAAATAAAGACAATAAATTTGTAAAAAGACATTAATTTAAGAATTTACTATGCTTTCATGGTATAACATACTGATTTGCCGTTTTATATCACATGACCACAAGTGATCTCATTTCACGTAAACTACGCTACAAAAATCTAATTGTCACAGTAATTATCTACAATACAATAATTATCACCATGTCTTATCCGTTGGTGGCACATGTGTTCATAGTGAAGACTTACTGAAGAACAAAATCCATTGTTCAAACCCAACGAGCATATGGGAAAGAGTTTGGTGGAGACGTATCCATGAAGAATACGATATTGGTCATTGTGCAGAAACTGGACTAATTTTTTGTGATTAAAAGTTAAATCTTAATTTGGAATACAAGTTTAAATGCAAGAATTATTTCAATTCGTACGAATAGCGTACAGAATACAGAAATTATGTGAAACTGCAGTGCTTTATTTCGCTAGTGCATTCTCATTAGAATTGATGAATTTAACCTTTGAATTTGCCTTTCCTATATTTTAGCCTTCGGGTGAGCTGTGTGATTGCATCCTAATTGACTTAATTACCACAAATGGCCTTAGGGCATAAAATTGAACTATCTGGTAAAAATTATATGTAATTGTATGCCAGTATTGAGAGAAACAACCAATCTGATAAGAAATAGCTGCAACTTGTTTTGAAAATGAGCCATTAAAATGTTACCAGAGAGGATATTCCGTTTGGCATCGGTTGTACCATTTTTGCCAACTTTATCACTTGCACCGTCAAAATGGAAAAGTACCAAAAATTCTTTGTATGGGTTAACTTCATAAACTGCATATTAATATGAAAAAACCTGATGCAAATAACGCATGACTTTCTTGTATAGAATATTAAATTATATGCATTTTTTGCTGCATTTCATTTAAACTTATTTACTCGAATTTCATTAGAGATAGGTATCTCATTCAATTAATTCAGTTCTCGTACTGTAATAAGGCAAAAATACATAAAACCTCAAGATATCTTCATAAAAAATTGTAACATGTAGAAAAAATAAAACATCAAATACAGTTAAAATAATTTAAAAAAAAATTTTTAGAGTTAAAATTAGAGTTTCTGTGCAAAAACAAGCAATTCGGCCAGCATGCAACAATGCAGATTTTTCGGTACTCAAAACTGAAAATATACTTTCCATCCCATTCGGCAAAAAAAAAAAAAAAAAAAAATTGAAGGTACAGAGTAATTGAGAGAAGGTAATTGAAGGTACTATCTAGATTTCTTGGACTTAATTCACTATTCTACCAAGTTTCAAATGTAAACAAATATGGCTGCTATGGTAAACAAAAGGGCTTAGCTGCAGTTAAACAACTTTTAAATTGATGATAATTTTATAGTTATTGCATGCAGATCAACTAAAGGCATAAAAACTTTAACTGGAAGATATGAATAACATTTTAAAGCAAAAAATGCACAATTTGCCAACACATAGAAATAAAAAATTGATTATGCCGAGCCGAGTAACAGAGTGTGTGTGTATATATTTATATACCGTTGGTGCAACCAATTGCAACCAAAAAGGGAGGTGCAGAAGTACAAGCTATAGTCCAGTATACAAATTTCAATGTTCTGAGGCTACTCGTTTTAGAGCCATACTTACGTACGTACAGATGCCGTGAAAAAAATTTCTTTTGAATCCATTTTAAATCAATTTTATAATCCATTTGGGGGAAGAGAGTCCTTTATTCTGTCCTTACATTCAGAGAACATCATTAAATTGCATTCGCTAGCTGTCAAAATGGATATTTTCTTTGAAATATCATACCCAGAATTTTTTGTGATTACAATACTTTCTTTACAAGGAAGTAAAAACAATACATATGAAAATATAGCTAAAAATAGTGATTTATCTTTAAAAAAACTGTATATTTTTTATTCATGCTTATTCTAAAAATAGAATTTGTTGCATGCTCTGAATGTGCTAATACAGTGTAAGGCCAACTATCTGTCATTCAGCTAACTAGAAAGCTCAATTAGTTTGATTATTTTAGAATAAATTAGTTTGGAATTAGTTTGGAAAAAATTAAGCAAATCAGAGACTTTAAAGCCATCATAAAGCAGATATAAAATCACAACTAGGAATAAACAAAAATTATCACCAAATAGTGCAATTTATTGTCAGTAAGGGATGAGTATGGGGTCACAATATAAACATAAGATCTTTGTCCGAGTTTTATGTAAACCAGATTAATTTCTGATAGGCCTTTATCTTTTGTAAAGGAGATTTAAATTAACTGCTATTTCTTGTTTTTCTCATGCATTTTAAAACAAATAATTAAAATTTGGGGGTTTTCTGTAAATAGAACATCATGTAATAGAGTATATTTAGTGATATGGGATATAGTGGTCAAGAGAAATGGGTGCTAATAGGAAAGATAGGCAACTTTATTTTATAAACAATGGCAATGCAATGAAAAGTGTTATGTGTGTGTGAAAAACAACATGCAGCTTGTGTCTGTTGGATATCAAACTAGATAAAGAGCATTATGCTTTTATCTGCTGGAATGATTGGTTATATGGTTGGATCTACTTTCATACTCAACATGATTTTGTAATCAGATGGGATGTTTTATTTTCATATGTTTAAGATACACGAAAATAAGTTGGCTGTTAGTTCTTGATTTTTTTTTTTTTACATTATTTTAAAATGTAGGCTTTTAGTGTTCAACTTGATAACTAACATGAATGTTTTTATGATCTTAAACCAGTTAATTCCTCTCTCCATTCATCTGGTTTTATTACTGTGAATTTTATTTTTAAATGCTCAGCTATTTAGAGTTTTTCAAACATCCAGTATATGGTATTTCCCAAGCTTTCCAGAGTTTGGTTTATTTAGTTATCGCAAAGCAGTTTGAGGACTGTCTGCCTGAAAGGATGGATGCCTTTGTGTTGGATTTTAAAGGAAAATTGGCTTATACACATGGGGAAAACTGCAAAAATGCCCATGCAGCCAACCTGTTCTCGGAGTTAGTTCAGCAATTTTAGCTCTCGGCTGCTGGCGGGCAAGTTTTCTAGAGAGTCAAGCTTTCACTGTAACTTCAGTAATGAAATGAATTTACTTCTTCAGTCAAAATATCTTATAAATGTAATAAATTTTGTTAAAACACTTATTTGCATATTAAGAAAAATTATCATTAAATTTATCATGTTGAATTTCTTAAAAACCAAAATTTTGTTTGTGTTAAAAAAATAAGTACAAATTACAGGCATTCATGAACTAAACAGTCACTAATATCTTGGAATTCTGTTGTATATAAATATTAATTACCTTATTATATTTTTTAAGTTGCACATTCAAGTCAGTATAATATTCAGAAGAGAAAGACATATTTATCAGAAGAGGAAACTGTACTCATCTTTGTATTAAATTAAAAAACATTGTCTTATATAAGGGACAGTTTCGTATTTTAATTCAGTACAAGTTCAGTTTATTCTATTCCACATCAGTTCATATTTTAACACGTTGAGCGCGGCGTCGAATTTGCTGTCCTTTCCGTTCAGCCGGCAGCGAGCTAAGCCATAAAGTTAAGCCGTATTTTTTTTGACTGTTTCAATACATTTCATTAAAACTAAATTTAATCACATTTCATTAAAACTAAATTTGATCACATTTCATTAAAACTAAATTTGATCACATTTCATTGAGACTATATTTATTTTTTAACTTTAATACTGTCGGTCCAGAGGACCGATGCCAGCCAAACGAAAATTCCAACCAACACCGGCCATACGGAAAGTTCACTGCCAGTCCCCAGGGACTGGTGTCATGCTCAACGTGTTAATGTGCATTGTACCATGTCGGTTCGTATTTTAATTTAATCTAAACATAGACTGACATAAATATACTCCATTGTGATATTTTAATATTATACATAGAGAAGGAAAATTATAAATAATTTTCAGATAATTTAATTTTTAATTGTAATGATTTCTCAAAGTTTTTTAAAAAATTTTATTTGGTTATGTCCTTTCTTTATTCTAAAAATAAGAATATGCTTATCATAAATCTTTTGGGAATTAATTATTTCAAAATAAATCCTTGTTGTATTATTCTTATGTAACACGAATGGTGTATGTATTATGTAATAGGAATTCAATTGTAAAAATCCAATTGTAAAATCCCCAAAAAAGTTCCAATTGTAATTATTCCAAAACTTTTAACCAACCACTCATTAAAAAACATTACTATCTCCCCCTATTAAAAAAATAGTTTCTTGATCATGCTTAGTCGAACATCAGTAGCTCATCTTTGCTCTTCTCATGCTCCCTTTGTCTAGCTGAAATGCAGTCTGCTGCTTATGCTCATCACACTTGTTATAATGCTCTGAATATATAAATATTTCCTTATACATGAGAAATAATGGGCATGCATATTTCACTAATTTTGATGTATGTGTTTACACTGATGCAGCTGTGCATTGAATACTTTTTATTCTTGTGAATGAGTTGACCATATATATGTTTTTGTGGGTTTTTGCACTGTAATATGAATATGAGTCACATCATTAAAACATCTTCCACAAAGGCACATCTCCCCTTAGGCCTATTAAATAATCTGGAGTTAGCCCTTGATTGCTTTGCTTTAATAAATAACCTAAAATAACATTCTATTTTAAACTATCAAAACCCTTTATTGTACTGATTAAAGACTATATGTCAGCAGTGCATCTATCATACCTAGTATAATGAAAACTGGTATTTATTAGAAGAAGCATTAAGCCTCTGAGGGGTGCAGGATTTTAAATCAGTCATGAAGATCGGTATTTAAACAGCATTTATTCATTCAGTTTGTATAATTACTTATTTTAGTCTGTATTTTCACAAACTTACATTCATTGAGATGATATTTGCATTATTAAAGAAAATAAGAGAGCAAAATATCTTAAATTATAAGCTAATCTATAGCAAATAGCAAAACTTCTGATGACCGGATAAAGCCGGCTATAATGCTCAGAGGTTTAATTTTCTGGAAATTTCTTAATTTTTATAGTTTTCAGAAGTTTTAAAATAATGTTGCTTAGTTATTCTTAGTTATGCTGCATTTTAATCGTACTGTTAAAATAACAATATTTTATGTTCTCCGATTCATTATTAAATACTATCAGAGGATAATTGGTTAGCGATCCACCTGAAATTGAATGGCTTTAGCGACAAATATGTTGCAGATTGCTGAAATCTTCTGACAATTGTCTGGAAGTGAAAATTATTTGAACAAGTAGCTACATTGCTGGGGAAGTTACCTCCATGGTATAAACGAAGATTGTCACACTTTTTTAATGGTTCTGATTCTTTGCTGTTCTGTAACTTGTGTGGCAGATACAGATGAATATTCATGTGGACTTTAAATTTTTATATGCCAGCTAGATTTAACTGAAAATATATGTCCTTTTATGTATCCTCTAAGGACAGAAGTCCCCAAAGGAATAAAGAACATCTGGAAAGTAGAGTAACCAGGCAATAAGCCCGCCATGTCTGATCTGTAATTTTCAAATTGACAATAAATTTGTTAAATTTGGAAGGGAAAAAGAGATAAAGGGAGAGATAGTAAGTGAAATAACTCTCTCATTTATAATTTTTCAAACATTTGAAAGCTTGTGAACTTCGGAAAAAAATTTATATAGTGTTTCATTCTGTTTAGTGAAACAGCAGAGAAACTAGTGCCAGAATTAGGAGACTATTTCAAAATATATATTTTATAATTTGTAATCATATTTCTGATAAGTGATAAACAGTGGACATCATACAACACATTCCCTGAATTTTTTTTTGTAAATTTTTGTCAATAAATAAAAAATTGGAAGCAAGAATGTTAAAATCTTTCTTTCTTTCTCCCCCCCTTTTTTTAAAATAAGTTATTGACATGGGCTTTCGGTAGTTTATAGGTGACAGTATGACTTTGGCAGTATGACTTGCTTGGTGACAGTATGACTTTTTTTATATCAATTTTGAAGCAGAATCTTCTATGGAAAAGTCCAATGAGCTCCCATTCTTCTTTATCACTAGGCTACTCAAAATGACTTTCAGCTCATTATGTATTTTAATTGACTCTTCCCAGCACAAACACATTATGCACATATGAACATTCAAGCCTTCAACTGTATTCGAGCTCAGGCAAATTGATATGACAACCAGCAGTGCTAACCATTATTACAGAAGTAAACTGTTGATGGGTTTCAGTGCTTTGGTAGGAAGAGATCACGTTATATATATATAAGAAGGGCTGTTCTTTATCCCCTGAGTACTAGGTCATTACATTTACAAAGCATCGATTGTTCAATCTCTGTTAACTGAACAGGATGGTTTATAGGGATTTTTGTGGTTTTCATTATGTGTTATGTAAATTTCTTCTAAAATACCCCTTACAGAAACATACTTTCTCTTAAGAAGTTATTCATAGTGTACTTTGTTGCACTGAAAGTCATTCTAATTTTTTACCAAGTGTTAGTACATTAAAATATGTATAAACAATATTTTTGCTTTTGGGGGTTATTAGTCATAATTCAGACCTTGTTATTAAAAACTGCTGAAAGTCAAAACTTGGGGAAAAAAATGGAATATTCTTACATACAATTTCTAAATTTATGTTTCTGAGCTGTTACTTTGGCACACTGCTCAATGTTAAAATTGCTACCCCAGGAAGAAAACGCTATAAGGCTATGTAAGTGTGTGGGGGTACTACAGATGTAGCTCTGACATGCAGATGATCAACTTTTTAAATACCTAAACTCCAATTAATATCACGCGGGATAGGTTTAAATAGTACATAGGACTATTCAAATGTGATCTTTTTCTGCTATATAAGACCTTTAGAAATTGTATTGAATGAGATGTTTACACAGCAGTGTACACACAAACTCATAAAGTACTCAAGCAATAACGGATTACGAGCCAGATGGCTTGTAGAAAATGTTCCATTGATCCCAAGCTACTGCTTTCAAATTCTATCATGGTGCAACCAAATAGCAGTGAATGAATTATCCTCTTTAGCAATGAGTTTTGCATCTGTCCTGGAAGCAGTGACTAGTCGAAAATTTTTGGGTAGACCAAATAACCAATGTCATGCACAGGCCTACATAAGAGAACACTATGACTACTCTTGGAATAATGATTGTAGGGGGGACTTCTCTAAAGTCTTTGTTCCTGATGGCTCAGCATTATGTTGATTTTAGCCAAAGGTATGGCCATTTCTATAAAGTTTCTCATGATAGGCCATATATTACTCATGTTGTTATGAATGACCTACATGGACTTGATGTACTATTGTGGCCTATTGCATCTCTAGACTTGCATGCAACACATTTGAACATCAGTAGTAAGCTGCTGCAAAAGTATAAAAGCTGGTTTGAATGCTTCAAATGTTTGGGCTATCATATTCCATAATGGATAAATTGAGATGATCCGAATATTTTATTTTCAGTTTTTGATCATTTGTATAATCATTGCATATTTATTGATCCTGTGAATTTCAGATTTCTGCGATTTTTTTTCACCTATGGTGTTGCAGTTGCAGTGTTGAACAATATACTTTTTTTGCTTTATTCTTCTTTCATTTTTGTTACTTTTTAGAAATATTTCGTCCTTCGTAGACCCTGCTGATTTCTTGGCTTCCAAATGGGTTAAGATTCAGTAGTGGCATATAGGCTAAACCTGCAGTTGTAGCTTTCCCTTTGACTTCTAGCTATTTGTGCATGGAAATTTTCTCAAGGGAAATGTAAATATAAGCCACTTTAGCTTAGGAAGTCTTCTGCAAATCTAATTTATTAGCCTGACAGCCCTCGATATTTAAATAGCTGCAGTCTCTACCTGCCCAAATAGCTGTGTAATTCTTATGTTGCTGAACAAAGTAACTAACTTGTTAAGACATTTCAGCAATGGAGAAGATCTAAAGTTATTTCAACAACAGATGTAATGAATAATACCGGTTCTGGTTAGTGTTGGGTTTAGAATGCAACTATAGAGACTTCCAACAAATTTCGGATTTTAACGGGTATTAAAATTCATCTGAACGATTCTAGAATGAATAAAATGGTGTTTTTTCATCGGATACGAAAAATATATATATATATATATATATTTATGCTTATTGAGAGAACTTCACTACTCTGCTTTTAAAGCTACTTTTCAAATAAAATCCATTGATTGTTGGATGGTGTTGATTTTTCCGATAATAACCCTATGTGCTATATCTGACTTCGAATCTAAAATTTTCTGAAGAACACAAAAACCTTGTCTAAAACTTAAAGGTTTATTTAACTGGAACTTCAACACTGATGAAAACTTAACATCACAAACAAAAACTTAACATCTTGGGTGGAAAAACTTCAAAGTGCTTTAAAGTAACAGCTATGCCGGCACGGTGAAGAACACTTTCCCCTAAAAGACAGAATCCATCTAGCCCTTTCGGCGTATATCTCCATTTCGCTGAATTCAGACATCCGCTCCTACGTGTTTTGGACTTAAACGGCCAGACTGGAACTGGAATAGGACCGGAACAGGACTGGAACAAGACGGGAACCGGAACAGGACTGGATCCGCAACAAGACGGAAACCGGAACAGGGCGGAAACCGGAATCTCTCATACCCTGGCTTCTCCCCGGGCAGGTCTCTTCTGGCTCGAACTAAAAGGAACTGCGGTGCCACTAAGGAAAGCACCTCCTTTTATTGCCGGCGGTTGCCGTTACTACAGGCGACTTATGCAAATATTTAACAGATGGAGTAGGTATGAAATAAGACTTCTGAAGACCTGAATGGTACTTTGTTCCCTTTGTTTAAAATAGTTGGCTCAATCTTGCTAAATCGTTTTTCACCAACACTGGCGCCTCTGAGCATTTCGTTCAGTCTTGCGCGAACTAAGTTCCTGATTCAGCGTGTCGAATCTTACCACAACCTTTCTGAACGTCGATTATTTTTATAGCTTTCTTAAACATTTGCCAAAACCTTTATCTAAGATCCTGTTTGTGAAACAGATAATACTGAGTTTCGATAACGAAACTGAGCTATCGCAATGTTTTCCAGCAGCGTTTTAATTTTGGCTTCCTTTCCGTAGTTGCTGTTAAATGTTGAGATCTCTGAATACGACGTCACTTTTTAATGGATATTTTGTATTTTACTTCTGCAGTCTTCATATTTGACCATGCTTTCAAGATATCGGTTAGAAATGCAAAATATAGTTATTATATGTGTCATTTCGGGTAAAGGATTATGAATACTTTCGGTAAAGTTGTTTATTTTGTAGAGATAATGAAGAGTGTCAGAGCAAATGGCACTTAAAGTATTACTTTTGTGCAGGATAAAGAAAGTACAGAAGGAATATCTTTTAATTTTTTACATTATCACACCTCAAGAATAAGTCGACCTTCATCTGACCGATCCAAATCCATGAGTAATTATCGTCGGATACCACTGGAGAGAGAGAATGGGAGTTTAAAAGGGAAACAATATTTAAATATTTTGTGTTCTCGTCGGGAATCGAAGCTGGCGATCCTCGGCAGGCCCCTGATACCCATCCTTCAGATTATTATATTCATTTTTATTTCAGGTGTAGGGGAAACATTTCAAGAAAATAATAATTGACTATATCATTGTGTTCTGTGAGCGAATGGATGGTGGGTCTGCGTATCGTCAGAGCGATATTCTGATTACAATAAGAATAATCTATTAAAAAAATAATTTCTACTCTTCCTCAAAACCTTAATATCTGCATTTAAGTAGATGAGAATCCCATCTATCCGCTTCCCGAAAAAATTGTATTATAAATCAGTGGTGTCGGACTCAAATTGTACGTGGGCTGGATGTTCAAGATCTAAACAGCTGACAGAAAGGATTTTTTTTAAATTTGTGAACGAAATGAAAAATTTTTAATAGCAGAATAAAAAATAAGTTAAATAGATTTTAAATTTCACTTGCTAAATGTTTTTCAAAACGTACATAAATAATAATAATGATATCGCAAAAGAGAAACATTCGAATTTATATTTTATTTTATATCTGAAATAAGTTTGGTATCTACAGTACATTTTTGTAGGCTATATTTTGTTATTCAGATGTATTCATAGCTAAATATTAAATTTTGAGATTGACATTTACTTAAAATAGTTGCAAGGTGTTTAATTAATCATTAAATAAGTTAAAACTAAGAAGAAATAAATGACTTATAAATAACTTGTGTAATTAACTTACTCGTAAAATTAAGTAACTCGTATTGCTCGTATAATTAACATATCTTACTCATATAATTAATATATATTACTCGTATAATTGATTTAAATAAATAAATTATTTGTATGAAAACTCTCTAAGTTTTCAGAGAAAATTTTAGAATTGAGACAAAACTTGAGAAAAAATAATGACAACCTAGTCTTGGAGGGGGGGGGGAGACATATTTAAATACTTACAAACTTCTTTATTTCTTACTTCAGTTTGAAACTTGATGCCGTTTCGATTCTACTTTTCTTATTAATTTTCAACTGTGAAAAAAAAAAAGCTGTTTACATATAAATATGTAGTTTGATTTATTTGTTTATAACAAAGCACTTGAGGGCTATCTCTCGTAAGGGGAGGGATGTCTTCGTGGAGAACATTCCAAGGGGAAGTGACTCGTATAATACGTTACATATGGTGAAAACCAAGAAAACGCTTATGCAGCCAGCCCGTTCGCGAGATTCGAACTTCGGACCAAACTACTAGCGTTAAGCCACTTTACCGCTCGGCCGCCGCTGGACACTTACATATAAATGTATTCCCAAACAAAGCTGATATTCTTAGTTCAAAAATTTGTAACACAGCTTATATATTTTTGACAAGTAAGAAATAAATAAAATCGTTATCTTTAAATAAGATTTATATCACACTATTAAATTAAATGGCTCCATTTATAGATTTTGTGATGCATTATGCATATTAGAGTTTAACGATAATAGTAATTATATAAACTCGGACTTCAATAACTAAAATCTTGAAATCTTTGCCATACCGTATTTGCAATAAATACATAACAGAAATGTGATCGTGGGTCGTATAAAATTGCTTCTATGGTCGCATGCGGCCGTCGGGCCACCAGTTTTAGACCATTGTTTTAGATGATACTAAAAATGACAAAGGAAATAATACCGTATTTACGCGAATCTAATGCGCATCGTTTTTGGCCAAATGTAGTATTCAAAATTAGGGTGCGCATTAGATTCGAGTGCAATGTTCGCCGATGACGTCAACCAAATTTCTGGACTACATTTACCGTTACATTTATCGTTGACACATTATTGCATAGAGGATACAAACTGCAGAGTACGTAGTCACGAAATGGAGGGAAAACAGAGAAGAATGTCATATGACGCTACTTTCAAACGTAAAGTAATTCTTTATGCTGAAAAAAATGGCAATCGAAAGGCAGGGAGAGAGTTCAACGTAGCTGAGAGCAATGTTCGCTTGTGGCGGCAACAGAAATTGGCACTGTTTGCAACTAAAGCTAATAGAAAGAAATTCACTGGCCCTCCCAAAGGAAGATTTTTGTAGATCTTTGAAGATCTTTGATTGTAAAATCTTTCAAGAAATGCTGCATTTCAAATTCATTGAATGGCAGTGACGATGACGTGCTCTGGAACGCCGAGGATGACGATGACGATGATGAGGAAAGAAGAAATGAATCTGCTTCTGACGAAGAGAGCTGCGAGGATTCCAGTGATGAAAACATTAGTGAATAAAGACGTTTACTATTAAGCACTGATTGTAGAAACTGTTAGCTAGATAGAAATGTTACGATTTATTTCATGCTCATATTTTACGATAGGTACCGTATATACGGTACTAATAACAAAATACTATATACGATGCTAATAATTAACAAGGATTGTTTCACATGACAATAGCCCACTAATAGGTTAAATCTATGTTCTGCTACTTTATGTATAAATCCATTGTTGTATAAAATATGGTATCTAAATTTAAATAAAATTATCATAACATTAATTGATAGTTTATATACAAATCCATTGTTGTATAAAATAAGATTCAATAAATTCCTCATATCATTGATGCGCATTACATTCGCCGACAAACAATTTTTTTATTATTTAAAGTTTTAAAATGGGGATGCGCATTAGATTCGATGGCGCATTAGATTCGCATAAATACGGTAATCAAAACACAGACGTCCGCGAAGTAGAGCCGTCAGCTGCCAAACGGTAAAATCCTTGAACGCTAGTAGTTCGTTCTTAATTCAAATCCTTGGGAAAGATTAGTTGTTTGAGCATTTTAGTGTCTTTTCACATGTATACTGTGAATACGAATCAGTTTACGGTAGAAAATAATCAACCTAGGTATCCTTTTTCTAAAGCAGGTAGCCTACTATGCCATAAACCAAATAATCCCAAACATGTATTTAAATTGCTGGAAGCAAACATTAATTAACGAGAAATAACTTAAATAAGATTTATTGAGTAGAAAAGAGTTTTTTTAAACTTTAAGCTGTAAATTTTACTTTATTTTATTATAGATGCGCGGCATTGTGACAATGATTAATTAGTTATCTCCCCCAAGGCCTCTAATTGGAACCCATTCACATAGCTTCTAGGATGGGTGTCTTCAAGTGGATTATTAGTTAAATAAAAAGCTCTGTTGCCAGATTCCGTTTTATGCTTTATTTTCTGAGAACTACGTGATCTTCACTCTCTTTGTTGACCTTTTTAAGCATCGCGCGAATCGCATGGAACTCGAGATCGAGTTTTCGATGACTTCATCAGGATTCTCTTAGAAGGCCTTTTATTAGTGGAGATGGGAGATCGTGGCTGCTTTTTATTTTCTTAAAAAGTATTTTTTTTTTTTTTTTTTTTTTTTTTTTTTTTTGCAGAAGAATTCTGTTCTTAAGCATGACCATTGAAGTAATTGTCGCGCTGAGAATGGCTGTTCATCTCATAAATCGTTTTCAGTATGAACGAAGTTGAGTGGCGTAAAATCACTTGCGATGCATAATTAAATTATTTAAAGTGCGTTATTCTTTTTATTTCCTGTCGCCTAAAGATGTCTAGTAATTATATAAGATTTTCAATGTTCGAAATTCTGACTGTACACGAATTGGATGTTTTTATGCATTGAGACCTTTTATGTGGGAAGACTTTGAAGGACACGCTGGAAAGTAAAAATCTGAAGTGATATCTGGAATATTATGATTTGAAATAAAGAAGTTATTGAAGCTGCAGTATTAAAGCTAAGGTTTTAGAGACTATTAGACAGCTGGACCAAGAAAGATGAAAAATTCAGAAAAAACTGACTCGAACTATGGATCTTCCATTGCTAGTTTGACATGACTTTCACCGTGAGTGCATGTGCTCGGAAGAATGCCATAATTCTTTAAGTCTAGAGCTCCAAGACACAGGCAAGAATTAAAATGTAACTGCTACGTCTTGTAGTATAATTAAAATTTTACTAAGCCATCGTTATTTACGAGATAATAGAAGTTTTAGTATTTAAATTTGTACAGCACAAATAACTCCGAAATGCTAATCAACGAGGCTTCAGTTATCCTCGACCTTTAGGCTATTAGAAACCATTTGCTATTAGAAATCACTCGCTGAAACCATATCTACAGATCACCATACATCATGGATCTACTCGGGAAATAAACTACTTTCTGACGTTTTACCAAAGTCTTTCTAAGTTAAACTTTCGCTCATTATTTCAGTTCATCCCGATTCGACATTTGCTGAAGGCATATAAAAGAAATCGAAGGTACAAGAAAGAATTAAGATAAAAATAATGTGTTAGCTAAAATTAATCCCACAGCTTGAATTTTGAGTGATGCATATCTTTCATCTGAATAAGTCAGAATTTCGAATTTAGTAAACAGTGTTAGGTCATTTCAAAAGTAATGTTCTCGGAGTCGTTTCTGCCACCTCCGTTCTTTAAAAAAAAAAAAAAAAAAAAAAAAAAAAAAAAAACCCGAAAGTCTATTCGACATTAAGTAATTAAACGAAGAACTACGAAACTAATAAATGTTGTTTGCCCAAAAGGGCTATTAATTTCATTTTGGCATTTTTCGTTGGTTCACTATAAAAGTCTGAATCACGTTTCAAATTGGTGCCACCAAATATTCCTGCATTATATTTCCCTGCATTATATTTGAAAATTAAATAATGAAGAATCTGCATAAATGTATGTATGTATGTTTCTAGCATTGTGATAAAACGACGGTACCTAGAGACATCCAGTTTTGAATAACGTAAGTTTCCACCTGAATGTGGGCATCTGTAAGCCCAAATTTGGAATTTGTTTTATTATCTACTAGCAGCTACGCTGCCAGCTTGCGTCTGGCTTGTAAATGTACCGGATAAGTGCCTGAAGGGAACACCAAACGTTAAACTTAAAAACTGCACAGAATTTTACTCTGCAGAACAACTTCATTAAAAAAAAAAAAAAAAAAAAGTAACAAAATTACAATGAAATAAGGAATATCCCTCAATACAAATATTAATTATCCTAATAAATAAATTAACCAACTTTCTTTTACCTTCTCTCGACAAACGTCCAGTATCCAAGAAAACATTAAATTTAAAAACTGCACAGATTAATCACCCTCAGTTTTCCAAGTGGCAATAGTGCTGATTTTCAACAGTCGGCAGTCCAGTATACAATTGAATGAAAAACTGTTTCCAAAGCCACATTTCTAAAAGAATGAAATTGTTCAAAATGATGCGATAAAATCGAAAAGATTAAATAAAAAAATCTGGTTCGAGTTTTGAAAAAAATCGCTTCGAGGTGCACTGGCTGTTGTCTAGATGCATCTATATACCAAATTTCATAACTCTGGGTCTATTAACTTATGCGCAACACGAACGAAAGCCACACAGACTCTTTCTTTTATGATATGTAGAGATTTTATATTTTGTAAAACTTTAACGAATTTTTGATTAACAAACTCAACGATTTCAAAGCGAACAATGGCAACACTGTACGGGGAGGGGAGGGGGAAAAAACATTTTTATCTCTACCGGAAATTCTAGAGATATGCTCATTTTAAAATTATTTTGCGGTATTGCTGTTGAACTGAATTTTATTTTTTATTTTAATTTGCTATGAGCAAGATATTTAATAAATAAAGGTAACCCAGAAAACGTTAAAAAAAAAAAAAAAAAACCGCTTACTTTTAGATTTTGCCTTTTTTTTTTAATTAACTGTTTCTCAAGTGAGAATGAATTAAGGTTTTTATGATTGAAAGAATGATGTAGAAAATAGGTATTTTCTCAGAATTATTCAAAATTATTAAGAATGATTTACGGTAGGTAAACGAACTAAAAATATAGCAGGGAGCAGTGGCCGGAAATATCAATATGTACTAGTCTGGTTTTCCTCGCTGTCTCGCGAACTCTGCGTCAGTTCAAAGCGTTTCTTAGAACACTTTCTCCTTTGCCTCCCCTTTTTCCCATATGTGTGAGTGACAGTGTTTTGTTCTCATGCTTTCAGTTCTAGGATGGTAGGTAGAAAAATGCTTAGAGACTGCTTAGAAAATATTCAGCTTCTTGTTTTATCGAAAATATCTCTAGGCTGTGGGTGAATATTATCTGATTTTATTGTTTATTCTTATTATCATTGACATAAAAATTTGCATGTTAATTTGGAAACACCTCGTATATATTGTTGAATATTATATTATAATATATACAAGGTTACTTTATGTTTGTTGAATATATAATAAGTATGTCCAAAGGGCTTCTCGTTTTCCAGTCGAAAAAAAAATGCATATAATATATATGGTTAGAACGATTAGGGGAGCTATGATTAAAAGAGCACAAAATGTAGAATAGTTATGATAGAACAGTTAGCGTAGGTATAATTATAGGAGCACTAAAGTAAAGTAGAAATGGTTGGACGAGCTCCGAAAGTAAAGTAATTGATATAATTGCTGGCACTACGTATTGTGCTTCTAAACCGCGTTTGTCTAATAACTGATTTTACCGCTACCAAGAAAATATCTCTATTTTAGAATAAAATGGCTTTGATACAGTTTTGCGTCATCTACATCAATGGTAAAGATATGCTGTAATAATCAAATACAATGGTAACCTCTAAGAGTGCAAAGTTAGGGATAGAACTGTGGGTTGGCTAACACTTCTGTAATGATTAAATGTGGTGGTAGAATTTAAGGGCAACTTCAGAGATGGAACCCTGGGTGGACTAACGCTTTTATAATGATCGACTGTGATGGTAGCTTTTAAGGGCATCGTCAAGGATGGAAGAACCCTGAGTGGACTAACACTTCCTAACCAAAATCCAGTAATTTTTTAGAAACGATTAAAGCGGGGATGAAGTTTTGCATTGTTGTGGTTAATAATAATGCTTTTGCGATTGACGAGTGCTAAGGGGAGCCGACCGTGATACCAAAGGGCCCGGGTTCGAAACCCGGAGAAGACATGGTTTTAACTGCCCGTCCGTTCATGGGAGGTAAAGGTGGCCCACCTATTAGGTGCCTCCATGATAAAGTGACCACCACTTCTGGCCTTAGTAGAGGCTAAGCCGAAGTCGGTTGAGGGCCCGCCATTGGCTAAAAAATAATAATAATCGCTTATATGGGAGTTTTCCACTCAGTCTGTCTAATTGTAGCTAGTAGAAGTCAACCTTTATCATTGATTACATTCCGTTGAAATTTAGGGCTTAAAATCGTTGTACGGCACCCGTTTCTTTCTATTGTTACAATTCGTTCCAAAAGTGGTTCACTTTTATAATGAGAAAGCAAGGTAGAGATACCGGCTTTATTCTCACCTTGCTCCGAAAAAAGGTCGTTGAAATCCACTAATCCAATTTCGTGTTCAACCCAAGTGGTTGCATCCATCATTCGACTGTTATTCTATGTATCTACAACAATTCCGCTAGTTTGTGAATGATTGGATACGATTCATTTTTTTTTTTTTTTTTTTTTTATTGTTTGGTTCTAAATATCATAAAAACCACTGACAAGCGTCCAGAATGTGTCTGGTGTGCACACCTGTCTTCGTCCTGGAATTTCTGAAATAGGCCGCGACTGTACTATCCTCAAGTGTATCTTCTATCTATATTTCACAATTGTTACGGCAAACTGTGGCTACGATATTTCTGCTATCGAACTTGTACAATAACGTATATATATTGACTGAAAACGTATTTAGGTATTTGTTGAACCTGCTGTACATTAAATTCAGTATTCAAACTCATCCTGCAATACTGAAACAGAGTTGTACTGATTAAAGGCTTCTGAAAGCATTTATGGAAAGGAACTTGACAAAATATACCCTGATGCCCGCTACGGCACACGCAATAGTATATACTGGGGAGGCGAGGGGAAAAAAAAAAAAAAAAAGGGTACTGCTTGAATGTAATCGATATCACTGAATGTTACGCTGATAACTTTTACGGAATAAAAAAAAATAATAAAATAAAATAAAGATAAGCCTACATACAACTTGGAACAACACCCGTGAATGGTCGACTATTATGATTTTGCTTGATTTTTGTAAAGGTGCATGACTGTAATACAGTCTACTGTAATGTAATACAGTGTATTCCGAGCTAATGCCAGGGAAACAGGTTTTGGGTAGTTGAAAAACACGGATAATCCAAAAAATATATGTGAAAATTTATCAAAAAGAAAATCAATAATTTTACTGTATTTTTCAGAATATTTAAATACTTGTTGAATTTCACTGCGTTTCAACAAAACCAATAGGCCAATAGAATTTCAACCAAAGTCATTGCTGTTTCGGAACTAATGCATATCTTCAGTATCAACCTGAACTAATCAATAACTTTTCTGCTTGTATTTTCAATATCATTCTCTGCTTCTTCTGTTCTTGGAACATTTGAAACGAAATCATCCTCAGTATTCAAGCACTGAAAGCCTGGCTCAATCGAATCGCCATCAAAGCATTCCTCGATGTTTTTTCGATCGACTTGTTCGAGAAATTTTAAGTTTTCAATTTTTTTTTTCATATAACGTCAGTTATTGCCTCGACTTTTTCGTAATTAAATAAATCTCCAATTTCTATATAAATATATTTTTTATATTATATAAGTCTTTGATTTTTACACCCTCTCGGGCATAGCATTGAGTGTGCGTGCTTTGGGCATCGCCACGCGTGGAAAATCCACGCCCGAATAATCGAGAGAACTTGTAATTAAGTACATAATATTTAAAATTTTGTTTGAAGAATGTTTAGGCAACCAGTTTTTCTGTGGTATAATGAACTTAATATTTTCTAGACCTCCAGTGACTACGCCCTTCCACTCATTCAAGCACTCGCCGTTCTGACGCTAGCACGTAGCAAATTTATGCCTTTATTGCTCGTTAGGGAAACAGTCGCTAAATTTGCATTTACACCACCAGACATATTTAAGAGTGACTAACGTATATACCAAGACCCTTTCATCGCATTTGCACGAGATTTCCTCTCACTTATGGACTTTTACCTACGTTATGATAGAAAAGTTATGCCATTTTCATACATGTTCCATACAGGATGTAGTTGTTACCCAAGCGTCTGATAACAAGTGTTTCTAATACCTGAGTCTCCCATCTTCAAGTGTTCTGTACTAGTAACCGGTATAAAATGCCAAGGAGATATAAAATGGTGCCCTGTGTATAAGTGAACCGCTTATGTTTTTCAGTGACCACGTAAATTTCCAACTCTACACCCTGATTTGTATTTTTGAGGGTCACCTTCAGCTATCAGACTCTACATAAGTGAATTGTAAGCGAACCGTAGATAAGTGAATAACGCAAGTGACTGCTCTGAATGTGACAAGCAAATATTACACAGGAACTCTCCAAATATGTGAACAGCATATATGATGTATCGGGTGATCAAAAAGTCAGTATAAATTTGAAAACTTAATAAATCACGGAATAATGTAGATAGAGAGGTAAAAATTGACACACATACTTAGAATGACATGGGGTTTTATTAGAAAAGCAATAATTAGAAAAGCAGTAATCTGATCAGAAAAGCAATAATTAGCATAACAAATTAAGACAAAACAAAGATGATATTCTTTACAGGAAATGCTCAATATCTTCACCATCATTTCTCAACAATAGCTGTAGTCGAGGAATAATGTTGTGAAAACCACTGTAAAGCATGTCCGGAGTTATGGTGAGGCATTGTCGTCGGATGTTGTCTTTCAGCATCCCTAGAGATGTCGGTCGATTACGATACACTTGCGACTTCAGGTAACCCCAAAGCCAATAATCGCACGGACTGAGGTCTGGGGACCTGGGAGGCCAAGCATGGCGAAAGTGGCGGCTGAGCACACGATCATCACCAAACGACGCGCGCAAGAGATCTTTAATGCGTCTACCAATATGGGGTGGAGCGCCATCCTGCATAAAAATCGTACGTTCCAGCAGGTGTTTATCAGCCAGGCTGGGGACGATGTGATTCTGTAACATATTGGCTTACCTCTCACCCGTCACGGTAGCAGTTACAAAACCAGAATCGCGCATTTTCTCGAAGAAAAAAGGCCCGATAACAGTACCTTTGAACTTTTTTTTTTGGGTTCTAATAAAACCCCATGTCATTCTAAGTATGTGTGTCAATTTTTACCTCTCTATCTACATTATTCCGTGATTTATTAAGTTTTCAAATTTATACTGACTTTTTAATCACCCGGTACATTAATATACTCAGTTGATATTGTTCAGTATAAAATGCATCAGAATAACTTCTTATATCCAAGTTACCAACAACTTCTCGAGTAAACTTTCTCTGTAAACTCGGAATAACAATGCATGAAACATTCCAAAAATCCTCATTCAGCACAGTAAAAGTGTTGATAGAGTCTCTTTAATAACCACAGGCCACAAATACCCATCTTCCGAAGTAACTTTATAAATTCCGCTACCAATTTTAATATTTTATACAGATTTTTGGCTAAGCCTAGCGACAATAGTATGCTCCACCAATTGAGTACAAATGCTGATAGTCATATAACATTCGATACAATAGCTGTAGTCAGATAAAACAGAATTCAAAATTATGAAAATTTGTACTTTTGTGAAAACGTCAAATTAAAATTTTATTTGGTCAACTTCCAGAAAGATGTGAATTCTATTTCCGTCTTCACGAGAGTAGAAGTTTTTATTTATTTTATTTATTTATTTTTCTCTACAGAAAAACGCGGATATTCTTTCTCTCATTCTCACCATATAGATATGATAGTATAAAATACTAAAACCTACAGAAAATACATATTCTACAACGGCAAGGCTCCATGTCTCATTCTGTATATATGACCTTAAAATTAAAAAAAAAAAAAAAAATTAAATCAGATTTTGCAATTCATATCCTTAAAAGATCTTTAAAAGCAACTGATCTGGTGATAAGTATGTAAGCTTGTTCTTGCATTTCAGTAGTCGCTTATTACCCTTTGAATCAGTATTGCCCTTCCAGATCTCAGCCGGTGACAGTAGTGCCGATATTGAGAGAAAACGCTGCTTTAAACAGCTATATAACTTTCTCGTGGTTGTGAGGCTGTACGAGTTTTAGATATAAAAATTTAGGGTTCAAGTAGGTGGATTATGGTATGACAAAATACGTAAAAGTTTGAATAAATTGTCAAAACGCTTCTAAGGTTGAACTTTGTGTTGGTTTTTAAAATCGTTTGAGGATTCAAGCGTCTTGTGAGAAAGTTTAATCGGTGCGTTATCTGATTACATGATGTGTTTACGTTTATAGAAAAAATGTGGTAGTTATGTTCAAACATGGCTTCTTTTATTCATGATTGGAAAGCATGAAAATAGCAGCATGTTTATTCAAGTGAAGATCAAGGCTGTCAACATCGTAAATGTTATCTGCATGAAATGCGGAAGGAGTGCGTGACTTTTGGGGCGTCTCTCTCTCTTTTAAGGATATGAATTGCAAAATCTGATTTAATTTTTTTTTTTAATTTTAAGGTCATATATACAGAATGAGACATGGAGCCTTGCCGTTGTAGAATATGTATTTTCTGTAGGTTTTAGTATTTTATACTATCATATCTATATGGTGAGAATGAGAGAAAGAATATCCGCGTTTTTCTGTAGAGAAAAATAAATAAATAAAATAAATAAAAACTTCTACTCTCGTGAAGACGGAAATAGAATTCACATTTTTCTGGAAGTTAACCAAATAAAATTTTAATTTGACGTTTTCACAAAAGTACAAATTTTCATAATTTTGAATTCTGTTTTATAAAGCAGTACATTCTACATATCTACATGATTGATATGTGTAAAGAGAGATCTCCACGTTTAGGAACTATAGTGTTTCTTTTGTGTAAGATAGTTTTTGTCACTGTGTATGATATTTTCGCCCTCCATCCAGCATGTCTTTGTGGTGTAACGGTAGCAAACACGGCGCGTGTATCCAAGAGGTTCAGGTTAGACTCTCAGCGAGGGCATTGGACATTTTTCACTTCTCTTGGTTCAAAATAACGTAATGACTCTACAAATGCTATACGCCTGATATTTCCGTTGTTCTTATAAATAACCGTTAAGGATTGAAGGCTTAAAATATAAAGTTGTGTAAAGGTGTTAACGGAAAACAGGAGTTGCAGTTTCTAATCGTTAACTAAAATATAAAGATGTTAATGGTTGTGAATTGTTTCGGGAAATCCATTGTAATAAAGATGTTTCTTGAATGATTTTGGAAACGGAGAATTAGTAACTGTGGTATTCTGATAAAAATTCTGCGTAAATGATGATTTAACCCTTTCCGGCACGCTACCTTTTAAAGTTGGAGTTTTGATTAAAAAAAGAGAGAGAGAGGGCAGTCTAATTCGGCCTAGAGGAGTACACAAGTAAACTTTTGTGAAGATAGCACTTATCGTTTTAATTCTGTGGGTGTGCCCAAAGTGGGCACACTGCTTGAATAGAGCTTCGAAAAGAGTGCTGAAACGAGCATTGTTGTCAATGAACTGACCGATGAGATGCGGAGAAACAAAGAATATAGACTCTCAGTTGTCCTAGATTATCGGTGAGCCCGCTCTGGGCACACCTAGGGTTTGCCGTTTGATTTTAGGCAAGATTTCAAGCTAAAAATTTAAAACTAATATAGAATAAGGAGATTAGCATACAGCCCAAAAAAAAAACATAGAAATTTCTTTTCATACAATTTCCTTTATACCCTAAAAAACGAAAAATGAGGATTTTAAAAAACTAAACATGGCTAAAATATATGGACTGGTTTGTGTTGAGCTGCCATCTACTATAAATAAAGAAGGTTCAGAGTAACCTATAGTAACCTATAAATTCTTTTTCATTCAATTTTTCTGTGCGTGCAGAAGGAAATTTTTAGGTGTGTCCAGACCGGACAATTTACAAAATAACCTTTTTGGGGGGTCAAAATTCTGACACATTTAGATTAAACATTGATTAAATATGAAAAATAATATCTTGCAAATGTGCGTGTCTCGTATGACATTCGCACAATTTTAACACGTCACAGAGTTCTTCGTTAGAAATGGCTGATATGCATTTGCTGTAAACCTTGTACTTTACAAATCTCCCATATTAGTAAGATAATAGTCGCGTAATGTAAGATCGCATGACTTTGGTGGCCAATTTTGAGTACTATTGCGCAAGATCAACTGCGGATGAAACTCTGCTTCGGTACTTTCCCGCGTCGCATGACATGGGGTGCCATCCTGCTAGAAGATCTTCAACATCAAATCGAAAGTCCAAAATCCCTCGCAAATCAGACCACAAAGTTGCTATTACCATCTTGCGGCAACGTACACCATTGACAGTTAATGTAATTAGTACTGTATTTAGACGATAGGTGGTGAAATCCTCTATCGTGCATCTCTCCCTTACGACTAATTCACTGATAACTTGTATGATATTTCTGCAACATGTGCTTCAGAGAGCGTTGTCAATCCAACGGGAAAAGAAAAATAGCGCGTAATTTAGTTAATTTTGAAGCAACCTATATAAATCTTATAGATAGGAGGAATATGACAACAGAGAGAATTTGCACACTATATAAAATTTCTGAAAAACTAATAGACAGATTTTAATGAAATTTGGTATTAATATACATTTATAAGAGAGAGAATGTACCATTCAAAAGTCATTTTATGTACTCATTTCATGTATCAGTAATCATTCATAGTGCAAGGAGGCGCCCAAAATCCATGTTGTGATATCGAACGGAAAATGAGCCTATAATGGAATATGGTCCTTAGTAGTAAGCGCGGGTACTCGTGCTACGGAAGTGACGTCACAGAAAAGGGACGTGGGCAGTATCCAGAGGGGTCTGGAACCGGAAGTGACGACACCAGCGCCATCTTGTATCACGTGTTGGAATGACATCATTAAACTTTCGTTTTGATTCTGTGGCAACGATCTTTTCAAAGTTGTTTATTTTTTGTGGCAACGACACTATTTTTTATGTTTATGGCAATGAGCTCTTAACCACGTGTTTGGCAGGACACCACTTTTAATTTATTGTTTTTAATTATTTAATACGTGATTAATTATTTAATACGTCATTACTTTTAATTATTTAAAACTTGATTAATTATTTTTAATTATTTAATCCGTCATTATTAATTAGCTTTAATTGATCCCATTATATTTTAATGAATTTAGTATCATTTTCCCTGTATTTTAAAAATACACTCCACGGCTGAGATTCGAACTCGCTATCTCTGGGATGGGAGTCTAGCGCTTTACCGCTCGGCTACCCTGCCCTCTTATCAGACTTGTTATTTGAAACTCTCTTTGTCCCTTTGAGTTTTTGCACCATTGATGACATAAGGCTGAAAGTCTGCGCATGCGCTTTGACATGAAAACCGCGTCACACATTTGTTTTTACACGACGGCTAGGATTTCTTTTGGCTTCTTAATCATTACTTTATTCATTGCTGTTTTAAATGTAAGATTTTCCCACGGTTTAATTTTTTTGATTATTAAGATATTTTTAATTGTTTTCAATTTTCATCTCATTCTTACTTTTTTTAAGTTATTAGTTAATTTATTAATTTTTATTTTATTTTTTCCCTTTCCCAAACATAAATTTTATTTTTAACTTCAACAAAAGTGAATTTAAATTTTCTTTTTACTTTTTATCTTGCAAAGTTTATTTATTTTTTTTTTTTTTTATATTTAATTTTCTTTTTGGTTTTACAAAAGTAATATTTATTTTTACGAATTGAATTTTTCCTTTTCACTTTTTTATTTTGCAAAAGTTTTTTTTTTTCCAAAATTTTTTCCTTTTTGTATTTTTACTTTATTTTAATTTTTTGTTTAACTTTCTTTTTGGTTTTACAAAAGTAATATTTTTATTTACGAATTGAATTTTTCTTTTTCACTTTTTTATTTTGCAAAATTTATTCCTTTTCGTATTTTTACTTTATTTTATTTTTTGGTTTTACAAAAGAAATATTTATTTTTCCTTTCCGCTTTTTATTTAAAAAAAAGTTGTTACTACATTTTTAACTTAATTTTTTTACAAAAGTAATATTTTAATTTTTTGGTTTTACAAAAGAAATATTTATTTTTCCTTTCCGCTTTTTATTTAAAAAAAAGTTGTTACTACATTTTTAACTTAATGTTTTTACAAAAGTAATATTTAGTTTCATAATTTTAATTTTTTGAGTTTTTTGTTTACACAAATGTTTTTTTTTGTTACATTTTTATTTTACCCTTAACTTTTTTCCCTTGTTTTAAATACAATACGATGTTACATTTCCATTTCTCCAAAAGTAAACTTACCTACATTTCTGTGTCTTTGAAATTTTAAGCTGGAATTTACATGCATATAACTTCACTAGATAATATTTTCTGTAACATTAAGCCAATATACACAATGCTCTTTCTATATAGTTTAACTGGAATACTACATTTCTTACTTTTTTTACTACTAAGTTGGAGATACTCAGAACTTTTCCTTCTAATGCATTGTACTAACTATTAATGCCTGTATTAACTTTTTTGGCCAACTATACAAAACTTTGTTGATTCCCTTTTACACGTCTTACTTTTATTCAAAGGATTCACCAAACTATGTCTGACAAATGTAATTTTTACACTTTCCATTTACACATTTACCCTTATGTTTAACTTATAAAACATATTCATGCTGTATTTCTGGTTCCTTTTTCCCACAATAAATACAGACTTACACATGTTTCTTTATTGTAAGACTTACTAACTTTAAAACAAATCTTACAAGGAGCAATAAATTTTCATGGTATGAAGCCCACTCAAACCAATGCATGGAGCATTTCTACCCAGTTAAGTTTAGATACATACCAATAGTACTTCATTTTTTCTTATTTTACTTTACAGATATTTATTTATACATATATATTCAGAACACTCCCTTTCATTCAGTAAGATTCATTTATACTACTAACACAAATTTTGCTAACTCTTTGAATTATTTTACGAAAATATCTTGTATTTTCTTGCACACATCCTACTGAAATCACCAAACATACACTGAATCTTGATTTTTCCTTCATGTGAAAACGTCACTCGGATTTTTAATATGATTCCACCATTTACCGCAGAACTTTATAAACACTACTCTATTTGAACTTATCACAGCCTAACTCTCTTAACAAGGTACAGAAGATTGAATTATATTTTAACTACAGAGAAGAATATCCACATTGTAATGAATTATTTTAAATTTGAATTATAATCACATTTTGTGAAGGAGAACTTAAAGTCTATAATACACATGGAATTAATATTCAGCCATGGAAATGAAACTTTATAGCCTTTTTCCCAATTTGGAATATAAAAATTTGTTAACTTGGAATATTTTTAACGTATTCATTGTAAATTAACTGAAAAATACTCATATTTCCCATTGTCAATAATTTATTTAGCACTGAACTCTTACAGCCTTTTGAGAACGAAATTTAATTTATCATACCTGGCAAATGACTCCTACATAGTTATGATACATTACACGAAATACTGAGTAGAGTTCCACATAATGATCTAACATAGTAATTAACATAAAAGACCTAACACAAATAATTTTAAGATAGAAATTTCAAACTGACATTGCTTACTAATGAACTTTTACAGCTTTTTTTGACTGACATTTAACTTCTCATAGATAATAAATAAAATTACACACAAATAATTATACAAAATAGGTAATAATGACAGAAAGTCCATATAATGATCTACTATAGTCACCAACTTTAAAAATTTTAACGCATTTCTAATATAAGAAAGACCACACTTTTTTGAAAAGCATTATTTTAATTAAACATTGGAGCCACGCAGTCCTGCGCACATGCATAACATCTTTATTTATCATGAGCATGACACATAATAAGTAAATAAAATTTTCACAAAGTACGAAACACATTTCTCTTTTAACTGAACTGTACTCTTAAGAAAAATGCAGTATGGAATGCTTAGAACACTCAGGGCCACAGTTCCTCATTTCCCCACGCATTGACCAAAATATACATGTACTTTAAAATCAGTTAAACAAATTCAAATGTTAGTATTCAAAGAGGAATACTTCACAAATTAGATGAAAGAAAGGTACACAATGAACTTGAGTGAAAAATACACAAAAGCATGTAAGGACCGAGAAAAAGATGTATTCGTGGAGAACTTTTTTAAGATAAACTTGCTCTATTTTTGCACATGGGTTACATTTTGCATTTCAGATTAAGGAAACATTCAAGATAATTCCTGTATAACTAGGGATTTTATTCACACTTGTTAGTACTGTAATTTATTAGAACAATCACAGACATATAGGACAAGTATGCCATTTCCAAGGAAAACAATTTTCCCAAGCCAGACTTTAACAGTGAAATATAAAAGGGAATAAGAATATCCCATATTTAAAACAAAATTAGTATCTGAGTATGCAAAAACATGAACAAGAAACGAATATTTTTTCTGAAAATGTTCCGAATGGTTTAAGTCAGGACTAGTTTCATGAACAGAGCATGAAAAATAATGATGAATTTTTAATTTTATTTTGTCTGTAGTACATTTACTTATGCTAAAATCTTCCATTTTGGTTGACTGTACTTTACATTCAGACCTAAGTTGATAAATCAGAGTGATTTTGTGTTTTAAAGCTTCAAATTCAGAAATACTACAACTCAAAAGCAAAAAGATTAAAACGACAAGAGAATATACTGCAAGCAAGCGAACGTGATAAATGACTGTTTGGGCTGAATTTCATGAATTCATAGATGGGGTGCAAAATTTTAATGCACTGTATATGAACTATTTTTCAAATGTATTACGATCACCAACTTTACATAGACTTTAAGTAAACATTTCATGTTAATTTATCATTTTATCTATGTATTTACTAAATTTTTGCATTTTGTTTATAAATATAATAACAAAAGGACATAAGAGAACATTTGTTTCTTGAAAATGTCCATAATTTTACCCAACTGTTATTTCTTTCATAGCTTTGAAGTAACCTATTAAACACATAGTTATCTTGTATTGACCAGACAGCTGTTGGTATTGCCAATGTCTGAGGGAAGTCACAAAGCTAGAGAATTTAAGTAATATTTTACCAGTACGGAGAACTCCTTACGGCGTTTTCGATGAAAATTGACCGAATTTAGTAGTTCATTACTAACCTAGGAGCCTTTAACTATTTTTTTTATTCGAAAAAAACACACCAGAAATTATCATCAAGATTTTCAATACAGATATATTGTACTACTTTTCATGCCATTACATTTCAAATGAAATTTGATTCATTGTCAGATAGTTAAATGTTTGTTATTTTTTCGCATACGAATGCATTTTCGTGTTTCACATACGCTCATTACATATGATTTAACAAAAGTACGAACAAGTTAGAAGTTAAATGAATATTTCCTGAAATACTGTACATTTCATTCCGGAAAGTTTACATGAGTACCTTTATTTCGAAACCCCTAATGTTTCTTTTCCTGAATTCAAAGTAAATTTTGAGTGTAGAATTTTCAGTTTTGACAGAAGTTATTTGTAAGTGGCTGTGATGTGTTCGTGTTTTCATAAACCGTTTTTGTGAAACACCCTATTGGTAACCTTTAGAACAGTTTAAATATTACCATTTTTTACCTTACTGCCACTGCAAATCATTGAATTTTCAAATATTTTCCTTTTTTATCGTTTACAGTGCCTCGTAAAGTCTTGAGAACAAATTTTTACTAAATACTTATATCATTCGATTTAATAATTTTGTTACACGTTTGGAAGATTTAACTTCACTATCACGCTAAACCAGAAGTTAAGAAAAGAAATGTAATTGTTATCTTAGTATTCTATGGGGATAGATTAATTTTCTCTGACGTTGACGTATTCGTATGTAGATAATAGAGACTTTTAACCCAGCTCATACAGACTTGGAATATTTTCTCTAAGTCACCACGATGACAGACTTGCATTGTCATAGACGTTTTTCTCGTGAAATATATTTCTTTCTTAAAAGTTTATATACTAATTTCTTTAGAAACATGTCTAAGAAAATACCTCATCTTCATAAGAAACATCAGATTTGATTTAAATTAATAATAAAATACGAATCATTAATTTGTAAATATATTTCTCTTTGACTCAAAAGTTTCTTTATCATATTCGAAATGAACAATTAATTGTACATAACTAATATATTGTATTGATGAACCAGAGTTATATTTTACCTTACTGCATTATATTTCAAAGTGAATGTGTTTTATTGCATATTTTAATAAAATCTTAAAAGCTTAAATGAGTGTTTCATTACAAAATTTGTACTTTCTAACTTCCTTCTACTGAAACGAAAACATTCATAACTTATTACGAAGAAAAAGTTTTACATATTATACTTTTTGATTAATTTTCATACCACAGTATTATCTTTGAAAATTTGTTTCCTAATCCACTGCTAATATATTACTAATTTTCGCTCTTTCAATACACTTCGTACGTGATAAAAAAACTCAGTTTAGAAACTTTTTTCCTTAACGCCTTGTATTGCATTGCTGACCCGGGGCCATGCTTTCATTTTTATTACATATCATGCGAATATTTTAAAAAAAGCATATTTTTCCCTTCTGTTAGCACAATTTTAACCAGCATTTTACTATTACAGAGACTTCTTTAGTAAAATTTCAAGGGTTAAATTGATCGTTTCATTATTAATTTTGAAGATTCTGGATATATCCTATTTAAAAGTTCATAACCGATTAGCAAAATAATTTATATATGTATTTTGTTGTCCTCTTGGTTAATTTTTAAAGCGTTTTTCAACTATAACACTTGATTTCTAGCGAAGTATCGAAATGATTATTTACTTTCCACTTTTTCCAAAGAATTTCGTAGATACATATGTTCAGTACAGAATATTTTCCTAACTTAAAAATATTATTACCAAAATAGAAAAAATATGCAAAAATTTTCCTAAAAATTTATATATTTGTTTTTTAAAAAACATGTACACGAATATCCACATTTAATTACTTAATGTGTACTTTCCTATATCAGAACGAAAATTTCGAACGAAAATTTTTTAAATATTGTCATATTCCATAAAATTTATGTCTTTGTGATGTCATCGTCTTTTCGCAAACGTTTTGAGAGTAGACGTTTAGACATTTCGAAACTGTTTTCTCTTTGCTATTGGAAACTATTTTATCTTTGCTGTTGGTATATGCCAATGAATACTGGATACTTTTTTCTCTTGGTTTATCTTCAGCTTATGAGTTATTTAAATACTTAAAAATATATTTGTAGATCTTTTATGTTGACACTTGTGATAGATTTTTTTTGGACGTTTTTGGAAAATGTATTTTATTCACGTGAATGAAACTGATGTTTTCTTAAAATTTTATTATTAAGAGTGTTAGTCAATTACGACAGAATGCCGGATTTGTTCTCTTTATTCAACATTCATATGAACTTTGGTATTCCAAATCCCTCACGCAAAATGTAATTTTTTCTATCAGTAATAGGAAGACGAATGGAATAAATGCAGGTTATGCAGACATAAGATAAAAAATCTGGAAGTAAAAGACATTCTCCAGATCTAAACAATTCAGTAGAATGTGCAAATATACATCCTATTCGAAGCTTATTTTTTCAATTACATAGAATATAAAATGTAAATTTAATAAAAAGAGATATAATGAAGATCGAGTATTCTGCAAAATCTGGATGGTAATTATACAAAATTAGTCATAAAGCAGGTTTTCGTAAAAAGTGGCTCCAGCGGAGGAAACACGCCGGCAAGTCTTCTGAAGCTCTAAGTGGTCATTTGATCTTCGCTCTTACGTAGAATTTACAATTCTACTTAGCTTTTGTAAGAGCAAAGATCAGGTGCTCACTTAGAGCTTCAGAAGACTTGCCGGCGTGTTTCCTCCGCTGGAGCCACTTTTTACGAAAACCTGCTTTATGACTAATTTTGTATAATTACCATCCAGATTTTGCAGAATACTCGATCTTCATTATATCTCTTTTTATTAAATTTACATTTTATATTCTATGTAATTGAAAAAATAAGCTTCGAATAGGATGTATATTTGCACATTCTACTGAATTGTTTAGATCTGGAGAATGTCTTTTACTTCCAGATTTTTTATCTTATGTCTGCATAACCTGCATTTATTCCATTCGTCTTCCTATTACTGATAGAAAAAATTACATTTTGCGTGAGGGATTTGGAATACCAAAGTTCATATGAATGTTGAATAAAGAGAACAAATCCGGCATTCTGTCGTAATTGACTAACACTCTTAATAATAAAATTTTAAGAAAACATCAGTTTCATTCACGTGAATAAAATACATTTTCCAAAAACGTCCAAAAAAAATCTATCACAAGTGTCAACATAAAAGATCTACAAATATATTTTTAAGTATTTAAATAACTCATAAGCTGAAGATAAACCAAGAGAAAAAAGTATCCAGTATTCATTGGCATATACCAACAGCAAAGATAAAATAGTTTCCAATAGCAAAGAGAAAACAGTTTCGAAATGTCTAAACGTCTACTCTCAAAACGTTTGCGAAAAGACGATGACATCACAAAGACATAAATTTTATGGAATATGACAATATTTAAAAAATTTTCGTTCGAAATTTTCGTTCTGATATAGGAAAGTACACATTAAGTAATTAAATGTGGATATTCGTGTACATGTTTTTTAAAAAACAAATATATAAATTTTTAGGAAAATTTTTGCATATTTTTTCTATTTTGGTAATAATATTTTTAAGTTAGGAAAATATTCTGTACTGAACATATGTATCTACGAAATTCTTTGGAAAAAGTGGAAAGTAAATAATCATTTCGATACTTCGCTAGAAATCAAGTGTTATAGTTGAAAAACGCTTTAAAAATTAACCAAGAGGACAACAAAATACATATATAAATTATTTTGCTAATCGGTTATGAACTTTTAAATAGGATATATCCAGAATCTTCAAAATTAATAATGAAACGATCAATTTAACCCTTGAAATTTTACTAAAGAAGTCTCTGTAATAGTAAAATGCTGGTTAAAATTGTGCTAACAGAAGGGAAAAATATGCTTTTTTTAAAATATTCGCATGATATGTAATAAAAATGAAAGCATGGCCCCGGGTCAGCAATGCAATACAAGGCGTTAAGGAAAAAAGTTTCTAAACTGAGTTTTTTTATCACGTACGAAGTGTATTGAAAGAGCGAAAATTAGTAATATATTAGCAGTGGATTAGGAAACAAATTTTCAAAGATAATACTGTGGTATGAAAATTAATCAAAAAGTATAATATGTAAAACTTTTTCTTCGTAATAAGTTATGAATGTTTTCGTTTCAGTAGAAGGAAGTTAGAAAGTACAAATTTTGTAATGAAACACTCATTTAAGCTTTTAAGATTTTATTAAAATATGCAATAAAACACATTCACTTTGAAATATAATGCAGTAAGGTAAAATATAACTCTGGTTCATCAATACAATATATTAGTTATGTACAATTAATTGTTCATTTCGAATATGATAAAGAAACTTTTGAGTCAAAGAGAAATATATTTACAAATTAATGATTCGTATTTTATTATTAATTTAAATCAAATCTGATGTTTCTTATGAAGATGAGGTATTTTCTTAGACATGTTTCTAAAGAAATTAGTATATAAACTTTTAAGAAAGAAATATATTTCACGAGAAAAACGTCTATGACAATGCAAGTCTGTCATCGTGGTGACTTAGAGAAAATATTCCAAGTCTGTATGAGCTGGGTTAAAAGTCTCTATTATCTACATACGAATACGTCAACGTCAGAGAAAATTAATCTATCCCCATAGAATACTAAGATAACAATTACATTTCTTTTCTTAACTTCTGGTTTAGCGTGATAGTGAAGTTAAATCTTCCAAACGTGTAACAAAATTATTAAATCGAATGATATAAGTATTTAGTAAAAATTTGTTCTCAAGACTTTACGAGGCACTGTAAACGATAAAAAAGGAAAATATTTGAAAATTCAATGATTTGCAGTGGCAGTAAGGTAAAAAATGGTAATATTTAAACTGTTCTAAAGGTTACCAATAGGGTGTTTCACAAAAACGGTTTATGAAAACACGAACACATCACAGCCACTTACAAATAACTTCTGTCAAAACTGAAAATTCTACACTCAAAATTTACTTTGAATTCAGGAAAAGAAACATTAGGGGTTTCGAAATAAAGGTACTCATGTAAACTTTCCGGAATGAAATGTACAGTATTTCAGGAAATATTCATTTAACTTCTAACTTGTTCGTACTTTTGTTAAATCATATGTAATGAGCGTATGTGAAACACGAAAATGCATTCGTATGCGAAAAAATAACAAACATTTAACTATCTGACAATGAATCAAATTTCATTTGAAATGTAATGGCATGAAAAGTAGTACAATATATCTGTATTGAAAATCTTGATGATAATTTCTGGTGTGTTTTTTTCGAATAAAAAAAATAGTTAAAGGCTCCTAGGTTAGTAATGAACTACTAAATTCGGTCAATTTTCATCGAAAACGCCGTAAGGAGTTCTCCGTACTGGTAAAATATTACTTAAATTCTCTAGCTTTGTGACTTCCCTCAGACATTGGCAATACCAACAGCTGTCTGGTCAATACAAGATAACTATGTGTTTAATAGGTTACTTCAAAGCTATGAAAGAAATAACAGTTGGGTAAAATTATGGACATTTTCAAGAAACAAATGTTCTCTTATGTCCTTTTGTTATTATATTTATAAACAAAATGCAAAAATTTAGTAAATACATAGATAAAATGATAAATTAACATGAAATGTTTACTTAAAGTCTATGTAAAGTTGGTGATCGTAATACATTTGAAAAATAGTTCATATACAGTGCATTAAAATTTTGCACCCCATCTATGAATTCATGAAATTCAGCCCAAACAGTCATATTTATCACGTTCGCTTGCTTGCAGTATATTCTCTTGTCGTTTTTAATCTTTTTGCTTTTGAGTTGTAGTATTTCTGAATTTGAAGCTTTAAAACACAAAATCACTCTGATTTATCAACTTAGGTCTGAATGTAAAGTACAGTCAACCAAAATGGAAGATTTTAGCATAAGTAAATGTACTACAGACAAAATAAAATTAAAAATTCATCATTATTTTTCATGCTCTGTTCATGAAACTAGTCCTGACTTAAACCATTCGGAACATTTTCAGAAAAAATATTCGTTTCTTGTTCATGTTTTTGCATACTCAGATACTAATTTTGTTTTAAATATGGGATATTCTTATTCCCTTTTATATTTCACTGTTAAAGTCTGGCTTGGGAAAATTGTTTTCCTTGGAAATGGCATACTTGTCCTATATGTCTGTGATTGTTCTAATAAATTACAGTACTAACAAGTGTGAATAAAATCCCTAGTTATACAGGAATTATCTTGAATGTTTCCTTAATCTGAAATGCAAAATGTAACCCATGTGCAAAAATAGAGCAAGTTTATCTTAAAAAAGTTCTCCACGAATACATCTTTTTCTCGGTCCTTACATGCTTTTGTGTATTTTTCACTCAAGTTCATTGTGTACCTTTCTTTCATCTAATTTGTGAAGTATTCCTCTTTGAATACTAACATTTGAATTTGTTTAACTGATTTTAAAGTACATGTATATTTTGGTCAATGCGTGGGGAAATGAGGAACTGTGGCCCTGAGTGTTCTAAGCATTCCATACTGCATTTTTCTTAAGAGTACAGTTCAGTTAAAAGAGAAATGTGTTTCGTACTTTGTGAAAATTTTATTTACTTATTATGTGTCATGCTCATGATAAATAAAGATGTTATGCATGTGCGCAGGACTGCGTGGCTCCAATGTTTAATTAAAATAATGCTTTTCAAAAAAGTGTGGTCTTTCTTATATTAGAAATGCGTTAAAATTTTTAAAGTTGGTGACTATAGTAGATCATTATATGGACTTTCTGTCATTATTACCTATTTTGTATAATTATTTGTGTGTAATTTTATTTATTATCTATGAGAAGTTAAATGTCAGTCAAAAAAAGCTGTAAAAGTTCATTAGTAAGCAATGTCAGTTTGAAATTTCTATCTTAAAATTATTTGTGTTAGGTCTTTTATGTTAATTACTATGTTAGATCATTATGTGGAACTCTACTCAGTATTTCGTGTAATGTATCATAACTATGTAGGAGTCATTTGCCAGGTATGATAAATTAAATTTCGTTCTCAAAAGGCTGTAAGAGTTCAGTGCTAAATAAATTATTGACAATGGGAAATATGAGTATTTTTCAGTTAATTTACAATGAATACGTTAAAAATATTCCAAGTTAACAAATTTTTATATTCCAAATTGGGAAAAAGGCTATAAAGTTTCATTTCCATGGCTGAATATTAATTCCATGTGTATTATAGACTTTAAGTTCTCCTTCACAAAATGTGATTATAATTCAAATTTAAAATAATTCATTACAATGTGGATATTCTTCTCTGTAGTTAAAATATAATTCAATCTTCTGTACCTTGTTAAGAGAGTTAGGCTGTGATAAGTTCAAATAGAGTAGTGTTTATAAAGTTCTGCGGTAAATGGTGGAATCATATTAAAAATCCGAGTGACGTTTTCACATGAAGGAAAAATCAAGATTCAGTGTA